>NC_090923.1:666790181-668040181 GCF_040938575.1 Ambystoma mexicanum
ATGAGTTGGACATGGGTGGGGCCTGCTGGCAGGTGCCCCACAGTGCTGGGGGGTGGGGGTGCAGGGGGACATGAGTGGGGGCCTGGTGGAGGCTGCCCCTGCACTGCTGGGGGGTGGGGGTGCAGGGGGACATGAGTGGGGGCCTGGTGGAGGCTGCCCCTGCACTGCTAGGGGGTGGGGGTGCAGGGGGACATGAGTGGGGGCCTGGTGGAGGCTGCCCCTGCACTGCTGGGGGGTGGGGGTGGTGGGATACATGAGTGGGGGCCTGGTGGAGGGTGCCCCTGCACTCCTGGGGGGTGGGGTGGTGGGAGACATGGGTGGGGGCCTGGTGGAGGGTGCCCCTGCACTGCTGGGGGGTGGGGGGGTGGGAGACATGGGTGGGGGCCTGGTGGAGGCTGCCCCTGGTGGCTGGGGGGTGGGGGGGTGGGGAACATGAGTTGGACATGGGTGGGGGGCTGCTGGCAGGTGCCCCACAGTGCTGGGGGGTGGGGGGGTGGGGAACATGAGTTGGACATGGGTGGGGGCCTGCTGGCAGGTGCCCCACAGTGCTGGGGGGTGGGCGGGTGGGAGACATGGGTGGGGGCCTCCTGACAGGTGCCCCACAGTGCTGGGGGGTGGGGGGTGGGGAACATGAGTTGGACATGGGTGGGGGCCTGCTGGCAGGTGCCCCACAGTGCTGGGGGGTGGGAGACATGGGTGGGGGCCTGCTGGCAGGTGCCCCACAGTGCTGGGGGGTGGGGGTGCAGGGGGACATGAGTGGGGGCCTGGTGGAGGCTGCCCCTGCACTGCCTGGGGGGTGGGGTGGTGGGAGACATGGGTGGGGGCCTGGTGGAGGGTGCCCCTGCACTGCTGGGGGGTGGGGGTGGTGGGAGACATGGGTGGGGGCCTGGTGGAATCTGCCCCTGGTGGCTGGGGGATGGGGGTGGTGGGAGACATGTGTGGGGGCCTGGTGGAGGGTGCCCCTGACTGCTGGGGGGTAGGGGGTGGTGGGAGACATGGGTGGGGGCCTGGTGGAGGCTGCCCCTGGTGGCTGGGGGGTGGGGGTGGTGGGGAACATGAGTTGGACATGGGTGGGGGTCTGGTGGCAGGTGCCCCACAGTGCTGGGGGTGGGAGGGTGGGAGACATGGGTGGGGGCCTGCTGGCCGGTGCCCCACAGTGCTGGGGGGTGGGGGGGTGGGGAACATGAGTTGGACATGGGTGGGGGCCTGCTGGCAGGTGCCCCACAGTGCTGGGGGGTGGGGGTGGTGGGGAACATGAGTTGGACATGGGTGGGGGCCTGCTGGCAGGTGCCCCACAGTGCTGGGGGGTGGGGGGGTAGGGAACATGAGTTGGACATGGATGGGGGCCTGCTGGCAGGTGCCCCACAGTGCTGGGGGGTGGGGGGGAGGGAGACATGAGTTGGACATGGGTGGGGGCCTGCTGGCAGGTGCCCCACAGTGCTGGGGGGTGGGGGGGTGGGAGACATGGGTGGGGGCCTGCTGGCAGGTGCCCCACAGTGCTGGGGGATGGGGGGTGGGGGACATGAGTTGGACATGGGTGGGGCCTGCTGGCAGGTGCCCCACAGTGCTGGGGGGTGGGGGTGCAGGGGGACATGAGTGGGGGCCTGGTGGAGGCTGCCCCTGCACTGCTGGGGGGTGGGGGTGCAGGGGGACATGAGTGGGGGCCTGGTGGAGGCTGCCCCTGCACTGCTAGGGGGTGGGGGTGCAGGGGGACATGAGTGGGGGCCTGGTGGAGGCTGCCCCTGCACTGCTGGGGGGTGAGGGTGGTGGGATACATGAGTGGGGGCCTGGTGGAGGGTGCCCCTGCACTCCTGGGGGGTGGGGTGGTGGGAGACATGGGTGGGGGCCTGGTGGAGGGTGCCCCTGCACTGCTGGGGGGTGGGGGGGTGGGAGACATGGGTGGGGGCCTGGTGGAGGCTGCCCCTGGTGGCTGGGGGGTGGGGGGGTGGGGAACATGAGTTGGACATGGGTGGGGGGCTGCTGGCAGGTGCCCCACAGTGCTGGGGGGTGGGGGGGTGGGGAACATGAGTTGGACATGGGTGGGGGCCTGCTGGCAGGTGCCCCACAGTGCTGGGGGGTGGGCGGGTGGGAGACATGGGTGGGGGCCTCCTGACAGGTGCCCCACAGTGCTGGGGGGTGGGGGGTGGGGAACATGAGTTGGACATGGGTGGGGGCCTGCTGGCAGGTGCCCCACAGTGCTGGGGGGTGGGAGACATGGGTGGGGGCCTGCTGGCAGGTGCCCCACAGTGCTGGGGGGTGGGGGTGCAGGGGGACATGAGTGGGGGCCTGGTGGAGGCTGCCCCTGCACTGCCTGGGGGGTGGGGTGGTGGGAGACATGGGTGGGGGCCTGGTGGAGGGTGCCCCTGCACTGCTGGGGGGTGGGGGTGGTGGGAGACATGGGTGGGGGCCTGGTGGAATCTGCCCCTGGTGGCTGGGGGATGGGGGTGGTGGGAGACATGTGTGGGGGCCTGGTGGAGGGTGCCCCTGACTGCTGGGGGGTAGGGGGTGGTGGGAGACATGGGTGGGGGCCTGGTGGAGGCTGCCCCTGGTGGCTGGGGGGTGGGGGTGGTGGGGAACATGAGTTGGACATGGGTGGGGGTCTGGTGGCAGGTGCCCCACAGTGCTGGGGGTGGGAGGGTGGGAGACATGGGTGGGGGCCTGCTGGCCGGTGCCCCACAGTGCTGGGGGGTGGGGGGGTGGGGAACATGAGTTGGACATGGGTGGGGGCCTGCTGGCAGGTGCCCCACAGTGCTGGGGGGTGGGGGTGGTGGGGAACATGAGTTGGACATGGGTGGGGGCCTGCTGGCAGGTGCCCCACAGTGCTGGGGGGTGGGGGGGTAGGGAACATGAGTTGGACATGGATGGGGGCCTGCTGGCAGGTGCCCCACAGTGCTGGGGGGTGGGGGGGAGGGAGACATGAGTTGGACATGGGTGGGGGCCTGCTGGCAGGTGCCCCACAGTGCTGGGGGGTGGGGAGGTGGGGAACATGAGTTGGGCATGGGTGGGGGCCTGCTGGCAGGTGCCCCACAGTGCTGGGGGGTGGGGGGGTGGGAGACATGGGTGGGGGCCTGCTGGCAGGTGCCCCACAGTGCTGGGGGATGGGGGGGTGGGGGACATGAGTTGGACATGGGTGGGGCCTGCTGGCAGGTGCCCCACAGTGCTGGGGGGTGGGGGTGCAGGGGGACATGAGTGGGGGCCTGGTGGAGGCTGCCCCTGCACTGCTGGGGGGTGGGGGTGCAGGGGGACATGAGTGGGGGCCTGGTGGAGGCTGCCCCTGCACTGCTCGGGGGTGGGGGTGCAGGGGGACATGAGTGGGGGCCTGGTGGAGGCTGCCCCTGCACTGCTGGGGGGTGGGGGTGGTGGGAGACATGAGTGGGGGCCTGGTGGAATCTGCCCCTGGTGGCTGGGGGTTGGGGGTGGTGGTAGACATGAGTGGGGGCCTGGTGGAGGGTGCCCCTGACTGCTGGGGGGTAGGGGGTGGTGGGAGACATGGGTGGGGGCCTGGTGGAAGGTGCCCCTGACTGCTGGGGGGTGGGGGTGGTGGGAGACATGCATTGTTGATCAGTAGTGCAAGGTGACATGTGGGTTGGCTGGGGGGCATGCCCATGGTGGATGGGCTGCCTGCGGGACATGAGAAGGGGTGCAGGGTAGTCCCCCGTGGTGTGGGCTGCCTGCAGGGGCCGTGGAGGTTGTAGAGCGAACACCTGGGAGGACCCACATGGCCAATTCATGTGTAGTACTCCCCAGAACCCCTGTAATACACGTACCCTGCTGAAATCGCGTGTGGAACTTCCCGCGTACCCCTGAAATACACGTACCCTGCTGAAATCGCGTGTGAAACTTCCCGCGCACCCATGGAATACACGTACCCTGCTCACACTGGGCCAATCGCGTGTGGAACTTCCCGCGCACCCCTGGAATACACGTACCCTGCTGAAATCGCGTGTGGAACTTCCCGCGCACCCCTGAAATACACGTACCCTGATGGAATCGCGTGTGGAACTTCCCGCGCACACCTGAAATACACGTACCCTGCTGAAATCGCGTGTGGAACTTCCCGCGCACCCCTGAAATACACGTACCCTGCTCGCACGGGGCCAATCGCGTGTGGGACTTCCCGCGCACTCCTGAAATACACGTACCCTGCTGAAATCGCGTGTGGAACTTCCCGCGCACCCCTGGAATGCACGTACCCTGCTTGCACGGGGCCAATCGCGTGTGGGACTTCCCGCGCACTCCTGAAATACACGTACCCTGCTGAAATCGCGTGTGGAACTTCCCGCGCACCCCTGAAATACACGTACCCTGCTGATTTTGGTGTGGAACTTCCCGCGCACCCCTGATGCACATGTACACAGGACAATCGCGTGTGGAACTTCCCGCGAACCACTGAAATACACGTTCCCCGCTTGGCGTTTACTGTTTGCCAGCCCTGTGAACTGGTCCCGGGTTAGCGCAGCCCTTTGCGATTATTTGGGGATTTTGAAGGCTTTTCCTTGCGCGAGGGCGTTCTTGGGGGCGTAACTGGCGCTGCTGCAGGGTCGCTGCGCCACACTGCGCCACGGCTGGTTTTGGATGCGAAAATCCATGAATACGCTGTTCGCGGAAATCGATTTTAGCGCACGAGGGTGGCGCAGACATTCGCACGGGCATGCTGTGCGCCAGTCACGTGCGCCACTTTTGTGCGAATTTGTATGAATTACCCTGCAAATGTCTTCCCTAAGCGCACCCTTGTTGTGGTAGCTGGTGAGGAGCACTAATCATGAATGTATTAATATATTATTCTGGAGCCTCACCACGTTAAACTCGAGACAGTCTCAATTTGTTTTTGGTTTCCCCTACATGTGCTCGACTGACACTGAATACAGAAAGAATGGCATCGGGTCCATTTTCCCTGCCCACCCTGTTTCTCCCCATCCAAATTCGACTTTCACACAGTCTTTCTTCACTTGGCTACTCTTGGCCAATAGACTGGGCAGTCCCAGAATTATTATTCTGAAATGTGTTTGGTGGGACAAATGAAATGCACTCTCAGGCAAGGAGAGGCAGCATGCGTCAAGCAGTTTGAGTGTGTCTCGAATCCATCATGCTGCCATACACTGCCATTTGTAATATTCTGTATTAAATCTGCCCTACACATTTGCAAACATTTCCCCTCTCTATTATGCCTACTAGTTTGTCTTTCCCCTGTCATTCTTTATTTTGCCAGCTTCTTCTCTTCCTCCGCTCCTTTCTCTTTTGCCTTTCCTCACTGGCTATGGTCTGAAACCTCATAATTTGACACTTTTCGGATAAGTTTAGTTCCTCTGAAAGAACTATTGTAGTGAATTGGCACACTGTAAAAACTATGTAACCTAACACAACTGAAAAAACACAAAGCATTTTACCAAAAGGAAAATCTAAATGTATACTAATTTTTCAGGAAGTCGCGAAAATGGGCAATTCACATTTCTTACATACAATACAGACTGTTGTTACTATAAGAGTCTTCAGGTGTATAACCTGCCCAGATCACCATTCCTCTTGCTTTATTTCTCTTGCAGAACAAATTCCCTTGTGTTTCTAGCACATTCACTCGACTTTTGGCCTGAAAGCTTTCCTGGGGCTTTGGGTTTGAAGACTCAGTGCTGTACAAAGAGCAGGTTGCCCAGTAAACTCAGATCTGTTCCCAAAGCAATCTAGGTTCACCTTACTACGCCCTGATAACCTAAGAAGGCAACTGCAGCACAGAAATGTAGTTGGAAAGTGTTGATTTAAATGCTAATTATTCCAGGAGGAGCCCATCAACCTCAGGAATCCTCAAAGGTCTGCTGGAAGGCCCAATGACTGGTCAGACATAATCCACAAGACTCTACCCTCAGCGGGAACCTACACATTCATATAACCTAGAAGTGTCTTCTTCAGGGTCACTGTGACCAAATGACCTCTGGCCTGCGGGAGGACAAAAATGAGTAGTGGGTAAAACTGCCCGCACACTGCTAAAAAAACACGAGTTATTCCTCCTTTGCCTTTTGTGGTAATGTGGGCTGAGGGCAAGCTGTACTCTGATGAAAGGTGTGAATGTGCAAAATTAGCAACCAGGACAGCAATAGTATAAGAGTTAAAAAAAAATGTTTAATGAAGTTTCTATGAAACTATATAGGACCTCATCACGAGTTGGGCTGTAGCCCTTAAATACGGTGGTAACGGTATTAACGCTGCATTTAAGGGCTGGCCCTATTACGAGTTGGGCGCTATATCGGCTCTTTTACCTCCAGATTTTTTCTGGAGGTGAAAATTCCTGTTTTCGGCAGTATTACAGCCTGCTGTATTAGCCCGCAGTATTAGCATGGAAAATTCCCCATTGGATCCAGTGGACCCAATCAGGAATGGGGATTTACCGTTAAGGCCCAACCCATGACCCAGTGGTAATACCACCAGGCCGGACGGTGCTAGGGCTATTACAGTCGGCGGTATTACAGCCGGGAATACAGCCCAACTCATGATGAGGCTCATAAGCTTTAGTTAAACACACCAATGTATGACTAACTATTAAAACATTATCTAAAACCCACCCCTTTAAAGGAAGACATAGAAATGCAGAATGCAAAAATATTCAAGCACTCTGGATACTTAGCAGGGAGGAAAATGGCAATAAATGCCACAGAATTCAGAACAATATTCTTCTTGGTAAACAAGGTGCAAAAAGGGCCTTACCCAGACTTTAGGGTTCCAACAAAGAGATCAGAGGGTATGGGGCCTTCTAACAATACCTTTATCAGTTCTTGGTGGCTTGACGACATCGAATCAGGCTTATCGTTGTTTGAGTGGTTTGAATCAGGTTTGGATGCATCAATGTGTAGTGATCCAGACAAGGAGCAGGTGTCGAATCGGTTTCAAAGGGAGAGTTGATGCGGTTTGACATGGCATTCTAATGAGGTGGGTCGATGAGGACACCAAGATGGTTTAAATGTTCAATCGAAGACAAAGGTGCTGGTGACTCAAGGCGCTTGGTCAAGATGCAGCGATTCAAAGTCTTTCCTTATCAGTGAATGCCTATTTCGAGCTGAGGCAATAATGCTCTCCCCTGGAGAGAGGGTGCCGCAATAGTGGTTCAAAGACCGAGAGCATGCCAAAAGCAGCACTGGCGGATCCTATTGGTTCAAAGGGTGTTGAATGGTTTCAAAGATGACTTGAAGCAGTTTAACATGAAAAACAGAGATCCTGGAGCTCAGGGACAGCATAAGGTCCTTGTTCTCGTTCTCCTACCACATGGGTGGCTGGAAAACGCCTGCAGGAGTCATTCACCTCCAGTAAGTTCCTGGGTATTGTTGTAGATGGCAGAGAGACAGATCACCCCCAATGTGCCCTTGGAGTGGTTAAGGAGCGGATCCTGCCTCTGCTTTGAAACACCTAATCTCCACCTCACTGGTGGATTGCTCTGGAAAGGCCCACTTTCCCAAATGAGGCCCAAAATTAGTTATTCTTGCATTTCAGGAATGACCCAAAGAAGCAGTGGGAGATACCCTCTTTTACAGGCAAAAGCCCACAGGGGATTGGACAAAAGCAAGCCTGGTTCAAGAGATCAAATTCTTGTCCTTGCGACAAATGGTATTTGCTTTCTTGCATCACACCCAAAATGCTCTGTGGCAAAGGAAGTGGAGGAGACCAGAGGGAAGGAGAGGCAGAGAGAGAACCCTTCCCAACTCTGCTGATCCTCTCTGGCCACACTAGTCCTGCCACTTCTCAGACCCAAACTTGACTCTAACATCCCTCTGTTCTCATCCTACTTGATCTCTCCTCTGCCTTCGACATGGTCAACCATACCATCCTGCTCCACCGTCTCCGCGATAACTTGGTTATCACCGATCAGGCTCTGGCCTGGCTGACCTCTTTCCTCTCTGATCGACCCTCCCAGGTCCAACTTGAGTCCTTCCTATCATCTGTCTTACTCTCCACCTGTGGTGTTCCCCAGGGGTCTAACCTCTCGCCCTGGCTTTTCAACCAATACCTGGCAACTCTCGCCCGCTGTATTGCCATTTTCTGCTCAAACTTCCAGTGCTAAGCAGACGACACTCAACTCATTTTCAGGCTGCCCTCGGCCACCTCCTCCACCTCTCTCATCACTAATTGCCTAACTGCCATCCAAGATTGGTGTGCCACAAACGATCTTTGTCTTAATGCCAGCAAGACAGAGATCCTCCTCATTGGCACACCATCACCTTCCTTTCCCCTCACTCTCTGGCCAGCCTCCCTTGGCCCTCCTCCAATCCCCACCTGCGAGGCCAAGAACCTTGGTGTCACCTTTGATTCCACACTCTCCTTCTCTGCCCACATCGCTGATGTATCAAAAAAGTCAAACCTCCTACTGCACCTCCTCAGAGGTATTCTTCCTTTCCTCTCATTCCCTCTCATTCACTGTCTCCCAAGCTCTGGTTCTCTCTAAGCTGGACTATTGCAACAGCCTCTTTCTTAATCTACCTGCCTCTACTCTACGTCCTTTACAACTTATCCAGAACAGGACTGCAAGACTTGTCCTTGGCCTCAAGCCCTGGGATCGTATCTCTCCAGCTCTGAAATCTCTCCATTGGCTCCCTGTAGATGCAAAGAGTGTGCCACTACTTTTGGATTGCCGCCCGAAATTGCTGCTGGAAGACGTTTCTGAAGCAAAAACTACGTGGAGTCTGCTTTTATTTATTTATTTTTTATTTATTTATTTTTTTTTTACTTTCACTTTGAAGACACAGGAGTCTGTTTTCACTTGCCTTCTCACCTGCCTGACGCTCCACCTCCCTACGCCCGGTTACTTCAAAAACCGGAAGTCAAGCGAAGCGTAGCGGAGTGTGTCAGAGTGTCCGGTGTCAGGTGGCGGGCGGAGCGCGGAGTGCCTGACCACAGTGCTGCCAAAGAATAGACTATCATGGTCAGATTGGAGACAAGTATTTCTTCTGTTCTAGCATGTCATGATGCAATTTCACTTGTCCGTTTTCTATAACAATTTATTGGTTTGATCAGGGGACAACCTTATTCACCCCGCAGGAAACACTGAGTGTTCTGTCTTGCTCGGGTGGGTGCCCTCTTCTTTTTGGTTTTTCTTTTTTTCTTTTCTTTTTATCTTTTTTCATTCTTTTGTTTATTTTTCTTTTCCATCAATTTAATTTCACATTATCATTATAATTTGTCAATTTATAAAATTTCCCCTTTTTTGATGGTTTCCTTGATTTTGGTTATACAAGGTTGAATTTGGATATAGATTTAGCATCCAATTGCGATCCAAGTTGTGCTCTGATGCAACATACAGTTTTATCTATTTTTGCACAGTGTATTCACTCTAATATGCTGTGGAACGCTATCAAACTAATATGCACTTTAATAGGAAATGTGGAGTATTGATGGTATGTTTTTATGCTGTTTTTATTGTAACTTCAGCACTATGTATGATGTAATTGAATATATGTTTATTAAAGATTGATGAATTTTTACTCTCCTTGACCTTATCTATCCCCTTATTTGACTCTTGTACTAATTGCAGTTTACTCCGTTGATTTGTTCTCTGGTATAATACACGTGAACCCCTCTCTCCCCTTGGTGCATATTGATTTGGTTCTCCCCTGGGTTCATGTTGTCGGGGACGCCTATTTTTTGATTACAAAGAATTGCAGAACATAAAAGATGGTAAGCTTTATTTGCACGTGCCATTGGGACTCACTGAAGGGGAGCAAGGACACAAAATGCACTTAAAGAGAGACAATGAACAGACTGAAGGGGCAGAGGGGATAGTGAGGGATACGGATGTGACTTGCTCCACCCCCTTTTGGGCTGCAGAGGCAGAACTCCAGCCAGCGACCCCTGACCCCTTATTAAATCAAAGTTTCTGCCCCATCAATATTCAAGTAAAAATTGGAGCTAGCACTGCGCTATATATAGACAATGGGCAGGCGGCCGCTAATAACGGAGAACCACCCAAAGCCATGGGAGCCGCCACAAATGAAATTGAAATTGTAGCAGGAAGCCTACAGATGGAAGCAGAGCATTCGACAAAACAGGCCACACAAAAAATCACAGACAAGCCAGTGGAAGACCAAATGCAAAATCTGGTCAGTTCTCCAATTCTAACAGCATTGAATGTCTCTACTATTGAGCCCTGGGTAAGCCCAAAGGAGGCAAGAACAGGTCACAATGCAAGCCAAGCGACTGTATCTAGTTGGATAGAAAAACCGAAGCTACCAACAACAGGGGAACGCCATATGCTGAACAACCTGAAAAGAAAAAACTCACACCCCGAGGCAGAGGACGAAAGGCCATGGAAGGAGTTAGCACAGTCGGAAGGCCGTGAGGGGGCTAATCCAAGAACTCAGTTCAGCCCCCCATCTAGATACATAGTTAAGAGGATGAAATACCCGAACAACCAAAAGGAGGGTGCTCCCAGAAGCATCATATGGAAACCATTTACGCCAGGACCATTGCCAACAAATTTAACAACAGGGGCTCCCAAAACACCAAACACCATAAATGGAGGAACCACAGTAACCCCAGCAAATGCTAGGGAGACACTAAGCTTCAGCTTTGGCAGACGGAGCCCCACCTGCACTAATCAAATGAAGAAAACGACAGGAGTCGAAATATCAGATGCAGTTTTGTTGGAGACGTCAATGAATATGGAGAACGCACTAAAAGACAAGACCATAGGCACCAAAAACGTTGACAAAGAAAGAGGAATGACTGACAAAGTTGACATCGAAGACAAATCTACGCAAACGTTGCCATTAAACCAAGTGGGAAATGAAGACCAGGTTAAATCAGGTCGAACAACGGAAGACCATTTCCTAATGGTCGCAACTATGTCAGGAATCCTAGCACCCTTCATGAAACTGTATGAGGACATCGCGGACACATTAAGAGTCCATTCTACGATACTTGCTATGGTACATACCAAAACAATATTTGTAGAGGGTTTCATTTCAGCAATCCAAAACAATTTGGACAACATCACCGCCAATATCACCCAACTGCTACATGACATAATCGAACCTACACTAAAAGAAAGAAAACTAGGGAGGTTAAATCAAAAAGGCAAGGACTTTATAAGAGAAGACTCAGGAACAATGACCGTACATGAGGTTATTCCAGGTGTAGAAAAACAAAACAATGCTGAATCTAACGAGCAAGAAAATAAAGGAGAAAGGAGCAGGGGTACAAAAGTAAATTTAGAAGAGGACTCAGAAACCCAAAGTGTAACCATTATGGAACCGCGAGCAACTCAAAATGAAGAGAAGGGGGAGGTAAAACAAAACAAAGATAGACCCCCCCAACTGAGGATATCACCAGTAACATTCTTCCAAGAGAAAAACCAAAGAGAAAATTGTCTCAACCAGGAACAAGAAATGAGTCAATGTAATCATCAGAGATCGAGGTGGAAGAAAGTCCCTTAAACAGAAGCGCTAGGGAAGGGCTAAACAACTCAACAGAAACAGTGGAGGCCATTTCTAGTAAAAGACCGACAACAAGGCCTGGAGACTCCATCACTACGGACAAATTTCTGGAGAAAGGAAAGAAAAAGGGGAATGCGTGCGAGATCTTCAAAACAAGAGACATAAACACAGAAGATAAAAACTAGACAGCCAAACAAAAACGAAGAACAATGGGACCGCAGATAACAAATCAGGGGGGCACCACAAGAACATAGGGCCCTCTAGTAAACAAAAAAATCAACCACCAGTAAAAGCCCCCAGCAGTAGTAAATGCTGAGCTTTCATTAAAAACCTGACAATACCAAAAGAACAACCGAGTATAATTGACCAGCTAAGAAACAACAAGAAAAAGGTGAGACCAGACCAAAAGACTGAAGAACAAAAGATCTTAGAAATCGAAGAAGTTGATTGCTCTGACGATGACCTGCTGGACCTCTCCACTAACCCGGTCTCAGATGACGAAGACAAACCGGGCATAAGAGGCATCGATGAGGTAAACACAGGGGCTGATGATTCCGCGAGTGAGGAGCACACAGATTATAGCGAAAGTGACACCTCATCTATAATGTCAACACAAACCGGTTATGAGACACAGAGAGAAAACAAAAGAGTACCAAATACTCATACAGAAAAGGATGGACCGAGAAAAAACCAGGAATCAAGTGAAAGAGGTCAGAGAGCGAACGTCAAGGTCGAGAAAGGTTTGTGGGACGGTCTGTGACCCAAAACCACGGAACCAGTCGGGAAAATGAAACAAGATACAGCAACAAGCGAATCGAGAAGGAGGAAAGAAGAGACCGGCAGTACACAAAAGAGGGGGGGAACAGATCTACAGCACAGACCCACACGCAAAACAAGTGCTGTTGACAGTTCCAAGCAACCAGGGCTTGTTCTGGAACGGATCCTTCATTATGAGGACTGATTAATCCTCAACAGAACCTACGTAGGAAGTCTCCTCCACCACATACCGGCCCTAAGACTAATTACAACAGACGACTTGGCGATCGTAGAATTCATCGAGGAAGATCGCACCGACAAGGTAATCTTGCATACAAGATCAAATCTAGTGAGACAACTGCTACTGGAAGAAGCTCCGCAATTAAGACCAATGGGTTTCGACCTACAAGAAAGTGATGAAGTCCTAAAAACCCAGGAGAGAGTAAAGAAACACTCAGTGAGACAAATCAACAGAAAAGACAGAGAGACCATTAGTGCCAAGACTAACAGAACAACATCAGCGAGAAGGGGCACCCAGAATACACAAAGCTCAAACAAAAGAATTCAACAACAAGAAGAAGAAAACGAAGCAGCAAGGTGGAAATGGTTGAAAAACATGACTGATGACTAAACAAACACCCAATTATATAAAACAGTAAAAAGCGTGGGTTCATGGAGCCTGGGAAGTTGGAACACCAGAGGCTCTAACCACCTTTTTACTAATGGAGCGCTTCAAAAAGAGAAACTTAGTGTGTTGTACCTACAAGAAACATGGCTGGTGCAAACACCGACATTGGAAGGATACGTGGTATTGCTAAACCCAGCAGTCAAAGGTCCAAAAGGTAGACCTATGTCAGGTCAATTGGTAGCCATCAAAAATGACCTGGACTGGCAAGTGCTGAAGGAGACAAATCCAAACTTACTCATTCAGATGGTAGCGTTACAGCTGGATAAAAAAGCCAGTAAAGTACTAATACTGATCAACATATATTGGAATCCAGCAAACTCACTACACGAAAACCTGCCAGATGAAATAGCAGAATTAATCGATGAACAGAGAGAAAAGTGGACTGATCCTATGTTCATACTGGTAGGAGACTTAAATTGTTTGTGCCTGAACAAGGACGACCGATCAGAGCATGACATAACAAAAGCTTCAACAAAGGAAAAAAGAGGTACAATGTGGAACCGTATGGTACAATCAAGGGATTGTGTAGTACTGAACGGAAAGGTGAAGGGGGACCAACCAGCAAAACCAACCTGGAAGGGAACACAATCAGTAGAGATCCTGGACTATATTTGCATCTCAAGTAATTTGTCGGAGAACATCCAGACCTTGGAAGTAATCTCAACAGTAGAAAGTGACCACAACTTGTTAAAACTGACGTGCAAAAACATCAGCAATAACAAGACCGGAACTTATAACCAGAAGTTGGTCACAGATCAAAAAGGTATCAAACTAAGGATCAGACCAGAGAAAACAAGAGAACTAAACCATAATCTAAAACAAATGATCTCGACGCTTGAAAACGAACAAGGCCAAAAAAGGATTGATTACACCCCGCTTTTCAGAACATTTGTTACAGAAAGGAAGCTTGGAAGTAACCATCAAATATCAACCTACCAACACCAGTACGACAGTCGTATACGAGAAAAGAAAAAAGCATTAAGGAGAGACATCAGAAGACTAAAAAAGATAAAACACGACAACTGGAGTAAAGAGATTCATAAGCTAAAACAAAAATACAGAAACTGGTTACATTTACACAAGAAGACCTTGCTAAATCAGGATGCAGAAAGAATGCTGGGAAAAATAAGAACTAAAAATACAACTGAAATCTGGGCAATCATCAACAAAGTGGAGAAGCCTCAAGCAATAAGTCAAATGAACCCAATTAGTGCTTCTTCATGGGTTAAGCACTACACACAGCTGCAAGGAGAAACTCACACTGACCCAAAGCGGAAACCAACGACAAATAAAAATGAGGCAACTACAGATATCAGTATTGAAGCAATTGAGAGCATCCTAAAAAAACTGAAAGATTCGAGAGCCCCTGGACCCGACGGGCTGACGAACGTAATACTGAAAAGTAACACAGGCGAATGGGCTAAATTTCTTCATCTTCTATTTAATTACATACTAACAACAGAAAAAAATCCGGATTCCTGGCGAAAGGCAGTAGTGGTGCCCATTTTTAAAAAGGGTCCCAGAACATCAGCTGACAATTACAGACCAATCGCATTACTAGACGTGGTGGGGAAGGTCTTTGCGTCTACACTACTGAAAGCATTAGACCATTGGGTACAGCAAAGTGGACGACGTGATCCTTGGCAATCGGGTTTTGTGAAAGGGAGAGGCACAGCACTTAACATCTTCCTGATTAACTTAATGAAAGCCAGAACACAAAGGAATAAAAACCAAGGAATCTATATTGCGTTCGTAGATTTGTCGAAGGCTTTCCACACCATGAAAAGAGCTAAACTGAAGAGGGAAAATGGAGACCAAATCCATGCCCCCGCACCCCAAGCGCCTACATACAAGAACAACAGGAAGAACAAGGAGCGCACTTATCATTTGAACCAGGCCCCAGCGCACCCATGGGTGACAAATATTCTGAAACACACCCACTTCACCAATAGTGCAACTTCTATGCTACATTAGAATCAATGCTGCAATATCAGAATCTACAAATACAAAAATCCCTGTTTAAAGGCTTGCAAATGCCTATATGAACTAACATGGTCTAAATGCACAGTGTAAAGCTATGTTTCAGGAAAATTACAGCTAAGTTCATTTCACTCACTGAACACTGGCTGCGGGAGCCTTATCAACATTCCTCGCAAAAGAAGTCCGACCTGCCAAGGCCGCAAATTCAAGATAAAATTGTTTTCTGCAGACAGACATTTTTTAATTATCCACAAATGCGAATAAATCACGGCAACCCAGTGTGCTTTTTTTTTCTTTCTGGGAAAGAAAGACATTTTCTCAAGGACACGCACAACATTGAAACATAACTTGTAACAAGCCAGAGCCCAGGTGCGAACTGCTTGTTCAGCTAAAAGTTATGGGAACAAAGTCACATTGCAACAAGATTAGAATTAGGTAATGGGGGCTGGCACAGCTAAATCAACCCACTGACGCAGGAGGTTAATATCCAATTATCAGGCTCTCTATAAGGGCTACATATGTAACCCACCACTTTGCAGCCAATAACAGGAGGAGATAGGTTTCTGGGAGCTGATCCAATTCTGTGAGGTCAGCCTGCAGTGTGATTATAAAACTTACTTGCAAGACAGCCCCGGGGGAGACGGCGCCTGAATTCGCGGTGTGCACAATGCTTTGTGTGTTTTTTTCTTTTCTTTGCCTAGAAATAAATGCAGTTTGAAAACATGCTGCTGCCTGCTTGGCACTCTGTTGCATTTCTGGGGGCCATATGGGAGGTGTTGGGGCCTCCCATAGCTGGTGAGGGTATGGCTGCTGGCCCCCCACTGCCCTGGGGGGGGGGATCCAGCTTCTCCCCGACAAGTTGGTGCCCTCTGTGAGGCTCATTGCTCATTGTAACATGGGTAAATGAGATCTGCCTGCACAGGCCCTGTGATGGACTGAGCTCCCTGCCGCCGACTCAAGGAAGCTGTGAGACCCTCGCCTGCACCTGAAGACCACCGGAAAAACGCGTAACCGGCTAAAGGCTTCGGGGGCCAGTTGGAAATACCCCGCTTGAGGGCAGGTGAGAGCCCTGCAGGAGAAGGGGTCCGGTGAAGCGCATTGAGGGGGTGTCCAGCAGCGGTGCAACTGCCAGTGCAGCATAGGAAAATGTAAGTAAACCAGCAACATGGGCTCTGAGGGGGGGAAATGTTTAAAGTAGAAATGTTAAAGTGTTTATTGGGTGGTGGGTGATTGTACATTGTCGCAAAATTCAGCGCATTGGTAGTGATCGGCACGTGAATTGTAGTTGGGACTGGGGTGGTGGCAGTGGTCCCTTCTTGTGTTTTTGAGCCTATTGGGTGGGGTAGTGACTCCCTACATATAGAACAGGAGTGCCGCGCTGATTGGTCTGGATGGTGATTTCATGTACGGGGTCTGGATTTCCTATGAATTGACGTTATAGATCAATGAGTAGATGAGGTTCCCTGCTAATTGAGCGTTTTAGTTCAGTGAGTGGATGATGTTTCCCCGCAGGAGGTAGCTAGATTGTTCCCGAGTGCGGAAGATAGTTGGCTGGTTAAGGTCCCCTGGTGAGGAGCGTATCACACGTGAGGCGAAGCAGCGTGTGCAGTCCAATTATAAGAGTTTTTGTGGTTTACCTTGTTCCAGTTGAGACAGGAAGACAGCTGTGGGGATTGTGGGGTTTTATTTTGGGATTTTTGTGGGGTTGGGAGAAATGGGTTATTGTTCTGTGTATGCACATTTGTCTTTTCATTTGCATTGTGTTTTTAGTTTGGTGACGTCACCTTCAGATTGATGCATAAGGACACAAAGTTTTGATGGTGAGGAGATAGTGGTGTGGTTTTGGATTTGGAGAATAGGTGACCCAGAGGCGGTGTGTGGAAGACACATGCGCAAGATTGTGGGGGTGTGCCGGAGAAGGCAATGGTTTGGTTAAGATGGATTGCACGTGGAGTGCACTGGCTAAGGTGCGGAGCCAAGAAGGCTCACAGAAGTTGAATATTGTTCAATTATCTTCTAACTTTTGCTCCCTGAACAGCGGACTATCGAAATTTTCTAATTGAATAGAGGTAAAATGTATCACACAATACAGAAATGACTCCCCTTCACTTGTTGTGTAGCACACAGCTTCCATGCTGAAATAAGTCAGTAAAACATAGTGTGCAAAGATTCAAAAGTACTGAAGGTAAATTAAAAAGACCATGGCTGCTCATAGGCGGCTTCTCCAGAAGCGTGCAGCAATCGCTAAGGACACACATACACAGCACTTACACGGGAATAGCTTTAAAAGCACATGGCTACAGTTGAACTGTGTGCACGAAGGAAAGGGAAAATGCGAGGGGTCAGCTGATGCTGAACCAGCGCGAGCATAGGGAAGAGGGCACTCACCCTTCTGAACCTCCAGGAGTGTAATATTTGATGACACAGGGGCAGAGAAAGGCAGATGAGGACAAGTAGGCACAAAATAAATCATTCAAGCATGCGATGGGAGGGGCAGTTAAAAACAGCTTCAACACACACGCACAAGAATCACAATAGCAGTGTCAACAATCGCCACAATATGCAGCGCCCATGTGGGGAGGATACATGGGGCAGGATGGGATCATTTCAGCAGACACCACAAGCACCAATGCAGGTACTGTCACCACTACATGTACAGACACAACAAATGACAGCACCACTACCCCAGGACTGACTAGAATAACAACACAGGGGCACTGCACAGCAGCCAGCACCCATACAGAACACTGACACAATAGCAATGGTACCGGTTACATGACTGGGTGGGGTCTTCCTGATGGGGAATAAATCTTTCAAAGGACATAGATTGACATTATACCGCTAATAGGACAGCCCAAGACAAACTTGATTTGACTCACTCTGCCACACACACTCATGCTCCACCTCCCCGACAGAGCGGGCGAGACGCGCGCCGACACACACACTCACGCACACTCAATAATGCAGAGGACAATTGCATAGGGGTGGTGATAGGTATCAAAACATTTTCTTTTCTGGGTGACAGTGGGGCGACTAGGCCATGCATTAGGGAAGAGACATTTGTGACATCATGAGCAATGTGGATATGACCACCTTATTAACAGAGAAATACATAACTTGTTAAACACCAGACATACACATGTTGAAAGTAAGGAAGATTGTTTAAGAATAATGGGGGTGCACGGTACAGAGGGGGGTGCATAATGATAGCGCATCACAAGAGAGTACATTTAGCTACATTTTCACCACACATCTTTCAGTGAGGAGACTGGGCTCATGAATACACGATTAACACAGAACAATTAAATGAGACACACAAGGTGGAAGAAGGTGCACTTGAGGGGGGAGGCCTACATTTCATTGACAGTTCACCACAGGAGGAGAGAAATAACGGTAAAGGGTGGATGATCCATGTTCCCAACAGAATTAATTTGGCGACAAAATGACAGTGCAAGTGGTACTGCCACTAGCACTTTTGAAGAAAAAAAAAAAAAAAAACACTGGCACAAATGCATTAGTAAACACACATAGGGAAAGAGGTCATTGCTGCACGAACCGGAGAATAATGGTTGTATTAAAATTTGAGAGCAGATATTGGGGGAGAAATATATATTGTTTAAATGTAACAGTAATTAGAAATATATATTGTTTAAATGTAACAGTAATTACAGTAGTGGAGTAATAAAATACTAGATTAAATGAGTAATTAACAGAGTAGGTAGGCTTTAAAAAGTGGACATGGGGTGGGATAGAGAGAATGGGAGTAAATTGGTAGCGGATTTCATTAGTACCAGCTTAAAGTGCCTGCAGTTCACTGCGAGGCACGCCCTGAGAAGTGTGAGAGTAGCCATAGAAAATAAATAAATAAATAAATAAAGGATTTAAAAACCCTGCGATTATTTTAACTAAGTAACATGGTGCACTTAATTTAGAAACACAGCCACCCTATATGACAAATTTACCACCCTGATGTTTCCCTATTTAGCTTGTCAGTGCCTGATGCCCCACGGGACAAAGGCACGCACTATAAACAGCTTACAACAAAAGCAGAGTAAATACAAAGATCCAAAGGCCCATTTGTACACTAGCACCCAAATTGCATATATATGATCCAAGTGTGTAATGAGTATCTTCACATAAATTAAGTGCCTACCAATTTTCTGGGTACATTCCGAATTGTGTAATAATTTACAGTCAGACCGCCATTGAACGCCACCAGGTGGTGACAGGATGGTGCATAGGTGTACCATTGGCTCCTCCCACTAGGACACTGAATAGTGTGAGAGTAGTGCAGAGAGGTTAGGTCAAGAAAATGAAGAATATGTAAATTCTCAGGTCTCAAGCGCTTCCATTTCATTTCTCGCCAGATCCAAAGGACCCAGGGCAGGCCTGAAGACAACGGACAACCAACACCCAATGGCTATGGACTACAGTGGGACATTTTCCCCTCCTGACAGACTTTGTCAGAAGTGTAAGGCGTCAAGCCCTACAAAGCGGTGGCCACCCTGGCAACGAGGGAGCAACGATCAACAGGGCCAACGCAAGAGATTTTCATGAACTGCAAAATAGCACGAACTCTCCCGAGTTAGGGAAACATGGCCATCCCATGGTCCAACGCACACTAGCAACTAGAATAGGGACTGACACACGCATTTCCAAAGTTTAATTGAGTTTCATATTACATTTTTTGCACCTACAGCTGTAACACTGTTTTGTTTCTTCTCTTTTCCCCGCACATGCAGGTTGTTGCGTATGTATGCTGTTAGAAATGTGTAGGAAATTTCCTTAATGTTATCTTCCATTAGAAACTGTGAGGCCTACTGATTAAAACATTGTGTAGCATTCCCCACTCAATTGCCCACCCTATCAAGAACCTCAGACCACTTAGAGCATGTTTCCCTGAAGTATATTTCCTTGCTTCCATTGAATAAACAGCCCAAGATTTTCCCTACCCATATTGAGAAATTTTGAAAACACGAAATGTCCAGGGGGAGGTTTGATTTTGCCCTTAGTGATTGTTTAGTTCGCGGAGCTTGAGGTTACTAACATGTACTAACGTATTAACGCTTTTCTTGCGATTTTCAGGCGGGCAACTTTATCATCTCATCAGCTGCAAGGACCCAGCAGCGTAAGTGGTTATCGGCACGCAAATAAGGACTTTTACCTTCACGATGGGACTATTAATGATGAACGAAATAATGGGGGTGGTAATTTGAAAATTAGTTGTAATAATGAGCATTACCGCTGTATCCCCTGCTAACATTCCCTAACCTAAGCAGGAACAGTTACGGCGTCAGTGGGTAAGGAAAAGCTGCTGCTAAAGTAAAGAGAGTTAAGGGCAGACACAAGGGGAGTAAAACATACGCATAACACACATATCAGAAGTGACCAACAACATGCACACATGTACAAAATTGGTAGGGACACCACTGGAGAGAGCTGTCCTGACTGTTCTTTAACATATGCCGGAAGAGAATTGATTACAACAGAAATTACTACAGCAGAGCACGACGCCCATGTATGACAAGGTGCGAAGAAGATTGCAAGGGAAGACAGCAACATTGAGATTGAAAAAAATAAAAATAAATAAATAAATAAATAATAAAAGAAGAAAGAAAACAAAAGGAGAGAAGAAAAAATAAAATAATAAGAGACAAAAATATGATAAGTGCCTAACGGAGTGAGAGAAAAGAGCAAAGATGGTCACTGAAGAAGGACGTATACTGAGAAAAGAGCAAAGATGGTCACTGAAGAAGGACGTATACTGTTAAGGTACCAACGTTATGTTACCAGCACAACAGTGACAAGAAGTGGACAATCATGCTGGATGCAAGAAGGTTGAGAGAAGTTGCGAGATGAGAGCAGGAACATCACTGCTTATGGACTACTATTGAGCACATGCATCCAAAGGTCAAGAGAAACTACCACTGAATTGGGGAGGAGAGTGTTCATTGGTGCGCATCAGCATGCCCTTGTTGGTGATGACCAAGGAAGATGTGGAGAGTGACACATTCACCTAGATGGAAAACAACGGAAGAAGAGAAACAGACAGAGAAGTAAAAAGAGGGGGGAATTACTTCTCGAGCGAGAAAGAAGAATGAGTGGGTGCAGTACCAGCATACCAAAGAATGATCAGCAAAAAATGCATCTGAAAAGAGAAAGCAAAGAACTAGCTAGTGCTTGCATGGTGATGGATGACATCATGACTGCCTGGTTGCTTGAAGGTGATAACGGAAGGACGAGTACCGAGCACAGCACCATTGTGCAAGATAGAGATACATTGCAAGAGAACAACAGAAGAAGACATCGGAATTCAAACAAGAGACATGGTGAAAGGAAGAGCCGGACTAAGATAGCGGTGCGCAACATGGTTCCAGCAGTAATAAAGGTGGCCACTCCCTGTGATCAGAGGAAGTACGAAGGGAAGTGAGTGTGGTGGAACACAGAAGGAGAACACTCCTATATGTACTGTTGATTAACAACAATGCAGAAAATTATGGACACTTCAAGGAATTGGCAAGGATATGCAGACCGGAAGGAGGTGAATGTTGCTTGGTGGTGTGGTCGACAAAGTCGACCAGAGGGGGGACTGAAGAGGGAAAATGGAGACCAAATCCATGCCCCCGCACCCCAAGCGCCTACATACAAGAACAACAGGAAGAACAAGGAGCGCACTTATCATTTGAACCAGGCCCCAGCGCACCCATGGGTGACAAATATGCTGAAACACACCCACTTCACCAATAGTGCAACTTCTATGCTACATTAGAATCAATGCTGCAATATCAGAATCTACAAACACAAAAATCCCTGTTTAAAGGCTTGCAAATGCCTATATGAACTAACATGGTCTAAATGCACAGTGTAAAGCTATGTTTCAGGAAAATTACAGCTAAGTTCATTTCACTCACTGAACACTGGCTGCGGGAGCCTTATCAACATTCCTCGCAAAAGAAGTCCGACCTGCCAAGGCCGCAAATTCAAGATAAAATTGTTTTCTGCAGACAGACATTTTTTAATTATCCACAAATGCGAATAAATCACGGCAACCCAGTGTGCTTTTTTTTTCTTTCTGGGAAAGAAAGACATTTTCTCAAGGACACGCACAACATTGAAACATAACTTGTAACAAGCCAGAGCCCAGGTGCGAACTGCTT
The DNA here is from genome assembly GCF_040938575.1 of Ambystoma mexicanum. NCBI lineage: Eukaryota > Metazoa > Chordata > Amphibia > Caudata > Ambystomatidae > Ambystoma > Ambystoma mexicanum. The sequence continues at coordinate 666,812,174 of NC_090923.1, forward strand.
GTTCAGCTAAAAGTTATGGGAACAAAGTCACATTGCAACAAGATTAGAATTAGGTAATGGGGGCTGGCACAGCTAAATCAACCCACTGACGCAGGAGGTTAATATCCAATTATCAGGCTCTCTATAAGGGCTACATATGTAACCCACCACTTTGCAGCCAATAACAGGAGGAGATGGGTTTCTGGGAGCTGATCCAATTCTGTGAGGTCAGCATGCAGTGTGATTATAAAACTTACTTGGGAGACGGCGCCTGAATTCGCGGTGTGCACGATGCTTTGTGTGTTTTTTTCTTTTCTTTGCCTAGAAATAAATGCAGTTTGAAAACATGCTGCTGCCTGCTTGGCACTCTGTTGCATTTCTGGGGGCCATATGGGAGGTGTTGGGGCCTCCCATAGCTGGTGAGGGTATGGCTGCTGGCCCCCCACTGCCCTGGGGGGGGGATCCAGCTTCTCCCCGACAAAACTATGGAAGAAAATGGAAAGCTGGGAATGTCCACAGTCACTGGTGGAGAACATCAAAGACTTGTACACGGATACAAGCATCAGAGTCAGATTGGACACAGCAGGTACATTAACAGACAAAATTCAGATAAAAATGGGCTTAAAACAAGGATGCCCGCTGGTTCCGGAATTGTTTAACCTGTTCACATCAGACCTGGAGGAGTCATTTGAGTCCACTCGCTGCTTTCCACCAAAAATAGCAGGAACGCCGATTGGGAGATTGCTTTACGCAGATGATATCGTCCTGATGGACCAAACCCAAATCGGCTTGCAAAGACAGCTCACTACATTACAATCGTATGTAGACTCAAATGATCTGGTAATAAATCCAGAAAAATCGAGAATTCTGAAGCTATGCCCAGGAGGTAATAGAAACAGTGGGAAAAAACTAGGATGGTCTCTGAAAAACAAAAAAATCTTGGAAGTTGAAGCTTTCACGTACTTGGGAGCTTGTATAGACAATTTGAAAAACAACATGCCAAGAATAGTGGGTCTAAAAAGGAAAGCAACCAACCTAGCTGCCCAAGGGAGAATTCTGCGTAAAAGATACTGCAGATTCACCTTATCACCTCTAATATCCTTTTACAGGATGAAAGTGGTGCCAATATTAACATATGGGGTAGAATCACAAACCCCCCTACAAGCTCAAACATGGTCAATCCTGGAGGGCCTGTTTTGGAGGAAAACTTTACAGCTGCCCAAATCAGTCCCAATACAGCAAATAAGGAGCGAGCTGGCATTGATATCACTCAAAACAATTGCGGTATGGAAAATGCTAAGTTTCTACCGAAAATGTCTTGAAGAAAACACCACGGGAGGATTTGATGTGCTGATAAAAGCCCTAAAAGACCAATCTGACATAATCTTAATAGACTGGCAAAAGACATGTCGAGGGATCCTAGTGAACCTCAGTGAGTCAGAGGATGACTTATGGATCAACCCAGACAAAACTAAAAAGAAACTATACATGGCAGATTGTATCGAAACCCAAGAAGACAACCGCAAATACAAAGGTTACGAAAACTTCTGGGCTCAACCACGAAAACTGAATCAGATCCCGAGTTATCTGACTTTATTCCCTAACTGGTACTTCCGAGACCTTTTTCTGAGATTCAGATTGAACATTTCACCAACGGGAGAAATATTACAAAGAAGAAAAAGGTTGGATATCCGTGAAAGCTGCAGAATGTGTAAAATAAAAGGAGAGATAGAATCTCTGAAACATCTCACACTACAGTGTACCGGTTTAAGGAAAGAGCGAGAGCAGTGCTTGGGGTACATCATTAGAAGTCACATGACAAGGAATGTTGATGAGTGGTGGAAGACTCTTGTAGAAGGAGAAAAAATGAAAATAACATTGGCACTCATAAGACTAGTGATTCTAATTCTCAGGAAACTAGAGGTGGTCAACAACATGACCTAGGCACAATAAGGTGTTACCAAGCTCTGCTATCAGGATACTGTACATAAAACTGAAGACACATCATGGAAGAATGGACATGATCAGGTTAAAGGTTTCAAATATGGAAACCATGCAATCTGTTTAAATAAAATAAAAAATAAATAAATTCAAAACCCTCTGCATTGTCCACAAGGCTTTCCGGGGCCTGGATCCAACATACTTTCAGGTATCCCTCCGCAAATACCTCCCATCTCGAGCACTCCGCTCCTCTACCTCTAACTCCCTCGGGGTTAGTCGTTTCTCAAAGAAACGAGCTGGGGGTAGATCTCTGTCTTCGGCTGGGGTCTCCCTCTGGAACAGCCTCCCTGCCACTCTAAATCTTGAGGAGAACCATCTCTGGTTCCGGAAGCACCTCAAAACCTTCCGCTTTGCTTCTGCCTTCACCTCCCCTCTCCCCTGTTGATTCTGCTCTCCCTCGGCACCATGCACCTGGCCAACCTCTGTCCTCTGGGCCAAGGTACCTGCTCATCTTGCCACCCTCATGCACTGCCTCCGGGCCACCCCCTGCACTGGGGTCTGTATCTGTACCCATACAGCCCTCCCCTTTTCTTCCTGCACTTTCAGAGCTACACGGCCTGCTGCTATAAACCCAGCCCTTGCCACTTGCTGGCTGCACTCCCATTGTTTGTTGCCTTTTTACTTATTATTTTATTATAATTTTGTTTTTTTTTCCTTCTCGCACCGCACTCTCCTTTTGTTCCCCCTTCCATGCACTTCTCCCTCCACCCTGCACTTGCACGTTCTCAATGTCACTGGGCCTAGTAAGATCGTTGTTTTTGTTCTCCGCTGTTCCCTTTCCCTGCCTGGTCGCGCTCTGAAACACTTGTGTATGAGCGCGATAGAAATAAAATATCAATCAATCAATCAATAGCATCAAAGGCACTTTGGTATGCAACACCCTGTGTGGAACTAGTGTTTTTGGCGTGTCCTTTGATTCCTGTTTACCAGGACAGTACCTGCTGAGGGACTGTCCTGCTTGCGGGAATTTGACCCAACAGCACGGAGGCCGGGTGAATTGTTCCTACTTTGGCGAATCCTTCAGCTGCCTCATTGGCTGCTCACCCTAATGAGACTGTTGTGGATATACCTATCAAGTGTAGCACCCCCTCTCAGGAGTACAACCTGCAAATAAAACATATATACCAGAGCCTGTGATACATCCACTTGCCCCCCACTGACACCTTATGCTGCATGTTACTCAATATGAGATCTCTGGTCACACATGCACACGAGGTCGCAGACTATATAGAACATCATAAATTAGACATCTGCACCCTTACGGAATTGTCGGGCTCTAGCTCTGTCGGCTCGCTCTTAATCTCGCTTTTCCAGTGGGCTACACTATGATAAGACAAGATAGAACCACTGGTCGTGGGGGAGGAGTCGCCTTGATACTTAAAGACGCAGGGCCTCATTATGACCCAGGCGGAAAACCATGGTGCTAATAGCACCATGGTCCATGCCGGTAACTTACCAACTCCGCCATGGAGAAAGGGGGATTACCACACCATTACAAGGTTGGCAGGGTGGTAATTCCCCCTTCCTCCCTGGCCCTTCCCCATTCCCATTTTTGCATCCCAGCAGCTAAACGCTCACCGTGTCACCTCCCTTCTAATTTTTTTAGATCAATCTGCTGCATCCGATCTAGTCGACCATGCTATTTTGGCAGATCATTTGGAGGAAGTGGCCAATATTTCTCTAGCTGCAGTACGATGGATGTTATCCTTTCTCTCAAACAGGGTAAGCAGGGTCTGTGCGGATGCATCTATGGCCCCTTCTTTCTCCGTGCAGTATGGAGTACCGCAAGGATCTTGCACTTTGCAATGCATCTAAAATATTTTTATGGTCCCCTTCTTTGCAAACCTTGAACATGAAGGGGTCCTATTCTCCAACTACCCCAACGACACCCAGTGTGTAATTCCTCTTACAGGATCCCATGCTCAAGATGAACTCGAACTGAACAGAATATTCGCCATTATTGAGCTTTCGATGATGCAGAATAATTTTGCTCTAAACAGAAGAAAAACGGAGCTCATGATTGTGGGCTTCACAGTGATACAGTTGAATCCGGTTTATAAGCACTTTTATTGTCATGATGCCTACCCCCGGAGCACCAGGCCAGGCCCAGCACCCCCGGGAGCAGGCATCACGCCCCCGGGTAAAAGCCCAGCGGCCCTTTTTAGGGGATCTTTGGACTCTGTCCTGGCGCCGTTGGTGCCAGGCTCATGTTGGGCATCAGTCCTGGCGCCATAGGCACTTACCTGAAGCAGACCATGCTGCACACTCACCTGATGCAGACCATGCTGCATGAAGAACCAAGCCAAATGAGGCTTAGGAGGGACTATTTTTCTGAAGGAACTATTTTGTTACTTGGGTGGGGCTGTGGAAGAATACTCACCTGGAACTTCTTCCAAAGCTATTTAAGCCACGCCCGGACAGCCACACGTGCTTCGCGTTGTTCTGCATCCCAGTAGCTGAACGCTCACCGTGTCTGCTCCTGCACCTGGACTCCAGCCACGCCCGCCTCGAACCTGGAACACCTGTAAGGGAATAAGAGAAGAGAAAGGTGAAAACCAAGAACTTATTCAACCTTCTTACCTGCATCCGGAATCTTCACGCCAGCATTCCTGAAGGAAGACTTCCATTTAAAAGCACCGCGTTGCTCGCTGCAGCGCCGCGCTTCACTCACCTGCTCCCGAGACGCCGCCCGGCTCCATCGCGGTTCTCAGCACCAGTCGCCACATCTCTGCACCTAGGGTAGAGAAGAAGAGACAAAAGGTGAGCAAGGGAACACAAGAGGAAAGCCGAATTTTCAGCCATATTACTTAACGGCTTTTCTTGGTGCACCATTCCACATCTCGGGTCGGCGCCGCATCTTTGGCAGGTACCGCACCCTGGCCCCTATGGGGAAAGGACAAAAGACATTACTGGGGAATTATAAAGACATTTAGAGGGGTCGACCTCATCACTAACTCACCTGATTTTACCACCGGCAATTTAACCCCTCAACGCATCGTCTTTGTTCTGCACCTGAAATAAAGGACAGAAAAGACAACATAAAAGGAGGCTCACACTTGAACTTTTTCATCTTCATACTTACGGTGTATCACTCAGAAAAGTCAAGTGGATGTGCCAGCGCCATTCTGAAAACCAGTGATCTAACTGGATGAACGTGCGCCCCTGCACCAGAAGCAGGATGGAGAGTTCATCCTTCCAAACCATAAGGTGAGCTTAAACCGGGGGTTTTGGAGGAATCAGAGAAGAATGAAGGGGGAAAGGGGGGAGCAAGCACACTATTCAGCACACAGTTAATCCCCTTTCTCATCTGCAGAAGGATATTCCTACGGGCCAGACAAGCAAGATTTGGGGGTCCTGTTCAATCGGTGGTCCGAATTCTGCGCATCACGCTTGAAGAGGCCACAGCAACCCAGACCAGACCAGCGCCTCCGTGGGAGCCAGGTGAGCGTTACAGAACGCGAAGACTTCCTACAAATTCAGACCCAGGTGCTATGGAAACTTCTGAGACTGACCAGTTGGCCCAACTACTGGGGGAATTACGAGCCGAAGTACACGCCGCTCGTCAAGAGACTAATGCTCTCAGGAGGGAAGTGATTGTAACAAAGGAAAGAACTGATGACCTGGCTAGACAGCTTTTGCAAGGTCAAGCTGGACAAACTCCTTTACCCGGTTCCGGAGGGAACCCCGCTCCTGTGCTTTCCAGTAACCCGGTGCAGATTAATCTACCTGGAAACATGCCGCTGGCCCCACCCGAATGCTTTGCTGGGGACCCCAAACGATTCGCCGTATTCATGAATCAGTGTCGTTTGCATTTCCTGTGCAGACCTGGGGCCTTCCCTAATGACCAGACCAAGGTAGCCTTTGTATTGTCATATCTCAGCGGCAGTGCTGCCGATTGGTCAGTTCCACTGGTAACTCAAGATGACCCGATTCTTCGTGATTTTCAAGGATTTCAAGCAAGCATGGAAAGGTTATTTGCTCGTCACTCCCAGGGGCAGGCTCTAGATGACGAACTTCTATCTCTGCGACAGGGCAATTAAGACCTCCTTTCCTACATTTCAACCTTTAATAGACTAAGGGCCTCATTACGACCCAGGCGGTAAGTTACCGCCTGGGCCGTGACTTTACCACCATGGCGTAAACTACGTTTACGCCATGGTGGTTGGCGGACTTACCGCCCCATTCCGACCTAGGCGGGGCGGTAAGTCCCCAATCCCCATTTACCCTTCCCCATTCCCATTTTTGCCCCATAGGGCATAATGGGAGTGGGGAAGGCGTTCATTACGCCACCGTAAATTACGGTGGCGTAATTAACTCCATGGTCCCTTAGCGCCATGGATTTTAACACCTGCTAAAAGCAGGTGTTAAAAGCACCATGGCGCTAGGGGATCTCATAATTGGCGGTAAGGGGTCGGCGCAGCTAACGCTGGCGTTAACCCCTTACCGCCAGGGTCGTAATGAGGCCCTAATTGCGGAAACTGGGTGGCCAGAGGATAAAAGAATCACGTTATTTTATCGAGGTCTACGCGGAGAACTTAAAGATGTCCTGGCCCAAGTTGTAAATCCGCCCCAAGAATGCTCAGAATATATAGACTTAGTGGTCCAATTGGATCACAGACTGCAAAACAGAAAAGCAGATCGGTCCAAGTTTGAGACCCGGGTGTTAGTCAAGACCCACGCTAACCTCAAGGGGGCTGAAGCCTCTGAGCCAATGCAAATCGGAGGTGTTAAAGGACCTTTAACGCAAAAGGAACGTGAAAGAAGACGGCAGATGCACTTATGTCTTTATTGTGGATCCTCTGGACACCTTCTACGAGATTGCCCGGCAAGGCCGCCCAGGAAGGTGGTAGGAGCCGCTGATAAAATCCATGAAACCTCTGTATCGGGAAAAGACCCCGCCCGACAAGCGTAGGGGTCCGCTTGCCGAGCTTGAAAACAAACTCTCTGACCACGCATTTCACTGTGCCAATGGTCCTCGTAGATCCGGAACAGCGTAAGCGGTTGCATGCAATAAAGGCATACATCGATAGTGGGGCTATAGGAAACTATGTGGATCGTGAATTGGTCTCCAGGATTAACCTTCCCCTGCGTCCTAAAACCAGCAAAGATGTCATCACCACAGTTGATGGAACAGAAATTGCCTCGGGACCGTTAACACATTCCACAGCTGAGGTGACACTTGTAGGTCCGGACGGCCATCGGGAGGCAGTTGTGTTTGATGTAATCAAGGCTCCACAGTTTCAGGTTATTCTCGGAATCCCTTGGTTAGAGACACATAATCCTTGAATTGATTGGCGAGCGAAGAAAATAACCTTTCCGGAGTGTGCACGAACTTGCTACCCAGAAAATCTGAAGATCAGTCTAGCATCAGTAACCTCTGTCTCCATGCAACTACCTCCGGAATACCAAGACTTTCAGGACGTCTTCCAAAAGGAACAGGCAAACACGTTACCTCCTCACAGATCGTACGATTGCCAAATCGATCTGGTGCCCGGTGCACAACTCCCTTGTAGCAGGATTTATGCCCTTACTGAGCTGGAGAATCTGCATTTGAGACAGTATTTAGACCAATACCTAGCCAATGGTTTCATTCGCCCGTCAAAGTCTCCGGCATCCTCGGCTTTGTTCTTCGTGCCAAAAAAAGAAGGCGACCTTAGAACTTGTATCGATTACCGCGCATTGAACCAGATAACTGTTAAAAATCGTTACCCTCTGCCTTTGATCCCTGAACTCCTTGACCAGGTGAAGGACGCTTGCATATACACCAAGTTAGATCTCCGGGGGGCTTATCGACTGGTACGAGTAAAAGAAGGCGACGAATGGAAAACGGCCTTCCGTACAAAATATGGACTATTCGAATACCAGGTGATGCCTTTCGGGTTGTGCAACGCGCCTGCTGCCTTCCAATTCTTCATGAACGATGTCCTTCGGGAACTCATCGATGTCTGTGTTGTCGTGTATATCGATGACATTCTGGTGTACTCCTCTTCGGAATCTGATCACAGAAAACATGTCAGGGCCGTCCTTGAGAAATTGCGCCAGCACAAACTGTTTGCAAAGCTGGAAAAATGCGTTTTCCATACCACCGAGGTTGAGTTTCTTGGATTCATCCTGACACCTAAAGGGGTCCGAATGGACTCACAGAAAGTGGATGCCATCCTCAAATGGCCATCACCTAGTTCGGTGAAAGGTGTCCAAAGCATGCTTGGTTTTGCCAATTTTTATCGCAGATTTATCCCGGAATTTTCACAGGTGGTGCAACCCATCACTGCACTCTTGCGGAAGAATAAATGTTTTGAATGGACCGAGGAAGCTGAACAGGCCTTTCAGGAATTAAAAGCTAAATTTACGTCCGCACCTATTTTGAAACACCCGCGTCCTGATCTCCCATATATAGTCGAAACCGACGCATCCAGCTTAGCCATGGGAGCTGTCCTGTCTCAGAGAGACCCCGAAACCAACCAACTGCACCCTGTAGCATTTTGGTCCAGAAAGTTCTCGCCGCCGGAGATAAATTATGCAATCACCGATAAGGAATTATTAGCCATTAAGTCCGCCTTTAAGGCTTGGCGGCATTATCTTCTTGGCGCCAGGCATACCATCACCGTGATCACTGATCACCGAAATTTACAATATTTAAAAACTGCCAAGGCTCAGTCTTCACGACAGCTCCGATGGGCTTTATTCTTTGCTGAGTTCTATTTCGTAATCACCTACCGTCCCGACTGTAAGAATGGCAAAGCGGACGCGCTATCTCGAATTGGAATGGGAGAAATGGACACAAACTCAGAACCTGTGCCAATAATTCCCGAACAAAGAATCTTGGGGATAACCACTTTACAAACCCTTGAAGACATTCAAGCACGGGTAAAACTATTCCTGGACTCTTCAGCCTTGCAGGATTGGATCAAAAGGGGGTCTGCCTTTTCAATGAACAATAGCTTACCTTACTTCCAAGGACGTTTATTTTTGCCAGAAAAGGAATTGCAAGAACTGGTTATTTCCCGTCATCACGATACTGTGATGGAAGGACATCCTGGTATTGCCAAAACAGAGGAAAAAATTAAACGACAATTCTGGTGGCCGTCCTGGCGAAAGGATATTAAATCTTTCGTGATGTCCTGTGGAGTTTGCGCCCAAAACAAAGGTCAAAAAACAAAACCCGCCGGTCTTCTTCAACCCTTAGACATTCCACCAGCACCTTGGCACACCTTGTCACTAGATTTTATTACAGACCTGCCCTCTTGTAATGGATACAATACTATTCTGGTTGTGGTGGATTTATTTTCCAAGATGGCCCATTTTATTCCGTTGAAAGGATTACCTTCAGCTTTTGTTCTTGCCAAGGAATTCCTCGAAAATATCATCCGTCTGCATGGATTCCCGTCCATACTAATCTCCGATCAGGGAAGCCAGTTTATTTCTCATTTTTGGAAAAAGTGTTGTCAACTGGCACAAATCGACGTAAGACTCTCAACCAGCCACCACCCACAGACCGATGATCAGACAGAGAGAACGAACCAAACCCTTGAACAATATCTACGATGTATGTTGCACCAATCGGAGGGTAATTGGAAGGATATTTTATGGGTGGCTGAATATGCATACAATAACTCGATACACTCTGGAACTGGTCAGAGCCCCATTTATACCCTATATGGACATCACCCTCGTACTTCAGACTTGGACTCACCTTTGAGCCTCGAAATGCCCGCAGTGGACCATTTGCATTCTACGATTACTCAAGCCTTCAAGGATGCTACTGCACACTTACAACATGCGAAAGGGAAATATAAAAAGATGCGGATCTGCATCGAAGGGAGGCGCCTCCATACCAAATAGGGGATCAAGTATGGTTGGCTACCAAACACTTATCGCTCAAGGGACCTCGGACTTTTAATCCAAGGTATTTAGGCCCTTACTCGATCAAAGCTATAATTAACCCAGTGGCAGTCAAGCTAGATCTACCAGCTAACATGCGGATTCACCCCGTTTTTCATGTGTCGCTTTTGAAACCAGTGCAACCAGGAACCAGATTAATTAAACCACCAGAACCAATTCAGATAGATGGGGAGCCTGAATTCGAGGTGAAGAACATTTTGGAATCTAAGTTCTCAAAATCAAAACTTTTCTATCTAAATGATTGCAAGGGGTACGGGCCTCAGGAAAGATCTTGGGAACCCAGCGACCACGTACATGCACCTCGGCTAGTAAAAAGGTTCCATCGGAATTTCCTGAACAAACCGAAACCTCCTGGGAAAACGACCTTGGGAGGGGCCTTGGGGGGGAGTGCTGTCATGATGTCTACCCCCGGAGCACCAGGCCAGGCCCAGCACCACCGGGAGCAGGCATCACGCCCCCGGGTAAAAGCCCAGCGGCCCTTTTTAGGGGCGCTTTGGACTCTGTCCTGGCGCCCATGGTGCCAGGCTCATAAGGGGAAGTGTTTGGTGCACTTACCTGAAGCAGACCATGCTGCACACTCACCTGATGCAGACCATGCTGCATGAAGAACCAAGCCAAATGAGGCTTAGGAGGGACTATTTTTCTGAAGGAACTATTTTGTTACTTGGGTGGGGCTGTGGAAGAATACTCAGCTGGAACTTCTTCCAAAGCTATTTAAGTCACGCCCGGACAGCCACACGTGCTTCGCGTTGTTCTGCATCCCAGCAGCTGAACGCTCACCGTGTCTGCTCCTGCACCTGGACTCCAGCCACGCCCGCCTCGAACCTGGAACACCTGTAAGGGAATAAGAGAAGAGAAAGGTGAAACCCAAGAACTTATTCAACCTTCTTACCTGCATCCGGAATCTTCACGCCAGCATTCCTGAAGGAAGACTTCCATTTAAAAGCACTGCATTGCTCGCTGCAGCGCTGCGCTTCACTCACCTGCTCCCGAGACGCCGCCCGGCTCCATCGCGGCTCTCAGCACCGGTCGCCACATCTCTGCACCTAGGGGAGAGAAGAAGAGACAAAAGGTGAGCAAGGGAACACAAGAGGAAAGCCGAATTTTCAGCCATATTACTTACCGGCTTTTCTTGGTGAACCATTCCACATCTCGGGTCGGCGCCGCATCTTTGGCAGGTACCGCACCCCGGCCCCTATGGGGAAAGGTCAAAAGACATTACTGGGGAATTATAAAGACATTTAGAGGGGTCGCCCTCATCACTAACTCACCTGATTTTACCACCGGCAATTTAACCCCTCAACGCATTGTCTTTGTTCTGCACCTGAAATAAAGGACAGAAAAGACAACATAAAAGGAGGCTCACACTTGAACTTTTGCATCTTCATACTTACGGCGTATCACTCAGAAAAGTCAAGTGGATGTGCCAGCGCCATTCTGAAAACCAGTGAAGTAACTGGACGAACGCGCGCCCCTGCACCAGAAGCAGGATGGAGAGTTCATCCTTCCAAACCATAAGGTGAGCTTAAACCGGGGGGTTTGGAGGAATCAGAGAAGAGCGAAGGGGGAAATGGGGGAGCAAGCACACTATTCAGCAGACAGTTAATCCCCTTTCTCATCTGCAGAAGGATATTCCTACGGGCCAGACAAGCAAGATTTGGGGGTCCTGTTCAATCGGTGGTCCGAATTCTGTGCATCACGCTTGAAGAGGCCACAGCAACCCAGACCAGACCAGCGCCTCCGTGGGAGCCAGGTGAGCGTTACATTTATCTAGGGGATGTGACCATCTCTCCTCAATCTAAGGTCAAAATCCTTGGGGTCACACTTGACCAGTCGCTTAATATGAAAGCCCATGTGGGGAGCATGGACTCAGCAACAATCAATTACATCAAACTTCTGGCCCACCTCAGACCGTACATCTCACAAGCCAATGCTGAATCTATTGCCCGCGCAATAATAGGGGCCAAAATTGACAACTGCTGTAGTCAGTCATCAACAGACTTCAAGTCACCCAAAATGGCACAGTTAGAATTGTTACAGGTCTTTCTCATCGTGCCCATGTAACAGATGCTAGTCGCTCCCTAGATTGGCTCCCAGTGGATGAACATATTACTTTCAGGCTACTAGTCATCACCTTCAAGTGTAGACTGAGGCATATGCCGACCTACCTACAAGATCACATCAGGGATAAACCTAATTTCAGAAGCCGGAGGTCTAGCAATCAAAATGACCTCTTTTTACTGAAGTGTAAAACCAAGAAGGTCCAGTTAGGAGTCTTCTTGAGTGCTGCTCCCTTGAGATGGAATTCGCTCCCACCGATATTGAGAGGACATTCCTCTCTGCCACTGTTTAAGAAAGAGCTTAAGACCCTGCTCTCCTATTGAGGGGGTTGTTCTTTTCCTGTGCTTGCTGTTGGCCTACGCATTCCCTGCACAGTCTGGCCCTTTCTGTGTTATTTGTGTGTTGGTTTCTTGTCTGCGCCCTCACGCCCATAGGTTTATGGATTCGCCTTACAAATAAACTAAAGTAAAGGTATAGTCTTTCCATCACTAATCCTGCTGGCTAGCAGCGAGATAGGCTGCCTCACTAGAATACACGCAACCCTTGTATAACTGACATTGGCTCACAGTGTTAACATGTGTATGATTCAAATCAGATGTGGCTTTAATAATTAGTGAATTGCCAGCCACCATAAATCAATCTCAGATATGGTTTACGTTTGGAAATTAAACTGCACCAGAATGGCAATATCTCATGATTATGTCGTTTTGGTGCTGATTTTAAACGCAGACTCTGTGCTGAGGGGACTTTGCTTTCACAGCAGCTGTCAAAAGGGCATTTGTGACCTTGCAACCTCAGATCATGCAACTGATGCAGCAGGGCACAGGTGTGCACCATCCTTTTTGCCATGAAGCTCATGAATGAGGTTCTGGTTAGCGGATCCCCCTTTCTGAGATGAACTGCCTGCATAATTTTATTATTTTTAAAAAATCAAAAAAGCTGAGGCTTCTGCACACTTGCCAGATAACATTTCCTCACAATCACCCACTTATGCCTCCTATAGGAGTGGCCATTCGGGTGCTAAGGGGCCACTCATTGCTGTTCTTTGGACAAACTGGTGTGTACATTGTTGGGTTGCAACCCAAAATATTCCTCCCTGCTCCGCAGTCTTGTGAGGCGACCTCACTGTGACACAAAGCACAAAGCCGGAGCACATATAAAGCCCATCACATCGCCAAACAGTACATGCTATTAGCACCCAGGGCAGTGCATCAGCCGATCAGTATTCTACAGATCCAGGCTGAATCTAGAAATCTATGCCTGGTCCGGAGCAAGCGACGCGCTTCCCACACCCGCCCGCCATCTTCCCTCCCTCTCCGCCACGCTTCCCGTTCACTCTCTCCTCCCTGCCATCATCAGGTCTGGCATGATGTGTGCATGTGGCCTAGCAGACTCACAGATGTTGGTGGGGATGTGAATATATTCCTTTCCAGGTCCGTTTAGTAGTGCCGGGAAGAATCTACTATTGCAGAAGAACCAGGCAACTGTGGTGATGGCACTTGAATTGTTGTGTGATATGCTGCTCGTCCATTAAAATGCAGAAAAGGGTGCTGTTTTGAAGTGCAAATCACAGAAGTCTGCCTGCGTGAAATCCTAATAAATGTTTGGCTTTTTTTGTTTACTGCAGACTGGCACTGATTAAGTACTTTTGACAATGTGATGGTAAAGTCATAGCAGATGTGAGGGTAAAGTCATAGCCAGGCGTCCTGGGCCCCAGGGAATTCCCCAACCTATTTCTTTCAAGTCTTATATTTCATTACTGAGCTGGAGCAGACACACGTGTGAAATAGAAAGAGTTAATGGCCCCCTTCTCTGTCCACGCACAGCCCACTGGGAAGCGGCCATTCCAGAGCTCCTCATCCTGTGCACATATACTCCACCTCTACCACATCAACCTGATGTATTAAACTTACCGATGCTGAACAGTCGAGTAGTCTATCGTGTGTCTATTTGCTGACATGAAAACACAGTCTAATGCATGCACGCTTGCACATTTTATTCACAAGATGCTTCTGTGAAAGAATAACTTCTGCACTGTGAAGACAATTGCGCAGAATACTGAGGTGTCTGGTAGGCTTGTCCAAGCGCAGGCATTTCCAAGAACAAGGCTGGTGCAATTGTTTTACTGATTTCTCGATTTCAGGTTGAAAACAAGGCAAGGGGCTGTTTTAAAAAAGAAAATGCAGACGAGCATGTGTACCTCTTTAAACTGAGTGTGTAACCACCGGGCAGGCAACACTCCGTAGCACTTTGTATGGCAAGAGACCCTGGCTACTACCAGCTTGGTTCCAACCACATTATTGAAAAGGAGGATCATTAAAGGCACTGTGCATCCATAAGAACTGAACAAGGCTCTAACATCATTGCAGAACACTGGTGAAATATATGATAAAGCGTTTGTTAAGAGTCCTTAAGGGAATGTGTGTGTGAAACACGGCTCTGTCTGGTTTCACTGAACATTCTTTTTCAGACCACTTGTGTTCCATCTCATATGTGCAGACCTCTTTTTTTCTAGCTATTTATTTTAATTATTTATTTATTGAACATTTGTATGGCACCTATACAGCAGAAAATGTTTCCAAGCGCCACAAGACAAAGTGAGGGTGCGGGGGGACAGTGGGGGAAAGAGAAACAACAATAACGGTTCTACTAGGCCTTGTGACATTCGGATCGTGCAAGTGCAGCATCAAGAAGTGCAGGGGGCATGGGGTAGGTCAGGGGGAAGGGATGGCATAGGGAGAGCGTAATGGGGAGAAACGCAGGGTGGAAGGGGGGCTTAGGAGCTGAGCAAGTGCTACCTTTGCCTGCATTCTTCTTTGGCAAGCTCCCCTCTCTATTTCCTCTCGACAATGTGCCTCCCTACCCTCTATGCCCCACCACCCCTCCTCCCCTGCCCTCCTCCTCATGCCAGAACAAGTTGTGGGCCTGTCTCAGACCCTTGCATCCACTCCTCACCCTGACACCTTACTCTGCCCAACCGCCAGCATTGTCCTCCTCGGCCGAAGCACCTGTGAACTGCCCCTGCATGCCGTTGTCCATAAACACCAACAATGGACTAACGGTTGTCGACAAATCCTTGTCAGGCTTTCAAGCTGTGTAATAGCAGTGGTTGCGGAATTCACAGATGACGTGAAACACTTGCCGGCTGGTCAGTGTACTTTGTTTTCACTCATCACAAATAAATCCTCTGCCACACTCTCAGGAGGTTAAGGAGCCCCATTCTTCTGACCATATTTTTTTTAATGTTTTGTTACTGATTCTTTCAAGCAGGTTTATCACTAATGACTTCGCCGCCATGATGCTAGCTTGAAGCAGGCACTACTGCATAGGCTTAGGATTGTTTGCAGAACAGGAGGGTCTTTGCTGGATTCTGGCTCGGGGGTCTGCCCCAACCACACACCCACACAGCATCTCTGTGTATAAGACGTAGACACAGGAGCAAGTGTATTAACTGTCTTTAGTCAATGTCCTGCAACTCCTCACTAACTACTTCCTGTCCCGTCACTTCCTATCCCGCCCCACTCCCTGGTCCTGCACCCACCAACCACTAGCATGCATGTCCCGATGCCACAACATGCCAGGGGTGGTGTACTGCAGGAGGATCACCTGGGTGGAGACCAGGCCCAGGGAGGTAGGGAGATTGCACAGGGTGAGATACAGTATTTTTCCTTGAAGAGGAATACGTTTACCTCAGACTTAGAGGAGGAATTGGCTTACTGCCATTTTAATATATTTCGCCCTCCTACTAAGGTAGAAAAGGTACATTCTCAAGGAGTGACTCCACTTAGTGTTAAACCAGAGGAACCAATCTTGTATACCCCTACGTTCCCATGTCCTCCACAATATCAAAGGTATGCCAACAGGAACGGTGAACATTTGACTTTTCCTGCCACTCAAAAGGTTACACCTTATAATGCCTCTTTTAATAATATCAAGGGAGGGCAATCCATCTCTAAACCTTTTATAGAAGTAGAGAAATTGAATTTCACTAAAGTGGACTGCATGTCCCATAAACCTTCAGGGACTGTGAAGAAGAATAGGGTTAAAGAGGCATGCAGGCGTCAAAGTCAGACAGGCACGCCTAATATCTTTTGGCAAGGTCAGGCAATTAGTCCTATGGGCCTGTACCTTAAACCAGTTCACCAACCTCAGGGACAGAAAAGGCTGCAGCCGGGAGGAGCAGTATAAAGAAGCTGGAGCAGGGGCCGGGTGGTCAGCAGTAGCAGAAGCAGAAGAAGCAGAGCACAAGGCTGGCAATTTACAAAGAAGTGTGACCACAGAAGGAATGCTGGAGCAGAGGAAGGACAGATTTCACCCTCAGGCTCTGAGTTGGTCCTGTGCTCACAAACCCTGTTTGACTGTGGCAGCATTGGAAGAGACTGGAGGAAACAGGCAGTCTTTCCATGTGCACCTAATTCCTGTGAGCTGAAGTCGTGCAGAAGCAAGCAGAGGGAAGCTGGAGAGTGGAAGATTCTCCCTTAATGAGGCTGGATCGGAGACACCCGTACAGTAGATGGGTGTGGGTCCCAAGAGGGCCTGTAGAAGTAGCAGGAGAAGAAACCAAGCTGGGAAGCAGAAGCAGCCCGCAGTTGTTATAATTGTGGAGTCAGAAAAGGGAAGCTCTGTACTCCAAATCAACAGAAATACGTTTCTGGTAACTGTAGCCAGCTTTATTTACACTTACGTATACATCCAAGTCAGTATAAGTTGTTCGCAGAATTGGGAAGTCTTTCTAATAAGGTAAATGTAACACATGCTTATGTATGTTAACAAGTTGAAGAACACTTGTGTAATGAAAGCATCTCTTTTGCCCCTTGTTAGAGATAACTTGTTGCCGAGCGGTCGCATGGCTCCCATTAACGAGGAGAACGTTGCCGGTAAACTTATTGAAGCACAACCGACTTTCTCCAAATGTTACAAGCACAGTTTCAATAGGCTGCGCAAGACACAGTGTTTCCCGATATCTTGAATGCTGAAAGCTAACCGAAAGGTGGGAACGTGCATCTTTTTGAAGTGGCAGTTCAAGATTAAAACTAAATCATTTTTGCCTAATTCATTTCTATTAAGAGAGCCACATCTTGTAACATATTGAACACTGAAGTAGAAGTCGTAGAAGTGGCTGAAGCTGAACGAAGGGCAAACATTACCCAAGCCCATAGAGTAAACTCTGTGAAAGCGAATCCTGCTTATTAAGAACTGTACACCATTATTCTGGAGTCGATGATGTTGTTGTTACCTAAGAGTCCTCTAAAAGGAAGGTGACAAAGTTATCCAAAGCTGAAAGAGTGGCACACCAGCTTTGGGGGTAACTACTGAAGGAAAAGGTGTGCATGAAGCCAGGGAAGGGAGCTGGGTACTTCTTAAAAGAAGCCGATTTAAAATCTGCATGACTGAGACTGCTAAAGTGGAGAAGAAATAGTCTGGAAGCTGCAGGCAGACGTTGTGGTAGCTACAAGACAGTAGGAAAGGCAAAGAGGCTCCCCTTTCTTGTCATAGAAGAGAGAAGAGTGTGTTGCCAACATGGAGAGTTCAAAGAAGTCTTGTTGAAGTTGCCTAAAGTTGAAGTTGCAGTAGTAGCAGTAAATGTGCCTAACATTAAAAGTTGTAGTAGCAGCAGTAGAACTGTGGTCGTCAACATTCTTTTCAGAACTGTAAATGGTTGAAAGAAGTAGAAGTAGAAATCAACTGTGGGGCAAGGGAGCCTGCTCACACAGTTTCAACAGTAGAAGGAAGTTGCTGAAGAGAGAGAAAACCTTAGCAGAAACATCCTGACAAACTGTGTATAAAAGACTCAGCAGAAGTTGAAAGAAGAGTAGTTGATATAAATAGAAACGGTAATTTTGTCTTCAACTTTACCCGTTCTTTCCTGAAAGGAAGTTATCCAGGAATCCCCATTGGTGCTGTTTTTTTCTTTGTGGAAATGGAGACGATAATCTTTTCATCAAGCAAAGAAGGACCTGTTACCAGTGGATTTTTATTTGTGTGAACTTTTGTTTCTTTGGAACTTTTGAAGACTTTGTTTAAAACTTTATTTCATTGGAAGAAATAGATTTTGGAACACTCCTGGGGGAGCAAGATGTGCCCAGGATCAGTACAAGTCATCCAAGACACTGGATGTTTTGTAACCTTTTATTTATGTTGTTTTCATGTTGCTTTGAATGTTTATGTTGTTTAGTATGAGGGTTAGTTTTGTGAATGCTAGGTTTTCCCTTAGATCCTAGACTAGGTGGACATCCCCTGGTAGTTAGGGGTTATTTTATAATTTTGTGCAAAATAAAATGTTGAATCTTGAGAAAACTAAACATAGTCATGGTTCTCACATTACTGACCCCTCACAGTGTCCTCCTCTTCAGATCTGTTTCTCCTTGGTTTCCTGCTACTGCTCAGCATCCTCCTGATGTATGAGGAGCTCTGTGTTATCTGTCACTGATCACCTTCTGCCATTATCATGGAACCCTGCAGCAGGAATGTAGCTGTGTGCTTGTTGGTTTGTAGTTGTTTTACTACCACTACATCTCCTACCTCAAAGCAAGACTCCTTCCCTCGTCGCTTGATATCTGCATTTCATTTCATCTTCTCTTTTGCAACCTGTCTTGGGCCCTCATGGTGTTGTCTTCCTGGTATTTCTCAGAGTCATCAGGGAGATGTGGAAGCTGGTGCGTATGTTTCTTCCAAACATCGCCTCCTCTGGACATTCCAGGTGGTGCTGTGTGGCGCATTTCGGTAGTCCCGCAATAGCTGATAGAGCACTTGTTCATATGGCTGTCCCATGAGATGGGCTATTTGCACTGCTCTTTTTAGATTAGACATGAATCTCTCAATTGTCCATTCACTTGAGGCCACAGTAAAGTTACTTTCCTGTGTTTAAACCCAATATACTCAGCAAAAGTCTTAAAGTCCTGGCCTCTAAATGGGGTCCGCTGTTCCACATTACTATTCTTTGAATGCTGTATGCCGTTAACATCCTGTCTCATACAGGTGTGACATGATGGGCTGCCGAGGATCCCACTATCTGCGCTTCCTGGAACCTTGAGTACTCATTCATTGTTGCTAGCACATATTTCCCCCCTTCTATAGGCCTAAAGAAGTCGATGGGAACTTCATCCCACACTCTCCCCGGTAGTGCTGTCATATGTAGTGGTTCAGGATGCCTTACCCTGTGTGAGGCGACAGCATGTGGAGCATTCTTTGAGTAATTCCTCCACCTGGGTTTCTAGTTTCTGGAACCATCCTTTCTGTTGTAGCATCCTTTTTGTTGACGCAATAGCATGATGCCCCTCATGGGCCAGTTTCACCACTTGTCGTCGCAGGGAGGTGGGTATGACCAGTTTATTTCCTTTGAGCAGTAGCACTTTCTCAAAACGTGCCAATTATTCTTTGTCCAATAGGAAGGTGTCATTGTCCCATCTCACCTCTGCCGATTCGCGTTTCCCTCTTTCCTTGGCGCTTTTTTCATTATCCAGATTGCAGGCCTTTAGCCACGGTTTGTATGGTGATGTGCATTTATGTCTCTTGTGAGATCTTTAGTGGGTCAAGCCCTTGGGGGATAGTTTGCTGTATTATGTATTGTATGTATCTGTCAGCCACTGATGGTTCTGGCGTCTCAGCTTTCATCGGGTGTCGGAACAGGAAGTCGGCAGGATTTTCTTCCTTCCCTGGTCTGTGAACTATATCAAATGCATAGTCTTGTATACGGAGACCCCACCTGGCTATGTGTGGCAGCATTTTTCCTTGAGGATTGCTGTAGAGAAATAATAATGCATTATGATCTGTTATTATCGTGAACGGTTTGCCATAGAGGAACAAGTGAAAGTGCTCACAGGCATATACTATCGGCAGTCCCACCGGACTTGCATCTGCTGTTAGTTCAGTGTAACTTGTTACATTGAAGTAGGCATGTTTTTGGGTTCTGATATTCTGTTGCAGATGGTAGTAAACACCTACTGACACTGTGGGGACCAGGGAAATGGCCTGTGTTGTTTCATGAGTGCCCTCAGGGGTTAACTGATGGTTGTATAGTCATTTATGTATCATGTGCAGTATCTTGCGAGTCCCGTGAAGGATCCGAGCTCTGACACGTTTGTCTGCGGAGGAGTCCCGTTCAACGCAGCTACCTTTTCAGGATCTGGTGTCATCCCTTTCTCTGAAAATATGTGTCCAAAGAAACGCAGGGTGTCTTATCTGAACACCCACTTGTTCTTGTTGACAGTGAAATTTGCTGCTTCTAGAGCCATGCATATCTGTGACAGTGTGTTGTTGTGTTTTTCCACACTGGTGCCAAAGACTAGAATATTGTTGCTGTAGTTCATGCAATTCGAGGTGTGTTTTATCACATTGTGTATTTCGGCTTCAAATATTTCCACTGCTGAGAACACGCCAAAGCTTAAACTCTTGTACTTGTAGAGGGCTAGGTGCATCACGGAGGTGGTAATGTAACGCCATTCAGAGCTCAGTATCAGCTGATGATAACCTTTGTTGAGGTTGAGTTTAGACAATACCTTGGCACCATTTAGCAAGTGTATCATATGAGTGATACGGGGGTATTGATGACATTCTCCTTTTATTGCTTGGTTTGGTCTCCTCATGTCTACGCAGATTCTTATAGTCTCCAACTCTTTTTTTGGCACTGGCACAATGGGGGACACCCGCAATGTGGGTCCTGATGCTGGTTCTATTATATCCTGCTGTAAGAGTTTGTGTAACTCCTTTTCTACTTGCCTCTGGATGAATCAATCAATGTTGGGTCAGATCTGTCTGTTTTTTAACTTCCCTATGCCTTTGAAGAGTGTTGGAAACAATTGGTCCATCTTATCCACCTTGTCTGTGTACTTGTTGATCATCAGTCTGTAAAGTATCTGTATCAGTCCCATGTCAATGGTGGCCTTAAAACCTAAGATGCATCTGCTTTCGGTTGCTGCTGCTAGCACCTGAACTAGGATTTTCTTTTCTTGTGCATCCTCCTCAGACGCTGTGCACTCTATCTCACTGCCGCTCTCCGTGGTTCAAGTAAGGCCTCCACAAGCAGCCCGGTAGGTGCCAATGCTGGATTCTGGCTCGGGGACTGCCCCAACCACACACTCACTCATCCACACGGCGCCTCCGTGAATAAGGCACAGACACACGAGCAAGTTCATAAACCACCTTTCATCAACGTTCTCCAACTCCTCACTAACTCCTTCCCGTCCCTTCACTTCCCATCCCACATGGACCCTGTGCCCGCCCCCACCAACCATAAGCATGTATGTCCCGATGCCACAGTCTTCAGTTGTTTCTAGGGCATCTTTGCTTTAGACCTGGGGGAGCCAGGGAATTCATGGGTGGAAGCCAACGCCGGGAAACGACTGTGCAAAACGAGGGTGCAGGGGCCTGTCTCAGAGTTAAAAAAGAGGCTGTGAGGAAGGAAAGGGATTCGGCCAATAAAAGAGGCTAAAGAGGTTTGAGGGCAGGAAAAGAAACTGGGGTGAGAAAAGAGTCTAGAAGGGGTAAAAAAGGAGATAAATAGGACTGGGGGCAATACAATTGGCTAAAGGGGCAGGAATATGGATTAAAGGGGACAAGAACAGGGGCTAGATGCAACAAAAGGGGCTATGTTGGACTGGGTGTCAATAAAAAGGAGCAACGCAGTTCTGGGGCCAGCTAAAAAGGTTAAGGACCACCAGAAGGGGCTAAATGTGACTGGGATTGTAGGAAAAGGGGCAACATATGGTTGGGGCATCTAAAAGAGTTAATGGGCACTGTATAAAATCATTACACCACATAACCATTAATGTTACAAACTCTGGTAGTCATGAATCATTAATTCACCATATTATTTGATATAAAATATACATTATTGAAAATGGAAAAGAAGATTACATCTCCTATACAACAAAGTCAATGAAATAAATGTGCAGAAAAGGATTTGTTAGAAAAAAACTTTAAAACAATTATAAATGGCCAGCAAGAAAAAGAACCCAGGCAGAAATATATGAATTAATCATAAAACTATTTGAAAGTGGCCTTGCAGTTGATTACAGTAAAAATAGTTGTAACAAAAAAAAAAGTCAAAAACAATTAATCCAAAATCCATGTTAGTGATTTATCCTGTGATTAACATGACTATCTATCCCTTTGGGATTACCACATTGTCAATACATCCAAGAACACGCCTAGTCCTTATTCCTAGAGATTGCACGAGCAAATAATTCAGTAAATAGTCATTAGTCGTGCTAGATGGTTTTGATCCGAAATATAACAAAACGCTTTCTATGCCTGTGTCTGTCTGTAACATCTGTGTCTACATAAGCTTATACATAGCTTGAGAGGTTTTGTTGTAGGAAACAATTTAACGCCTTCATCTGGACAACAGACTCTGAATCTTTGATGCTGGACAAATCAAACCAATTATAATCAGTGATTTAAACCCAGCCGAATTAAGAAGTAAGGAATGAAAGCGAATTGGAAAAATAAGAACGGTATGATGAAAGCTGGGAATGGAGGATCAAGAGACGGGAGGGAGCGGGTCTCAGAGGAACTTCCTTGGCAGAAGACAAAGAAGCAGTATTGGGACAAACATTGCTGTTGTTGTTGTCCTATGCCTTGCCATAGCGCCACCCCCCCCATAACCATAGCATTTTTCCTTTAATCCCATCAGACTCCTGATTAGGGTAACCGGATTGTATTTGCACCAGGACATACTGTTAGCCACCAACTAAGCAGCTGCTCTACACATGCTGACTCTGGATAGTCGGCCGGCCCCATAATAGTGGGACAAGGATATCGACTCAGTGCCAATGGATCGGCTTGTCTGAACTGGTTTCAACAATACAGCTCTTCTCCGGCACCATCGTCATATGGGTGGAGGCTAATACCCCTCGCCGGTGGAGAACGGCATGGGACATGCATCACCCCAGCCATGTTTACCGGGAACAAACGGGTCAGGTTGTCCTGTCTAAGTATGGACATAAATGAGGGACTACTGCCAAGGGCCGATAAAATGATTGTTCTAAACAAGGCGGGATTACCAGACTGGAAGGCCTTGTAAGTGCCTTTTTCGATGTCTTGAAGTCAGCTCATCTGGAGGGCGGGGTGGGTTAGTTGGTTGGGAATGGCTTAATGCCAGGATGGTGCCTGTTTTGTCTTTAAAGACTAAACTGTAATAAACCTTTCACACTCATACTATAAAGAGAAATTAAGACTAGGCTTTTCTGGCGTTTACAGCCTAGGCCAACATAGGTTTCTCCTTGAGGTTAACATGTTTAATTGGTTGATCTCCACAAGAACACGTTATAGTGTGTTGTGGTGCTCCCTTGGTGCTTGGGGAATTTATGACAGCTATGTGGCTTATTCTCCGTGACTCTGATTCTTCTGGGGGTGTGAGAGGACCTTGCTTTTGGTGAAGCTGTTCCTCTGTGTACTTCCATGCTGGAGGTGCCTAGTTTCCATGCAGTGCTTGTGTAATACTTGCGCTTTCTGGCGTTTGCCTTATAGGCATTACGTATAAGTATCTGTACATATATATATATATATATATATATATATATATATATATATATATATATATATATATATATATATATATATGTGTGTGTTGCTTTTCCTACCTGGATGTGCTCTTACTTAACCAATACAGTGTTAGGTGCTTGGGTGTATCCTTTCTGTCCCCCGCCGTGCTTGTGCACCAGGCACAAGATGGGGTCCCAGAACTGTCAGGACGAGGCCCTTCCAAGCTTTGTGATGATACCTGCTGTGATAGGACAGGTGCATGGTTGTGTCTTCCCTTATCCTCACTTCCTTCTCGCTGCTTCAAGCATATCCAGTTCGGTGTGAATAACTATGTGTGCTGTTGTGAAAGGAGGGTGATGTGTGGCACCCCGCTCCTCCCCACCATGTTTGCCTGTCTATATGTCTTTGTGAGGTGCAGGTGTGATGTTACCACAGAGTAGTCCCTCGCCTAGGTGTCTACTGGTGTCAGTTGGAGCTGGCTTACCTCGGTGTTGGGAGCCAATAGGTTTTTTGTCCAACTACTTTGTGCTTACTTTACTACATGCAACTTGAAACTTAAATTATAGGAACTTAACTGAGGACATACTATTAACATTATCATTATGGTATGCAAAGAGTGCAGACCTAGCTTCGAGAAGCAACAGAGCGCTTTACAGAGGTAAATACCAATACAGGTACATAACAGAGTGCTTTACAGAGGTGTACAACATTACTGATGCATAATGGAGCGCTTTTCAGTGTTAACAACAGAACAGATATACAGCAGAGGTAGGATATAGAGGAGCACAGAGGAGGGGTACAGCTGCACCGGGTGGCGGGGAGGAGAAGGGCAGGTGGCGTCTAGCGAGTCAGGTGGCATGAGGGGCAACGTGATGGACTAGGTGTTAAGGAGGAGAGGTGGGTCTTGAGTTTTTTTCTGAATTGTTGGAGCATGCGGCGGGTCTAATGCTCACGGGGAGGGGGTTCCATAGTCTTGGGTCGTAGGCAAAGAAGGCTTCTTTTCTGGTCCTTTCCTTTTTGCAGCAGTGGATTTCAAGTCTGCACGTGTGCTGGCTTCTGGTGGTGCGCTGTCTGCCCGAGATGATGAGTTTCCCAATGACTCCCACCTACGGCCTGTGAACCTACATTTTGTACAATCCTTATTCATGCCTATTCATTTGTCAGGCAGAGACCTGATAACTAAAATACCCCAATATGAAAATATGAGGCAACAGACTTCTGAATCATTGGTGCGGTCATGAAACCACTCACCAGTGGGCCTAGGAGTAAGGCATTAGTGTTCTCCACAGTGCAAAGGGTTATATAAGTGTGATCAATTATTCAGATATTTTAATTACATTTTAGAATGAAAACATGTCCCCCTTCCATCCAACAGTAGTAGTCCCCAGCCAAACAACATCCTGGGCATATGGAGCCATTCTCAAGTGAAGTGTACTGCATTCCTTGGCACCAGCGAAGGTTGATGTTTTGGAGAATCGCATCAGCTCATGTGCTGCTTGTTTGTGAATCATGAGTAATGTGTTTGAGTTGTATCATTTGTGGTTGTTTCCCTGATGTACGTTGCTATGCTTAGCTGCCATATTGTAACTACAGATAGAATGATGTCACTCTGTCGCCCCATTTATCATCCACCTTTTTAAGACACTGCAGAGTTACACATAAACATGGATGTGTCTCTAAATGTAGAGACACTTGAGTCATCACCATTTAGCGCAGGGTTCTGCAACTGCCGCCTCTCCAGATACTATGGCTCATATGATAATCCACTATTGACTATACTGGCTAGGGAGGAGAAGGGCAGGTGTTGTCTATTGAGACAGGCGGCATTAGGGGCAATGTGATGGACTAGGTGTTAAGGAGGAGAGGTGGGTCTTGAGTTCTTTTCTGAATTGTTGCAGCATGGGGCGATACTATGGCTCATATGATAATCCACTATTGACTATACTGGCTAGGGCGGACAGGAGCTGTAATCCAATACATCCTGGGAGCCAAAGGTTGCAGACATACATCAGGTATTGACCGCTGGAAAATACTGCAGTTTGCAGCATATGTGCAGAGCTAGGATCTGCACCTTCTATGCCTCGTGTCTCAGCACCAGAATAGTTCAACAAACTCCTGGTCTTTCCACAAGTATAGCCCCCTTGCTCCCTCTGTGTCCAATTGGATTGTTTACCGCCCCAAAGACTCCCCAGGGTCCAGTCCTCTTAGGTATCTGAACCTCTTAACCCTTTATTACAATACATCTTCCTTGGGTTTGGTAGAGAAGATGCTATTATTATTGTATGTAAACTGAGGCCCTTCACTGAGTACAGAGACTCTTCCTTTTCCTCTATCGGTTTTAGCAGATGACAAGGGACACATCTTGGTCTGATTTCGTGCACCCATCCCTCTGATTCTCTAACTTCCATTTCAATGCGGTCTCCTTCCGACTGACCAGATGAATCGTCTTCTGAAACTCCTATGACCATATGTTTCTTCTAGTAAGAGACTATACTTTTGAATGGAATCCCTGCGGTAATCATGGAGCCTTTCACCTTAGCTACTATCATGGGGTCAATAGAGTGAAGCCTCTGATCAATGTATGTTTTCATTTTCTGCGTGTTTAACTGGACATGCCAGTAGCAGGTAGTTTGGGCAGTCTAGTATGCAGCGTTCTTCCCAACAGGAGTTCATGCAAGCATTTCTGTGTGGTACTGTCAAGCCCCTATTATACAGGCACAGAGGGCTTGCTTGAAGGATGTACCCCTGGAATTGTTTTGGCACAGCGCATTCTTCAGAGTGCGCATGAATCAGTCCACATTGCCATTAGCCTGGGATCATAATGGAGTTACCTTTTGATGCAGGATTCCAATGTGGTGAACGAATTGTGCAAAGTCATGTCCATTAGACGACCTACAAATAGTGACCAAACCATAAGAAAAGAGGAAATTCAAAGGAACAGCATTCTTACACTTAATTGCTAACCTAGGGAACACCATGTCCAAAGAAATCAGAACACAGAATACCACATCACATTGAGGAAACGACTAGAAAACTGGCTATTCATCAGACAATGAAAAGCGCTAAACGACAACAAAAACCAAAAAGAAAAAAACAACATTGCGGACCGAATGAAACATACCAAGGGGTGCAGTTACAGATAACAGCGGTGAAAGCAAGGAGGACCAGAATATTCCACCTTCCCAGCCCCCTGTCATGCCCCACAACTAGAGAGATCTGTGAAGAGTAGCCTGCCCAATCAACAGACAGACCCAGGGAAAGACACCCCACATGCAATTCATGCACTCATGAAAAGCCAGACAGGTAATACATTAAATCAAAGCATCACCCTAACAATTGCTTACCCATACAGCTAGAACCCCCCAGTAGATCACCACTTGCTGAAATGTATTAGAATACCAGCTGCGCACCAATTTAGCAGCCAACCACACAAGTGGGCAAAATGGAACTGCCCTGACTAATCCCTGCCGAGGAACTAGGAACACACTCTGTACAACTGACCCCATGACCTCAAACCCACAGGGGAAGTCAGCCTCCATGCTTGCAGAGGAGGCAGGGCTGGGAAATGGACTGAAACCAAGAACGTGGGAAAGTACCATCGAGTGGCAACCAAAGGCGAACTTCAGAGACTGTCAAACTAACGGATGTACTAGCCAATTTCCCTTCCTGCTCCTGCAACATAACCAACACCACTATAAATGACTAGGAGCTAACTACACTACACGTAGACACACCAAGAACTAATCTAATCATCGCACTCAGCCAACTCCCTGAAACTCTGGAAGTAACCTCAGAGGAACACACCTTTGCACATAGTCCATAAATCCACCGACACTACACATATGAACACCAACACAATACAATAAAACACCTAACAGTCACTCGCGACTCTGGACGCCCATATGAATACAACTAACCAGTGCGCATGACTACAACCGCACGCTAACCTCATATGACCCACAAATCAAAACAAACACTAGCACACATCCGAGGCACTGAGTACTACCCATATGGTTACAACAAGTGGAGCCTCTCGAATCGAACCAACTCCCACACACAAGACAACAGACAAAGATGCCAGTACCTCCTGGTTCTGAACCTATATTATCAACCTATCATCACTAACATACCCTGCCCTTTTCTCTAGTAGAGCCACGTGAGCACCTGGAGACTGCCTTCAGGAGGAGCAGTGAACGGTATAAATCAACGGTTTATAGTGACAATTTCGAATGTAATCATTTCTAATGCCTTTTTTTCGAATGAAAAATGTCGAGAAAAATGTTGATTTTTTTTTTTAATGGGGGGGTCCCCCAACCCCTCGTTTTTTTTTTTTTTATTGGCCCTTTTTGTACTAACTAAACCCTAAAAAAACATAAAATAAATAAACATATTCAACATTTTTTTCGACATTTTTCTTTCTACAAAAAGGCATTCGAAATTGTTAGTTCGATATTTTAACTGGATACCTAAATCAACATAATATAACATAATATAAACAGGGGACCATTACCTTTTTTTAACATAACAGGGATGGGCCAGGCTGTAAACTGGTCATTCAATATGGGAACAACTCTAGCAGTGAATGTGGACACAATCAGTGCCATTAAGGGGAATCAAGAATACTTGTCCATAAGAGCCTACGGTTTTGCTCAACCATTCCGTCTAGTGAGGGAAACAACATGGTGTCTGTTTTTTTGTCTCTTCATGGGTGCTATCCCTCCATGTCCTTCATGTGCCAGGTCATGTATTGCTGTCTTTTGGTATGAACATGCATGACCTTTGGAGAGAAATACCTTCTGCCGACATTGACATTTCACTCCTTACTGATTAGAATGCAACCCGATCAGATTGTCTCACATTCTCGAACACTTGTAATCATCGCCCAGCAATGCAATAATGCTTGCAGAGTGTTAGATCTGTCTTTGTTATCTTGACTGTTTTTATTGAAATAGGATCTCGAGGCGTGGCTTACGTGGCATACTCTTCGGCCAATGAGTCCTGCCTTTGCATAGTCAGATCTTGTGACATAGACTCATCTGGGTGAAATTCCTTTCCCGACTTGTGGACTATTTTGAAGTTATGTTATTGTAGCCTAAGAGCCAAGCTTTCAATCGTCAGGGGCATTTTGCATCCAGGATTTCCATAAATGGAAGTCAAACCCTGGTGACCTATTATGATGGTAAAGGCTTTGCCACAAATAAACATATACAAGTGATTGCATGCCCACATAATGGCAAGGCTCTTCTTTTAAGCCTGAGAATAGGTCCACTCTACATCCAGTAGACTAAGACTGGCAATGTAATCTAATGTCATTTGACATTTGTATAGCGTCTTTTCCCCTGGTATGGTGTCAAAGTGCTGTAAGGTGAACGCCCTCGGGAGACCGAAGTCTAAGGTGTGGGAAATTTGTCAGAGAAGTTTAGCTTACGTGTGTGCATTTGAACCAATACGAAGATATGTTGAGGTTAGCAAGTCTCTACTAGCTACCCATATCGTGCTGGCATGTGGATGGGTGTTGTGAGGTCGTCTGGAGAGTATGAGAGTGCAGGAGACTCATTGTGCGTTCAGCTAGACCAGATTTTTGTTGTGGGGGAAAGCTGCATTCTTATGGCAGAGGTGTTGTGCGATGTGTCTTAAAAGTGATGTGTGATAGAAGTTACATGTGGATGGGTGGCTTTCTCCTCGGCTATCTTCCATAATCATGGAGTGTGATACGTGCATGTGTGTTCTGACTGGTTTCTTGGTTTTGTGACGTGGATTCTGTCCCGTGGTCTGCTGGAGTTTATTCTCCGTCGCTCTGTATATTTCATGGCGGGTTCATTGCTGCCCCGCCCTACCTGAGAGGTGGTGGAATAACCCGAAGTGTGGCATGGGTTTGTCAGGATACAGGGGGGAAAAGTCAGGTCTTGAGGGCCTTCCGGAAGGTGAGGTGCTGCTCTATGCATCGGATCCTAAAGGGAATATAGTTCCAGATTTTGGGTGCTTGGAAAGAGAAGGAGGTTCCCCCTATAATTGTCAATTTGAAGGGAGGGATCACAAGGAGGAGTGTGGTGCCTGATTGCAGGGTTCTGTCTGGGTGGTAGTGGAGGAGTTTCTGTTGAAGGTATTCTGGGCCTGTCTTGTGGAGGGCACGGTGGTAGATGCGCATGGCTTTGAAAGTGGCCCGTCAGCCAAAAGGGTGTCAGTCGGGGACACAGAGGGCAAGTGTGTTGTGCTCTCTGGGACCGATGGCAATAATGTGACTGGCTGTGTCTCTTCAATCTTGGTTTGGGCCAATATGGCACAAAGTCTGACTGTACCTACATCCACTGTTATTTCTGTGCATACTGATGGCTTGAAATCAGATGTGTTCTGCCGATGATATGTCTGGGTTTATCCCCTGAAATTCACCAACACATTCATATGGCCCTAAGAACGGTCTGTCTTGTTTTGTTAGTTCCCATGGGGGTGGGTGATCTTGGCTGTAGCGAAGTGACCACAGTAGCTTGCTATGCCAAGGAAGTATTGTCAGTGACATGTGAAGGAGTAGGTGTCTCTGTGATGACTACACGTGCCAGGTTGCACTTCTTTGCCTGAGAAGATGTGAACGACGAGGTTCCATTTCAACTTATTGAACTCACATTTCTCAATTTTCAAAGATAGACCAGCTTTTACAAGCACTGTGTTGACTCCTTCTGGAGCCTTGTCATCTTACTCCAGGGTGTCCCCAAAGACTAGAATGTCATCACTGCAATTGAAATATTTACACATGTGCCTAATAACCTTCCAGGTGTTGTCTTGTAATATTGCTGCACCCGAAGAGACACCAAAACTAGGCCCCTTGAACCTAAACAAATCTATGTGGGTAGAACATTCTTTTATGTATTTTTTTGATTGTTCCAGTTTAATTTGATGATATAATTTTTTCTAATTTGGAGAATACACTGGGCCTCATTACGAGGTTGGAGGTAGCCATGGCGCTAGTGCCAAACTCGTTCCGACTCCGCCCTGGTGAATGGTGCAATTACCGGTCCATTCCAAGGTTGGCGGGACCGATAATTTCCCATTCACCAGGGCCATTCCCCATTCCCATTTGAGCCCCCATTGGGCTCTATGTGAATGGGGAAGGCGCTTATAACGGTACCGCAAATTGCGGTACCGTTATTAGCTCTGGAGTCCCTTTGCGGGTCCCATCCTTAACGCCTGAAAAAAACAGGCGTTAAGGAAGGACCTGCAAAGGGAACTCATAGTAGGGCGGTAAGGGATTACCGGCACCGGTGCCCTTACCAGTGCCGGTAATCCCTTACCACCCACCTCGTGAGGCCCACTGTCACCATTTAAGTAACTGATTATATCATTTAAGTGCATGACGAGGTGCTTCTCTCTTTCAGTTGTGTGATTCGTTTGTCACATGTCGACAATGTCGACACGTATGCAATGGTCATCATTTGGGAGTTTCCTGGACACTGCGACTGTATGAGAGATCACGAGGTCGGGCTGGTGGCTGGTTCTATAATGTCATCTCTCATTAGGTTCTCAATTTCTCATCACCAGACTCTGCAAATGTTTTGGGACTCTTTTTTGGTTCAGCGCTACCGGTTATATTATGTTATGTGTTATGTTATGTGGGGGGGTTTAATAAA
Organism: Ambystoma mexicanum; assembly: GCF_040938575.1. Lineage (NCBI taxonomy): Eukaryota > Metazoa > Chordata > Amphibia > Caudata > Ambystomatidae > Ambystoma > Ambystoma mexicanum. The sequence goes on from NC_090923.1 coordinate 666,843,223, forward strand.
ACGCAACAGTCACCAAAAGATATATCTTGGCACTGTAGAAATGATGAACAGGGGAGCTAATGTAGTGTGGATTGGATGTTAAAGCCGACAAGGAGAGTACCAATTGAGATTAAAAAGGAAGTGTATTTTTTTTTTCCGAAAGACCAAGATGTTGTACTCCCTGCAAAGATTAGAAGGAAGAGTGTTCCGAATTCTAGTTGCCTGAACAAGGAAAGAGCGGACACCTCATGTTTCTTTCCTGTAAATAGGGTGGTCAACTTTCTGTCCAGTCTCGATCTTGACGATCGTGAAGAAATATGTGAGCTCCATTTTAGAAACAAAGGATTAGAAGTGGAGGAAAGAAGGCACGTGAAAACCAAGCAAACACTCAGCCCTAGAGATATGGGGCGCATCGGCCACTTTTACTCCCTAAAAATAGCCAAATACTCCCAGAAAATGAAAATAGGGTTTAACAAGACTCAACAAAATAGGAAACAGACATGTCTGTGGTCCTGCTTTCTTCCATGCATTTATACATATTTGGACCAATGCACGGGGACATATTTACAATGCGGCCGAGTAGGCCGCGGCCTAGAGCGGCAGATTGCACAGGCAAGTTTCTTGGTTGCGTCACTTTTTCCTACATATTATTTCATGCTTTTTTTTATTCACTGACAGTCGGCTGAAAGGGTTTTATCTTCATTCATCACCCCAAAAAAAAATAATAATCTTATCGCTAAAAAAAACTCATAAAATGTCTTTTTTTTATTTGTGGGGGTGATACTCCCCATAAACTTCCCTTTTCTTTTTATTTATTCGCTATTCTCCCACAAACCCTGCCTCTTATATGCCGGTAGCCATATTTTTCTATGAGTTTTTTCATTTTTCGCCAAAAAAACTGCAAAAAGAAAAACGGGCGATGAATGAACGTTGTACCGATCAAAGATGCCATGTGACGTCATGACGTATGCTGTTGCGCTGTCCCAACTGTTCAGTGGGAAACACCAGCACCCCTTGCGTACGCTCCCCTTCGGGCAACTGTCAAACAGCATGGAAGCAGGAACAACAAGCAGCCAGCCGCCTTGCGTTCACTCGCACAGCAATCCAGGCAGCAGGTGTGCAGAAAAGCACTGACAGAGCGCGAGACAAGAGGTCTGTCTTCCATCACTGCAGCTTTAGCTCTGGGTGCCTTTTCCTTTCAGGCCTTCCGAGATTTCTACTGCACAGTCTCGCTAAAGGGCTTCCCGTTGAGGGGAGGCAGCTCTCTAGTGCAGTGGCATAGAATATAAAACAGAATTTATTTTTTTTAATGTAAATTGCAGTGTGTGAGTTCCCTTGTTTTACCATTGAGGTTTCTTAACAGGAGCCACTTTGAACTTCCTTAACCTCTGAGCATATTCACTACCCCACACCCACGAGCTGAAAGCAGGGTGCAAGCAACCTACCTGTAATCATTGAACACTTTTCAGAGAGTTCTGTAATTGGTAAGAAAAGCTCATATGTAAAGTGACACTTGCTTTAGTTCATGAGATTGATACTTGTGGGAATACATTTCTACCCAATTTGCGCCTTCATTCTGTGGCATAATCCTAGCTAAAGGAATGGAGGGTTTGGGTTAATAGCTGCAGATTATCACAAGGCAGGTTTATTTGCCCCTGAACAACCGAACAAAAAAAAAAAAACAGCCAGCAGGGGAGCTAAAACCAGAAATGGACATGTTTGAAAAGCTATTACGGTTTCTTTGTTAAAGTCCCATGCCCATTTCAGTTGAAAAAGAGGAAAGGAGCTAACGTGTAGCCTGTTCACAGTGCTCTTTTACTGAACCGGTTGCCTGTGGTTTCTCTTTAGTCAGCGATTGGTGACCACCAGGGCTTCCCTTAGGCTTTTGCACTTGATTTGCGTTTGTGATAGGAACACCTCATAGTCACAGCCCTGTATTGCTTTTTATAATTAGCTGAGATACATGTTGGAGTTGGGTGGGGTCCGTAAAGAACTACAACCCATATCATAGACTCAATTCTAGTCTCTGAAGGGGACTTACTTCTGATGAAATCGTGAGAGCTTGCCATCTAAATGTACCCCACATTCTCTTTCTTTTCCTAGAGGCCAGTCTCTCACTGCACCCCCTGCCCATCCCTCACCCGTCACTGTACTTGTAATATAAAGCTACCCCAAAAGATGATGTCTGCCTATTTGACAGCAAAATATCAGGCAGTGTTTTGCGGATTTTCAAATGCTCGCAACATGCATGTCTGGGTGTGTCAAATGATGGTTGTAAGGAGGTGCGTTCTTCGTATCACACCGTTTGGTGCATATACATCTTTCTAATATATTATAGAAGGTTGCTGTTCTTCATATGTACCTATTAACTACTTCCGACAATTTATAATGGGGAGCATATTTCAAATAGTTTGTTATGATTTGTTTTTTAATACTGTCAATTGTTTCATCATCTGATTTCTGTAACTTTCCTCTTAAAATCCTCGTCAAATAGTTTATGATTTGTTTTTTAATACTGTCAATTGTTTCATCATCCGATTTCTGTACTTCCCTCTTAAAATCCTCGTAAAATCTATGAAAGCACTCAATTTGCTCAGTAAAGTGATCAGAAGTCTAGAAGAGGAAACAGAATGAGTTTTCCACGCCAATTTAATATCTCTGCGTCTATATGTTTAAGGTAAGTGGGCCTAGGGCAGCACAAAACCTAAATACTCCACTGCCAATACTATGCGCAGTACCACAGGAAGAAACGCTACTATTATTACTGCCTGATCAGAAGACGTAAAAGTATATCTTTTAAAGTGCATAAATAACTTGGTGCAAAGAAATATTTATTACAAAACATTTTACATATAAAACATGTTTTTACTAGTTCATAAAATACTCCCATGGGACTTACTTTCTGACTCCCTAAAAAATAATTTATTCCAACTTTAAAAAATAGGGAGTAAAATATTCCCTTTTTCAATATCTTACCTGGAACACTGCACATCCTGTTAAAAATGATCAGATTTGCCACAGGAAGCCGGTTTAATGAGTGAAGAGCTGGGGAGGGGTGGGGGGAGACAGGTTCATATTTCCTGACTTCAAATAAAAGCCCAGCTGTGGTGTTTTGAACTCTCTGTAATCTTGAGATTATATAGTTTGGGGCAACCTAAATAAATACTGTTATTGCCAGGACCAGCACAGGTTCAACAATGTGAAAAAGTGTCTGGTGCAACTAGGAGCTTGTCCAGCCATTGAACCAATGAGGGGCGACACCCCATAATGAGGTGTACATGTGTGGTGCTATGCCCGCTGCTCATGCAGTCTTCGGCATCGTAGATTGTCATGTGGAATGCCATATTGTAATACATGCACTTCAACATTTACACTTTTGCCCTTTTACTTTAGTGTCCCAAGATTACCCACGGGAGTTGTTGCTGCTCTCAGGTCTAAACAGGACAGTGCAGCTTTGGTTCTTCATGCTGTCATAGCCAGATGTGTATATGATGTTGCCTACGCCTCCAGTCTCAACTACGAGCAACAAGATCACCAACTGTGAGTTCCATGCCTTCCTCTCTCCTGCCATTGACGGATGACATTATATCTACATTCTCCTCTGAGCTGCTGGAAGATTGTGAGACAGAAAGTGCTCATTCTCTGGATTCCATCTTTCTGACATGCAGGGCACAACTTGAGGGTACACGCGGGCGGACGCAGTCCCCCCATTTTTTTCAGCGGGCACCTTGATATGCTAATTTCTGGTGACACCACATTCAATTGCTATGTTAATGAGTCCCACCTCTATTTTTCAGGACTTGGCCCCTGCTGCCATGCCACTTTCGATCATTAAAAGGCTTGCCTGTGTGCTTCTTGGAGGTGGAATTTCACACTTTTGCAAACTGGTTCCCCTGATCACATTTTCTGTATCTTTGGTAGATGGCTGGGCACACTCTTTCTTGTCCACAATGATAGCACAGTTTCCCACCCTTCTGCTGGGCCCCTGAGAATGTATTCTTGACCTTGATTCATGTCTTAGCCATTATGCAGCACAGCTGTCCTGCTTTGTTTCCTTTTTCCCTGCCCCATCTGTGCAGCTTGGGCATCAGCTCTTGCATCTGTCCTAGCCAGCGCATGAATGTTGGCCATGGAGGTGAATTAAGGGCTTTAAGTGGTCGTGGCTAGTCGGGGCCGAGCCCCGGCAGGCTTAAAAATATGGGTCTGAGGCGGGGCCCTGCCTGGATCACTAATATCCCTTGGCAGCCCCAGCCGCTAGAGGACAAGGGTTCTATTCGAAAGCCTGAAGCTCCCGCCCATGTGTAAAAGCTTCAGGCTTCAGAAGAAAATGCCTTTTCTACATAATGGTGATGCTGGCACCTGCGAGGCATCCCTTTAATCAAAAGATGCCCTTGGGCCGATGCCACGATTATAAAAAAAATGTGAGGCCGCTGAAAAGCGAGGCCTTTCTTTCTATAGCCTGAAGCTCCCACTCATTCGCGGGAGTATAAGGCTTTAGGGAAAAAAAGGCCTTGGCTTCCTGCGGCCTCAACTTTTCAGCCCCCACCCCCACGCTTGCCGTTAGGCCACGCTTGCTTGATGAATTTTCACTTCCACTTAAATCAGCGCCTTGGTATAAAGCGCTATATAAATAAATAAATCAATCAATACATACACTGGGTGGATTCTTGCAGGAGTCTTCTTTGAACTCATTACAATGAGCAGCCTCCTATGATGCCTGCCATTGCTGAACTTGTGGAAATCACAATAGGCAACCGGTTTGTGCAATCCTTTTGCAAATGCATATACAGACTCTCTGGGAGTGACAAGCCGATTTGAACAGGTGACTCTCATGATCAGTTTTTTGATAAGGACCAAAGCATTTTTTTCTGAAGCCTGAAGCTTTTGCACATGGGCCGGAGCTTCGGCTTTAGAAAACAAGTCACTGTTCAAGGAAATAATTATCCAGTGTACACATTTAAGTAAACACACCTGCAGGACCAAGCAGCCAGAGAGACTATGATGCTGCCAGGGTCGGAGGGGTGGTTTAAAATTGCCTCGGGCACCAATGATAAAGTGGCCCACAGTTGCAAATGGAAATTCATTCCTTTTGTGACACACTGTTGGAATAATGCCAAAGGGGGAGTTTTCTGATAAAATGTGATGCAAATTGTGCATTTTAAAGAATCAACACTGGACAAAACTACTAGCCAAATGGTGAAGTAACTCATCAAATTGGCCAAAAAAGTGGCCTACTTCGACCCAAAAAACTGCCCCACACTGGCATTTTGCAGTTTTGGTTCCAGCATTGCCCTATTGGGCCAGTCCGAGCCTGGACACTGCTTTTGATGCCTATTGATGCTGGATTAAACTGCAGTCCAAAATTTCTGCCAGGTTATTCAGTAACCAACAAATACTATGCTATAGCATGGCCGACAGAGGGTGCAACACTATGGACTCACACCACCCAGACCCCGCGTGGTCAAGGAAGGAGAAGAGTGCGGCCCCTCAGTAGAAGTGACCTAGTTTACCTCTGGACCAGAAAGGCAGCCTTCCACTGGCACGGCCAACACTGCAGAACAGAGTCCACGTGGGTGCAGACAGTAGCGATTGCAGCTCGTTTGGAGATTGACACCCTCAGATGACGCAGTGTAAGGTGACCAGACGTCTCAGATTGGGTGGGACTGTCACGGAATTTGGTGTTCTGTCCCCCTTTCTCAAGATTATGTTTCCATTGGAATCTGCAGTCGTCCCGTTTTTTTGTTGTAGCTCTTCATGGCTCGCAGACAGGAATGCACCATCTCGCACAGAAGAAATGCTGCATTTTACAACTTAAGATAAGTGTTAGTTTGTGATACATTAATTATAATATGGGTTTATTTGAACAGTAACACTTAAACCCCCTTCTCCTCCTAATGCTACTGAAGTTTAGTGCCTTTACTGCCACTTTCAAGAGAGTCCTACTTTTATGTTAGTTGTCCTTTCCCAGTTTTTTACTTTTTAAATCTGGTCACCCTACAAAAAAGCCTTGGTAGCAGAGGGGATGCCACCAGAGAGAACACCTGTAGCTGCCCGGTACAGATCATCACTCGTCGCCAGAAGTAGTGTCATCAGCATTCAATGGGTCAGGAAAATACTACTGGCTTTAGTTAAACATTATTTACGACAGGTCGTGTCCTCTTAAAATACTGCAACAATTCACTGTGCATGTGCAGAGCTAGCCACTGCACCTCCCTTCCCTCTTATGTTTGGTGCCAGAGGTACTTGGGAAATCCCACAACTCTTCCCCAGCCGTCCTCTGGCTCCCTCTGTGAACAATCACAAAGATCACAGTCCCAATGTCTCCTCACAGTCCGACTCATGTTTATTTGGACAACTTAACCCTATATTACAGAACATGCTTCTCACTCACACACCTTTCCATTCAGGGTGGATGCAGTCTAGTAAGGCACAATGGGCCTCACTGTGCATACAGCAATTTGGGGAAAATTTCAGACACATGCTGGTAATGTAATTACTACCACTTTCACTCACTACAGAGTTTGGAGGTGAAAGGAGGGGTTTTCATCTAGCAGGTAGTGTCATGGTCATGAAGTCGGGGGCACAGGCATGCAGGGGTTGCATGCACAGGAGACCTGGGTGGACACTGTCCTGGTGCCTTTGGCACCAGGCTCATGAACAAAAGTAAATAAGAACATCCATTTAACACCAAAAAGATTTTATTATGGACATAGCACTTCAGATGCATTAACCTTGAACATTCCATCCATTAAGCAGGATGCATTAACCTTGAACATTCCATCCATTACGCAGCCCCAGGTGTATTATTGGGTGTGGCTGCTAATGGATTGCCTTCGCACGTGAACACTGTCTAGTAGTGGCAGGGTGTGGCTGGTAAGCCAGCCCTAATGGGCGTGCCCATGATCTCAGCTATATAAGATGCCCGATCCTCAAGACAGACACTTTGCGTTATTTTGCACTTGCAAGCAGCGTAACGCTCACCGTCGCCTGAGGTCAGACTTATCTTTGAAGATCCTGATTCCTGGACATCCTGCTTCCTGCCAGCATACTTACCAACTGGGGGAATCTGTTCTTACCTGTTCATCTCTTCGGCGAACCAAGTATTCATCTTTACACTTTCCGGAACGCCAAAATCTTCATCTTGGCACAGCAGTACAACACGCTCCATCATCGTCAGCAGCACCTGCAAGGAAAAACAGTAGACAAGGTTAGACATGGAAAGAACAGTCAGTTTAAGGTTGCGCTTCCCAATACTTCACGCTTTGCCATACTTCACTCTTTTTCTTAAACCATCACTCACCTGCTGTCGAACATTGCGGTAGCATCCATCTTCCATAAGGAGAAGCATAGTCTCAGCTGGACTGGACTAATCCTCATCAGGGATCAGTGAAGGAACTAGATCCCATTCGATGCGCCCCTGCCAGAAGTAGCAGGACGGAGAGCTTATCTTCCATAACTCACAGGTGAGCTATATGGGCCAGAGTATGCTCACAGAAACCGTACTTTGGGGTGAAGGGTTCGAGAGGTACAACAATCACAGATTGGCGCACTCACACACTCTTATCTCCCCGTAGGAGCAGTATCACCACATACCACCGCTCACAGCTTTTCTACTGAGGGAGAGGCCTGAAGTGGGTGATTCAAGTTCAGGGAGGGCTGCAACCCTGGCCCAACGCCTCCGCAGAGACCAGGTGAGCGTAACAGAACACAAAGCCACTAATACTCTCTGCCTGGGCGTTATGGAAACTTCACAAACAGATCAGTTAGCCCTCTTACTAGGGGAATTACTGGCTGAAGTACATGCTTCAAGACAGGAAACCAATGCATTACAGAGGGATCTTATTGTAACTCGCGAAAGAACTGACAAATTGGCAAGACAAATGCTACAAGCACAAGCAGGACAGGTTCCACTGCCTGGAGTGACCCATTCTTCTCATTCTTCCACACCACAGCAATGAACACAAGTTCAGGTGGTTCTTCCAGGAGCAATGCCTCTAGCCCCTCCCGAACGCTTCATCGGTGACCCAAACAAGGTTGCTGTATTTATGAACCAATGTCGCCTTCATTTCTTGTGCAGACCAGGAGCCTTTCCTAATGACCAAGCCAAAGTGGCCTTTGTACTCTCGTATTTAGGAGGTAGTGCGTCAGACTGGTCTATACCTTTGGTAAATCAAGGTGAACCTTTACTCCGGAACTTTGGGAATTTCCAACATGAGATGGAGAAATTGTTTGCCCGGCTTACTCAAGGACAAGCTCTGGACAATGAGTTGTTGTCACTCAGACAAGGGAGTCAAGATCTATTAAACTATATTGCAACCTTCAATCACCTCGTAGCCCAGACCAACTGGCCAGAAGAGAAGAAGACTACACTCTTTTACCAAGGGTTGCGTGGTGAACTTAAGGATGTGTTTGCGCAAGTGGTGGATCCCCTGAGAGGTGTGCGGACTACATAGACCTGACGGTGTAACACAATCATAGGTTGCAGAATCGGAAAATGGATCGAGCTAGATCAGAGGGATGGTCAGTTTACGTATGACCTCGTGAGAATTAGACTAAACCACATGAACAGTCTGAGCCAATGCAAATTAGTGGTTTACGAAGTCCCCTTACCAAAGCAGAAAGGGAAAAAAGAAGACAACAACAGCTTTGCTTATATTGTGGACAAGCAGGTCACTTCCTCCGTGACTGCCCGGTAAAACCACCCAAGAAAAAAGTTGGGGCAACAGACAAAACTGATGAAGAAGAAAAACAGAACTCGGGAAATGCCAATGCCCGGCAAGTGTAGGGGTCCGGTTGTCGAGCATGAAAAAGGAATCCGTACAGACCTCACATCTAGTCCTTCCAGTGCTTTTGGTGAATCACAAGCAACCATCAACAATACATGCCTTGGATATTGATTGTGGAGCTGTGGGTAAATAAATTGACCAAGATTTGACACAAGCAAAAATCGGAAAAAATCACTGCTGTAGATGGTTCTCGGCTATCATCTGGCCTGGTGACACAATACACTGAGAAAGTCAAGCTTTTGTGTCAGGACGGGCATCAAGAGGACATTACTTTTGATCTCATCGGTGCTCCTCAGTTCCAGATGATATTGGGAATGCCCTGGCTGGAAACCCACAATCCTAGGATCGACTGGCGAAAACAAGTTCGGACATTTCCTCATGATTGTGCCGACACATGTTATAAAAAAGATGACACCAATCTGAAACCAAAGAAAGGAATCGTGTTGGGCCTCATCAGCTCCTTACTGCTTGAATACCAGGATTACCAGGTTGTCTTAAAAAAAGACAATGCCAACGTTCTACCCCCGCACAGACTCTACGATTGTCAAATAGATCTTGTACCCACAGCCCAGATTCTTCTTGCCTAAAAAGGAGGGAGACTTAAGAACTTGCATCGACTATGGAGACATCAATCAGATCACAGTAAAAAATTGATATCCTTTACCACTTATACCAGAGCTCCTGGACCAAGTGAAACATGCTCAAATCTACACAAAACTGGATTTAAGAGGAGCATATCATCTTGTAAAATTAAAAGAGGGAGACAAGTGTAAAACAGCCTTCTGCACAAAGTATGGCCTCTTTGAATACCAGGTCATGCCCTTCGGGCTATGGAATGCCCCTGCGGCATTCCAATTCTTTATGATTGATGTACTCCGTGAACTACTGGACGTTTGCGGTCCTGTTTACATTGACGACATTCTTATCTACTCAAATTCCATGGAAGAACATGAAGGCCATGTGCGGGCAGTCTTAGAGAAGCTTCGAAACAGCAATTGTAGGCCAAGTTGAAAAATTGTTTTCTCCTTGTAACGGAGGTCGAGTTTCTCGGTTTCATGCTCACACCACAAGGCGTACATATGGATACATGAAAGGTGGATGCAATCCTCCAATGGCCCTCACCAACATCCACGAAAGGAGTGCAAAGCGTGCTCTGATTCGCCAACCTTTACAGTCGGTTTATACCTGTGTTTTCACAAATTGTAAATCCAATTACCTCCTTGTTAAAGAAAAATCAAAAGTTCCATTGGTCGATAGAAGCTGAAGAAGCCTTCCAGAAGTTGTAACTAGCATTCACTACAGCACCTGTCCTTCGACACCCACGACCATACCTACCTTACATAGTTGAGACAGATGCTTCAAAAATAGCCATGGGAGCAGTATTGTCACAACGAGACTCTGAAACAGGACAACTACACCATGTTGCATTCTGGTCCCGCAAATTTTCAGCCCCCGAGTTGAACTACACAATCACAGATAAGGAATTACTTGCGATTAAAGCAGCATTCAAGGTCTGGAGACATTACCTTCTTGGGGCGAGACATACGGTCACTGTCATCACGGACCACCGTAACTTGCAATACTTGAAAACCGCCAAAGCACAATCCTCGCATCAACTTTGTTGGGATCTCTTTTTCGCGGATTAGGATTTTATTATCGCTTATAGACCTGGGGTACGCAATGGGAAAGCAGACGCTCCATCACGCATGAGTGACGAAAAAGAGGCTTTTACAGCATCCAACCCCGTTGCCATAATTCCTGAGGAAAGGATTCAAACCAGAATAGCTGCCACCACATGTGTGGATGACCAAAGAACCAGTTTGTCACCCCTGATGGATCAATCAACACAACAGGAATGGCTATTAAAAGGTGACCAGTACACCATCAAAGACAATCTACCGTATTTCCAAAGACGATTCTATGTCCAAGGACTGCAAAAGCAAATCAACACAAATTACCACAATTCATTAGAGGAAGGACACCCAGGAATAGCCAAAACTCAGGCTAAGGTAAAACAAAACTACTGGTGGCCAACCTGACATCAAAAGACATCAGCCAATTTATTGAAACCTGCGGTGTCTGTGCACAACACAAGTCTCAGAAACAGAACCCCGCTGGCTTACTACATCCCCTAACAGTACCGCCAGCACCTTGGCATACCCTGTCGTTAGACTTCATCACGGATCTTCCACCCCGAAATGGATACAACACCATATTACTTGTGGATTTATTCTCCAAAATGGCCCATTTCATCCCTCTGAAGGGACTCTCAACTGTGTCAACTCTCGCTTCTGTGTTCCAAAAGCAAATTGTTTGATTGCATGGATTTCCATCAATATTAGTATATGATCGTGGAACGCAATTTGTTTCTGCATTTTGGAAAAGGTTTTGTACGATTGCCAAAAATCGATCTCCGGTTGTCCACAAGCCATCACCCTCAAACTGATGGGCAAACTGAATGGACCAACCTAACTTTAGAGCAATATCTCAGGTGTATGTTGCAACAGTCTGAGGATTATTCGAAAAAAAGTATACTCTGGATAGCGGAGTATGCATACAACAACTCTGTTCACACAAGCACAGGGAAAACTCCATTCTACACTGTGCATGGTAGACATCCGAGGACATCAGTATTAGATCCAATCTGTAAGTGGTTTCAACCCAGCACTCCACCTAAGTGAATGCCTAGCGTGTTATGCCCAGCTGGAACCCTTATTTATATATTTTTATGTGAAATGTTGTTTTATTTCTGGATGATGTACCCTTATATCATGCCCCTTTCTTTGAATCCCACCCGGTCTCACTGAACCAAGAAGTAGGTTGTTTTGCAAAGTTAAAGATTTATTTGATGAATTGAACAATACATATATATCACAATTTTATGAATATGAGCAATATCTAGATATCACACTTATTAATATTTATACAATGATCATCAATGGGTGATATCACAACAATCTAATCAATCAGAGTATGGGTGATAAGAATAATGTAGCAGAGAATAACTTTGTGTTGGTTCAATGAAATGCAATGATAGGAAATGAATGCAACACAGAAATAAAACGTGATATGAATTCAATCAAAGACAATGTATTCACTCTTTCCCCTTGTTACTACTCAACCCCCCCCTAATATGCAGTATGAAGAGATGGAATGGGGACACACAGGTTTCAGGAATACAATCAATAATGCAGTTCAATCCCAATTCCCCCAGCAAGCTTAGAGAACAGGAATGATTTTAAACAGGTCAAATGCTTTTGAATGTGATCTGAAAGGAATGGGAAAAATGCTAAAAATGGATTTTAATTTGCTAAATTGGATTCAAATCTAGTGGGAGCTGCTTTGGATAGATTCAGGTAGACACTTACAATGCTGTTTGAATGGCTGGCAGATAGGAAACTTAATTCAGAGGTTGGATGCAAGAAATAGCAATTTTATATGGAATGAAATTGAGCCAAATGCAGAATCGTGGCAAACTTTTCAGTGTGCGAGAAATGCGATTACAGAATAACTATAAGTAGATGGAGTGCGGTTCTTAGTTCGAGGATGTTAGCTTCAATTGGGCACTTAAATTTCGTTCCTAGCATGTATGGTTCAAAAGTTACAGAGCTTTTAGTAAAGGTCGATTTTTCAGGAAAAGAGTCAAGATTTACAAATGAAAGATGGCTTTTGAAGATTAGAAACAAAGATGGGCTTACCCTAGGGAGTCTATGGAGCCACAAGCTACACAACAGCACATCCACCAATCCAGGGGTGCCCCCGGATGGTTTCTATCTGCCGAGCGCTTGCCTTTCTCCAGCAAATATATATTAGCGCAAAGATGATTATCACTACAATTATCACAGGATTATGTGGATGAGAGAAGGAGTCAGGATAGACAAAAGAGATTCTACAATGCAGTTCTGGCTATGTTGGAATGGGTTGGATAGGATTACTTAAAACTAAGAGATGGCTGTGGACAGTTCTATTCTAAATACTCACAACTATGGCTTTGGAATGGAATAGGCCCGTCAGGATCTGGTCAAGGGTTTTGGCCTAGAATCTGCTAGCTACCGGACAGGATTCAGACGCTTGGTTCTGCTCACAGCAAAGCACTCTGGTCTGCACGGCCTCCTGGACTGGATCTGATGGGTTGGTTCTGGGTACAGCTCTGGTCTACTGGTTTGGATCTCTGGGTTCTAGCAAGGGTTCTTGGCCAGAAGCAGCAAAACAGCACGGCCTGGCTATTGGATTTGTAATGCTCCTCGGAAGTTTGGGGTTAAATCAAGTTGCAAGATTTTAAAGGCCAGCTCAGAAGGGTTCAGCTTTTTGGACTGGGCCTTTTGCTTCAAGGTTCTGGAGTCTGGATAGTTCTAGATCTGGATTCTCCTTCAGAGTGCTTCGCAAGTAGATCAGTGATGGTTGAATGTGTGTGTGTCTTTCTGTGCCCTCAACAGTCCCTATCTATGTATTCCTCAAGGACTTGGATAGGCTGATTATACTATGTCCAACCCTCTAAAAAGCCGATGGGTCAGAGAATTTCCTCTCCCCTGATTTGAGAAGCAACAGTGTGTCATGATGTGTCATGTTTATGGTCCAGGGAGAAAACCCTCCCCTTCGTTTCTGTACAGTATATCTTATTTTTCACAAAAAGCATATTTATAATATCACTAATTTACTAATACTAAATATTTACATCCCAAATTAAATAAGGCACGCATCCGTCAAAGTCCCATCTTGTGGAGAGCTTCGGTTCACAAATGACAGTTTTTCGCGCTTTTGGTCGGTTACTCAGTGTCAGTTCGGTACCAATTTTTTCACATATATGCACATACCATCTGGGCATATTCCTGTAAAGTTTCATATTTTTAACATTATCACAACTGCTACAAAGTCCACATTTTGATAATTCTGTCTCTGAATATCGCACAAGTTCCAGAGTAGTTATTACTTGTAAGCAACATTTTCACTTTAATAAACTATAAATTCCATATTTTTACCAGTTTGGTACAATTTTCTATAAGTCTTTTTCTCAAACATATATTTTCTGTGCTTTCTGAATACACAAATTGTTTGTCTCCACCTCCAAAGTCTTGGCTGGGCTAGAGAGCAGTCCCAGGCCTCTCTGACTTTGGCATCTGGTTTCAACCTACAGCCGAATGAGCATTTCCTTTGAGACAAAGGCAGTCTTTTGTCTCCCAGCAGAGAAACAGGCCAAAGTGCTCCTCCCTTTTCCTTTCGCACCTCCCTGCCAGTTCTTTAGCAGAGAGCAGGGGAAAAGATTCCTTTGTTTGGGAGAAGGTGTGGAATGCCTTTGAAGTTCAGTGTAGCTGGCTTTAACTTTTAACACAATGTTTAAAATAGTCTTATCCTAAAATACAAATGACATTTTTAACAAATATATCCTCCAATCTCTTAATTACAGCCTTTTTAAAATATAGTTTTGAATTGTATGCACCTCTATTGCTTCTGATAGCAAGTCTTTCTATTTCATACTTTGATTCAATGTATCAGTTTAAATTGACAGGTTAAGTAATCGCCAGCTTCTGACACAGGCGAGTAGCGGTACTGCGCCCATTTTTGACATATTCTTCCAAGCAAGCATCTTTAAATGTGGATTTTTTTCTTATAAAATATGTTTCTGCTGATATTGTGCTTAGGTGAATTCTTTATATACAGTGATGTTTCACACCCAACAAGGAGGTTGGATCTCTTGTGATGTTTGGGAACCATGATTTTTGTACTTTCCACAGTCAAGGAAAAACGGATTTTTAAACAGCTCTGTGTTTCTCTTGACTGGGATGTCAGTCTCATCTCTTATGGTTCCAAAAATGGCAAAGTTCATCATCTTTTCCTCCATCAGGGGTGGATCGACCGGTTCTCCTCGCCCAGTCCTGATGTGAGTATTGAGCGATACTCCGGGGCCCTTGGATCTTTGCTCCCGGTCCCTGGGTAGTCCTCCTTGGTTTGATTCTCCATGGTTTCCAATCCTAGGATGACAAAGCAAAAACATATTTGTAGACATTTCCCCACCACTATTAATGTAGTGGGGAGGACACATACATTTTGATAAATCAGGACACATTTTTATTTGTTGTAAGTTATGGACTATATATTGAATATTTTATAGTTGGAGTTTTATGGAGCTGGAGTGACCCCCTCTAGGGTTCCAGAAGACTCCTCTAGTTGCTGCAGTGTGTGGCTAGGATGGCAACACTCTAGTTGGTTAATATGGACCCACTTATCTTCCCCCTCTGCCAAACTGCCTTTGGGGATGTGGATTTTGTAGGCGACTGGTGAGATTTTCAAAAGGGCCCCTCCAGGAAGGCAAAAATGTGCGCTGTTTGTCCTGGTTCCTTTGGAAATTGTATAAGTAGACCTGGTCTCCTACATTGTATTCTTTTCTGGTAGTCTTTAAGTCATAGTAGGTCTTCATGTCGTCTGCAGATTTCTCTAGATTTCGCTGAGCATAGGCAAAAGCATGTTGAAGGTGTTTTCTCAGATTTTCAACATACTCATGAGTTGTGGAGGCATTGATCAATGTCTGCTCTTGGGTTCTGTAGAGCAGATGCTGGGGAAGCAACATCCTGCGTCCCGTCATCAGCTCAAACGGTTGCATTTTAGTTGCAGATGAAGGGGTAGATCTGATGGCCATTAGGACAAGAGGTAATCGAATATCCCAACTTAGCCCAGAATCTGCCACACACTTTTTTAATATGCTCACAATTGTTTTGTTGTATCTCTCTACTACACCACTAGAGGCTGGCCGGTAAGCACTGTGTACCTTCCTTTTGAACACAGGTATCTCCCACATCTTTGACATTACCTCGCTGGTGAAATGGCAACCTCGGTCTGAGTCGATCCTTTGGGGTAGTCCAAAACGTGAAAAGATGTGGTTGATCATCAGGGCAGCTGCTGTTTCTGCCTTGCAGTTTGGGACCAGGAGACATTCCACCCATTTAGTAAACAAGCATGTCACGGTCACCATGTACTTATTTCCCCTAGAGGAGCGAATCACGGGCCTGATGAAATCGACTTGTAAATCTGACCATGACAGTGTCATCCCTCTCTTTTGGAGAGGCGCACGGTGTGTCAGGGATGTTGGCTGAAATTGTGCACACACAAGACACCCCTTCAAGTATTGGTCGAGGTCCTGCCCCATGTGTGGCCAGTATGCAACCTCTCTTAAGATTTCAAGTGATGTATGAAACCCCCTATGACCGGCTGTGGCCGCATCATGGGCGTGACTTAACATCAGGCTTCGGAATGAGGTAGGGACCACACACTGATCATGGCCATCTAGGGATCTTCTGACCAACAAACCATCTTGGATTCAGAAATTTTTTTGACATTTCATCAACACTCTGAGGTCCTCTTTCCCAATGTAATCGGTATCCGTCAGGGGAAAGTTCTCAGGGTCCTCAATGTATTGATAAAACTTACCAATTATTGGATCCTCTTTTTGAGCCGTAATCAACTCAGCATCTGGGGTCTCCTTACTCCATTGTGCAGTTGAGAGTTCATTGTGAGCATTTGTCTGGAACCTAGTGATGGCAGTGACCTGGATTTCCCCCAACAGGGACTCGATCTCTAGTAGATCCCCCTTGGATGGCTCCGGTTTTGGCCAGCTGATCCGCTAAGTCATTTCCAGTTTTGTCTGGTGCCTCTACTTTGGAATGACCCTTATTGATTTTCCTGGTCACCTCGAATGGGATGACCATCTACTGGAAAAAGATTGTTTTAAATTAATTTCCCATGTTTCAATGGTTTATTAGCACATAACATGCCTCAGGTTTTCCAGTTAACCAGGTGCTCCACGAACCCGTTCCGTACATAATCCGAATCTGTGATTATGACCAGTTCGTGGAGTTGATGTTGGACAGCAGTGAGGATGGCTTGATGCACAGCCATCAACTCTGCCACTTGACTACTTCGCGGACCAATCTTGTACCCAGCGGAGAGTTCTGGGGTCTCATTCACCCATGCATTCCCTACGCCAGCCACAAGTTCTTTTTTCCCCGTTGTTGTCAACATGGTAGGACATCCATCCACATAGACAGTGGGCATTCCCTCACACTTGTCTTCTTCAAAGACTTTGTGTGGGGAATTGAAGAATGCCTCCATGTTGTCCTTGATTTTTAGATTCCCGTCCTCGAGACAGTTTGGCACACTCATGCAAGTCAGCCAGACCTTGCATGAGGGGACACTTCTTGTTTTGGCCATATCTGACCTCCACAGGAAAGCCTTGCATTGACAGAATCCAGGAAGTAATTCGGGAATTACTCACATTTCCGGCCCAGATCCTGTCACTTTGGTGATATTGCAGAGGCTGGTGTGGAGTCTCCACTATGATGTGTTCCCTCTGGATGAACAGGCAGTAATTCTTCAATGCCCTCACCGTTGCCAGGAGTGCCTTCTCACAATCATTGAATTTTTCCTCCACAGAGGATAAAGTTTTACTCGCATAGGAGATTACTTTATTGACCTTGTCATGCTTTTGGTATAATACTGCAGTCAAGCATGTATTAGAGAACCTGGTCTCCAAGAAGAACTCCTTGTTTCTGACAGGGTAAGCTAGGTAAGGCGCTTGTTGGATGCTCCTTGTCTTACTGCCTCGGCTTGCTCTGGACCCAACTCCCACTTGACCCCCCCCTTCAAAAGAAAAATCAGGGGTCTTGTTATCTCTGCATAGTCCTCAATTAACTTTCTACTGTAATTAGTCAGTCCCAGGAGGCTCCTTAGTTACCGCAGAGTTGTGGGGTCTTTTAATTTCTGGAGTGCTTCCACTTTCTTTTCCTGGGGACAAAGACCTTGAGGAGTAATCTCATGCCCCAAGAAATTGACACGGGTTCTACACCACTGTGCCTTTTGAAAGGAAAATTTAGCTCCGGCGGCCCTGAACTGCATCAGAACATAACGGATCTCCGCTATGTGTTCCTCCACAGTTGCGCTTTTGATGACAACATCATCTACATAGGCCAGGTTACCCCTCTCACCCAGGTCGGGCATGGCCTTATGTAGAAAAATGTTGTATTCATTGCCGGAGTTGATGTATCCAAAGGGAGTCCGGGTCCATTTTACTGCTGCCTCCTAAAGGTAAAGGCCAGCTTGTATTGGCCCTCCCTACTGACATGTACAGTCCAGTATCCATTGGTCAGGTGTATTGCAGTGAATACCTGTGACCCCTGGATCTGGGCCAGCCCTTGGTCAATGTAGGGAAGAGGCCATCGGGAAGTATGGACCTGTTTGTTGAGCTCAGCGCAGAGTCTCCACTGGCCGTTTGGCTTCAATATCCCCAGCACCGGATTATTGAAGGTGCTGTGGACTGGACGGATTATCCCACGGGACTCAAGGTTCTTAATTATTTCAGTAAGGGACTCCATTGATGCGAGAGGCAAGCGATATTGCTTCACAAACACTGGAGTCATGCCAGGGTCCGTGGGAATTGTTGTGTGGATGTCGGTGCGACCACAGTCATATGAGCACCGCAAAGAGATCTTGAAAATCCAAGAAAACTTGTTTCAGCTTTTGCCTCTTCTCCAGAGTCTCACAAGCATCAGCTAGGTTGACTCTCTCTTCAACCATCTGCCTGAATCCTGGAAAGACTTCTGGTTTTGCTATCTCAGCGGCCTCCTCCTGCTGGGTGGAGAAGTCCCTGGTCACCATGCCGATTTCTACTGGTGGCTTCAGGTGGGGAAGGCAGCCCTCATGGACCTGGAAAATCCCCTCATCCCGCCTAAAGTCACAGGTCACATCTTCCTTACCATAAGGGCAGGAAGTATACACCAGGAAGTTCCCCCCATGCCGGGTAAAGATCCTGTCTGGTTTTGTGTTGTCATCACTATCACTGTCAAAACAGTCCTTGGGGATTGGTCCTAACAGTTCATTACCTAAATCTATGGAAAAATGTCGGTCATCAACCGCCATTCCAATAATGGTGCCTGCGGCTAGAGTGATACTCTTTAAGTCGCTGTTATCCACCCCTATTGGAATGGTGTCATGTTCTATATTGACTAGTGGTGTTGGGTTTACCCCCAACCCTTTCTGTTGGAGAGAAGCATTTAGATAAATATAGGCATCAGGGTTTTCAATTTCTGTCCTCTTTTAACTCTCACTTCCAGGGAGAATTGTCGGGTCCTTTATGGGATGGGGACTTCCTCTCCAATCTGGATTTAAACTGCATAAGGCAGCAATTGAGCTGACCTAAATGCTTTCGCTGGGTCATCAAAGCCCATGGGATTATCCGCTAATCGGGACCAAGCTTTGAAGTTTATTAGGTCCAAAGTAATGGCAAAGCGATTGAGAATGTCACTGCCTAAGTAAAAGGCGGCAGTGACGTCTCGCACGACCCAACAATTATGGACTATGTTCTTGTTGCCTATGGAGATTTTGAGCATACACCTGCTTGGCAGGAGATGTTTGGAATTGGGTGTTTCCAGATCCATTTCCCATTTGTCTATCAGTTTGAAGGTGGGAATGGCTGGATCTTTTGGGAGTTGGCAGAACATGGCTTCACTGAGGAAGCTTGTACCGTTGTTCACACACACTCGGGCGAGAACAGAGTCCTTCCCTTCATTTAACTGAACCGGGATGAACAACTGCTCTCCAATTTGCTGAATATCAGCCAGGCTCTGAGCTGATTTCTCATCTTTCTGGACTATAGGTGTGGGAATATCTGATTGTGGATTGGTAAAGAATTTCAGAGTTTTCCTTCCAGTGTGGAATGCCACCTTAAACTGGAAGGAAGGTTGATTTTCAGAAATAGAGAGGACCCCCCATCACCAGTTTGTTGTCCTACTGCTATTACTGTCATGTCTGGGACTTGGTTGTTCTGGAAGTGAAATTCTACTTGGTCAGATTTTTGTTCAACCATGTTGCAGGTGCCGTTTAAACGAACATGGTTGACACACTGCTTTAATTTTATCGGTCGGCTAGTCTGGGTCCAGAGGACCTTGTTTACCCAATCTATTAGGGGTGACGACCTTCGCAGAGGTAATTCCCTAGTAAACAAGGGGTGCCCTCTGGAGTCACAACTATGACCAGGTGCTTCACCTTGTGTTGCCCAATTTTAATGTCCAAATCCGCAGTCCCCTCGATGGGAATTTCCTTCCGTCAAAGTTCTGAAGTTGTCCAGGAAAAAGGGTGAGAGGAATTTGGTAATTCTCCCCCCTTCCTGAATTCAGTTTATCAAAGGCCTTTTTGGACAGAAGGGTAGCTTGGGATCCAGGGTCCACCAGTGCCAAAATTATACCCTGCCCCTGTACTTGAACCGGGGCATATTATCTTCCCTCCACAAGGGAGCACAGATAATGCACATTTTTGGACAACTGGTGGGTTCGTTTTCTAGTTTTGGACACTGATAGAGAAGAGATTTGGGCAGAATTCTGTTCAGAGTCTAGGGAATCTGAAAAGAAAAGGTGGCAACTAGAGATGGGAGAAGTTTTGAGTTCCCCTGGTTCTGGTGCTGGGCTGCCCCCCCCCCTTTTTGGAGGCAGTCACCGGATGGGTTTGAACCAGGGGATTTTCCTGCTGTTGGATGATGGGCGGCGCTAGCTCAGTCCCCACATCTACCCAGTCTGGATTTGAATCCTTTGGGACCCATTTTTCTTTGGGAGGAGTTCCCCCATCTTTGAAGGAGAAGATCCTTTTCCCAGGATCCTCTGAGGATCCCTCTCCTTCAAATTGGAGGATCTGTACCTCCTCCACCAAATGGGTCTGTTTGGGTTCTTTGTTTCTCCTAGCCCCCCCCCTCTGCTCCTTAAGTGGCAGACTTTCAGGGGCAGGAGATTTTGTTTCCGGTTCCTGGGTTTCCAGGGGCTTTTTATGAGTGGGAAAGGAAGCTTCCTCCAAGGCTTTACACCCCCCTTCCCCTTGTGCCTCCTCCCTGGGAACCAGTGGGTTGTCGGGGTTCTGCCCCAGTCATTGCTCTGGAGCACCAGATCCAGAGTTTGGGGCATTCTGCGCCGGCATGCTCATCTGAGGGTTCTGCGGAGCCCTCAGCATGCGACCCAGATCCTGTGGCATGTTTCAGACCTGGCACTCTAGCTGTGATACCCGCTCAGGCTGATACGGGGTTCTCATTTCTCCCCTGGGCTGATCCCGGGAAGGGTAGCTATCCCTTCTCTGATAATACCCTGGGTTTGGAAGATGTGGGTACCCCTCCACCCTTGGCCTCCCCTCTACTGGATTAGGTTGTCTGGGCTCAAGAAAGTGGGGAAAGAAGGATAGATTGTTCTGGGGTTGAAAGTTTTGTGGGTACCTGGGGAAAAGGTTCTGTCCAGGATTTGGGGAATATCTGCCCTCCTGGGGGAAGTGAGGAGGGAAGTTCCCTGGGTTAGGTGCTGCTTGGTTGGATCCCCCCCATGGGCTGGAGGAGTCCACACATAACCCAGGATGGGCCTGTTTCCCTTGTAGCAGGGATTTATGCAATCAGGGGAGTGAGGGATCCCATTTGTGGGACTACCTCCTTGGCTCCCTGTCTGTGACTGGCCCGAGGGCCTTCTGGGCTTGGGATTGCCCTTATATTGTGAAGGCGGGTTTTTAGGCCCCTCCCATCTCCAAATCCAAAACGTGGGCAACCTTCACCTCTGCCACCTTAGCAGCAGCAGGGGTGTTGGTTAGTTTGGGGCTTTTAGGATTATTCTTCTTTTCTATGGGCTTTTGGACCTCATAGATTCGGGTGGCCTGTTCAATGACCCAGTCTAGTGATCTTTTCTCATGAAAATCTCTCACTAGCTGGGTCATGATGTACTTTGGTAGAGCCTGGAAAAAAGTATTGACAATTTCTTTGCTGTCCGTGCGCACCCTTCTGGTAGTCTGTGCAAAGGAACGCTTTAATTCCTGCACAAATTCTTGTGGGGCCTGATCCTCCCCACATTGCAAGTTGTAGGCTGCCTTGCGAGCCTCCTGCGGATTTCTATGCACAGAAAAATGCTTAAAGATGGCCGCCCTATAGTTGGACCATCTGGAATGATTTTGGTCCTCCAGCCCCGCAAAGAAGCTGGAGTATTCTGGTGAGAAGGTCCATTTCACATACTGAATGCAGCTATGGCTGTCTTCAAATGGAAAGTTTCCATCATCTGCTCAAAGAGCTATAAGTGCTCCCAAACAGAATACTTAGCGTTCTGATAAGGCGTGATGATGCTCCTTATCACCTGGATTTGTTTTAAGGGGTCCTTAAGCAAGGCCCTTTTTGCCTTATTGGCCTTCTTGGTTCTGGTAACCCTGGTCCAATCCTCCTCTGACTCAGAGGCACTGCTCCCAGAGGTGGTCATCTGGTCTTCTCAGTTCTCCCAGATTCTGCGAGCCTGGGAATGGCTGGCAGAATGTGGGGACTCCTGTGTCCTGGGGTGCTCAGGGGAGTCTTCTGATTCCTCCTTGCTCCCAGAATTTGATGGGTACACCCCCCCCACTGTCCTAGCTGGGCAGAGGTTTTCAGGATGCCCTTAGTGGGCCTACTCTCATGGAGTGCACCCCCTAAATTTCACAGTACTTGGGTACCCATACCCAGATGCCCGCCCATCCATTCCTGGGAGGTGCTGGTCTATGAGTCCCATACTTCTGATTGGATTGAAATCTGCCATCCCCGTGGCCCTGGGCTCATATGTGCCAGTGGACATGGTGGTGGCAGAGTCCAGGGACTGGGAGAGATGAAGGCCTCTGGTACTAGGGTTCCTGAGGTTATACTCAGGTGTCTCCCTTTCTCAGTGAACCTCATCTCTGTCAGCCCCTGCTCCCTGTTGCCATGCAAGAACCTGAGCTTTCTGCTATTCAATCAAGGCCTTACTAGACTCCATCAGTCTCTCTTGCATGGCTACCTGCCTGTGGAGTCTGTCATTGTTCTCACAGAGAGCCTCATTTTCTCTCTGTGCTTCCTGGGTTGTCTTTGAGTACTGGGCCAGTCTTTGCTGCAGGAGGGTTACCTCCTGAGTCCTATCCAGAATGGCCTGGTCCTTCGTTGCTAGAGCCTCTTCCACCCTCCTTGTGTGCTCTAACAGTTTTTGATGGTATTTTTGGAGGTCACCCAGTCCCTGAAGGGCCAGGTGATTTTCTTCTACTTTCTCTTTTAAGAGACTTCCTGGCCTAAGGTGTCCCTTTCCTGAGCAAGAGCCTCCCTCTGTGCCGCCAGGTCGTCCCTCTGTCTTTGAAGCGCACCAGCTTTCTGGCGCTCTTTATCAAATTCTGCCTGGGTATCCAGGTCTTTCATAATCAATGTATTGCTCTCCTCTTTCTCTTTGCATTGCAGGGTGACTAACTGCTCTGCGCATGCAATTGATCTGTTGCTCCAGATTTTTATGGCTCTGCAGTAGGTAGTCCAAACTGTCTTGGCACTCCTTCTGCAAGGCCAGAATTCTGGTATCCTATTCTGCCTTTTCCTGCTGCAGGATACCCATGTCCTTATTTATTTTGACTTTATACTGCCTACTTTCATTTTCTGACTCCTGGCTCCTCTGCAGCCTCTGCTCAGAAGAGTCCAGATCAGTTTGGGCCTTTTATAATGACATCAGTTACCTACCTGCTAGATCTTGGCCTTCAGCATATTTATCCTGTATGGCTCCAATAGATAAATATAGATATGCCGCAATTTTGGCAATCTTATTCTGCTCATCCTTGGCATTAGGGGCCATATATAGTTCACTCAGGGCCATATGTAAGGGACCCTGGTCTTTCCATGTATCTAACCCTGTTGCAGTGATCTGTTGTGCGATTGCCTGCAACCACACATTCTGATCCTGCTCTGTCTATTCACCTCTTACAAATAACTTATGCAAAAGGTGTTCTCTAGCCATATTTATGTCTACCAATGTTGCCATTCTGGAAATATCAATTTCCTTCCTGACTTACAGAAGTTTATTTTATTTTTGCAAAACAGACCGTTTCCTTAGGGCCTTCCCTTTTGAGGGGTGCTTTTACAGTGTAACACAGTGTGGTAGCCCAACAGAATGTATGTATCCTATTAGTTAACACACTGTGTTAAGCTGTCATAAGTGGTATATCTAATCCAGAAATCCTTTGACGAGCCCCCAATCTATAAGTGGTTCAACCCAGCACTCCACCTAAGTCAATGCCTAGCGTATGATGCCCAGCTGGAACCCTTATTTATATATTTTTATGTCAAAAGTTGTTTTATTTCTGGATGATGTACCCCTATATCACACCTCTCTCTTTGAATCCCCCCGGTCTCACTGAACCAAGAAGTAGATTGTTTTGCAAAGTTAAAAGATTTATTTGATGAATTGAACAATATATATATATCACACTTTTATGAATATGACCAATATCTAGATATCACACTTATTAATATTTATACACTGACCAGCAATGGCTGATATCACAACAAACAACAATCTCTTTAATCAATAGGAGTATGGGTGATGAGAATAATGTAGCAGAGAATAACTTTGCGTGGGTTCAATGAAATGCAATGATATGAAATTAATGCAACACAGAAATAAAACTTGATATGAATTCAATCAAAGACAATGTAATCACTCTTTCCCCCTGTTACTACTCAATCCCCCCCTAATATGCAGTATGAAGAGATGGAATGAGGACACACAGGTTTCAGGAATACAATCAACAATGCAGTTCAATCCCAATTCCCCCAGCAAGTTTAGAGAACAGGAATGATTTTAAACAAGTCAAATGCTTTTGAATGTGATCTGAAAGGAATGGGGAAAATGCTAAAAATGGATTTTAATTTGCTAAATTGGATTCAAAACTAGTGGGAGCTGCTTTGGATAGATTCAGGTAGACACTAGCAATGCTGTTTGAATGGCTGGCAGATAGGAAACTTAATTCAGAGGTTGGATGCAAGAAATAGCAATTTTATATGGAATGAAATTGAGCCAAATGCAGAATCGTGGCAGACTTTTCAGTGTGCGAGAAATGCGATTACAGAAAAACTATAAGTAGTTGGAGTGCAGTTCTTAGTTAGTTTGAAAGCTGAGGATGTTAGCTTCAGTTGGACACAACTTAAATTTCGTTCCTATCATGTACGGTTCAAAAGTTACACAGGTTTTAGTAAAGGTCGATTTTTCTGAAAGAGAGTCAAGATTTACAAATGAAAGATGCACTTTTTGAAGAGTAGAAACAAAGATGGGCTTACACTAGGGAGTCTATGGAGCCACAAGCTACACAACAGCACAGCCACGGATCCAGGGGCGCCCCCGGATGGTTTCTATCTGCCAAGACGCTTGCCTTTCTCCAGCAAATATATATTAGCGCAAAGATGATTATCACTACAATTATCACAGGATTATGTGGATGAGAGAAGGAGTCAGGATAGACAAAAGATTCTACAATGCAGTTCTGGATATGTTGGAATGGGTTGGATAGGATTACTTAAAACTAAGAGATGGCTATGGACAGTTCTATGCTAAATACTCACAACTCTGGCTTTGGAATGGAATAGGCCCATCAGGATCTGGTCAAGGGTTTTGGACTGGAATCTGCTAGCCACCGGACAGGATTCAGGCACTTGGTTCTGCTCTCAGCAAGGAACTCTGGTCTGCACGGCCTCCTGGACTGGATCTGATGGGTTGGTTCTCGGTACAGCTCTGCTCTACTGGTTTGGATCTCTGGGTTCTAGCAAGGGTTCTTGGCCAGAAGCAGCAAAACAGCACGGCCAGGCTGTTGGATTTGTAATGCCCCTTGGAAGTTTGGGGTTAAATCAAGTTGCAAGATTTTAAAGGCCAGCTGAGAAGGGTTCAGCTTTTTGATTGGGCCTTTTGCTTCAGGGTTCTGGAGCTTGAATAGTTCTGGATCTGTATTCTCCTTCAGAGTGCTTCTCTCGTAGATCAGTGATGGGTGAATGTGTGCATGTCTTTCTGTGCCCTCAACAGTCCCTATTTATGTATTTCTCAAGGGGTTGGGTAGGCTGATTATACTATGACCAACCCTCTAGGAAGCCGATAGGTCAGAGAATTTCCTCTCCCCTGATTTGAGAAGCAACAGTGTGTCATGTTTATGGTCCAGGGAGAAAACCATCCCCTTCGTTTCTGTACAGTATATCTTATTTTTCACAAAAAGCATATTTAAAATATCACTAATTTACTAATACTACATATTTACATTCCAAATTAAATAAGGCACGCATCCGTCAAAGTCCCATCTTCTGGAGAGCTTCGGTTCACAAATGACAGTTTTTTGCACTTTTGGTCGGTTACTCAGTGTCAGTTCTGTAGCAATTTTTTCACATACATGCACATACCATCTGGGCATATTCCTGTAAAGTTTAATATTTTTAACATTATCACAACTGCTACAAAGTGCACATTTTGATAATTCTGTCTCTAAATATTGCACAAGTTCGAGAGTAGTTTCTACTTGTAAGCAACATTTTCATTTTCATAACCTTTAAATTCCATATTGTTACCAGTTCGGCACAATTTTCTATAAGTCTTTTTCTCAAACATATATTTTCTGTGCTTTCTGAATACACCAATTGTTTGTCTCCACCTCCAAAGTCTTAGCTGGGCTAGAGAGCAGTCCCAGGCCTCTCTGACTTTGGCATCTGGTTTCAGCCTACAACCGAATTAGAATTTCCTTTGAGTCAAAGGGAGTCTTTTGTCTCCTAGCACAGAAACAGGCCAAAGTTCTCCTCCCTTTTCCTTTCGCACCTCCCTGCCAGTTCCTTAGCAGAGAGCAGGGGAAAAGATTCCTTTGTTTGGGAGAAGGTGTGGAATGTCTTTGAAGCCCAGTGTAGCTGGCTTTAACTTTTAACACGTTTAAAATGGTCTTATCCTAAAATACAAATTACATTTTTAACAAATATATCCACCAACCTCTTAATTCCAGCCTTTTTAAAATATAGTTTTGAATTGTAGCCACCTCTATTGCTTCTGATAGCAAGTCTTTCTATTTCATACTTTGATTCAATGTATCAGTTTAAATTGACAGGTTAAGTAATCGCCAGCTTCTGACACAGTCGAGTAGCGGTACTGCGCCCATTTTTGACATTCTTCCAAGCAAGCATCTTTAAATGTGGATTTTATTCTTATAAAATTTGTTTCTGCTGACATTGTGCTTAGGTGAATTCTTTATATACAGTGATGTTTCACACCCAACAAAGAGGTTGGATCTCTTGTGATGTTTGGGCACCATGATTTTTGCACTTTCCACAGTCAAGGAAAAACAGATTTTTAAACAGCTCTGTGTTTTTCTTACAGTGCAGGACTGCTTTTTCAAATATTTTCATTTTCCTCTGTGGGCAGCCAAATGATGGGTTTTGGCAGTGGTCTCCTGTGTTGCCACTGACATAGGCAAAAGTGGATTGGCAGCCTATTTTTCAGGTTTTCCTTGCGCACTTCTGGGTGATTTTAGCGTGCATAATGCTTTCCAGCGGCCATTCTGAGGTTTCTGATGCAGGCAGTGCACAATAATGTTGCAGGGCATGGACTAGTGGGTTAAAAACATCCCACAATCCGATACCCTGGAATTGCCAGCCATAATAAACTTGCATAAAACCAATCACTCAGGTTCCGCCCACCAGATTGGAGAAAAGGTGTGGTTAGCATCCAAATATATTCCACTGAAGGGGCCAAGTGCTTTCCACTCAAGATACCTAGGCCCCTATACTATAAAGTCCATAATCAATCCTGTCACCATAAAATTGGAGTTACTATCTCACATGAAAATTCACCACGTATTTCATGTCTCTCTCTCCTTAAACCAATAAAGTCCAATACATGGCTTAGTTCTCCGCCAGAGCCCGAAGTAATAGATGGAGAACCAGAATATGACGTCAAATCCATCCTGGACTCCAAGGTGGCTCGATAAAAATTGTATTACCTAATTGACTGGAAAGGTTACGGACCTCAAGACCGAACTTGGGAACCCAGTGAACACGTCCATGCTCCGCATTTAATCAGAGAGTTCCATCGCAATAATCCCACCAAACCAGGACCGGGAGGAGAACCACCCTTGAGAGGGGCCTTGAGGGGGAGTGCTGTCATGGTCATGAAGTCAGGGGCACAGGCATGCAGGTGCCGCATGCACAGGAGACCTGGGTGGACACTGACCTGGAACCTTTGGCACCAGGCTCATGAACGAAAGTAAACAAGCACATCCATTTAACACCAAAAAGCTTTTATTATGGACATAGCACTTCACATGCATTAACCTTGAACATTACATCCATTAAGCAGCCCCAAGTGTATTCTTGGGTGTGGCTGCTAATGGATTCCCTTCGCACGTGCTCACTCTCTAGGAGTGGCAAGGTGTGGCTGGTAAACCGGCCCTAATAAGCGTGCCCACAATCTCAGCTATATAAACTGCCCCGATCCTCATGACAGACGCTTCGTGTTATTCTGCACTTGCAAGCAGCGTAACGCTCACTGTCGCCTGAGGTCAGACTTACCTTTGAAAATCCTGCTTCCTGCCAGCATACTTACCAACTGGGGGAAGCTGTTCTTACCTATACATCTCTTCGGCAAATGAAGTATTCACCTTTACACTTTCCGGAAAGCCGAAATCTTCATCTTGGCACCGCAGCACGACATGCTCTGTCGTCGACAGCTGCCCCTGCAAGGAAAAACAAAAGACAAGGTTAGACATCGACAAAACTGTCATTTTAAGGTTGCACTTCGCTATACTTTGCGCTTTCCTTAAACCATCACTTACCTGCTGTCAAACATTGCGGTAGCATTCATCTTCCATCCGGCCGCATCTCGTGTCTCATAGCTGCCTTGAATCCGCATTTCCTTCTAAGGGAAGAAAAAGGGAAGTGAGACATTATTGCGGGCATAAATAGGAGCAACATATAAAGACATTAAACAGAATGAACAGCATCACAAGAGCTCAAGAAAGACTTACCAATCATAAGGAGAAGCATAGTCGCAGCTGGACTGGACTAATCCTTATCAGGGATTAGTGAAGGAACTAGATCCCATTCGACGGGCCCCTGCCAGAAGTAGCAGGACGGAGAGCTTATCTTCCATAATTCAAAGGTGAGCTTTATGGGCCGGCATATGCTCACAGAAACCGTACTTTGGGTGAAGGGTTCGAGAGGTACAACAATCACAGATTGGCGCACACACACACACTCTTATTTCCACGCAAAGCAGTATCACCACGTACCACAGCTCATAGCTTTTCTACTGAGGGAGAGGGCTGAAAGGGGGTGATTCAAGTTCAGGGAGGGCTGCAACCATGCCCCAATGTCTCGTGAGAGACCAGGTGAGTTTAACAGTAGCTGGAGGTAAAAACCTCTGCTTCACCTCCAGAAATGTGTGCATTTGCTGCAGTGGAATTACCACTCACAATACATCTGAAGAAATACTCTTGGAAACCTATGGACTCCAAAACGAGAGTTAACATTGCTTTACCACCACTCGTAATCCTGTTGGTAATCCATGGCACAGAATGGCAGTAACGCGATCTTTGAGAAACTCCCTTTTTTCTCTGTGTGTAATGTCAATCCTAGGTCTCAGATCCTTTCTAGTGCTTTTTTCCAGCCGGGCCATGTGTTCTGTTTCAGATGCTGCTTATACCAGGATATCATCACTCAAATTGATTAACCCTTCTAGACCAGTGAGTCCCCTGCTGATGATGTTTTGGAACACCTCAGCTGCTGAGAAGACACCAAAACTCAGGCGTTTGTATTGATACAGTCCCTTGTGTGTTGTAAACATAGTTATATAGCATGAGTCCAGGTGCAGCTCTAGTTGGTGATATCCGGAGCGCAAATCAAGCTTAGAAAACACCTTGGCTCCTTGCAGCTCACCCACTACATTGTCCAGTGTTGGCGAGGTTAGGTACCCACATGTCCACGCAGATGCGCACGGACCCTGCTGTTTGGGTTTAGCTGCAACTACGATGGGGGACACCCACGGGTTGGTCATCTATTTTTTCTATGATATCTGACTATACTAGGTTTTGCAGCTCTTTTTCTACTTGTGCCCGTCAGTGAAATGGTATGCGCCTGTGTTTTAGTGCAGTGGGTTGTACTGTTTCGTCGATATGCAGCTTGATCGGCTCAACTTTCAACTTCCCAACCCCTTGAAAGATATCAGCGAACATGTCGATGATGTTTCTAATGTCTGCTTCATAGACTGAGAGTGCAAAATGCACAATGTCTAGCACCTCAGATGCAGCGCAACTCAAAAGTAAGTAGGGGCTTGCATCCGTCGCAAAGAATCTCGCTCTGATGGTATTGTTGGCGTGAGTGACTTGAGCTACAAAAATCGGAGAGGAAGTGGTCGGGCCCCACCAAAAGAGTACATTTTGTCTTTTGTTTCTCCCAATGCTGGTGGTCCAGGGAGAGTCTTGTAATGTTGTGTTGCCAGTACACATACTGATGCCTCTGTGTCAATTAGTACTGGAGTCAGAGTTTCGCAGATTTTCACCATCCATGTGGGTTGCCTCCTTTTCTTTGTTTTCGAGTCAATGTTTAATTATGAAGAACACCTCTTCATCATCCTCATCTTCTTCTGCAATTTCCAGGTCTTGCAACTCTTGTTGCACCATGGCTACACTTCTCGGCCTGCGCAGTGCAGTACTGATCGCTCTACTGGGTCCCCTGAGAATTGCTGTCAGGGCAGCAGCCCGGCACATTCTAGCAAAATGTCCTGCGGTTCCACAGCATCCACACACACTCCCTTTTGCTGGACAGTCACTTGTGTGTGGGAGTGCGTAACCACACTTTGGACAAGGCTGTGAGATGTCTGCTTTCTTTTGGGGCCACCGTGGTTGTGACAGGCTGGCATTCACTGTTCATCCTATCGCACATACCACCTCAGCCTTTACCGTTTTGACTGCAGCATCAATTTTTGTGGCGCGACTGTCATTGAGTTCATAGGATCTCCCCATGTCCAGGATTTGTGTTAGGGTGAGCCCTGGTTCTCTGAGTACCCGTCTACAAAGCTTCCCTGAGCTACAGCCTTGTAGGAGCTAGTTTCGGACCATACCTTTTTCATTTTCCCAGTTATATGTAGTGGCCAGCTGACGTAGCCTTCCGCAGAACTGGTCGAGTGACTCTTCTTCACGCTGCTTTTCGCTACACCGTATGAAGCATTCAAAGTCTTGGTTTGCAATTGGTAGGAAGTGTGCCTTGAGTGTGTCCTTCACTGCTTGATATAACAGTGTCGTCACGCTCATATGACTCTGTCACACACCCCCTCTGTGATTGGCTAGTTGCTCAGGCCCTACCAAGGCTGTATTCTGGAACAGCTCCCTGCTCCCCTGTTTTTTGGACTGTGTTGTAGGCGAGTGCATATGGTAGTTGGCTGCCTTGGGCCTCGATTTTTGCCATTTCTGAAATTGTCTGTGCTCTCTGGCCCTCGCTCCAAGCTCTCGCTCCCCCTTCCTTCCCTCCATCTTCTCGAACCTCCAGCCCCCCCCCACCCTCCGTGATTGGCTCAATAGATGGTCTTCAGTGGCCTCCCCAGGGCAGCCCTCTGCCAGTGCAGCCCCTGCGGCAAAGGGTGGCTCCTACAGAGGTGGCTCCAAACTGTGTCTGCAGGTGTCAGCAGGGGAAGCCGAGGAAGCCAGTGGCCAGCCATCAACCAGCAGCAACAAAAAAGTAAGTGTGGCATGGGTGGGGAGTTGAGCAATAACTCTACTCCAGAAAGCCCTGCCACTCCACTTTACCTTATTCTACCTTACCCAATAGCATAACTTGCAAGAAGAGCATCACTTTCACCACTCTTACTTGGATAGAACTGTAGACAGTAGCCTGCGTCGCATCTAGACATGATTTTGGGTGTTGGTTGATACCACACTTGGATAGAATTGTGAATGTTAAGGAAATGCCACACTTCGATTGAATTGTGAACAAGTAAATGCCACACTTAGATAGAATTGCGAATGTTAAGGAAGTGCCATACTTGGATGGAATTTTGAATGTTAAGGAAGTGCTACGCTCAGATGGAACTGTGGCTGGTGGACTGCGTCACATCTAGACATGATTTTGGGTGTTGTCGGTTGCCACAGTTAGATATATGTGTGAATGTTAAATAGGTGCCACATTCAGACAGAATTGTGAACGTTGGCAAGTGCCAAACATGGATAGGATTTTGAATGTTGTGTAGGTGCCGCACTCAGATGGAACTCTGGATGGTAACCTGCGTCACATCCGGACATGATTTGAATGTTGGCGGATGTCACACTTGGATAGAATTATGAATGCGAAGCAAACATGGACTCTAAAATCTAGGTGTAGCCTCCCCTTTGTCTATGGTATGGTGGGGCGTGGTGTGTTGCGATGCCTGGGCCTCTCTCCGACTCTCGAATCTAGATGTGCCCTTCGTCCCTTCTGTTATATGTGGAAACCAGTCTATTGCGGAACCCGGATGTGGACCATCTTGAAAGTACCCCTGTGATAGCACCGTGACCCACTTGCATGCGCTGCACAATAGAATTGCTCTCACTCGCTCGACTTACTAGAAAGTGCCCCCTGAGATAGTTCTGAAATGTAGTCACCTATGTTTTACATCATAACTCGACCCTATGTTTTAGATCACAACTCAACCCAAACTCTCACCTCCCCATATCACTATGCCTACTCTCTTCTCTACACCATCACTCAATTAGAGTGCAGCTATACCCCACGATCCATTTCGGCCTAGCTGCTGACATATGAACATTAACAAATAAGCACCTCATCACTCTAATAAAATGCAGCTATATCCCATGACAAACCAGCCTAGCTGCACACATAAGCATCCTACAGGCCCAACATAGCCAGAATCCAGTCTTGGTGTCCACTCGCCAGACTACACACATTCAACTGATATCAATACCACAATACCTAATGCTAGGATGCAGCTACCATAAAGCAATTACATCAGCTGCACACATCTGGTGCACCCAAGCACCCTACGACACCCTATTCTCTAAACTGACCTGGACTACAGTCCCTGAGTGCGTTCAACCTACCAGCGCTTTAAGGGAATACCAATGATATATAGAGCGCTATACAAATGCCAAATAACATAACATAACAAATAACATAACATTAAACGAGTTTGGTGATACTGCAAAATTATCACTGAATTACCACCAAACTTATAATGAAGCCCAATGACTTTAATGATTCTGTCTGAGCAGACGACCCTGGAGATGCAAGCTGGTTAATCATTTCAGGCCAAGGGCTTCGATACAAGATACTGGCTGTCATTTCCCATGACGCACCCATCATCTGTGAGATGGTACAGCACCAGTAACGGCGAGACAGAATCAAACTCAGACCTGCTAATTTCATTCTCTTTTTTAATAACTTGCTACTTTACTTTTCCTGCCTCTAGCTCTTCAACCACCTGCTAAAAACACAGATACGTACATCTGCTGTTCTGTGGGTCTCAGTGTACACCGGACCTCCTTGGAGCACCCTGCCAGATAATTATTGCTTTCAAATCCTGCTTCACCTACTATACCCTAAGCTGCGACAGAGAGACTAACATCTCGCTACACAACGCTGTGCTATGTTTTGCTTGAATGCTATGGATGTCTTGCACCCATACCTATCCCTTAATTCCGCACCAAGTCATGGAAAACCTTTTGAAGTGGGTTCTTTCTGTGACCATCAGCACCACCCCGAGGAAGACCTCAGGGTGGTGGATCCTGTGAAGATGAGTTGTTGCATTTAATAACTGGAATGTAGGGGGTCTTCTACTCTAAAGGGTCTTGTGAGGCTGAAGAGTGGGTGGTGATGCGTTGATTTGCAACACATTGGCGAGTCCCTGGGGGCGGGTATCTCCCCGAGTATTCAACAACCCGAGGCTTGGTTTCTTAGGGCTTCCTCGCGGGATTGCCAGTATTCTCTTTAGAAGTACCGCCAAACTCTAATACTGCTATAGCATGCGTTAAAGATGCAGTAATGGGAACGGTCAGCATGATGAGTCAGTCCTGCTTTGAAGCCCCATTGGGGTAATGCGGTATTCCTGCATGTGGTAATACTACATTCGATTACTCATGCACGGGAAGTTAATGACCTCCACAAAAAAGAAGCTGGATTTTTTCTCACATGGGTTTCAAAACACATGATTTTGCGGAGTGCTAAACATGCAGTCAGAAACACTGCATGTTTTTTCATTACATCCACGTCGCTCTTCCTCGTCCCAGTACTGCGACGAGGAAGAGTAGGACTAGGGAGTAGCGTTGAGGTTTTGACCTGGATAGACTTTACATTAACCAGCACCAGGGCCACCGGGGCAGCCTGAGAATGGAGCTGAAGCACGCAGACCCTAGTTCCTGGAGTTAGCTTCTCTGAAATGGGCCACATGTCAGTGCAGGCCTCGTAGACGCCCCTTGCTGTGCTCGGGCCTCCGAGGCATTGGTCCATCGAGGGTTTGCCCCGATTCTCAATGGCTCAGGCAACCATTTCTGACATTTATCTCCACCACATGTCTGACCAGTTGGGAGTGGGGAGGGTGACCATAATCGTGGGTGCAGTGGGTGGTGCCGGAAGTAACCATGGGCAGCCCGGTATCCAGTGATTTTACCTCATACAAAATAGAAAATTATATTTTAACAAATAGAAAAAAACGAAACAATACCTTTTTTATTTTTAAGATATGTGGGTTTGGGGTAAGGGGTTAAATCATGTGGGCAGGGGTTGGATGGAGGTACTAAACATGGGGAAACAGGGGCTTGGAAGGGACCGTTATTTGGGGTTCGTTAAAATGTCATTCTCTATTTTTGGGTTCGATAAAATCACATAGATCCGGGCAGCCCTGGGAGTGGCAGAAAGTGGGGCTGGAAGTGAAAGTGGGAGGCAGCCTCCATAAAAGGTTGGTACCAGGGTCTAATCTTTTAAATAACGACTCACTGCCCCCCATGGCTTGGGGTACAAGGGGCTGTCCAGGACCGAGGAGCTTAAACCGGTTCCTAGGAGCATGAACATGGCGTGCAATGGTGTGGGCCAATGCTTGCTCTAGAGTAGATTAAGGCTTTACGTTATGTTTCCAGAAGCCCCTCGCTTCAATGAACAAGACTTACAAATTCCGTCCTTTCCTTTCCTCCATTCTATCCCCATTGCCCCAATTCTTCTGTTTTGGCTCCCTTTATTCCGGGGACTGCCCTCCTACAGGCGCCATCTTGGTCAAGAAAGTGCATTGATGGATAAGGGACATTCGGAAAGGGCTCGGCAAAGATAACCCTTGAAAAATAGGTCCTGCTATGAAATGAATGGCCATTCTATAACCATTCGACACATCCCTGTATGTCCCAAGCAAAGCATTGAAAATCAGCCAGGGTTCAAACATGGTTAGGTTTCAACAGGCGACCAAGGCTAAGCAGGGCTCATGCATTCAATAAATATGGAGTACCTCCTACTAGCACTCTGCAAGTCCTGCTTCATTGGCAGTAGTGTACGCTTCTTACCGCCAATGGTATATTTTTTCCATTTTTGTGAGAGTAGAGTTTTTATTATTACTTCGTATAATATTGTAGCTGTTGTCATTTTCTTTAATTTATCTGGACAAATATTAGAAGCTAATCAGTATAGTTAGTTCATCTACAAATAGGTGAAGCTGGCACTGTACACTTATCAAATGTAATATTTGCCAGGGCCTGTTAAAATGAAGGAATGGGCAGACTCTCTGAAATGGCAAGACAACTTTATTATTATAATGTCATCATGCAGTAAACATGTTCTACTCAGAATGCTACGTCGCTGTAAACGGGTCTGCAGCCACGAGCGCCTGTCCACCATTTCACCTCATCTCCTTCCCCAAACAAGTGAATGGCGCTTTGCAGATATTCCTTTGGATTGGATTTCCACGCAAATTGTATGTTAGCCACGCATTAAAGGTAAGCGGCCATAACTGTGCTGGATCTTCGTACAGGAAAAGAGCTGCAAGATTCCAATGAATACTACTAGCATAGCATGCCAACTAGTGTGTTCCCAAACAGAAAAGGCATGCAGATGCAATGTGAACCAATATAGGATTTGGCGTGGTTCTCAACCATGCTGAGGGACCCCGTAGGTTCCCTATGTCCTACTGCCCTTAAGCAGTGTTGGGTCCTGCTGTCAGCTGAGCGTTCTACATGAGTTTTATGTGCTAGGCCTGTTGGACACCCTCGGCACCAATCAGAGTCTGACAATTCTGCTCGATGAAATTAAGAATTTACGCGCCGTGCCGACCGGGATTTAGCCAGTGGATAAGACGGCCAGCACATCATTTCCTCCACGCAGGCCTGCATTCCATGCAACAACATTTAACTGGTGACGAATGAGTGGTGTGAATCCACCACTGCTCAGAGAGCTTCAGCACTGGTTGGAAAATACTTTCGCAACATATTGCTACCCACCGTCAAGCACACAATGGTATACAGTGTTTATATCGAATCCTTTATATAGAATGGCCATATATCGCATGCACACCCCAGTTACCGTGCAGCCCAGCCACACATGAGAACCTTTCCGCTGACCATACGCGTGTTCCACATCGCGTGAAGTGAGTAAAACTCTGCATACGACCATGAACACTCCAGGACGACAATCGTGCCTACATCTCTGGCAATACAAGTTGTACTGTCCCATGAGGGACACCCTTCCAACAAGGTGACCCTACGCTGTCCTTCTTGGTTAGACCGACACCTGAAAGACTAAGACCTCGGGCGCTGAAGTGAGTACCAGCATCTGCTGCCGTCACCCTCTAGAGAGACTCCATGACAAGAACAACAAAACTGAACTTTAGAAGGGATGTCATGTACCAGGGAAATATTGGACCTCTCAACTCTGCTTAGAGCCGAAGACTCACAAGCACACAATCATCAAGAGCATATGACGTGTGACATCACAGCTCAATGAAATTATGAGTCCACACCCCCACGATCGAGCAGGAAGTACCTGTCCTAATGTTTTCCAACAGGCCTCCCGCCCTGCATTTCTTGCAGATGACAACATAACAATGAGGTTGTGTATCGACAGGTCGGCCCGCAGCCCCAGAGTGAGCACAATACCACTGTGCGATTCCTGAGAGCCGCAACCCCCTCACTACTAGAAGCAGGATAGCTGCTCAGTGGATGGAGGACTTGTTCCGAGGCCCATGTAGGAGTCCCATCTGCAGCAGGGAGTAGCAGTGTGCCAGAGCTGGCTCAAGTTGAAAGGGAATAACAGTGTTGTCACATGGATCAGACCAGAGACCCCCATATCATCAGTTGCCCCCACTGAGTGAGGATGAGTCTGTTAGGAGGATAGTCCAGGCACCAGTAAACCTTAGAGTGGGCCCTAATAAACTTGACTATCGGGATGATACAGGAGGTGGACTTGACCACCAAAGCAAGCATTGGAAACAGGTGACCGGGGGTGAGGAACAAATATATGCAGGAAGGCGAAAACAGAGCTGGGTGAAAGACAGGGCCACTTTGATATACATTGCCATTTATCCTTTGATACACACAACCCTTTACGCTACACTTCTCATAAGTCCTGAGTGGGGCCCACTCTCAATAGTTGGAGAAAAAAAACATCACTATACTTAAACTACTGGTTAGCCTACATTTAATAAAACTATCTTCAATTAGTTGAAATGGTGGAAAATACATGAATATAACAATCGGATAGGCAGACAATACATAGCACAAGCGTTGGTTGAAAGGTGCCTTGCAAACAGATATTCTCCTTCTCAACACCCCTTCCTCTCTTCGCTGCAGCATTGTGTTTGCCACCTGGTTGTGCTAAACTGCCAACATATGCACCAAACAAAAAAACAGTCTGCATTTCAAGGTGTAGAGGAGCAGCCGAATGGCACTACAGGAAGTCCCACCCCTATTTTGCCTATATGCTGGAAACTGGAAATTGCAACATGCGCAACACCAGTAATGGTACCTACACCACGATGAATCTTTGAGACAAGGTATCCACTAAGAAAACCCAAACGTGACGTATTCCCGAAAGACTGATAGACTTCTAAGAGAAGCACTGGAAGAAGTGTGAAGATGTGAAAAGGAGAACTTGCTGACGTCACGAAAAGATAAGAGTGACACATTGGGAAGGATGACCAGAGAAGAGAATGCATAGGTGATCTAGAATTTGATGGCGACGTAAAGAATCGAGAAGGCTTTCATGTGCGGAATGAAGCTTGCATGTGTGAAGAGCACTGCAGGAAGCGCAAGCTGTTTTATAATTGTACAGATGCTGCAACGCAAGTAGACTAAGTATTCATAAGGCTGGCTACACGTAGTATATAGATTGCAGGCAATGCCACCAACATATATGTATATAGAGTTCTGGCCATTCTATGATACATTTTAGTAAGCAAGTCTCCATGAAGAAAGACAGATTGGAAGCTATGTGTGTCACAGCAAAGTAAAGGCTCAATTTCGAAGCAAGACCAAAGAGGCCGTCTGGCTTGATGTCAAAGACTGGAAGCAGCCAAGAACTGGTTATCAGCTGAGAAGAACAGTA
Source organism: Ambystoma mexicanum (assembly GCF_040938575.1). Lineage (NCBI taxonomy): Eukaryota > Metazoa > Chordata > Amphibia > Caudata > Ambystomatidae > Ambystoma > Ambystoma mexicanum. The sequence continues at coordinate 666,881,320 of NC_090923.1, forward strand.
AAACATGAGAAGTCGAGGCATCCCTTCATAAATTGCAAAGAGAGAACACCATGAGTGCCAAGTTTCTTTATTAAAGACAAATAAAGGCCATAATACGAGCAAATATATGGTCTCTGATCACGTGAGCTGATGGTGAAAATAGATGATGGGCATGGTGCGCCAGATTGAAGATAGTGAGTGCTCACACTTCCTTATATTCCCTGAGGCGAGAAGCTACTACAAGACCGAGTTCAAAGACAATGTGAATGGCATACGGCATGAGTGATGAAGGATGTCAGGCTAATTGTGTGAGGAGACACGGTCAAGTTCACCCACCGGCACCTGGGATAACAGCTTACGTGCTGCTAGAGCATCAAACGTTCCAGAAGGGTACAAGCATGCCAACCAATTGTAGGAGGCCATATAACGAAGAGCCTTATAGTTTAAGAGCCAATGAAGTCTTGTGTTTCTAATTACTGTCGGAGATGACTTGCACTATGGGAGGGCATGAGTGCCCACCTGATTACAGAGACCCAATCACGATCCTATCCCATATAGAAAGTATACTTGGACGCTCCCCTTGAGCCAACCACAATCTCCTGTAGGTTTTCTTAGTTTGCCATGTAGTATGATGAACTTTTAGTATAAATGTGTTGTTTTTCATGAACTACTTCGAGATCATGCTGTGTGACGTTCGTTGATGTCCGTTGTACTCACTGTTTTAGACAATTGTTAATAAAACAGTTTTATTTGCCAACTTCCTCAGTTGGTTTTATTATTTAGTTTGAAAAGTTATTATCTGTCCCATCCATACTATGACATGTTACCTTGAGTAAAAGAGCCTCTAGGGTTCACGTGGTAGCATGTCGGATGGTTGACAAAAGACCCAGTAGGCTCTAGTGCTTCGGACAATTGAGTGCCCTTTGCCATCTATCCAGAAATTGAGAGGTTTCCTGTGGAGAGTGGCCAATATAGAATTCTTGCAAGAAAATCAATACAGGTACGACAGGTTCCTCTTTGACGAAATCCCTCCTAGTTTCCAAAGGCATTTTGTGGACAGAAGGCTAAAGTGGTTAATTGGAAAGGGGAGTCTATACGGAAGGTCTCGAGCTGAAAGAGCGAATGGTGAGTAGATTAAGGGGAATGGCAAATTGAGGGGATGGGATTGTGGTAGTTTAAAAAGTAACAGGAAATTTAGATTATTGTGTAAGAACAATGAGTGGTGTTTTTAGTATCTTTTTGAATATAGATGAGAGATAAGGAGATATGCCCAAGGAGTCCTGGTTCAAGGGATTTTCAGAATTCATTATACACTTCAATCTAAGTAATCTAGGCTACACAGAGGATAGATCCCTGTAAGATAATAACAAACTCTATCAGGGTATGTTTAGGGGCAGAGATAAGGAATAAAGCGCTGAGGATTAATGTGAAGAGTCGACTACTCTGTCTGTATTTATGTTATATTGTGGTGTCGAAGAGCGACAAGAGAGTAAAGAAAACTAAGAAAAGGTTGAGAAAATATAGCATCTACCTAAGAGAATTTGCCGGTACCGACTTAAAGCTAGATTGAGACTATTGGGAGCACGCTCATATTTGTTGTTTTTATACATGTATTTTTTGTAAAGCACCAGTAAGTATTGACAGTGAATTGAGACTTTTCACAATGGAAGATGTTACTCTTTTGATGCATTTGTGTAAAACCTTGCAAGAACACATGCCCAAGCTCAAACAGTATAGTGTGGAATGGGTGAAAGGCACAGCAGATAAGAGGTTCATTCCGTGACCAGAAGCGGGCCCTTTGGCAAAGGCGGTATTGCAACACATGACCACATACTTGCATGCTGCGTACACAGGAAAGAAATTAGAGAAAAGGTTACTATTTTAGAGCTTTAGAAAATGTACCAGGAAGAGAGAGAAGATCTGCCACCTTAGGATTGGATGCTTAATCAGTGTAAAGAGGAAGGTGTCAAGCCTTCTGCTCCCCTTGCCTCGCTTGAAGTAAAAAGTGTTAGTACAGAAAGTGCAGGAACTGAAAGCGGCGACAGGGTATAGTAATCCAATATACAAACCACCTGCTTATAGCAGTGACAATAGTCCAGAGGAGACTAAGAGAAAAGAGGAGACCTTCAAGGCTTTATAAAACAGGGAAGAGAAAGGTGAACTATCAAACGTTCGGGGAGCACGTTGCTCCTGAGCTATCCTCCCTCGTCTCGGGAGGATAACTCAGGGGCAACGTGCTCGCTTGGAAGCAAGATGACACAGAGCAACACAGGTTCGATCCCCGGGTCCACGCTTAGAAAACTCTAGGTATTAAGCACGCTATAAATAACCAATGAAATCAGATCATATTGACAGATATAGAACGCAAAATTAAGAGATGAAAAGGAGAAAAGGATAATGGGACAATGGGAGCAGATTGCGGTATAGGATTTACGCTGTTTCCCTTATTGGAAAAGGGAGGGGTGAGAACATAGTATATTCCATGGCCACAGATGGACAAGGATCATTTGAAGGTGCACACTCCCCAGCTTCATAGCGGGTGCAGGAAAATTGATTTATGAGTTGCAGAAAATGACTGGAGGAAATACCCTGGCAATAGGGGATATCAAGGGTCTCCTAGCACCTATTCTTGGGGAAAGAGCAGATGACATTTGGACGAGAGCAGGTTATTAGAGTGTCACAGATCAAAATAGAGCGCCATTTAATAACTGTAGGGGAGATTTTTGGAGAGCCCTTAGGGTACAATATACTGATGTATCAGATATGGGTGCGATTATGACACGAAAGATGAAGATCCGCTTGCTTACATTCAAGAGCACTGGTCTCTTCGAATGCGCGAGCCGTGGAGTAAAACAGTGATGGTATGTTACCACATTTGTGTTATGGACTGCCTGAGCCAGTACAAAGGCAATTTCATGAATAAGTGGGGATGGAAGCAAAACCATGGCCTGAAATACAGTTGACTATAGTGCATCACTGTCAGCTGTTACAGAAGAATAAAAAGAAAGACGATGCTATAAAAATTGAGGAAGCAAAGTTAGTTCAGAAAAGACTGTCAAAATACACCACAGAAGGAGCAGTACGGACAAGCGGTGAAGGGCTAGAAGTACAGCAAGCAGTGGACACATCGCAGATGAATAATTAGTGCTCAATGAATTACACAAAGGAAGGGCTGCTTTCAAAAACTCAAAGTGGCTTTCAGAATGGGCAGAATGAGAATCAGAATGTGCAAGGAGGATTTAATCGAGGAGGGCTAATTCGAAGAAACCCTCCTATATGTTGAACGTGTGGAATGATGGGATACATTGCGTGCACATGTGAGAGCCAAGGGTATTTACGAAATGGTCAATACATAAGAGGGGAGACAGCTTATCCTCCAGCATTTAGCTCACAGGCTAGGGATGGATTCACCCAGGATCAGAAAGTGTATCAGGCACAAGCACCACAAGTACAACAGGTACAGCAACCGCAGCAATTCCAGCAAGCATCATTGAATCCACTGTAAGGGCAGTTGCAGCATGCCCCATGCAGATACATCAGAATGCAAACCCAGTACACCTAGTGACACCTAGAATGGGGGGTGTCACAGTGGTAAGAGGGTGATGTGTTCAGTACTATCCATGACACCAGACGGCCAAGAGGAACCAAGGGTTGATGTGACAATAGGAGACAAATCCTTTTCATTTTTACTTGACACTGGGGCTACTTGTTCGTGTATACGAAACGGAAAATACCCAATGTCAGGAAATGCCATGAATGCTCAGGGATTCTCTGGAGCTAAAAGTCAATTTCCTTTTACTGACGAATTACCACTCTCTATAAGAGAATGATATATGTCTGTTCCTTTATTGTATTCATGGCAGACACCAGTTAATATTCTGGGAAGAAACGTAATGACAAAACTTAATATGAAGATTTCTTTTGCTGATGAATGTATAGTGTGCTCCACTCCTGGGATACACTATATGAATGTGGGTGAGTTCATATTAACATTTACAGGGCAAATGATTCTGCGAGGGGTACCGATGGAGCCAGAAGTTTACCTTTACGGGGTGAGAATTCTGCTAACATGGCTACCTTGGCTTAGTCGGAAGGACTAGGAGGTTACTTAATGAATTTCTGTTTAGACCACAGGGGCCTATGGATGAAAAGGAAGGACAGACTATTCGCTAAGAATTAGATGTAGCCATAGTACAAGCAGAAATGGAAATGCTCGAAGGCACAGATGATGAGGGAAGGCCATGGAGAACAGTGATTGCCATTGGGGAGGAGTACTGATTGACTGACGTCATAGACTATGACATGTTTAGAGATGATCCATCAGACAATGAAGTGGGGTTCTTTATGAGCAATACGTATTGGATCAGAATAAAGGGGAATCCCACAGTGCATGGGAATAATTCAACAGCGTCCAGCATTCTTTGGCGAAGACTTGGAAAAGGTACCAAGTGTTTTATGGAATACATGCCCTTATGATGTAGGCCTATTAAAAGGAGTGGGAGTGGTTAAGATAAAGCAGACACCTGGAGCAATTTTACCTCGAGTGAGGCAATACACGATGTCTCAAGAGGAGGATGAGGATATTTTTGAGACTGTCTCAGCAATGATGAAGCAAGGTATTCGGATATCATCAGAGTCATCATGTAATACCGCAGTGTACCCTGTGAAAAAATTAAAGGGAGGGTTGTGGAGATTCATATAAAATGCTAGACTGATTAAGCAGATTGTACAGGCAGAGTTTCCTTTAGTTCATAATACAGCAACGATATTATGTATAATCCCAGTAGATGCGTGATATTTCACGATGATTGATTTGAAGAATGCGTTTTTCTCAATTCCGTTGCACAAAGACTCACAAGACTTAACTTCCTTTATGTTTTGCCAATTTCGACTGAAACAGACTCGTTTGCCTCAAGGGTTCTGTGAGTCTCTGTCAATCTTTAATAGAGTCCTGCAGATGGAACTTGGCAATATTGATTTGAAAAGTACTGTGATACAGTACGTAGATGATATTCTGATCTGTAGCATAACAGAAGATGAGTGCAGGCAAGATTCGATCCAACTAATTACTATCCTTGCAGACAAGGGATACAAAGTAGATAAAGAGTAGTTACAGTAGTGCCAAGAAGAAGTACTGAATATAGGCCAGTTGATCTCACATGGGAGAAAAAAGGTGACAGCTGAAAGAGCTGAAGCAATTATGAAAACTGCAAAACCGCACATGGCAAAGCAGATGCAGTGATTTTGGGAATTACGTAATTATGTGAGGGCATGGGTGTTTGACTATAGCTCATATAATAAGAGACCCCTTTGGCAGGCTTTAAAGAGAGCATAGGTCAACAAGGAGAAAATAGAATGGTCTGAGGAAGGAGAGGAAGGATTTGAATAGTTGAAAAAATACAATTTGTACAGCTCCAGCTTTGAGAATTCCCAATTATGCTGAAGAAATCTTATTTTCACACACTGATGGGACAGTTATGACAGAAGTACTAGCACAGACAACTACATTAGGGGACAAACCCCATGAAAGGGCATTTTCTATGCATACAATCATTGGCAGCAGCCGCGTTTGCAATTGAGAAGTCTGCAAGCATTGTAATGGGTAGTTGTATGACACTTTTTGTAGAGCATGCTTTTCATTTTGGAGAAACCTAACCATCTTTTGGGTACCTTGACATCTCAGAGGACCTCTGTGTATGAAGTGATTATATCAAATCCACTGATTAAAATTGTTAGATGTAAAATAGTGAACCCTGCCACATTTGTAGTTGAGCCAGTGGCAGACCGTGAGCATGCGCATGATTGCACAAACTATGAGGAGTATTACGACAATATACCTAGAGTTAAAGAAAATACGCTGTCAGGAGGGAAGATTCTCTTTATTGATGGTTCTTCAAAAATTGATCAGACAAGTGGGAAAAGGCATTCCGGCGCAGCTGTAGTAAGGCACAGAGCAAACAGTAAATTTGCGGTTGTGGCAAGTGAAAGACTACCGTCTCACTTTTCAGCACAAGTAGCAGAATTGGTAGAACTTATTGCAGCGCTTGAAAAACACGAACACGGGAAGTGATGATATACAGTGACTCCACCTATGTGACGTTGACTGTACAAACAGGGCTAGCATGTTGGAAAAGGAGGGGCTACCTCTGAGTGGACGGCACTCCAGTGCAACACGCATCATTACTGGACACGCGTATTAAGGCACTACAACTCTCAGTAGCCATAGCGCTAGTAAAATGCGCAGCACATACTAAGAAAACAGACTTTATTTCTTATGGAAACTAAGCCGCAGATGCAGAAGCCAAAAGGGTTGCATATGCACCAGATATATCATGTTTTGATGCTCCAGAATTTAAGCAAAAGGTGGTTACAATTATGGTAAAAGAAGGGTTTAACCATTTATCAAGAGCTCAGTTAATGGAAATCCAACACAGTGCACCACAGGAAGAGTTATGGAAATGAAGGGGATGTTCTTTATCCCCCACAGAAGTATTATGCTGACAGGACAGTATCAGAAAGCCGGTGATGCCAGTAGCATTATTAAGGGTAGCACTTGAACAGCTGCACTACCCAGTGCATGTAACTAGGGAAGAGTCTCGCTGCAGCTATTGCAGAAGATTGATTCATACGGAACCTGTTAGAACACGTTGCATTTTATGTAGTAAATTGCATTGTATGCCAAAGGTTTACCGCTGGGCATGCACTGCAAACAATTAGAGGAGTAATTCCTCAACCGAATGGTCCATTTCAGCATTTTCCCATTGATTATGTTGACATGCTGCAAGTATGTAGTGGATATAGATGTTTGATAGTAGTGGTGTGCCCCTTCTCCAGGTGGATTGAGGCAGGTCCTTGTACACACCCTAATACCACGTGTGCAGCAAAGTTTTTATTATGTGAAATCTTTCCAAGATGAGGAGTGTGTGTGAAGTGCTGAGATCCAATAATGGGCCACATTTTGCTAATGAAGTATTTGAACAAATAAGATTGTTGTTGAATATTAAACGTATGTTTTCGTCTGCTTATCACCCGCAAGCAAATGGGATATGTGAGACCCTCAATGGCCTCCTAAAGGAGAGAGTCGGCAAGCTAAAATTGACACTGAGAAAGGGATGGCTGTATTGCCTGCCCTTAGCGTTTTATGCCCCAAGGAATTAGCCTGGTTCGGACCATCACCTCACACCCCACTAGTTAGTGACAGGAAGACGAATGAGAATGCCTTTGACTCCATCGAGGAGCAGAAGTGATGCCCACAGTTCTGCAGAACTGTTAGGAAATGTTTTAAATTAATACTTAACATGTAGGATTACCAGTATCTCTGTCATTTCAGATCAACTCAAACACCACGGGTGGTCAGTCTCAGAACACAGATGAAGACCATTCAGCAGCCGGAGTTTCTAAACTATTATCAGCACCTAGACTGTTTATTGGAGATACAATACACATCTGGAAGTTTAGTAGAAAGTGGCACAAACCTAGATTTGTTGGGCCATTTATCGTAGAAGACATTACTTCCTCTGCAGTAAAGGTTCAAGGCAGGAGGAGCCTGGATCCATCTTAACAATGTTAAAATCTACACTGGACAGGCCGACGGACACCTAGCAATTGATTCAGAAGCAAGGCAAGAAGAAGAATTTCAGCATATGCAGACTTGATTGATGACGAGGAAGAAGGACAATAAACCAACGGATTGATCAATAAGTGCAGATTTGCACTTGGACTGTGGCTCTCATGACCACTCCTTATAGATATTATAGCAGGCATGCAAAACCATTTCTTGAGCCACAGAGTTTTTTGGAAAATTAACTTTAGACAGTTGTTGATATGTTGTGGATATGATTGAGCAGCAACATTTGATAAAAAATTGGAAGCGTGAACAATACGCGGATTCTTTTCGTACAATGCAATGTTTGGTTGAATCTATGGTTTTGACAAACGACGATGCCCATAGGATCTTACTTACTGTTTTCATATTTATTCCTAGAGCTTATCCTGCTCTTGTTGGGCGTAGTGTCAACATACCTACTTTTCTGCATGATCCTAAAAATGCCCCTGCGATAAGGAGGCTGCTTACGTGCTTACGGCAATAATTGGACAGATCCTGCAGCTACCTGACTTACCCGAACTACCTGATTAAAAAGGTTTTTTCCTTCCATAAAGTAGTATGCAGGCATAATGACGAATCTTGAAAATGGGACAATTTCAGAAAATGAGCAAATTCAAGAAATACTGCAGTGGCAAAAATGGTGTGGATTAATATTATAGTGTATAACATATGCATGTGCAGTGTCTATCTTTGTTTTCCTGTTTCTCCTGGTCCATTTACTTTATTGGTCCAGGAACGGGGGAAACTCCTTTGATTCTCCCTGCTATACAAACTCCTGCATATTAGCCCATTCTAGATGAGCCTAGGTCTCGAGTGCTTTCTGCCCAGAGCAGAGTTGCTTTAGAATTGTTTAAATGGGCTGCAACTATTATGTTGGGAAGACACAAGAGAAATGCAGAGGAAAACTATAATGGGATTAACACATATTTAGACAGTACAGCACATTTGGTTAATAACATGTGGTATCAGCACATGAAAAAGGTGGGTGAAAGAACATCTAAGGAGGGTCGCTATGTCTGCCCTCTCGTACTTCATGCCAGGAGTACTGCCCGAGCTTTCATTCCCAGAGAAGTACCAGAGTATGATGCCGGATGTCCTTTCCGCTTTGCTGCATGCATGACCAGAGGACAGTTCCAAGGACATTGGGCCACACTGCAATGGAGATCGAAATGGTCGTTCCCATTCCAAGATGATTATATCAAGACTACACAGATGGAAAAGGAGCCTGTATGGAAGAGTAAGATTATCACATACCCTAGGGCAGGACAGGATGAAGAAGTCATAACAGAAATGAAGAGAATGGACTGTCCAGATAAAGTAGAGCTGGCTTGGATGCCTGGAGGCTGGGAGAGAACGTAGATGCTGGTCTATGGACAAGTAAGGCCAAAAAAGGATGGGAAGGGAGGATTGATGTCTTGTGCAGCTCATCTTCTAAAGAAAGAAAACGTACGAGAAGAACAAAAGGTGAATGATGAATGTTTAAAGTCATGGACTGAACATGCCAAGCTGCTGACATGGGTAGATGAGTCAGGACCAATGCTTGTAATCCCACTGACGAATGTGACATTGTGTTTTCAGCAAAAAGGGAAAAGACATGTGGGAGATAACATAGGTTTCAAGACTGATGTTGATGTTTTCGGTACGGGAGCAGGAACAGCTGTCTTGATGGATCGATATTGGGCTTGGGGGCCCAGGGCCTACATGAATTTGCCCAAGGATTGGGGAGGAACATGTTCCTTAGTGCTTGTCCATGCTCCAGCATTAGTGAATACAAAGAGTGACCTGAACATTGGCGAATTTCTGAAAGCAGACGCCCATTTGAGGAGGAAGCGATCACTTTAATTCCTCAATAGACCCAAGAGGGAGAATTATTTCTCTGCTAAATCAATAGAAGCCTTTGATGATATTCCATATGAACATAGGCTGTTCAGTAAGACTGCTTCAATCATTACGATCTTCATGCCAGGGATCCAGACGATGGCTTAAGCAAAATGTTTACAGATTACCAGATGTGAACTCTTGCAGACGATCAACACCACTATTAAGGGATTCAATATGATCAAGGAGGAATTGAAGGCTATAAGGCTGATGACCCTCCAGAACAGATATGTCCTTGGTATGATTACAGCAGTGGATGAAGGTGTGTGTGCCAAAATAGGGCCATCATGTTGCACGCTCATACCTTCTCACGATGATGAAAATGGGACATTGACGGAGGCCATAATACTGCTAACAAATCTGCACAACAGAAGATGAGACAGAAGACATTGCGGATGTTGGCTGGTTCACATTTTCTCATGGGCTCCACAATGGATGGCAAATATCTTTGAGCTCTTGGAGAGCTATACTCGTGATGGTGATGTTTGGATTCTGCGTAATCAGGATAATAATTAAGCAGTGTAAAAAGACAACAAACAGAGCAGTAGGAATGAACATCACGAGAGATGTCGAATTAGGATTCAGACCCAAGGAGTTGACATATGAAGAAATCAGACTACATAAAGGCCAGTATCTTAGCACCAGAGGGAACAAAGTTCCTACATCCAAGGAATCACAAGAAATTTGTGGGATTATGGGTTTACTGCAATTCAAATGGCTGATGCAGCCAGATGACCTGGAGTGTTGATGAACATGTAAAATCAGCAGGATCTTTCAAAGGAGTAATGAGAATTTGGACTCCAAAGAAGCACTTTTTTAAAAAAGGATGCTGAGATGTGGAAATTGATGAGGGAGTGGTTGATGAATCAACTAGAGGGGGGAGTGGAGAGGAGCAGCCGCATGTCTGTAGAGGAAATCCCACCCCTATTTTTCCTATATGCTGGAATCCAGAAATTGCAACATGCGCAACACCAGTAATGGTACCTATGCCACGACGAATCTTTGAGACAAGGTATCCCGTAAGAAAGCCCTTTGTGAAGTATCCCTGGAAGACTGATGGACTCCTAAGAGAAGCACCTGAAGAAGTGTGAAGATGTGAAAAGGAGAAGTTGGTGACATCACAAAAAGATAAGACTGAGGCATTGGGAAGGATGACCAGAGAAGAGAATGCATACGTGATCTAGAATTTGATGGCGAAGTAAAGAATCGAGAAGGCTTTCATGTGCGGAATGAAGCTTGCACGTGTGAAGAGCACTGCAGAAAACACAAGCTGTTTTAGAACTGTACAGATGCTGCAAAGCAAGCAGACTAAGTATTCATAAGGCTGGTTATACGTAGTATATAGATGGCAGGCGGTGCCACCAACATATGTATATAGAGTTCTGAACATTCGATGATACATTTTAGCAAGCAAATCTCCATGAAGAAAGACGGATTGGAAGCTATGTGTGTCGCAGCAAAGAATAGGTTCAAATTGAAGCAAGACCAAAGATGCTGTCTAGCTTGATGTCAAGGACTAGAAGCAGCCAAGAACTGGTTATCAGCTGCGAAGAACAGTAAAACGTGAGAAGCCGAGGCATCCCTTGATAAGTTGCAAAGAGAGAACACCATGAGCGCCAAGTTTATTTATTAAAGACAATTAAAGGCCATAATACGAGCATATTCATGGTCTCTGATCATGTGAGCGGAGGGTGAAAATAGACGATGGGCATGGTGCAACAGATTGAAGATAGCGAATGCTCACACTCCCTTATATTCCCAGAGGCGAGAAGCTACTACAAGGCCGAGTTCAAAGACAATGTGAATGGCAGATGGCATGAGTGATGAGATAGCAGGCTAATTGGGTGAGGAGATGCAATCAAACTCACCCACCAGCGGCTGGGGCAACCGCTCACGTGCTGCTAGAGAATCAAATGTTCCAGAAGGGGACAAGAGTGCCAACCAATTGTAGAAAGCTGTATAACGAAGAGCCTTAAAGTTTAAGAGCCAATGAAGTGTTGTGTTTCTAATTACTGACGAAGATGACTTGCACTATGACTTGCACTAAAGGAGGGCATGAGTGTCCATCTGATTATGGAGACCCAATTACGATCCTATCCCATATAGAAAGTATAGACATTCCTCTTGAGCCAACCACCATCTACCATAGGTTTTCTTAGTTTGCCAATTAGTATGTCATCACGTATGACAAACTTTTATTATAACTGTGTTCTTTTTCATGAAATGCTTCAAGATCATGCTGTGCAACTTCCATTGATGTCCGTCATACTCCCTGTTTTAGACAATTGTTAATAAAACAGAGTTATTTGCCAAATTCCTGAGTCGTTCTTATTATTTAGTTTGATTTAGCTTTTCTCCATCCCATCCATAGTACAACATGTTACCCTGAGTAAAAGGGCCTCTAGGTTTCAAGGGTTTAAACCATTAAAAAGATCTTATTTAGTAAAACATGTTTTAAAATGTACATTTATTGTGCATCGCCAGGATGAGTATTTTGCCAAACCTTTGGGGAGGTGCGAAAATGTATCCGAGCACACGTCAGCAGTGGGCCGTCCTGAGATAATGTAACTATTTTGAAGTATATTTCAAAACCTTTAAGAAATCTTTTGAGGTATTTATACCCCAATTGCAGACACCACAGATTTGCTCTATTATGTAGATATGTTTGTTTATCTGCTACGTTAAATTTGGACGAATAAATATATTATGTCATTTTAAGCAGCACATAAGCAACACTCCAGAAATTAAGACAGTCAAGAAAAGAGTAAAGTTCATTTATTGATTGCATCATTAACATTAAGGGCCTGATTCATGGAAGTGTTTTATAATGGCGCAATCCCATAGGAGAACGTTCCATGAATCAGGCCCTAAATTTAATACAATAAAAAGCAGAATACAAAGAAAAATATAAAACAAAGTTTTCACAAAGTATATGTACATTCAAGAACAAAGATTTGTATAAAGTTGTGGGTAGCAAAGATGCTGCTTATCATGTAGGATTTATTTACAGGAACATAAAATTGGACACTTCCCTCTGGCCCTATACTGGAACAGACAGATCTTACCATATAAATAATCATTTAAAAAAACAACTAAAAAAAAAAAAAAAAACCTGTGCCCTGACATTAGTGAGCCTTGGCACCGATGTGGAATGCAGTCGTACACAAGTGTAAACATCAATGGCATAAACTGCCTGTGTGGTGGAGGGGATCTTTCATTTGGGGCAGAACATGTACCTGAAAAGAAATCTGAATGGGGAGGAAACACTTACCCTGCCCATCAACATCTTTCTGCATCTGCCCAACACTTGAATTAGCCTCACGACAACCACTGTCCCAAAACCACGTTGGACATCCTTTTAAGTATTTGAAAGACAATAGCAATTGGAAGAACAGGGACAAAGAATGCAAAGGTAGTCTTTTGAATGTCGTTCAGTATACATGATCACAGGATGCCAACTGGCTGTCGTAGTGCAGAGTTTGTATTCCATTCACCTTGCCGAAATCCGAATCCCCTGAAAATCCTGTCCCATATTTCATTTTTAAAACACACACTTGTCTGGTTGGACAGCTCTCACCAAGAGTTTAGCATAGATCCTATATCCCTTACACCAAAATCTAGACATGGAGACTAGCTTACTACCATGACGGTTTCATGGTTTCAGTCCATGCAAGTGTCTTTATGTCTATACATTTGTATAAATGTTAGGAAGGTATAAGAGGCAGCAACATGGGGATAGGTAGAAGGATATTGATCTGTACAAATCCTTCTGTCAGGATGAATCCAACTCCGATCCCTACACAGCAGCTCCAATGATAGGACCAGTGAAATATTGTACAAGATGGGAACATTTCTAGAAGATGAGAGTTCTATCAGCTTCACGCAGTCGGAGTGGGAGACCTGCATGGTGGGCTTCTAGAAGGTAAGACTTACACCAGCTGCAGGCAGTAGGATGGAAGGCATGGTAGGAGTGTTTCTAGAATATGAGGGTTCTATCAGCTTCACGCAGTGGGAGGAATGTATGGTGGGTTTATAGAAGAAGCAACTTCCATCAGCTTCGGGCAGTAGGATGGAAGGCATGTTAGGAGTGCTTCTAGAAGAGAGTTCTATCAGCTTCAGGAAGTGGGAGGCATGGCGGGTGGGCTTCTAGAAGATGAGAGTTCCATCAGCTTTCGGCAGTAGTGGTGGGGGAATGCAAGGTGGGATTCTAGAAGGTGAGTGTCTATTAGCATCTGGCAATAGGAGTAGAAGGTTTGGTAGGACTGCTTCTAGAATGAGAGTTCTAACACCTTCTGGCATTCACATAGAGGAAGACCCATGTATGGAAGGAGACAATTAGACCTTCACTGCAGGACCAGTCATTTATCTATGGTGTCACGGAGCACAGCCCAGGCCATTTCACGCGTTGGGGCGATATACACAGCACTTTCTCTTGTACCTGCTGCTGGAGGAGCATTGGAATATATAACATCTCACATTAAGGGATTGGTGGGGTCAAAACCTTCCTGAGCCAATGGAACATCACCGTAAGTCAACCTCGAATAGTGGACCTAACTGGGCCGGTGTTTGGTCTTACTCCAATCCGGTTAGTTTCTTCCCATATTGACTCTAAGGCATGTGTCTCTTACTCACCATAACATCTGGTGTTCTGCTTCTCTGTTTTATGATGCTCTCCCTGCACTCAACTGTCTTTGTTCACTCTCTGCTTTTCAATTTACCAGCTGGGACTTGTTGGGTATTTGTCCCTGTAACTCCGTACTGGTGCACATTTTGTTTGGGGGCTTAAACCTGGTTAAAGAGCTGTGACTTTCTTCAGAGCTTCCTTCTATTTTCCTTAGCCTGTGTGCCTTAAAATTCCTACTTTATGCATTTTCATTAAAAAAAACCTAGGCTCTTGAAGCTGTCTGTGCAGTACCCACATTCAGACTACTGCACCAGAAAGTAAGGAGCAGAATCGTCAAAGAAATAAAAAGAGAAAATACGCATTTGACACATACAGATATTCATGTCTGTTTTTGATGATTGGAAGACAGATTCACCATCTATGGGATCAATGGCAAAGCCTTCCCACGTACTGGAAAGCCCCAACCTCCATCAGAAATCTCACTAACTTATTTCACCAATGCCCCATGCCCTGTATTGTCCTCCTGGCCCTTCCCATTTCCACATTCTCTCATCATACTAATTCTCACATCCAATCTCACCTTCAACTAGACCAACAGTTACCATTGCATTCTCTCCGTCTCTCACTCACTGCGTCTGTGCATCAGTTGCTTACTCCCTTGCTATCGCTATATCTGTCTCACTTGCTCGCTCCCTTTAGCTTTTTCTCTGTGTCTCACGCATACTGTCATTCTTTTTCTGTGTTACAATCGCCCGCTCCCTTGCTATCGTTTGCCCTGTGTGTCTTTTTCTCTATTTCACTCGCTCTCTCCCTTACACTCTCTCTTGTCTCTGGGTTCATCTAGCTCTCTCTCTCCTTCACTAGCTCGTTCTCTTTCTGTCTCACTCGCTCTCACTCTTCCTCACGATCTCTTGCGTACTCTGTGTCTCACTTGCTCTCTCACCCTTTCTCGGGATCTCCCTCTCATTAAGCTCCCACACAGGACATCTTAATGCACGCCTTTAATTATTGTAATTATAATGCACGCTTTCCTACTCTCCCAAATGGCGGAGGCCAAGAACAAAGGGTTCTACGTTATTTCACTGCAGTATTTTTCATCGCAGGTTTTTTCATCGCCTTTTTTATTTTCGAAAAACTCATCTTTTTTTATTTATTTTTTTGGGGGGGTTACCCCCACAAGCCTGCCTTTAATTTTTTTTGTTTTTATTCCCTTACACCCACAACCATATATTTAATTTTTTAACCACCCCCCAAAAAAATAAAACAAACAAGTTTTTATCGAAATAAAAACGGCAATGAAAAATACCGCAGCGAAATGCTTGCATACCGAACAAAGAAAAGCTCTTATAGTGCACTTTGATTAACCTCGTCATAAACATTGTGCCCAGGCGGGCAAGATCTTCACTGGGGCTGCTTTGTTTCCATTTGAGCAATACCCCTTTAGCAGGGAGGGCCTGCCCTACCACTGTGGCCTCTTCGCTGGCAGGACCTTTGCAGAAAGTGTCCACCGGCCCTAAAAGATGTGGACAGTTGAGAGACATCCCTGCAGGAGTATATATGCCTTTGGGGCCACCTCTCTTGCCACGCGTGGGATCAGCAGCATAAGCCCTTCATGGAATGTGAATAGTCACTGTAAGGTAAGCGGGACTTGGCAATCATTCCCGGCACACAAACTGCCTTGCCCTTCTGCAAACCTGCACATGCCACATCCGAGCATTTCATTGTTCCTTATAACTCACTAGTGTGCATTAAAGTCCCTCGAAGCCCACGCTCTGATGGACATTATTGATATTAAAGCACTCTCCTGTAGATCAGAGGATGCTTCTACTTCCTGTTCAGTGCCAGAACTCTTGTGGGATAGGAGGATGGATCGGCCAACCTGACCTCGTATGACCCCATTAGAAAAAGTGAGATCACCACGTCGAGGCCTGATTCAAAGCCATCAGCTTTCCAAACTTGAAGAACAAAGCACATTTTTAACTGTGTGAGAACTCCTCGCTGGATCCATCACAGTGACATTGGACTTTCCCTGCCAAGCAGGAAGTCGCGTCTTTACAGAAACAGAAACGTGCTTACCCGGATGGTCACGTGACATGCCACGTTACGCATCACCTGTGCGCGACCTCCCCTGCTCATCCCGCTCACTGAATCCAGGCAAAGGCCTCCAGCCCCCTGGATCGGATTTTAATAACAGACTACACACCATTCCCAACATTTTGAACCAGAAAGAAACCGTCTGCTTTAAATATATTTTGAATGGAAAGTGCAAGCCCCATGTAAAAGATGGCCCATTTCTTTCCTTAAATTGCTTTGGTGACTAGTTCTCCAAAGTGCCTAGTAGAGTTTGGGAGCAAACGGGGCCATGGGCACCAATAACGAAATGGGCATAAAGAGAATTAAGCAAAGTGGAGAGCAGGCCAGGAAGCTTCTGGGATTTGCGGCTCTAGAGGACCCTGCACCTGGGACCATTTCACTTAGTGTGGAGGATGGGTTGCTAAAATGAGAAATGACTATATTCTTACTTCTGGGATTAAATCTAGTGCACACTCCAATCACCCATAACAGCTGATCATAATGTAAGGTCTGCAGTACATTTATTTCTGAAATGCAACATCAAACTATGCTGCACTGAGGGGAACCAAATGTATTTAGAGTGCCCTACTTTGCCTTTTGGTGATTATCATTTTGTAATATGGGGTTTCAGCAGTTCTTTAGGCCGGACTGTACTTTTAAAATGACACTTTGGGATCTTATATTCAGAGGCACATAGAGACAGCTCTCGCTTCTCTGCCTGGTAATGTCTTGTTCCGGAAGTGATGTCATAGCCCGGATACTCGTGGCTACAGAGACAGAATGAAAGAGTAAAAGGGAAGTGTAAGAGCGAGAGCAAGAGAAGCAGACTATGGCATCACTGCTGGAAGCACATGTTCACAACCCTGGAGAACCTACAATAATTTAGTGTTTAAAACCAAAATGGAACATTAAAAAAAAACACAAACAGTAGCCACACTGTTGAATGCTAAACAAGAGAGAAAGTAATTAGAGAAAGAGGACGTTCAAAACAAGGGCCAAAGACCACCGAGGTCGTTATCGTATGATAGTGGACCTCTCCACTACCTCCCAGGTTCTCAACTGTACTTCCACAAAGACTCAAATAGGAGAGCTGCTACCATGTACGAAGAGCAGAGCAGCAAAACTAAAGTGCTGAACAGAGCAGTGGGCTGTGCCCGATCGGGCAGTGCTATGATGTTTTGTTGACCGACTGATGGATTGTAAACGACAGGGCGATGTCAACCAATTATCAGGAGAAACAGGAAGTCTCAGTACCCTGGATAGCAACCAGTAATGCTCACTTGAGCATAATTAAGATTTGCTGGTGTAGAAAGGAAGTCTCAACAGAACAGTCTGCTGACTTAACATACAACTGGTTCAGAGTATATGCTTGGACTGGCATTGTGTCTGTCGCCCAGGATAGCAGATTGGCTCAGGTACTCGAATATTGCTTTGCTAGCACTACGGACTTACATTATGGACGTTGGTTATGTACTGGCCATACCATAGTAATGTGCCTCCAAACTAATGAAGAGTGCCTATGTGTAAAGAACAGGCCATGCATGGTACAGATCCTATGAGGCCTTTCTTTGATCTCAGTAATGGGTGGCTGAAGGATATCCGGGACCTTTGGTACTTCACAGCAGTGTACAGCATGGACCTTGTGTCACCTCCGGCTCCAGAGCAGCCAACTCCCTTCCCAGAGGGCCTTAGAGGCACGCTGCTGGCAACGCAGTTGCTTCACTTTCTACCCACCCCCCGCCCCCAACTGCAGCTGGTGGAGGCTCTTTCTCCCCGTGATCGGACCCTGGAACCCCCCCCCCCCTCCGCGCAATTACAGAATACAAACCTGCAGAAGAAGGAATACACAGTATTCTCTGCTTCGTGATTGGCTCGGAAAAGTCAAATTCTAACATTTGTTAACATTTGACTCGTCCTAGAGCTCAGATCATATTCTCTGAATTAGTTGCCATGACCTTCAAACAGACCTAGTGAGTGGCACTCAAAACGTTCTGACATACCAAGAGGCAGCACAACCTGTGACCTTTGTACGCCAACCTGGAGGAGTGTCTGTGGTACCCAGTATTTCCGAAGTAGGACCCCACACGCTTTTTGTGAAGGAGTTATGATGAGCTTGCTGCCAAGTTTAAGTCTGAAAGTTGAAGTGCAACTAAAAGCAGCCTACAGATGGGGGTGCTGGTGGGTTTAGGGAAAGGGCAATAGGTCACATTCCACAGGTGCCACCATACATAACGCAAGAAGAGATTGTGTCATTGGCAGATTGCTTGCACTACATTCACTTGAGTGGGGGTATCCTTAACATCATCTTTCTACAACCCAGGGGCTGGTTTTGGGCTCTGCATCCTGTGAGCAAGTTCTTTGGTAGTTTGATGCCCATGCGGTCTCTTTCCAGGCCTCCTTTCCGAAGCCTGGGTCTTCAAACATTCTGACGTGTTGATTCCCAAGAGACGTACTCTTTGACTCTTTGTTCTAGAGCATTTAGCAGTCCTGGCGTTCCCATTGCTCCAGTGCTTCCAGTCCATCTGCTGGAGGTTCTTGGCCAAGGTTCTGCAATGTGCTGGGGGAAACGGGCAACACCAAAGAATACCCCGTTTTCCATGGATATTGGTAAATGTCTGTGGTTGAGAGGAACTCAGGTCTTTTGAGAAGGGTCCAATGTGCCACCATTGATGTTCACCCTCCTCACAGTTGGCGATTCTGAAGTCGCCAGGAAAGGGTGCATGAGGCTGACTTGGGCATTGCTGAATGAGGCAATGCGGCCACTGCCCCCAATCTGGATGTTGACTGTGGTTGAATAGCTTGCCTTCAGAAGGCCTTTGTGCCGGGTTTCCGAGCAGTCCTCAGGGTCAGGTGGAAGAGGTGTTCCATCCACCAACACATTCTGTTGAGTCTCTGGAACTGGTACACATAGAGCCCTGGTTTCCAAAGATGCTTTCCTCTCTTCTGGTCGACCAAGCGGGTCTTCTGTGTATTTGACGGTGGATGGGGAAATAACAAACCTTTCATCTGCTTTTTTCTGTAGATGTGTACCTTCATGATTTTCAGGGCTTACATACTTGGATCGAAGTTCACGGACGTCTGGCCAATGTATACAGGTCAGCTCATGGGAGCTCAGACTACTGGTTCCACCTCTTACTGGTGACTGGATGCCAGGACTATGGCAGGGTGGGCTACCCAACGATCCTACGGTGCCCCAAAGGCTAGCCTCATCGTCTCTTGTTCCCAGGGACAGCCTGCTGGGACGCAATGGGCTATCATTCCTTTCATGAACAGCAGCTGAATGATGTTGGCTGCTACGTGGTCTCCTGTTTTGTTGTAAACTGGATGGCCCTGTGTGGGTGCTGGATGTCAGTGGTGAGACTGGCATGGAAGTGCATGGGCTTCTACATGTTGGAGTAGAACTGGCAGACAAGGATGGAGAAACCTCAGGGGAATTGATACACAGAGGCGTGAACGCACACACCCTGGAGCCCACAAAGGAAGCCCGGGGAGGCTTTCCTCTTGAAATACTGAAGTCTGGAGGAGGGGAACATATTCTCCTGCACATGGGAGAAGGGGATTGCACCCTTGAATTGGGCTCAGACACAGTAGAAGAAGGGGATGACCTCCTGGGGTGGGGAATGGATGGCATTCTGGAAGTTCTACCAGTAGATGGGCGTGAAAAAGCAATGACAACTGCTGAACCAGAGGGAAGACAGACCGGCTGATCTAACGACTTCAAGTCTAAGTGTCTCGGGTTTGAAAGACTCATGTCCAATGGATTCAAGTCTAAAGTGATTGGATCTGTAGGTCTCACATCTGACTGCCTCAGGTTTGAGGGCATTGGGTCTGATAGCATTGAATCTGAAAGCATTGTGTCTGAAAGATTAGAGTTCAACGGTCCTGAATCTGATGGCATGGGGATTTGTCTTTGGTCTGATAGATGCTGGTCTGAAAATGGTGGTTCTGACAGCCTCTGGTTTGAAGGCCTTCTGTCTGGAGGCCTTAAAGCAGAACATGTTGGGTGTGATGGAGCCCTGTCTGATTGTGTTTGGCCTGATGAACTCAGTGCTTGGGACTTTGAGTTTAATTGCCTCTGGTCTAATCGACTCTCGAGAAACTGCTTCTGGTCTGATGGCATTGTGTTTGATGGCCTCATTTTTGATAAGCTTGGTAAGGAGGGCTTCATATTGTATAGCTTTGATTCTGATGGCCCGGGATCTGGCTGCACTGGGTCCATCAGCCTAGGTCCAGACTGTCTTGGGTCTAACAAACTCAGGTCTGTTGGTTGCAGATGTGACTGCCTCACGTCTGGTGATCTGTGGTCTGATGCATTGGTGTGTATTGGCTTTGACTGCATTGTGTCATGAGGTATTTTGTTTGGCAGGTTTGGGTCAGATTCTTTTTTTTGTGGGAGTGGGTCAGAATGCTTCATCTGTGATGGCGTGTTTGACGGCCTCAGGTCTGAGAGCCTTAAGTCTGACTGTCGTCGTTCTGGTAGGTCTGATGGGATTGTTGGCTTTACATCTGAAGGACTAAAGTCTGAAGATTTTGGTTTTAATGGCTTAGAATATGACTGTAGGTCTGACGATCTCGAGTCTGAAAGCGTTGGTTCAGGCATGCCAGTGTTTAACAGCATGAACTCAGATAGCTGGTGGTCCGACAGCCTTGAATCGGACATCAGGCCAGAGGACTTGGTATCCGATTGCTGCAGATCTGGCAGCCCGTGATTTAGTGGCCTCAAGTCCAAACCTCTCTGGTATGAGGTCTTAATTTCTGATGGTGTCGGAACCGACTGCTTCAAGTCAGAAGTCACCAGGTTTGGAGGCCTTGTGTCCATAGGCCTAATATCGGAAGACCGTTGGACTTTCCCTGATGCAACTGACAATTTTTGGTTGGTCATTGATGAAGCTTTTGACGACAATAGCCCTGAACTGCTGCCAGGGTAATAGAAAAATGGGTTAGATTGAAAAGAAGGTTCTTTGGCGTGAGTGAGGGAAAGGGAAGCAGAGCGTTTTACTTTAGCTCCACCTTGAACAGGAGACTTTGGTTTGCTAAATGCATTTAGTGTAACAGGAGATGGTGATCTGTACCCCCTTCGAGCGGAAGGAGGTGACGTTGGTAATGATATATGTTGCTGAGAGGGAAGTAACAACTCACCGGTGTCACAGCTTTTAGATTTTGCCAGCACATTCTTTTGGGGAAGGCTTTGACCAACGCACGAAGAAGTTAGGTACTTGGACAAGGCAGCAGAACTGGAAAGCTTTCTTTGTACAGAGGAGGGGGACTGCACCCTTAAATTAGGACTAAAAGATCCTGGGGAGTGTTCTTGCTGGGAAGCATCCAAAGTCCTGGAATTTAGCAATGGCTTGTTCTTATACACGGGGGCAATGGATGGCTTTTCAAAGCTTGTGGTTTCTGGGGTTGCAGAATTGTCCTTGGGTGCAGAAGTTTGCTTGGGCGGAAACACCTTCCCATCAGTAAGGATGGTGGAAGTGAGGTCCTCTGTATGGGTGTGCTTTAAGGTCTGCAAGTTGCCATTTTGGGGTACAAATGGAATTGGCTGACCCAATCTTTGGCCATTCAAGCTCAGATGATCTGACTCTGGTGCCTGGATTTCTGATGACACAGGAGAGAATGAAGACTTTTCCTGCGTGTGTTCATTGAGGGAATCATCCCGGACACTGGTGGGACAGTCACTTGGGTAAACAGTGGCAGGTGATTCAGACTCCCCTTTTGAATGTGTGTTCCCTGTGACTTTGCCAGGGTTTATAGGACTCAATGGCGAACAATGAATATTCTTCTCCATTTCGGAGGGCAGTGTGAAGGCGGCAGGAATCATATCAGAAATCAGTGACAGCTTGTCTAACTCCATATTCAAAATGAATGCTGGTGGTATTACCTCATCAGCCACAATGCTCACTGATGCTGGAGACCATGAGTTAGCAATCACAGTGCCCACTGATGCTGGAGACGGAGAATTACCATTCACAGTGACTGCTGATGCTGGGAACACTGAATTCACAGTGACTGCTGCTGCTGGAGACACTGAATTACCATTCACAGAGACTGCTGATGCTGGAGACACTGAATTACCATTCACAGTGACTGCAGATGCTGGAGACACTGAATTACCATTCACAGCGACTGCTGATGCTGGAGACACTGAATTACCATTCACAGCGACTGCTGATGCTGGAGACACTGAATTAGCAGGCACACTGCCCACTGATGCCAGAGGAAATGCGTTATCAGGCACACTGCCATCTGATGCTGGATAGAAGGAATTTACAGTCCCAGTACCAACTGATGCTGGAGGCAACGAATTAGGAGGAGCATCGTCTGCTGATGTCGGAAAGCATGAATGACAAGGCACAATAGCCAATGATGCTGGACACAATGAGTTAACAGGAGTAGTGTCCACTGCTGCTGCAGGCAATAGATTAGCAATCACAGTGCCTGCTGGTGATAGAGCCAATATATTAGCAGTCACTGTGGCCACGGTTTCTGGAGCCAATATATTAGCAGTCACTGTGGCCACGGATGCTGGAGGCAATGAATTAGCAATCACAGAGCCCACTGATGCTGGAGACAAAGCAGTGGAAGGAACAGCGTCTGCTGATGTCGAAATGCATGATTTAAAAGGCACAATACCCACTAATGCCGAAGACAATGATTTAAGAGGCACAGTAACCACCGATTCTGTAGACAATGAATTAGGAAGCACAGTAACTTCTGACGAGGGAGGCACCATATTCCCAATCACTGTAATTGCTGATGTGGGTGACAAAGAATAAGCGGACACTATAACCTCTGATGCAGGAGAAGATACATTAGAAGGCACAGTAACATCTGATGTTGGGGAGAACGATGCAACAGGTACAGTGATCGTTGATCCTTGCGGAAAGGAGTTAGCAGGCACAGTAACCCCCGATGCACATGATGGTGTCTCCGCTTGAGTGGATTTGGTTACTAAACTAGTTTCAGAAATGAATTGTTCTCCGTTTATAGGATGTTGCTCATCTTCATACATAGGAAAAGGTGACAGCGATCCTTCTCCTTGGCAGACAGATGTGAAAGATGCCCATTGCCCGGATGCAGCTATGGCCTGCACAACATCACCTAGTGCTCCTGTGGCATCACCCTCAGTGAGCGCCATATGATCAAAAGCATTTGGAGAGTCAAAACTGTCTCTTGAACTTTGCTCACGCTTCGCCTCATTTGGCTCCCAACCTGAAAACACTGGATGGCCTTCTACCATACTCTCTGGTAATGCACTAATGTCCTTATCAGAATTGGAAGGTAAAGGAAGCATCGTGGAACGATTCACCAAATCAAGGAGGTTCTCTGTGAAAATTTCGTTGACATTTTCTGTTTGCATAGAACACGAGAGTATCCTCAATCCCGTTGAGGGTATCTCAGAGTTTTCCAGAGATCCCATTTGAGGAAGTAATTTAACTGGCTCCATAACACTGTCCGGATGAGGCTGGGCAATCTCAGTTGGCTCGTGCGGCCCAATATTGGATGCCGAGTCTAGCGGCTTTAGAATGCTAGTTATGTTTGCAGGGTTAATACCAGCCATTTCCGGGAGTACAATGTGGGGCATGAATTCCTGTGTCCCCAAAACATGGCCAAACCTCTGGGAAGGCATCCTGGGTATACCTAGGCATTCAGTTTCCGGTACTAATTCTCCTGGCTCTTGATCATTACAGGACGTGTCTGGGCGCACGGTAGAGTTGCCGTCGGGCCCCAAAGGGAAATCTAATGGAAATGGCGAGACAGATTCCTTGCTTAAATTCTGCATGCAGTCAGCGCCTTCTCCAGGCCGTGGTTCTGGTATCATTGGTGAATTCTGTTCTACCTGCACAGGCAGTGTTTCAGGGAAGGGTGAAACAAAATGGGTGTCCTCCGCTGGCACAGAGCAAAAAGCGACTTCGAAAGTCTCGCCTGGATCTGGCGTCAGCGGCGCAGGGTTTCCCGTTTGATCTACTGTCGCGGTTGGATCACATACAGGGAGTGGCACCTGGTCACTACTCTCCAGGTCACTGGCATTATCCTTTGCAGCAGAAATGAGAGAGCTGTTCTCCTGGGTGCAGTTTAGATGCAGCAGTGTTTCACGGATGAGTACATGGCCGTAGATCTGTGGTTCAACTGGAGAAAAAGAAAACACACAGTCAAAGGGAGCCTTCAAATCTATTAACAGTCTTAAGCTGACAATACATTTGCTGCCCCTCCAAATAACGTTTGAAAAATCAACTGGTTCAGTCAAATACAGATGAAAATGTCAAGGAGTTAATTCTTAAGTATCACATTTTAGGACCTTCTCGGTAGACCAGGATCACATGGAACCAGACGTACTATATGGGCTTTGTCGAACCATTAAACAGAGTTTTATTATGGATTGATAAAATAAGGCAGAGTAAAATAGATACACACACACACACAATTGTATTTTTTTTCAAGCAAATAGGTTTTGCTAAAAATGATTATAAGGTAGGTTTCGGTAGTAGTGCATTTCTGAGTACAGTGAGATGTTTTCTCGAATTCGAAAACTGGTAGTCGGTCCAACGCTGCTTAACATTTATGCATGGTGATGGGCGTGAGGAGGAGTACTTCCTCCCATCCCATATCATATCATTATTATCTGGTCAAGCGCCTTATGTACACTCTCAGCAATGAATAGCAAAGTCAAAGACATTGGCCCTCATTATGAGTTTGCCGGTATTACCAGCGGGATACCGACACACTGCACTTGCCGTCTCTGCCACTCGATATCCTGGTATTACCGAGATATAACAGCCGGCAGAGAGCCGGTAAATTCCCATTCTCATGGAGTCCCATAGCACTCTATGGGATGGGATTGCCTGAATCACTGTCACCGGTAATAGCAGAGCCGGTGATTCAGGCATTTATTTGCTGGTAGGGACCTGATCTACCAGAAGGTCAGGCTTGCCAGGAGATCATGGCCCCCACTGGCAAACAAACTGTGCCGGTCTGGAAAAAATGCCAAAGCTGGAATTACCAGCATTTTTTCCAGCATTATTTCTTGACCGGCACACTTGTAATGAGGCTGATGGTGTCCAATTTGAAACATGCCCTTTATTCATCAGGCAAAAGCACTAAAAATGCTTATTTCAAGTTGCACCTATTAAAAAATGTGTCCTGTTATTAGAAATTGCACAAAAGAAATGGAGTTGATGAAAACCCTGTTTTAAGCAACTCTAGATTAGTGCAATGGCCTTTACCTTGGTCTTCCAAAGAATCAGAGTCAACAAATTTAACCCGTACAAGACAGGGCAGTAAGATTCATCTTCCGGTTAAACAGCTAGAACCATATTCCACCAGCTGTGAAGCCTTTACACTGCCTCTCAGTTGAGATGGGGTTGAGCTTCAACTTATCCGTAAACCCAACAAAACGTTTGGGGCAAAGGCCCATCAAGACTAACAAATCTCATACTTTACTGACAACCTGAGACAGCCCTTTTGGTCATCAACAACCAAAAGGCTTCTGCAAACCCACCACAAAAGAAAAAAGAAAAAAAGAAAATCAAGAATTGGTTGAGACTGGTATTCAATAAAAGGACCCTTTTTAAAGGAGTAATCTACCTGTAAAACCTAAGAACAAAACTTTGAAAGACTCAGTAGCCTTTGAAATCGGAACTCCTCAAACAATTCTTCTTGTAACAATTTGTTTACAGCCACACTATCTTTGAGAAAGACTTACACGTGAGCCAATGGCATGTTCTCAATTTGTGTGCGTGCTTGGCTTTGTAACTTGCATCTGGAAAGCCATCGCATCAACACTGCGTAGCTAGATCTGTATTCTTTCTCTTCTTTTTTCATCCCGCCTCTTATGCCTTTACTCCCTAAACCCTCCGTCCCCTTTCATTCCTCATCCCACAACCTGAAGTGCCCACTTTCGCATGTGGCAATGCACAAATCAGAATAAAAAATAATAAAATAAATCTGAACTACCTCTATGTGGAGGCTTGCAAACCTTGTGGTCTGCTTTGCAATCCCTGTGATTTAACCAATTTGACCACTGATCTTGAAAAGTATGTCAGCCTTTCGCTTTAGTAGCTGGTTCTTTATACATTTTACCTTTCACATGCTATAGTCCTAACGATTGATAAACTGATTCTTGGGAGGGGTATCAAATGTCTGGTGAAGACACTTGTGATGTCAAGGGAGGCCTAATGGGGTGGTGAACATATTGTATGTGACGTTACAATCTGTGGAGGGATTTTGACTGCCTTAAAGAGCATGAGTGTACATAAACATGCTAGAACTGCTTACCTGTACTACTCAGCATTAGAAAGAGCGCCAAATTGAAAACATATAAGACTAGAGAAGGCATTTGTGCAATGTTAAAGGCTAGGTTAGGCTAAACGATGTTTAATATTGTATTACATTTTGGACATTATAAATGATAAAATATATGAACAAATGGCACACTTTTGGAATACGGATTTCCAAATGAATGAAAAGGATGAGCGGCATGAAGGATTAAAAATAAATCTCAGCCGGTTGGGGTATCCAGCTTCAGCCAGCCGAGGTCTCTCCCTCTGGGTAGGTGACTGGTTCTCTGTGCATTTTCGTTCCTCCAGGTTTTCCTGACCCTCTTCCTACATCCTATCCCTTTCCAAACCAGCAGTCTCCTGCCTCTCCTTATGCCCGCCTTGTACACATTATTGGTCGTGACCAGAAGGGTCCCTTTCAAAGGCCCTCCCAGGGCAGCCGTACCCGGGCCTCCTGGAAAAGGGCCGCTCACTTTGGGCAGCTCCAGTTCCCCGTTTGCCCTGTTGGCCCATGCAAGCCCAAACAGGGCCTCTCCAACACCCCGAAGCACCAATGTGAGTGTCATGTATTTACCTGCAGAGATATTTTTTAAGACTATAAATCCTGTATACATTCATGCCACTGTGTGTGCAAGCAATTAGATTTCGTGTGACCATACGCTTCATACTGATTTGCTCTGTCCATGCCTGCATTTCACAGCCTCTAGGACTCTCTCTGTCTATATGTTAATATACTACAAGTCTCTGCTGAAATCCAAACTCTAACCTATACTGCACCTATGAGGCAGACCCAACTGCGACTGTGTAAACCCTTCACTATTTCCAATCAATGAATTTCTAACCATTCAATCTAGCCCCTCCCAGTGTGTAATCCTCTCACTCCAGAGTATAAAATATACTGCATATATCTGCATATATCAAATATAGCCTGTATTGAATCTAGGTGAAATATTGAGTGTAACCCTCTATTGCTGCTAGCTAAATATTCCAGTGTAGCTCTGCATAAATACCAGCTGAAATACTGAGTGTAGCTCTGTATTGCATCTAGGTGAAATCGGAAGTGTAACCATATAATGCTGCTAGCTAAATATTTGGGTGTAACCCTGTATTGCATCTAGCTGAATATCTGACTCTAGCCCTGTATTGCTGCTAGCTGAACATTTGAATATATTATACTGACTAACTCACAGACCGGAGGGGCACTCTAGGGCACCAGAAGATTATCCAACCTTTCTCCCATCCACCCATTGTCCTCACAGTCCCTACCCTCTGGAGAAATGCACTCCTCCAATCCTCTCCTTCCCAACCCCCTACCCACCCCTATCATGTCAAATAACTCACAGACCTGAGGGGCACTCTAGTGCACCAGAAGACCAGCCAACCCTCCTCCTCACCTCCTCCACCAGTCCTCACATATCCAACCCTCTGGAAAAAAAACTCCACCCCACCCCAAACACCCACTCACTCCTTTTCAACACCCCCACATCGCCATCTGGGGGAACACTACCAAACACATCTCATCTCCACCTAAGCCTTCCCATCCCTAAGTGTTGCCCGAGCATCTCTTGCCAACACATCCTCCTTGGCTTACCCGCCAACCCTCTCACACACACCACAGGCACCCAAGCATACTTCCAAACACAGAATACACAACACCCATACCATCTCTACACGCCTCTCCTTACTTGCATCCTTCACCCCTACACACACCCTTTACCCAGGCGATTCCTCCACCTCCCTCTCCCCAATTCAGTGAAGTCTCTTTTTATTGCCAGGGTATTCAGCAATGACACCCCAAACCAAAATCCAACCCTCTTGTTTCAACTCCACCTACCTCTCTCAATCACTCTGTTCAATGCCTGGCACCCCTCTGGAACATCCACCCACCTCTGGGACCCCACCTGAAACCCCTTCATACATTTCCCCTCCTCCCCCCACCATACCTGACTTTGCCCAAAACCCCCACATCACTAAACACTCTTTCCAACACCACCCCTCCCACTTATGCATTAAACCCTCTGCCCTCCTACCCCATGAAGGCTCAACCACTGTCTCAACCCAAACCCCTGGACCCTCACAGCCAGATCTGTCACCAAAAACAATCAACATATTTGATTTGATCACCTCTGAAAACACAGACCTCCTGTTCATCAAAGAAAGCTGGTTCTCCAGCGACTTCTGACCCATCGCACACAAGGCTTTCCCCCTGAATACACACAGATCACTCACAACAGAGCTAGCAAAGCAGGCAGAATTACCATCCTCTACAAACCTCACTCATCTATCTCACACTCAGAGCCACAGGCATGCAGCACAGACTGTGAAATCGCATATCATCAACCCCTCGCTCATCCACAGCTTCCTGCTCATTTACTAGCCACCCAGCTACAACAGATACTTCACTGATGCCCTAAGCAACTCCCTAGTGGCCAACCTGGTCTCCCACCCCTCCCTCACCCTACTAGGAGACCTCAACATATAGTTTGATGCCCCTGACAACCGCATGACATGACCACTCTTCGACAACCTGGAAGCCATCAACTTCACTCAGCAGTTAGCAGGTGCCACACACACAGCAGGACACACTCCTGATGCGATCTTCAGCTCTCCCATCCTCATCTACATGCTCCCCCCCCCTCATGACCGCTCTTCTGGATGGACCACGCAGCCATCATATTCTCTCTCCCGTCACCCTCCCTTCCTCTGTGAATGGCTGGACCATCAACACATGTCCCGCTTTGAAATAAGGTAAAAATAACCCCAGACCTGGCCGACTCCCTGCTCTCCTCCCATTGGCCACTTCGACTCATGGCATCTACCCACTCCAGACAAGGCCCCTTCCCAAGGTGGCTCACCCCACTCGTACTCCTCCTCAAATCTCTCAAAACACATAATCACTCCCTCAAAAGTAGATGGTGGGCCAACCAAACCAGCCCAAAAATTATACATACTACGCCCATCAATATATCTATAAAGCCAAAATCCATAAGGCCAGGAAATCCTTTACAAAAACAGAATCTCTAACACCTGTAACAAACGCAAGGAGCTCCACAAAATTATCACTGAAATCATGCCCCCCTGCACTTCTCCCTCCACACACATCTCAAAATCTTTCTGCAATGCCATCTCCAACCAATTTTACAACAGGGCGCTAGAAAGCACCTACACCATCCACACAAATCTGCCAGTACTTCCACACCCTCTACTTGCGCCCCCAAATGAACCCGCTAACCAACCCGCCCCCTTCTGTCTTCTCTTCTTTCTCTCCCACCGTCCATCTGGATTCCTGAGTGGCCCATGCCTTCCCTCCCTCCTCAAAGAAAAGTTAATCTCATCCGGTGCAGATAGCAACGCAAGATCCACCCTTAACTCTTCCTTCACCTCAGGTATCTTCCTGGCAGCCTTCAAAACATCTCACGTCAAACCCCTCCTGAAAAATCCTCACTGGACCCCCTCCGACCTGCAAACGGATTTCTAACACTTGCTTCTGTATTGAAAATGGGTATTTCTCCCCAGGGATCTGCCCTTGTTAGCATAAATTACCCAATTTCACCCACTTACAGGTCCGCTCGTGCCAAGCAATGAACTCATGCTACAGAAAGCACACCTTCAGCATAAATTTAGCATTTATTAGACATAAAGTATAATATAACAAAATAGTACTATAGCAGCAATTTGGATAGACAAGTTAGAGAAAATCACAAAGTTCATTAGAGACAGTCTTACGTCCCTTGCAAGTTATTAATAGCGCTGCAAGATCCCAGTCAGCTACAACTGCTGCCCTCAGCCAGCTCTGTGGATGACAGCACCACAAGGTGCCACCTGGGCTATCATGCTCCTGGCAGATGCTGCTCCATAGCAGTCCGTGGATGAATCTCCCCCTGAGTCATGGGTGCATGTGCATTTTGTAACCTCGTGCTGTCAGTCAACGTGACGCACTGTTCCAGCACTTTTAGTGCAAAAACATGTCCACTGATGGAAAATCCCAACTTGCTAACTCTCCAAGACTCTCCTTTCCTCCCTCCCTTGGAGCGCATCTGCGAAAGCGCAGGAATGTTCTCATCAGTGCGTACAAGGTCATACCCTTCCTTCTCATGCGAAAGAGGCTTTGTTTACCAAGCATGCACAGTCACTGCAGCGAAAAGAGGAGCTGAAATAATATGCATCACAATTAACCCCTAGTGAGCAAGCTTTACCGGCCCTGTGCTTCACCAGCTAGTGTCATAGTGCCTTGACTACAAAGCCTGGCTATCCAAGCACTATAATGCTTTAAGCACTCAAATACAGGTCTCATTTAGCTACTAAACTCGGGCCTCTGCACTGCCTATCTATGCACAATGCAACCTTCCTTTCCTTTGAGGCCTACACATTCAATGTGCCTATTAATGTAGGCGCTACTATCACAACACGTTACTAAATTCATCTATAAAGATCTGTTTCAGCATTTAGCACATACTTTGAATAAGCTATTAGTTTTAGCTGTTAATGCAGCCATCTAAGGCCCTAATATGCAAATATGGATAGCTCAGCAGGCTTTTGCCACTACAGCTCCTAGTCAAACTCAATGACCACACAGACTACTCCCAGCTCAGTACTTTGTACGGAGGCCAGCCACCTCCTAGACCATGCCCAGACTGGCTTCAGACCCCTTCACGTAAAGCAATCATCCCTATTATCCATATGGGATGACCTCAAAAACACTGCAGACACAGAGGGCTGTACTGCACTCTTACTCCTTGACCTTTTGGCGGACACCATCAACCACAGAATCCTCATTGACAGACTTTACTCCCTTGGCATTAGGGACACAACACTACGGTGGTTCGCCTCATTCCTTGCCAACAGACACCAAAATCGCCCACCACTCTCCTTTCACTATGTCTACCTGCCCCATGAGTAACAGTGTCCCCCAAAGGGGCTTGCTACCTCCTTTTCAACCTCTACATGAGCCCTCTCCCAACACTTATCCCCTTACACAACCTCACCTGCAACAATTACGCAGACGACCCACACATCTTTAGAATCACCAAGTCAATCTCCACCCGCACCCAGTCCTTGCATCCTGCCTTACTGACATAGATCATTGGGTTAATGTGTACCACCCCCTGCTCAACCCCAGAAAAACAGATCATGATCTGCAGAAAGACAGCCCTCTTCCCGCAGCCCACCCCATGTCCTCCCTCCCTAGGTCTCTCCTCCCCGCTGCATCTACCACAGTCAAAAACCTGGCCTACACGATGGACACTGACATGACTATCACTCAACATTAACACTGTACCATAATCCTGATACTTATACCTCTGCATACTCAGGCGCAACCTCCCTTGTCTCTCCTACCTCCACAGAGTGACTGCAACCACGTCCATTGTCCTCTCCTGACTAGACTATGCCAACCCCGCTCTACCTGTGCGCCCCTATCTACAAGCTCAAAAAGCTCCAAAGATTCCAGAACTCCACAGCTAGACCCCATCTGCACCCTCAGCCCCAGAGAGCACATCACCCACACCCTCCACATCCTCCCCCCTGGCTCCCAGTCGGATGACAGGTCACTTTCAAAGCCACGTGCATCACTCAGCAGGCCCTACACAAAGGCATGCCCTAAACACCTTGAACAGAAAATCTCCCACTAGCAGAGT
Organism: Ambystoma mexicanum; assembly: GCF_040938575.1. NCBI lineage: Eukaryota > Metazoa > Chordata > Amphibia > Caudata > Ambystomatidae > Ambystoma > Ambystoma mexicanum. The sequence continues at coordinate 666,913,393 of NC_090923.1, forward strand.
GAGACAGGAAACCGTTTACAAAAACGTAAAAATAAAAGGAAATGGATTTTAAGATACTGTATGCATTGGTTTTCTAAAAATATGCATCCATTTTTATCATATGAGTGGTATTCCTGGAAGGAGACTATTACTGCATATGGTAATACTCGTACAAAACCCATAAACTGTATAATGTGAGTAGTAGTGTGGTAGCACTTCTCTTCCACAGTCGAGCATATAAACAATAAGCTGGTCACTAGCAAGCCCCATCTACACAGCTCATGTTATCAATGACATGCATTGGTCTAGACAGATTTTCACTACAGGGTGGGCCGGTTTATACACGTGGGCCCATGGTAGGGGTCTTAATAATATAGTTGTTCAATTGCAGCGTTTTCTTTTGTACTTTCCCTCAACCAGGCCAGGTTTCAACATTGATAGGCTATCTTCATTGCATTGTAAATAACAGGTGTTTCAGTTACCCAGCTAAATGACACTCACTTTCCACTGTGTAAGAACGAACAGCATCAGTGTAGGTGGCCAATGCTTGCTCTAAACCTGATGGTAAGGAACTTATCTTGAGCTGATGAGATTTTTATAATTGTGGGCATACAATTATGGAATTCCAGTGGATCACTACTAATATTTTGGCTAGTTCCTTGAGTTGTCAAGAACTCTCAATGTAATGGGGCTCATTACAACTTTGGGAGTGCAGACTAACAATTCTAGCAATTCTGTTACCACCAATTTTTTGGGTGGTAAGACAAAATGCCTCCATTTTTACTACACCACCAAATTGCATGTATTTCCTCAAAGTAAATACTACCATACAAGTCTGCTCTTGTTGTGTCTTCCGAGTTCTCTCGCCTGGACTAATGTTCCTCTCTTCTCGTCCCGTTGTCTGCTCAGGGCTCTTGCTCTTAAATCTGTTTATAATGCAGCTATTTGGGAAGTTTACATACTACCTCCTTGCTCCCATATGGCCCATTCTTTAGCCACACTTCACTGGCTTCCTTTTCCAGCTCATCTTTAGTTTTGTTTTCACTGCATTGTCTTGGTGTATTCATGGCCTTGCCGCTGCTCTCCTCTCTTTGGTATCATTTTGTGTTACCCCAAAGTCACTTTGCTCTTCATAATTCCTTTTGATTGTTCCTCGCCCACCCTATGCACACTCGACCTTTTGTTCTATTTCGCTCCAAGAGTTCCTGTCATGCAAGCCTGGGTACTGTGAGAAACCTGAGGGTAGTCTCACTCCTATTCCCCTTGGATTCTCTGTGCAGGTGGCCAGGGAAAGGCCATTGATTTTGGATGCCTACCCCTGGGGTGGACAAGCGAGGGGGGGATCACCTGGCTGGAGAGTCCTTGGGGACTGGGACTGGGTGATACTTGGGCAAGACATTGTATCCCCCTTTTCCTAATAAAAATGTCACCCAATCATTCTTCAACCTTTATGAGTTATTGTAAACAAGCTTCCCTTATTTTGTCTCAGTCATGTCATTCTAGTACTGGGACGAGGAAGAGATGACTAGGAGTCATACACACCGACATACAACCACACCACTCTGGTACTGAGATGAGGAAGAGAGCCTTCGAGGAATACCACTACAAAGGTCAGGCTTGCCTCACTAATAAGGCTAACTATAGTCAAGCAATTGACAGAGGACTCACACCTGCGGCACATTCACACACCACAGGTGTATAAAAGGTGGGAAGCCAAAAGAGCACAGGGAGGAGGGAGAGAAAGGCAAGACACTGCTGTGAGCCGATGGATGCAGAACTGGCGTGTGACAAGGGTCGGAGTACCAGGGACTGCAGACGCTGGCGGTCCGAACTGGGATGGCATGAGAACAGGAGTTCTCTTGCATAACTGCAAGGCAAGAGAAGGCAGAATGCTGAGGGGCTGTCTTTCTAACAAAGCAGCAGAGTGCTCATTCCCACATAGTGCTGCGAGAGCGCGGCAGTGTCTCAGGGGCAGAAAGGAAACCCTGGAGGCAACCAAGCTGAAGCGAGTCCAGCGCGATATGCGAGAGGCCTGCAGAGGAAGCTGGTGAGTTTTAGAAGTCAGGAAACCTGGTGTGAAACTGACCTCTAGCGCTGTGAAGGAACCTGTGATTGTGCAAGTATACAGTGTAGCAAAGTGGTCACGTGGGTCTGAAAGAAACGGAACGCGTTCTCGAAAGAGTCCATTTGAACGGTCAGTGAATTAACAATCACAAAGTATTAAAGGGACTGTGCACCTTGAGAAAAGGAAAGGGGCAGTCCTGAAAGGTTCCAATCTGTGAAGCAGACATTTCAATGGTGGAAACAAGAAGAAAACTTTATTGCTCACCCTTATAAAATATACAAACCTATTTGGACATTGTACTGAATTAAATTAAAGCAGATGGCTCTTTTCTCCAAAAACTGGATTGAATACAGGTCAACCACCAGAAGGTGAAAACCACCAGAAATTGAGTCTTTTTGAGCCTACTTCTACTGTCAACTATTGTTTTGAACTTGGAACCCCAGTGCCTCTACTGTGAACTATTTTGAACTTGGGGAAGGGAACCCCAGTGTTTCTGTTGTGAACTGCCTTAAACCTGGGGAAGGAACCCTGGGTCCGGTTTCAAACTATTTTCCCTTTTGTCCACAGAGGGTAATTTTGAGACTGTTACAAAATTACTTCACACTTGGGCAGAAGATTGTGTTAAACACTGTTTTTGTTTGGTGTGGATATCCCTACACATTGCATAGAGATAGTTGTGAGGGCAAGTATTGGTTTTGGACACAGATTCCTCAGTTTAACTCTTCGACTCTGACATTCCTTTGTTTTCTTTAGGTAGGGAGATTCCACCTTAGATTAGGGAAAGGTAGGCCTTTTTCCATCCTGACATTTTAAGTTAATAAAAGTGTTTATCTTAAGATTTGAATCGGTTTTCTGTGTCCTTCTTCATGATGCCTTCACAGTACACTGACCTGGATTAACAGCTGGTTCGCAGAAGAAGGTAGTAAGGAGCGCCCCAAAACCACTTGCCCTCTGAGTATGGAGGACAGAGAAGCGAATAGCCTCAGGGAAACACTCAGGGGTAGGAAACCCTAATGACAGATGGCTATGGACTCCGACAAAGCAAGATCAAGTAGATTTGAATATCCCACAGGCGCCAGCGACCGGGACCAGGCAGCTGAGACAGAGTGAAGCAGTATCAATCAATGAAGACAGCAGACAATGCAGGGGCGGCGTAGATAACACAACCAATGTACATGGGAGTCAGACAGAGAAATAGGATTAGAACACAGAAGGAGGAATAGAAAGAGCAAGGAGCTAGAGAAGTATGAGAACTTACTAGAAGCATCTGTGCTAAGAGTAACGACACAACGGCTTCTGTGTCCCTGCAGAATGTCTCGGGTTCCTTGTTCGGAAGCCAACGTATGGGGACATCAGCTGCAGCATGGAAAAAACTAGACCGCTGCATCAAAGACCAAAAAACATGGCGGTAAAATCCACAACGGAAGACAGAAAGCCACAAGGAAGTAGTTTCCACTGGTGCCACACAGACCATCTCCTGTGATGAGACATGACAGTATGCCCCCCTACAGGAGGGGAAGGACTGGGTTCCAGGGATGCAACCTGTGAAAGTGACCCACCAGTCTCGGGCGTGGACATGAGCAGTAGCCTCCCAACTACGATCCAATGGTCTGTACCCCTTCCAATTTACCAGTCTGCCTCAAAGGTAGCGAGAGTCACAAATGCTGGATACTTTCGTATTCCAATCCTGAAGCAGCATCCGCCAGAGGGGGCAGACGTCTTGTGTTTGTCATGATCTCTGCTTCCAAAAGGTCAGGGTTTTCCCAACTCCCTTGGAAGCAGATCCATAACCCAGGTTCCGAGTGCCAACCAGTCCCAATTGGGACCTTTTGGACCCAGTCCTGGCGCCAGTGGCACCAGGCTCATAAATATGCCCAGTCCCAGCGCTGGAAGCGCCGGGCTCATAATGCTTGGGTGGACTTACCTGCAGCAGACCATGCTGCTTACTTGCCTGCCAGTTGAGCCTCTGATCCTCTTCTGTTTGGAACTACTTTTCCTGTTGGGTGGGGCAGGAGCCACTCCCTAGATTCAGAACACTGGAACTCTTCTGGAAAGCAGGAACTCTTTTCTTACCTAGGCGTGGCTGTGGAAGGAGACACCTAAGCACTACATGAGGCTATTTAAACCACACCCGATGGATGAATCTTGCTTTGCGTTATTCTGCATCCTCTGCAGCAGAACGCTCATCGTGTCTTCTGCATCTGATCCTGGGCCTAAGGAAAAAGGCTTACCATCCTGAATCCAGTCTTCAGCAACACCTATAAAGACAAGAAAGAACAGGTTAGCATTACGGTCTTCAGTGACAGCTCTTCACTTACCTGGTCCATTGGCTGTCACCAACGCCTCGCGCTGCATTCCGGCATCTGAAAGACAAAAGCTTACCAACTCTTCGCACACTCCGGAGGCCTTCGGCGCTGCATCCCACATCTGAAAGACAAAACAAGGTGCGTTTAAAGACATTGGGGAACTTTAATACTCACGTGCCATTACTCCTTTCCACATCTAACCCAGTGGGTATTCCGGCACCCTGCAGCCGCTCCGAACTTGTACCTGCAAAATAAAAAGACAGTTAGAGCGCATCGTGAAGCAGGCAACAAGCGCTTACTTACGTGCTTCCAGGCGCTTCTATTCATCACACGGGCTCCATCTTCAACTCACTTCAGCCCGTCATCCGCCATCGCCGGAACCCTGCAAAACAAGAAACATCATTACTAAAGACTTTAAAGACATTAGAATTACTCGAAACTTACCGTTCGTGCAGTAAACGACGGACAGCAGTCCTCTGAAGTCAAGAGGCCTGCTCCCCTTATCCAGTGAAGAAACTGGTTACAGCACCCTGCCCCGAGGCAGATGGAGAGCACGGCGTTCACTTACCTAAGGTGAGAGCGTTAACCTTTGGGGTTCTACAGGAGAAGAGAAAGGGAAGAAGAGAGAGACCTTCAATAACCCAGTTCCTTAATCCCATATTTTCTATCTGCAGACATCTTACCCTTCAAGTCAGACATACAGTGCACAGAGGTCCAGCCCAAAGAGCCAGCCGTGTGTTACACATCACCTTTGCAGATACGGTATACGCCCAGTCAAGACCGGCGCCTCTACGGGAATCAGGTGAGCGTTACAGTGTTCCACTGGAAATGATCAGGCACATGTGGTTTCAATTATGACACATGAAATACTGGGTGAATGCGGTCCAAGAGGGAGACGACACAACTTATAGGCGACAGGTCCCCTAGTTGCCAAGACCCTGAAGGAACCGAAATATGTAGGTGAGCGCTTCAAGGGAACCAAGTGACGAGAAAGAAATTGAGAGGCTAGCCATACCATGTCCCCTGGCAAAAGGACCGGTTCATTTGTACATTTGAGACGCATAATGCTTAGTACAAAGACACAAGGCGGCAAGAGCAGCAAGTGCCGCTGTATGCCCCTCTTGGGTGTCAGACATCAAGGCATCAACTGCTGGAAACCGAGTCAAAGACGGAACCACTGAAGGAAAGCAGGAGGGATCATATCCAGAAGTGCACCGAAAGGGACTGACCCCCAGTGCAGACTGTGGAGAGTTGTTGTTAGCGAATTCTGTGAAGGGTAAAAGGTTGGTCCAACTGTCTTGAGCAGCCGAAACAAACCACCACAAATAACTCTCTAGAGTCTGGTTAAGTCTCTCGGTCTGCCCACTGGTTTGCAGATGGAATCTGGAACTGAAGGCTTTGTGAATCCCCAACGTATTGCAGACGATAGACCAGTACCTAGATGTGTACTGTGCCCCTCAATTTGAGATTATGGAATTGAGAAGACCATGACAGGGAAAAAACAGAATGCAAAAAAAGATGACACATTTGAGAAGCGTATGGAACATGCACCAAGGCCACAGTGAGCCAGCTTGGAGAAGGAATCAACAGTCACCATTACGGCCGTAGGGCTATTGGAGGGAGGTTGATCGAGAATGATATCCATAGGGCTCTTCCGCCATGGACGAGATGTCAAGATAGGATGAATCAATTGACTCAAAGGATGTTTTGAGGAACCTTGGACTGGAGACACATTGTAAAGGAAGAGATGTATTCTCAGATATCCTTAGTGAGACCCGGCCACCAAAAGTGCACAAGTGGCGCAGGATAATATCAGAAGTGGTCTTGATCCCTCAGTGTCCCTGCCAAGACTGAATCATGACACATGTAAGATGGTCTTAATCAGTGCCAAAGTTGGAATCAACACCTTTTGGCCATGAAAAAACATGTCCCCTTCTTGCGTGAGAATGAATTCATGGACCAAGACCTACAGGATTCTATATTAGACTGGGACTCCAGATCCAAATCCTAGAGAAAATCTGACACAAAAAACAAAAAGATGGCCTTGGCGAATATGTTCTCAGACTGGAATTGGGGTAAAACGGTCCCAGGTTTCCGTGACACAGCATCTGCCATGAAATTGGTCACCCCAGGGATTACCTTAAAGATGATGTTGTAGGGAGAAAAGAAATAGGCCCAACGAGCCAGTCGGCTGTTCTGGTCTGGGTTTCTACGTGTTGAAGATGCTTCAAGTTCTGGTGGTCGGTTTTTACTTCAACCGGGAACTGAGACCCCAAGAGGCGATGCCTCCATCCTTGCAAGGCCCTCTTAATAACTAGTAACTCATTCTCCAGGACTGCATAATTGAGTACAGAAGGGGACAGGGGTTTCGACAGGTATGGCACCAGGAATTCTTCAGCCATGACGACTCTTTTGCTTTAGTACAGCTCCCAATGCACTGTGCGATGCGTCCTATGAAGCCCCCGCTCTTGTCTGGCATCCGTAAGATGGGGGTAGAGGCGAAATAAATGTTCAGGGCCCTAAAGGCTGTTTGGGTTTCAGGTGTCCAAACAAACCTGACCCCTTGTGAAGTAAACATTCTGTAAAAAAGGTTTAAAGTCCAAAAAACATTGCAATTCTCACAGATAAAGGAATTGGCCACTCAAGCAGAGCTGTTACTTTCTCGGGATCCATCTTATTACCCTGTGCAGACAGGACATAACCTAAATAGGGGACTTTCTGGTTGATAAAATACACACTTGTCCAGTTTGACAAAAAGAGGATTGTCTCTAACACTGCTTTCACATGACGTTCAAGGTCTGTGACGGTCTGCAAACACATGATCCATAAAGCGCTGAAACACAGCAGGGGCATTGGAGAGGCCGAAGGGCATTACTCGATACTCAGTGTCCGAAGGGCCTATGAAGGCCGTTTTACATCAGTCTCCGGGGCAAATGCGAATAACATGGTAGGCTCCACTGAGATTGAGCTTGGTGAAAATGGATGCCCCCTTGATGGAATCCAGAATGTGGGGCTTAAGAGGCAATGGGAATCTATCGGGTACTGTGATTTTATTGAACCCGCGGAATTCAATGAACGGGCGCAATTCCGTGGTGGTTTCCTTTTTTAATGAAGAACAAAGAAGCCCCTGCGTGGGATTTGGACTCCGTAACGAGGCCATTTCTAAGGTTGGTTTGCAGGTAATGGTTAAGAAAGTCTTTCTCTGCTTCTGAAAGGATGTACATGCAACTGAATGGCACTGGTTTGTCTGGTTGCAGCTCGATTGCACAGTCATCTCTATGATGCAGAGGCAACTCATTGTACTGGAGAACCAAAAACATGTCTTGGAAACCATGGTATGGCTCAGGGATGGTTTGAATTCAATCAACCAAGGTGGAAGAGGTGACCTGAGACACCAATAATGCCAAAAAATGAAGTCCTACTGAGTCCTTAGTTAAACAGTGGGAGATGCAGAATACAGAGCCCATAAACAAAGAACCAGTAGTCCAATTGACAAATGGGTTAGGACGATGCAATCACGGTAATCGCAGAACGACAGGGTAATGGGCTGCTTTGATGAGATCAAAAGTAATCTGTTCCATATGGGAGGCTATGGACATGGTTAAGAAGGATGTTTGCACCTTAATAGGACCCGGGACCAAAGGGGATCCATCAACTCCTTCCATAGGTATGATGGCGCATTTAGGGACCCTAGGTTCTTTTTTCCAGAGCCCACTGGTCATCTATAAACAACTCTGCAGCACCACAATCAATTAATTAATGCGGTTACATTAAGCAGGTCCCGGTTGGGGAGACGTAAAGTGACACTGATGACCACCATAGACTATTCTACAGAAGATAACGTGCATTCAGAGGAGCTCAACGGACCTTCCCGGATCACGGTTCCCTCTACGATCGGGAACTAGCATTTCATGACTGTCTTGGGGGTGGGCTATGGGCTCACTCAGAGGAGAGAGGCCCACGAGTCACATCTAGCTGCATCAGTTCCTCATTATCTGTACTCTCGACAAAAGGTCGGGGTGGGTCGCGTGTCAGATGTGTGGAACGCCCTTTTTAACATTCAGCATGGCGTTCCTGAAGCTGGTAATCTAGTTTCATGACTAGAGTGACCATCTCGGTGAGATTAGCAGGTTGGGGAACTTGAGACACCTGGTCCTTGAGCTCTTCGGTGAGACCCCTTCTAAAGGTAAGAGCATCGTCGGGCCAGGCGGTCTCTGTTGCAATTTGCTTAAAGCGGGTAACAGCGGGTAAAGCGGGTAACAGAAGTTAAAATGTTCAAAGACAAGTCATGACACATGCTTTATTAAATAGTGTGACTGAGTACATTATGTCCTAATTTTTAGCCATCAAATCAGGACTACAAACTATGTTTCCAATTCCTTTTCTGAGATCCAAGTTAAAAGAAATCCCTATTGAATGAGATGAGGGAAACCGTGTGTGTCGGTGAACACGGTCAATCTAATTCCCACAAATCAGTGTAATTCAACCTGTAAAAGGAGGACTTTGCAAGAGGACGGGCCAACTTATGTAAGCATTGGGTTTTTATCTAGCTTACGTTAATCACTCTATGCCACATTACAACGTCAAAGTCTTCCTTGGCCTTGGTGTAATTCACTGCAATTGGTTAGGACTTTAAAGGGCAAAGTAATGTAAGCAAAATGTCTGGATGAGGCAATTGAAATCTGCATCTTTGCTAGTGCATGAATTCTCAAAGATCCACCTTGCTCCGCATAGCGTGGCAGACTACCCTTCGTTTTCTCTCTCAATACATTAGAGGTGTGTTTGGCATATTTTATGACAAATTCAAAAAGGGGCAAAACCACCTGGTGGTACGGAGATGGTCTACTGAGGATTAAGCAATGGCATCAAGGCTCCGAGAGCTGGAACAGCGCGTGTCCTATCCCCGGCGTGGAGATCCCTTCAAAGACTAATTTACTGATGCTCAAAGGATTGCAGCAGATGCGGAGGAGTCCCGCCGGGCTGGCCCTTAATCAGGCAAGTTCTGTCCTGCACGGTGCGCACATGCAATGCATCACAACTTTCCAATCTAGAGGGGAGCCTAAGCCCTCAGCGAGCAGCCTCTTAGTTTGAGGTATTTGCCCTGCACAGAAAACTGGAGAAATATTACTTTTCTGAAAACCGACCCCATGACACTTCGGCGGTTGTGGGGGGGTGGGGTTGAGAGGGGCTGGGTGAGGTGTGTAAATAAACACTTAAGCGCAAAGCAGCAAGTGTGTTAATCTAAATCATGAACAGGAAAACATGAGACATTCCAATGCGAAAGATCCCAGGTGGTTTTCTGCATCAAATCATCAGAAAAACGTGCACTCGATAGAAACAGTGGATGCACAGGAGGCATGTATATTCTTGGGCCACATCACTAAAGTAGTGGCTGATACACCACGAAACAGACCACAATCATACATCATATGCCAGGAGAAACGACACCGGATTAAAATATTGTGCCAGGAGATCCAATGAATCAAAAGTGAAACCTACACAGACAGAGACTAGCATTATGTTTGGGGTAACCTGGAATTGCTCATTAGGGTGCAATAGTGGGTCTTCCAGAACCTCTTGAGGTGTCAACAGGTTCCCTGAGAACATGGGCCCCTGCAAGAAGTCCCCTCAATTTGGTGGGTTCCCTTTTACTCACCACACAACTAGCGGTGACACTGCAGAGTGGGAAACGGGCACAATGATCCATTTTAAAGACATAGGCCTGCAGAGAAGGATTACCGTCCATCTCTGTGTGGGTTCATCCCTGTCCAGAAAGGATGCATGTCTTTACTTCTGCATTCACTGCACCATACATTCACGTAGTCACATTTCCTTCTCCATACCATCACCTCATCATTACAGGAGGAGGCCCCCTGTACCCCTCTTCTTTGTCACCCCATATTCTAGCCCACTGCCACCCTTTGACCCCAACCCTAACCCTTAGCTAACCTTCACCACATCCATTGACTGTGAAGATGCAGACGAAGTAAAGGTATGCAGAAGTAAAGGTATGCAGAAGTAAAGGTATGCAGAAGTAAAGGTATGAGAATGTAAATGTCTGGCGAAGTGAAGGTAGACTCAGTAAGTGTAGGGGAAGTTTTCTAGGCGAAATAAAGGAGGGATATCGTACAGGAATAAGTTTATGGAGCATGCCATTTGTCTCAACTCTCCCGCATTTGCCGATTGTCATCGACCATTTGCCGGTCCTCCCCAATACCTGTGCACCTGCAAGCATAAGCTCTCTTTGACTGTGTCCCTTTGACAGTTACAGTTCCCTAGCCGTACAAGCTCAATGAACCATGCCAGGCTGGGGCGTTTTGCTTCCCCAGCCTTGCATAGCTCATTGGAAATGCTGGCTGGGGAACTGCATGTCTGTATGTGCAAGGGGGCAGGTGCAGAAACCAGGAAGCTTCCTAATTCCTGTTCATGCTTGCAGGGGGACTGAGTGCTGGAGAGGAAAGACCCACGGCAGAAGGTACATTTGTTTATGTTCGTATTTTTTCATTTAAATTAGGTGTATGTAGGCGTGCATTCTTGTGTCGTTAGGTGAAAGAATGTATGATGGATGCTGGTATGAATGAGACCACGATTGCTGTGTGTCCGTTTAAATGTGTGTGTATGTTCATTTATTTATTATTTAAATATGTGTATGGATGCGTGCATGCTTGTGTTATGAGTGAGTACATGATGGATGCTCGTATGAATGAGACAGCGAGTGCTTGCAGTGTGTACTATGTTGTCTAAATGTGTGCATTTGTATGTTCATTTATTTAAGTGTGTATGGATGCGTGCATGCTTGTGTTATAAGTGAGTGCATGATGGGTGCTCATGTGAATGAGAGTGCTTGCTGTGTATATGTTGTGTAAATGTGTGTGTTTGCATGTTCATGGATTTATTTAAATATGTGTATGGATGCATGTATGCTTGTGCTATGAGCGAGTGCATGATGGGTGCTGGTGTGAATGAGACTGAGCGCTTGGTGGGGGTGTGTGTGCACATGTGCAAGCTTATTTTGGCAAGTGGGGGTTGGAGGTTTGTACAACAAAGGCATTTTAAAAATGCCTTTGTTGCACAATCCACTCTCCACCCGGCCAAAATCAGCTCTCCGTCTGTGGGGGCCAGGGGACAGGGATGGTATTTTTTTTTACAGGACATCTATGATAGATGTCTAGTAGAAATTACCATACCTGATTCTCCCCCCAGCCCTGAAGCGCCTTGCATAAACCCCCGCTACCCCCCAAAGCGCCTTGCATACATATAATCACTTTGATTAGCAGGGGGGGGGGGGAAGAGTGAGAGTGAGAGAGGCGCTGTGGGGCCCAGTGGATACGGGTGGCATTTTTTTACTGAACATCTATCATAGCTGTGTAGTCAAAAATACCATGCCTGCCCACTGGGCCCCATAGAGGTCAGCTAAATAATGTTATAACCTCTGTACTAACCCAAATGTGAAAACGATTGTGAACTTACCCACAATGCAACCCACTCAGCTAAAGACAAGCAAATGGGCAGGATGTTAATTGTACTGCAAGGAAGCTGCTGATTGGAGGGGAAGACACTGACCTATTGTCCTATGTTTTTAAACGTTCATTCCAATGGACTCCGTGACTGTCACAGCTAGGAGTCCAAGGCACTCGGCAGCTGCCTGCGCTGGTTTTAGATTTATACACAGGGGTGGACTGGGAATCCAAGGTGGCCCTGGAATGAGTTTTCAAAGTGGCCCATATTGCACCATCTGAGCTAACATAGTCAAGAGGTGTTGGGGCGTAGCCTCCAAGATAATCTAGAAAAATAGGACCATAAGGTGTATTGCAGAACAGCGAGAATTTAACATCGGTTTGTTAAGAGTGACATAACCATGCAGGAAGTCTCATCAAATTCTTTACTCCAAATGCCTGTGGGGGATGTGGCGGAAGGGGTGGGGCGGCTGGGAGAGAGGAAACGAGGAGCAGAGAATCAGACAGCATCAGTCTTAGCCTGCCGATGGAGTACTTCAGACTGCACCAGGGCCTTGTCAAGTGCTAACTGGGAACAAAGAACAGAGGGGGCTTGAAGTGGCCGTCCAAGTGCGTTTGTGATTAGTGGGTTATGGATACAGAGCGTTCACAGGTGTTGCCTCCTATTGGGAGTGGAAGAGAAACTCTAAAGCTCTTACTTACAAGAATGGCAGTGTCAGTAAAAAAACAAGTGTCATGATAAATACCTCCTATTTTTATAATACTACTGAATTGCAGGTTGAGAGTGTGGGGTATTTTTGGGATGAAGTAAAGAATGTACTGGGTATGGGGTACAAACAGGTAATTTACTCGATGCAGTACTTTCCATGTACCCCATGCTGTAAAAGAAAGCACGTGATCCCAATCTGTAATTAGATGGTAGTTTATTAATGGGAGGTATCTTGTTTTTATCCTGATCGCCAACTCCCCATACTTGTAATGGGGCCTTTGGAGTCCACGAGACGTTGTTCTAACTTTAAAAGTGTCCACAGAGAGGCGGTGACTGCTGTAAACTCTGCCCAAAGTTGAATAGGTATCTGGCCACAGATGACGATGATGGGCTTGAGTAAGCAGGACATTATTGAGAAACGGGGAATCCCTGAGAAGAAGGGAATGACGGCTGTCAGTCAAAGCGCTCGTGTTTCAGTGCAAGCAGTGCAGGTCTGACCTGCAAGATTTGCCAGAGTGCCTTCAAAGAGCCACTGGGGCGACACTAGATGTGTGACGTCTTCCAGCTGCAAACCCCAGCCACTCCTGGGGCAAAGTGCCAAATTTCAGGCCCTTTCTGCATCTATTTGCAAGCCAAGTAGGGACCCCACTTTTGGTCTTGGTCCTTGGGTCCCATCTACATGTGGGTGTTTTAGGGAAATCGCAAAGGTTGCAATGGGCCCGGCTGGTTCCCAACTAGTGCTTCCTAGATGGGTAACCATAAAATAGGTGCCCATAATCAGGAATGCCCCAGGTTAAGCCAAGCCTTGGTTTTGGCCAGGCCACACCCAGGCTAAAATACCCTATCGACCGGTCCTCTCATGCCTACATATATCCCACACCTAGGAGGCCGGTGGCTCCATGGAGTAGCACGCAGTTCTCATTTCTAGAGAACAAAGCTCGTGTGGCTAGCCCTTGTTCTCTGGCCTAGAGCGATCATATGGGTGTTTAGGGTATTCTTGCCCGTTTCTTTTCATATGCCTCCGATACTGCCACGCACACAATCTTTCTAGAGCAGGGACTCGGTACTGCTGGTAGCTACCTTACGGGCCCCCAACGCTGGGAAGATTCCATGTCACCCTAACATGCTTTATTTGCACAGAGACTGAGCTAATGCTGCACTCCACTGAACTGCATTGCAGTGTTTCCCCAAGGAGGAGTCATCACCCAAGACATCAACGCTGTCGGCATGGTACAAACTAGTTTACAATGTACTATGCTATGTACTTAGCAGACAAATTTGCTAAAAAGTCTTGTACACGTCCGACAAGAACACCACACTCTAACTGCCTCAATATTCCTAGATACAATCTTAGCAGGTAGCAGTTTTCCAGTCTTGGCTGTTGAAATTGTGGAACTCCTTGCCTGCTCCCCTCAGATCAGAACCGTCCTTCCACAGTTTTAGAAACAAAACGAAAACCTGGCTTTTCTCAAATGATGCCTGAATACTGTATGAGTTTGCTGGTTCTATACAACATATCTATGGTTTAAACTTTTATTCCAACATTACAGAATACAAACGTCATAAGTGAGCAACACATTATCTATGCAAATAATTAACAATAAATATAAAAACCAATTCAGCAAATGAGAAAAATAGACAATCCAGGGAGAGAAGAAAAAAGTAAAGAAAGAAAGTCAGAAACCAAGAAAGGACAGAGAACCAGGAAACAATTGGTTAGCGAATGAAGCCAGCAATGTAGAATCCCAAAAAAAAAAACTCTAAACAAAAATTACAAGTATTAATGAACACAGCAAGAGCATATTCCAACTACAGAGACATCTCATTGTGCACAGAAAATGAAATTCAACTGTAGACCTCCAGGAACCCGTTCCAAATGTCCCAGAATTTCTCATCATCCACATTCTTGTAAATTGCCTTCTCATAAGATGAAACAGTCAATAGTTCATCCACCCATTCATCAATGTTAAGCGAGCTGCTTGATTTCCATAATCTCAATATCATCATCTTGGTTATCATACTGGCGCGGAGTATCCAAGTTGCCTGCCCAAAGGAGATATCATCAATCTTTGAAACGTCCCCAAGAATCAATAAGGAAGCAGAGAGGGGAATCGTACAACTCAAAACCAGACCCAACCTCTCACATATGCACTCCCAGAATGTCTTTGTCTTAGGACAGAACCATATCAAATGGCTGCGGGAACCTCTAGCACCCTTACACTTCCAACAGAGTTCATTGTCCATGAGATGTCTCTTAAACAACCAAACTGGTGTCCAACAGGACCTAAAGCGCAATTTCGTTCGTGATGCTCTAAGACCCCAAACTAGACTTACCAATCGGGTATTCTCACAGCAGCGCTGCCAACAGACATCATAAATTTCTTCTCCTAACTCCTCTGCCCAGATCACTGACAGCCTCGACTCTTCCTTCCTGAAAGATTTCAGGAATCCGTACATCGTGGCAGCAGGATGAGCTGCACTTCCACATAACTGCAACATAGACCAGGCAGTATTTGGTTCCAATAAATCATCACCACCAAGACTAGCAGTGACAATACCTTTTAATTTTCTGTACTCGGAGAATGAAAAAACAGCCTTATCATAAGTCCGGCACAGCTGTGCGTCCGGGATCCAACTTCCTCCATCAATTAGATCACGGAGGTACTTTATTCCCGGCAGAGAAAAACCTTCCCTTGGCTTTTTAGGGCTGGATTCAGCCAAATGGAGGCATCCATATGCAGGTAGGGGTTGGCCTCCATGCGCTTTGTGATATCACACCAGCAATCTTGCAGAAAACCAGTCAAAGGATTCGCTCCCTTCGAGTTAATCTTCTTTGAAGTCAGCAGAGCTCTGGGTTCCAACTGGGATATAGCGCCACATTCCCATGTCACACACTGTGGACAATAGACAAAAAATCAGGATGACGAGATCCGACAGAAAACAGAACACTTCTGTGTGTGTGTGTTTATTTGGCATCAACACATGAAGTTTCAGGTGACTAGACAATTTATTTTACAGTTCTTTCGATAAGCACGAAAGGTAACTGAAATAAAAACGGACAAGGTTGGTGATGGATAGTAGTAACACATATAGGTGTCGGCCTCAGAACTGTTAAAGTCAAAACTTCAATCAGATGCACGTTTCCCACAGATGGAGGGGGTATACAACCCAAGAGAGCAGGGAAAAGTGCGCCTCAGACTTGCATGGGTCCAAGGCATAGCTTACACATGGTGCACACAACAATATTTACATATAACATACACAAGGGGGGTGGAGCCGACTCACCAAGTTTTGACCTCAATAGTTCTAAGGCCGACACCTATATGTGTTACTACTATCCATCACCAACCTTGTCCGTTTTTATTTCACTTACCTTTCGTGCTTATCGAAAGAACTGTAAAATAAATTGTCTAGTCACCTGAAACTTCCTGTGTTGATGCCAAATAAACACACACACACAGAAGTGTTCTGTTTTCTGTCGGATCTCGTCATCCTGATTTTTTGTCTATTATACGTATACCCACCTGGGTAAATCAGGACCCCGCCAGGTGCCCTACAATATGTACCCACACACTGTGGACATTCCTCATTTGGAACAAGGAATTTACAGAGATGACGGGTCGAAAATGAAAGATGGTATTCACTGAAGTTGGGTAAATTCATCCCACCTTTTTTCAACGGGAGTTGCAATTTCCATATAGCCATATCTGTATATATTTGCACTGTATTCCTCTTCTGTTATCTGTAATATCGAGCATCCCATCTACATCATAGTTATGTAATGTAAATGTAAATAATTCACCTGTATTGTTTTTCACTGTGTTTTCATGCTGTAATATCATTGTAACGTTTGTGAGTGCGCCTAGATACCTACGGGTTTGGTGCGCAATATAAATAAACAAACTCCCATAGTGTTGAATGGGATCAAGTTAATTAGAAGTATACCATTACAGTTCATTGGCAAACCAGTCTGCACTTATGTGCACCTGTATGGAATAGACGGTAGCCTTTTCCAGGGAGTCAGAAGGACCCCAAACAAAAATCTTACATATATGTTCCCCCAGCAAATAAGAGGCTCAGGGTGGTGTTAGGTAAGGACGTTGTGCCCTATGTATATATTTACCAAGCACCAGAGGGACAGCAAAAAAGGTGCGCAGGTAAGTCTCAGGTGATTGAAGAGGACAGTCAGTGACTCTAGGTAGGACAGAAGATTTGGGGAAGACTTCTCACAACAGTGGCTGCTGTGTAGTAGAAGGCCCAGGTGTCACAAGCGCAGAACTAGGTTTAAGGGTCAGTATTGAGCCCGGCTTATTGGCATTCTGGCCTCTCCTTGAGCACCTCCAGTCACAGAAGATGCCTGCATCGGAAGTTCAGGATCGTGAAGAAGAAAGACCTCTGCTCAGGATGAAGAGATGCAACAGAACCCAATCACAGTATTCCACGATGATGCAGCCAACGAGTGGGCAGCAGTGAAGGAAGATGCCCGATTGTAAACAGGTTGGGCTCACTAGTTCAAGGGAGGTAAAGACCTAGAAGACTTCCCCCAGCTGAAAGAGGAGGATCTTCACCTTACAGAGTTGGCTTTGTCAATCGCCACCGCGCGATATCACAGCAGCCTTCAAGGACCTCTTGATGCTTTGGATAAAAGTTCCAGAGGTTGACTGTTGAATGGCTACAAAACCTCCCCTGATATTCACAACGCTGGTCTGGGGGCTACACCAGATCACCTACCTGGATACATGTACCATTCAAACCCTGCAGATTGGGATGTGGATTAGGGTGTCTGAAACCCCCTATACAATCTAAACCAGTTGAAGCACCCTGTTGCTTTTACCGGGTTTCGGACAGAGCCTTAACAGGAGGAAGATGGCAAGAAAGACAGTGGTTCAAAACCTAGCTACTAGTAAGACATAACCATGTGTCTCTCACAAACCCAGCTTATCCTCCACACTCTTGAGGGCCCAGCTAGGCAAACGCACTAATCCAGACCACACATGCAACCCGGCCAACCTTCTCCAAATCCACATCAACGCTCCCCCTTCCCCTTCGTGCCATAAATGCACTTTACTGCTGATTAACACCTGCTCAGCCATCCTACATGTATCAGACATTTCGGACTTGATCATCACCAATAAGTGTGATGCTATCTTCATTACCGAAACATGGCTCACACCAATCTCCTTCCACATTTTGACAACCTCGTCCCACCCGGATACTTTATCTAACATGAGCAGTATGGGAAAACGGGAGGAGGTGTGGCAGTGATCTACAAAGTTGACTGGCCTTGTATGGCACACAATCAATCACTATTTGATTCAATGGAAATTCCAATTCCTTCCACCTCATCTACATATCACCTCACAGGTGTGGTACCTTCCTAGATGAGACTAAGGACAACATTTTAACTGCTTCTGTCTCTCATGTGACCAACATCTTGCATGGAGACTTCCACCTCCCCAAGCAACCTAAAACACCAGACACGCATTCCTGTCCCTGGTAGAATCACTGGACATAACCCAATGCATTCTAGCCCCCGCACACACACATTTGTTGAGAGGCAGATTAATGTGTTATCAGTAGTCATCAGTAGTGTCTGCCGCTCCCTGGCCCAATACCGCACAGGTGAGAAACATTACTCGCTGAGGCAACCGTACTGCCCTTATCCCAGGCAGGTACAGCAAGACAGACTATTTAGTCTGAAGATGGCAAAAGCAGTCAAACTACCATTGTAACCTTAACAAGCACATGCAATAGACACAAAGCACACAGGCACTCCACGTGAAGAGATGTAGACACTAGGTAAAATATGCATTTATAAATGAAGAATATTAACATAGCATCCAAACGACATGAAGAGCACTAACAGATGCAATGTAGAAGTTATATCCAACATGTACAATACACAAATACAGCTCACTAGCATAGAAAAAAGAGTGTAATTGGGCAGCCATCATCTTTAAAAAGGAAGCCAAAGCATGCTTTTGACTAAAAGAAAGGCCTCAAGACTTTGAGAGCACTCAAAACGCTGAAACCACAGAAATACAGATCTGTGCAGAGTTCAGACAGTAGCTAGCAACCTAAGACAAGGTTGCCATGAATAAGGGCAGATAAGAACGACAGAACGAAAGCACGGGATAACAATTCCCAGGACGCAAGCAATATATTATCATTTTAATTAAGAGGGCAACCAGTCTTTGTTAGCCAGGTGTAAGGACACTGTAAGCCAAAAAGCTCCATGAAGTATAATTCAAGAGTGTCCCCTGTGGCAACAGAAAACACAGCCCACATGGCAATATTAGCTAAAACCTTAATAAATAGGAGCTAATTCGATTGTGTCTTATCACAGGCCACTCATTATTCGAAGACAATGTCTATTCATTAGAAGTGAACACAGATGGAACACCTGCCCTTATTCTCGACACATACACAGAGACACAAGGTGCTGCACAAGTCCAAGTACAAAGAGATCATCTTGGCTCATGGCCTAGGAATGAGGGATCGTAACTTTTTTAAATGAACAATGTATTGTATTATATTGTATTGGTCATTTATATAGCGCCCTTTCCCCATTTGTATGGCCGGAATGCGCTTTGTGGTTGGAACGTCCTTGGGGACCGAAGTCCATGTATGCAAGATTCTAAGAGTTGGCTTTAAGATGCGTGTGTGCATTTTGGCATGTTAGTACTTAGGTGGGCTGGCTTGGCTCCAGTAGGCAGATCTGAGGTCAGGCATGTGGGCGGGTGCTGTAGGTGTGTAAGAAGATTCAATTCAACACTACAGCTAAGTCAATGCCTAGTCTGGGACACTGAATGGAAACCCTTATTGATATATCTTTATGTCCAGTTCATGAGCTCTGGATGACTACCCCTATATAACACCCCTCTCTTAGAATCCCCCTGACCCCACTGAGTCAAGAAGTAGTTCTGTTTTGCAAGTTTAAAGGTTTATTTGAGAAATAAGACTGAATATAGATACCAGGCTTTTATAATAAATTAATAATCGATATCGCCCTATAATGTTAATCAACAATGGGTAATCTGACACTAGCACACTTCTTTATAATCAATGAGGAGTTAGTATAGGATGGATCAAGTAGCAAAAATAATTTTATGATTTCGAGGGAAAAGCAATGAGGAATAAAATGCAGTACAGAAATACTTGAGATGATTTTAGCAAAAGATAATATAATCACTTTTTCTCTGGCAATTCACCCCCCTCCCCTATGCAATGTAAGACATGGAAGTAGATGGAAAGAGGAGCACACAGTTCTCAGGAATGCAATCAAATACAATACGAAATTCAGTTCCCCCCCAGCAAGCTTAGAGACAACCGGTATGAGTTTTAAAACACAGGCCCAAGTGCTTTGAATGTGGTGGCAATGAAGTGAGAAATATGCTGAAAATGCTTTTAATTCCCTTTAGGAGGTTCAGGGTGAGTGAGAGATACTTGGGATGAGTTCAGGCTCACTTTAGCAATGATTCAGAGATGGTGATTAAGAGGCAAACGAATTTTTAGCAAGGAAAGAAATGACTGCTGATGGTTACACGTGGCTGGATTTTTAACCAAATCGCAAATCGCGGTAAAATTCGTGAGTGCGTGAATCGTGATTACGGCAAAAGTATAAGGAGTAGCAAGTCGGTTCTAGGTTCGTTGGAAAGCTGAGATTCTAAGCTTTCAGAGGAAAATTTCGTTCCTATCCCAAACGGTTCCAGAGATACGGACGATTAAATAAAGGTAGTTTTTCGGATTTAAAGTAAACTCAAAATGACAGGTGACAGCTTGCAGCTTCAGAATTGACAGGTGACAGTTGTGCAGCTTTACAAATGACAGATGACACGATTTCTAGGAGGCTGTTCTACTTAGGTTAAAATAGTTTGGATTACATTATTTTAAGAGATTGGTTCTGCACAGTTCTGCTAGGTACTCACAATATAAATTTGAAATAGGCCTCGCCACGGATCTGGTCAGGTTTTGGACTGGACTCCGGTTCTGGTCTGGGCACTTCACAGTGATCTGGGTCAGCTCTCTGGTTCTGCTCACAGCGGTCTGGGTCACTCTGGATCTCTGGTCTGGTCTGTCCGGATACAGCGGTCTCTGCACGGCTCCTGGATCTCTGCACTGGTCCTGCCAAAAAGTTCTTGGCAAGGGATTCAAGCAGCTCGCCCGGCTGTGAGTAGCTTGCAATGATTTGAGGCCTGCTGCAGAGAACTCAGCTTGTGGTTTTAGGCCTCTGATTTAGGTTCTAAAGTACAAGTTCTAGGTTCTGGACTATGTAGCTGGAGTCAGTCTGGAACTGGTATCTTCTGGATGTTGTGTGGTCCGGCAAAACGCTCCGCAGCAATTGGATTTGAATCTCTCTACCTGTCCCAGCAGTCTGTTCTTTTTATGTGTTTTGAAAATGGGTGTGTGCCTGGGCCTAGCTAAGCCTGCCCCTCTCTACTTGTCATTGGCCCAATTCTCCCCTCTCCCATGATTGGGGGAAGGAAATGTGAGTCAGAGTGATGCTGTAGGTTTTATGGGTCAGAGGATCCTCCCCTGGTCAGTTTGCCCACAAATCTATATTTGATTCAAATACATCCTTCCCAGATATACAATTTGTTGAAATTACATGTGCACATATTCCTTATGGTCCATGCTTGTCCGCCTCTGATCTTCCTGGGGGCTTGCATTCAAAAATGACAACATTTTGCACTTTTTAACTGGTTTTGCAATATCGGACATTTACCCAAATTTACACACATGTGCGCAAGGAGTATGGACATTAATTGATGAAGTGTCAGATTTTTAACATGCAGACATTTGGAGTGAGACCCTATTTTCCGCTAGTATTCCCCCAGAATACACCAAAGGGTCCGAACGCATCTCAAAATGTTCACAGAAAAATCACAAAAATAATGATATTACTTATATAATTCTGACAAGTCCGCACTATGAGTTATCTATCTTTTTAAAATTATGCCTTGGTCAAAAAGGGGTGTGGCCTCCCACATCACAGGCTGAAATAACTGGTTTATCCACTTCCCCCAAGCTCAGCTGCTAGCAGAGGCACTGCCCCTCACAGTTTCCCCTAAGAGGAAGCCACTTTACTGCCCCCCAATATAACATTTGCCTGAGTCCAGGACAGGCCTTTGTTCAACTCCCTGTAGTCCCCAGCTGCTCCACCCCTAATCTAATCAACAGGGCCATGTAACCTCAGGATGCAGCCAGGCCTGGGAACACAGCTGTTGATCCAGTATCAACTCCTGTCGGGGGTAGTTGTCAGGCAGAATTCAGTTTCATTAAGCCAGGTTTCAGCTAAATGTCACTTTCTGTTCCCAGTTTTCTACATTCAAATCAAACTGACAATTTGTACATATGCATTAAATAATTACTTCCTTCAAGTCATTTCAGAATAATGTTTTACATTGTATCCACCTCTTAGCAAGTCTTTCCTTGGTCTGGTTTTGTTTCATTTATTCAGTTTTACACAAAAGTCTGGTGGTTTTAAAACGCCGGCTTTCTGATAGTGGTGAGTACTGGTAATGCAACCATTTTTTTGGGATTAAGAAAATGAATTCCCCACAAGAAGGTTGTATCTTTGGAGTGGTCTTGTGCCAACTGCACAGTTCTCCTATTCTGGCGTGAATGTGGGCGGCGATAGCTCATCCCCACATCCACCCAGTCTATTGATTTAGTTTGTTCTGGGATAGAATAATGGGCGGCGACAGCTCATCCTCACATCTACCCAGTCTATTGATTCAACATGGGTCAAAACCCATGACAGGTGGCTCCGGATAGAGCGCTAGTGCTGGAGACTCAACATGTGCCCAGCTAGACCAAAACATTTTCTAGGTTTTCACTGTATACTAATGTCAGAGATGTTGAGGCACTTCAGGGTTTTCAGTGCGGACAGCTATGCTAGCTGCTAGCCCGGATTTGCATAGCCATAGTTGCATTCTATAGTGCATGGATGGGTGGCCGTGCCTGCGGCCTGTGTCCACAGATGTGGTGCAAGACATACATATCTTAAACTAAGATGGAGTTCAACTTCAATGTTGCTTTCCTAGGTCCAACACGTTTGGCTGGTCTTGCCAGCTGAGGACCGCCTAGACTGAGAAGAGCCTGAGCAGTGGGAGGGGGACACAGAGGGATGGGGAGTGATGTACGATCAGCTGGAGGTGAGGGGGGAGCAGAGATTATCACGGTGTGCCGCTGCAAACGCTGCTAGCATCTGTGGAGGTTTCGGGGGATAGGTGTGTTGTCAGGTTTGGGCCAGTACTTCTGTGCGTGTATCACAGCATAGAGTGGGAAAAGATTTGAAGAGGAGGAAGAAAAGAGACAGATTTTGAGGGACTTTCTGAATGCTAGGTGATTGGCGGATGTGGAGAGGCCGTGAGATCCAGGTGATCAGAGCTTGGACGGAGGAGGAGGAGATGCCCAGTCTGGTGCAGTTGTAATAGGGGACAGTTAGGAGAGATGCTGTGCCAGAATTGAGTATTCTGGAGGAGTGCTAGCAAACGAGTTTGTCTTGGTGGAATTCTGGGCCGTTGTTGTGGATGACACAGTGATTTATGCAAATGGCTTTAAAGGTAGTTCCTCGATTAATAGGGAGCCAGTGGAGGACTCTTAGTGTAGGGCCGATGTGTTCTCTGGGAGAGAGGTCAACGAGCAGGCAAGCCGCAGCAAGAGGATGATGGAAATGATGGCAGAGAAACAGTGAGGATAGATGAGGTATGGGAAGATACGCCGGAGCATGCATAGGTGGAAGAAACATGTTCTTGATTCGGAGTTGATGTGTTGGGAGAGGGATAAATCCATGTCCAGTGTGCATCCAAGGTTTTTCACTCGGGTGAAGGTTGCTGGGTTAGCGGGAGTTTGCCCCTAGGGAATGAGGGTTGGAGGCCCTAGAGAATGAGGCCAAGGAGTAGGCTGTGGAAGGAGCACTGTTTTCCAGCAGACTAGGATTTCAGTTTTCCCAGGGTTGAGAATGAGGTGGGATGACGTCATCCAGTAGTCAATATCGGAGAGACAGGATGACAGATCTGGGTGGGGGGAGCCCAGTGATTTGGGGATTTTAAGGATGATCTGGGTATCGGCCTGTGTAGTTGTAGCAGGTGACATTGTGGGAGCGGATGAGTGCAGGGAGTGGGTTCAGAAAGATGTTGTAGAGGAGGGGAGATAAGGAAGCTGCCTGTGGGCCCCTTTTGTGTACTAATCGGGATGTAGAGGTGAAAGGGTGGAGTAGCATGATTTGCCAGTGCTTAGAGATGAAGGAGGAGATACAAGTGAGGGCAATGTCTTGATTCCTAAAGAGTGTAGCCTGTCTGGGAGTATGGTGTGGTCAATGTTATCGAAGGCAGCAGAGAGGTCAAGGAGAATGAGTACAGCGCATCCTTCATCAGCCGCTGTTCTTTTTTAGGTCATTCTAAACAGACACTAGGGAGAACTCCATTCCTCAGAAGGGTCTGAAGCCAGATTAGACACAGTCAAGGAGGTTGTTGGCTTCAGTGAAATGGCCGAGTTGCTCGTTAGCTGTGCGGTGCAGGAGTTTGGCCAGGAAGCGGGAGTTGGAAATGGGCTGAGAGTTGTGAGGAAGGAGTGGGTCGAGCATAGGTTTTTTGAGCAGGGGTTTGATGTAGGAGGTTTTTAACGCTTCCTGGAAGATTCCAGATGTTAAGGATTGAGCGTGCGATACTACCTGCACAGGTTGAGGCTAGGATGTTTTTGAGGAGGGTGGCCAGGCAAGGGTCTTCAGGGGAACCTTATGGGTGGCTCTGTGCTAGGAGCAAGAGGAACTCCTGGTGTGAGATCGAAGAGAAAGAGGCAAAGGTCTGCATCTGTAAAGAGTTTGGGGAATGGGTGGGGGCATTATTTCTATTTCAGAGATGATGGCAAAATGTCTGTCGATAGCGAAGTTGTGGAAATGTTCCAATAAGGCATTGCATAGGGATTGGCAGTAGGGCGGAGGGGGGGTAGAGCAACCCGGGGGAACTGAATTCAGAGACGATGCTATGCAGTTCCTTGCGTGGGTTGCACTTTTGTTTTGAGTGGTTGGGTTGGTTCTTCAGATCCCTTCCAGATGGTGATTGAGGGTTTTTAGTTATTTGAGGTTGGCGGTGCACCATCTGGGTGTGGGGCCTGATCTCTGAGAGCAGTTTTGTTGGGGTGAGGGGTGTGAGGGCACTGGAGCCAGTTGCCAAAGAGTTTGATTGGGGCGGGGGCCTTCCTGGACAGTCCAGGGGCCTCTCTCCCCCTACTGACTGTCTGGCTCATGTCTTGACAACTTGTGAATTGCCCAAGGTTAGTCAGCAAGAATCCAAGCAACCAAATAGAAACCCCAATGGTATGCCACCCATGTAATAGATTGCCAACCAATCACTTGGTGTAGAGATAATGTATCTTTACCTTTATCAATGTATAGGTGGTACTAGGTGGAGCGTTCAGATCTGCGTGACCCAATCAAACGTTTTATACATATAGAGTGCATGTGTAGCCAACACTACTTACTAATCCCTGTTCCTCAAAGGTTTGTGTAACTAAAATTATGTTAGGACGTCAGTGAGGACTAATTTGTAGTATTTAACCAATTGTTTTCTAGGGATCCTCTGAGAGAAACATGATTTTAATGCTTGAATGCTGTCCCTGCTTTATTTGGATGATAATAAAACTGGATTTTGCTTCACCTTTTAAAATGTCTTTGAGTCCAGTTTGCATTGACTCCTAGTCCCTTTGGTAATTTGGGCCTTTCCTGGGCCATTTTAGCACATTAGGGGATAATACCATAGACCTCATCTTATCCCTCTTCCCTCCAGCTAAGTTGCACAGACCTCATCATGATCGATTGGACAGACCTTGCAGCCATCTCCATCTCCTTAGCACACTCCCTACCAGCTCACAAAGGTCAGGATAGGTACTCCATGGTGACATGGCACTCCTTCAAATCTTTTCCAATAGAGCCTCTGGATAACCTCTACGAACGTCACCTCACGTATCTACCAACTCTTGGCAGATGCTTTCGCTCCAGAAAAAGTGGGCTGCGCCAGGATCAACCCGTCCGCCCCTGCCTTGTACACACAGGTGACCGCTCTCAACAAATGGTCCATTATAGGTCACAAAAAATGCTGCTGTGAGGCCAACAAACCAGAGGACCTTCTATCCCTCAAAGCCTCATGTGCCAAGTGGTGGACCTGGATATCCCAATCCAAGGCTACCTATTATTCCACCAACATTAAGGCCGCCTCTAATAGGAGCAAAGCCCTTTCTGCAGCAGTAAAACACTTCTCAAACCTCGCACCAGACCCACAGTTACCAGAATCCACTGAGAAGTGTAAGGCTATCAATAAGGTTTTTATCAAAAAGTCCAATACCATCAGGCTCTACATCAAGGGCTCCAATCCTTTGAACCCACTCAGTGTCCCTTCGGACTATTCAACCCTGTATACCAGATGTGTGATGCTGGGCTGACAGGCGTGTGTGGGCTTCCCAATTAGAAGGCTGCAAATTCAAATGAAAATGGACAGAACAAGCATTTTGTAGCAAACCGTTATTAAAATAGACAGCACCACCTGCTGGTATTCAACATATCATAAACCAAACCGGGCTGCTTGCCCTACAAGACTGACTGGTCTCATAACTTCTTGAGTTCTCTGTATTTATATATGCACTGTATGTAGGTGTTTATTTCCCTATGTGCCCACAATAGGTGCAACTGGTTGCAACAGCGCCTTGATGCCCCCTGGGCTTAGGCGCTTTACAAATGAAAAAAAGAAAGAACAAGACCAAATTCCGAAATCTCGGGTAGTGTCGCATATCTATGCATCTTTGCGTATGGGTGGTCCTGTCTGCAGACCAATAAGCCATTTTTACCAGAGAAGCCCCATAATCGGCATTTGATATTTCCTTTCACAAATATGTACCTCCGTAAACATGGACTTCCATTCCCATAATGCACCTGCCAGACATCTGGAAAACCCGTCAACCCAATCCTGAAACATTTTTGGAATCTGAGCTGCATGCTCACTGGTTTTACCATGCTGGAAGCAGCCAAACTAATTTCAATGGACTGTACATTCAAAACGCCACAAACATTATTGTGCTTTCTTTCTATACAAAAACATCTGGAGTTTGTCAGCATTGGATCCTCTCCTAAAGTCCATGTCAGGTATTTCCATTAAGCACATCTGACACTATGTGCAGCCCAATCATGCAGCTCCACCTAGGCGTTACTCCTTGTTAGCACTGCTTATAAACAGCCACACTGTCAAGCTCCCTGTTCTGAACCTCATGCAGCTGTGACCCATTTGGAATCTCTCTCTGCCTGGCAGACTATTCTGCCTTGTGCTTTGAATGCAACTGTTCCCTGCTCCTCTCCTGCCTTGCTCTCATAAAGCCTTGCCTTGCAGGCTCAGTTCTACACCTTTTGCCTGCTGCCAGGGTTTTTTCTTCTTCCCTTTGTGCTCTGGCCCTGCAGCAATTAACCCTCGTTTCTTGTCCCGATTTCCTGCCACACCCAGCCCATGTACTGTACACCTGCAACTTTCAGCCTCTGTTTGTTTTGTTTGTTTTGTTTTATTCGTATTCATATAGCGCACAACAGCCCGAGGACATCGTCGCACTTGTTACAGTACAAAGCTTAGTTAGTTACATGATCATTAGCAATATATATACAGGTTGCAATATAGTTACATAGTCATTAGCAGTATATACACAGGCTACAATATAGTTATATTACATTTGTGTTATATTACAATATACATGGCAGAAGTGGAGGAGGCAGTCCTCCACTTGCTAGTTGAGGAGAGTGGCCTTGAGGTTGTTGCGGAAGACAGAGATGGAAGTTTCAGTTCTAAGGGTGGCAGGGAGCGAGTTCCAGAGTTTTGGTGCAATATAGGAGAAGCCTAGACCTCCCGTTGTGGCTCTCTTTATGCGTGGTATGTGTAGCTGTTTGGTGTACTGAGCTCTGGTGGCCGAGTGGATGTGGTCCTTGATATTGCTTCTGATAGATATGCTGGAGCAGTTTTGTTGATGCACCTGTGAGTGATGGTGAGGATTTTCAGAGTAATACGGTCTTTGACCTGGAGCCACCGGGCTTCACGCCTAGCGTGGGATATATGGTCTCTTCTAGGGATGCTCATGGCGGCTCTGAGGGCATTGTTTTGTGTGGTTTGCAGTCTGTGAATGTTTTTGGCAGAGGTGCCAGCTAGAAGGGCGTTGCAATAATCGAGTTTGGCTCCTATAGTTGCTCTAGCTATGGCCATGCGGTTGGGGGTGGATAAGTAGGGTTTAATGGCATTGATGGTTTGGTGCTGAACGTTGATACAGAGGCTATGGTGCTGACTTGTTTGGTCATCAATAGATTTGCATCAATGTGAACACCTAGAATCTTGACGGAGGATAATACAGAGATGGTTGAGTTGTCTATGTTGAAATTTTTGTATTGGGGGGCTTAGTTTTGATAATGTGTTTGACTGGCCCAGGATAAGAATTTCAGTCTTCTCCCCGTTAAGACGGAGGCCATTGATTGCCATCCAAGCTTGGATAGTGGCATAGATGTTGTGAAGGGCCGTGGCGTCTTGGTGATAGAGTCCAGATAAGGGTAAAAGTACTTGAGTGTCGTCTGCATAGTTTGTATATGCAACACCCTTGGAGTCAAGTAGGTCGAAGAGGGGTTTTGTGAAGAGGTTATAGAGGGTGGGGGCTGTACAAGATCCTTGGGGGGACACCGCAGTTTATAGTGGTAGGATCTGCGTTCGCTGTGTCGGAGTAGACCTTCATGGCTCTTCCTTCAAGGAAGGAAGTGATCCAGAATGCTGCTTGATTAAAGAAGTGGGCTGCATGGGTGAGGTGGGTGGTGAGTGTTTGGTGATCTACCAGGTCAAAAGCAGCTGATAGATCGAGGAGGAGCAAGGCAGGTTTGCCTTTGTTCATGATCTGTGAGATTTGATTTTGGAGGTCTAATAAGACGGATTCTGTTCCATGACCGACACGGAAGCCAGATTGTCTTTTGCCCAGTATGGAGTTAGCTTCTATGTATGATTGGATCTGGATGTGAGCTGCTTTGTCCAGGATTTCTAGGAGGAACAGGACTGTCGTTATCGGTCTGTAGTTGTTGGGTTGCACTGGGTCAAGTGTGGCCTTTTTTTTTTTAGAAGTGGCCGCACCCAGGCTTCCTTGAGATTGTTTGGGACAGTTCCCGTTTGGAAAGATGCGTTAATGAAGGCAGTAATCAGGGGTGCCAAGTCATTTGGCGCATTCTTTGATGATTTTGGGAGGGCAAATGTCTGCTTTGCAGAGGGATGGTTTGAGGTTTTTGATGAGATTAAGGACCTCAGGTTCAGTGACGTTTCTGAAGGAGAATTGAGCGTGATTGAGATTACTACACTTGTCTTGTGTAGGGCAGTTGGTTTTTTGGTTTAGGAGGGCTTTGCGGTGGTTTTGGATTTTGTTCTGGAGGAGTTTTATTTTGTTGAGCATGGCAGACTGAATGCTGGCACACCAGGCTTTGTCTTTAGTTATCACGTCAGCAGTAGCCGGAGGAGTGACTAATTCATTAAAGATTGCGAATAGTTCTTTAGCTTGGGAGTTGGCCTTTGAGATCCTATCATTGAAGGAGTTGGATTTTGCTGCTAAGATGGCTTTTTTATATTGGAGGGCTATTTGTTTGAAGAGGCTCTTATTTAGATCACTCGGATCCGTTTGCCAGTTTTTTAACGACTGGCGCTTTTGAGCTCAGAGGGTTTGGAATTCTTCCAAGAACCAAGAGTTGCAGTGAAATTATTTTTTTTCCTTCTTGCTTTCAAGTGGGGCTATAGAGTTTATGGCATTGGTGAAAGTATCATTGAAGATAGCTGATAGTATATTTGGGTCCTGAGAGAAAGGTGGTGCTAGGCAGGGGCCTTTAAGGTGGGGACGCAAGTTGTCTGCATTGAGTTTTTTAGAACTTCTTATTGTGGCAGGTGGTGCGTGGGTGAGTGTCTTAGGTTTAGGGTTGGTGGGGATGAGGAATTCGATGCATGTGTGGTCCGTCCAAGGAAGGGCGGTGATTGAGGTAATGTTGGATGCACAGTTGTGATCCATGACCCAGTCAAGGGTGCGGCCTTTGGAGTGAGTAGGGGTGAGGACTCTTTGGGAGAAACCTAAGTCTGCGAGTTATTTAGCTAGGGTTGCGGCGGATTTATCCTTAGGATCATTGTATCCTAAATTTAAGTCTACTAATAGAAGGATTTTGGAGGACTTTTTAATGTTGTTGCTGAGTCGATGGGAGAGGTGCTCTTGGAAGCCAGCTGGGAGTCCGGGAGGTCTGTATAGGATGTGGATGTTGATTCGATTATTGGGGGGAAAGCGTAAGCTTGGCTGATAGGATATCAGCATTACCACCCCATATACTATGGTCTGCTAATCTGATGGATAGTGAGTGTTTGTGGATAAGGGCGGCTCCCCTTTCAATCTTATCACATCTATCTTGCCTAAGGATGGTGTAGCCTGCGAGTAGGGCTAGTGCAATGGATGGGCAGGAGGCATCATTGAGCCAGGATTCGGTGATGCAAAGTAAGTCCAGATTAAGTGTGGATAGTAGATCATTTATCTCGAGGGCATGTGCAGGTAGGGAGTGTACGTTACTTCCATTGTTTCCATTACGTCTGCTTCTCTGCTCCCTGCTCTGCCCTTCCATTGCTTTCAGATCCATTTACTCTCACACTTTACCCCATTAGTCAGTATCTGTTTATCTTGCTTCTGGTTGTACAATTTCCTGTTAGTTCTAGTGCTGTTCTCCACAGTCTTGCCTTGTATAGTTTGTGCGTTTCCAGTCTGGTCTTGCAGGCTGCTTTTGTTACCTAGATTCAGTTACCTTGTATCAATATCCTGCTCAGTTACTGTGTAACAGTACCCTGCTCAGTTACCCTGTACCAGTTCCTTGCCTCCATTACCTTGTACCAGTGCCATGCGTCTGCATTCATACTCCCTGCTTTCTTGTTCTGAATTCTTGTTTCCCTTTTGTCTCTCTTAGTGTCTGGTAAGCATTGGATGGTGTCTGCACCAGTGCCTCTGTGTATTCCTTTGTACAGCGATTGGCTCCTATGCCCTAGGAGGCAATCTCTGCCCCTTTATTTGTCTCGTTTTACTTGTAGTTGAGTTCTGTTCCCACAGAAGGTATCCACTGTATGTTCCAGCTGGACCCACACAGGCTTGTCTGGTGTAAGTACACTCCTTGTTTGTTCATTAGGGTCCAGTTACCGAAGCTACTCTTACTGCCCTCTTGCAGGGGTGTGTAGGGGGTGGTGCCTGTAACAGTAACTTGCACAGAGGAATAGAGCTTCCCTTATTTATGTGGGTAGTCTCAAGCCCAACCTGTGTATACCCCTAGTGGGATTCCTCATGGTTTGGCCAGTACATGGTTGTCATCGCTTCTTGGTCACCATGGAGGTCTGCCTTTTTTGCCCATTCCATCATTCTGATTTACCTTATCTGTTCTTCCTTCTTCACCCTCCTGCTGTATGAGCTTGCCTATCCCCTTATATCAGCATAGCCGCCCCCAAACCCATCTATGGTGCCCTGTGCATCTTCTGACAGGTAGGGCCTTTGCAGCCAGCAAAGAAGGCTAAAGTGTGGAAAAGCAAAGATTATTCCCAGAAACGCTGGGTGTGAACCTCATTGACAATAGCAAAGTGGAAGCTTGGCCCTTGTGTTAAATAGACACTGATTTTCTGATTGGTCGATGGGTTATTTTGGCAGGATTTTTAAAGAGATTGACCAAAGGGATGGTCTCCGAGCGGTGGGGTCCAGTTATACAGACGACAGGGAGTGGTGGTTTTCCATGTAAGGTATGCATATAGGAAGTATTAGTTACCCGGCCTACAAATACTAGGAGCACCTAGACAAATGACTGTTGCCTATCCAAGGGGAGACAGCCAATGTGGAGCCTTTCCAGACATCAACATGCATTACCATGTGCCTCACTCCAGCCCAGGTAGGAGTAAAGGGTTGAACTGGGCTTTGGCAAATTCCCAGAGAAAGAGAAATATCATGTAATCACTTCTCCTGGCATTTGGTATCCCCAGGTGGCTATATTTTGGAAGTGATCTCCTCCTTCCTAACCCAGAGAACTAGGCTTGTGGGCACCTAAACAACAAGGCTGCCTGGAGCCATTATACCTAAACAGGACAATGCCTATGGAAAACGTCCACACTTCAGTGAGCATGTATGGAGAATTTCACACTAAAACGCATAATGAAAAATCGAACCAGCTCTATGGCTCGTACAGATGGCTCGTACAGCTTCATGTGTTAAAAGAGTAATATAGATTGCAACAGTTAATGACCCCCACATCAAGGACTGATATGGGAGAAGGATTCCTCAATCAAGAAATAACTTGCGCACCTGATAAATGGGTTCCGGTCGGCTTTCCTTCAGGAAGTCTCGGCAGATTCCCAGGTGCGCTCCTCTTCTTCTGCCCGCGGCTTCGAGAGTCCCAGCTCCTCTTCTGCGTCTTCATCTTGCTGATCTTCTCACTGTACATCTTAGCCAGGAGTTGCACCTTGTTGATGATCTTTTCTGAGTTCTGCATCACGCAGCTGCCCTCTTCATCACAGAGGCCCAGATTAGAGAGCATGGCAGGTGGGCAGCAGGAGGAGTGGCTGCCACAAGGGTCATTTTTGAGCTGTTTCTCCTGTGGTTGATTTTGGCTGAGAACCAAAGCGTTTTCAGTTACGTGGTTACTTTGCTGGTCACAACCACTCAATGGACCCTTTTTGCAATCTTCTGAGGGGTGCACTTTAGCAGAGGGGCTTGCAGTGGTGTCCAGATCGGATTCTTCCACAATAACCAGCTCTTCATGAAACTGGTTCCCCGGCTGTGTGTCAAAAGCTCTCCCAGACCCCTTTCCTCTTTTAGGACCCATGCAGGATTTCTGCATCCACTCGGTGGATCGTTCCTTCTCTTTCCACTCCTTTCGAATGTCGGCACAGGACTTGTATTCTTCGTGCTCCACACTGCCCTTGGAGGGTTGCTTGGGAGCTTCGCCATCAAACGGCAATACATCATGGTGCAGCTCTTCATCAATGGGTGAGGACACCCTGTTAGAGTGGCACACATTTGCGCTGTGGTAAGGGGAACACACCGCTGCAGATGGTAGAGAGCATCCCTCGCCTTGCTGAAATACGCTTCCATCTCTATCCTTGCGGTTCTCATGCTGGAGAAGGTAATTGAACCTTAGAATAGAGTCCTTCACTACTCCAGGGGGAACAAAAGAGATGTTCTCTCTCTTGTCCATGTACAGACTGTTGGTGTCGGCAGTCTCATAATAATTCTTTATTTTTTCAATCAGCAAGCGGTCATCTTGGGTCAGGGTTGAATCCCTCTTTGCATGGGATATCCTATCAAGATTTTCCACAGGACTTTTCTCAGGTAATTTATCAGCTTCTGGCCAACATGGCAGACTCTGAGCAAACATTGCTGGCGGATGTAAACCAATGCCCTCTACATCTCCAGGCGGTGAATGGTCTTTAACAATGACAAGAGTACTGCTATCTGCGTCATGACTTTCCGCGTCAAGGCCACAGTTCAGGGGCTCTTTCTCAGAGCAAGGGAAGACTTCTTCGTCTCTAGGATCTGAAAGGTCCTCGGATTCATCAGGAATAATGTAGGCCTCGTCCTGACACAGGTCCTCGAGGACGTGCAAGGGAGAGGGCCCACTCTCCTGACGCGGTTCTTCTTCAGAAGACTCGCTAATGGAAGGACGGATGCATGCTGGGAGTCTGGATGAGGCTTCTTCTGATGCTGCATTTGCAGAGGTTTCAATTTGGTGCTTACTGAATACATCCAACGTCTGGTCCAGGGCTTCCTGCATTTCTTCTTGGAATGTCCTCGATTCTGTAAGCTCCACCTTGTCATCTGCAGTATCCTTGCATGGACTCTCAGGGCTTGGCAGATCCTGCAACACATTTAAAAACATTGGGTCAGATACATGGAGATTGAATGGGATTTTCAAGTTTAGCATCAACTAAAATGTGCGCTTTCATTTGTTTGCTATGTAAACTGGGCTATTGTAGAAACTGAAAGCCAATAATCAACTGGTCAGACTCGGGGAGGCCCACCAGGCATGCCATGTGTTAGTGTCTTGGATGTGGTCTTTTGTGTCTGGCATTATGGGCGAATGGCATATGCATCACGCAATGAAGAGGACTGCCTGACTGTTTTTCTTAATTATGGCATTCTTTTCTTGTGTCACCCAGGCCTACAGAAATATGCAAATCACACCACACTTTAGCCACCGGAAGCCAGCACAGTCTATCAACTGAGCAGGAAATGTGTTGATTTCTCGAGTATGGGAGGTAGCTAATGCAGCCGATTAATTGGATGGCTTTTTAATGGGAGCATCATTTTATCCCAAGACCTCATCTGAATCCCAATGTGCCAGTCTTGCTCTTGACGGGTCAAGATGCCTCTTTCCCAACACTTGTTTCTATAGATATGTGATAAATAAATTGCCTAGATCAAAATATTCAGTAATGGAAAACATTCTCCAAAAACAAATTATAAGTACATTTTTTACTCAAGGGACAAAGCACATAACATACAATGTTCCATCAAAACAAGTTGGTTATTTGTATGGGTTCACTCACACACAAACATTACAACTCTTGTTGTTTACTACGCTACAATGGTAGCAGAATGTTGATAAGGAATTGGAGATCATCAACCTCCTTGAATGTCATTCAAATGTCATGATGGTGAAAGTTACAAAGAGTGTTTAGACAGGAAAGTGGAACTCTGTCTGCTAAAGCTAAAATCTCCAAGTCCACGAAAGATGAGGGTGGATAATTAAAAGAAAAGAACACTTCAGGCTACAGGAGAACGTTTATCAGGGCATTATGTAATATACATGACATATATGGCACTGGTCTGATTGGTCGAGAACCCTGACCAAGGAGGTCCAAAAGATGGCGAAATCGCCACTAAACAGGTTTAATGATTACACAAAGACAACGCTCAGTAGCAGAAAACCAAAACACTTTTACAGGGAAGGAAAGGCCTCCATCGCTTAATAAATTAGGCAATTACTCAAACCCGATTTCCGGTCAATTAGGAATGCAACTGGGCTGAATGGTCACCTGCACTGAACACATGCTTGAAATGCTGGTATAAAAGAGTCATCACTAAGATTCAGCGGCTGGAGAGGCAGCTCCCTTTTTATACATCGAGAAAGCAGCCATGATGTCTAAAAAATAAGCTATTAAACAAATTACTAAGAGTTGCTGTCATCTAAAGTAAATATAAGCATGTAGAAAGGAACACTAACATGTGAGGTAACATCCACAGAGGTAAATAAAATAATAAAATGCAACATCCAATTGCAATCCAGGGGCCAGGTTTAGGAGATAAGTATCCTGATGGAGCAAAGGATGGGCCTGGGGAAAGGTAATGATGGATAAGGATACTGGAGTAAAAGGGTGGACGCAGACTTTGAAAAAAGAGGTTGCCAAGAGGAGTGTGCTTGAATTGAACTTTTGTGCGACTATACATTATTTGTTTTAAGTAGGAAAGATTTCTAAAAATTACAGGGTTAAGAAACTACTCTTGGCAGATATTGGTGTCTATTCAACAGACTAAACCCCATACCTATGGATTTCATTTCTTTAAACGAACTCTAGAGCAATCTAAAGGCATCTCTCACAAGGAAAGTAATAATATGCACCATGGCATTTGATCGTGGCCATGGCCTAAAACTCCTTTTCAATCTCTTGATAGGACTCTCCTAACCAGGACAAGATATTATTGAAAACAAGCTTGCGGATGCTAAGAAAATCAGAAATGGAACCACGTGATTATGGGAACACGGACCGGTCCTCAAACCACCATATTAGGTTTAAGCTTCATTATGAAGCACTAAGGTGGTGTTCAATGGTGTTGACCAACCAGGAGAGCAGAGCAAACCTTTTCACACTCTTGTTTTACCTCTTAGGAGAGTTACTGTAATTGGGTATTTATAACACGCTTAATACCCAGAGGTTTCTAAGCGCAGACCCGGGGATCGAACTTTTGTTGCTCCACGTCGTCTTGCTTCCAAGTGTTGCCCCTGAACCATCCACCGAGGCATTAAGCGCTTCCACTATGTACAGATGTCCACATAAGGCAAGGCTAATTCCCCTCTTTCATAAAACCCATATCTACAATTGTCAACATATGAAAAGCATTGAACTTCAAGCGATCTGCCTAAACTTTGTAGTA
Source organism: Ambystoma mexicanum (assembly GCF_040938575.1). Lineage (NCBI taxonomy): Eukaryota > Metazoa > Chordata > Amphibia > Caudata > Ambystomatidae > Ambystoma > Ambystoma mexicanum. Next base: position 666,949,114 of record NC_090923.1, read on the forward strand.
TTTAAATGTTTAGCCAACAATGGAAATCAGAAAGGAGGCGATTAGCCCGTGGATAACTAGGCGACAAAATAGAAGTTGTGTATTTTTAGGTGAAAAGGTAACCTCTTCTGCCTAGCCTCCTTCACAGAAGCATTCAATACAAACAGAATAAAGATGATTTCATATGTACAGCGTGCATAGAGAGAGTTGTGTATGTTCATGTGTGTATGTGTGTGCATTTGTGTGAATACACAGCATGTCTGCTAAAGCTAAGCCATCGGGCATATCAATATGGCTAGGATTCCGTCCAGGAATCTAGAAGCCGAGGTCAGGACGCCCCGGGCTTGTAGGGTGCAGAGGATTAGCCAAAAGTCCCTGGGAGAGGGTTCTTCTTGCACTTCATTCTTTCATGTACCGTTGTTGCCCACTGGAAAGTGCCCATGGGCTAGAGGGTGGAAGAGCGTGCGCATGGGGAGCACGTGTCTAGGACTGTGAATCCTCAGGGGTGCGGGGGTGTTTATGCATCTCGATAGTAGGAGCATGTTATGATGGGCGTTTTATCCCCTCAAAGACCTGCACTATTGGGATTAAACAAGGCAGGATTTACATAAAGGTTAAGTAGGGGCCCTGAACTCTCCCGAGGAGATGAACCTGTATGGAGTGGTTTGCCCCAGCTACAGCTACATGCCGACAGTGGCTCCACAGCTAAGGGTTGAGATGGTGGTCCGTGCAAGGATGCGCAACGTCCTCTCTGGATTGAGGTCTCCATAAGAGATGCAAAATTAAGAGCCATAGAACAGGAGTAGGTTATTCAGATCCATAACACAGAGATTATGCTAACAGTACTAGATATTGGCCCTTGCCTGATTGTAATCATATAAATACACTGCCCTTTCCTAAAATATTGTTCATTGATTTCCTTTGTTGCTTTCATTTTCTTTGTCAAGAGTCATTACGTCTCTGGAAATGTCCGAAGATCAAATGTTTCTTTCCTGTAACACCACATCTGCAACTTCATGTATGGTCATGGATTCACATGCTTTGCATAATCCGACCGCCTGGGAGCTAGTCCAGATGTAGGTTCAAGGTTTCGGAAAAGAGCCTCCCCGACATGGCCCTGAGGGCACGTAAGTAACCAGAGCACTGTCACATCGCTCCTCAATGCAACACCTTGCAAGAGATCCGCTCACTGGACCTTGGCACCATTTGCTCAAATTTTGGGGTTCTTTTTGGGTTGAGACAGAGGAGGGCACGCTGGTCATAGCTCTGGCCACCTGCTCATACTTTCTGGCTCAGGTGTGACTCCGGTTTCAAGACACTGGCATCCGAAAACCCGAGGCAAGCCCCACCTGCCTGCCCCAGGAAACAAAAATAATACAAATTGTGAAATGGTATGTGGCAAGCGGTGCCTCGTAAAAGTATCAGAAGCCCATTTAAATGGTTCAGCATTTCGGTACAGGGCAGCAGATGTGGTAGGGAAGGGGTCAATGTCTGGGGAACAAGAGTTCCAAATAAGTCTGATGTCTGATGAAAAATGATTGGATACATTAAAGCGCTCCCTGCTCGCCCCAGCTCCAGTCAGCTATTCCATCTGTGCAAAACCATGGCAACCCATCACTAAATTAAACCCTCCGTCTAGGTTTAGTTCCATGATGTCTGCTATGTTGACACAAACGAGGGAACTTCTCATTTTCTTCACATCATGTATAATAGAAACGGCAAGGCTGTGCCAAACAATGCCACAAAGTTGGTGATGTTACTCAGTTTAATTGTTGTGTCTTTCAGTCTTGAAAGTACAGTTGCAAAACCTAGAGGATACTTTTTTTAGGTTGATATTACTTTGTATTTTGTTACTCGTCTTCCATTTTGGATGGTGAAAACAAGGCTGCGATCATATAATCTTATTTGAGTACTTTTCAACTTATCTCTAGAACAGGACATTATTTCTGCTCTTTAATGCCATAGGTCTGCACATATTTCTATTTCCTAGAACTGAGAATATGTGTGATCAAATGTCTAAAATGCAGACTGGGTTTAAATCCTGGCTTCAACTCTCAAATAAAGTGTGGGATCCAGGGAAAATTATTTCATCTTGCTGTGCCATATTTGGACAACCTGTATGGACTGGTGGGAGGTAGGACGACACACATGAGTCTTCTGCAAGCTCGGGTCATGTATGACAGAGCAAAGCCAGTCACCTCTGCTTGTATCTGGTTTGGCTCCTCTGGCTTCCACCACCTCTAAAGGCACGTGCGTCTACAACACACACTCAAATGTAAAAGGTAACTTACCCTTTCCTTTGTAGCATTACCCTGTCAAGCCCTGAATGGAGTAGCAAGATGTGGCTTCCTAGGAAGTGGGGTCAAGCGTTAAATGCAGTTTTAATTCCAACCCATAACAATACTGGCCCATTTAGACTGCCTGTCAGGTGACTGATTTCAGACATTAATACTTTAACAATGCGTGTGCAGCGGCACACCAGAGAGATGCTTCACATGTTTCCCGGAGCTATACATTCCCAATAAACTCTGATCATGTGATTCCACGTGTAGCGGCACTCTCTGAATACCCATTAATGGTTTCTCGATTAATATACAAAGTGTACGGGTTGCTAGCATTTAGCTGCATGTCCAAAAGCCACATAAAGATGATGGGTGCTACAAATGCAGCAGTTTTATTATCTAGTATAGCAGTGCCCTTCTGATATCAGGCAAATCCCAGGCTGAAGCTTGTGAATGCCACATATTGGTAGGCTCTAGTTCAGAGCGGTAAATTAAATGCTAAGGTATATATTCGCAACAAATCACCTCGAAAGAAGCATCAAGGTGCCGAGATCTCAATATCCATTCTACCCATCAATAATTACAAAATAACAAAGCTGTTCAGAATTGCGACGAATCCCATGGTGTTGTCATTGCTTCTGAATGGGGAGCCCCTTCTCATGAGGCCAGGGTGGTGAGGCCACTACCCGATAGTCCCCCTGGGGGTAGTACAGCAGGTGGAACCCCTTCTCATGAGGCCAGGGTGGTGAGGCCACTACCCGATAGTCCCCCTGGGGGTAGTAATCAGCGGGTGGATCTCATGGGAGGGGAACCCTCTTTGGCACCAGTAACGACCACATCGGGAGAACGCAATACCCACACCAAGCACATGATCCTTGTACCCCTTTCCACACTTACCCCACCTTTCCGTCACCTCCTTCTTCAAAACTACCCACATAGCCCATGTACTTTTCTAAGGAAGTCCAAATAGAGAGTACTAAAATGAGGAGGAGTCTTAGTGAGTTATTACATTAACATTCATCTAGTACTGAGACGAGGGAGGAATACGGAGCAATACAGAGTAACCATTGCAGCCGCAGTCTAGTGGTTCACAAACAGTGATAAAAACCAAAGAAAGACTTGCAAGCTATGAAGCCCACCCTGGAGAAACACGAGTGCCAGAACGAGCCTGATGTCCTGGCAGATGCTGACCAGGACAAGCAAGAGAAAGGAGAGAGGGTCCAGTCCAGGACATGTGGACCACACAGCCCAAAACTCCAGACGCCCCATAGATCTGGGGACTGTGAGAGTGCAGAAACACACTCTCCCTGAAGAAAAAGTCTGAAGAGCCGCCGCAGGGAACAGCAAACTCCAGAAAGCTATCGGAGTGCTGTCGCGAACAAGCCCAACTGCTTCGAGGGAGCCAGCACTTGCGCATGCCATTCCACAAGGTACGCAGGTAACCAAAAAGGCTCTGAAAGCTCAAGGAGATGGTCGCAAGGCTGGGAAAAGAGGATCTGGGACCCCGACACAGTGGGAGGAAAGTGAGAACGTACATGGTCTTGTACTAGGGCTTAGTAGGAGAGTAAACTAAGTCTACAGAAAGGAAAACTAAAGCCACAATTGCGGCTCTGGCACTCGCACCCTAATAGAGAGAATTGGAAGGGTAGTGGAAAGTCCACACAGTACTTGGCTGGTTAGTGAACCAAGTCTGTATGACCCACTACAGCTTGAAAAGCACGTCCAAGCAGTTCTTCATTGCAGTACTTGTGAGCGAACCAGGTCTGCACCCAAGGGTCAAGGACCCACTACAGCTTGCAAAAGACATCTAGGCACTCTTCATCGCAGTACTTGGTGAGAGGGAATCGGGTCTGCACCCAAGAGTCAACGGCCCACTACAGCTTGCAAAGAGCATCCAGGTTGCTGTTCTTCACCCTGACAGGATGCACATCTGTTGCGAAACACTGAAAAAGCGAAGAACATGTCCTGGGAGTAGGTCAGGGTAATGCCAAACGTGTGGGGAAACAATGTAAGCAGGTAGGCTACCACAAAGCCCCATTGCGTCACTAGTTTAATCTGAAATGGCCCATGCATTCTTGATCTTGGGGACATTGATCTTTGGTCGGCTGCGGCACATTCACCTGCCAATGGCAGGAAGACAGGACCTGATGTTTGCAGTTGCAACACCAGCTAGTACCATCTGGTCTCCTACACATTCAAAGCTGCATCTTTGCGTTGTGGTGTACGCAGCAAACCTCTCCCCACATAACTCAAATGACTGACAAGGAGGGGCCACATAGAAATTCAATAAGAAAGGAAAAAATGCCAAACCACGTGGTACTGCACAAGTTAATTGGTGCATAGAAGTCCCCTTTGGCGGTAGTGGCAAGGGTTGACAACAATCAGTGAGATGCAATTCCACCCACTGCAGAATCCTGGCGTAAACATCCTCCCGGTGGAGAAATCAAAGAGTAGATGAAGCCCACAGAAATATCTAATAAAAAGAGTGACCCGACAACGCTGACATTGGCCACTCGACAAATAGAATGCAAAAAAAAAAAAAACACGGTCTCAGTGCCTGTAGGTACTGTAGAATGCAGCAACCACTCCCTCTAGAAGCTTTGAAGGGTGCAGCAATTAAATGTTAGGCTGGAAATTGGAGGCAAGGGGGTGACGCATAAATGGCTTTCAATTGAGGTAGGAAAACGGCTTTCGTGAGCTATGAAGGAACTTGACCTGTCAAGAGAGGAACTGATCCATGTCCAAGATCCTTAATTACAACCAAGGTTACAGAGTTAAATACCGTGAGACCAGCAGTCCGTAAGGATCAGAAAACATTTAGATAATTGTGTCACGTGTTGCACAAATGCATTTGCTCTCTGAGTGCTTAAGTGTTATTGCCCATGCCACTGACCAATATGGACTCCTCTGCGTCCGAAAGTCCAACTTGCGGGTCCAATTGAAGCAAGGGCGCTAAGGAGGGCCGAGGGATACGTCAGAGACCGTAATGCTCCTTGGTGCAGGCAATAACCATATTAGCACGTAGGTCACGTCAAAGGCCTGCTGTGCTCAATGTATTAGCCCATACTGAACTGGCCTACTGTGCTCAATGTATTAGCCCATACTGAACTGGCCTACTGTGCTCAATGTATTAGCCCATAGTGAACTGGCCTACTGTGCTCAATGTATTAGCCCATACTGAACTGGCCTACTATGCTTAAATGTACTAGCCTAGACTTGACTAGCATACCGTGCTTAATAATTTTAACCACCACTTGACTAGCCCATAGTGTTTAAATGTATTAACCCACATTTGACTAGCATACTGTGCTCGAACTGAGGCACTATGTACACTATCTTGTTAAACTTAGTCTCCTTAGGCATACGCCTCAATCTAGGAGTATCAACTAGTCATTCAAGTCCACCTACCTGTATACCACCTACTCGTCATATTCCTATTATTATGGCAACATCCCTCACCACTGCACCTATTGCACCCAATCCCATTATGTTGATTTATGAAAGACCTTTAAGTAAACAAAACCCTCCCCAGGAACTAGCCAACCTAACCAACCCCTGTAACATTGCTCACAGAAACGCCAGACTTTGTACACGATTACCAAAACTATTCGAACCCCCAGCCAGCTCTGTGTCCACCTTAGACTACCAGAGATTGATCTTACCTAACAGACTACGAACAAATACAAAAATAGACTACTCCTTATATCTCATCACCCCACACATCACTTGGCCTTATCCAGACTAACCTACAAAATCCTAAACCACATTCTAACGTACACTCTACTGGAAATACCTCCAGCATTCCTCCACCTCCCCCCTGCCGGACAACTCTGTACCTGACCTCAAAGGAGCCTTAATAAATACAAGATCACTAGTTGAGAACGCCACGGAGATAGCCAACCTCATCGTAGCTGAAAACTACGACTTCCTAGCCATCACCGAATCCTGGCTACATGATGCAGCCGGTCCTGTCCTTACCTTAGCAGTCCTGGACAAATACACCATTCTAAGGGCAGACAGACGTGAGTCACGAGGAGGAGGCATAGCCATTATTGCTAAATCCAATAACTCCATGAGATTAGCCCCTTCTCCAGACAACAAATCATGCAAATCCCTGTCAGTCAAATGACCCATCGTTGACACCAAACTCTGAATGTCCACCTCATATACAGACCACCTGGTCCCATTCGTACCATCAATGAAGATATGTCTACCATTCTGTCTGATAACTTAAAAAGCACCTCACAAACCTTATTGCTGGGGGATCTTAATCTGGGATTTAATGATCCCAAAGACCAACATGCAACCACTGCGGCAACATCCTGGCAGAACTCGGTTACACTCAGAGTGAACGCACCAATGCACAACATAGGGAGAATACTCGACTGGGTGGCAGATCACAACTGTAACGCATCAATTACGACCATCACCCCTCAAATTTGGATGGACCACCACCTTCTGTCTTTTATGCTAGCAACCAAAAGGCCCACCGCCAAGTCGATCCTATCCTCACCTCCTACACTAACTAGAAACAAAAAGAATATCACCCTAAATAAACCTCTTCCCTGATTCCTACCTAATCTTAACTCACTACCTGACAATATGGATCCCAAATTATAAGTTGACGAATATAACGAAGTGATGAACACAGCACTTGACGATATTGCCCCATTAAAACAGAGAAATAGCAATCCTAAAAGCCACCTCAACACCTGGTTCACCCCGCACTTGAAAAGCTTGAGAATAGATAAGAGAAAATGTGAAACAGCGTGGAAATGACTTCATCGGCTGAAAACAAAATGAACCTAATTAACATATCAGCCCCATACAAAAAAGATATTCTCTTGGCAAAACAGGAAACCTATAATAACAGAATCCTGCAAGCAAACTCTAGTAGGAAAGAACTTTTCACAATATTAAAAGAACTAGAAACCCCAATTCCTGTACAAGACACCTGTTTCAAAGACAAAGCGTGGTGCTCCAATATTCAGCATGCTTTAGTCAATAAAGCTTCCAATCTTCTGAATAAGATCGCACTAAAGAAAGCATCCCTAACACCCTCGACTCTACTCAACAAAACTCCCCTGCCACCTCCCAAACAACTAAACCGCTTCAGCTTTTCCAAAGTCTCTATCATTGAAGTTGAGAATGTCATTCTCTCGCTCAAACCCTCAAATTGCCAAGGCGACCAATGCCCAGCACAACTAATTAAGGACTCGGCTAGAGATCTAGCACCTTTCATTTCGAAACTTATTAACGCCTCCTTTTCAACAGGAACCATCCCATGCAACCTTAAAGAGTCCTGGGTACTCCCTCTTCTTAAGAAACAAACACTAGACCCCACCATCGCTACTTATTATAGGCCCATCACAACAGTGCCATTCCTCCTAAAAATTTTAGATAAGGTAGTGTACATCCAAATCCAGAAGTTCCTTGAACTTAACCAACTTTTAGGAACCTGCCAATCCGGTTTCCGGCCACAACATGGCACGAAAACAGCTTTAATTGATCTCAAGGCCCAAATTGATGAACTGAGAGATAATGGAAAACTTGCTCTGCTCCTGCTCCTCGACCTCTCACCTGCATTTGAGTTGGTGGACCACGAGATCTTATGCAGCCACTTGGATTCAGCAGCCCATTTTACCAAGGAGGCCATAGTCTGGATACAATCGTTCCTCAATAACAGGACTATGAGTCTCTTCTCTCCCTCAGCAGCCGCAGACCCCATCCCCATCACTTGCGGGGTGCCACAGGGATCATGTGTCTCTCCGACCTTGTATAATATATTTACCAAGCCCCTTTTTGATGATCTAGACCATCTTTGTATCACCTACACTAATTATGCAGATGATACTCAGATCCTCTTACGGGGGAGTATGATAAGGATTTGGCCTTGGTAAATAGAATCTACAGCATCGTTCAGGCATGGATGATAAAACAGAGCTCATCATCCTCGGCACCACTTCCCACCTCACAAGACTAGGCCCTGAATACTCATCCTCACCATCGATGGGAACCCCATTAAAATTTTTAAAGAAGTAAAAACTTTAGGTTTTTACCTCAACGCCACCCTTACATTTACCAAACAAGTAAATACTCTGGCCTCCTCCATAACTTGTAAACTAATCAGAGCTGGCTAACAATTCCTATCTTCTAACAGCTGTATTATCCTGGCCACAGCTCTTATCCTGTCCAAATTGGACTACTGTAACGCCCTATACATTGGCACAAACAAATACATCATTAAGAGAATACAGAAACTTCAAAACAATGCCCTTAGAGCTGCGCTAAGCATAGCAAGAAAAGAACATATTTCTGAGGCTAGGAGACAACACAACTGGCCAACCACCCATGACAAAATTTGATTGAAAACGGCTTCACTCATCCACAAATGCCTAAATAATAGGGCACCATGCTACTTGACAGAAAGACTTAACAGAAAATCATCAAGCAGACCCACATACTAATTGTCTCCTTGTACCACGGTTCATACTATCCACAATTGGGGGCTGTAGCTTCCAGGTCAGCACAATTTTGGAACTCTCTGCCACCATCATTGAGAGCCAATCAAACATTTACCAAATTCAGACAGAATCTTATCAATCGGTTCAAGGATAACAACAAGTAATAGATTAGCCTAGTTATCTCGCCTTCTATATAGCCTGAAACTGCATTGTAAATGACTTTACTGCCTGTACTGTGTCACTTCATACCATTTGCCTTCCTGTATATACCTTTTCCTGCATTTCTTGTATCTCATGTTTTGTATATCCTGTTCTGCACTTTATGCCACTGTGTAACTAAGCTGAAAGCCTTCTTCTATTTTCTGCGCCCCGGTACCCTTGGGTCTGGCGCGCATTATAAATAAAAAACAAACTGAGTTCTCGGATTCAGGCCCTAAAAATATAGGAATTCACAAGAAACACTATAGAGCATGTTGTGATATATCCTACCCTGTCCGTGAAGCATCGTCACCTCCACTTTCCTGCCTGGTGACCGAGTACAGATGTGCCTTTAAATTGACACCAACAGATTTACAGATGTCTGGGTCAATCACTCAATGACAGGTCAATGACATGCAAGAGAACCTTTGACAGATTCATACCAGAGAAGCTAATTTGCACCCAAACAACTGTTCCATGTATGCATAAAAAAACAAAGGTATCCCTTCCAAGCCAAGGGTTGAACTAGTGCAGGGTTTTGGCCTTGTATCCTCTTTGCTAAATTGGTGTATGTAGTCCAAAAGGTTTGGTTGGGTGGACATAGTGATCATGACCCCTCAATAAACCTAAAACATTTTAAATAATGCTGTAGGAATAGACTTTTGTGTGTACTCTTGACACTTATGTACCTGCTTTGTTTGTAGGGCCTGGCTCAGACCCCTCTCTTCCTCCTTCAGAGATCTCTCAGCTTCCTCACTGACCTCAACCAGACCCCTCTGGTTCAGCAGCTCCAGGATCTCCTCGGTGATGGAGAAGCTACTGGAGAGGGGCTCCTCGGTCAGGCAGAAGGAGGAGTCATCTGGCTCGTCCAAGGGGTGGAAGTCCTCCACATCAGTCGCTGTGTCCACCTCGATCACACTGGAGGCCAATGTGCAGACACTCCCTGAGGACTTCAAGGACTCGGAGGTCGGAAAGAGCTCCCCCTCGCTTCCTGCGTGCTGCCAATGGGAAACCAAAGCACGAGACGCCAGTCAGACTTCCAAGACTCCCTTCACACTAAGAGCCATAAGAGCTCCTAACATGCAACCTAAAAGACTTCCTTTTATTCGAGACTGGACTTTCTATCTAAATGTTAAGCCGTGAAACATCTTTGACTTGCAACTAGGATTGGTGTGGGAGTTCTTGTAACTTCCTTCACCTCACCTTTAACTGCAATGAATCCTTAGGTTGGAAGTAATACATAAGTATTAAAGGAAAGTAGTGTTCAGCATGGAGTATAAATTACATCAGGTATTTTAATATATGTGCACACATTAAAAAGACTAGTTTAATCAGACAAAGAATTGAATAGTGAGAAAAATTGATAAAATATTGTTCTATATGTTTTGGCCTCCAAACGTTTCGCTCAAATTTGAGCTTTTTCAGGTTAGTAGAGTATAAATAAATGGGATTTATTCCTAATCACAGTACATGATTCGAGGAATCGCATTCCATTCATTTGGAACGATCTCCTAAATGCTGGCCTAACATCTAGTTTAGAAAAAAACAAAACAGAAATCTGGATAACTTGTTCACTTCATTTGCTCCTTACTATACCATGCATGTAAGACACTCATACCGTGTGTCTTCTCATTTTAACACCAGTGTTAATCATCCTCAATACGATGTTTACTTTGACTGAACTAGAAGTTATGTCAGCATGTGTGCAAGATCACGTGGAATGAATGGAATTTAATGATTCTCAACTCGTGGGACAGTGATTTGGGGATACATCCCCTTTATTGATACCAATTGCATATGAAGCTCTATTTTGAGCGAAACATGTAGGGGAACATGTATGCCATGGTAGGTTTCTTCACTGCTCAATACTACGTCTGATGAGCCACTTCTTTATTATATTTAGTTTGCCCACATAATCAATTTTATCAATTTTCGTTGTTGAAACCCTAATTTCCCTTTTTTACCTATCACTTATAACCCAATGTTTGAGGTCATTGTAGATTATGTTAAAGGTAAGGCTCAGGAGGTTACAAGAGCTCCCACGCCCATCAAAGTAACTTGTGACATGTGAGCTCTAGGTGTCATTTTGGAATAGCCTGCAGCCAACCAATGTTGGGGTTGCCCTCACACTATCATGTTCGACGTGGAGGTCGAGTAACCCTGAAAACTGAAGGTGCTCTCGTTTGGGCCTGAAAAGGGCAGTGATAAGTGCAGTCTCCCCAGCAATGGATAGCCCTGCCACCCGATCACGCATGGCCTTCTGGAAGTCTCTAGTGCCGGGAGGTCTAGGCAGCCGGCTTTTAGGGAGAGAGCAGAGTTTGTCAGTTGCCAGGCTTCCCTGACAGCAGAAGGACTCTGCCCTACACCCCCTTCCAACAGTGTTTGCCACATGTGAGGCTAGCCTGACACCAGACTTATTCGGCCCACGCCCTACTGGCCTCACGCGATCTCCAAATCTGCCAGTTTGGCAAAGCGGGCTTGATTCCACACAAAGAGAAGCCACATATATCATATATGCATGTGCTGACGTGTACAACTAAATCAATTACTGTTCAGGGACAAATACATTCACTGCCTTCCAGAGTCAACACAAAATAAATAAAAAATACAATTTAAAGGACTAATAAAGCACTTCAATTAAACACAATTAAAAGATGCTGTTCACAGCCTAAGACCAATAGGGCCGATTGAAAACACAAACGAGGGAGTGGGGAACTTTGTAAGCGGGTCATTTAAGCAGGATTCCCCGGTACAATAGGACAGATGAGTTCCCGCGTTACACGTACCTTCAACTTGGAGATTGCTGCAAAGGAAAAAGAAAGAAATCCATTAAAAAACGGGCTCCCAAAGGCCTCTGAAACATCATTATTTTTATTAAACAGAACAGCTTGCTCGTGTTGATGGATGACCAGCTTCCTTTTCGACACCTAAAAGATACTTTTTACCCGATTTAATTGGGAAATAACATGACAAAATATTCTTGATCAAGTGCAGAGCTTGCCTTTTCTTCGGCTCCTCCGAGGGGCTCACACGCTTTGAAAAACCGCATCCTTTTTTCAGTTTTTCCATAAACACACACCTCAGACATCCGATAATTCCAGCATGCATGTTACAGCACTTAGCCACACTGTGGAGCAGGCTGCAGAATGGCACCTCTCATCTTCTGCAGTGCATAGAATTGTTCTCCATTAGAGAAGCATTATTCCCCAAACACCACCACTAAGAGGAGCAGCTGGGAAAGTCACCCTGCCTGCTGTGTCCTAGCCTGCTCTGCACTCCAGAAAACGCTTCTTATACCCATGTGCAGCATTATCATATAAAAGGGTTAAATAAAGCAGAATCTTTAGCAGGTAATAAGGAGACAAAGACATTTGTGATAAACTTCCTTTACATTGAGGATGTGCAGCGAAGAACTACAAGCTAAGCAGGACCTCCAAAATGGCAGTGATGTGCTAGGTAGCTTGCACTGGATTACTGCAGTAAGTTTCAGAGGGGTAGTGTGACAACATGACTGCTGGTCTGCAGGAGTACAGGGATGAGCAGTGGCTAAAGCACCTCCTCAGCCCAACACTACTACTAAAAGCAGCAGCAATCCCAAACATTATGGTAAAACAGGGATAGCCCAATAGGCAAACCTTCACATCTTTTGGTAACATGGGCCGAAAGCCAGGCTTAACTCTTCAGGAGAGGTGTGAGCTGGTACAGGAGCCATCCAACCAACAATAGTACTGGGAGACCAAAATAAAAAATGGCCAACTAACGTTCATTAACAAACAGTAAAAGCTAACAGAAATACATACGAGTAATAAAAACACAAGAGGCCCACCACCTTAAGGGTAAACACATAGAAAGCAGACTTCAATTTTAAGGGGCACTCTGGGTTGGCTGACAGGGGTGCTCTCAAATAGGTTCTTGGGATGCATAGGGAGAAGAGATTTCCACGCCCTTGCAACTCCTGGGTTCACCTACTGACAAAGGACTTTGGAGTAGCACTTTGCTCGCAATAAGGTTTCTGTGAATGCTCATTTAAACATGTTCCAAAGGGTTCTATGTGATCACTGCGCCGCCCATAATGTCGACTTTCAAAGTCGACTTTCAAAATGCCCACTTACATTATGTAGCAGCGCAGTGATCACATAGACCACAGTGCCCTGCATACCCGTACCCGCCTCCCCCACTACTCACTTACCTTTCCGGCAGTATGCTTATGTGTGCACCGCCATCTCTCCTCTATCCCTACAGCGTCAGTTCTCTCCCACCAATGTAGGTCAGAACTGGCGGCGCAGGGTCCTTTTTTCATTTTCTTTGGTTTACTTTTTTTATTGTCCCCCGCTACCATCTAATGGAAGCAGGGACACCCCCCTAACCTCTGCTCCACTTAGTCGGCGTATGAGGTTCCGGATTTTTGTTCTGCGCAAGGGCGCATTATTTGTAATGTCACCACAATCTTGGGACCTTTTTGTACGTTTCCATTCCAAAGATGAGTCAACCATCACCCTCAAAAGATGTGCCCCCACCCACCTCATACTTAGGCAACATGCTACAGTAGATTTGCCCATAGCAAGCCTATTGTCAAGGGGCCAATCCAGGCTGCTGTAATAAGTGTTCCTTGACACCCGTCATACCCACAGTGCATTGCCTGCAGATAGTGAGGAGGCAGTTGAGGAAGTATGGGCGCCCAAGCAAAATTCAAGAATGTGAGAATACTCTTTGGACTGAACCTCTCCTCTGGACTAGTCCAACTATGCCCCTTCCTACATCTACCAACATCGAAAGGTCTCCTGTAATAAGAACCCAGATGTGAAGCAGCCATTGTGATGACAGGACCATCTTTGAAGAACTGGTTTCCAGTGGACATCCATAGGAGGGTTCGTGCTCCATAAAGAAGGCGTTGACCTTGTTCAGGTGGATCAAACAATGGCTTCTTTGGCTGGACACAATTTGATGGTTGTGGGTACACCCTGCCGAGACAGTGAATACACACCAAGCCATATAATGAATGAGTCACTGTTCACCAAGCTGACAATAAATGACAGTAAATGCTTGTGACTGAAGAATTGTGTAATCTTAGCAGCCACCATGTCAAACCTAGACATTGTATGTATTTAGATATAAAGAAATGCCACCAGGATGTCTGGAATACACAGTCAAGATATTTTAAACCAGGAGGTGCAGACAGTTAAAAGCCACCTCTGCTTGCAGGAACTTTGTGTCCCAGCAGCAGTGTTCAGGAATGCACAAGTGGACTTTGAACGACCGCTGCTGCCACTGCAGACCAGTTACTGGGGATGTCAGGAAACGGTCTCAGCAATTATGTTTTCTTTCATAAGTATTATGAAAGTGGGACCCGATTATCAGATCTCCCTTTCAGAAGCAGAATTACATGCATCATTTTATTATTGTAAATAGAAAAAGCGCAGGCTATCCCGCCCTCACGAAATGGCATTCCGTCACCCCCCGTAATGATGGATGGACCACCCCTGGGTCTATGTACTAAAGCAAAACGGGCAGTTAACCAAGTATGGTCCATGCCTGAATTACAAGAGTTGGGATTGCAGATGTATTCACTGTTAAGTACAGATAGTAATTATTCACCAAATGGAGTAGCAATGGTCGGTATTGCCAGATTTAACTTCTTATTTTACCACATGCGTTTAAAGTAAACAATTACTTTTCAGTCAAGAATTTGCAATCCTAAGAAGGAAAAAATGCATTCACTGCCCACTCCTGACCAGTGAATGTCTACCAGAACTCCAGCTGAAAATCGTGTTGCTACTTTTCTTTGTATATCAGTACCGGTTATTTTTATGTTTTATACATATCAATGGAGCTAGGAACTGCTCAGAGAAACATGAGGCCGTAGGACGACATCTTATAATTAGCGGCAAAACTTCTAACACAAGCACAAGAGGATTTTCTGGACCGGCATTTGCCCAGAAACCAGGTTAAAGGCCTGAGGGAAGCAAGGGGGCTAAAGAGGTCTGATGGGCCATGCGGAACCAGGAAAGCTATCCTCAGAGTGGACAATAGCTATTAGAACACCAGCACACTGCCTGTGTGCCAATAACACTTGCTTCCACGTTCAAAAAAAGTGTGCAAAGAAAGACCGGCCAAATAAATGGCAGCCGTAAGAAACAGAGAAGAGAAATACTAGTAGTCCCTTCAATTTTTCCATAGGCGGCCATTGAGGGAGTGAAAGAGGCAGCATCAGGAGTGGTGTTATTCCTTCTTGCAGGTTAGAGTGGGCTGTAGCTGGTGGTAGGGGAGGGAGTAGGTCGAGAGGGTTCAGGATTCAAGGAGCCGAGGCCCTGGGACCAGAGCCATAGACGAGGGCATGTGGTGCGGCTAGCCAATCCGAGAGTTTTGATTGAGGGCTCATACCTAGTGGTAAGGCCCGTGGTCCACGATCTCTGATTGCTAAATTACCTTGCGGCTTCGAATTCATTTTTAGAAGGGTGATGGATTTGGAACCAAGTAGCACAACACTTCCAGAGATTTCTGACAGCGCTCAGCCAGTCACTGAATCCGATTCTAAAAGTGAATGCCTGCTGCTACCTAGCAAAGAAACCGGTCACTGAGAACAGGTTGAGAGAGGTAATAGTAATGGTTGGTAGTTCGAGTGAGCGGCCGCTGTAGTAATGGTAGGCACAGCCTGTATGATGCGGAAGTTAGGTGGGGGAGGAGGGTGATAAAAGACAAATGGAGAAGGAAGCTTGACAACTGCACTGAGAGACAGCCAGTGTGACCAAAAAGAGTTAGCAAGATAAAAGACTGCTAGAGGTAGAGAACTAGTGTGCGGAGTCGTTCACAGTGTTGAGTTGTTCACAAATGCTTTTATTTAAATAATAAGAGGGGTGGGAAAAAAAGCCTCACTTGCACCAACTCTAAGAGGGGTTTCCCTGCCTCAACAAAACAAACTAATGGACCAGACATTGACAAGATGTCCAAAATAAAGTCCACTGTCCTGTGTCCAAAATCTATTCTAACCCTCTCACTACAATCCTACCAAAACTACTATTAGGGAAGAAATTCATATTTAGTCTGCATTCCTGCAGCCTCCTAGCGATGATGCCTCACTGCCCATTTGGCTCAGTGATGCCCGTATCCTAGTTTCAAGGAAGTGGTCTTCTTCATTGATGGTTCAAAGATGTCCACTGAGTGCCAGGGGAACAATCCCCTTCCCTGGACTTTACTGTCGCATATTCAGTGCCAAGGGGTCAATTCCGATCCCCTGATCTTGGCTTCTGTTCACAATAATATCCACTTTTGTTCCTACTGATGTCTATGTCAGTTTCTCCATCGGGTTGACTTGTCCAATTTTAATGCCCTAGGCTGTCAACTCTGTCCACATTAAGTCCCAGTCCTACTGGGACCAGGCTGAGAGGATTCGTAGTTTTAAGGGTCAGCATTTTCTGTCCAAATTGTTGCTGGTGACTTGTTTGTTAATTTATAAATTTGGGCGTCTGCTTACGGTTTAGTTTCTTCAAAACCTCTTTAAGCCTCCCCCTTACCGACTGAATACCCGTTGTTCCTGCGTTGTACCCATCGTACTTCTCAGCTGGTATTCAATGGTTAGCCACCTCCATGGAACTTCAACAGTTTCAACACTGCTGCCTGTACCATCCGCCCCACATTTGAAGGAACAGTCGCTCTCTTGTGTTCTCCCTTCCTCTCTGTGTCCCGTTGCCACTCGCAACACTCGACAAAATGCTTGTTCGGGCTTGACTCCTAACGGCAGATCCTCATTCGCGGTAGTTGGTTTGCCCCTCCCACAATCACTTATCCCTTTGGGTTCCTGTGCTACTTTCTTTCTCGGTCACAAACCCAGCCTATCTGGGCATAAGGGTCCCGGGGTACCCAATATTCGCCTTGCTCCGCTGCACTGTCCTGATGTCGGCACTGTCCGAAAAGTCCTCACCGACACTATACAACAGAAGGCAGCTCCTGGCCTCGATTGATACGGACGTCGTCCTCCCACAGAGCTCTTTACCTGAGTGTTGTCTCTGCCCTGTGACCTTCGCTTAGGGCATATTTTCCTGTGCACATCCGGGTACTCACAGTCTCCCCTTTAATGTACATCTGTGCTCCTTGGTTTGTCCGTCTTCTCTTTCATTGCCGGCATGGTTATCAGACATACAAGAAGGACCAACATTTAGTTTTGACATTTAGTTCTTCTTTCCTCCACACATGGCTTCACCATCACAGTACTCCTAATTAGCTTTGGACTACAAAAGTACATTTACCCATAGGAAATCTCCGAATTGCACTCAGGCGTTTCTCTGGAAACCTTTAGGAGTCCTCTGTCTTTTGGTATGGAAAAGACATATGTATTGTGGCCCATCGGGGCGAGACTCTGAGTCGTCACACTAGCCACACAGGAAGCAGGGACAACAAAGAACAGGAAGTAAAGTTGGAGCAGGAGGGCGACAGGTCTGAAGACACAGACACACTCGGCGCAGGAAGGCAGACACGCAGGCTGCTGATGATAAAGACAAAGGGAGACATCCTGATGGTCCACCGAGGCAGCAAGGACTGACAAGATAGTTCGTGCACTTAACAGCAACAGGATCTCCATCTTGGCTGAATTAAGTTTCAGAAAATGACATGCTATTCGCCACAGCCTTTCCTGAAGTTGTCTCTCGAAATATATAAATCTTCACCACCTACACTCATGCAAAGAAGTGAAGTTGGGTGTCGGTGAAGCCCTTTGATGTTCATGTTTAATTGCAGAAGGCTCCTATGGAATGCCCAGTGTTTGACATCCGGCTCCCAGTTGCTTTCGTAAACATAACGGCATTTTTGTTTCCTTGAACATCAGATTCTCGCCCTCCAAACCCAGTGACCAAATTGGAATGATCAGATATGCAATTGATCCTTTGCCTACAATGTAGTTTTCAGGCTTCAGAAAACTCAGGCGTAAGAATTCTGCCAGTATTTTTCTTACCTAACAAATAGGTTTTATTTCATGTCATGGAAGTCGTTTACTCTCAAAACGTTAAGCAAAGAGAGCTTTCAGCATGCAGAGACGTTTTAAGAGGCTGTCGCATCTCGAAGAGGAAATATGGAGCAGTACAAAGGGCAATGGGGGCTCAGAAGTCCAAACACCTGTTACGACCAATAAAAAAAAACAGGAAAAGAACAAAGGAGACCCAGAACAGCAAACTTCCCATAGCAGTAATACAGTTCTTCATAATATCAAGCTGTACCCAATGGCTGGTCATGCCTAAGCCTTGGCAAACCTTTTTTAAAGTGGTCCGTGGGCACCCGCCACAAATCTCCTAGTGAGATTCCGGAAGATTTGCGGTTGCCAATGGATTATTTCTTCCAACTCAAATCTGCTTGAGTCTCCGTTAAGAGCTATGAATCCTAGAAGAAGTTCTGTAGAATTTCTCAAAGGTTCTGGCTGTTTTACGGGAAGCAATATACATAAAATAACTTAAAAGGCTTCAGGATGGGAGAAAAGGATTATGGGAAAGATAGGAGTCCATAGGACTGGGTAGGGGGTGGTAGCAAAAGGAAATTGAGTCCTCTGTATCTGTGAATGTTATCCAAATAGGATAGGACATGACACTCTGCAGAAAGATATCTCAAAGGATTAATGCTCCTACTACAGAGATCAGTGTGTAACCTGCAGGTCACAGGTTTTAATATGGATAAGAAGAAACTAGCCTTTCATCTTTCTGAAGTTGATCCATTTAGTTTAAGATTGTGTGCCAGAACAGAAGTGTCAGTCACATGCCAGACATGACTGGGTTGCTTTTCATCATTCAGAGGTTGACACATTGTATACTACTGAAGGTTATATTACAATATGAGCAGAGAGTTCAACTGCAGCATCAATATAGAGTCAAACCTACCCTGCGCTTGGTCTGGCCATCATACAATCATCTTCAACATCAAAGCAAACGACCTCTGCGCCAGACAGGACATTGCTCCTTCAATTTGCACGAGAAACAAAAGGGATATAACATGCGAAAAACTGCTACCCCTCCTCCTACCTATTCTAAACAAAGTCTCATTGTCATGCACTGACCCCACTCTCCTACTTGATAACTTTAACCACACTATGCTCAAAGCAATGAATTCCATTGCCCCAATCAAATCCAGGAAATCCAAACTGCGTGCACACTAACTCGTGGTTCAAACCACACCTGAGAGTGCCACACAAATTAAAACGAAACTCAGAAGCCCGTTGGAAAAGTCATCCCTCTGACGCCAACAAGGACAGCTTCATTTTAGGTACCCTTAAAGGGGCCATTTTCCAAGCGGAAAAAAGATACCTATAACAAGCGCAGCCTGCAAACGGAATACAACACCAAGAAGCTTTTCAAATTATTGAAAGAACTCTAATCTCCCTCAACCCCTCCTGACACCTGTAGTAAAGACGCTACTTTTGTGTGTTAATGTTTCTAATGTGCTAATATTCAAAAAGCGCTCCTCGACAAAATATCTACACAACCTATCCAAAAATCAATGATTAAAAAAACAGCCTTCAGATTGACCCGCAGTTCAACTCTCCCATTGGCAAAACCATACCCATCATTCATAGCCATAAACCCTTCAGCTTCTCACCACTAACTATCCCAGAGGTTGAAAGCATCATCAGCAAACTCAAACCCTCTAATTGCCAAGGTGACATGTGCCCAGCTCCCATTATTAAGGAGGCTACACATGAACTAGCACCTTTTATCACTGCCTTTATAAACTCATCGTTCAACTCAGGCATCGTCCCAGAGAACCTGAAGCACATGTGGGTCATCCCCCTTCACAAAAAGCCCACTTTGGATCCGAGCATACCCACTAATTATAGGCCCATCAACACCGTTCCGTTCCGCTTAAAATTCTAGACGGAGCGGCTTATCTGCAGGACTACCTGGAATCCAATAAACTCCTCGGTCTCAGACAATCAGGCTTCCGCCCTAGGCATGGAACTGAAACTGCCCTCATTGATTTAAAAACTCACATTGAGGATCTGAAAGATGACGGGAATCTGGCCTTGCTATTACTACTAGACTTATCGGCAGCATTTGATTTGGTAAATCACCAAATCCTTTGCCGGAACCTCAAACAGGCAGCACACTTCTCAGACAAAGCCACCACCTGGATTAGATCCTTTCTGGATAACATGTCCATGAGGGTCTTCTCCCCCACTGCTTCCGCTGCACCTTCACCAGTCCTGTGCGGGGTACCCCAAGGATCTTGTGTCTCTCTGACACTCTAACGTGTTCACAAAACCACTTTTTGATATTCTTGACTATCTGGGTGTCCCCTATACCAATTACACCGATGACACCCAGATACTCATCCCCATTACTGGTGACTACACGGCAGGCACAAAAGCCTTAAATGATGTCTGTCAGGTGATTCGGGTGTGGCTGGCCCAACATGAGCTCTGTCTTAATGACGATAAGACGAAGCTTCCCATCTTGGCTTCCCATCACAGACTTAATTGACTAGATCCTTCCTTTAAATCATTCCTCATCAATGCCAACACCATCAAGGTATCCAACGATACTAAAACCCTTGGCATTTATCTCGATTCTACTCTATCGCTCTCCAGGCAAACCAATGCTGTAATCTCAGCATCCGCCTACAAGTGCAAACTTATTACAGCTTGACGTCCCTTCCTTACTACTGCCAACTGCACCATCATTGCCAGAGCCCCGATTATGTCAAAACTTGATTATTGTAATGCCCTTTATCTAGGGACAAGCCAACGTAATCTAAGCAAACTACAGGTCATCCAAAACAACACCATCAGGCAGCTCTAAATATCCCTAGGAATCAGCACATCTCCGACACCAGACACAGCCCAAAGAGTCTGCCTCAAAACGCTCGCCCACACACACACAAATGTCTGGCAAACCAGGCTCCCACCTACCTCGCAAGCCGTTTCACTCACCACACCTCTACCCGACCTCAGAGAGTTGCTCAAGTTCACTGTTTTGTCTTACCTAGATACAAATTGCAGAAAGCAGGCAGGGTTAGTTTCCCGTTCCTGGCCACCAAATTGTGGAACTCACTGCCCCACCCACTTAGATCAGAATCTTCCTTCCACTCTTTCAACAGCAAGGCCAAATTGTGGTTGATTGCTCAAGACTCTCAAAACTCTCACCCGCCACATCGGCCATAATCTCCCTGGAACGACCCTGCACCATAATCTATGCCTTGCCCGGCAAGCACCTTGATTGAAAATACTTTGTAAATATCTTGTAAGTAATTTGACTTATGTTTAATTTGACTGTTTATTCTGTATATTGCTACTGCTCTTTATGTATACCATGTCACTGTAACCCAATATATGCACCCAGATGCCTTTGGGGCTCTATACAAATAAACAAAATAAAAATACAAGAGTTGACACTGGGCGTTCAGAAAAAAATGAAAAACCTCCCTCTTTACCCAACTTTGGCTTGGCAGATCATGGACCGCAGAAGCATCAAGTCCCTCTCTGATGCTCATCTTACCCCTATCTATGTTCTGTTAATATCCTCTTTTTCCTAGTTTATGTTATTTCTGCCTCTGCAAAGTATTATGTATCATGTAACAGGTCCGCATCAGCGCCCTGATGCCCATGGACTTAGGCGCTTTACAAATGCAAATAAATAAATAGAATAAAAATAAATATTGGGAATAACAGACATGGGCCTCCACAACGTCTGTAGAGCTTGGGAAGAGTCACTCATACATTAGGGGTGCATCAAATTCTACCCAGCTGTTTGCTTCTGTGATTTAATAGGGAGATTCTATGGGTGTAAGCCAATTACCTCAGACCAGCAATAGTGATGCAAAGTCAGTCAAATGTCAATCACTCAACATGTAGACTCTGAGGATCCTTAGTCAGGTAGGACTGCAATGCTATGAGCTCTGTACCTGGAAAAACATATCTACATTAAGGAGACTTCAGGTGTAGGGCGGGCCATACATGATCCTGACACTAATGCATGCAAATGGGCTGGCAATCATATCATTTGTGCTGCAGCACAGTGCACTGGTGATATGCACATTTCTCTAAAAACATGCAAATAAAAAATCCATCCTGTGCACATTTTTTATTTGCAGTTCTTTTTGTCAATTTTGCACTCAAGCGTTTTTTTTTTTTTTTAAAGATTGCAATTTATTTTGAGCTGCAAACAAAGAATTCGTTATGGTTTCTAGATTAAAGATAATGCCAGTCGCAAAGTTTGGAATGCAGTCCTGGATCCAATAGATTACCGACGTCCATTTTCAGAGTGTCCAGTCTTATGAACCTCTCTGAAACAGGCGTGCAAAGTCTACAAAAAGGAAAAATAAGAAGCTGTCCTATTTGAATTCTATTTGACTGCAGACTGCAGTATTAAGCTTTGGATATTAAGACATTGTTCGAGTCATTTGTTTGTTATGGTAATCGGCACATGCAGAAAACACAATGAACTGCACCAGGACATGCCAGAGGAGACGTGGTAAGGGGGATAAGAGCGGCACAATGAAACAAATATGGGAAAAATCAATGATGCCAGCCACAGCGGTAGAACGTTGCCTTCCTAGGAAATTTTCTTTAATGCTCCCAGTGATGGAAGGAGCATGTTGGTTCGAGACAGTTTGCAGTTACAGTCTCAACACTAGCAGTGTCCTCTAGGATTATATGAAGAGGCACCACTTCAGCAGTTCACGTTTCAGACTTCTTAAATCGTGGACAGCTTGGGTAGCTCCCAGAGCTCCTGTGGGAGTGTGCTCTGGAGACACAGGCCTTGAAGAGAACTTGGTTGGTACCAATCTTTGTATTCTTGGTCTGGGCAGTGTGAATGTCATGGCTGTGGCGGACTTGAGAGTCCAAGTTGGACCAGTAGCCATGAAAAAAACTGCAAGGCAGGAAGGCATGGTCTCTGCTTTTTCACAAGACCACTAGATTCCAGTAGATTTTCAGTGTAAGGTCTGATTACTGTGAGAAACCGGAGGCGTTTCTCCCAGGTTTTTCCCAGGGATCTTTTGTTCAGGTGGCATGGGGAGGGCCATCGCTCTTGGATCCCAACCCTGGGGGCGGACAAGTGAGGGTGGATCACCTGGGCAAGGAGTCCTTGGAGACTGTGTCTCGCCCAAGGGCACTCCTCTCGCAATATCCCATTTTTTCTGATGCACCCCTACCCGAGATCCCAGCAGTCTATGGGATAGTGCCACCAAAATCCCATTCCTTCAGTTCTTTCCCTTACGGAAAAGAGGGAGAAAACAACAGGGGAACTCAAGATCATCTCTAAAACCCAATACGAATGTTGCCTCTCCACAACACTACAAATCCCACAATCCTCTTCTTCTCTTAGAATATCAAGGGGGTTGTAAACCAACACCCAGGGGATATCTCCATTTTAACTGCCCTAATCCCATTCCCCTATTGAAATTCACAAGGAATGGGATGAGGAAGAGGCAGATGGGAGTCACAAGGATTACCCATAAGAATCAATGGGCAATGGATTCTTAAGGGCAGTCTCCATGTTGTCCTGATAATGAGGTCAAGCAGAGTCAGGCAGGGAGGGACGACGACTCAAGCCTGACTCCAATCAACTCTAGCTGGGAGTATAAAAGCAGCAGCCAGATACAGCATTGTGAGTGGGTCGAGGATGCTGGAAGTTACCAGAGAGAAGGATAGGGTCCTAGTGCTGCCAAGAGATCCTGGGAGACCTGGAGGAGCAGATGAAAACTGACCAAACACTTCCATAAGGCAAGACCAGGGGCAGCTGGTGGTACCAACAGTTAAACTCCTCCCCTGGGCCAGGCAGGTCAACCCAGGTCTCTGAGGGGCAGAGGGAGAGACCCTGACCTCCAACTAACATCCCCTTTTGGCTCCTTGAGCTCCCAATGACAGAAAATGCCATTTAGGGGAGCAACGAAGTGGGAGCAAAATTAGCCCAGTGCATTCTGGAAGCAGAAGTCTCAACATCTTTTTATTGAAACTGTTAACTTTGAAAGGAGGCAGGAGCCCGGCAGATGGAAGCTTTCTTGTTGAACTTTAAAAAGGGGTCTGAGCCCAGCCAAGGGAGACCCTTGAGGAACTTGAGGAGCAAGGCTGAATGTACGAGGAGACAGCTACACCAAAACGGCAGTACGAAGGGAGGAGAAAAGCAGTGAGACATGGAAGGATGAAGGGGGGAAATTTCCCTTGCCCTTTTCAATTCAGACCCACAAAGCCTCAGAAAGGGAAATCATACTACCGGAAGTTACAACTGGCGTGCAGAGCAGCAGATGTCAGTGGTACAAGTGGGCCCCCAGCATTGATAACGCAGGTGGAGAGGCAAGCTGGCTACCATGGTAATATCCTTGACTCCAGTGAACAAAGAAGCCAACGGGTTCAGCATATCCGGGGAGTTGGAGGAAACTGATAGAAAACCAAACTGTGTTGAGCCCAAGGTTGCAAGTAGCAACATTATTTAACGCAAGGAATTTACAAGAAGAACTTGTGTGTATGTTTGAACTTTAAAAAAAGCTAGTTAAGGACCAGGTGCAGAGGGATCCGGCGCCACATGGGCTCTCATTGGAAAGGCTCTGACCGGGACCTGTTTTTGAAACTACCAAAATTAAAAGGCCCTAAGAAAGGGTGGCAGGAGGCATCAGAGTCGTCCTACAAGGGTCACAGCAAAACCCTTGTACAATCGAAAGTCTCTGACCCATTGCCAGAGGAAAGCTAGGGGAAGGGAACCCTGCTTTCCACTACGACTGAACTGTGATCATTGGCAAATGTGAACCCTACAGAGGGATGCCAAAAGAGAGCTACGAGAAGGAAACCCCAGCTTTCTGATGAAAATGAGCAATACATGAACTGTATTAGGAATAAAGGAACTGTGTTGAATAAAGGCGATAGTGAACCTGACTGATGGAGACCTGTTTTTACAAGGAGGATCCAAGCCCGGCGGAGGGAGATCCTAGGGGTGAAGAGCAATCGCCCAAGGTACAAAATCACAGAGAGAACTTTTGTCTGTTTGTTACTTTGAATCAACAAACCTTCTAAGGCAAGAGACTTTTGCAGGAAAGAGACTTAGCCTCTGAAGCGGTTTTGATATCGTTGAACTGAAGTGTGAGCTTCGTGCTGCCGAGGCCCAGGAGTGTGCTGTGCTCCAGAGTCCCGCCTAGACCAGTGCTTCAAACACGGGGAAGGGAGACTCAGTCATACCATCCTGACTTATCATTTTGGTGAACACTTCTTTCTTCCCTGATGAACATTATCCCCCACTCTTTCTGTAATTTAGTAGTAAGGATTGTCAATAGTTATTTCTTAGTATAGGCCCTTTTTATTTGACAAGACGCCACTAGGACTGCCTTATTGTTATTTGATGGTCGCATCTTGCTCCCATCTAAGATTTAGGTTTCAATTAGGCGTTTATCTCACCCATTAATAAGTTCAATAAACACCCTTGAACTGTGATCACTTGTGTCTGTCTTTACTGTTGCCACCATGATTACCCCTAGCAGGTTTCTTGGACCAGATTTTTTCGGATTTCCGCAACACAGCTTTATTTTGATGCCTTCGATTCCAGAAGGATTAAGGGTCAGATGATTGCCTAATCAATGAGAAAGGTTCAGTGTGAAGCCTTCTACATTGGCTACCAAGGGATCGTAAGAACTGACCAAGAACTCAGCATCCGAGACTGAAATAAAATCAAGCATAACTGAAAGAAAAGCAGCTAAAAGTAAGATTTGTACTTGCCCTTTTCCATGCCTTATGCATCCTATGTTCTCCCTCTCTCACTGAATAGCTCAGTGAATGATCAGGTCAGTCGCCTAGCAACTAGGAAGAAACGGTATGATGAAAAAGAATGACTTTAAGTAACCTGCCCTTGCAAATGCTTGCCCAGTTATGGACCTCAATCACTCGGAGGAAGAAAGGAGGCCGATTCCCTGTCTGAGCTCAAGTCTGTAGAAATGCAAATCCATAAAAAGCATTTAATAAGCAAGACATAATGCAATTTCTACGGGACATAGGAAAGGTGGAACCGAAGAGATTACATTATGTCTTTGAATAAAAGGCATCTGAGAAACAACCAACTTTCTCAGACTAGATCAAAAAACCTTTTTAAACTGTTTATTTATTTTTTATTTTTTTTAACTCTTTTTATTAGATTTTACATTTTTTAAACAGTGTATTAAATAATGTTATTTACGGATTTGCATTTCCAAGTTGGACATCACACTTGATGCTTGCCCGGGCACATGGGTTACTTCGTGTGTTGCTACAGTCATTGATGTAACAAGGCAGTGATGCAGGCGTGTCTCTCAGCACATCGCTCTGTTGCTTCCCAGATAGCTTTGCGCTTCAGAAATCCCATGCAGATGGTACATCCATCCAGCACTGGTCCAGTTGCATATGTGAGAGTAATCGACCTTTGGTCTACTCTCCAAAGGCCATCAAGCTTCCTGGAGCAGTGCTTTTTGCAAGGCTCGGATATTCCTTATACCCACACGCAGAGCACACTGCTCACCCTGAAGTGCGTGCTGTTGATCACACTACCCACACTTCAATCAGCGGCAAGCCCAGCAAAAAATAACCGCAGAAGCGGCAGGTTCCTGTGTGCGAGGGAGGAAAATACATGCATTGCAAAATGTCCCGGAGTCATGATACATAGCTGAGAAAAAAAGTGCTAAAAACGTGAATGTGTAAAATGCATTCCTTATAGGATTCTTCTATAAATACAGCGCGTCTCCATCAGTGGCAAAATAGAAAAAAGACTGCAGAGCGGTAGGCTGTGGAAATTGATGTGATTTGGAGGGGATGGAGTGAGTCCAAATGGCAGTTTTCATGCAGGACACTGAGAAAGCTGCTCATTCAATCATTGCAAATTTAAAAGGAACACCTGTCTGCCTATTGGCCAGCCAGGGGAAGAAGTGACGCGGATTTATTTCACGCTGATCCTGGACTTAGCCTCATTGATGTGTATATATGCGAGCAGTAACATTTTTTCTGGTGCCCCATATTGTTGATACTTGTCCCCCTCTGCTGTGAGCATTGCTTTGGTGCTACTGGTTGTTCATATTTGCAGTAATTGCATATGGTATCCCTCACACACAGTGCTGGAAATGGACAACATTTACTGGGAGAACTCTGGCGAATTGCCAGTGGTGTGGGCAGGATTGTAGCCGGACTGTCGGTGGGACTGGGGGCGTAGCTAAGTGTCGAATGATGTGCATGCCCTAAATATAGGATGCCGATTGCTGTGCATAAAAACAAAGTGCATTTTTTGGAACATAAAAATGATCACAAACATGTCTGTGCTGGTAATTGTAATGTTCATTCCTTCTGAGCATGCAATGCACACTTGGTATGGTGCTCATTCCCTGTCAGAGAAGTCCCCCTACAGCAAAAAGTGTGCAAAGCATGAGACGTATATGCAGCTTGGGATGGTTTCAGTTTGGGCCGTCGAACAAAGGATGGCTTTCAGATGTAGTCTGTGAAGTCGCTGCATTTCGCGGCTCAGCAGCATGCATAGAAACACTGTGGCACTGTGTCTCTACGCGTACAGCTGCGCAGTGATATGAAACAAATGCCATATCCCCATCCCCTCAATTACAGAAAGCTCTCTGCCCCTCATGGCGAGACTCGTTGCAGCGATGTTTCTTAGACACCGCATTCAGGAGACCCACAGCAGTCAGGGGCAGAGAGGTTCCTCAACTTGGGGGCTAGGGGGTGGGGTTTGGGCCCCGTGTCTACACAGAACGCTGCTCCAGCAAGACAGTTTTTGCCAGAGATTTGTTCCGTCTTGTTCCGGCCCAACTCCCCTGCTTACACATTATGCAGACCATGCTTGACACCTTGGGCCAGCCCAGTATTTCTGTTTGCTGGATTTATGAAAAGTAAACAATTCATTTGCAGACTGCCACTAACCAGCCAACAAGCAATCAGCACTTTGGTAGCCTATTTAATAGAGGCATGGCCCTGGACTGTACCTATGTAGAAGTCTAACATCCTTACAAAATACACAAAAAGGAGAGTCGAAGGAGTGAAGTTTGCACTTGGAGAAGGTAAGCAAAGTGGGAGAAGGGGCTTGTAGGGAAGGAAGATGGAAGGAAAATGAAAGACAGTGATCTGGAGAATATATTGGGATATTCACTCACTGCGGAACCTAGGCCTTTCCCCCGCTATACAGGACACTCAATCCAGGCATAGCACTCGTCTATCTCCACTGTATGGTGTAATGTATTGTGAAACCTAGGCCTCTCCCCCTCTCTACAGAATCCACGAATACAGGTGTAGCCTGCATCTCTGTCAATCATATGCGGAAACCCCCTTACTGTGGAACCAGTGCCTTTGCCCACTATACAGGACTCCGAACTCTAGGTATAGCCACAATCTTTGTCTATTGTATGGTGATACGTAGTGTATTGTGAGACCAGGGCCTCTGCCCACCATTCAGGATTCTTAACCCTAGGCATTTAGCCAAACTGTGATGGTCAGCTGCGAGACACATAACCCACTAATCGAAAAGCTCAAAAATTCCTCATACCTAACTCATACAAAAACCTACACGACCATCTTTCGCACAGCAGGCCGCACGCACTTCACCATACCGCAACAACAAACAAACACATATGCCGCACCAACAGTACATGAGGCATGACATCGATCTGATACTTGTACCAAAGCTCAGCGCACTGTGTATACCGAACTGAAGCCTCCAACAGGACACCACTTCTCTCCCTATCCACCTTACTAGCCCACACCGCCTTCTCATTTACAGACCCGCCTGAGCTCCTGGGGACCAATTCCTTTGGTGACGGGGCGCTATACAAATACCTTTAACATGAACATAGCCTGATATGTGGAGGAAAAAGGTATAGTGGGGAAAATTAAATTGAGGAACCAGAGTGATGCGAGTGTGGAGAAGGAATTTGCAGGAGGTCATAGGAATGCAATAAAGAGAAAATAATTGAAGCATGTGTAGTGGAAAGGTGCAGAGTGAAGTCCAAGAACGATGAGAGGAAAGTCTGCAGGAAGAACATA
Source organism: Ambystoma mexicanum (assembly GCF_040938575.1). Classification (NCBI taxonomy): domain Eukaryota; kingdom Metazoa; phylum Chordata; class Amphibia; order Caudata; family Ambystomatidae; genus Ambystoma; species Ambystoma mexicanum. Next base: position 666,978,000 of record NC_090923.1, read on the forward strand.
GGAAAATAACGAGTCAAGATCATTTACAGAAGATCGTCACTGGCTCTGGTGGGCAGTAGATAGTAAGAAAAGCTAAAGGCATAGGACGGCAGAAAGTCAAATAGTCATATTCAAACGCAGGGAATAGCAGGAGATTTGCATAAGAAGGAAACCAAGTAGGATGATATAAAATACCAAGTGCCCGTCCTCAAGCACCAAGACGAGGAGTATGAGAGAGAGGAATTTGATAAAAAGAGGGAAGCAAAAATAGACGAGTCAGAGGAGGAAAGCCAGGTTTCAGTCAAGCAAAAGAATTGTAGTTCTAGATGAAGAAACAGTCAATAATGGAATGGGTCTGATTACAGATGGATTGGGAATTTCCTAAGTTCAAAGGAGATGGGAAAAGTCGAGGGTGAGTGAGCAGAGCTCAATGAAACAAGGTTAGATGAAGAGAGAGAGGCAGTGTGTGGAGTAGTATTATTAGAGGAACATTGAGCAGGAATTGTGGTAGTCATAGTAATAGTGTGGAGAGAGAAAAGAAGAGATAATGATAACATACAGATAAACTATATGGAAGGAGAGGACCTCTGCCGCCAGGTGGACTACACAAATCAGAATGCCAGACCAAACTGCTGTGAGTAAAGGAACGACAGAAAGTCAGGATATGTCCAGCAAAGCTGTCAATTTTTCCACGCAGCAAGAAAAAGAATGGAAAAATTATCGAGGAGCAACATAAGAGAAATAGACCACAGATGGCCACATAGAAGAAAATAAAGATGGAATAATATCAAGAATATGTAGAAGCTGTGTCCAGTAGCAGAAAATGAAGGGAGGGCTTTGCCCGGAGTAGAGAGTGTAGAAGAGGAATTAGTAGTGGTGCAGTGGAAGGAGTAGTACAAGTGTGGAGAAGGTAGTAATCATGTGGATGAAAGAGTGTGGAGAGGGGAAAGTAGAAGAAGTGTTAAGAGGAGTGAGTAGTAGCATTTTTGAGAGACACAGAGAGATAGACAGAGAGCAATAAGGAGTAAAATCAATGGATGGAGGTAGGTAGTAGCAAGAAGAATATCAATGGGATATATTGGGCATGGCCGACTAGGCAAGATTGGCCAGGGGAACCAGCAGGGGAGGACCAATGAAAGAAAGGAGGGTGAAATAAGGCCAGAACAGGAAGCTTTGGGTTGTTCGGGTGAGATCAGAGGAGGCATAGGTGGCGGACCAAGAGACTAGAAGGGGGAATGATGGTAGAAAGGAGAGTGGAAGCATCTTGTAGAACAGGTGAGGATTTAGTTGGAGGCAGAAAGCATTGCTTTCCAGTGATTGTGCGAGGAAGGTGTATGAGTGAAAGTGGTAGTGACAAAGTTGGATTGAGGGAGGGATTGAAAGAAAGGTATAACGTAGGGAGCAAAATTGGAAGATGGAGAGGAGTAGTAGGCAAGAGGAATATCAGAGGGATAGAAAATAAAGTGTAAGGGCTAGAGAAGAAACTGTGTATGCAGTAGTAAGGAGGAGAGTGTGGTAAGGAAAGGGAGAGCAACAGAAGAATTAGGAGAGGAAAATCAGAGTGTGGAATGAGAGGATCGATTGGGATTCGAGTGTCTGGAAGTCACCATCCCGATTTCTAGAACTAAGTAGGAGAGCACAGTGGATCGTATCTAGGAATATCCTGAGGGAGTTGCATAAATAACGTATTTGCCTTCAGGCCATCACAACTGGAGCAGACAGAGTTAAGACACTAGGGGGTGAACACTTTCTAGAACTAACTTGGGGGAGTAAGGATTCCTGGGTTGGGAGAAACCTGATATTTCTTGGTGACTTAGAGAGGGAAGGCACTTAGAGCCAGTTGACATCCTCTTAATAAAAACCATTGAACTGTCCTTATTAGTTTGTGTTGTGTGATAAATTTCATCAGAAGCACACGACTGTGTACTATGTCACAGATGGCCTCAGTAATACACTGTTTGTTTATGGTCTTTCTTTATACAACTCTAGTAGGCTGAATCATGTATTATCTGTAATATGCAATATAGCTGATATACGAATAGTTATGCCTTGAAAAAGCAGGAGGGCTGAAACACGTGTAGGTGTGTCTTCTGATACAGCATCAGTTATCGCTTAAGTTTAAGAAACAATAGGGCCTTTTTGATGGAATACTTGCACTTATCTTACCAGCAAATACAAATATAGTATTTTAACTAATTAAAGCAGAGACATCGAGGTTTTTTGATAGTATCTGGAGCATAAGCGGAACCAATGATGCTCGTTATTAGATTTCTTGATCGCACCGGGTGATTGCAACATTCTGATAAACACAAGCGGCAAGCTTTTTTAATTGACATAACCAACTGTGAGGCCCTGGCACAAGTAACCATTGGTACTATTCTCCATTTTCACACATACCCAAGTACACGCTTGTAAGCCGAGGAACAGACACACTTGTCCAGAATTAGTCTAAAACACAGGTCAAGCCTCATATACAGGTCCAGGCTCGGGAGGATAGCTCAGGGGCCTCGTGCTCGCCTTGGAAGCAAGATGATATGATGCATCACAGGCTCGATGCCCAGGTCCGCTCTGGATATGAAGCGAGTTATAAATAACATAACATATATCATATACAGCGAAAGCCGCATTTTCCCCATCTGCAAATCCTTTGCTGAGACATGGGCACAGGAGCCCAGCCGTGGCATTATATGTCCAGCTACAGAGAGGTACTGCGAACATTGTTAAAGTAGATATCTTTATAGAACTGCACCCTTTTCAAAGTCCTTCTCATATGCCAATCCATCCAGGGACTAACCTGCCCTTGTTACCCATTTCCTACTCCTCCCCCCCTGCACATTATAGTCCCAAGACATCCTCGCCATAACCATCCCCTACCCACCCTGCCCCGCCTTGTTTAATGTACTCACCTACTTCCATCTAGTGTTTGCATCAAACCTTATACCATGTTTAACGTAAAGCCTCCAGTAACGGAAATACTCGCTTTTCCTATGTGTACTCTTGTGAAGTTCTTGTGTTTCTTTTTCTCCAATACATACTATGCATACAAATGTGCCCCTGCCCAACCCTCGGTGCCCTCTCCCCTACTATTGCTGTCAGGCCTACTTCCTCGCTTTCCCTCACCATCAACCTCTCCTAGTTTCCAACTCTTACCTCCATTGTCCCAGATTTCCAATCAGTTCTTTCATTCCACACTTCTCACTCTATTTGTACACTTCCCACCGCTCCATCGTCCAATCTTCCCATGTTCCCCCTTCCTGCTCCACATAGCCTTTAAGTCCTTTCCCTCATTAAATCCCTGCATACATTTGTTCACCATAATGTACTCATTAATTCCTCAACTGCCTTGCTGTGACTATCACATGCCTTCCATCACTATCCCGTGTTCTAAATCCATCACCTTTTCTCAACATTTCTCTCCTTCCCTAGGTCTTGGAACTGTCTGCTTCTCCCAACTCCTGTTTTCTATTTTTTGCTCTTGTCTTTTAACTCTCCAAAAAAAGGCGGAGATCCCACCCGTTGGCTTTTGCAGGACAGACTCGGAGGGTTATGCATTATGTTGCACAGAGTCCTACTGAGAAAGAAAAGGGTAACACAGAGTTGTGATATTCAAGTGCGGGGGGGGTCCACAGGCAGTGCCTGGGTAGCGGTAACATATGTTCTCCCTGGCAACCCTTAATTGATGTCACGTGGCTAAGTATGCCTGCCAATTAAACAATGCCAAAGCTGTCCGTGGAGTGGTCACCAATCAAGATTAAGGTGTGCAGTTTTTGAGCACGGAATAAAAACGTGTTTGCAGTCATTTTTGTGACAAGCAGGTCTGTTCAGTTGTATGGGCTTTTGTTGGTTTTTTCAAGTAATCGTTAAGACTTTGCTGCGTCCTCTCTTGGCTCAAAAACATTTGCTGACAATAAGACAAGGCTTTGGCAGAGTATTTTTAGGGGACATAGTGTCTACATTAAATTGTCATTGCGACAAGGCGTCCCTTGGGAGCAGGTAATTCTGGAGGTTGATGGCAGAAGAAGCTTGTGAGAATAGATTAGTACTGGGTTGGACAAGGCATTTGGATCAAATGATGCACACAGCACCTACCAGGACTAAGAGTTTCAAAAGCTATTTTGAGATGCTCTTGAACTGCTACCTAAGGCTTAGCCGGTCAGATAGCACAGTGAGCTAAGCGCTCCCCCCCCCCCCCCCCCGATATCTGTGCGCAGCCTGCTGCAGCAGGTTTGAATCCCGGCAGGGTCCACTCAGCCTTTCATCCTTCCAAAGTCGCTAAATGGAGTAGCACTCTGTGGGATAATAAGGTATTCTGTTATTTCAGAGCTCAGAGACCTATGGGTGTGTAGCACTATATAAGAAATACATTATTATGAATTGATAATAAGACAGACGAACAGACAACATACATAGTGAGAGGGCTGTGCAGGAGAAAAGGTGCAGGGTGTAGGTTGAGGGTTAAAGTACCAACAGAGTGAGGGAGATAGTTAGATTTGTTGAGATACAGAGGGTGAAGGTAAGTCAGGAAGAGAGATACAAGTATGGTCGAGAGATAGAGACACTGAATGATAAAAGAGCAGGAGCGAACAGAATGTGACGTAGAGATGCAGAATACAATGCCGAAGAAGAGGAAGAGTAACCCCATGCCATGAAGCCAAGTAGAATCAACAAGGGCTGGCGCCAAGGGCTATATTTCAACAGATGGCTATTTAAGGGTTTAGAACAAACAAAGGAAATGCAACTCAACACCTCTACAACATAATGGATTCTGCTTGGGCTTAACAGCTCTAATCGTAGCTTCTAAATCAGAACATGTGTCTCCTCGCCATTATAGGTGATACATTCATGGTCACTCCAAGCCTCTTTGCTCGATGAACTGTGGCCCTTCGATTCTCATTCTTGGATATGGAAAGACACCTGCCCCTGGATCTCTGGCACCGCGTATGCCCACACGCTAGGTCCATACAAGAGTGGAGGCTGGGGCAAACAGTGCTTGGGAAAACCCCAGAGATGCCACAAAGGGTAGGTAACCTGACTTTACGTAGTGGCTGTACCTCAGCTTTTCCTTCCGTCTCAGGCGTCCTAACTTCCTTCACCAAAGACACATCCTCACTTTCGTCCTCAATGCGTAGCGACAATCTCATGCTTAAGGGACTGTCGCCCACACCGTCTATCCTCTTCCCTGCAATCTGTCTCGCTTCCTGTTCCTCTGCGACACTGCACCATGTGCTTATAGCTTCTCCCTTCCCACGCCCACTCTTATCGGACATTTGGTTAGCCAATCAGAGATTTTGTTCTGACCCACTACCACTTTCCTCAGGGTCACCTTTCACATATATGTGCCTCCCCCTTTGCATGCAGTTTTGTTTCCAACTAATCTTGAATTAACTGCCCGTGTCCTTCATCCTCTCTCATCCCTTCTATCCTCCTTGCTGCAACTCTATCGAACTTCCTCCCTGTCTCGCCTTGTACCCGCATACTTGTGCCATCCTCTGAGGTTAATTCTCTCTTCTTCCTGAATATCTCCTCCAACCTCCTCCTTGCAGCCCCTTCCAAACTCCCGCTTGTGTCTTCTTCCAAAATCGTGTTCATATGTACTTTCAACCTCCTCCATCCCAATGCACCCCTTACTGCCTTTCATGGCTCATTCTCCTCTCGTATCCACTCATACAACCTCTTTCAGCCTCTCGTCCCTTCCTGGTCTGGTTCCCGCACCTCTTCTCAGCCCTCCATCTCCCCTCTCCTCTTCCATTCTGTCTTTTTTGTGCCACCTCTGTCACTTGTACACTACGTCTTTATCTAGCACACTCCAGAACTCACGCGGGAACTCCTACTCCAACATCTATGTCAAACTGCCTGTTATGTGGTCCTAGTCCCCTCCCGTTGTATCATTCTTCTCGCGAGAGAAGACACCAGTAGCGCTTATTGCTACTGGGATGTGGTTGTAGAATCAGTACAACAGGTAATAATAATACGCTAGTGCTGCGTTACATGGAAACAGACACGTTCGGTCACCATCTTGGATGCAGAGCGCATTCAGCAATCGGCCAACTGCTCACACTTTGCTGTCTCTCTCATGGAGTGACAGTGGCCATGCTTGCTCTGCCAAAGATGCCACCTGCATGCATGTCGCCACAAAGGTCAAGACTTGTCATGTTTTCGTTGTAGGCTGATGCAAAGGGGGACCCCAACCTTCCTGTCCATCAGTATTTTTGCTCATACTCCGTAAATGAGGGCTCTTTAAAGAGGCAAGGGCACTGAAGGTGCACTGGCCACAATTGGCCTCTGCTGTAAACTAGGGGTAAATTGGGGGGGTGTGTGGGATCACTTGTGTACCTCCTCCAGTCCCAGCATCACACGGCGGGTGGTGGCACTCGGCCCCTGTTACTACCTCACAGTTATGGTACTTTGCCACACCACGGGGGCATAGGGACAGAGGGGAAAAGGGCAGGCAATGGGCCTCATTACAGCCCTGGCGTTGGCTCATGGTGCTATTAGCACCATGGTCCATGCCAGATTCCGCCATGGTGGATGGCGGATTTACCACCCCATTCCAAGGTTGGCGGGGCGGTAAATCACCATTCACCATGGCCCCTTCCCCATTCCCATTTTTGGCCCATAGGGCTCAATGGGAATGGGGAAGGCGCTAATTACGGCACCGTAAATTACGGTGCCGTAATTAGCACCAAGGTCCCTTAGCGGGTTGGACTTTAACGCCTGCAAAAAGCAGGCATTAAAGTGTGAATCGGGCGTTAAGGGTTTAACGGCGCCGCAGCCTTTTACGGCGCCGTTAACCCCTTAACGCCAGGGTTGTAATGAGGCCCATTGCCTGCCCTTTTCCCCTCTGTCTCTGTACTAGAGGCGAGGCGCTAGAGCTTGTCAGAGTGACGAAGTACAGTTCCCAGATGGCTGACATTTTCGAGAATGCTCTATAGCAGATTTTGCCAGCAGGAGGAAACAGCGGGCCTGACACAGAGTTACATAAGCATATGCTTCAGGAATATGAACCAGTGCCGTCTGCAACAAAGCGCCCTCTGCATCAACATACGCACCTTACAAGCCGAGCAGTAACCCCGGCTCTGCTGTGGGCAACTCAGGTTTCAGAGACAAGGGGGCCATGATGGCATATACAGTCAGGTCATGATGGCCTTCTATTGGGACTACAACATGTTATATACATGGTATGCAGTCTTTGGAACTCAGACATTTCACAGCAGACTTGCAGGCTGTGCTTCCTTACCCAATGTTATGTCTCAAAATGTAGGCTGGCGTCTTCGGGTGAAGCAAAATGAGATGGAAAAAGGATGGGCAAAAAATGTGGTAGAAAAATACTGCGATGACATTTGTCTGCTAAAAGACCACATAGAATCATTATAAACTAACAGTAAAGGTTGTTTGGTGCATCTGTAGTCGAGAGGAAAAGTGCTTTAATTGCATACAAGGTATGTGTATTGGGTCTGTCTAGTTCTCTATATGGCCAGATCTCCAGTCCCTGCTTTTACCCTGGGCGACTGTCCAACACTGGCTGTCCGTTTTGAGGGATAGGTTGATCTATTTCCCTTCGCATTTACAGCTACTACAAGTCCACATGTAATGTCAAACTTTCACCTTTGTCTCAATGCCACTCTTGCTTTTGGTCTGAAGAAAAGGAATCGCAACCCAGGAAACCATTTCAATGGCTCACTGTAAAAAAAAACGATAGCCTTTAAAATAGTGAAACTTACCTTGAAATGCTGGACCCTGGCTAGCGAATCAAACGGGATGAGTGTTAGATTCCAGGACGTGTCCTCTGTTCTGCTCAGGCCACTTACCTTATCACTCTCTCATTCCAGCAGTAAAGGTCCAGAGGAATAGGATTTCGATTCCAATCTTGCGCTCTGCGATGCATTCTGCCCCTCTTCCTCTGGGGTTCCCTGGACCTGCTCCCTACCTGCGTGACCCTCTAGGAGTGGCTTTTTGCAGGGACTCCACTCGGTTGATCCATGATGTACTCTTGATTCCTTGGCGGTCATGAAGACCAGCACCTTCAGTCGTTTAGCTCCAAAAAAGATGCTGTGATAAGGTCACATGTCCTTTGCATTAGCAGTGTGTCCGGTAACTCTAGGGATTATGGGGAACCCCATCTGCCTGTTCCAAGCTCCATCTCCCCTTCCTCTCTCTCCCTCCCTCCCTCCCTCCCGCCTCCCAGCCCACCCCACTTTTGTGATTGGTTGATTGGTTGTTTTGCAAAGGCTGTATTCCGGCACTGCTCCCTGCTCGCCTGTTTTTTGGATGGCGATGCAGGTGAGTGCACATGTGCCTGGGCCTCCTGGGCCTCGATTTTGCGTTCCCACAATCATGTGTGTGTCCCCAGCCCTCGTTCTGAGCTCCATCTCCCCTTCCTTTCCCTCGCTCCCTCCCGCCTCCCAGCCAGAGTGGATGGAACGGGCGGAGTGGCTGCAACGGATAGATTACATGGTACAGATGAAGTGGAAGGAACAGACGGAGTAGATGGTAGATATGGAACGGATAGAACGGATGAGTAGATTGAACGCATGAGATGAAGAAGCAGATTGAACGGATGGAAAAGATGAGTAGATTTAATGAATTGAACGGATGAAAAGGATGGAATAGATGGAACGAATCGAGTAGACGGAACAGATACAGTAGACGGAACAGATACAGTAGACGGAACAGATACAGTAGACGGAACAGATACAGTAGACGGAACAGATACAGTAGACTGAACGGATGGAGCGGATGGAGCGGATGGAAAAGATGGAGTGGGCGGACCACATGGAGTGAATCGAATGAATAGGAATGATGGAACGGATTGAACACATTACACGGATGGGAAGGAAGAAATGGGTCTACAGAATAGGTGGAGTAGACACATGGATGAAGGGTCGAGGGGATTGAATGGATAGAAGAACTAGTAGATTAAATGGATGCAACAGATAAAACAGATGAACAGACAAAGTGGATCGAATGGACAGAGTAAATAAAACGGATAGAATAGATGGTACAGATGGAGTGATCACTCTCAAGCGCTTTACTGATAACAACCATATCATACTACCAAGTATACTCTCTCCTATACACCACCACTCAACTAGAACGCAGCGAAACTATGACACATTTGGTATAGCTGTTCTCGTAGTAACACCAGCCACAGACTCCTAATTAAACACAGCTAGCTGAGCACACACTGCTAGCTCAAGCGTCTCCACAAGCCTAATGCAGCCAGAAATCAGTCTGAGTGTCCACCCTCCAGAATGAACACATACAACTGACCGCCACACCTACCGCTAATAAGCAGCTATCATGCAACTTCTACACCAGCTGCACACATATCCGGTGCACCCACGCACCTTATGACTCTCTCTCTCTCTCTCTACTGACTTGAACTACGGTTCCCGAGGGCGTTCAACCTACCAGCGCTTTGAGATCATACCAATGATACATGCCAAGTAACATAACGTAATCCAGGACTACATGTCCCAGAATTCCTCAGTTGATTCAGTTAACATTGAGAAACATGACCCTTCTAAAAATCTCTGAAATCATGACAACAGATTAGCATTAAAATACTAAATTGGAGCTCAGGAGTCTAACAAAGTTAAACATCCCAGTTCTATGCTGCCAAGCTTGCAGAATGAAGACGAAACAACCAGTTGTTTGTGGAATGCGGAATGCAGAGATAAAGCATTTCACTGTTTTTTAACACCCCGTTCCAAGGGCTGGAACGGAGGGCAGTGGCCTGGCAGCCCAAGATAATGGCCGAGTGAAGCGAGGGCGGTTAAAGAGGGCTCCGGGCCATTACCCCTGTTCCAGCCCTTAGAACAGGGTATTAACGCCATTTGCACCCCGGGTTACCAAAGCAGTAAACCGGGGTGCAAAAAAATAAATAAAAGTATGTTCATTCATTGAACGGGACGCTGTTCAATGAATGACCTGTTCAATGAATGAAAATATTGATCCAAAATGGCCGCCACGGTTGTAGAAGACGGGGCTCCAGACAGAGCCCCTCTTCTATTACAATTGCAGCCAGAAAAGGGAGGAGGGAAGCTGCTGCAGCGGCGCTACCACAACAATAAGGTAAGTGGGGAAGGGGAGGAAGCAGCCTGCGGGTTCTGTGGAACACGGGCTGAGATCAGAGATTTCAAACCATGATCCGCAAAACCCGATTGGGCAGCATGTCTGCTCATATACTACCCAAATCTACTAATCCAAAATGGCATCAAGGGCACGCCCTCACATTAAAGGCTTGTAGCCGAATGTTACCCAGTTCAAGACCAACAAATGAACAAAGGATGATGATGATGATCCATTTGAAGTTCAAACGAAACCAGATAAGAGACACCCAATGAGTGCATAAGCAATGGTGCAGCCAATCCTGGACAATTTAAGAAACCATCCACCAGCACAGCCTTAAAAAAAAGTGAGGGATCAAGCTATTAGGGAAGGAAGGCTTGGGGGAAGCAGGTGGGCTTTCACCTGCTCCCTTGGATTCAGGGTTTGACCACTTCCTGGGAAGAGGTAGTTCATGTTTTGTCAGCTGTACAACAGTTCTACCCCAGACGTCTAACCAGAAGGACTGCTAAAGAAAAAACCGATGGAAATGTCCCACTCACAAACTTTGAGACAAGAAATAAAGTCCTGAAGGCAAGGAGCTTCTTTGAAGAATCTGGAAAAAAATAACCCCAGGCAGGAGGGTGAGAAAAAGTGTGTCTGAAAAGCACCCAGAAAGGGGGGGCAATCACTGTCAAGAGGGTTATGTGGCTTGAAACCAAGGTCTTGGTGAGACCGAAGGGAAACCTGAGAGTTCAAGGAAGAGACTGGAGAGAAGCCAAGGAAAAGAAGAGATCTGAGCGAAAAGGAGAGAAGCAAAGAGTGTGGAGATACCGGAGAGAACCAGCTGAAGAACTGCATTATGAAGCTGTCAGTACTACAATAGGTAAGAAAGGGGTTTTAGCAGTTATGAGGATGAAAGGCATGAAATAACAGATAGTACCAATTTCACAGGTATTTCAGCCACAAAATGGGTTCCCGGGACTGCAGCCCCCCAAATCCCTCACTCCGCCTCCAGGGCAGGATTGGCCCTGGCGTACAGAGAGGTATGCCTCTTACCCCAAGTTGGGAGGGGTCTTTGTCCCCCCTGATAGAGTCAAGACCTGGACCCTGTAACATACCTCCACTGCTGATCCTAAGTGCCCCCCACCCTGTTCCTTAGATTGCAACAGCGCATTGCAATTCAGGAAGTTTTACTAATCAACACTTCTGTTGGCAACACCAGTATTACCATAACTAGTACGGAACAAGTTACTTACATGTAACTCTTGTTCTCCAATATCAGCATAGGTCTTACATGGATTCAGATGCTCAGGAGTATTCCACGTCTGGCTGGGAATCCTCCGTAATATAAAGCAGTTTAGTGGTATGCTAAAACGGCATGTCTCTTGTATAGCCTATTGCTGTCACTTTGGGTCATATTGCCCCATCCAATGACATCCGTCCTCCCGATATCTGACCCTGCCATAACACACTCCATCAAAAACTCCACCCCCATCAACACCTTCATCGACAAAATCAGGAAGATTCGCCAGCACATAGACACCAGCTCTGCATCCAGACACACCCCACGTCCCTCTTCGTGAAATCTCCACACCCTGGATAACATTCAAGACTGGTAGAAACCCTGGCTACCCTCAAAGCCACATTGTATACAGACAACATCCTCCCATCATCCCTCTTCAAGACCCTCCCCACAGAAGATCTCCTTCCCTAACTGGAGATCATCAACAGCTCCCTAATTTAAGGCACTTTCCCATTGACTCTAAAGACAGGACAAATCCTCCCTCTACTAAAGAAACCCACTCTAGATCCCGACAACCTAGATAACTATTGCCCCATCACCCATCTTCCCTTCCTAGTTAGGATCATTGAGAAAGCAGTAGCCGCACAACTTCATCAACACAAACACCAACAATCTCCTCGAAACCTACCAATCCAGGTTCAGACCCAGATGCAGCATGGAGACAGCAACCATACAGGTAGTCAACGCCGGCCTCAACATCCTTGATGACATCCACTCCTGCCTCCTGGTTCTACTCAACCTCTCTGCCGCGTTCAACACAGTAGACCACCAGGCGCTTAGGACCCCCTACATTGGCGCATGGGAATCAGCAACCTTGTCCTATGCTGGTTCAAGTCCTATCTCATCAACTGCCAGCAGTTTGTTCAGATGTACTTTTCTAGGTTGCCAATGCTACCCATCACCTGTGGAGACCCGTAGGGTTCCATCCTCTCTCCATTGATCTTCAATCTATACCTGGAGCCACTGAGCCCTCCTAGCCACACAAAACATCCACATCCAGCAATACGCCAACGACACACATACCTCAAGATCAACTCCAAGGACATCCATAGGCCAAACATCTGCCTCTTGCTCATCCAGTCTTGGATGTCCAGTGAATACTTGAAACTTAACTCCTCCAAGACTGAATTCCTACACCTCACCAACACTGAACACCCACACATACAGACCTGGCTATCAACCATGAACTCTGAGGACTTCACAGCCAAGCTCACCTCCTGCGTCAAGTCCCTCGGGTTCCATATCGGCAAACACCTCTCCTTCAAGACACATACCTAAGAAAACTCATAGAGCTTGTTATCAGCTCTTCCTCCTGCGGAAAGTTAAACTCTTCCTCCCTCTGGACAGCTTTAGATCCACCGATCAAGTACTGGTCCTATCCCACCTGGATGGGAGCAATGCATTCCTCGAAGGCCTCCCATCATTCTCCCTTGTGCCCCTGAGAAGTGTCCTACATGTGGCTGCATGCCTCATTAAGGGTCGATGCAGATATGACTACATCATCCAGGCACCTCATCGACCTTCACTGGCTCCCATTGCACGCACGAATCACCTTCACGTCTCGCTGAATCACCTATAAGGCAGTCACCCGCAAGTCACCCAGCTACCTTGGGGAAAAACTCTCCGGTGGACAACGCACCACCAGAAGCCAGGATACATGCAGACTTGAAATCCACTGCTGCAAAAAGGAAAGGACCAGAAAACTCTGCCTAGGCCCAAAGACATTAGAATCTCCTCCCAGTCAGCATCAGACTCGCCCCCACAATTCAGAAGAGAACTCAAGGCCCACCTCTTCAAGGTCTCTCCTCCTCAGCACCCATCACATCCCCGCTTGCGCCACCTGACTCACTAGATGCCACCGGCTCTTCTCCTCAACCTGGTACAGCTGTACCCCTCCACTGCGTCCCTCTGCATTCTCCACCCCTCCCGCACTGGAAATCTGTACTGTTGAATATCTCTGTAAAGCGCACCTTTATGTATCTGTTTTGTTGTATATCTCTGTAAAGTGCTCTGTTGCTTCTCAAAGCTAGGTGCACGCTCAATAAATACAATAATAATACTAGTAACTACAATCCGTGATCCTTAGCTCAACCCCTGGTGGCCATCTTCAGATTTGGTGACGTACATAAAGTGGCAGTAGGAACCAAGAAGAGCCAAGAGGGGAAGGAGGGAGGGTTTTCATGTGAATCCATGTAAGACCCATGCTGGAGAAGAGTTACAGGTACGATACTTGTTCCTTCTCCAGCACAGGGTCTTACATGGATTCTTATGCTCATGAATACGATTACACAACAGTACACTTACACAACCACGGTAGAGGGCAAGGCTCAACAGAAGCAATACACTTACCCCAGGAACAGACTTGACTCATGCAAACAGGTTGCAAAGCACCGCTTGTCCGACACAAGACTCCTCCCTGGAATCTCTGTGAACACAGTAGAATCTCGTGAAGATCTGGGTAGTGTTCCACAAAGCCGCGCTGCAGATACACAGCAGGCGAAAACAGGAGAGGAACTCTATTGTCGATGCAATGGCTCTGGTGGAGTGGGCTCTCTGCAGGTCTGGCAATGGGCTGTTGGCCAGCTGATGGCAATGCATTATACAAATGGAGAGACACCTGGAGATTGAAGCCTTGAACAGGGCCTTCCCATGCCTCACAAGTCCAAAATTGACGAAAAAGCTGAGAAGTCTTTTGAAAGTGTTTTGTGCGTGCCACATAGAACTTCAAGGCGCACACACAACGTTCAGTGAATGCAAAGATCGTTCAGCGGGTGAAAAAGGCTTTGCAAAAGAAACTGGCAGAAGGGTTTGTCTGACAGGACCTTCGGCATAAAGGAAGGAGGAGTTTGTAGAACCACCTTAGCTGTGTGGAACGACAAATATGGAGGCTTACATGAGACACCGTTTATTTCCTCAATCCACCTGGCAGCGGTGATAGCTACCAGAAAGCCGGTCGTAGAAGACAGAAACTTAAGAGGCCTGATGCATAGGTTCAAACGGGGCCCCCATAAGCTTTGACAGTACCATATTCAGCTCCCACCCAGGGGCAGAAGCTTTTACCAGAGGGAACGTTCTGAAGAGGCCCTTGAGGAACTCCTTAATGAGCTTGTACGACCATAGGGAGAGATTTCCCAGAGCACAGATGTACCGGGATATGGCGGTCAGGTGTACCTTGATAGATGCATGGGCAAGGCCAGACTTGTCTAGCGAGAGCAATTGAGGAAGAAGCTGTGGCGCCATGATGCGCAGAAGGGAAATCTTCTGTGACTTGCACCAAACTGTAAAGCGCCTCCACTTTTGTTTGTAGCAGGCAAGTGTAGACAGAGACCTGGCCCAGGCTAGAATGTGCTTGCATTCAGATGGCAGTGAGTACTGTCCAAACACTATGGCTGCAGGAGTCAGGCTTGGAGGCGCTGGGTCGTGGTCCAGGATAGACGTGCCTTCCCTGGAGAGCAGGTCACTGACAGATGGAGCAGGTCCGAGTACCAGATCTGCCTGTGCCACGCCGGTGCAATGAGGATTATATTGCAGTGACATTGTCTCAATGTATTGATCACTCTTAGCAACAGAAGAATTGGCAGGAATGGGTACAGGAAGAGGCCCTCCCAAGTAAACTAGAAAGTGTCCCCCAGACACCTGGCCTGAGGATACCTGTTGGCAAGCCTTTGGCACTTGGTGTTGGCCGTAGACAGAAAGAGGTCAAATTAAGGGTGACCCCACTCCTTGAAGAGACAAGACACTTGTGCTTGCTGAAGCTCCCACTTGTGGCATGCCCTGCTGACAGAGTATGTGATGGTGTTTTGAATGCCTGCCAGGTGAAATGGGATGAGAAACATCTGTTGAGCTATAGCCCAGTGCCAGAGTTTATGCGCCTCCAAAGCCGGAACAGGAGAGTACGTCCCGCCCTGCTTCCCGATGTAAAACATGGTGGTGGTGTCGTCAGTAGTTCCAGGATGTTGATGTGCAACTCCTTTTCCTCTGGGAGCCAGAGGCCACTGGTGTATGATGGGGCCATGTGGGGACCCCAAGCTTCCAGAGAGGTGTTGGTCATGACTGTCTCCTGATATGCACAGATCTAAAAAGGGAGTACCATGCGAGATATGGGGGCGAATGGACCACCAGTAGAGGGCTTGACGGAATGCCCGATTGAGGTCGATCTTGTCGGTCCATGAGCCCGTAACCTGTTTCCATCTGGCACCCAGGAATTCTTAAAGTGGTCTCACCCACACCTGCACTGAAGAACCAGATGTATACAAGAGGCCATCATCCCCAAGAGGGACTTGATGGACCGGACTGTTGCATCTTGGCCGCCGACAGCTGCTGAACCTTCCCCAGGATGGCCTTTATCCCGTCTTACGACGGTGTTGCCAGACAAGTAACAGTGATGAGGCATGAAACCAGAAATAGAGCGTTCTGGGATGGCACTATGCAGGATTTGGGATAACTTATGGAGAATCCGAGAGAGGTTAGGGTCTGGATAGTTTCCCCTGTATTCCGTACTGCCAGGTCGTGAGAGCGGGACTGGATTAACTAGTCATCCAGGTACCCAGATGGGGACGAAAAGCTGCCACCGGAGCCAAGCACTTGGTGAAGATCCTTGGGACAGATTTCAGGCCAAAAGGTAGTGCCTTTCCTGGATGACCAACTAGAGGAACTTTCGGTGCTTTGGATGAAATGGGCATGTGAAAATATGTGTCTTCCAAATCCAGTGACGCCAGGAAGTACCCTCTTTCTAGCTGTTCGAGAATGTGCTGCAATGTGATAATCCTGAACTTCTGAGATCTCAGGAACGTATTGAGATGTCTTAGGTCCAGGATGGGTCTACACCCTCCAGGCTTCTTCTGAACCAGAAAGTATCTGGTAAACTGCGGATCCCCAGAGTAGTAGAGGGACAGGTTTCATCGTACCTTCCCGCAACATGGCTTGGTCTTTCTTGAGGAGTTGGGCCCCATGCTGCTCCTGCCTTGAGATTAGAGGCATGCAAGGGCATTTGCTTGGAAAATCCATGGTGTGACCACCTTGGATGATATTGAGCACCCATTTGTCTGTGTAGATGTTGTGCCACTGGTGGATAAATTGAGACAGCCGGCCTCCCATAGGGGTGCGAAAGTGAGGGCATGTGCCCTGGGCTGAGTCAGGCTTCTTTGCTGTTGGTGTCCTGCTGCTGGGGCGCGATAACGTTGGGAACCTCCCCTGTAGACTTGCAAACGTCGTCTATATGCCTCCTGCATGGTGGATCGAGATGGCTGATGATAGGCTGGACTGAGAACCAAAGAGGTTCTGGAAACCTTTCCCTTAGTGGAGTGAAAGGACTGCTTCCTCATCTGAAGCATGCCCAATCAGCATGCCGTCTCAGTGTCCGTTTTGATAGCCAGAAGAGCCTCATCAACTGACTTGCCGAAGAGGTTCTCCCCATCAAACAGCATGTCCACCACTCTAGCCTACACATCTACGTGGAAGCTAGAGGCCGTGAGCCAGCTTTAGCGATGTAAAACTACCCCATTCCCCATTTGCCGGAATCCAGAGTCCGCAACATCTAGGGCGATGTTGATAGCATGGTCGGAGTCTACCTTCACCCTCGTGGAAGATGGCGAGAGCCTCTGCCTTCTTGCCATATGCGAGGAATTCAAACAAGGAGCCCAGCTTGTACCAAAGCTCTCCATCATAATGAGAGAGAAAGGCATTGGCGGCCTTGATCGTGGACGCCACAGTTGTAGTGATGCGCTTCAACTTCTTCCCCCCTCCTGGTCTGGCGGGACTGTACAAGACAGAAGGGTTCACTGACCATTTTCTTTCTGCCGCAGAAACCACAGAGTCTGGTGTGGGATGGGTTCCGAGGCATTTGGGTGCTCTGTCTTGGACCCTGTACTTCTTTTGCAACTGCTCCTTTTTGGGCAGAGCAAGGGTTTCTCATCATCCAGTAGAGGAATAGAGACTTGTCTTCCTGGAGGACTCACGACATAGAAAAAGAAAACCTTCCTTCTTTTTTTTCCTCAGTGCGAGGTTAAACAGCTTTGCATCCCGGAAAATCATGGTTTGAAAGGATCTGATCTCATCCAGAGGAGAGTCTCTAACTGGCAAGGAAGCTCGGCATTCACTTGGACGTAGTCGTCATACTCGTCCATTTCCCGAGTACCATCCCTGTCCGGGTTGGTGTCAGTAGTGGTACACGTACCTGTAAAATCAGGCTCCCACAAGATAGGAGGGTGTCGAACAGGTGGCTGCTGTGGAATGGCAGGGCCGGATGGGTTGGTGTCTGGCGAGGTCCGGACCGTCTTGGAGGACTTGTATCCGGCCCCGGTCCGGGCACCACTGGAGGGCTGGGAGCCACTGGTGGAAAACGTTGCTAAATCTCAGAGACCAAAGTATGGAGAGTGGTCATAATTTCACCATGACGACCTCATGGGTCCGAAAAGACACCCTCCAGGAACTCATCAAATGACCTAGTGGAAGGCGGAAGCAACAGAGCAGGAGGGGACACCTTGGGAGGCCTCACCCGAGATACGGTGAGGGGCTGTGCAGGCCTGGTAGACCTAGGGAGAAAAGGGAGTGCTGGAGGCAACTTTTTCTCCATAAAGGACCCCTTAGTGAAGGAGGCAATCACTAGAGCACCTGCTGATGCAAGTGTTGGTTGTGCAGCCCCAGCTGAGGCTGACAGGGGGCTTGGAGGTAATGCTACTTTAGAAACAGTCGTAGTCACAGTCGAGATGGTAAACACTGCCGTTTATGGGACGAAGACCGGTACTGCCAGCTTGGTGGACGATGACATCGACGGGGCCTTCATGGACAAAGTAGATGACTGTCTGGCTGTAGACAAAGTCATCGATGAGGACTTGGAAGATGAAGTCTTCTGTTTCATCGATGGAGTCTTGCCGGTTGACTATGCCTGACCAGTTAACGGTGAAGAGGTTGATGAACGCCAGCCCTCAGCTGAAGGGATTGTCTTCGTAGTTGTTGATGACCCAGTTGACAGACGCTGCATCCACGCCGTTCATTGATGAAGAAGTCGGAGCGTGGGACGACTGCTTTTTTCAGTACATTCCCCTTGGAAGTGTCCTTTAAGGACCTTGACCTTTTTTCAGAGGGAGTATGCCCTTTGGGTCTGCTGTTCTTGGCAGAGACATGACTGCACACAGTCAGAGGCCATACCCTTGTTGATCCATGCCAAAAACCTTCTATAATGGTCCCTCCACGTCTTAGAGAGAAAGACTGGAATATCTAACAGCCATCCGCATAGTGGTCTGGATGAAGGCAATAGATGCACTTTTGATGGCAATCTTCCACAAAGATGTGCTTCAGTCTGCAGTTCAAACATGCCCTGAAGAGGCTCTTCTTTGATGTGTCTGCCATCCAACGTGTACTAGGCCCAAGTGAACTGCTACACACGATATTGAGGTCCAACGATAAATAGGATCGCTACCGACAACGGATCCCCCATTGCCACAAGTCACACAGTGACTGATGGAATCATTTTAAATAAAAAATAGGCAAAATTCAACGAGATCTTCAAACAGTAAAACGTGAGGACTCCCGACACAAGAACGTGCAGTAAAAATCTGAAGATGGCCACCAAAGGTGGAGCTAAGATGGGCGGATTTCATTGGATGGGGCAGTAGGACCCAAAGTGACAGCAATAGGCTATACAAGAGAAATGCAGTTTTAGCTTTAAGCTAAAATGCTTTATATTATCGAGGATTCCCAACCTGACAACAGGGAATATTCATGAGCATGCAATCCATGTTAAGACCCCATGCTAAATTGAGTAATTCAATGACCAGTTCAGTTTGAGGATAGAGATCCATGTCACCATGGACAAAGATGGTTGGAGTGAGTTGTCAAGTTTCAAGTACTTCTAGGGATACAAGGTCAGCCTGCACTGTGGTGTGTTGACTTTCAGAGTCTAGAAAGACCACTGCATACCCTCCCTGTACCACACTGGTATATGGAATAATTGGTCTGCCTGGAAAATACTGCCCAAGTTGGTCTATCAGGATACTACTCTTGGTCTAGGAACAGATTTGGAGGATATCATAAGGATTGCGTTTTCCTCCGGCTCTAGGTGGGGGTCTTGAGGGCCCTCTCACTAGGGTTCCTGTATATCCAATATCCATTGGGTCCTCTGGTTTTAGGTCAGGACAAAATCTTGCGATATGCCCTGGTTTACCACATCTGAAGCATCAAACTTTGAGGTCCGTTTGGGGCAATTTCAATCTTCTGGACCCAAGTGTTGAGTTTTCCTCCCAATCAGGATTGGGCCGACTCCGAAGCTTCCTCCGGTTAAACTCTCGTCTCTGACTTGGCTCATAGTTTTTGAATCGCTGGGTTGTCTCAATCAAAGAAACTGTTTCCAGGAATACATGACTTTCTAGTAGGTGTTTACTGTCTGTATGGCTTCATTTATTAAGACTCAAAGTTGGTCTACAACCTTTTGGAGGTATGGGGGCAGAGAGTCCATAAACGGTAACAGAATGAGCATTTCCTTTACTTTTTCAGAAGTTCACTAATCCAGCCATTTCTTCAGCATGTCCCTTCACTCAAGAGGCTAGTTGTAGCTGTATATTTCTTAAGCTCAACCAGTAATGTTCCTGATCATACCCTACTCTGTGATCCCTCATTTTACATCATCATAGGGAGTGGTTCCATCTGAATTTAGGGCTTGGAAAGCCTGGTGGATTTCTTCAGTAAGGTGGTGTGCTATATACTTGGCCAATGACCTTGTTGCCAAACAGGAGTTTCAGCAACCCTTGCAAAAAAACACAAAAAAGGATGCAGGTTCATCTCAATCTTTCAGCTTCTGGGGGGCAGTGTGTAGTCTAAAAGCAAGGCTCTCTTCCTCATCACTAATATGGGAACCCTCCACTCCTGAAAATCCTTGTTATCTGGGTTTTCTGGTAATCCACTTCTGCTGGCTTTAAATCTCTTCAGATGTTTCATCTTCTCCCAGGCCGAATAGATATTTTCTCCTGTACTCTTCCCTAGGTTCCTGGGTCAGAATTTTGGAGTGTCCTTGATCTTCTCTGTTGATTAGGCTGTCTTCAGACTGCAGATTTCCAGGAATCATCCGACACCTTGGAGGAGATGTCCAGGATTAGAAAGCCTGGTTCTATTCCAAATTCCCAGACTGCTTTATCTATAGCGTCATTGTCTGCGGTTATCCAGGACTCACTGTCTTTTGCTCGGCGTCAGCGTCTGTATCGGATCCTCAATGACATCACTTGTCACATATGGCCTCTAGAGTTGTACAATTTGTACAGGAAAGTTCAAGAATATATTCTGAATTATCACAACTAGATTGAAATGGGAGTCCCTGGACTAATCCTCAACCTCGCCTAGGCTCCCACCTCAATGGGCCAGATTTCCAGGCTGTCCAGATTTAGAGTTGTTACTAATGCCAGGTAATCCCTACTATCTAATACTAAACTAGACTACCTCCGGCAAATACTAATGGCACTGACTCAATTCTACGCAAACCAAATGCAAGTTAGGATGTCCCTCGTCACAATCTCTCTCTCACGCTCGCCCTCTTTAGGTTCTATGTCATTTTATCGACAACTATTTTCTTCTACGGGTTTTTTCCTGAACATATTTCACTGAAAAAACCCAATGAAAAACTGTTATTTTTATTTGTGGGGGTTCCCTCCGAATCCCCCCCAAACAAACACCATCCCTATCATTTTTGTACTATTCCCGACCCCTCTACCCCTTATATGCCCCTCCCCCCATACTTTTCAATAGCCTTTTTCGGTTAAAAAGTTTCATTAAAAACCTGTCCAAAAAATACCTGTCGATGAATGGACGTTGTACTCCTCTTTATTTCATCTGCCCATTCTCTCTCTCTTTGTACCCATCTGTCCCTGTGATGTTTCACACTCTCCTCCTGGCTCCCACTCTCCCTACTACTACTACTCCTCCTCCTCCTCCTCCTCCTCCTCCTCCTCCTCCTCCTTCCACCTATTCTCCAACCTCCACCTGTAAATACCGTCCTCTCCTCTTTTCCACTCTCTTTCCCTCATTTTCTCTTGCTCACTAAGTCATCTTTAAAACTCACTCTACTCTCCCTCTTTCATGTTCCTCCCCGCACCTATCAAACATCCTCCGCCCTCTTCTCCATGGTCTCTCCTCCGCCTGGTCTCTTGGCCCGCCACCTCTCCTCTTGAGTTCACCTGGACAGTCCTCTACTTCTGGGGCTATGTTTTTTTTTATAGCCGTGCCTTCCTGTTCACCTGTTTTCTCCTTCTCATTAATTCTCGCTTCCACCTGGCGTCTTGGGACAATCTTCCTGCTCTATTTGCCCTAGTACCAGGTTAGAGGGTCCAACATTTCTATAACCCACTCTTAGCCCTGTCCCCTTTTCCCTCTGCAGCGTTAGTGGTGTTGCTGAAGCAGTGTCCCGGCTTCTTTGGCTTGGGGTTGCCATCCTGCTGTCAGGGGTATTCCACATTCTGGCCCTTACTCAGAAGGTGGTGATGGGAGCGAGTCTTGTATGCGCGTCCGTTGAGTTCTGACATACAAGTGATCTGAGGACTATGTTTTTCTGGATAGCCTAATGTATTACATTGCAGAAATCATGTTTGGCAGAGATCACGTTTCAAGCCTTCCACACACGTCACTGAAGAATACTTATACTCAAGAAACAGAGACTCAGAATCCCAGAAGCAATGACGGTGTTCGTTTGGGATTCAACAGAGTCAATGAAGCACAAGGTCTCCGTTTCCAGTGAAGCAAAAACATATTGGACGAAGACAAAAGTGTTTGGATGCAGGTTATTGAACGTTTCCAATGGAACCACTGACCTGCCATGTTTTCGGCATAGCAGACCACATGGCCTTAATGGATGAACCATTATGAGGCAAGGAAATCAGGCCTTTCGCATAACCTCATGGGAGCCTTTTGTAAAACTTGATGTCAAATGCCTAACGATGGTATCCTGTGTAAGGCTTTCTCGCAGGCAGGGCTACAGGCCACACACAAACACTGAGCAATACACATGATCTGGATTAACTCTGCAGAACACCACAGTGTGTAATCTAGGACAGGGCCATAACATTTGCTATTGCCTGAAGTAGCTGCAGGCTAGAAAAGATCTGATCCCATCCTGGGCAAGAATTAGTTCTTTGTCCAGAGTATAAAAATGGTCCAGAACTGCCATCAGGGCACAGCATGCAGGTTAGAGGTGCTGGGAATGTTGTCAGGCCTGACTCAATACATTTACACCAGAAGTTCATACATACAGTCCACAATAGGATTTAGATCTTAAATTGATTACATTATTTTGGTTGCTCTTTAACAGTGGGGCACTATTAATCTGTTACTTATGTAGCACTTTCACCAAAGCACTTGACATAGAACATTTTAATTTGGGATGGGCGAGCCTTACATTGCTGAACTCGATTTCTGGTTCTTATCTTTGGAAAAAAGGTTTGAATAGGCATGAGCCGTTCGAGCCTCCGTGGAGACGGCCAGGGCTGGACTGGGAACCAAAAGAGGCCCTGGAAATAATTTTCAAAGTGGCCCCATAGTACACATTTTCAGCAAGTCCAACCCTTTTCCTTTGAGAAAATGTAGAAATCCAATACATAACCATAAAGAAGAGACCCAGGGTGGAGAGGCCTAGTGGGCAATCTCCAGAGTTCCCTATAGGCCACTCCACCTCTTCCAGCAGGCCTTTGC
Organism: Ambystoma mexicanum; assembly: GCF_040938575.1. Lineage (NCBI taxonomy): Eukaryota > Metazoa > Chordata > Amphibia > Caudata > Ambystomatidae > Ambystoma > Ambystoma mexicanum. The sequence goes on from NC_090923.1 coordinate 667,001,002, forward strand.
AGGCTGTAGGTAATTCCCCCCTCTCATCCTGGTTATTTTAAGCCACCTATTTGGCATCCCTTTAAGCTGGTCAGATAGAACAGTGAGCTAAGCGCTCACCCTTGATATCTGTGTGCATCCTGCTGTGGCAGGTTCGAATCCCGGCAGGATCAACCCAGCCTTTCATCCTTCCAAGGTCTATAAGTTAAGTACCACTCTGTGGGATAATAATGTCTTCTGGTATTTCAGCGCTCCGAGAGCTATGGGTGTGTAGCGCTATATAAGCAATGCGTTACTGTTATCATGTCAGGTACACGTGTGTAATGATGAGTGGGAACAGTCCATTTCTCTGGCACTTTACAGCTCACTCGGAAGGGCCCATTACAGCATAAAACTTGCTTTTAAACTTATCAATAGAATAGTCTGCAATGTGTGCGATTGGTTGCCATAAAAACAACGTGTTCACCTTTGTTGCACAACTGCACTTTTTATTCACGTCCTGCCTAACTGGGAAGATCGCTTGGGAGCAAGGCGCTTACCTTTGGAAAGGGATGATTTTGTGCAACATGGGTGAGAGCGCAAAGATGCTAGGAGAAGCGCTACATAAATTACTAATAATATTAAAAAACAAGATAGATTGCAGTATTAAACAATGACTAAAAGACTTTTCTTGTGAGGTTTGAAATAATCAGCCAGTCTTGGCTCTTAGGCTCACATCATATGCATTCTGGTCATTGTAGGCACAACTTTATAATGTCGAAAACTAGAAATATACAGGAAGGCTAAATGGCACACACTCAAGAACATAGGACTTAAGAGCGATAACAGTATGTTATGTGTGAAAAGAGTGCAGCGTTTTATCTACGCTACTAGCTTAAGAGGGCTTTCCCATTTGTAGTTTGGACTATTGGGTCGCTTGCGCCACCTATAAGTCGAAACTATTGGATTGGAGTACAGCTAGGGAGGAATTACTTAATTGGAGCAGTAAACACGCTACTGGTGTAATAAAAATGTCTTACCAGGCCTGCCTTCAGCCACTCGGTTTATAAGCACTCTGTGTGTCCTTCACTGGCGCCCTGTTAAAAACAAGCATTGTGCATAGGTTTGAAGCTTTTGCCAGGCGCTGCTATTAGATGCCCACGTGCTCGACCCATTTTGCACCTGCTACCAACAAAGGGTTGTTAATACCACTACGGCAGTACCTGCCAAGGGCCTTTCCCATGCCTACACAAAAGGCCAACCTGTTGGCATTGCCAATGCTTGCTTAAAAGATTGCTGGAAAGACTCTCTTTACACTGTTGCTAATGCCCCTGGAGTATCTCTTGCTCAGAAGTCGTGGTGTGGAGACGGCATATCGGCACAGAGGTCAGCTTCCATTAAAAGGAATAGGCAGGAATGTGTCCTGTCTGGGATTCCTTTTCATGAGAAAGAAGGACTCTTGGAGGCTAAGTGGTGGCAATCTGCATCCTCAAGAATATGGGTGGTTAATGGACTGTCCTGGATCCTTGCTTTTGGATATAAGATGGGGCAAAATGAGTATCAAACAGGGAAAAGGAGTGCTTTCACAAATGTACATGGGTGCTGCTTTACACTGACAGTGGTTTCCCACGCTGGCAGCTTGGCACTGGGCATGGGCGCCCGGTTTCATGGCACAGTACCCTACACTACATAGAGCCACCTGGCCAGTTCTTCACAGCATCAGGCTGCCCCTGCCCTTGCTGCAGTGATGCCCCAGACAGACAATGGCGGGCCACATTAGGAGCATTATGATTGAAACTCCTCTGAGATCACCAAGTACACCGGACTACCTGCTCCCATTCCCAAACCCCGACTTTACCAGCAATCCATGGACAGATGTCTGGCCTGCTGGCTGCCCTTCTTGTTTTATGATGGAGAAAATAAAGCAACAATCCCACTTCCTTTGCTTGCCATGTTTTTATAATGATATATATTTTAGAAGGTTGGTTATGTGATTTGTGTATGTTTTAATGTAATCTATAAAAAGAAATATATAATGTTAGGCCTGGGATGACACTGCTTTAAAACATATCAGTATTCACTGGAGATGGTTAGAGATGTGGTTAAGTGCCTAAATTGCAGACTCAGATCAAATCCCGGCTTCACCACTTACCCAAAGTGCCTGTGCCTGGGATTGTAGTGCTGGATTTGCAGTATAGGGCATGTTCTAGAGTTTCACCCTTAGTGCTATATTATCTGCAAACTACCTTGGAAAGAGCATACAGAATGAGTGAGGTGGGGAGTGTTCTATTTAAGTAATAATGCTGCATACTGATGTTTGTACTGAGTGGTAATGGCCAGAAGAAAAGGGTATTATAGTTATTATCATCACGTGCTAAACACCCCGGGTGGTACGGGTGGAGTAATAGATGGAACAAATGGGACTCTGCAAGCTTGCAACCGGTGGGTCCTGTTTATGTGAAAACATGGAAAGTAGGCCACCATGCATTTGGGAGTCAAGGTACCAAGCGGGTTCCCTCTTCCATTTCCAGGACGGAGCGAGGGGGCGTAGGGGGATCAGAAAGGGGTGGGTGTGGGATGGAAGAGTCCATGGCAGAGCCCCTTTTGGGGTGGCCACAGTGGAGGGAAAACCAATTTGGAACCTCCCATTCGGCGAGAGGGTGATTTAGGCGCAGCTGCTGATATTTATCGCACTTGCATCAAATGGGCGCATAACTCTGACATATATAACAAGTATTGGCAATGCCAACAGTTTGGGCTTTTGTGTCAGCAAGGGCACTTGCCAGGCACACCCGTGGTGGTATTAATTGATGTTAACAGGTGCAAAATGATGCAAGTACCTGGGCATCTAACAGCAGTGCCTGCCAAATGATTAACACTTATTCACAAACCAAGACTGCTGACTTTGCTAATGTTTGTTTTGAGTGAAAAGTTAGATGGTAAGGTTTCAACAAAGCAAGCTCAAAGAGTTTCCTGGTATGCCCAAACCTTGCCCGTAAATCCCATAGCTTGAGTCTTTCATTTTAGGAATTTCAGAAACACTAGATTATAAACCGCTGATAGGTTCCTCTCAGGTGTAAGCACTTGGTATTTGTGGTATGGCTCTGCACACATTGCGAACAAAACCACCTCTTTTTTTAAATAAACCAGCATCTTTACAGATCGTGTGCACACGTTCCAGCACACGCCTCTCCCACCAGCTTATGTTCACACAGTCCCACTCACAACCATCACACTCTGGCACGTTAGGCAGAAAACCAGTCAGGACGGGTGCTCTACAAATCCCTTAGGGGTAACATAAAATGATTGGTTAAACCACTGGCTGTGGGCAATTCTGTAGCATCGAAGCCCCCTTAGGTTGAAGGAACGCTCAACCAACATACGCTATGTGCGCACAAAACCTGTGTCTGGGTGCTTCCTCTGCTAATCATCTTTGATTTTCAGAGCGCACAGTGCAGATTGTAAACCCTCCTGCTGCCCGAGAGCCTACACCTCTCAGAAAAAAACAATACATCTGACATAAATAACTATTAAGACCATAGGGCCAGTACCTTGCACTCACAGAAGTATAATGACATTTATAAATACTATGATTATATAAATGGAGAGTGTCCCACATCAGGCAGTTCCGCACATTTCTTGTAACCATGCTTTGCATTCTGGAACTTGTAGTTTATCACCATTATATTTACAAAACAAGCGTTCGTGAACTCGAGTTAAAAAAACAATAGTGTAATTTGTTGTCGCTGAATATGCTTGTGGGCAGGCCCCGCTGTGTGTGCATCCACAAGCATGCATGGCATCCTACATGCACGCAGCATTGAGAAGGGCATAGGGGCAGTGGGGTTGAGTTGCGAGGAAGGGAACCATTGAGTTGAATATCTTCCTTCGAGACCACTCATCCATTCTCTTGTGATGCTGCATTCTGGGACTGTCGAATGAGCATACCACCACAAACTGTAGCCTTTTCATACCTAATGTGTCTCGCAATAAAACAGCACGACATGAGTGCTGCTGTACCAACATCAACGTTTTCCCATGTTCAGGAGTACAAATGCTTTCCCTAGTTAGTAATGAAATCCCTAAGAATGCCAGTTAGGCCCATTCAGGCTGACAATGAAGGCTGGCATGCTGTCACTCGGAGACCCCCGTTTGTGCACCCACCTGCTGATGGGAGCTAATTAATATAGTGACTACGGGAACTTAATAGAGGAACAGGCCAGGGTAGTTATTTACTCGAGGAACGACTCGAGCAAATGATCACACAGTCTCGAGATAAAGTTCCTTCAATTGCGACGTTCAGCGTCTTGCTTACCTGACACAGTCAATAGACATTGATCTTGCGGCTTGCCAAGGCCTCATGCAGCCCGGGCCAGCTGCCTGCAGCCTGCCCTACTGACCTGCCTGGCCTGCGCTGCCAATGTGTGCACTGTGGGCGCAGCCTGGGCTGCAGCAGGGCACGTGCAATTCCAATCCAGTGCCCAGCCCAGGAGGTCCTGCACAGGGGCGGGCCCAGCCCAGCTGCTGTGAAGAAAAAAAATGACGGTGCCTCTGCAGGGCATGTGCGGTTACAATCTGGTGCCCAGCCCAGGGGGCCCTGCGCAGGCGCGGGCCCAGCCCATCTGCTGGGAAGAAAAAAAAATTACGGTGCCTCGGTCAGTGGTGGCAGCCAATGCAAGGCAAACCACCCAGGTGGAGCCAAGGAAAATCATGCGATGTGTAACACATGTATCCTTCCGCTGAAAAAGAGGCCCTACAGGCCAGAGGCCTAGCGGGGGATGTCCCGGTGTCCCGGTGGGGCAGTCCAGCCCTGGAGACGGCTCATGAGTGAAAGCGTGCAGACTCAGAAAATGCTCAATTTGGCTCGAATTGGCTTGACCCTATTCGAGCCATAGGGTTCTATGGCTCAAACTGGGTTGAAAAAAATTCAAATCTACATGGATTTTAAAACCGAGTAGACAAGAGTTTCTAAACATTTTTTGGTGTAAGCGATGAGATGAGCTTGAGACGAAAAAAAAGGTGTGTGCCCTACTCTCAGAGGGCGCCTGATGCCCTTTTTCAACTCTTTGAGCAAATAAGCCGGCATTTCTTTGCATTCCAAAGTGCATCCCGAAAACACAAAAGGAATGCTCTTTGAAATGTGCATAAAATAGTCACATTCCCATGTGCCTATTAGGGTATGCACGATGCATGACAGACATTTCCAGCACTGTAAGGTATTGTCTTATAAATGCAACAACAGTGGCATGAACTGCCGCTTGCTGTCCCGCTTGCATTGCTATCCCTTAAACTGAGAGGACCATGTATTTTCTTTTACCATTTCGTGTGGAATGCGCCCTTAGTATCCATGTGGGTGCTGAGAGCCTGTCATACATTAGCGTCAGAAGTCCACTCCAAATACTAAGTAATGCCAGGGTGAGGAGATGCACTTGCTCACACAACCTTGCGCCCTATTCTCAAAGGGCATCAGAATGTGCGCATCGCAGATGCAGACCTTCAGATGCCCTCTTTCACCCCCATGCAGGGGGCATTTATGTGCATTTCAAGGTGCATCCCAGAGCCACAAATAGAATGCTCTTTGAAATGTGCAGAAAATAGTCACATTCCCCATGTGCACAGGAACATGGGGTTGGGAAATGCTGCTCCACTTGCATGTCTATCCCCCAAAGGGTCGTTGTGAAATATGCTGCAACTACAAGGGTGCTGGGAGCCCGTTATACAATAGTGCCAGGAGTGGTGTGGCTCCCCAACACTAATGTATGCAAGGGGGCTGGCCATTTGCACTGCAGCTCACCCCCTTTGCAATCCGCAGGTTTGTGCATTTCTAAAACGAAAGCAACAACAACACAAAAAACACATCCTATGCACTTTTTCAGCTGTATTCAATATTATGTCCCTATTATATTATTATTTCTTTAGCCATCAGTAAAACAGAGAATTCAGTATTGCCAAAGAGCTGCATTCGAGCCTCGTTGAACCATAGAAAACCTGCATCTATGCAAAGCTTTCCAGCCATTATTTCAATAGGCTCAAATCTTTTCCGAGCCGGTTCGCCCAAACCTAATTTTAATATACAATTATTATATGCAACTGAAATTGGAACTTATTTAATGGCCTCAGAAGGATGAAAAGCGCAGTTGGCCTGGCGAGGATTTTAAAAACTGCGACCTGCAAATCACTCAAACATCTCATCAGAAAGCGCCTAACCTGCAGAGTTATCTTGCCAGCATTATAATAAGGCAATATAGACTTTATTACAGGTATAAAGTTGTATTGAATTTTAGTTTGCAGCTGGGCCTGCATGTATATAATGATAAAGCGGCGAGGCCAGATAAAAATCAGCAGTGCTGCAAACTTCTCTGGGAGAACTAAAAAAGATCATATTGCAAAAGTAAAGAATACTCACAGCTCTGCCCGATCACCGCCTGGATCTCCTTTGCTGGCTCTAGGGAATAAAAAGCACACATCTTCATTAATGTGGTAATGTGTGGGTCCGTCATATTAGCACTCACCACAAAGAAAGGCAATTCAGATGCGAGGCCATTTGTGGAAAGCCAAGCACAGTTTTAGAGCAGCTACAGGACAAAACGAAAATGTCAGTAGTATGATGTGGTTTGTCATTCCTTTGTTCACAGCGCCACCCAGCGCTCTACTCAAGACCTGCTGCCCAAAAGGCCGTTTTTGGCACGTCAATCCGATAAGGAGCGGGACGCGTTGAAGGTTGCCATATGCTGGATTGGAAGGCATAATTAGGCCAAAGAGGACATAGGTCCACATTTCGAGTTTGAGGTGAATTCCACAGAAATTAATGGAAAACTCAATAACCATTGTGCCACTCGGTTTGTCAGAATTACCGTTGGATTTATTACAAGTGAGGTAATGGCGGTGTTAAACCCATTTTTGGACTCTCTAGGACTTCATGGGTATTGGAGGGGCGGGCAGGCTTTTGGGCAGGGTTTACTAAAGTGGAAATTGCACCTGCTGCAATTCCTCTGGGGTTTGCCCATAAAATGGAGGAGAATTCTCCTACAATACGCTGGGGACAACCTCTCAACTTTTCCTTGAAAGTCACAATTCAGCTCAGCAGAGAAGTGACAGTACAGCGGCAGGAATAGCAATACTACCGCCTTACGGCAATTCTTACCAAATTGTCGAGGTCGTAACGAGTGTTTTCTGAGATGAAACAACATACTTTTAATTTGTCAAAATGAACCGGAATTAAAACCCAAACTAATGTGACCAGATAGCGATGTTATGTTGCAAAAGGCATTCTCAAGTGCAGGAAGGCATTGCACACAGCTACATTTCATTTCTGGTTTCAGGGATAAAAAAATAAGGCAAGTGCAAAAATAATACATATTACAAAAGAGAGGGCTTTGTCTAGAATGTAGGCAGAGTTACACAAGCACCAAAATCAATATGATGTGCCCAGTGTGGAAAGTTTGGCCTCCCATTGGTTTGACTCTAGTTACCCTTTTGTATGACAACACTTGTTTTACTGTTTTTGTGTTTATTGGCACTATGACACTATTTTTAGGGGACGTGTTCTAGCACTGTTCAAAACTACCAACTAAGTAAATGTGTGCAGCTCCTTAGAATATCTGGTTTTCAAGGTAGAACTTGATAAAAATCAGACTTCTTCTCGTGGTGTTGTTTGTAACTGGAATCATTTAAGAGCCAATATGTTGACTTTAATAACCATAAAATGGTATCTAGTATTTTCACCCGCGGAATGGCGTCAATCAGGCGGCTGGAAGAGTGGGGGAGAATATACCTACTCCACCCGCTGTTCCATCCATCCGAAGCCCTTCCCCCGTGTGGCACTATTTTTCTTTTTTATGTGCAACACGGAGGGGTCGAGGCAAGTGGGACCTCACTGGCAGAGACTCCCCTTTTGGAGACACGGACTCCCGTTCCTGCGAGGAACTCCCTGATGCCCACCAAATGATGGCATATTTGGGACGATCTAATGCACGAAATAATTACAATGAATGAAGAGAAAGTGAATGTATGCGGTTACAAGAAAGAAAGAGAATTTGTCCCTTTAAATCAAAATCTCCTAACTAACTTCAACGATGGAGGACACGACAAGCGAAGAGGAGAGAGAACGAGAGAGAGCGAGGAAGGCAGACGGTGATAGGGGAGATCCGCTGTGGCTAAAACATCTGAAGGAGGCAGAACTGAAGCAGACTGCAAATCCCATGAAGTTCACAACTGCTGCGCGCAGGAGAAGGAAGCGCTGCAAGCCTTGCGTCTATCAGAAGCCAGAAGCCGAGATGCCTGGAGCGGAAATCTTGATTGTGGTGTGACCGCAACGCAATCATGATGGGCAGGTTGCCCATTCAACGAAACTGCCACAATGCCACGTAGGAAGCAACGAACAGCCTGGTTACCAATAGTGGTATCGAGAAGCTGAAAAGGAGAGAGAAACCCCGCAAGAAATGGATGGCGCATAATGCGTACTGAGCAGCTAACAGAAGGACGGAGAAGGTCCCCTGTATCTACAGGTGCCAGAAACATTCCCCTGCAATACTAAAGTTACCAGGGAGTATGTGAATACTGAGAGCACAAAAGGGACTCGTGTTAGAATCAGAGAAAATCAGTGGTCGAAGTGGGCGGGAGCAGTTGGGAGCGGTGCTCCTCTACTTCTTTTAATTAGGTTTTACAGTTCCTATACTTCTATTTTAAAAAGAAGCCATTCCGGAACAGTTTAGTTTTAAAATAAAAGTGTAAGGAGAAGTTGAAACTTGCACTGAACATTCCCCTAAACAGAAGGCACACGTGTTTTGGGGTTTGTATTGTGTGTGGGAGGGGGGGTGGAGGGAGGAGTGATGGGGTTTGTGTGGAGCAGTGCAGGCCAGTAGGGAACATAGTCCCACTACTTCTTTTCATACACTTCGACCACTGGAGAAACTTATCCCAGTACAAATGACAAAAGCGTGAAAACCAAGTTAATGAACTCGAATTGTATTAATGTAATAAAGCATAGAATCCTCTAAGAGTCAGATAAATAGAATTAGAGTATCACTACGTTGGTAAGAGGGTAAAATGACCCATCATCCAAGTAACAAAGAATGGAACATTTCAGAGAGATAACTGAACTAAAGACAAGGGAGGTCCCGAGGATAAACATTGTACAAGAAAGTCCATACCAGGAAAAGGTGAACTATAATTATTTGGAAAGCCAAAGCCCCAGAGTAGAAGGCATATTCAGAACTCGCTAAAACAGAGCGAAGGATTCACACAAGGGCAAGGAAAACCGATACTAAAGAGGAGAGAAAGATTATCAGCCCCATTAGGGATTTGCAGGAACTGATACAAAGGATAACGAGAGACTATTTAAAAATTGAATATTAACAAGAACTATAAAAGAAGGGAAGTCAGAAGCCCAACCATCAGGAGAAGGGAGTCATTCTCTTGGCCTTAGTTGATTCAACTACTGGCAGGGTCAGTTAGGATTACTTTTGGACAGCAGACTTATACCTTTAGGACATTCATTGCTGCCGGACGAGCACCTTAGTACAGTAGGTCGGAACCACCACATAGCAATAGGGACAGATAGGCCTTATTCTTATTCTTTAATAAAGATATGGTAAAAATGTCTTCAGAGTATCTGCGTCTTATGCATGACCTGCCACATATCCCATGGTTACCGACTTTGTGGCCCTCCAGACGTTTGGACTGCAAATCTCCAAATTCTTCATGATAACTATGATGGCTAAGGGTAGTTGATGTACAAAAAACATCTGGAGGGCCACCTAACAAGTAACTATGGTGTAGCCACTGCTATGTCCTCATCCTCTATCTTTCCTCTGCTTTCAATACAGTCAATCATGCTATCCTGATCAATCATCACTGAGAACCTGGCCATCACATATTAGGCCCCATCAGGCCTTGGCTTGGTTGACCTTCATCCTGGATCGACCCTCTCAGGTCCAACCTGGGTCCTTTCTCTCCACCACCTCTCCCTCTGTATGTGGTGTTAGTCAGGACTCTAACCTCTTATTTTATTCATTTATTTTTTACATTTGTAAAGCACCAAGCCCAAGGGCATCAGGGCGCTGTTGCAACTGGTTACACTGAACTGAGTTTGAAGTAGGAAGTCTTGTTTAGACAAAGAGCCAGGCTTTTAGCACCTTACTGAAAGGCCCATAGGAGGTCTCTGGTCTCAGTTCAGGCGGTAGGGAATTCCAGTTTTTAGCAGCGACTGAAGGAAAGCCGGAGCCTGCTCCTCTTGTCCTTTTTGTCTTGGGCGTTTTTAGGTGGTGCACATAGATTGTCCTTACTGGTCTCGTGGACGAGGATCGTTCAATCTTCTGGCATAAGTATTGTGGAGCTGTGTCAGACAGGCATTTGTGGGTGATGGAAAGAGTTTTGAAAATTATCCTTTCCTTAATAGGTAACCAATGAACTCCCCTCTCTCCCTCCTGCCCACCACCCCCACCCCCCACTGACCAACCTGTATGCTGTGCTGACTGACTGCCTACCCACCCCAGAGTCTCACGGGTACCAGGCACCCCTTGACCAGTAGCCTCTGCACTGCCTCCAGGCTTACTGCACACTCAGGGGATGTATCTGGAACCCCACAGTCCCCTGCCCCCTTGCACTTACCCAGAGCTGTGATGCACTTACCTAGAGCACTGCTGCCCTGATTGCACATCCCCTTTCCCTCCCCCTGCCACTTCCCCTCTCCCTCCCCCCTGAACTTTGCGTCTCGCACTTGCACAATCTGAATGACACAAGGCCTAGTAAGATCATTGTTTTGGCCTGGTCTGTCTCCCCCCCCACACCTACTTGTGTACAGGGACGTTTGTCTTATCATATCATCATATCATCTTCTTCCTCACCACACACCCATTCTGTATGAAAACAAACATCCACTGCAAACAGACTGATATCGCACCACCACCTTGACTAATTCTAGGTTATTCCATTCTCTTGCCACTATGGCAGGCTGGAAGGAGTCAGACACACTGAGGACCTCCTGAATTATCTTTAATGAGATTATAGAAATAATGCTCATCTTTCCCTATTGCTAGAGGGAATTCCCTGCTTATCTAACGGAACTCGTCAGTTGTCTGGAAGTCCAAAGTAAAATTGTCTGTCGTCTAAACTAACTCTACCTGACCCTCATTATGTGACTATGTGGGGCTTTCTCCAGTCTTCAGCACAGAAGATCTTCTTTTCTTCCCAGGGGACATGTTTCCAGGCTACATTTGTTCCCCAGCCAGGATGGTTAGACCACTCTTCTATAGGTTTTTCATGTTTCTTGTTAACTGATCTTTCTATTGACAATTAGTCCTCAAGACTGGGACAAGTTTCTCTCTTCATACAATATTTGTCTTCCTCGACCGGGTTATTCGTTACTTGTTTTCTCGGATTTTCACCGTTCCAATTAAACAGCTTTAGGTTTAATTTCTTGTCCATGAGATTGGGGCGTGTTTCTTCATACATATAAAGATGCTTTGGTGGCCTCCCGCATCTCCCGGTACCTCGCTGTATTCTGAGAATTGTTACAGGGTTCAGCTCTCTCTCAGCGACGCTCTTCGGTATCTGGCTTCTCAGTCCTCACTCTTGCCAGTGTGCCGTTTGCAGCTTCCAGTCAGGTTACTGCCGTACACAGGCGCTGGAGATGGGAAGCTGTTCACGCTTCCAGCAATGGTGGATTTGAAATCGTTGTTCGTCCTGCCCACCAACTGCACATGTGGTCATGCCACCAACCGGGTACGTGGTTCCTCTCTTCCTCTTCACAACAATTTCTTCGCTGGTGCATACGCTGGGCCTTTCGCGTTCCACACCGACGTTGCTCATACCCTCGAAAGTCACAAGCTCCGTAACCTGTCTCGGCTGCGCCTCCAGCAGGGGTGATGTCAGGGGAGTTCCCCCGGCATACAATGCTCTCCTCCTGTGACTGGTCCCAGTTAAATGCACGTCTATCTTTAAAGAGTCATCTCCTTTTTCATCTAGGTTTCTTGTAGCAATGCCTTCAGCCAAATGTAAAGATGACACCTTGTTCCTTATAGCAGACAGTCCCACATATGAAGCTCTGCTAGGTGTTCCCGGGAGCTCCTCAAATGAGCAGGAGATCTTGTCCCCTAAGGGGGACTTTCTCCCAGTGAGGTGACAATTGACTTGACCCCTAGGGAGGGTCTTGCGGTGTGGGCCTACCTCCCTAGCCTCAAAGGGGGAGGCTCCCTCCTGGGGAGAAGGGACGAATACCTGTGATCCATCACACCACACTCATTGGATAGGGTTTGAGCAGTCAATGCTCACATGCAGCAACTCCTCCTGTTAGGATCCAGATTCTGCAATTATGCATTCACCCCAGCATGACACTGCCTCATGAGGGATTCCATGAGAATTAACTTGGAAGAGATGGTGGCACATGCCATTGCAACCCTTGCATCTCCCTATTGCATCTCAATGGAGTGTGCCTCGCTTTAGCTGGCACAAGAACATTAGGTGTAATCGATTGAAATGCACTGATGAGGTGGGCAACTGAATCACTATGCATCATTGCATGGCATGCTACACACACATGCACCTTAACTCTCTATGTTTCAACGCATGGTGTGAGGGGCCAGTAATGCAAGGCGGATAACTGTTTGATGATTTATCAAAACATGCCTTTATTTTATTTTTCATTTGTCTTTATCAAATCAATGATTTAGCAAAGTTCTTTAATGTTGTGTTTCGTTTCTTGTGGCTTGTATCAGTTTTCTTGTTACTTTGTTCCTTTTTTTTTAAAGTTCTAGTTGGATCTGGCTTTAACCACTTTGTTTTGATGATTTTAAGGTTTACCTTTCGCTGTTCCTGGATAACCAGTCCAGTCTGAAGTTGTCGAGAGTCTGTTTGGTACATTCGTCAAGAGCAGCCCTTAAGATTTTCGCAGTTGCTAGGGGCCAGGATGTTTTTGTGCCTCTCAAAAGGCGACTCCACCATACTTCTTCATAAAGGATGCTTGACTCAATTAGGGGTCCAAGATACGCTCTTCTCCATTTGATGGTCGATGGACATCTCATCAGGAGGTGTTTCACCGATTCAGTTTCAGATATGTCTTTGCATAGACGGCAATGATTTGTTGGAGATAGGCCTCCGACAGCCCGAATTTCATTTGTCAAGAGTAAGTTTAGGCGAGCCCTTAGAAAGGTGAGTCTCAGAGCCTTATCCGGGAACCTTTTAAGGATTTGGGCAGCAAAGTGCAGTTTTTTGGCCTGAAAAGGTAAATGGGCCAGTAGCTTGTTTTTCTCAGCTGACACTTGAGTTTCGATCCAGCCTTCCTGGTCCATTTTCCGTTTCACTTTTGTTGGGTTCTGTATCAGAACCTCTTCGGAGCATGCAATGTTCACCAAATGGGATCTCTGCTTGGCGGCCCATGTTGTTAACGCCTTGCAGCCTCGGACCTTCATTTCCATGTTTATCATGTTGTACAGTGGGGGAGATTCCGGCATTCTCACTTTTCTAAACAAAGCCATTTCTCCAGCTTTGTTTGCTGCTTTCAGAGAGAGTAAACCCAATTCTCTTCTAATTGCCAAAATGGAAGTTGAGTTTGGAAATTGGAGGACCTTGTGCCAAAAGTAACCCTCCAGTTTTTGCCATATTGTCGAGGGGATTGTTGGCATTGCTTCACCTCCGTACACCAGACTCGGCACAACTTTTTCCATATAGAACTTTAGTACTGGTAACAGCGATAAACGGGCGTATTTCCTGTCTATTATACGTGCCTGCATGGTAAGTTGTTGCGTCTTTTCCCACAGGTGTTTTTGTATAGTTTTCGCGCCTTTTGAGCTGTCCACCATTACACCCAAGTATTTAAAGTCTTTAACTACTTCAATATTTGAGTTTTCAATGTTCCAGCGCAGGGGCTTTGCCTTCTTTTTTGATGGTTTATCTAGAATCAAGATTTTTGTTTTTTCTTTATCTCCAAGTTCTTTTTTGATATATATTTCGCCAAGTTGTTCAGTTGTCTTTGAAGGCCAATTGCAGTCTGATCTAGGAGAATAACATCATCAGCAAAGAGTAAGCAAGACACTGCTGTTGGACCAATTTTGGGCAGGAAGGATCTTATGAGGTTGTCGTCCTCATTGTAGTCGCCCAAAAACGAAGTAAACAGGGCCGGGGCAAGAGGGCACCCCCGCTTTACCCCTCTGTGCGTTGGAATTTCCTCCGACAGCAGACCTTTTTGGTTTAACTTGATTCTCATGGTAGTCGCGGTGTGCAGGGCCTTGATTGGGTCAAGGATTTCTCTCAGTTCCAGTGTTCCAATCTAGACCATAACATCTCTCTGTCTATTTGGTCAAATGCTTGAGTGAGATCTATGAAAGCCAAGAACACCTTCTCGGTCCCAGTCATAAGTTTGTTTTTTATGATACTAAGTATCATAATGTTGACTGTCGTACCAGGGTTTTTCATAAACCCTGCTTGGAAGGGGTCAGTGCATGGAGAGGTTTTTGCCCGTTTTTGGAAACTTCTTAAGAGAAATGAGCCATAGATCTTTCCGATCGTGTCCAGCAGCGCGATGGGGCAGTAGTTGCCAGGGTCCGCCCTATCTCCTTTTTTGTGAATTGGAGCGACCACGGAAGAGGTCCAGGACCCTGGAATCGATCTTGAAAGGCAGCAGTTTTTAAAAACTTGGCTGATGAATGTGGCCCATTCTGCCGGGTGATTTTTCAGGTCTATGTTGGTGATTCCGTCTGGGCCTGGAGCTCTGGAGGATTTTAATCTCCTTATGGCCGTCTCGATGTCGTCTTTATTTGAGAAATCTTCCCAGCTGGTTATTTCGGGGTCCTCTTGAATGGTGATCGTCTTCGGCAGGGGGGGGCTGAAATATGCTGATGAAATGGGATTTCCAGCTTTCCTCCGAGATGCTGTTTATCGCCATGAGAGTCGACGCGCAGCCAATCTTTTTGATCAATTGCCAAAATGCTCCGGAGTTTTTGTCTGCTAGCTTTCTCATCATTTCCTATGAGTATTGCTGGTAGAGAGAACATCGATGGAATCTTAACCAGGATTTGTACCTTTTTGTTCATCTTGCTAAGCTTTCTTCAGACAATCGGAATTGGCATTTGCAGCCTGTCTCTTAAATTTCCTCAAGTTTCGTCGTTTCATTACCAGCTCCTTGTCATAATCATGAAGGGGTTGTTGATTTTCCCTTGGTTATTTCTGCAGGTTTGAATAGTACGGTAGTAATAGAGGTTGGTAGTCAGTTAGGGATGTGAACCCTCTCTCCTTCCTAGAGAGTTGAGTGGCGTCGTTTTTTTAAAGTTCTCTGATTCTTTCTGCTGTCTGCTGAGGTTTCCTTGCTCCGTTGATTCAATTTCTTTGGGCATTTGGAGTCTCGGACTGCTCTCAGTGGGCCACACGATTTTAAGGATGTTGTGATCGCTGGCCTCGGCCCGTATGACCTCAAAGGATGTAATCATGCTAAGCATTGCTTCAGATGTGAAAATATAGTCAATTGTTCCTTTTTGTGCGCCTCTTTCCCATGTCGGAATATGGCGAGCTGGGGGCAGAGACTGCTTGATGTTATGGGGATTTCTGGAGTCCATGAGCGATTGCCATAATTGTCAGCGAGATTCTGCCTGGAGTTTATGGCGTGGTGGATTGGTGGTTGAAACTTGCCTTGGACATTTAGTGTTCAAGTCTCCACTAATTATTATTAGAGGTTCGTCCTGGCCTGCAATAATTCCGTCGATCTCTGTTTCAATGAAGTTTAGGAATTTCTTGTCCGAGATGGCCTGAGGGTTACAATAGGTTGTAATTGTAGCAAGTCAGGAGGTTGTCGTGGGTTGGAAGCGAGCGGCAGGGCGCTCCCACTTCACTAGTACTGCCAAGTGGCTCTGGGTGGATGCAAGGTGTTTTTGAATTGAGAGATCAGAGCCTGATCAGACCGCCACTAAGAGTCCAGCCGAAAGGCGGATCAGTCGTCCTTTAGTTGCTGGCGAGACCACTACCGAGAAGCCGTCTATTGCTGGAGTGTCGAGGAGCCACGTTTCTTGTCGCGTTATAATGTCGAAGTCACCCAGGTCTCCTGCTTTTGTTCAGTGGTTGTGTCCCCTGGTATTCCAAGACATCATTTTGAGATCCACAGTAGTTGGAGTTTTCTCGATGTGAAATCCATTCGGATATACATGCCTTTTTAATCTCAAAGGAAATGAGATCAGAAATGCCTCAATATCTCCACTCTGCTGAGTATTTCCCTGCCTACCCAAGGCTAAGGGAAAACACTAACAGTATAATTAGCTCTCGCACTAAGCAACAAATACACAAAGAAAATATATGGCAACATGACATGAACAACATTAACAGTTTCTGAATAACCTTATCATATCCTGGGTAATTTTCCTTCCGCGGGATTCAATGTGATTTCTGCTAATGTTCAACCAAAGAAAGAATTGTCTCAAATCAGTTCTTAATGTTTCAAAGTCAAAGTAAAGTTTTGTTAACTAAAGTTCCAATGACAGCACATCTATTCTGCTTGGTGAAATATCCACTTTCCACTTCCACCAAACAGTACCCATGGTAACGCCAGTCATGATGCTTTGTCACTTTGACACTGTTCAAAAAGAAATGCAATATCCACAACTGTTAGTGATACGTAGTTCTTGGTTAACAGTTAGTATTTCCTTAGTTACAGTTTTAGGATTCACAATGATATATTTGACTGGGTAACTTCTCTGTGCTGCTGCTTCCTCTTCAACAACTTCACTTCTACTTGATTCACCATGAGAACAGTCACCGCTGTCACAGTACTCCACATTATTTAGATTACTATAGAGTGTTGCATCTACTGACAACCAGATTTACTACTACAGCTTCAGTGTTTTGTACTTCTAGACAGGCTTTGACAAGATATACTTTAACACCGTCAGGTAGGCAAGGCACTCTTCCTCTGAATATCTCTCTTCAAAACGGGCAGCGTCTTTGCCTCTTGTCTGTCTACCTCAAGAACCACTTGGGTTTGCCTTCAATACTCAATTCTCTCTGTCTTCCAGTGTCTCACACTACAGGTTGTATCCACTTCAAAATAGTGTTTACAAGCAGGCAGTTTCCCTTCCCCAATGTTACCTGCACCTTTCTGCCAGCTATCAGCCCAAGTAACTATTACCCAGAAGCCTTGGTGGCACTCCATAGCCTTAGGCAATGCTTGCACACTTGTATCTTAGGCTGGTTGCACTGTTAGTAACTTCACAGTAACAGTTTGATTGCTTTTTAACTCAGAGAAAGGCAGGTTTCACTGTTACAATGGGGAGACTCTTGGCTTGGGCAATGTGTGTTCTCTACTTCAATAATATATATACTTTAACCTCTTATATATGAAAGGTATGCCGCGTTAAAGTAAAGACTAGCGTTCAGTCTTAATTGTGGAGTCACATTTAGGCACACGCGACCACTTCTTAATGTCGTTATCAGAGTATAAAAATGAGTATTAAATTGTATTCCCATATAAAGTGAAGGATAGCTATCAGTCCTCCTTTAGGAATCACAATTACGCACATGCAACCACTCCTTCAGACAGTAACAGTCTTAAGGGTTCAACAATGGGTTTAAGCAGCATTTGCTTTTCTAGAGAGTACAAGGATTTTCATATTATATTCAAGAGCTACATTTCCATTGTTCCAGTATTACAGCTTCAACAAACAACTTCTGCTTTCTTTAAACCATACGTAAGTTTATAGGTAACTGGATAATGTTGCCAGCAATGCTTGCGCAAGGTATCAGAACACTGTGCTTCCCTCAACGGCTTCTTTAACACTTGCAGTGCTTCCAGCTTCTTTAGGGGCACACACCCTTCCTCTTTGAAGGGGTCTCCAGTCCAGCCACACGTTCATGGAGCCCCTCTCGCTGCGGATACCACCGTCTTGACAACTGCCCCTCGCCTCAGTCGCCAACATGTTTGATGCGTGGCAACCAAGGCAATCAGGTTCACATGGGGAAAGACCACTCTCCTGCACTCCTGCTGCGCAGTCTCTGCACTTCAGAGTTTGGGGTAACAGGAACCTCTCAAAACAGGCAGGTGAAATTGTCTGTCTCCACGTTCCAGCATCCATGTTGTGCTCCCACTTCTGCTTGGTTGGCCAGCCTTGTGCCTTCTTGCTAAAGCCTGCATTCCAGTCACAGTTCCAGCCCCTTCCAATTTCCTGCACCTGAGGGGGACTTTCATGCCTCCCAGGTTCCTTCAGGTGTGGCTGTTAGGCTTAATTCCCCATCTACTGCAACTGCATGCCTCTTACCGCCCTCTTCCTCATCCCAGTACTCCTGGGATTATCGGACTTGTAGTCCCCTTCAGCAAAGTGGTTTCTTTTAACTTCTGCAGTTTGGCAAACAGCCATCAAAATTGTGGCATTATGGGAAAAGTTAAACAGGGGGTTTTCCCAGTCTTCCTGGTCTGTTCCCCCCCACCCCCCAAGTGATCCTCCCGCAGTACATCTCCCCCATGGTCGGGATCAGGAAGTGTCTGCCTTTCCCCAAGCCACATGAGAAGGGTCCCAGACTAGATTTCTGGGAGGAATCATCACTGATTCATCACAATGGACTGCGCAGTTGAGTAAAATGTACAGGAGGACATTTTGAGGAAATCTCTTCTATGGACCTCAGAGCAAATCCCTTTGTCTCATCCCACATTGAAGACCCAATTTACATGGCAGTCCAACCTCAATGATCGCCCTTCTCCTGGTATTGCTTGGCACAGTTCACAACAGTTCACAACAAGGCCAGTCTTTAACACAACTCCATGTTTGGTCAGTTCCCTTTTGTTGGGGTCCCAGACCCTTCTCTGGTGGTCAATGGGCTCATATCACCACTGAGATGAGGAAGATTTCCTCTAATACTCTCAGGATTTGCTTTGAGGTCCAGGACCCATCTCTGGTGGTCAGTGGTTCTCTTTCCCACTGTGTCAAAGAAGGTTTCCTCGAATACTCTCAGTATTTGCTTTTGGGTCCCAGACCCTTCTCTGATTTATACCCAGTAGCGGGCTACCCACTACTGAGGCGAGAGAGAGCTTTGTGAACCAGCCTCCCCTTTATCCTTGTGTCCCCTCTGTGCCTCTTGTTACCTTGTGTGGGATAATGGTACATCACCGGGACTTCCTGGGACCCCAGGTCTTATCTCCTACTCTGCTGGTTCACTGTAGCCGCTCCTTCGTACTGCATGGTACTTTCTCCCATCTATTCCGCGACTCCGCTCTCATGCTCAGTCTTCTGCCCGGGTTAGCTCCTGCAGACCACGTGGAGGACTTCACTGGCATGCTCTTCTCTATGGTCCTTCGGTGGCGATTGGATCTCTTGCGCTGGTTAGTCTTCACACCTGCTGCCAGACGTAGTGACAGAGCAGCGATTGACATTTGATAGTTTGTTGTTACTTTTCATACCTTGTTTCCACTTGCTCCCATGTGGTTTGTAAAAGTCCTTTGTATCTGTCGATCGCTTAAACCTCATGCCTCCTCAGGGCCACCTCGTACCAGTACTAGCACAGCAAATGACCTTCATGTCCCCTTGTGCTCCTTTTCATCCTAGTACTTTTGGCTTTAACTTTATCTCTGGGGTTAAACAATACATATGTTTACGAACAATACGTAGGTTTACTAACAATACGTAGGTTTACTAACAATACGTAGGTTTACTAACAATACATAGGTTTACTTTCAATAAAATGGTTCTCAACAGTGGGGAGGGCTAGAGAATGTTGGGGAGTGACAACATTCAATGAGCTGCACCCCAGGTGAACGTCCATGTCCCCAGAGGCAGAGTCCCTCCCCATGTAGTCCTCCCGCATTAAACCACCTCTAGGGGGACTATTGGGTAGCGGCAGTACCTCCCTAGCCTCATGGAAAAGGGCTCTCCCTTAGGGAGAAGTAACAACACTGTGTGAATTGTCACACCTTCCATTAGGTAGATGTAGACTTATTTAAATTTTGCTAAGAAATAAAAACAAAATAAAGAAGAGCGGATAATGATGAGCAGCATCAAAATCAATGTAGAAACTGCTGAACACTACTGTGAGGACGCACTTAATATTGAGCAAATGTGATCATAAGGACACCCATACTACAGGATTACAAAGCAAAGGTTGTGACGGGATGGAAAAAGGGTCAGCATTGAAAACAGCACTGCTGTTATAATACACTGTCTCTTCCATGGAATCAATGCCCAAGGGTAATGCTAGCTCAAGCACACATTCTGTGCAATGCTGGATACATCACTAAACCCCTCTATATCACAAGATGTAATGCATGCAGGTGATATTATCAGGCAATATGGAGAGATTTTGAAGCAAGGTCCCCCTTTAAAGGCTTTGCCATGCAGTAAGAGAATTTGCTTTGCCAATAAGCGTCTTGCCATGAAGCTGTGTGAACACAGACATCTCTTTCCAACCAAGTATGCAGGCAATTAACCTAGTCTCCGCCCCATAACTCACCTGACTGCCTGCGCCCGCGGCGATGACTGCTGCCGTTGTCCAGGTTGAGCATCGAGAAGTTCTTTCTCCCTCTTTCAGGGCTGTACATGTACTGTGGAGGTTCTGCAAAAACACACAATAGAGCTGCAGTGAGCCCAGGTGCCATCTCAAAAGGGGTAGAGCAGTTCCTGAACACTCACCGGCTTAAGATTATTATAATTATTATTATGGTATTAACTGAGCACAGACCTAGCTTTGGGAAGCAAGGTAGCATTTGCAAGTCATAGAGGAAGTATTGGGCGAGGAAAGCATATCACAAGGGATCAATACAAGGAATCGGGGAGCTAACAATGGGCAAGGGGGGACGGGCAGTTTGGCAGCAAGAGCTCTGCAAGCAACCAGTGGAGGGAACAGGAGGGAGCAGATAGCCCACTCTCAGGCTAGGTGTGAAGTGGAGGGGGTGAGGACCTGGGGGTTAAGCAGGTGCCATTCTTTGCAGAGGAGGGTCTAGGATTTCTCCTAGAAATTGAGAAGCAGTGGGCGAGTCTAATGTTGACTGGAAGGAGGTTCCAGAGTCTGAGGGCATAAATCAGAGAGGAGAGTTCAGGGAGATGGTGAGTGGAATAAAACGCAGTAAATACGTTGCTGGCTGGGGTGCAAGCCAGTACACCTGCATGAATAACAGGCAATGTAAACAATTGAAAAGGGTCCTTTCTAGGGATGGTGGTCGCTGCTGAATGCCCCGTATGAAATACGGGCCAATAGAGGGCCTGGGAGTTTAGGTGCGGGGTGGGGGTGAAACAGCGCGAAAGCTGTAGGGAAGGTGCGAGGGGTAACAGCAGGGGGCCGGGGTAAGCCCGGCCCCCAAGGGAAGAACAAAAGGGGTTAGGGGTATAAGTAACCCCAGGAAGAAAGAGGAATCACAAGCCAGGTAAGGAGCTCACCTCTCTCGGGTAAGCTCCTAGGGCCTGGAAAAAGGGGGAAGGAGAAACGTTTGCCACCCAACCCACCCTGCAAAGAGAACGGAGGAAGGAGGAAGTAGGCAGGAGCCGGAACGCCGAGTACTTTCTTTCGGTACACGGTCCAAGAAAATCATAGGCGGCATGTGCCCAGGAACAGAGGCCCAAGGGTAACAAAGACTCGGGAGAAGCCTTGGGCAACTCCAAAACTGGACACAAGGTGCCCAAAAGCAAATGATTGTGTTATTGGTTTGTTGTTATGTATTTTCTGTATGAAAATAAAATGCCTACGGCCTATAATTTTTCCACAAACAAGATTGGTCTGATATGTTATTGCTGCTTAGGTAGGGATCAGGTAATGGCAGCAAAGGGAGCCCACACTACTCAGGCTAACAATCCCACAGCTGTTCATCTCCTGTGTTTTTTGTTGTTGTTGGGCAGTTGCCCTTATCTGCAAATTTGACAGATGTTGACAGATTTCCAAGGGTGGGGTTATCTGGTTGCCCCTCTGTGAAGTTGTGCTGAGCGACATTGTGCACGACAATAAGAGAGGCAGGGAACGGAAGTAGAAAAGCAAATTCCCATTTATGAAAAGAAACACTGTATCTTTAGACATTGTTTGTGCGTGAGAGGCAGCCACCCTGCACTGGGACACGCAGGCACATTCTGCCCCCTTACATCAAAAGTGTGGGCCGAGCTGAAGTGCAGTTTCCCTGCGCATTCTGAAACCCCTTTACCAAGATGGCACCTTCCAAGAAAATAATTTGGAGGCGAATTGTTCAGGACTGCTACACACTTGGCGAGTCGCTTGGAGAGTGCTGCTTAATTAAGCTTTTTTGGACTTTTCTGAAGTTTAGAAAAAGCCAAAACAAATTCGAAATATTTGCCGTAAATCCAACCACTTGCATATTTTGGAGTGTGTCTAAAATATGACTTTCAGCTGTGGAGCCTGAAAAATAGTCCTCAACCGGCTGATGGTATTTTAACATTATCCTCCCAGGTCTCGCTTTCTCCAGCCCTTGCGACCAGACTGGGGCATTTTGCACATTCTAACGCTACTGTATCTTCTGTTTTGTTCTCAGGTTTAAAAGAGAAAAGACAGGAACATTGTACTTGTTTTCTTACCAAGCAAAGTAATAACATTATTTTCAAAATTCATTTATTCTCACAATTTTAAGAATAGAATAATTTTGACCTACATACCTGCCACATGCTTGGGCATGGAATTAACCGATTTCCTCCCCAAAAAAGTTGACTGACGCTTTTCCTCCAAAACTCTAAAATATTCATAGAAACACACTTTCCTCTCCACCTCACCATTTCTTTCTTTTATACTTTCTGTGAAGCACGTTTTAGTTTTTAGCATGCTTTAGAGTGCCATGGAGAGAGCTTGCAGGTCCTTCAACTGGCCAACTTGCAATATCTGCCCAGAACAAAAGGACTGGAGACGCTTGAGGAAGCCTGGTCTTACTGGCACACATTTGGTGCTTTGATGAGAAAACATCTCTCCCTAGAGTGTCACATCTGCTTCAGGACCAGGTAAGCTGTGCAGCCACAAAGCCTGGAAGCCATTGTTGGGCCACGGGTTGAAAAGTGTCATGCGAAGCTTAGCATTACCCATCACTTCTGTGTGTGCTTCTTTACTAAGCACCAGCTGGTAACTCCCAAGCACCACCAGTGTCAGTCAGACATGGAATGAACTATTCGTGGTTGGCAATAGGGCAATGCCACCATCTTCAAAAACTAGTGCAGTTGTGGGTATTGACCTACGCCTCCTGTGATTTCTGATCACTTGCTATTCTGACGGGAGTTGTAGGGCAAAACACCCGAAAGCCCATAGGTTGCCCATCACCGCCCAGAGGATGCTGGTCCTCTCTCAGTATACCCTTGCCCAGAGCCCGTTACCTGACTGCCTCCTGGCCTGCGCGTAGCCCCTGGAGTCATCGAGCCTTGGTGAAGAGATGGTTTTCTTTAGCAGTTGTGGGCTGAACTGGATATCGGATGAGTCTAGAGAAGTGACAAAAGTGGGATCAGTGGGACGCTAGACATGGCTGCACAGCAAGTCTATGATCATGTGATCCTCCACACACTTTACAGGAAGGCTACTGAGCAGCAAAGAGGAACCTTTCTTCTACACAACAGGAGCCATTAGCCAATGCAACATGAAAAAAACAGACAGTCCTGATACTCTGAGAAACATAGCTTTAAAACTGAAGCCAATGTTGTGCGAAATGATGAGTATCCGGGTTCATTGAAGGTTACTGAAGTAGACACGCAGGTGTCATAACAATTAATGGATGTTTTTTCTAAAAATCAGCCCATGCTCGGGTCTTTGCAAGAAGTCCTTCCAATCCTCTCCTGTTGATTCCATACCCGGGACAGTATTGAAGACCATATGCAGAAGCTTATAATGGCCACATTCCATCAGCCTCCCGGTGAGACGCTAAAGGGCTGTGTGGAAAGGACCACACCACTCCCATTGCACGCAACACAGAGACAAATGCAACTAGAAATTAAAATAAATGTACACTGCTTAAACATACTTAAAATTTGAACTTGTAGTTGGTGTTTTCCTTTAACAAACCTGACAGCACAATTGTCTTGCAATTCCCACCCCTCGGGACCTTAAAATTAAACAACCCCCCCCACTTCCATCACATACACTTTCCTCTTTTTCACATCCCACCATGACCATATCCACCCATGCATGCATCCATGCTCCACTTGGAGCCATCAACTAAATGAACATTACACCCGATCCACCTTCATGCATTGGGAAGACACACACCTTTTCTATGAACTTGGATTTTATGCTCTCACAACGTCCCACCACCCCCATTTTTGCCGTTCACGTTCATATATGTCAACACGCCCCATTGCACTCGGGAGAGCTAATCCAGTCCTAGTATGTTCTCTGCTTTCTGAAACTTGTAATTTTGCTTTTAGAATAGGGCAAGGCCAGGACTAGAAATGACAGAATGCAAAACAAAAAACAGCACTAGACTAATAATTCCCAAATGGAATGGGGCACGTCACCATTTATGACAATCAACTCACAGTCATTCTGCCATCATGACCATGCCAGGTGCATGTGCCGTTTCATCTTCACCATCACCATAGTCGAGCTTTGCCAGCCACCCAAGTCCTAGAACGGCAAACATGCACACATGCATCTCCTATGCTAAACTCCCTAGAGTTTCCAACCACATCGACTACGGTCACCAAGGGTGTTCAACCAAGGAAAAAGCACATTGAGGCCACACAAGTGGGGAAAGCGCGCTATATAAATAACAAAATACAATACAATCTCCAATTCACTCCATAAGTTAACCCTCGCCCTGCCATTTGATCTCATCCAATAAGAATACCACTTCGACCATGATGATGTGCCTCACACTAGCTTAAGTGGCGTGCACCGTGTCACAGAATGCAGTGTTACACGTTGCCCATTTTCCGTCTTGTCAAGAGCAACTCTCCAATCAAAGCATATTGTACTGCTTCCTTAATAAGACGATTGACTCTCCTAACCAAACTGTTCCCCTAATGGTAATTAATGCAAAGCCTTGCAAACAATGTCCTATAGACATTTCAATATGAAATTCACATGAAATAAACCCATTGTCATTACCTGTTATAATCCTTGGCATTCCTGCTCTGCCGGAAATTCTGTGCATAAATTCTCAAATTCAGATGTGGTCACAGATTCAACAGGCACCACCTCAATCCACAACAACCAAGGTCCGTGTTAATCACAAGCCACATGTCATCAGGCACTTCAGCTGGCTGGATTGGCTGCGTGCAGACGTCATTATGCTTCTCGTTCACATTTTATTCTATTCCCATAACCTCCACAGGACTCCTCTCTGGCCACTATTGATCTTCATGAAGTCCTCTGAGATCGGCTTGGCGTTCTAGCCCTGTCCCAGTGCACTCCTTACCGTCTCCTTAAGCAGAACCTGGGGGGCTCAGAAAAGGTAGGCAGGAACTCGACAACGTTTAGTCAGGTCAATGTGATCATCTTCCGCAGCCTCGGACAGAACTTCCTCAGAGCCTGTGAATCTGGAGAACACTTCTCGTACAACTCTAATTCCCAGCAAGAACACACTGCATTCATTTCAATGGAACCACCACCACTGAGCCCAAGGGACCAGGTGAAGCAAGCCACCAAATATGAAGACTGGCACATCCCGGCTATTCACTTACACACCAACAATAATCACCCCTCACTTATCCAAGAATCCACATTGCAGAAACTCCCCCTCTCTCACTCCAGTCAGTCACATTACCTACGCATCATGAAACACTGATTAGGGCCTCCAAAGATCACAGGGAACAAGAAATAACATTCCTGGTAAAAGGAACACCAAACACCAAATTCTCTAGTGTTCACTCTGTTTATATGAAATAGAATAGGTAGTGCAGGCAAAGCTGAATTGCCTGGTGAGCTATGAGACCAGACTGCTAAGGAGCCAGTACCAGCTGGGAAACCAGAACCAGCTTAGGTGCCAGAGGCACAGAGGCCAGGAGGAAGGTGAGGTGCCAGCCACTATATTCCTACAGGACCTTACCACCTAGTGAAGCAAGCAGGGCTTTGCATTGCTAAGAGGCATAGCCACCAGGCCGAGTGAGCAGGTCGCTAGTTTCCTTGGAGCCTGACCACCTGGCAGAACAAGCAGGACACTATATAACCAGGAGGTCGAACAACCTCGCTGAATGAGCTGGGTAATATAACGCTAGGAAGCCTTACCGACCTAGCAGAGCGAATAGTTTGCTATATCCCCCAAATGCCTAATCCGCCTGGCAGAGAGAAGACAGGCACTTTGTTTATAGAAGGCCATGGTATATAGAAGGTCCTAGCCCCTGCAAGGCGAGTGTCCCCTTCCCACACTGTGCTCCCTGCTTCCCCTTTTTTCTGCTTTTTCCCTGCTGTTTGCATCCTTCTTCTGGCTTTCCTTTTTCTACGTCCTCTGCCTTACCTGGCTTTCTTGTGTGACCTCTCCCCTTCCCTCTTTCCCACCCGACCTGCCTCCCCTGCCCTTGATTGGCCTTTCTTTCAGAGGAAGCCAAAACCACCTTTTGGGACCAGGACTGCTCTACTCCATCTTGCCCCCCCAGAGTGCAGTGATTGGGCCTGCAGCCCTATTTAGACCCAACAGCCAGGGTAACCCCTTGCCCATTGCAGTCCCCTCAGCAAAGAGCACCAGAACAAAGGGCAGCTCCCACAGAAGCAACTCCAGATCACTGATGAGGCCCAACAAGGATGAAACACGTGTATGGGGTTGCTGTTGGAACTCTTGTTTTTGTGCTTAATTGCCCATGTGGGTGGGACAAAGTCTGATAAGCAAATGGATATTTCCCATCTGTGAAAGGTACAGTGAGCTAAAGTGTGGCTGCGGAATATCGTGCGGGTACATTCCAAATGAACAGGTCAATGGGCCATGTTCGTTCTCGCAGAGGGGCACCTATGGACTATTTTTCGATCACAAAGTATGCTTCCTTTCTTTTTAAATGGCTTAGTCTATTTCTAGAATGTCTACTTGAAGCCACACAAACCAGTTTGCTTTTTTTTGTAGCATTTCAAATCTTCAAATCACATCACACATGAGAACAAGCTGCATGCGCTCATGTGAAACAATGTGTGCAATTCCCGTGAGGAGAGGACACTTTCTTTCTTGCTGCTGCTGTCTTTTTTCAACGTGCGCTGGGAGTTCTAAGAACTCGCGCATTTTGTATTTCCAACTCGCCTGCTCGCTCACTTCCAGGAGGAGGCGGAGCGCTGTTCCGTCACGTGACTGATCACCTGACCTACCCAGGCACAGAAAACAGAGCCCAGCACACCCTTGCGGCGTTAAGCCCGAAGGAGAAAAGGCCGCTGGCTGTTGTGCGGCTGTTTGGCGCTGGAGGTGCACAGGTCAAACGCTAGATTGACGGATAAACAACATCTGGGTAACTGTATCCAGAGTTGAGCTCGGAGATCGGCTGTACACCGTACATCGGACAAACCAGGTGAGCAAACCCCGCACCCTTAGCAAACACTCTACTCTATTTAATAACGAACGACAAGCAATAGCGTACAACGTTGGATTTAAACATTTTACCATCTGGGTAGGGTGTTGCCGAGAGTTGCAGGAGGCCAGATACCTTAGATCCCTAATCCCCCACAGCTCAGAGAACACTTACAAACTGAGCTGACCTAACTATACATCTGCAAAGTATAGGGTACTCTTACCAAAAGAGAATGGCTGATACACAAGGCCATATTGGAAAACTTAACGTGGACTCAGCAGCATCATCCAAAATGTCGTCTGCTGGTCGCCCACATGTGGAAAACCTGACACACCCACACACAAGATCACAGTTACGAAGATGGAACTCACTGGCCACCTCAAGTAAATCCCCACGGTCGCAGCCGATCTATCGTAAACCTGAACGCAAGTCAGACTGCGACGGTGATTACACGGGGGAGACAAGCCGTCTATCATCAGCATCTGAGCCTGAAAATAGACAAGATCTAGATAAAGACCTAGATCATACACAAACAAGAGAAGAACTACCAAAAACTCCTAATGTTAGGATCAATAAACAGCGACACACCACAAGTTTGCAGAACGCGGGCCACAATCGGATATCAAGTTGCCCAGCTGTGATAGGTCTCACTCCCTCTAACACAAAAGGAGACCCAGAAAATGACCTCTCAAGCGTCCCATCGAACAACGATATCTGTGATGCCGAGCCAGGCAAGAATGGTTCTCCTTGCAATTCAACTCTACAAAGCGACAGGAGCCAGGGCACGACCCACGATGAATGTAGCATTCTATCACAGGCTACTGAGATGGGAACGTCAAAGGAAAGCTCATATCAATAGACATGATTCCTCCACACCCACCCCGAGGAGCTCACTAACAAACGGAGAAGAACATCTGTACCCAACACAAAAAATGGGACATACGGACGACTGGGTCGGTGCCTCAAAAGACGATGAGGTCTTCCACCAAGCACATCACGATATAATCGAGACCCTTCGCATCAATGAGCCAATCGCTACGGGATCCAACAGGAGGAACTCACTGGAGGTCGTTAACAAGATACTAAACGACATCACTCTAATAAATAAAGCATGAAGCGCCATAGCAAAAGACAAACTGGTCACCTTGAACACAGAGCCCAGCGTCTCCGAGGCCATTGAAGACATTGTAGATGTAATGAAGGAGACCTTGGGAGCCCCGCCCGTAACACAATGGAAAAACGCCTATGGGAAACGCAGGCGCATTGATCACAGCCTATCTCCGACCCTTCCTTGTTCACAGAGAAAAGGTACCAAGATCTCTACACAAAACTTAATGAGACCATCAACTCCACCATCTAGACACGGAGGCCTCTCAGAAATGGCACAATCACCTACCCCTCTCCTGTCATCTTCGTCTGACTCTTCTTACTCAGAGTCTCAGCTCAACAAACCAAGTTGCCATAGTCCTCGAATACCTCAACTCCCACTAAAAAAACATGCGGAGTCTTCTTCTGATATAGTCAGCTGCATTATGAAAGAAATACAACCGCTTGTAATGTCCTCTCTTGCAATATATATAGCTCCGTTTTTAAAACTGTATGAGCAAGTAGATGGGAACCTCAGAGACCTGTCCACACTAGTTGCAATGATCAACTCAAAACTGGTAGGTCTGGACATGGAAACCACATTAACAAATCAAGCGCAACGAGACTCCAATAAAAGAATTGAGGCTCAATTGAATACTCTCCTGGACCAAAGGAAATCCAACGGATCGGAAAAAAAGGTACTGGCAGAAATCGCTAAAGAAGCACTCAACCTCTTAAAAACAAGGAAAACTCCAACGCAGTCTGCCAACGATGAACACTTTAGCATCCGTCTGGATTCTCAGGAGCTGACATGTACGAACAACAAAACGGGTCTACAGGCGTGCACCAACCTGGAGCCCAACTTGAATAAACAAACTTCTCCACTGCAACAATCCGAGAGCACAATAATCGAAAACCAAGGGGCGATTCGCCCCCTGCCTCCACCAATAGATCTAACCAAAGATGACACCACACAGCAGACTTGTTTACACGTCGACACTAGATCGGTGGAGACAAGTAACCCTGAAGTATATGATAACACATCAAAAGCTATTCCATCTAACACGCACCCACAGGCTCAACTAAACAAGCCTTGCTTTCAAACAATCCTAGATAAAACAAGATCGACACTAAATCCAGCCTCCCTTGATCCACAAACACCGACTACCTCAACTAACATCGAGAAATGTGCCAGACTACAAGATTGCCCCTCTGGGCACCTCGACACTGAAACTGAAAGAAATAAAGGAATCTTCGCGATCTTAAAATACTAATCAGACCACGAGGACACATCCAAACCAAACTAGAAAGGAACCTCAAATTAAAAAAACAAAAAATCAACGCACCAAGAACACACGACGCGGAAACAATTCCAGAAAGTTCTTACGCAACATAAAAACAGTAAATGTAATTGTAAACCAGAACACAAAATCTGTGGATCTAACCCCGAATAAAAAGATCACAGAAAAGGAGGCAATAAGCGAGCACGCTAATCAAAAAAGCGAGGATTCTGACAAGGAAGCTGACCTATTGAACGAGTTGATAAATATGTCAACGTATGATGACACAGACGAATTGGTGCCAATCGATCCCAAGACTTCAATTGGGTCACCTTCCAGTTCAAATGACCTTTTACGAGACACAGTAAATAGGAACACTGAACAAAAATCAACACCTGCATTGTTGCCCTCACAAGGTTCTACGTTACAAGGAACCTGTACAATGATCCCCAAGAATGTAAACATTGAAAAAGCCTCACCGGTGAAGGCCAGTCCTATCTTCCTCACTCTGACAGAAAGACGGGAAAGGCTGCTCAAGAAAAACGAGGATAGAGACTGTCAGAAGACAAAAAATCTCAAAAGCCTGATAGAATCAGACCGCAAGAACGAAAATCGGGAGCTTTATGACGACGTTCGAAAATTTGCACCAAATAAGTGCTATGGAAAAGAACCTTCGGCAACCAAAGCTCCCGCAACAAAACAAGTGCCTGGCGATTATAAAAGAATTATACCCCACCAAATTGAACAATTAGGCATTAAAGCACCCATACCCACCTACAAAATAAAGATTGAAAGACTAGAAAGTCAAGACGACGTGATCATGAATCGCAACAATGTTCTACGACTACTCCACTGTGTCCCGCGTCTGAGAACGATACAATCGTATGACATCAAAACAGTGGAATTTCCACGAGAAGGTCAAAATGACCTTGTTATACTACATCTGAAATCAAAAATTATAACCAACAGTATCTTGGATGCTACACCTGAGCTGTTGTCGCTCGGATTTGACACTCTGGAACTAATCGACGAAGACACCCACAAAAGTCATTTCAATAAAATTATAAATCTACAGCCAGTCTCATCCTTCTGGAAGAAAAGTAACGAAGTGAAGAGTCTTGAGAAAATGCAAGAGGCTGGCCAACATAACAGAAATCAGTGCTCCAATAACGTCTGCGGCCTGAGAAAAGTGGAACACGTCCAAAACGACTCGGTGGAACAAATCCAAATCACAGTCGCTGGCACCAAAGCTCTCAACAAGAAAAATGGCACAGGGGAACTAGAAAACAACGAACATGACTCAACGGACAATTGGGGGTGGCTCGCAAAGGCCCTGAATAAAACAACTCAAAGCTAACGCCAACTAGAAAACTCGCCCCTAACAACTAAGTTTGGATCCTGGAACACCAGAGGTTTTGTGCACCTATTCCAAGAGAGTTGCTTCCCAGAGCTGGATGTCGTGTGCCTCCAAGAAACGTGGCTGGATAATCGCCCCATTGCTGGAGAATACGAGATTGCCTTTAATCCAGCCATCAAACAACTGATGGGTAGGCCCATGGCCGGCCTTATCACCATGATCAAAAAGAGATCTGGATATCAAATCCTCAACACTGAAAACGTGACTCCATATATTCAGGCAACGACAATTGCTCATAATTACGAAGAAAATAAGAAAATCCGCATCCTGAACCTATACTGGAACCACAAGACTAAAAATGGTAATGGATATATAGACCAAGTTACAACTATAATAGATGATTGGCTCGAAACAGACGTTGGTGCTGATATTGTGATCTGTGGAGACTTGAATATGAACTGCCTAACAGCTAACAACGAATCGAATCCAAAAAATCCCAACAAAACACAACTCGCCAGTCAATGGGCGACAGAGATGGAGTTAAGAAATCTCATGCTGATGAACGGAAACTTAGCAGGAGACATACCAGCCCAACCTACCTGGTCCAGAGGCACCCAACGATCGACGCTTGACTACTTCTACGTCAGCGAGAAAATACATCAACATGCAACATCCCTCACGGTGCTCCCTATGACCAATAGTGATCATGACTTAGTCATCCTGACATGTACCACAGACTACGGACTCAAACCCACAACTTGGACATTCCCGGTAATGATCGAATCCAACAGGGTGAGACTGAAACTAAAGAAAACAGAGGTCAAAAACATACTAACCACATACGTAGACGATCAAAAGGAGACTGAATACATCCATCTCTTAGACGACTACAAAGAAAAACATCAAGGATCCAAAGCCCGTGGCTTTGTTGCTAGACACAAATTTGATCTAGAGTTGAGAAAAAGAAAGAGAACTAAGAGCGCAAATAAGAAATCTATCGAAAACAAACTTCAAAAGCTACTTAACTGCAAAAAGAAACTGTAAACAAAAGTACAAAAATTGGTTACGATCACACAAAGCAGTTATGATGCAGAACGATTCAGAACTAATAATGCAAAAACTGCAAAACAAAAACTCCTCTGCTTTCTGGAAAATAATAAACAACACAGGAGCCCCACAAATGGCATTACTCACAAACACAATTCCTGAAGCTGAATGGATACAACACTTCTCGAAGCTATATAGCAAAAGAACAACTGTAGCAGAGACACCATCACCTACTTTAGAAAAATGGAAGCTGGAATTCGACAAAAACGACATTGAGGAGATAATAAAAAGAGCTAGCTCCTCCAGAGCCCCAGGCCCGGATGGTCTAACAAACCACACAATCAAAGAAAATCCAGAGCTGTGGGCAGAGCTATGTCACATGATGTTCAAAAGAATAGCAGCTAACTGCAAGAGTCCGGACTCATGGAAATGCGCAATAATCATTCCTATCTTCAAGAAAGGGAATCGATCTGATCCAACAAATTATCGACCTATTGCGCTGCTAGATGTTTTGGGCGAAGTGTACGCGACTCTCTTACAACAACAACTTGTAAAATGGGCAGCTGACTCAAAACATCTGGACCCACATCAGACCGGCTTTGTCAAGGGTGTAGGCTGCTCCCTGAATCTTCTCTTAATCAACCTTCTTAAAATGGAAGCAATAAGAACAAGAACCCAAGTGCATCTCGCACTGATAGACTTCTCACATGCCTTCGACAGTATAGATAGAGAACTACTATGGGAGAAAATGAAGAAGTGGGAATGTCCAAAAGATCTGATATGGGCCATCAAAGAGCTACACACTGGCACAAGCATCAAAATCCATCTGGACCAAAAGGGCACCCTGTCCAAAGCGATAAACACCTATAGCAGGGTTAAACAGGGTTGCCCACTGGCTGCTATAATATTCAACCTATTCTTATCGGACATTGGAGATGCAATTGACAGCGTGCGCTCCTTCTCTCCAAAAATATATGGAGCCCCGTTAAGCTGGATGCTTTACGCCGACAACCTAATATTGCTAGACGTAACACCCATAGGCCTACAGCGAAAGATTGACGCAGTAGACCTCTACGTGAGAGCTAATGGCTTACAAATCAATAAAAAAAGTGTGAGGTGTTAACATTGCAAAACTTGAAAACAACAAAGCATAAAAAACCTAAATGGCATTTGGGAAAAGAGTGGCTAAACAACACAACAAACACAAGATACCTAGGCATGCAAATTAACTCGAGCCTGAACGACAGTCAATGGGAACAGATAGCCAAATCCAAATGTCTGCAATTTGCATGCCAAGCTAGCGTCTTACATAAGAAATACGGTAAATTTTCAATAAAACCGGTAAGGAACTTTTACTCCCAAAAAGGTAGTGCCGGCCCTGATTTTTGGTGCTGAAAATGCCCTCGGATGCCCCGCGGATGTCTGGCCTACCTTAGAAAACATCTTCTGGGTAAGAGTTCTGCAACTACCAAAGGGTACATCAACTGCTTGCATCAGATACGAGCTAAACCTAACATCAATTAATGCACGAGTCAGTTGGAACCTGCTGAGCCTCTTTAGAAAGATAACCATGAAGAAAGTGGCCCTACAATTCGAAATACTACAAAATCCCAGCAAAGGAAATCCCAACTGTCTGCTATCAATGTGGTATAAACGCTGCGAGGAAATTATGGCTTTTTATGACATCAACCTAAAAATCCTACACGACAATCCGAATGCTGCAAAAACTAAGGTCTGGCGATTAGATTGGATCATGACTGGGAACTTAAGATCAGCCAACAACTTAATGAAGGAGGTGCCGAGCGAAGCAAGAAATCTAAACACCCTACAGCCTTATATCGAACTGTCCCCAGACAACGGCAGCAGAGCTTTGTTTCTACACTTCAGATTAAATGCATTTAAAACAAGAGAGTGGACTAGAGAGCAACGCAAAATAGAAGAACCCAATGCAGCCTGCAGATTCTGCAACAAGAAGGAAGAAACTCTAAAACATTTAACACTCGAATGCAAAAGCCTACACCGGGAGAGATCATTGACATTAGGGCCCCAATTAATGAAATTTCAAACGCCAAGTGCGGACGATTGGTGGCAAGCTCTGTTCGACAGCCGGGAAAAACACCTGCATTATGCGTTAATTCGCTTTTTGAGCCCGTTGAAAAAACTACTGATATAACACCTAAAATAAGGACAAAATTGTGAGAGTGAAGCAAAGGCGAAGGATCGAAAACGACTTACAAAATCATGATGCTAAGGTGCCATCAGACGAGAGTTATCCGAACACTCAAGGAGAGAAGAATGAACTAATTGTAGTGAAACATTCATCTCCTTTCTCTTTTTAAAGGCATTTTATGCCAACAAAAATAATAAAAAAAAAAAAAAGAAACAATGACTACAAACAGGCGCCACTATCACACAATTTCTTTTTTCCCCATTTTTGGAAAAATACATACGTACAACTCAATAGACATTGGGCCACATTATGAGGTTGGAGGTAGCCATGTCCTTAATAACGGCATGGCTACCCCAAACTCGGATCCGGCTCCGGGTCCCGCAAAAGGGTAATAACCGGGCCATTCCGACCTTTGCGGGCCTGGTAATTCCACTTGCGCGGGACCCGGAGCCGGTACGTCCCCATTCCCATTGAGCCCTTATAGGGCTCAATGGGAATGGGGAGGATGGTAGCAGCGGTACCGTTCATAACGGTACCGTTGATACCATCCTCTACTGCTTGCGGGTGCCGCTCTGCACGTCTGGTCTGACCAGGCGTGCAGAGCGGCACCCGCGGCTGAACTCGTAATGTGGCGGCATGGTAACAACGGCGCAGGTAGCACTACCGTCGCCGTTGTTGCCTTACCGCCACAGACGTAATGAGGCCCATTGTTGTTGTACCCACTTTATGCTCTAGTTCAATGGGGAGTGGCCATTTGTTTGAATTGTGGCCTAAGTAGTTAAAAGTGCAAAGTAGCCTTGAACAGTTCAAGCATTGTGCTGGTCGCAGGAGCATGCTAAAGAAAACACCTTGACAAATGAATATAGAGCCTTTAGCTGTGGGGGCTTATGCCCTGGGCCTGTGTGTCTAATGTGCAGGGCGGAGGGCAATAAATCCTGGCTACACCACTGATCTAAGGTCAAAGCTTTTTTCTTAAATCCTAAGAAAGCCACGTTGTTATTCTCACGAGCGGAGTCCTCCAGAAAGAGCCTGACTGCGTGGCGGAACTTGAGTGCACCCTGGCGGAAGTATGGGTGAAATTTCCTTCAGATACTATTATGTTCAAAGGCCACATTATAGCAGGAATCGTCAACTAAGTTCCAATTCTTCCTATGAGGACTTGCTGCCGCTGTGCTGGTCACTTTGCCAGGTCAGAAATTAACATGGCATGGCTCTTGTTGAACTAATGCAGTTCCGTGAGCCGGTATTCATGCAGTCCAGGAGCAGTCCATCCGATCACCAAGCTACAATGCAAAAATCTTTCGTTTCAACAAGTGGATGATTGATTCATATATGTTTCTGTCATCTAACTACAGGGAAATTATTAGTTGTACCGACACCTGCAATGTTCCTCTGTCTGGCACTTTATTTCTGGATGCCAGCACTGACAATGAAGACAGAATAATATGGCCAAAATTCAATATTTTCATTAGGTAGACAGCAATTCAAGTGGTTGAAGAGAGTCAGACTTTTCTTTGCTAATTGAACTAAATTAAAACCGAACTAGTGAAACGAATCTTTCAATTAAAAATTTGTACCAGTGAGCAGTCCATAAGAGATGGGCCAGGTTTTGCCAGAGCTCACACACCAGACTCCCTTTCATCCTAGATTCAGGTCTGGACACATTTTGATGATAGCTTATGCAAGTTCAAGAAATCACACCCCCTCCAGCACATTATTTCTCTCCCGTCTCTCCAGAAGAAATTGAGACCAAGCCGAATACCACCAAGCCATCTGCAGACCCCCACCCCTACCTTTGTTTTCCTAGAGGTGACACTGTGCCTTTGCTATGCCCATTATTCAAATTATCGATTACTCTTTTCCACAGGGTCTCAATTCAGCACTCATTTGCAGACCCAGTAAATCCAGCCAATTACCAGCCCATATTCATCCTTCCTCTCCAATCCAGAATTTTTGAAGCTACTGCCACCAGGCAAATGCAAAATGTTCTGTTGACCAATAACATTCTGGACAGCCATCAATCTTAATCTTGCCCTGGTCGTGGGATGGAGACAGGTCTTCTGACTGCATGGAATGTCACCCTAGCTGCCTCTTTCTCCAGCCACAGCACCCTGATCTGGCCAATGGATGACTCTGCAGCATTCAACATGGCGGGTCATGTTGTTTTGATAAACAGACCTGTCCTGTACGTGTCCTGTGAGGTACTTGACTGGCCATCAACAATTCTGTCAGGAAGGCCCCAGCAGACAGTACTCTGCTCATGAAGAGCTTCCTTTGCTACAACTCTTTTCTTAGCCATCAATTTGTACATTACATTCTTCTTTAATTTTTATTTTATTGTTTCAGTTCATAGAACGTTTCACATATATAGAACAATGACAATCCAATCTGTAATCAATCAAATTTCATAATATGCTAAACATTGGGTAGTCACAGAGCCAACCCTGACAAAACATGTGCAATTTCACAGTGTTGAATTCAAACTGGCCGTACCAAAGTACATTAATAGACAGTAAAATTCAATAAAAATAAAATAAAAGCTCATTATCAGCACTATAAAACCAGTTTGTTAATAAATAAGTCTTTGACTAAGTGGAACTCCGCTGAGAGATCTAACGCGATCTCGGACATTTCTAGAGAAATACACTTATTTAAGGACTATTATAGAAGGTTACTTAAGAATTATGAATCCAGAGATGATGTAATGTTAATCAAGAACAGCATTGGAACATAAGGACTAGTAGGATTGTGTGGAGTGGGATTGGAAACCCAAGACAGACTGCTTTCCGTAAGAGCTGTGCATTGATCATTGAGGAGGCATTTATGTTGCCTCATGCATAAAGGTGGGAGTTCCCTTGAAATACCTTTACACTGAGCAGAGCGAGGCGGAGTGTGGCAGAGTGTTTTTGGGTTTCTGTGGTTCATGGGGAGTGGAGTCCTCGGCATCAGAGTACTCTAATTCTGTACTCATTTCGACTACAGCTCGATTCCAAAGACTTGACATCGCTGATTGGATCATTTCTCATAACGTTGCTGCTGGCTCATTACATTTCCCTGCATTGAAACTGGTGGACAAACTACGGTCAAAATTCACGGTGCACGCGATCAACCCATCTGCAATCCAACACACATACACAGACAAGTTTTCCCTTGTTCTGGACCTATCATATCCCTCAACCCTCACTAACCAACCCGGTCCTCTTTCTTGCAGAGCCACGTGAACACCTGGACACTGCCCCAGGTTGGTAGTGGTGCACAGTATAAGTCAAGATAACATAATATAGTTCTGTTGGATCTGTACTCCAAGCGGGTGAAGGTTAACATTGTCCATGATGCGAGTTCAAACGCTGTTGTGAAATGTTTAGAGGGTGTATTTAGGTGAGCGGGATAGCAGGCTAGTGTGTTGATGGATAATGGCACGCAATTGGGCCTCCCAGGCCAGGAGGATAGCTCAGGGACAATGTGTCTGTCTTGGAAGCAAAGCAACACAGACAACACAGGGTCAAGTGCTGGTCCTGTGCTTAGAGACTGGTCTCCGGCAATGAGTGCATCTATAAAAGATTAATTAGTTCAAATGAGAATTTTGGAAAAAAGTGTAGAATAAGGCACAGGAAGATGCCCTTCTAACAACCCCAGGACAACGGTGCCATTGAGAGGGTCATTTAGTGTTTGATGGAGGAGTTTGGAATAGCCAGGAAGAGGACTCTTCTGGAGAGAGTGAGAGCTTTGAGATTGTCACCTCTTGGAGTGACAGGGTCTTCTTCCCCTCGAGGTGTTGAGGCAAAGGACACCCCACATGAGGCTGTGTCCCTTGTGGCTGGGGCATGCAAAGTGGGTATCCCCCGACGATGGAATGGTGAGAAAAGATGAGAGCAGAGCAAGCAAAGGCAAAGGTTTACTATGACACCAAGAAAGGGGTGGATCGGACCGTGTTGAGAGTGGCTGATTGAATTAGGTTCTGAAAGCCTGTGATTGCTCACAAGGGTGACAAGGTATTTGGGAGACCAGTGCGATTAGTAGGAGTCTCTGGGGGTGCAGTGTGCATAGAGAATGGGAAGTATGGATATAGTGGTGAAAGTCATGCCGCAGCAGTAAGGCTATTCCTTACTCTTCCTAATAAGGGTAGCTGGAGCACTTCCACGGGGTAGAGGGTGTGTGGGTGTTTGTGTGTATGTGTGCTTTGAATTGAGAGGGGAGGTGTGTTAGGATTTCCTGCCTCATCCTTCTCATTCTCAGCCTGTGAACTACAGCCTAGAACCGTTGTATGTCATCCAGAACGTGAGAGAGTTGCAAAAGAGTCAGTTAGTGAGAGGGTGGAGAGAGAGGAGAATGTAGGGGGGCCTCTTTCTGTACCCTTCTATTTAATTGCTCAAAAACATCAGCATTGTACCTGTCTGGTAGCTGTTCAAATGAAGTCAATAGAGGTCACAGAGGCACAGCAATGTCGGTGCCTGGATAATATTAACCTATGCCAGATGTCTTTCAACCCTAATGCACACAGCGGGGTATGGATGAGCAGAGACTAATACAGAAACACAGTTGGCAACAGAATGCTCAATCTCCTTTAGAAATAAAGATAGGATGCAAGCAGACCAATGGCGATGGCTACAGCTGCTCATTGTGTGACTAGGATACTCGCAGGTCGTGGATGTTTTCTCACGGTCTTACGATTCCTCTCTGTCAGACTCTGCTTTCTCTCTGACCGTCAGGCCCTTGCTCCCATTTCATTATCAGGTAATGATCCAGCTTCATCTTTATCTGGCACAGAACATCTAGCGTTCCTGCCAAGCCCCGACACCCTTCTCTCTGGAAGTTCCTGGTTCCTAACGCCATGCCCCAGCAATGCAGGAATGATCTCTCACACTCGGGCCTTAGTTCTCTTACTGTGGAGCCCTTGTTCCCAACTCACTGGCTGGCCTGGTCCTTCTTCCTTCCCTCCCTCCCTCTATTTCTTTCCTACTTTCTTTCTTTCCTCGTTTTCCCTCACTGACGGGCTGACAGTTACAGGAGCAAACAACAACTTCAAGAAATACACAGATAGCTGTGGGGAACAGGGTGTGAATCCACGCAGGACACTACACATGCTCATTTCGGGCTAGAGTTGCACATGGCGGCTATAAACATTTCGTTTTGGCTAGAGATGCCAGCTAGGGCGTGAGATGCACTGCAGTTAACTAGAAATGCACTCTGTGGCTACAGGTAAAGAAAGTAATAAGAGACTTGTTGTGTATCAGTTCATGTAGTTCTCTCAAGATACTGTTTGCTTTTCTCTCCTCTTCAGAGACATCTTTCTTTAACCTTTGTCAATCCTTTGGACCCAGTTAAATGGGCTCCGAGTTACCTTGTATATTTCCCTGCGTGGGCCTTTCCCTATGGACAATAATATTTCAGCTCTTTCCAGCCTGGTCGCTTTTGTATATCATTTATCTTAGGGGTTTCTCTGTCTTTCAATTCACAATGTTTTCTCTCGGTTATATTCCACGGTTTCTTTGTTGAGTAATGGAATAGTCCCCTCTTCCCAGGGTAATGAACCCCAAGTACTATTGGAATCGCTCTCAGGGTCTTCTGTGATTCTCTTTCTCACATTAATACAGTTGAAATTCATAAGCTTCTGTTTCAAGTGTTCATCACTTCTACTAGGACGAGTATCTCTGGTTACATAACGAGTCCCTTTTGGCCTCCTGGTCTTCCCGTTCTCACTGTTACCTTCAGTGCTCCAAGGGGACGTCTCTAGGGCCCGTATCGGCTTTTGTTCCTCTGCGCGGTTAGGTTGGTTTCGCTGCCGTACTCTTCTTGCGGTTCGCTTTCTCCGTCACAGGGTCCCAGGACCTAAACAGGTAACCAGACTACTTGCTGCAGTTTATGCTTGGCTGTATCGGCGTAACTGAATAGGTGGTCTACCCACCATGAACTCCTCGTGGCCACACCACCACTGAGGTGAGGGCTCCCGCTGCTGTTTCTCCCTTCACGCACATGCTGGGCTTCCAGCGTCTCCTTCTGCCATTCAGAGCTGACCTGCTCATCGCAGGCTCCTCATCTCTCTTTGCTCCACCTCCGTCAGGTGTTACGCGTCCAGGGGGCTTCCCCTGCCTGCGTATGCGCTCCGCTCTTTTGCCTTACTTTGGCGTGCACTCCTCCATCATATTCGTCCCAGTTAGAGGTTCCCATTTAAAGGCAGTTTTCTTTTCTTCCTTATAATGGTGTAAGTTAGTTTTCTCTTCAGGCAAGTCTCGGCACTTGAAACCATTTGGCATATTAGTTAGTCCGATATATGCCATCATGCAACATGGTCTAAGAAGTTCCTCACAGGAACAGAAGTCCTTGTCCCACTTGCCTCTACCCTGTGGAGGGTATTGCGGAGCAGGCTCACTTCCCTAGTCTTACAAAGAGGGTGGGGGATCCCCCTTTGTGAGGGGGGACGAATTCCCTCGATTTGTCACATGCCCCACCAAAAAATAAACCCAGACATCAACACAGCAAATAGCGTGTCATTCTCAGAATCAAATGCCATTAGCAGACTACTGGCTCTTAAGTGGCTCAGATCAGGGAGGTATTCTGCTGACCCCTGTCCCACATGCTTTTGCTGCTGCCCAGGCTGACATCCTGTCCAAACCCGTCATTACATTCATCAACAGCTCACTTAAAGCAAAGCAGATACCCAAAGCTGCAAACACTCCACGGTCATACCCCCAACTAAAGAAAGTATCATTGTAGCCCATAGATCCCAACAATTTCTACCCAGTGTTGGGCTGCAGTGGAACTGCAAAACACCGTAGAAAAATGTCACTCTTCAACTTCAGGCATACAAAGGATGCAATTGCACACTAGACCCATACCAATCATGACTCCGCCATCACCACAGCACAGCAACTGCACTTGTTTATGCAAACAAACCTCGTTATGCCACCCTCATCCCACTTCCTGGTCAAAAATAGTACTTTTTAAAAGAAAGATACCCAATAAAGTACTAATCAGGGTGCCTCAGCATGAATTTATAACGTTGTGCTGTAGTTAAATGAGATATCTTAACTCTTTAAAAAAATCCTGCCCTACATACTGACAAAAAACAACCCTATATACAAGCCTTCCCTGTGTCAAATCATAAGGCTTCAAAAGGTCCAGGATACTGTGGGGTGGGCACACCTTTGCCTTAAGGAGTTGCCAATTATAAGCCAATCAATTAAAAAGCATACATTAGCTTCTGCTACAGGCCAAAATTGTCTTTAAGATTCTGTACCTTGCACACAAACGCCTGGAAGCCTATATGCAGCATAGCGCATAGAAGGAAAAGATCACACAACAATGACCCGGCCAAAACTCTGCTCTGCACAGTCCAGCCATCTGCTAATTGCACAAATTCCAGTATCTAAGACCCAAGAGAACAGATGATTCAGTGCACACACTCCCCCACTTAGGGAATAACATCCCAGAAGAAATGGGCCCTCTAATTATTTTTCTCTAAGTGTCAAAATGGTTGGCTTTCATCTGCACATTATTTTCCATGTGCGCAACAGACTAACAAGATAAGGCATTTTTTGAGCATGTGTAGTTGGTGAGCCATCATCTCCAAAGAGATTATCGGAGGGAATTTCCCCTTCCTAACCACTGCAATTCTTTACAAATCAGTGTCAAAGGTGCATCTCACAGAACTTTTTGCAAAGATAGAGGTTAAAAAAAACCAAAGATGTTATATGTGATTGTAAAGAGCTCATCAACTGGTCCAAGACTTCAAGATCTACTATAGTACCTAGCGAAAGTATTCCTGTGCAGAGAAAAATGCGCACGCATCAAAAAAGCATTATATGCTGAGAATAAACAATAGGTTTAGTTGTGGCTATTCATTTCTGAACACCGCTCAGAGACAATGCATAAGTGTTTCATGCCATTGTAAAAAAAACACTTATGAGTATTACAAAAAAACAATATTGCTTATCATAACTGATGTAGTTGCAACAAATTCAGACAGGATACAAAATGTGCAGATGGAACAAGGGCAATGAAGAGATATGTGTCCGAAAACAAGCCAATGGGAGTTCATGTACAACCTTAATGAAGTAACGTAAACGCTAGGAGAACAGGTCTCTTCTAATTTGTTGTAAGGAGGATAATTGCATCAGAATAACTGCACCGCAGAATAGGAATCGTCAGAATTTCTGTGTCTCTGCTTACTATCCACATCACATTGCCCAGTGAACACAGCTGTGACAACACTTCCACAAAGCCAGCCTTACATCTGCCAGGCATACACCCCACCCATTTGAACACCCTCGAAACAAGAAAAGGTGCCCAACTAAAATGGAAAACAATGAACATATAGGAGCATACCCTCTGCTCCTACCCACAGTGCTCCACTCATATTTTTGAATCAGTGAACAGCAGACCAGCAGCATAGGAAGGAACACTAATAATATTACTGCTTGATCTCAAGACGAATTTTGATGGGAAAGAACACCTTTTAATAAGCATAACATATCCCTAACGGCAGAGTTAATTACCTTTAAACTCCCTGATAAAAATCACTTTTTCAGGTAGGGAGTAAAATCTTTTCAGAGCCCTTCTTGCAACCTTGACATAGGAAGTCAAATGAGACGGTACATAATACTGATTTTGGTTTTTCCCTCCCTTCCTTACCACAGTCAGTCATAAATTCAACAAGAGCCTTCCTTGGGTTTCTTAAGGACACTCGTCGTAAATCACATAGATTTGTTGCTCAAGTTAATAAACGCTCAGCGGTACAAAGGATTGAGTGCCTTCTTCTATAGCTAGGAACCCCATTTCGGCAAATCCCTGTTAGGAGTTACATAAGATATATGGGGATGCTAGAGGCAATAAATGTAGAAGGCATGATTATATTGGAAAGCCCTCGGCTGCAGCACATTGGACGGAAACAGAAGGTGCAGTTTCCTAGACTGTTGGAGTTTCCTATCTTTAGCAAACAAACACATTTCCTTCACCCTTCACTGTATTGTACTGCTGAAATGTCAGACTTGATTTTTCAAAGTTGCTGACTTGTTCTTCACCCCAATGAGTGTTCCCCCGTGCCCTTTCCTAGTACCCTCCTTGGTTCCTGTGCTAAAATGTAAAAAGTGAGGGATTGTATCAGAAAAACACACTGGGATATTTGTATACCAGCAGTACTCCTGTTGAGAGATGAGATTATGGGCAATTTAAGATAATTACATTAACCTGTGTGCACACATTTATTTGGCTGTGAATTGACGATTGTTCACAACATTCCTCATCCAAA
This sequence comes from Ambystoma mexicanum, assembly GCF_040938575.1. Lineage (NCBI taxonomy): Eukaryota > Metazoa > Chordata > Amphibia > Caudata > Ambystomatidae > Ambystoma > Ambystoma mexicanum. The sequence continues at coordinate 667,044,506 of NC_090923.1, forward strand.
TATTGTTAGGTAGAAAATGCTCAGTTAATCCATGTTTATATGGCAGAGAGTTACTGTATCATTTGTTAAGGTCTATGCCCACTGGAACTCTGAAAACTTCGAAAGGAAGCAGATTGTGTAAAAAGCATTCCCATTTTCTGAATATCCGTCCATTGTCCCCCATTCTATGTACAAGTGATACCAGGCATAGCCCATATCATTTTCCTTTTTTCTCTTGTAGGTCAAGTAAATTATATTGCAATGTTGCTCTCCACTTATGTAAAGAATGTTAGAGTAGGAGACACTGAGCATGAAATTTGACCTCTCAAAATCCTTAAAGGGGAAATTTATATTTATAATGCGTTAAACTGCAAGGGTACGCTTCAAACGCTTGTGTGACATATATACAAAGAATAGGAAGCATGGGATGAGATTACACATCCAATTAGCCTGCTTACTTACAGTCTGTATCTGATATTTCAGCTGACAGTAGGGTTACATATTGTGGGTGGCGCTTTTACTAAGGAACAATGAGTCACAGATTCTGGTGTTTGAAAGTTATTCATATTACAGAAAACATAAAACAAGTGAATGTAGGTATAGATCTGGTAACCTTTCACAGAGCCACGGCAAGCAGAGTCAAGGTTGTCTGCTAATATCTAGATGTGACATGAAGTGGAAGTTAGTGATCAGGAAAGTGTGGTAGCAGCAAGTATATGAATCATGGGTGGGTATGGTAGGTTACCTGGTTAATGCTTGCAGGAATATCATAGTTGGATCTACTGTTCATGGAGACACTTTTTCATGTGTGTTTTTAACTTCTTCAGGGTGTAATCTGTTTTTAAGGTTACATTAGGGAAATGTAAAAAGGCTACAAAATGATATAAGGACTAGTTAGTATGATCTGGATTTATTAAGAAAGAAAGCAAATGTCAGGTAACTACTGTGGCTTGTGCATTATAAATTCTAGAGAAGGTTGGAATTGTCTGTGTGAACTGCTAAAACTCTTCTGAGCGACACCCCAAAACAAGCTGGCAAGCGCACATGCGTATAGCCAAGAGAAAACATTGCCCAGAAGACTTCAGACTAACCCTTAACCCATCGGTTCGATTAAGACAGCCAGGCAGAACGACTGCTGAAATAATTGCCAAGCTATGTGGTGAGATTTATAACAATAAATAAACAATCATACACTTACACTGGTAGCTGTTTTCGAGCAGGACTTGCTTTGCCTGAAAAAAAGAAGCTGGGATTAATTTCTGCAGAATGAATCTTCTCTCATGCAACATTGCTCTCTTTTCCTCAGGCCTGTTTCTCATCCTTAACCTAAACTACTGCTTCTATTCCCCCTTTTTCCCTGACCGATCAGACATATCCATCTCCTAAAATGTGTTTCCTTCCTTGTAGCCACGTTCATTGGAAGAAGCTTAATATCATTGTTTTTGCTTCATATCCTGCAGGGTGAAGAATGATAACACTGCTCCCAATACTGAAGAAAAGAGAACATTGTTGTCGACTGCAGTCTTTGCAGAGAAAGGCTGATCACACTCCTTCCAAAACTGCAGGAGAAAAGATGATAGCAACCACTCCCTATTATGGATGAGGAAAGGAAACTTCACTTCTCCCTCAATCTCAATCCTGTATGACAATGGTCCAATGGATGTCAATTAGAGGTGCTTGGCGGAGCCAGCTGCTAGACTGGCAACATCCCCGGTACTCTTGGCACTGCCTCTAAGACCCCTGGCCTTCTGGCCCTCATACTTATATGTCAAAATGTGGTGTATTCCTTAGTGATTTAACATATCTGGCCGGAAAGAAATCACTTTGGTTTAGCACTGTGCCTTCCCAATCAATTTTTCAAAGTTATTACTGCTTGCACAGTGGGGTCCAGCAGCACAAACAATTCCTGAAGAGTGCATGCTTTGCCATTTGGCATCAGGGTAGTGCTAGGGATGCACCATCAGAATTGCTGCATAGGAGATGTATTTTATTTCTCTGTATTCAGTGCGTGTGTGTGTGGGTGGGTGTGTGCGTGCATGCATATGTGTACAACATCTCTGGGATTGCAGATTGCTAAAGTGCAGCATGTTTGGCGTTATGTGTGAACGTTGTTAGTAACCTGTGCAAAGCACTTTTCCCTATATATTTGTGTCCATTTAAGAAATGATACTTTTTAAGTAGTATACAGAAATGGCTGGAGATAGGTCAGTGAAATAAACGCTTGCCCCTAGCAACTGTTCGTCAAATTGCCATCACAATAAATCATTCTTCTTTTATCCAAAAGGTCTTGAGAACTTTTCATTTTATATTTTCAGATTGATTTAGAATGTGATTTGGTGCCTTGCATGTTTTCTATCTGAAACACAAACAACTGGTTCTACTAATGAATGAACACAATGCAGTAGGTGGGTGTAAAACTAATGATGGGATGCTAGAAGATGTAGTCTAGGGGGTAAATTGGAGACAGTGAAACATATCACTTGGGAACAAATTCCAGCTTCACCCCATAGGGCCTAATTCTCCTCAACTTCTCAAATTGAGACCAGTTAGAAGTTATTCAATCCAGTTTCTGCGTTAAAAAAGGGTTCTGATGGGTGTGCTCCTGGCACACCATGACTGCACAGATTACATATTGTGGAAGCACCATAGTTAATACAGGGCTGAAAACATTGCCAATTTAGCATTGTCATTTTGTTGATTGTACCAATTGGGATTTACATTTTGGGAGATGGCTTCCTATGATATCACCAGAACCAAAGCCCCTATGGCATCACTTTTAGTGATTTAATCCGGGTTGAAGGCCAGGTGATGTCACTTGCATATATGCGATTGTGATTTATTTTCTGCTACCATTGGCATGTTAGTGGATTGACATCCGTGACTGCTCTTACTTTCATTCCTGCAGGAGGAAGGGTGAACAGACTGCTCCCAGGCCTACAGGAGGAAGGATAACACTGCACCCACTGCCCACCATCAGGGATATGTATAATAATGCTGCCCCACACCTCACCCTGTGGAAGAAAGGATTATCTCAGCTACCTTCTGTGGAATTGAAGCTGGGTGATTCTCCACAATTAGCCTCGTTAGATAATGGATCCACAGCCGTTTTTCCTCCTGATTCCTAGCCTGAAAGACATAAGAACTAACGGTCATCACAGCTCATGAAGGCACATTCAAAGAACTTCACTTCAAAATGGTCAATGACGCAGAGGACGGTGCCACAAAGGTGGGAAGCATTGAGGCGGTCATCGTAGGCAACCTTTAAGTGGTCACAGCCATGGAGTAGTCTAGAGGAACGTTGGAGTGCACAGGGATAGGCGTGCCTCACAGGAAAGATGGCAGCTGATAGATAATACGTTCTATTTGGGGATGCATGTGGAAAAGCATCTTTAATTAGTCCTGGCTGGTCAAGGAGTGTAAGCTCAAATTGGAGCCAAACGGGGGGGCTCTCTGAAAGTAATAAAATGTTTAAGGCTTATCAAACCAAGCTGCCCATGAGGCATAGAAGACAAGGATCTACTTTCTGGTATCTACAGAGATGAAATGTGCGGTACACAAACTGTGATGAGTGATTCAATATGGGTCAAAAGAAGCATTTGCTGAGGGAAAATCCTACAAAACAATATTTATTCTATGTGTTTATTTATTTTGATATTTGTAAAGCGCCTCAGCCCGAAAACATCAGGGTGTTGTTTGTATAAAACCAGTTACATGTAAACATAGAGGCAGGCAGTACAGATTAGTGTCAGACTGTCCTCTGGGCCATAGTTCTATGATCTCTTTTCATATCATGTTTTCTTATATTATCAGCTAAATAACTGGGAAAGTCTTCCAAAGAAAACTGCAGCCAACGTTTCTCTTCAAGTGTTATTATCTGCAGCAAAGTAAAATGAAAATGTAAAACATGCCCAGTCTTCCCTTCCTTCGGGTTTTCTCCCTTTTATGTGGCTCTTCTGGAACGAGCAGCAACAGTTTTGTAAAAATTTGCTAAAGCAATTATAAACAAAGTAAATAAAAAAATAAATTAAAAAAAACATGTATTTCACCTTTCCACTTGCATTGCTGGTAAAAGAAACTGCAGATAAATCTTTGCCGCAGATTTTTAAAAAAAGCAAAACCTATTTTCGTTAAATCTATTTATCACAAATCTAGTTTCATTTATCAACAAGTTGGACGTTTTGTAAAATGGACATTTTTTGTTGCCAAATTTAGTACATCCCAAACAACAGTGAGGACCTGTGAGGAAAGGGATAGTTAAATTGACCATATCTTTAGCAGAAAACGAGGAACACTGATCAATCTAAAAATACAATTTAATCAGTGTCAAACGAGCGGCTTCTTGTAAAACCTTGATTGAATGTACCATTTAGCCAAGTGATTGAACATTCTATCTGCCAAGAACACTGAAAATCATTGATTTGGTCAACAAGTAAATACTGACTAGTTGAGGTAATTGGTGAGGATCCTTCTCTTGAAGGATGGAGATAGATTAACGACAGGCCATGATCAGACTACTACAAGATGCCAGAGTTTAACGCCATGTTCTTGAAGGAGATCTTCAAAGATCTCAGAGTTGCAGGCCTGAGAAGAGTTGGGCGCATGGTGGTGGCCAGGGGTGTTAAGGTATACCGTTAGGACGGTATTTATACCACAAAGGTCTTGTTATTCTAACAATAACCTTCATTTACTTTATAACGGTTTACCATCTCATCTCTTTTCGCTGTCAAATAATGCACAGACCGCACAGTACTGTGTTACTGTTAAAAAGATGCCAGCCCAAATTGTGGCTGCACACAATCTGTACCCACTGCTCTCGAGCTAGGACCACGCTTTAAACAATACAATATACAATTTAAAAAAAAAGGACAGTGATTTGTTGTAAAGTGATAAAGCCAAGACAGCAATGCTAATGCACTGTAGGAATGTTAACATGTGTTCACTAGAAAAGAAAACATTGGTGGGCCTTCTCAAAACAGTGAGCTTGAAATAAAGCTGGTTCAATTACTGCTGGCAAGTAAAATTAAGCACAGTGACATTTTTTAATTTGGATTTAAAGTGCGCTTCCATGAAATTAACCAATTACAAAATTGTTAGTAATCACATTCACCGACGGAAAGCTTTTGAAATATTTGAATCAAAGGAAGTCAAGTCCCAGTATTTCACTATTCCTCTCTGCACATTTTCTAAGTTTGCTAAATGATTTATTTTAGCCCCAATTGATGGTTAACATTGGGGTTTATTTACGGTATTTTGTTTGGTGACACTTTACTATTGTTTGACAACTGGTGCGGATCAAGTAGTCTGAAGTAGGACACACTTTTCAGCAAACAGTGGCATGTGGTGGGGAATCTGATAAAAAATAATCTGGCAATTTCTTACGATAAAGTAGCAATCATTATTAATATTTACAAAACCTTAAAACATCGGCCATTTCTGATTCTGTAATCATAAACCAAGGGCAAAAATGACAGTTGCAAACTACTAAACAGCCGAAAAAAGTCACAAGCCACCTCAATGCTATGCGCACACACAGCACACCATTTCTTATTTGCTAGTGGCGAGTATAACTTTTTCACAGTGAATGATACTGATTGACACAAGTTTGACATGGAGCATGACACGGTCAAGTAAACATGCAATGCAAAGTGGATCAAGGCTCCCTTACTTTAAAACACCTCCAAAAAGATCTATCCTCAAAATGTAATAGTTGATCTAGGCAGGAGTACAATACCCCTCAGACCTCAACTTTGAATAGTGCCATCAAAAATGTTATTGGCTCAAAAGATGGGCCATCATGCTCTTATGTTATTTGGCATTTATATAGCGCTCTATATATCATTGGTATGACCTCAAAGCGCTAGTAGGTTGAACGCCCTCGGGAACTGTAGTTCTGGTCAGTAGAGCGAGATAGTGTCGTAGGTCAATAATATATATAAAAATAATTCATTAAGAAAGTTCCTATGTAAACTTTTGTGCAAACGAGGCTCAAAGTCACAGATTTAAAGCACTAGGAGACATCCATTTTGTGAAATGGATGAGCCCCCTATGCTTGTGTTAATCTCTGCCCTTGCAGCATTAATGAAGCAAAAGCCAGCAGCTGTAATAAACAGCTTTATTATTGCCAGAGAGCAGAGATTAACACAAGCTGCTGCTGCCTGGGCTCCCCCGGGTCGGGGGAGTCCAGGAGACTCAAAGCGAAAGTGAAATGTTGCGGTATTCATAGAAAGAAAATCTCAGCATTTACAAATACAACAATGTATTTTTGACTGCAGTGGCTTTCGCTTTGAGTCTCCTGGACTCCTCTGAGCCTTTCATTTTACATTTTCTGTGCTTCCCTGGGCTTGGGGAGCACCAAAAACATAAAATGAAAGTGAAGGCAGCCTCCTCAGCTTATGCGCAACTCTGCTCTGGCTGCAGTAAGCAAAAGCTCCCAGTAGGGGGCTTTTGCTGCTTGTTTAGTGCCGCCATGGCAGAGCTTAACATGAGCTGAGGAGGCTGCCTGAAATGGCAAAATGGATGCTCCCATGTAAACGCTTTTAGCCTTGTTTGCTCAAAAGTTTACATAGGAACTTTCATTCAAAATATGTTTAATGTACGTTTTGGATGGTTCATAGTCAAAACATCGAAAAACAAATGGTCGAAAGTCAAAATATCGAGAAAAAAAAGGTTGAAAAAAAAAGTTGCATTTTTTTATAACATTTTTTATTCGAAATGGGGGTTACCTGCAAATCCCCCTTTTTTTATTTATTTTTTGTTTTTACCTTTTTTTTTTTTTACATAAGAGAGCCAAAAAATAATTTAAAAAATTAATTATTCGACTTTTTTGTCTTCCGACATTTTTTTTTCGATATTTTGACTGCACACCATTTTGGATTATTGCCCATCTTTTGGGACAATCATATTTTTGAGCGCACTATTCCTTTAATGACCTGGTTGCTACCCGACTGCAAGTTTTGAGGCACGCTTTATATTTCACAGTTTACTACGTTTGTATTCTTCCAGACTTTAAAAACAGAAGGAGGTTAAACAACTATTATTGAAAAAGTATTTGATAAGATGTCAATGATAAACATTTCACACATTGAAAATGTACTCTTCCTGCAGGGCATTGTGCCCAGCAATGACAGATTAGTACAAATTTGCACGCTCTGTATTATTAGGATAACATGGGGAGGACAACGCTTGAGGATAATTGGGAGAAGCGGATTGATACCCCCTTGACACTTTACATATTTAGAGTAACACAGCTTGGGCTGCAAACTGAGCAAGGCCCTTAATTGCCCAATGTAAACTGAAGGCTAATGAGGCCCACCCACATGGACTGTGCACCAGGCTGGGTGTGATTGGTTTAGCCAGGCCAGCCATATTTGATTTACTTTGCCTTACCTGGACAACCTGCTGCTGCTTTGGAATGCTGAGATCCGAAATTTTAAAACTTAATGAATCTTTCACATTTTCAATCAGAACAAGGTTGCAACACTGTAGAGAGAAAAACGTAAATGATGTAAACATAAAGATGCAAAACTGCATAGAAGAATTGCAAAGTTTGAAAAAATGTACAGTGACTATTGGAACAAATCCCAAACAGATGCATAAACACACACGACTTGCATTAAATGCATGAATCACCTAAAGGCTATCCAACCCTCTAGTGGCTTTGGCCAGCATATGTACAACGGCCAGCGACTGTATGGCCGACATGTGTGCAATGGGCATCGAGTGCATGGGCACAAAGTGATTTCCCATCTCGTTCCTACTGGAGATTCCTCCTGAACGGACTATTAAGGGTTACATTAGAACAAAGCCTGAACCCCCCGCCCCTCCTGCACCGCCTATCACTCCCCAAATTACACTATTTAAGATTGAGCTCCAAAGCGATAGGACCTCTGGATACATGTTTGGAGTAAGGTCACAATCAAATAGAACATGTAAAATAAAGTACTGACTCCTATGTATTTAGGCAATAACACATTTAAAAGAAAAATCATGTGTAGCATTCGGAGTAAGGCTATGTACAATCGCAGGTTTGGGAAATGCACATTCAAAGTTGAACACAAGATAACAGCCTGCTCAAAAGGGGTGTGGGCATGGGTGAGGTGTTTGTGTGGGTGTAGGTGTAGGTGCGTGTGTGCTCATTTTTAATAACATACTGTGAAAGGTCACTTAAGCATAAACGCCCCTGTTGTGTTCAATTAGAAAAGGAGAGGAGAGGAAGACTATAATTAACATGTGAACAATATCTAGTCACATATTCAATAAGGGGGCAATCAAGATTTAAAATGTATTGTTGAAAGAGCTACAATCACAAGAAGCAGTAATAGGACCATTGAAAAAGATTGTGTTTAATCTAGTGACATTTTCAGTTGGAATGGATCTGCTAGGATCTTTGCAAAGGTAGAGCAAATGGTCAATTTGAAGCCCAGCTTCCAGGGGGATATCACTCATACAATCGGATGTGCTAATTTGAGGCTGTGATGGCGGAACCCCCAATCCCAGCTGGATAAGAGATGACCAATACAGGCAAATCCATTTCTTTTGAACTGGGCATTTGTCCCTATTCCTCACTTTGACTTTGGCCACAGTGTTATGCAAGGTAAAGCACTATAAAGTGGCCTTAAACAGTGACGCCCTGACATTTCTCTTGGCCTTGCTGCACGTGGCTCCAGAAGATACTGGGATAGTGGGAGCGGTAGACGCGAAACAAGTGGTGTTGATGGGTGCAGGCTGGAAGTACCCAAATTCCTAATTGTCGATCTTCGATGGGTTTAGCAGAAACACTTCTAGATATGGCATCCAAAGGGTATAGATGCACAGGTTGAGGTTCTTTGGGTGTAGTTAGCCATGTGGGAGAGAAAAAAATGAAGGTTAGAGCTTAGTAATCGCTCTCTTAGTGCTAAGGTGACTGTGGTGACAGTCTGTAGGGAATTTGAGAGAGTGGTGTAAGATGGTAGGGGATTTTAGAGGGGAGTTCCTTCGACTGGGCAAGCAGGAAGCAGGACTTAAAAGGCAAAATATCTGGTGTCCTTCACTGGCCGCTTGCTGACAGGACTTTCTCCCGTTATTACTGTAAATCCATGTCATACCCCGTATGCATCAAGGATCTGGGAATTGGTGGATGAGAAGGGAAGGCGAAGAGGACATCTAGAGACTCCAACGCTAACATAAATGTGATGCTAATGGTTGTAGGAGGCAAGGATGTAGAGTTCAGAGAAAGGCCTACTTGAGCTAGGAGGACCCTTTAGACCTTCCTTAGTATGTTGGTTGGCAGACTGAGAGCTACCAGAAACCTCACACTAACTTGCTAGGGAAGGGAACAGAATTTGTCAGGTGGCAATCTGGTAGGGGCCAGATCCTTGGTCACGTTTCTTCTACCCCAGTGTCTCCCACAAGCCTCTAAAACAAGGCACAAATTGACACTTTTATAACAAGGTTATTTCAGGTCAACAGTAACTAAAGTTTTAATCATTAGTTAAGTATTTCTAGTGTCAATGGGCCTGATCACAAGTTGGGTGGTATCTCAGCTGAGGTACTGCCCTACTTTATTAGCGTTAGCGCCCACGTGTCCAGCAGTATTACCGCCAGATCACGAGTTTAGTGCTAACTGTTAGTCCCCATTCCCCACTGGGTCCACTGGACTCAGTGGAGAATTTTTGGTGCAATTACCTGTGGTAATACGGCCGCGTGAATTGCACCAGAAATTGGCATTTTTCCAGTGTGTTTACCCCCAGCTCTGAGCTACCATCCTTAAATGCGCTACTGCCACATTTAAGGGCTACTGCATAACTCGTGATGAGGCCAAATGCAATAAAAAAGGTTTAGGAGAGATGGAACCCTGTGCCTGCGATAACATGCCCATTTCCTTTTGTGCCTGCTTCCCGCAAAGTCTGGAGGACCCAACACCAGCCCTGCATAGGATGGTAAGAGCTCCCCTCACGGCCACTTCAGAAAAGGATAAATGTACATTCGGCGGACAGCATCCCAACTGGAGAATTACCAAGTAATTTATCCCATTTTAGATTAAATGTGAATTATCTACAAACTGGTGGTGATGGTTTGTAAATTTACTTGACAACAATGTAACTTTACCAAGAACGACCCCTAGTGGGCTGAGCTTTCGGGCTAGCAGCTTGACCCAGCAGGCACTAAGCACTAACTTGAAGTGAAAAGAGAATGGAGATCGTTTTATCTGCTAGGGCTTTGAAAAAGGTCACTCAGACCCAAAAGGTACAATTGTACCATAGTTGGTAAATTCTATGGATTCTCAGCTTATGCCATTGAATAAACCTTACATGGTGCCTGACACGGAATGTCACATTTGGCCACCAAATATTAGAGTGGAAACAGTCAAGTGAAGCCCTAATTTTTTTAGGTCTATGTTGGATGCTCAGAAGGGCCCCATCAGTCGCATTACTTTCATGTCCACGCTGCCATGTTGCTTTATGCTGGCCTGTCCAATTGGCAGCTTCTACTGCAATGCAAATTGCCAAAAGAATGTGAGCCTTCTTAATTTCCACTGATGTCCTTGCAGTGTAAAGAAGGTGTGGCAACCCACTTCAGTTGTGGTCTCCTCCCCCCAAAAGGTCTTCTTTACCTCTAAAATGGCTCCCACCAGCATATGCTCCTACAGCCTTGTGGGAGGAAAAGGTGGTCATAGAAGACCTAACACCATCCCAGGCCCTATGCCTAGATGCCGCCTTTCCTCCTTGTAGCAGCTGCAACCCCCATGCCCTGGATGAGGTCATCCACGGGCTCCAATCAAACATGGAGCCCAGCCAGCGACGGTGGTAACACCTGCCCTAAAGACATGCAGTGGGGTGAATTAGGGGGGGACAGACCTCCACTTGCACCAGGCTCATGTTTTCATCTTTTTTTGCCATTTCTAAAGCCCATCGCTGCTGAAAGCATTCAATTGCCTAGAAAACCCTTTCACCAACACAGGGAGATGGGGAGTTATGGCATGTAGTCTAGGCAGCCACAGTTCAACTGGCTGGATACACAACATGAAATATGCCTGGCCTACGTGTGCTGGGAAGGTCTATGCCAGTGTGAAGGATGACGGCGTGTGCTACCATTCCAAGCTTTCCTACGGTTGTCCAATGTCAGGGATGAGTGGGAGCAAGAGAATATATATCTGCTGAGATCAAGGCATACAATTGTATAGCAATATACTATGAGAGATTCTTTACATAGCATAGTTTGCTTTTTTTATATTGGGGCGTATACAGTTCAAGTTAGTGAGGGAGAACGAGAGACCTGTACTATCTATAAACAACGGTGAGGCAAGGGCACTACTCCCCTCCGGGAGCCTTTGAGAAAGGCTCCATGGCTGCCTTCTGGTGGCAAGTCCTCCCACCTCCCCACAAATAGCCATTCTGTGAACACACAACTCATTCCTGTTGCAAAGAAAAACATACTTGCAGTGTCGGCCAACGAGACCAGCCAACCTCACACTCTAGCAAAGCGTAAATCAAGTTAAGGTACCACCAACATTGATAAGACGCATAGTGGAAAAAAATAATTAAACAATTTTTAAAAAGCCTGCATTTCAAATCACAGAGACATAATATATGCCCAATAGTCTGCCAAGGCCCTGCCCCAAGATATATGCCTGTGGTGTTCAGGGCCTGAAGTATTATTTTACTTGACTTACAAAGATGTGCGTTTGATAGACGAACTGCTCGCCGCGTTTCTTTGCGATAAGCAGCATCTTGCTGAAAAGGAAGAAGGCCCGCTCCTTCTTCATGCGCTGGACACGGAATGTTCCCTCCAGGACTAACTCGCCAAAGGCACACAGATCCGGCCCCTTCCAGCTCACAAGCAGACTCTGGATCTCCTGCAACGGAGAAGAGGCAAGGTGAGACCTGGGACAGTGTCAACAGTATCAGCAGCAGCACACAACAGAAGAGGGTTCCAGCCATGGCAATGGAAAAAAGACCTCATCTGCCGAGCAACAGAAAAGCAGTAACAACAGAGGAAACAACACAGAATATTAGCTACAGAAGAAGGGATACTACCTGAAACATGCAGCACAGAAGAGTAACTGTAGGAAAACCTAAAACACAAAAATTAAAGCAACACCGGAAAGACAACAACAAAAAGAAGCAATGCAGCAAAATCCGCAACTGCAGGAAAAAAACAGCAGAACAAACAAAAGCAAAAATAGCTGCAACCACGAAGCAAAGCAAAAGGAACAAAAACAGAAGCAACAACAATAGCAGAAAAAGAAATGCATGAACAGCAATGGCGGCATCGCTAATAGCTCACAAGCAACAAAAGCAAAACAGCAACACCAACAATAATGGCAATGATAATAGCATCTAATCAAAAGGCGCAGTGCAGCAACTGGAGGGAGGACATCAAAAGTGCCAGAAGCAATAATACCAGCCAACAAGCAACAGAAGAATGGGAGCTACAGGAAAAGCAGTGGCAGCAGGTAAAAGTAACAATAGATGCAGCAGCAAGGAACCAACAGTAGCAGTGAAGCGATGCACACAAGAGGGAGCTGAGAGGAACGACATAGGATTTGCAGTTCTTAAGAGTCCATCCTGTCACTTGGGTAATATGACATTGTATATATGGATTCATGTCTTAATCCTATAGCTTCAACACACTGTAAACCTGCCAGGACTCAAACCTTTCAGTATTGAAGGGGTGACGCCCTGCATGAGGTTTCCTTGCTTTAGTCCTGCTGCAAAAATCGCCAGGTGGACGCCAGTCTCACTGGGAATTTCGCCCTGTTGTGATGGAGTTGTGCATTCTGTTTTCAAATGAGATCAACACAATTACGAACATCTGCTACTGAAAGGCAAGTAGTATGTGCTAAATAGTTTTTATTGTAATTCTCAAGTGACTGTAGCAGTAATTTAAGAGTCAAACTAGCAGTTTGCACTATTTTAGCCAAAATAATACATCTTTTTTCGCATTGACCCTTCAAAATAATTCTCCGGCTGAAGGACTTACAATGCAAAGTTCAAATTCGACCAGCATTTTAATGTCAAAAGGCCCTCATTACAACTTTGAGAGGGATGTCCTCTCCGCGTCCCACAAACACCTCGTTTGTGTCAATATTGTGCAGTACAGAACTACCAGACATCCAGATTTTACATGTCCTGGATTTTGAAGAAAAAACGGGACGGGAGAAGCGATGGGACCAGTCCCGCTGGTAAGAGCTCTGGTCCCGCTGGTAAGTGGGGATGGACTGAGGGATGGGAAAGGGGATCAAGGGATTTTTGGGAGAGTTTGGGGAAGGAACAGGGAGTGGCTCCCTGTTGCCTCTCCCCATTAACAGGAAAATAAAAAATGGCACCACTCGGTTAAGAGCCTCGGGTGGCTTAGACAGCGGGAGGAGAGTGTCTATTCTCGCCGGCTGTTCCAGCCACCTGATTGGCTGAGCGCCTTTCCCCGGATGCGACTAATGATTCAAACCATTCTAATAAAAGATGATGGTTGCAGCTTCCTTGCTGCCAAACGGTACACTGCAGTATATAAAAGACGATGAAAGGAGAAGGTGTGTAAGGAGCCAACTCCCGAAACTTTACATGGTCTAGGGTTTTGAGTTCCGTAACCTTTCTCCTCCTAAAGGGGTTCCATCCCACAAGTGCTCTAGGAGCATGTGGTCAGTGCTTTAAGTGGGATGAAATATTGAGGTGGGTTCTAACAAGGGCGCGTGGCCTACATGCTAAGCACAGTGAAAAGTGGAGGCGGGTCACTTAGGTATGGGCTGCCTATCCAAACAATACATAATGGTTGGAGGGGGACAGTTTTATTTGAATGCAAGTTCCATTCCAAACAATAACAAAAAAAGAGCCTACAGAAATCAATTGGCGGGTTTCAATTGACAAGAGTTGTTTTACTTTATAAAGGTCGATTGTAAATTAGTGAACGTTAAGAACACCTGGTTATCAAGACAAACAGTGCACATTATGCACTGTCAATACAAAAAGTAATAGAGGATCTTAAAAGAGAATTTTTACTCAACTCTGAAGATCTTTTGTTCTATGCTTTAAAAAATGTGCACGGTTTGGCGTGATGACAGAGTTTTCGAGCTTTTTAAAAAATAGATTAAGTTACAAAGTACAACCATCTCCTTAAAGTAAACCCCAGATGAATTGCCACCTGTAGAAGACAGTGCAGGCTCCTCAGGCGTGATGAGTGGATATTAACACTCAGAGTGAAATCCCCATCTGCGGTCACACACTGTTAAAGGCCCTGGATTCCAATGTTAAGGATTCTGCTTTGTGAATACAGGCGGCCAATAATCACTGCTGGCTGCAGCCAGAGCAATGGCGTCAAGGGATCCAGATGGACCAGTAATCCTACCCATGCGCAGTGCTGTGCCTCTCCTCCCCTTCCTACCCTTAAGTTGAGCTTCCGCTTGCATCCTGATCTCCAGTATGTGGACTCAAATGCGTTCTTCACCTTACATTAAAAGTGGGACTTCACGAAACGCATTTCATGTTTCACCACTTGGTGGTGAATGAAAACTGTAGAGCAGGACTTAAGTGAATGCCGTAGTTGGGAACTAAAGGGAGCCCGGCAGAGCCCCGGCTCTTGAAGAATTTGTGTAGACTGCTGGGGCTAAGCCCTGGCCCACTTAAGCTCTGCCAGTGGTCTTACTACAGCAGAAGCACACCTTCTAGGCGGGATACCCCATATCTTTCACAAATAAGAATAGTGGGGCCACAAGCACCCGGGACCAGCACCACGGAGTGGGCAGGCCTACAGCCACTCCATGCAGAGGACACAGCCCACCTCTTTCCCCATCAGAAACTGAAGTTGGTTTGCACTGCCTTTTTATAGGTTGCTGAGCAGAAATGAATGCACCGCGGTCCAGTAAAGCCCGAAATACATTAAACCATATTCAAAAGATTTTTTTATAGGCAAGGTTAAATGAGATCTTGCCAACACCATGTCAGGGACACCGTACGCAAGGTCAAACTCGAGATCATCTTCAGCCTCATTATAACGCGAGCTATGGAAACTAGCAGAGCAGGATATCACAACCCACGGTTGCTCCCAAATAAATAAATCAGGTATTACAATTTCTGCTGACCCTGATCCGGAACAATAATCCACCCCTTCCTGTAGAAATGCACTGATAAATCAAGGAATGCATTCTATGCAGCTTGAGCTCTGGAAGGGCATGGCTACTTGCATATCAGCTGTTTGGAAACTATGGCCATTTCGCCGGAGGATAGCTCGGGGGCAACGCACTCGCCTTGGAAGCAAGACGCCGCCGAGCAACACAAGTTCGATCCCCGGGGCCGTGTTTAGAGACCTCTGGGTATTAAGCGCGTTATAAATAATCAATTATACAATACTCAGAACAGCACTGCACTGGCTGCCTCAGAGGTTTTTAAATGAAGTTGGAGTTTTATTTATTTACTATCCACACGCAACACACGCTGATCTAGCAGATCCCAGCTATCTCCGTCAGCCTGTGTCCTCCTGCTTGGGTTGGGGTCTTGGATAGCCTGAATCATCCATCGAGCCCCACTTCTGTATGATTTAAACTGTGCTACCACCTAGTGGTGAAAGTGTATGTTTACAAGCAATTGCCAGGCATCAATTACAAACATAATTCAGAAGATAAAACAATGAAATCAAATATTTATTTGCACAATCCAAAGAAAAGGTCCAACTATAAAAAAAAAAAACACAAGAAAACGAACAAAAACGTTATTACAAATTTGGAATAAATCGAGCAATTAGCCTTCTCCTAAATAGCAAAGTGTTCTGGGACGAGGTGAGGGAGTGAGGTGTACTCCAATGTTTAGCTGCAAACCCTGAGCAAGATCTGCCTAAGAATCCGTCGTTTTAAAGAATTCATGACTTCCAACCAGACCTTCTCGGCTACGGAGAACTCTTGTACCCAACGAGATGTTTAGCCTCGCCAGGAGGTAAACTGGAGTGCACATATGGACGTCTCAGAAGGTGACTCATGCAACCAGGAACTCTGTACAGGTAGAACTGCAAATGTACATGGTATTCACATTAGTGCAAAGTTAGTCCCTTTTTTCTAATAACACTGGGACATATTAGAAAACCATGGCACCATGACAAGTGCTGTTTGGCATGGTATAAGCGCCACAAAATTTGCCATAGTGCAAGATACATTTATGATGCATTTTGAGGCAGACAAGTGTGCATTCAAGTGCAGTTGGCTAGCATCTCAGCAGTGCCTCTGTGATTTTGGTGTCTCGGCACAGGAGCGCCATCATTTGTATTGTGCTTGGAGGAGTAGCCTGGACCGGCCCCCGCAATACACGACATGCGGCCAAATGCAGATTCAAGTGCAGTCGGCTGTAGTCTGCGGCTGCTGCAGTAAGCGACCGTTCTACAACAGTTTCAATAGAATGAATAGCCTGAATGATCTGCCGCTGACAGTGATTAAAGTGGTGGTAACATGCGAGTGCTTTTATTTTGCTATCCCTTGGGTTTTATTCTGCTACCTTAGAATCGAACAATGTACTATTTAAGGAGCAAAACAGGCAAACGTCATAGCACTTCTTTAGACCACCGCCCGTCCCATCAGCCTCACACTTCAGCTAATTTACAAACGTCCTTAGTGCGGCACCAGCGTGAAGGCAAAGGCTTTCCAGTGGAGAGATCAAATTATAGTGTTAATGAACCACTTAAATCACTCACCAAAGTAACTCCCCATCTATCTGGTTTGCACAAAACCTCTAAACTGTATGAACATTTAGGTGGCTCTAGTTTTACTTATCCCTCTATTCCCCAACTAGTTGAATGTGTAGATGGTGTACATTTAATCAGAGGTAAATGAGGCCTCAGGTCATCTTCGTTTTACTAATTGTTCACGGTCTCCATCGTTGGTTCCTGAATGACAGGAATCATTTAAGAAATCTTTACTGCTACAGGATATTTCACTATGCGAAATGTTGGAATTCTTATGAGATTCCTTGAAACAGAGTCCTAAATCATGTGCAGCGCTTAGCTTAGTGCTGTCCTCATTGGACAAACTGCAACATTTTTTCTGAGGTTAGAGGTCACTCAATAACCTTAACCCGGATGGAAGAGAACCTTGCAAAAATGAAGACTGCACTTGAACCATCGCTACCTCTAGTAACTTCTGGTCTTGGAGATCATGCGTCAAGTGCTTTTTACGGCTTCACATGAGGGTAGTATTCAATTTCCATCTGCATCTGCTCCTATTATATTAGACTCCTTAGATGCTGCTGCAAGTTGTGATACAGTTATTGGGGTTGACATTGTGATCCCTGAATCTCTGTGCCACTCTTAGAATCGGGCTAAGAAGAAGAAATCTAAGAACTTAAAAAACCTACAATCAAGGCAATGAAAATGTTCACAGAGGCGTTTATGTACTATCGCTAACAGTATGGCTCTTGAAGACTGTCCTCAGCACGACCTGCTCACAAATGAAGGCAGTGATGATATCTCTTCTATAGGAACTAAGTCTAAAAAAACAAAAAGAAATAAGACTGCCAAAGAAACTCCCTGTGTAAAATCGACATCTGATGTGGGCAGAATTATGTACTACTACAACCCTACCCCAGTAAACAAAATAGCCAAGGAATCCACGGCTGCATTGCTTGACACATAACATCTATCTGTAAATTCCGATCTGGTGCAGGATTTGGTGTTTGCCGAGAGTCGCATGTGGGTCGGGATAATAAGCACTTTGATCACAGTGGTAGACTTCCACAAAACTGCCAATCTTTACCAAGCATGCGCATCTCTAGGGCCAATACCTTAAAAACTGGGCTTGGGATCACTATTTCCGGGGTTTGAATCAGTGTTACTTAACAGATCAAATGTATTATCTCTATTTTGTAAGGAATACCAGCGCTGTGTAATCTTGATTCCAAGGATATTGATCTAGTCCAGTTTGTGGGTGAGTAATGTACTGATTCCATTTGTGTATATTTTAAGTCACAAATAGTGGTCTCTTGTTAGAGGAAGGGGAATGAGTTCAATCATTGGGCTATGAGTTATTTAACCTCAATGAGAGACATCCTTTTGGGAGAAATTCAACAAAACAAACAGTTAACTGAATACAAGCTATATGGTCTGATTTCAGAGTCTCATATCCTATCAATACATCGACGAAGCGTATGGTCCATTTCCAGAGGGGATCTAAGGCTGGAGTAGAATCTTCAGATGATTGGTCATGGCTCCCGACTGCACTTGTTGGGTATCCTCTAGAGTCCTGACCAGCCTATCAGTCTCTAGCACACACAAAGTATTGAAAACAGCTAGGCAAAATAGGTTAACATCTAGTGTGCTCTGCTCCAAGCTTGCTTCGTGTTGTCTAATACTGCTACAAGAAGTGTGGCTTACCATCGGCTCTCTGTTGGATGGTTTCTCATCCTTCCTTCAACCTGCAAGACTGGTTTGAAGGATAGGACCGGCTGATGGCCACCTGATTTATTTTAGAAAACGCTAGGTTTAATAATTTTGAAAGATGGTCTTCCAGTATTACTGGTATCTTGGCGATTAGTGAAAAGTCTGAAAGTGTAGGTCCTTTCAAACACTTTTTAATAATAAAATTATACTGGAACCCTGCTCAACAAGAACTGGATGACTTTTGGGATGAGCTATCCGATATTCTTTTTCTTATAGTTTGAACGAGGGAAGTCTGATAATATTTTTGTAGGAGGAGAGCTCTATAGTAATTGACCAGTGAAAATAAGGTTGGGGAACCCAATCCATAATCCAGTAATTCAAAGGGTCTATTGACAAACGGTGGAAAGTGGACTCATTTCTTTGACACCTGGGGATGGATCAAATGAAATGGTAGTATTCAAGGAGATGCACCTCCTGCCCCACCGGGCAAAATCAAATCCCATCTTCGTTATAGATTATGTTGTCTCCCTGAGTGTGTATGATGTTAGGACCCAGTTCTGTATAAACCATACATCATTGGGTGACCACAATCTCCCTCGGAGCGAAATGAAGTATGCCTATTTCACTCAGGGACTTATTATGGCATCTCAGGCCCTCCAAGTATCTGGCCAGGGTAACAGGTTGTCTCGGAACTTTAGAAATACCTGCGATTTTAATATAAAACTGAGTTTTCTTTTACATTTATTTTATAGGACATTTGTATGGCGCCTATACACAAGTGTTTCCAGTTGCCACTAGACAAGATGCAGGGCGAGGAGTGGGGGGGGGGGTATAACAAGGAAGTCATGAGCGTAGAACAAACAAATATAAAATGTGTTATTTTGGCCTTGTGACAAACCTACCATGCAAGTGCTTGAGAAAGTGTTAAGTGCAGGGGGTAGAGGGAGAAGTGCAGGAGTGGGGTGCCCCCAGGGAAGGGGGCAGGGAAGTGCTGAGTGGGCCAAGATGGCAAGTTTCAGGGTAGATGGGGGGGAGGGAGATAAGTGCAGTGGGCAGGGTGGACCAAGTTGGGCTGGCCCGGGAGCCCCAGGGCAAGTGCTGCAAAGGTGCAGGGGGACTGGTTAGGGGTTGGTCTGGCCCCTGTAGAAAAAGCCAGTCCCCAGTCGTAGCAGCAGAGGGAGAGTTTGCATGGGAAGGGGGAGAAGGAAGGGAGTGGAGATTGTTTGGGAACTTTAGAAAATATGCCCAAGTCAGAGGGGGGGTGGGAAGTCATTCTAGAGGGAGGAACCAACCGAGGAAAGGGATCTACCTCCCACTCTCTGCTTGGAGAAACGTTTCACCTGCAGAGAGCTGGAGTCAGAGGACCGAAGGACTCTGGCCGGGAGTTATGAAATGTGGGAAATGAGTCAGCATGTAACGAGCTTTTACATCCTGCCCACTGTTATTGCTTTATTAAAAGGTAACACCTAACCAGCAATGCCACCTAAAATAGGGGTGGCTCTGCATCGCCAAAGATACAAAAAAATCTGCACCAATATGAAGCAATAGAGTATAGAAAAAGAAATCCGCAGGCCATTTTAAGGAGACTGATAGCTTCTCCTTGTGTGGGTGATCTTGGTTACCTAAACACCAAACGCTGTCTTATGCAGTATACGAGCGGGCTAAATCATCATAGATTTAATTTTTACAACAGAAATAGCTCATTTATGCTCCACTCAGTGGCATCAAATAATCCATCTGAATTTTGGAAACCTACAAATCTGGAGACTGGAACACAACAGAAAAAGCAGGTTAATCCCATCTCTGAAAACATGTGGTTCAGTCACTTTTCGCAACTGTGCGCCCCATCCCCAGAGATAATGTGGTAAGATTCAGGTGCCAATGTCTACGAAGTGGCCCTTGCCGGTTGATGTAGAATTGAGTGAGTTGCTTATTATTAAATCGCAAAACTCAAGGGCCACTGGAGCGTATGGAGTCCCTAATTTAGTTATGAATACTGACTCTGTGGTGTGGTCTAAGATTCTTGGTATCTTAATCACTAATACACTACGAACAAAACAGCTCCCACCTTCTATGTCAGAAGCCTTTATAGTGACAATACATAAAAAAGGCAATAGACACCTGCCTTTGAATTACTGTCCGATTGCGCGGCCTGATTCTTACCGTATGCATTTTACTTCATTAATCTTGCATGAACTGGAAGCTTGAGCGGATCATACAGGCAGAAACGAGAAATTTCAGTTAGGATTTAAAAAAAGCCATTGGGACCCAGCTGAATGCAATATTCTGGTGAGCCTCCAAAATAAGACATGGCAGAAAAAGGCAAATAATACATTGGTGGCAACCATAGATCGGTCTTCAGCTTTTGACTTTGCAAATATGAACAAATTGGCTGCTTGGGGTCTTCCTTTAATTTTGTTTGATAGAATTATAAAACTCCATACCAATTCTTCTATAAGGGTAAGACTAACTGCCTAAATTCCAACATTACGAGGTGTGAGGTGTGAGCAAGGGTTCCGTGCTTGCTCCCTGCCTCTTCAATTTATACATCTCTGATCTGAGGCAGGCATTTTTGAAAACTAGAACGTTTCCCCCTGAAACTAGGGGACCAGCGTATCCAGTGAATTGCTTATGCCGATGACATTCTGATATTTGACCAAACCGCAGTGGGTCTACAGCGAGCCCTGGTTGCTCTATATCTTTAAGAAAATGAACTAGTGATTCATGTAGAGAGCGCGAAAATGATCCACTTCTCCAGCGCTAGAAATGTGAGCTTCAAGTGGTCGCTTGAAGGAAGAATTATTAAAAGTGAACCAATTTAAATATTTGTGATCACATTTTTGATAAACCCATTGGTCATTCACTATGCTCTTTGTTTAAATATATTTATTATTTGCTTCCCAACTGCGTAGGCTTCAGTTTAGGTATTGTCGCTTCTCCTTTCTGCCTTTGAGTAAGTAGTATAAGAGGACAATTGGGCCTAGTATTACATTGGGGTTGGATCTTTGGCATTGGGTGGAATGGCCCTACTTGGCAGGATTATAGAACCTACTATGTAGAAAGTCGCTATTGCTTCGCAGCTCGGTGCCAATAGCCGTTATCAGGTATGAATCGGGGATACATTCACGGAGGTCTCCGGTTCAGTGGAACATGCTGTGCATATACGGTGAAATATTTGCCCCTTTCAAGGGCTCCAGGTTTGAGGTTCTATACAAACCAATCAGGTCTGCGGATTCTAACATGCTAACACGGTGGTCTGAGAAATGCGAATTGATGTTGGAAACTCCGATTATAGAGACGTTTTGATTGAGAAGCCAGTCAAGGTTAAAAAAAGATTGTGGGAGCATGACTGGATAGACAATCAAAGAATCCTCAGAAAATAACTTCTATAAAGATCCTGAGCCCGAGCATAAAAACATGAGACACTCAAACAACGCATACTTAAAGTGCCTGTGCAATCCCCCAGCAAGTGCCTCCAGGATTCAGCATGGCCCTCATTGCCACAGCACTGCACATTTTGGGATAAGATCTTGAATTAGCCGGTTTACATTTCTCCAATCGGTAATGTATACAATCAGAACCTCTGCAAAATATTTTGAAAGCGAGCTGAAGGAAACCTCAACAGTTATGGCGGTTTGCACGTTATGTCCTCTTGTTGGATCCTGGGATATGTTGGATTTTCCATATATTTTTACCTGCTTATCTGTAGGTTATCAGAACTACCTGACTATTGCAGGAGTAAGAGTAATTCTTTCTATTCTGGGCTGAACTAGGCAACATGTATTTTGAAAAATGGTTACTACGCCGCTGACCTTGGTCGATTCTTTTTGAAATGTATGTTGATTGTTGCTATGTACTTCTATGATATGTATTTTTAGAACATGTGAACGAGCTAGACAATATGAACCCTGCAGGAACAACCTATCCATTCTAGTTTGCAAATGAAGACATTTTTTTTTTTTTAGAAGTGATTGTACAAGTTTATATTTTAATCAATTGTCTACATCAAACATCTTTTTGCTATATGGCTTATTTTAACACTATGGATGCTGACATTATTATTATTTTGGTCGCGCAAATTCCAAACTTTTTTGTTTTTGGTCATTTGCGAGTGTGAAATGTTGTCTGCAAACTAACGCTATTTAAAAAAAATGATGCATTTTTGCAACATGGCAAAGTCTGCCTTTAGTGCAAACTTTGTCCTTGAGCAAAAATAGAGTTAACATGTATCTTTTTTTGCACTTGGGAAATGACTGCCCTGGTGCGTATACCATGCCAAACAGCACTTGATATTGTGCAATGTTTTTCTACTATGTCCCAGTGTGTTTAGAAATAGCTGCGAATACCGTGCAAGTATCCGTTTGCTGCAAAGTTTCTGTTATCTGGCCACAGGCTAGACGTAAATCCTAGATGGTAAGAAAAACGGGAATGAGTTTGAAAAAGTTGGAGGAGCAGTTTGTAATCCTTCCACATGGCGACGCTATACTCCCATAAATTAGGAATACGAGTTACATGTTACAGAGTTGTTTTTAAAAAAAATGGATTTCGGCTTGCACATTCCTCGTGATCCAGAACTGCGAATCGACTTTAAGCACCCGAGGCTGCACAAAGGTGAGGAGAGGTTGACACCTGCTTCACCAGGGACGGCCTTGCGCCGATAAGAGTACAAGGACGTGCATCCGAGGTCAAGGTATGTGTACAACAAGATATTGGCGATAGACAGAAAAACAGCCTGTGCGCATTAAAAAAAAAAAAAAAAAAAAAAACAGAATCTATCTTTAGAGAGTGGCCGGAAGAACTGATGGAATCCCTCTGTAAACAATCCTACGATTAAGCAGGTTTTTGTATCTCCTTACTGATAACTCTTAAAAATATACTTTGCAATAAATGAGGAGCCTTCTACACTATTGCCATAGAAATCATCTACCAGATCCTGCTATGGCACTGGGAGAGTTCCACGTTCTAATCATGTGGTCCCACTCTGCCACAAATAACCTTCATGCCTGGTCGATAGTGGCGCTTTTTGTGACTTAAGCACCTTCTGGGCTCTTGCGAAAGTCACCTGTGAGGTGACACCTGGAAGAGGTGTCATCAGGCCAATAAAAGGGGCGAGCGGCTTCCTGCTCAGCAGTCTTACACCACCAGGACTCCTGCCTTCTGTGTCTCCTTTCAGCATGCACCAGCGCTGTGTGTTAAGGCAGAGGCCCTGCCCAGCAGAGCCTTTTAGACAGGTTGCCAGTCACCCCCGGCAACATAACTGGCTACGAAGGTGGGATGCGCCGCGCCGCACCGCCGATCACAAAAAGAGCCTGCGGACTGCCACGGTGAAGTCAGGCTTCGGCCCCGTTCAAGTCCCGTGTCGGCCACCTCTTTCATGCAGACTAGTGCACCTTCTCCGGCGCCTGCACTCTCTTACGCTTTGTGTGTCTACTGTGCTCTTCCACATGCAGCCGCCATTAAGGGCCAATGCTTTCCTGATTGACATCACAGCCCCTTCCTCAATGCTGTGTGCCTGTGGCCCTGCCTCGAGAGGGTGGTGGTGCAGGACACTGCCTTCTAGTACATGGCCTCAGCATGCAACTCAAGCATGGGGACTGCGCCAACACCCTTAGTATGCCATGCCTTCGCAGAGAAATGGGAAAGCCCCGACAGTTCCACCAAACAGACTCCCGTTCCTCCTTCATAGCCATTCAATGCTGTGGTTAAGAGTGGGCAACCGTCCCGGACAGCAGGCTCCCCTATAGTTGCTGCCACACTCGGCGTTGCAGCCAGACGGCATGGTTCCCACCACACATCTGACTCCACACCACCCTAACGCTCCATACTCCGACCGACCAGTGAGAGGACATCGCTGTCATTCAGATTGACCTTGTGATGCAGATGGCCATCACAAATGTTTACCCCACTGCAAACCTGTATTGGGGTCGGAGACCTACCTGGATGCAATAGCTCCGTCCCGCACATGTTCCCTATCTCTAAGACACAGAACCAGCACCCTGCTCCTGGAGACATTGAGGTCCACCTGGCATGCGACCGAGTGTGAGCAAGCACTAGCTTGCATGGGTGGTAGAGAAACCATAGAACACTTCCTTTCCATATGCCCATTGTGTGGGCATCTTAGGGCCTTTACCCGAAGCCCATGTTAATAGAAATAGAGCATTCCATAGATGTAGTGCATCTGGTAAATGTAGAGGGACGTCAGAGAATTTGTTAGATTTGCCGTTTCCAAATTCATCCACCGGGCTTGGCTGTTCAGAAGGACGTAGGGCGTGGCCTCCCATGAATCAGAAAAGTAAGGATCCATGTGAGATGCATCATGTGTGACCAGCACAGTACTCATGATTCTAATCTGCATTTGTGGACAGCTGAAGAAGAGACAGGGCTGGCATCTAGCAGTCCCCAAGCATTGATATACCTCTGTTCTGCGACAGGTTATCGTTCACTCGTGTATTTCAGTACTTCTGTATGCACTGTACCCAATGCACTTGGGCCCTTCCCATGCGAGGATCAGTGATGTAGGAGTTTGGTAGTCACGGATAATTATGGATTTCAATGTGTGTCTATTGACATCGCCATGGTACGAGCACACAGCCTCAATAGGTGCGTATCCCATGTGCTCCTGAGCAATACGTAATGGGTTCATCAAAAAGAAAGATGGAGAAAGGAAGTGGATCTTTCTTCATGGATGTGCCGTCACACCTACACGCCACCTCCGCCACTTCACCTCTGCAGCATTTGCCTGTAAGTCTAGGGGTGGAACCTGCAGCCTGTTGCACGCACAAGGTTCTCATTTCAGGCCAGATACTGCAAAGGTTCCTTCAAAGCACTCTAGAATCATGTTGTACCATCTTTTGAAGGACCCCACACTATCCGTATGGTATACCTGCCAGGTGCGAACAGGCATCGCAGAGAGGTCCCCCTGGCCCAGCTTAATTAATAGATTCCTCACATGTTTTTCCCGGGATAGACAGTCGGACCGGCCAATCCCCTGCTCTGCAGATGGTCCCTACACACCAATGGCTTCTCCCGAGCAAGAGGAATGGTCGCCTCTAATAAAAAAAGTGCTTTTTAACAGCAAATTGGGACTCTTCTCTTTAGCTGACGAGGTTAGGCTGCCTCAGGGATCAGGCAATTGGGTTCTTATAGCCCCCCCCCCCTTAACCCCACGCCAGCTTCCTACTAGAGTGGGTCTGTTAGAAATGAAGTATGGCCATGTGCGTGCTTTCGGCTCAGTGCTGTTGGCAGGGGACTTAGATTAATATGGACCATTCCCATTTACTGCCTGTTGGAGTGGTATGGTGTTGGCAAGGGGGTACATATAAGTCCTCTCAAATTACGAACTCTGGGCTGGTTATGATGCTGGGGAGTTGGATAACTATAGAACACCTCCATTTACAGCCTGCTTAGTGTGATGGTGAAGGCCAGTGGAGTGCTGGCACTGCAGCCAGAAGGGGGAGTTCTGGTACCTAATGACCTCTAGCACTCCTACATGTCCAGGTTTCATACAGTGATTTTTGATCTGTTCCCTCTCATCTCTTTAGTCACTGCAACACTCCTGCTTAGGTTAAAAAAAGACTGTGCTCCTTGCTTAAACTCCCTGAGCTGCTCTTTGTTTGCTAATTGTTCATCTGCCTGGTTCCTTCTTATTGGTTATGTTTGTCCCGGTAGTGCTCCCATGCCTCCAGTCTTTGTTGCAGCGCTATACAAATAATACATGTAATGTTCGGTCGCCAGCATGGCTCACCCTCCCCTTCTACCAACAAAGAAGAGATCCTTCCTCTGATTAGCCGGCTTAATCTACGTTACCTGGAAGCCTCAGCACACACCACCGTGACTGGAAGGCATGGCTCTCACAAGTCTCTGATCTTAGCACGGCCCACCACAGCACTCGCCACTTCAAGCGGACAGCGCACCCGAGCGCAACAGAGTCCATTGCAAAGCTCACTGTGGACAGTAATAGTTATTTCACCACCACCGGGGGCGCCTAACCTGTAGCTGCTCCTCACAGACAGAGGACAACATGGGTCCCCGCCTTTGAGGTCCCTAGTTGGAAGCCAGCCTTACCAGGGAAAACAATGCGACCATGGTTTATGGCACAGTGGGCGAGCATGAACAAGGTTCTACTTCCAAAGGTGGCTGTGTGAGCCTCTGGGCAAACATGATCAATACGCTGGGGAAAGAAGAAGGGGGCTAAGGCCGGAATTTTCCAGGAGGAAATATAACGGAGTGGGTCAATCAGGCTGGGTGGGGGCTGTTGGAAGCAGGTGCCCCATGAACACATCATTATCATTGGAGACCGTGGATGTCAGTGAGGATGATGGCCGATGGGTGGTTTCGACATTGACCACCGTGTTGTTTTCCAGTAGCTTGGCATGAGTCCATTATGACCTTTATCACAAGGGGACCCTCTGTGCAGAAAAGGGCCTCTGCTCCAACACACAGCTGCCAGAGCCAGACTGTCTAAAAATACCTGCCTGTGTGAGGTGCTTAAGAAATGCTCCCTGTTTCAATCCCCCCAGCCCCCTATTTTACCAACATCGGAGCAATGCTTGATTAAAGGAGCATCGTTCAAGAGCAAACTACTCCTCGCCCCCCCCAAAAACCATTATCCTACCAATGATCAAAACTTCCCCTCCGCTTTCGACCGATCATATAAACGGGCCATAAGACCCAGGCCCCCTCTTAATTTGACCTGCACCTCAATGGCATGATACGTACTACAACTGGGCAAGGTAAGCCCTCGACAATTTCTTTATTATCATCTGCGATTATTTTAAAGTAAAAAGAAATGCAGTTCCCACATCTGCATACAATTATTCTGGTTCCGAGGACGATACCTTCTACCGATGTGTTGCGCCAATTGCTCAGTGCCATTTAACATCTTGATTGCATCATCCACCGCTACAAACACCCGTGCAACCAACAGTGGCCACAGACTTAACCTCACGGAGCGCTCCACAATCACACTCATAGCTTGCACCTATAAGCTATTGCTAGAATTACGAGACAGCCCTAATACAGTCTATTAATGGTTTGCGTAAAACCCAGGTGGGTGCAGTAGTCAACTACAGAATGGTTCTTGGAGCTAGACAGCCACACCCATGGGAGTTCAGCACTTTCAAATACAACAAAATAGCAAATAAATAACATCAACATTGCTGCAAATGGAGAACTCGCGGAGGAGTCTGGGAGAAGCATTGCACAAGATGGAGCCAGTGTAGTAACAATGATGCAGCAGCAGGAAGGTGGATTCCATTTTCACCAACGTTCTGCATGCCCTTTCGCCCACACCACAAATTCTCCAGAAGTAGGTGTTGCAATCAATTGTAAAATCCCACCCTGCTAAGTGCAGTTCACAGCACACTTTTTCTTTTCAAATTGTACATGTGACATGCTTGCACTCTTGATCTAAAAAAGTTCTGCGTTCAAGGAACCCTAAGAACAAGCTACACATCTGAAAAGTAGAACCCTTGTTTCTGGCAAAGGCCACACAAATTGTTTGGAATGCGGTCCTTACTTTTTGGTAACGCTAGCAAATTGTAAAGGATGTGTTTGTCCTGGCAACCATCAGGGCATTCCGGCTGTGCTCGTCCTCCACCCGACTCAAATCATTGGAAGGTGGACATGATGGCCGTGATCTTCACTTTCCTAATTGCCGATGTGAGCCTCTCGTTTCCCGCTTCTTAGTCCCCGCTCACCTCAGCAGCGCTTTGCTTTCCCTTCCACTCGGCAGTCCATGCTCATCTGCCACCTCTCACTATGGCCACCACCTGCACCTGTGCTCAACGCTCAGGGAGTTCAACTGCCGCGCCTTATCCTTGCAGTACCCTAGGACTCCACTACTGCCTTCAGTACATCCCAGGGCTACTAATGGGTATAATAACCTCCACGGTGGCTTTCCTGGGAAGATGGACCGCATACCAGGTTAGTACTCTTGGCTACACTGCGCCTTTCTGTTCGTCCCAACAATACTAATAGTTGTAATACCCCTCGCCGGCAGCTTTCCCTTTGCTTCTCTCTGACCATAACTTGATGGTTACCAGTCATTTGTTCGAAAACCAAATGGTCCAATGACCATTTGATCGAAGTAAAATGGTCGGAAAAAAAGGTCGATTTTTATTTTTTTTAAATTATTTTATGGGGGGGTTCCACCCAACCGCCCTTTTTCTTTGTTAAAAATATTTTTTAAGCAACCAAAACTTAAAAAAAATATATATAAATAAATAAAAAAAATAGACCCTTTTTTTCCGACCATTTTGATTCGATCAAATGGTCATTCGACCATTTATTTTCGACCATTTGACCGGACACCTAACTTGATCTGTGGGACATTACTGCCTGGTAATTGCTCAAGTAGGAATCCAGAGAAATGTGTATAAGAATCGGGGGTGAACACACATTTCGCACGCAGTGCATAAATGGTGGCTTTCCTTCCACACCACAGGCTACATTGCAGGTGGAGAGGAATTCTGAAAGATGTGTCACTGAGCAATAACTTCACATTGGCTGGAATGCTTCGATTCCAAGCCAATAAAAGCATTTGAAGAATTATAAGCGACTGATTGGTTTGAACGCAGGACTCCAGGGCCAATAAGAGCAGGCATTGCTTTCCAGTGGCGTATCTGGCTGAAGCTTCCAGATTCCATGATTTGCGAGCAGACAGCAAACTCTATTATTAATGTCGACTTTTCCACATAATCAGATGAGCTGGGTGGGGGTCGTGGTAAATTCAATACCGTACCATGGTCGTAATTCTGCCCCTTGCGTGTCGCGACAGGACCACATTTCACTCGGCCCTCGTTGGATTTGCAAGCAATTGCTGTGAGAAATGTCCGCTTTCCATAACGGCCTACAAGCTGTAGTGAGTTTCATAAAAGCCTGCATTTGTCCACATGCAGAGATGTGAACGGCAGTAATGAGCACACAGGGCAGAGCATCCCACAATCCCACACGCCACCCATTCATCAGCGTCTCCCGGTGACTGCTGGCGGGCGCGGGTCATGGCGGCCTGGTCTATTTTGACGCCTCTTTCAGAGAAACCTTTCATTCATGAGAAGCACTTTCAAATGAACCCGGCAGGGTGTGAAAACGTTTGATTCAAGGAGTGATCCATTGGGAAGAGTTTGAAAAGCCTTCTATGAATGAAAAAGCAACAGCGCCCAATTGCGACCTGCGCTTATTAAGTGAGAAAAACTACCGCTGAAAGGAAGTGCAGAGGCAGCCGCCCCTAGAGCAGCGCACAGACGGCCACAAACCTTAAAAAGGTCAGTGATGTGAACATTTTCCAAACAAGGTTAGAGAAAACCTTTCAAAAATAACTATAGTTGCTGCATACTGCTCCGCAAACGAGTGCGCACAGTAGGCGCTTGACCCAGATGGGAGATATCATTGTATGGGTTTGCACAAAACCTTATACAAAAGAATTATATCACCAAATACATTACAATAAGTGTCAATACATCCAATTTGGTAGCAAAAAAATGCAGTGCTAAATGAAATAGTAGCCCATGCATAACAATCCAAAGTCCTCAATTCATTTCAAATTTGTTTTTATAAAGTTTTAATGACGCGATTAATAACGTGCTATTACCACCACTAAAAATGCTCTGCCAAAATTCTTCATTGTTCGACCTACCAATTTCATATACAAAATTAGCAAACATGTGTTGCCTGGTAGCTTGAAGGACTTGATAGTTAATAAAAATGTGCCGCACAGTGTCAGCGTCATTATTACACTATCTACAGGTGCCGGCGTTGCTTAGCTCAGAAAGTTCCCTTTCCAGATACGCCCCTTTCCTGCATGTCGTCATTGAAGTGCACCTGCAATGCACTAAAACTGGAAGCCATCTTGTCATCTAAACACACTTCCTAAATGGTGCATCATGGTCTGGGCAGCTGAAGTGGTGACCACAGATTGTCCAACGCCACCATCCTTAGACAGGCCCGTAGGACAATCCGAGATTCCAACACAGGTAGCAATCCTGCATTTCCGGTGTGGTGCTGCAACACGTGTAGCAATCCTGCATTTCCGGTGTGTGGTGCTGCAACACGTGTAGCAATCCTGCATTTCCGGTGTGGTGCTGCAACACGTGTAGCAATCCTGCATTTCCGGTGTGGTGCTGCAACACGTGTAGCAATCCTGCATTTCCGGTGTGTGGTGCTGCAACACGTGTAGCAATCCTGCATTTCCGGTGTGGTGCTGCAACACGTGTAGCAATCCTGCATTTCCGGTGTGGTGCTGCAACACGTGTAGCAATCCTGCATTTCCGGTGTGTGGTGCTGCAACACGTGTAGCAATCCTGCATTTCCGGCCTGTGGTGCTGCAACACGTGTAGCAATCCTGCATTTCCGGTCTGTGGTGCTGCAACACGTGTAGCAATCCTGCATTTCCGGTGTGTGGTGCTGCAACACGTGTAGCAATCCTGCATTTCCGGTGTGTGGTGCTGCAACACGTGTAGCAATCCTGCATTTCCGGTCTGTGGTGCTCTGCAACACGTGTAGCAATCCTGCATTTCCGGTGTGTGGTGCTGCAACACGTGTAGCAATCCTGCATTTCCGGTGTGTGGTGCTGCAACACGTGTAGCAATGCTGCATTTCCGGTGTGTGGTGCTGCAACACAGGTAGCAATCCTGCATTTCCGGTGTGGTGCTGCAACACGTGTAGCAATCCTGCATTTCCGGTGTGGTGCTGCAACACGTGTAGCAATCCTGCATTTCCGGTGTGGTGCTGCAACACGTGTAGCAATCCTGCATTTCCGGTGTGTGGTGCTGCAACACGTGTAGCAATCCTGCATTTCCGGCGTGTGGTGCTGCAACACAGGTAGCAATCCTGCATTTCCGGTGTGGTGCTGCAACACGTGTAGCAATCCTGCATTTCCGGTGTGGTGCTGCAACACGTGTAGCAATCCTGCATTTCCGGTGTGGTGCTGCAACACGTGTAGCAATCCTGCATTTCCGGTGTGTGGTGCTGCAACACGTGTAGCAATCCTGCATTTCCGGTGTGTGGTGCTCTGCTACAGTGCAGGTCTGTTCCTTTTTTAAACAGAAGTTCTTGTTTTGCACCACGAGGACACGGCATTGATTTTTTGACATTCTCATTTCTCCTTCTCACGCCTTCTTCTCAGCCATCTCCCTCACTCACGCCAAGGAGGAGGAACCAAGAACGACGCATGAAGATGAACTAGAAGGTCCTAAAATGTAAGATCATGTAAAGGTGTGTGATGTGGGAGGTGAAAGGCAGCGTGAGAATGAGGACTGAGGAGGGCACATGAGGAGTAAAGAGTGAGGGGGGAAGTGAGGATGTCCTCCTAAGTGGAGGCTGTACTGCAGGAGATTGTGAGGTATGGGAGAGGGTGTGAGCAAGGCCAAATTCTGGAACAGGGCTGTGCAGGCAGTGCTGTTTTAGAATGGCCAATCTCTCAATAGCAAAGGGTACGAGGGCAATGACCCATGACAAAGGCAATTTCAAGAGTCACA
The DNA here is from genome assembly GCF_040938575.1 of Ambystoma mexicanum. Classification (NCBI taxonomy): domain Eukaryota; kingdom Metazoa; phylum Chordata; class Amphibia; order Caudata; family Ambystomatidae; genus Ambystoma; species Ambystoma mexicanum. Next base: position 667,076,287 of record NC_090923.1, read on the forward strand.
ACGAGGAGTCTGCAAACAAAGGGCGTGCTGTGCCCACCTTATTTGTCAAATTCATTAAAGTATCACCGAGTGCAAGTATCGCAATGTTCAAAACATTAAAAAAAGAATTTTCTCACAAGCTCCAGCATAATTGCAATGGGCTGCATGATCTGCAAGCATGAGCTGAGGCACTTGTAGGCAATCGGCTTCTCTGGGGGACTTTTTCAGAAACCCTTTTAATTAAAAGCATTACTTGGACACCTACAAGTCATTTTATTTCCATGGCTAAATATTTCCAACTAATATACAAACACCCAGATGAAACCGCTGCATGTATTTACATTTAATAATAAGTACATTTATTTATAGCACAAGTCTACACAACTGAGCATTGTACAACAACAGCATGGAGCAATCGGACACCATAATATAAATACAAATTGAGGGATAGACTATTATGGGCACAGCTAGAAGGGTATGGAGAGAGGGCCTTCAGAGAGCAACAGGCGGGCATGTGGATTAGAGAGGCAAAGGCAGGCCACGGGGGCTTTCTTTGCGGACATGAATCTTCGGTCCATAAAGTAATGTATGATGAAAATATACAGACCAGATTCAAAAGGGTAGATATATTCCGGCATTGCTAGATTTTGATCTAAGCTCCAATATGGAAGTTTAATGCGATTTCATCCTGCTGATGGCAGGATTATACTCGTCGCACCCACAATAAGGGCCATCAATACGACTTTCCAGTTACAGTGATTGCCAAGAAAATGAACAAATGTAAGAGACGGTCAGGTCTACCAGCAACTCCCGTTTCTTTTTCAGTCTGCTATTCTGAATGTCCCGAGACATATTCTAGTAAAGCACATAGCAAGGTAAATCTATATCAGAGGTAATCAGATTTTAAGGACCATCACTTCACATTGGAATGTGGTTAAGCCAAGAGTGTATGCAGCAGCCATTAGTAACTTTCTGCAACTAGAAGATTCTCAAGAGATACCATATACATTTGATCATCTCAAATTTTTCAAAAAAAAGTGAAAAGTATTGCTTACTTTATTGAAAGCTACATGGAATAAAATATTACACAGACATAATGACAAAAAGGTTCAGTGTCCTTATGCCAATATGGAATAATCCTTTGTTACAGATTGAATTCAAAGACACTTAATGATGATGATAGGTTATTTAGAACACGCAGACCCGGGGATCGAACCTGTGTTGCTCCAGTGTCGTCTTGCTTCCAAGGTGAGCACACTGCCCCTGAGCTATCCTCCCGAGACGCAGGATAATCACTGGTTGAACGATAGGCATGTGGGCCAAGTCTTTAGCAACGGGGTTCTGATTGATCGCAAAGAAGCAGAAGAGAATTGTAGTTCTGTATTCACCATTCAGAGCCTTTTTCTGATGATGAATGCAATGATTAAGTGGGAAATGACAAAGCGTCTGTTGAAAACCATAACTTGAATCCTTAATAAATTAAAATCATATCTAACGTTGGACCGTAGAGGTGATGTTTCTACGGAAGGATTAGATAGAATGCATACAATGACCCATGATAGTATGAGATCCGCAGCTTTACAAATAAATCAATATTTTACAATGCATTTACTATATTACACAACAGAAGCTCAATATCAATACAGCTGCTCTGCAGACAGTGTCCATCATATATTGTAATATAGAAATATGATCATACATCATCCTAAATAGTTATTGGAATATAATTAAAAAAACAGACAATAGAATGGTGTTGATGTTTAAAAGGAGTTTGCTTTGATACAAGAAAAATTCAGAAGAAAAAAATGCATTGAAAGGGGGCACATTTCCAATTATTATTACGTTTGGTCTAAAGTGTTAATAAGTAATGGATACGCAGTGGAGATCCTGAAGGTATAGACCAGCAGAATGGACCGATAGAGACTAGCATGCACGGGAAAGCTGTCCCTAAATGGTGCGTCGGCGAGGAAGAGGGAACACGATTACAATACATAAGAGCCGCTCATGGCTTAGCTGAAAAGAATCTAAAGCGCTTTCTGAAGAGGATCAATCTTGTGGGGACAAATAAAAGCAGGTAAAGGGAGGGATGAGGGAGGGTGCGGTGGAAGATAAAGGAAAGGGGAAAGGAGGATAGAAAATCGTTTTTATAAAAAAAATAGGTATTCAATTGTTGCAAAAGTATAAAATGAAGACCTTAATATTTATCTATTCATTTTAAACACACCTAAATAATTTGTGAAGTTAAGTAGCCTATAAAAGAAAATGTGCTGGAGAAGCAAAGTAGGGGTATGATAGCATGATCACCTGTCATATAACCTAGCAGGGTGTCTGCAATCTGGGGTCAGCGGGATGACTGTTTGGGGCTCCACGGCACTGCATTCACTGAGGTAAGCGAGGTATAAGTCATGGAATGTTAACAGCTGTGGAGCCTAAAGTCATAGCAAGTAGATAGTCAAAGTGAGCCCCTGATAGTGTTTAAAAACTATGTTTAAGAGGAGGTATCGTCCATATAACAAACACTGAAGGCCTGGGTGGGATCACTGGCCATGCCAATTTATAAGTGTTGTCCTACAAATGACTTGGTTTCTTTTAGGCTCATCTCCCTTTTAGACACTTTGGTTAAGATCTATGGGCACAATGTATTCCCTAAAACAGTGGGTGGAGGAGACAGGATTGATCAATCGGGGGATGACGACAACGCCATTGCTGCAAGTCCGCCTACCTGGATGCAAGCTCTATCAAAAAGCTGTACAGCCTGAACTGCTGCTTGGTCTACCTTAAGGCAACATTTGACTAATCAATGGCGTAGCGAAAGTGGAAAAGTTTGGGAATACTCAAGCCACTATTATAGTTTTTTGGTAAAATCTAATGAAATGTAAGGTAAAGTAGGAGGCTGGAATTTGGAGAAAATGTTGACAACTGATGGCTTACAACATGGCAGTGTGTTGGCCCCACTGTTCTCTAGCTTTTAGTAGCATGACATCTATGAGACTTTGATGAGCACTTAGTGTTCTACCAGTGAGAGTCGTGCAGGATTGTGTGGAAATCCTGGACGATAGTGGAGTCTTCAAAGCCAGTTGAATAAGCTGCAACCCTACTATAAGAAGAGCTAGTTATTATGAAAAAAAAATCATAGCTGTTAGTCTTTTGGGTATATGACATGCAGGTTGGGAGGTGAGGTGCTGCAGTCAATGGGGTTCACGACCTATTAAAGTTTGAGGTTTACCAAAAATGTATCCTGGAAACCCCACTTGGCCATGGCAAGAGATAAAGGTTTGTCTTCAGAATCTGATATAATCAACAAGAAAAGGGCGGGTGTTATGGCGGGTGATGTTGTAATAGCCTACGAAATATAAATAAATATAATTGAATTGGTTATTTATAACGCGCTTAATACCAAAGATGGATCTAAGCACGGACTCAGGATTCGAACCTGTGTTGCTCTGCGTCATCTTGCTTCCAAGACGAGCCCGTTGCCACTGAGCTATACTACCCGTGGCAATGATATGTTGTTCACCAGTACTATAGAGGGCCAAGTCTGGGAAATGGACAACTTGTTGAACTGGAAACCCTACAAAGGCATTTCTAGTGAAATATTCTAGGATAGCCCTAGGTTAACAGCTCTGGCTGTTCACATGCAGCTGGGAATGAACGCCATAGAATACAAGACCACATTTCCCTGTATGACGTTATGTGGAAATTGAAAGAAGCAGCCACTTCCTCCATAGCAACTCAGTGCTGGCAGGAAAGTGGACTCACAGGGGTACACTCTTAATGATAGCAAAACGCAGATATAGGTACTACCTTTTCTACCTTGTGCCAGAAAAAACTGGGACATGGTAAAGGGCATAACGTCATTGGAGAAGTGCCATTCTCAACAAAGGTAAACTTGCTCAACTGAGTTCACATAACTTGGAGTCTGATGGCCAGGCTAGGCATACATCTAGTTGAAATGATTTCTGGCCCCAAGAACAAGACCCACAAACTGGAAAGGGCTTGCCCTTGTGATTCAGCACACCTTTACTAGATTTAAGGGGGGGTGCTCCACCTTAAATCGTCCCTCCTTGAAGTAGACATTTGAACAGCGAACCAAGCTGTACATTTCCCGTTAGTCGGGGATCACGGGGACACAGGCTGGTGTTTATTGATGGTACAGGGTTGGAGGGGATAAAAAATAAAATAGGGCATGCATCACTTAAAGCATACATATGAGTCCACTACCTGCTATCCCTAGCCAGAAGCACACCCTATCCCCATGGGGTGCGCTGTCCCTAGACAAGAGCTGGTGCCCCGCCTATCTACAAGGAAAGATGAGAAGAAAACTATCCCTGAATCTACAATGTGTCTGTTGAAAAATCTAAAAGAGGCTGTGATCCAGTCCCAACATCTCTCGCACACTGAACATTTCACAAGGGAAGATTTCATTTTTGGCACAATGCCATTACTTTAGTCACCCTCGGCAAAGTGTGTACACAAAGTGCAAAAGAAATGCTCATAACGCATGCTTTCTGTCCATCTCCAAGTAAAAGACATTCTCCAAGTAAACAACATTCAACAAATGAAGGTTCAATCTTATTTGCTTAGAGATAGACAAAAAGCCTGAGTTATGAGCAGATAAGGTAGAAAATGCTTTACCGTTTAACCTCATTTTTAAAGAGAAACTCTTTTTAAAAAAAAAAATATTGGGTGATACAAAAATCCTCCTTTCTATCACACTCTGTGTTAATTTTTTAAAATTTAAATTATGTGTATGGATGCATGCATGCTTGTGGTGTTAGGTAGGTGAATGCATGATGATGGATGCTGGTGTGAATGAAAGAGTGCTTTCTGTGTGTATGTTGTGTAAATGTGAGTTTATATGTTTATTTATATATGTGTATGGATGAGTGTATGCTTGTGTTATGAGTGAGTGCATGGTGGGTGCTCTTGACTGAATGAGACAGCAAGGTAGGGGTGTGTGTGTGTGTGTGTGTGTGTGTGTGTCTGTCTGTCGTTGGCACTATTGGGCCCAGAGGACCGGCATGGCACCTTTTTTTTACTGGACATCTATGATAGAGGTCCAAAAAAAAAATACCATACCTGGTCCCCCAACGTCCTGCATACACACATAATCACTGGGTGTGTGTGTTTGGCACTGTGAGGCCCGGGGGACAGGCACAGTATTTCTTTACTGGACTTTTATGACAGATATCCAGTTAAACAAAAAGACCATCCCTGACCTCTAGTCCCCCAGTGCCTGGCATACACACAACCACATTGTGTGCTTGTGTGAGGAGCTCAGGACCCAGGGGACAGGCGTGTCATTTTTCTTTTACTGGGCATCTATGATAGATGACTAGTAAAAAATAAAGCATGCCTTACCGCAATGCCCACATTATTGTGATTATGTCTGACTCCAAGGCGCTGGCACACCATGGCGCAGTCATGGCATGTTTTACTGCACATGGTTGATAAAGCGTTATGTTGCAAAAACAGCATTTTTTATGCAACCAGTCTAGCCATTTCTTACTAAGGCATGACATTTTGTATTGTGCATCTTTGATGAAGCAAGCAGGATCAGTGGTAATATTCTTACTGTGGCATGACATGTTGTATTAGGCACCTTTGGTAAAACAAGTATACGTGTTATTATGTAGCTAGACTGGCATTTCAATACAGCCTGTTCAGTCCTTGTGTATTTTGGTATGGTAATTTGTATCGGGCATCTTTGGTAAAGCAAGCCTGATAAGTGTTATTATGAAGCAAGACGGTCACTTTTATGCACTTAGTCTAGCCATTTCTTATTGTGGTATGACATTTTGTATTGGGTAGGTTTGATAAAGCAAACAAGATAAGTGTTATTATGTAGCTCGACTGGCATTTTAGTACAGCCAGTTTGGACATGCTTTCATACTTTGGCATGCATTTTTAATGGTAAAGCCCAACGGAGTATGTTCTTACGTAAGGATACGGCCATATATTTGCAGAACAAACATGTGATCTTACAGTATCATTACTGGCATAATGCACAAAGCAAACATGAATATGTTCTTATATGGAAATAATAAGGTATAATGTTGCACTCAGCATGGAAATGTATGGGCACAGCCAGTGTGAAATGGTTTTACACTGGCACATATTGTGGGAAAAGGCACCAGGAAAACATGTTGGAGAAATGCTCCTCTGCACTGTTGGTGACTTCCATCTATTGGATTTTTTTCATGAGTTACTCTACAAAGCCCAATTGCAAACTGTTTGGCTTTTTACACAATTTTTCAAAAAAGTGTGCTCTAAAATACACCATTTTAACCTATTTTTAAAAAATTCTCATAGGGGAGAACATCCCACAAGCCCCCCTTGCAGGGTCTGGGCTCCCTCGCTACTCTCGGATGCTCTGCCATATCAGGGACAAATATTTACACCCCTCCACTTTAAAAAGTTCACCAGCCGTTACTGGTTGGAGGGGCTTTTTACCAAGCCTTTTTAAACCGACCAGAACGTTGCTAACACGCACGCGCGCACCCACACACAGTTTATACATTCTTTTGACAAAGTGGAAATCATTCTCAAAATAGAACTGCGTGGCGATTTTCAAGACACGTTCTTGCACAGGAAAGTTTACCCAAGAATCGTCACATATATGCAGAGAACCGCTACTCAAACGAATTACTTTCAAAGCTGTAAAGATCTCCAAAAAGACACCAACATCTGACTTTCATAAAACCCGAAGATGTTTACAACGTTCTTAATAAGGAAATAGCAGATTTTCGAAACATGGATTGCCACCGTGGCTTTGATAACATGTCAGAGACCATTATCATTTTTCAAGCGCGTGAAATGAGCCAATGTAGACATGCGACGTGTAAGTGCTTTACAAGTAAAAGCGGCGGGCATTGCCGAATATACCCCCTTTCCCTCCATTTCCACAACCGCCGGATTACCAGCCACTCCAGACGAGAACCTTAAAAGCAAAGTGTACTTAGATGGCGCTGGACACCGCGTACAGCGGTCAGAGCTATGGAAATAGAAAACATTCCAGTCCATTCGCTCGCCCAAGCCAAACACCTGTTTAGGGGTGTGCTCTCGAAAGTCTACCTCAAAAGAGAACACCAGGCATCGACAAACCGTGCACGCTAACATTTTGATAAAAACAGACCAACAAATGCAGACCCCCCAAAAACACATAATACACACCTACCTTAGCCAGTTTCTTTTAATGAACACACTGTTCACTTTAATTCATAAATAAAAACGGTCTAACTTCCAATTGTATATGCTGTTGCTTTAAAATAACCTAGAAGCATGCATTGAATTCCAAAGCTAACTCTGAAAGCATGCCTGGACCCTTAAAATAAATCCTCGTTATTGAAGCATTGCATTGCCTACTGAATACATAAATACTACTCCGAGCAGAATTGGGAAGAAAACGCCAAAGTATCTCCACCCCAAATGCTGACATTTAGAAACTGCAGTGAAAGGGGCACACGAAATACACCGATTTGACAATCTCTCTTCAGTGGTTCCCATTATTGCCTGCGGGTTTCCACGGTTTTGCGCCTGTGCTGCGATTTAGTGCCACCCAAAAGGGTCCAAGACTGACAACCTATGACTAAGATCTCTGTAGCGCGCGGCAAGCCATGCGGGAGTTACTATAGAGTGTGCACCCAAGGCCCTGGTACTCCTGCAGAAACACCTACCTGCAGATCAATCTTTAAGGAGGCTTGGCAGGGAGAAGCAGGACTAGTAGCTGGGAGCCGTTTGGCTCCGGCTGGTAGCTGACAAGACACTGCAAAAGTATTACCTGAAGCATCTTCTGACTCCAAGCCAGCTGGTGCCCACGCATATATTCATGCGGCCTGGATATTACACTCTGTTGGGTATTGATTCCTGTAATCTTATTGCGATTTATTTGTGTTAAACTAGGTTGGATTATTCAATGTGCAAACAAGCGTGCAGGCTTTTGGGAATTAAGAATACATACGTTGGATTGGATTGGATTTTATTCATAAAGCGCAACGTTCGCCCGGAAGCATTTAGATGCTCCCTTTGGGACAGTGAATGAAAAAAGTCTAAAAGGGGAGCGTTTTTTGATCTTTATAAAACTTGCGTTGAGCAGTGATGGCTCTAAGCGAGAGAGGGAGAGAGTTCCAAAGAATAGCAGCCGCCACTGAAAAGGAGCGGCCCCAATACAGCTATTCCTAACTGGAGAGACGGGCAGCAGACCGGCATTAGCTGAATGCAGAGCTCGGCCCGGGATATAAGGCAGACATGTATCCCTTAGATATTCTGCCCACTGGCCATTGAAGGCCCGGTGGACCAAGCAAAGCACCTTGAACTGGATACGTTTAGTCACTGGTAGCCAATGAAGTTTTCAGAGGACAGGGGAGCTACGGCAGCCACGTGGAGTGGAGGTTACCAGCCGGGCTGCAAAGTTCTGAAGAACTTGAAAGCGATGGAGGACATATGCAAGCTGCCCAAGATACAGGGCATTACAATATTCCGACGATGTAACCAAATGCTGAAATAACAGAGGCCAGGAGGTGAGCTGGAATTAGGAGTCACCGGTCGTAGGAGCCTACGCTGAAAATGGCCCTGCTGACAGACCAAGCTTACCTGCAGCTCCATGGACAAGGCAGACGTGAGTTTAACCCCCATGTTCTTGACTGTGGAGACTGGTTAAGGGAAGGGGGCCAAGGAGGCCAGCCAGAAGGCAGGCGTCCAGAGAGAAGCAGCTGTAGGATGGCATACCACTAAGACCTCTGTCTTATCACCGTTAAATTTAAGCCAACTATCAAGCATCCACTCCCCCACGGCCTCCAGACAGGCACAAAATCTGGCAGCAGACTGTGAGGCTGTACATAAGTCAGGTGTGGATGACAGGAATTACACGGATGAGGCACCATGATTGTAATGTGCATCATTTTCAAAACTGGACAGAAAGTTTGCACTTCATTTTTACAATTGGAGTCCTCAAACGTATTTGAAAACAAGTTGTGCTGATGGCTTTGTTGCACTGATGGAAAAATGGAAAAAAGGAGATTGAACCTAAACATTAAGTTAACTTTGCTGTACACTTACAGCCTGATTCACAAAGAGCCACAAGTTACAGCACACAAGAAGCACTTTTTTGTATATAATGTGCTGGTCAGCTCCCTGGCATACATTACTAACGGGCCAGCATGCCTAATGCTACAATATGCTCTCAGCACCCACGAGGGTGCGTCATTGTGATAACAATAAAAAGCATTTCCATCTGTATGGCAAGATGACCCTTCCCTGCATTGCACATGCCCCTGTGCCTGTTGCAAACCTGTTTTCATTTTTTTCACATGCAGTTTATGGATTGGGGTGCGCTTCAAAAACATACAGAATGGCTCCTTTCCACTTCTTAGTTTGCACAATTGTAGGGGGCTCGGGTAAGGGAAACTGTTAGGGAACCCGAATAGCCCCATCTTTCATGCATGCATTCGTATGTATTTTGTGAATTGAGTGCAACTTTTTCTGGCGTAAATTAGGGGATCCACAAATGCAACCTCAGCTTTGCTCTAGCAAATCCCTTGTGAATCGGGCCCTTTATAAACTTCCAGCTCCTTGATCTCCAGAAGCAGCACCGGGTCACTGGGTGAAATCCCATACCCAGGAGATGCCTTAAGCGCCCGATTATTACGCTATTCCAATCTTCTCCAGGGGAAATAGCTGCTCCACAGGCGAGGGGGAATGGCTGCTCCACAGGCGAGGGGGAATGGCTGCTATATAGGCAATGGTAATGACTGCTCTACAGGCGAGGGGGAATGGCTGCTATATAGGCAATGGTAATGACTGCTCTACATGCGAGGGGGAATGGCTGCTCCACATGCGAGGGGGAATGGCAGCTATATAGGCAATGGTAATGACTGCTCTACAGGCAAGGGGAATTGGGTGCTCTACAGGCGAGGGGAATTGGGTGATCTACAGGCGATGGGATTGATTCTTATATAGGCAATGGTAATGGCTGCTCTACAGGCGAGGGGAATGCCTGCTCTACAGATGAAGGGAATGGCTGCTCTACAGGCGAGGGGAATGGCTGCTCTACAGGCGAGGGGGAATGGCTGCTCTACAGATGAAGGGAATGGCTGCTCTACAGGCGAGGGGAATGGCTGCTCTACAGGCGAGGGGGAATGGCTGCTCTACAGATGAAGGGAATGGCTGCTCTACAGGCGAGGGGGAATGGCTGCTCCACAGGCGAGGGGGAATGGCTGCTCCACAGGCGAGGGGGAATTGGGTGCTCTAGAGGAGAGGGGAATTGGGTGCTCTAGAGGAGAGGGGAATTGGGTGCTCTAGAGGAGAGGGGGAATGGCTGCTCTACAGGCGAGGGGGAATGGCTGCACCACAGGCGAGGGGGAATGGCTGCACCACAGGCGAGGGGGAATGGCTGCACCACAGGCGAGGGGGAATGGCTGCACCACAGGCGAGGGGGAATGGCTGCACCACAGGCGAGGGGATTGATTGTTATATAGGCAATGGTAATGGCTGCTCTACAGATGAAGGTAATGGCTGCTCTACAGGCGAGGGGAAAGGCTGCTCTTCATGCGAGGGGAATGGCTGCTCTACAGGCAAAGGGAATGGCTGCTCTACAGGCAAAGGGAATGGCTGCTCTACAGGCGAGGGGAATTGGCTGCTCTACAGGCGAGGGGGAATGGCTGCTCTACAGGCGAGGGGGAATGGCTGCTCCACAGGCGAGGGGGAATGGCTGCTCTACAGGCGAGGGGAATTGGCTGCTCTACAGGCGAGGGGAATTGGCTGCTCTACAGGCGAGGGGGAATTGGCTGCTCTACAGGCGAGGAGGAATGGCTGCTCTACAGGCGAGGGGATTGATTGTTATATAGGCAATGGTAATGGCTGCTCTACAGGCGAGGGGAATGGCTGCTCTACAGGCGAGGGGAATGCCTGCTCTACAGGCAAAGGGAATGGCTGCTCTACAGGCGAGGGGAATTGGCTGCTCTACAGGCGAGGGGAATTGGCTGCCCTACAGGCGAGGAGGAATGGCTGCTCCACAGGCGAGGAGGAATGGCTGCTCCACAGGCGAGGAGGAATGGCTGCTCTACAGGCGAGGGGAATGGCTGCTCTACAGGCGAGGGGAATTGGGTGCTCTACAGGCGAGGGGAATTGGGTGCTCTACAGGCGAGGGGAATTGGGTGCTCTACAGGCGAGGAGGAATGGCTGCTCTACAGGCGAGGAGGAATGGCTGCTCTACAGGCGAGGAGGAATGGCTGCTCTACAGGCGAGGGGGAATGGCTGCTCCACAGGCGAGGGGGAATGGCTGCTCCACAGGCGAAGGGAACGGCGGTTGGTTTCTTTGTAAGATTAATGCATAAAAGCCTTCTCTATTTCTGCGGTATGGCCATCTTCTCCATTGAGTGGTCTGCAATAACCATAATTACATGTCTGCGGGGAACAAACGTTCATCATTAAGAGTTGCGGATAAACCCACCATAAAAATGATGTGTGGGAACGTGCAGAATAACCCGTGGGAGAGGCCTTGCCAGCGATAATAAAGCCTCGCCATGTTGGTGGGTTTCTTAGACAAAGTGGCACGAGGGCTTTCTAAACGTTTAGGAAATTGCTTTTTCCACAGTTAAAAAGGCCGCGCCTGTAGCACATAAAGAGCTTGCAATCCCAGGTCAAGATTCCTGGAGGAGAAATATTTTTTTTAATGACTAATGTACTCAGTTTAATAGAAAAACAATAACCGTATGACCCAATCTCGCCCTGCAGCATAACAGAAAGATCAGACAGGATGTCACTTTCCAGGCATACTGCTCCCCGCCCCCCCCATTCCAACATCGCGTCTATGGCTCGGAGGACTAATGCATCAAGTATCGGGGGAGGGGAGGATCTCCGATTGACCCCATGGCCACAAGTTCAAATTTTGACAGGTCCACTCCGCCCTTTTTCCTTCTGAGGTCAACAAAATAAACGTAGATGGGTAAATAAAAAAAAACCCATTATCAGGGGCAAGAGGTCCCACTGGGGTGAGTTTGCTATAAATACACTGGTTATGAAACATTCCTTTTTGCAAAAGTTAAAGTTCTCCACATTCTCCCCAAAACTTTGCCATAAGAATCACGTCCCCATTCTTAATACCCACATCCCATTTAGCCCTGCAGCCGCCGCCACCGGGCAGATCTGAACGCAGGACACTCCGACCATGAAAGACCTTTGGAAACACGCATTTACAAAACCAACAGATTGTGGTTCTGTCAATAGGGAGACCTTTGGCCGTGCACGCCTTCTCCGGGGCGCCATGCCATGGGGCTAGGGAGGTGGCATGCGATGGGGCTATGGAGGTGGTATGCCATGTAAAGGAAGACAAGCCGGAGCTGCTGCCAGACAATCGCGGAAAACCAGCACAAGGAGCACGCAATGAACTAGAAGTAATACTCTGGAAAAGGATCCACAAGTGGGTTGGTGTTGGGCCTAGGGTTGGTTACCGGGCCTTTCAACTTTTTCAGTTGAAATGGGCCCCAAGCCTCAGAGGGCCCCACCAAGACCCCCCCCCCCATGTTGGCAGTCTCATGACACAGCAAAACACTTCTATAATTCAAGACAACAAATGTTCACTTTGCAGCTTGCATGCTACAGGCTGACTTTGCTGGCACCCTCAGGCCGTTACCTCTCTATGACCTACAGTATCCAGCAGAATTCTGATCACATTGGTGCCTTTTTACTGCGGTTTCAACGACACTAGCCTCTTGTTGACAATGAAAGTTAAATAGGTTTTAAGCGGCCATTTCGTTTTTCAGCTCCCCGCTGGCTGCCCGTTACGTGATAATCTGGAACCATTAACCCTCCTGTTGATATCTTTTATGTCTCCATTATGATCCAAGCACCCCACGGGTGCTTCAGACTGTTTTCACATCTGTAGCCAAGGGGCTCCCAAACATGTTAAAATGGACCCCCACGAGCCGGGCACATTTTCGGCTGGCTCTGGTTGGGGGACCTTTTGTGAAAGGCGCTTGGCACGCCAGCAGAGGTTGCAGCAGAGTAATGAAGAGAAACATGGCATATCCTACTTTGCACTTTACATAAACTATTGATCGCTAATGGAACTGGAGATTTCCAGAGAGGCTGTTCAGTTAACCAATACAGACTTATTGGCTGGATAATCCCCTTTGGTCAATTCCCACTTCTGCTCATTCTTGCTACTTGTCCCTAAACTTTGAAATGACCCCCCTCTCCTTTATTCTCAGGCCCCTCCCACACGCGATTTTTCATATCTTATTAATATGGCACTAGTACATTGTTAATTTATGTTGTTCACTTATCTTGCATTATTCATTAGTTTTGTTACTACTTTATTGGTTCTTTATACATTCAAATAAATATATACGAGGAATAAAAATCTTTTTGGATGACTATCGTGTTTTTATAGCCGAGCAATTGCACCATTTCTGCTCAAAAAATTCAGTACAAGGTTTTCGGTCACCTAAACACTGCTGACTTATGAGCGACTCAGGAGCTGGCCTTGGGGTGGACTTTTAAGAGGTCAGCAGCATATTTAAGTCAGAGCAGAAAGGGAAGATGTCAAACCTCCGAAGGGTATTCGATAGTCCAAAGTAGGGCACTTGCTTCGAAGAGTAGGTACATCCTTTTTTTTTTATTGCCGTTGGGCTTTCATTGCCTCAAGAGCTGGAGCCTAAAAAGACTGCACGAGGAAGCCAGACATGTGGGTCCAGAGCATGGCCTGCTGGGTGTCCAGATCTAGGAGTGCTGCGTTGCCCAAAGGACTGGCGGTAGTGATTAGGGAAGTTTCCTCCAACCATTGAAACGTTGAAGTCGCTCGATGTGATTGCAGGGCCCCTCCGAAAGGTATACAGGGGGCCACAAGCTCTGCAAACGAGTCCCAAAAGCAGGCATCGGAGGCAAGAGGTCTGCATGGCAGAAATATCAGATGGCAAAAGTGGAGGTGAGATGCCAGAATATCCACAGCTGCTGTGCTAGATAAAGTGTTGGATGCCATGTCAAAGGATCTCCAGCAAGGAGTGTGGTGGCTACACAATTAGGAGTGTGGACATTCGGGAAAGCGTCCTTGGACCCCAGAGGGTTAGCTGGGTCAGGATCCAGAAAAGTGTGTAACCTTCCACTCTACCTGTGCACCCTTCCTTTACCTCCCAAAACATGTAGTGCACGACATGCCGATCACATTTGTATTTGTATTTATTTAGATTTATACAGCCCCTCAGCTCCCTGGCGTCCCAGGCTCATGGACTCCTCATGCGGTGCCTATATACTCTTTAGCCTTCTAAGCAATACAACTCCTCCTTCCTTTCCTCCAGGGGAGAAGGTGGGCTGGATTGGTGGAATCCGCATAGGCATTGGAAGCTGAAAGGATGGGAGCTTCAACAAGCACGCCAAACCTTGGTGAGATGGAACGGAGTAGCACAGCACAAAGGCAGCCCTTGTTTGTAGGCTGGCATTGACTAAAGGTCTGGATATTCAAATCAAGATGGTGTCTCCACTAAGTCACATCAAGAAGAGGTCTGTCACAGCCCTAACTAAGATGTCGTCTGCCCTAAACAAAACCATGATGGTGTCTGTCACAATCCAAACTATAAGAAAGTCTGACACCTCCAAAGTAAGATAGAAATACCATTCCCAAGATGGTCATTGATGTGGGAAGAGAACATCCCTCCAAGATGGGGCCAGCGATGGCATGAGGAGCTGCGAGCCGCCTCCCACTCGGTCACTATGAAATTGATGCAGAAGGGCAGCAGATGTCTTCCCAACTGCTTCCTGGCTGGAGGATTTACTGCAATTTGGCGATTGAACTCTAGCCACTTTTGGGGATTATCTCTGTTTTTTCCGATCCCAGCTGCCCTTGGTATTCATCCAGTGTTGCTGCAGGGAACCGTTTACTCATCCGACAGTAAATGCCAAGATTGATAGGAGTGCCCCTGCTTGACAGGGACATCATTTTGGGGTCGACAAGGGTCGCAACTGCGACGCCTGAGGTCTCCCTTGCCACCCCTAAAAACAAAAAAAATGACACTTTTTTTTAAACGCAACCTCCTGGGCAGCACCATGTGACTCTTTGCTTCTGGAGTGGCTGGCTTTCTTGTTCAGGCCTCTTACAAAGTTTTTTTTTTTTAAATAAAAAAAATTAAAAAACAGGGGTTCTACAAGTTTAACACTTTCTTCAGCAACCCTAAATAAGAAAGAATATGAATAACAAATAATTGGTCTTTCTGGAATTCTATACCATAATTGCTAAACTCATTAAAGGTTTATTTCCGGCACAAGTCAGGGGGTGAGTTACTGATTTAGTTTGTTCTTAAACACCTCAACTCAGCCTTTCATTCCTCTAGTCGATAATGAGTACCAGCACAGGTTGGGTGATGTTGTATGTAAATCTGTTCTATATAAAGCGCTTAAGCGTAACTGCTGTATAATACCACATCATTATCATTTGGCTGTGGACGTCTATTTGCATTCACAGTAATTTGGTAATATGGGCCTATACACACACTGATCTTAATGATACATATGGTGATCCATTCTTTTATGAAATGTATATCAGATTATAGTGCTATAACCATATTTTTCGTAGTGTACTTGGGAACAATGCTATGTGGTGCAACTTCCTGTTTTGTCAAGGGGTGAAAGGTTGCGTTCCATCACTTCCCGTGACATTGCTTTGGGGTGGGGTCAAATGCCATCACTTTCTGTGATGTCACCAGAGGTCATGTGATGTCACTTCCGCTACGCTTGGCATTTTGGTGAAATGACGTCCCTGCTGCTTGATATTTCCAATGTGTTTCTTTCCACGTTTCCTATGCTGTGCTTCGATTACTTAGACAGGAAGAACTCATCCCAGTCACCTTATCTCTGTGCATATTCTCAGGAGTGGTAGTGGGTGTTTTTAGGAGTTTTGTAACTTAGCCTCAACTTGCTGCCAACGAACAACCTTTGCCCCAAGTAAACCCTACTATCAAGCAACATGTAAAAAATCATGTTATTTCTGTTTTATTCACTGACGATGCTGAAATAAGCACAAGTTGTCACTAGGTGGTGCTGCGCATTGGTTCCAAGATATTCCAGCCATATTCAGACCTCATTGATACGGGTTCTGATTGCATAGGAGTACGGGCGAGTTACAGCAGTCCTCAATCACGATTCCATTTCATACGCGAATGTGTCTAAGGAGACAGAGCAAAGACAAGCAGCCTATTCACCTAACAGGGCAACAACCCACGATTGGTCAACCGGGTGTGGGGGTGCATTAAGGCTCACACACACCAACAACCACCCTTAACCTACCTACCTTTATGGGGAGCTAAGATGATGAGGGACACTAATATCTAATGCAAAATGAACACAGCGTTATATGTCACGTACTACCTAGATGTAACAGACCTGAGGCCGGTCTCAAAATCAGTAATTTGCATTTCCTAAAGTGACAGGGGGGTGGTGGGGTATTCTAGAAAAGTGGCATGTTGCAAAACCTATTTTAAGGACAACTTTGCACGTCTTTGCACTGATATGTTCTTATTAGTTATTAACTTGATAAATTCGGCCTGGTTGTATTTTATGTTCACTCCTACAAGATCGTGAGGGTTGCATCAGAGACCCTCCTGCAGCACACTGCTTGCAGGAGGAGGCCGATGCACAACTGAACATTTATTTCGATGGCGCACTGCCTCCTCTAAAGATGGCCGCCCTGCTCCTGTGTGGAGCAACAAGACCTGGATTGCCGACCCGCGACAACGCTCTACATGGTGTGGGGGTCTAAGGCTGCCTTTGTGCCTCGACTGGAGGGACCCGATTCAAAGTCCAGCTTTACTTTCATTCTCCCACAGGAAAGGCCCCCATAAAAGGTCCAACGCCTGCCCAGGTGCTGCCAGTGCAGTGGTGCCAGCCCGCTAGGTCGCTTGAATTCCTGTTCTTTCGTATCCCCCCGTGTTATATCCATACTTAATTTCCGTTCTGGCTGCTTGCCATCTGATTTCTCTTCTCATTTCTTAATGTAAGGAGGCCCCTCTTGCCTTACTCCCCTGTTTTCACCTCCTTATCCTTTCCCTCCTTCCCACCTTCCTTCACTCGCTGCCACGCTCTTGCAACCCCCTGTTTTACTTGACGTCTCCCTCCTCCCTCCCCCCTGCCCTTTGCCCTTGCCACTTTCACTCCCTCTCTTCCACCGGTTTCCTCTTGCGCTATTCTCCTGCCCCCTCCCTTTTACTACCCTACTCCCCTCTCTCCCATGTGTTCCGCTGGTTGTAGTGGTGGCCGGGAGAGTCTAGCGTTCTTGCTCTTGGCTTGCCCCCCTCACTGTTCTGTTGGTGCTGAATGTCCAGGGGCTTGGTGCTGTGCTCCCTTCACCTTTAGACTGGCCCTCCTCTGATCCTACCCCCTCTTTGCTCAGCTGCCCTTCTTTTGTGTCGCTCATCTGTTTCCCCCACCACCACACATCTCACTACGACTTCTCCTATTTCTTTATATTTCCTTGTTGTGCGCGTCTCTTTATACGCCCTTTGAGTGTTGACTCCATATGGCTTGTCGCCTGCGACCACGTTGTCTCACTGCTCCTCCGCTGTTGCTTCTCTTCCACTAGCCTTTTTTCTGCTCTTTCACTCTCAATCCTTCCTCCACGCAGCCTGATTTCTTCTTGCTATTACCCTACACTCCTCCCTCCTGTCTTCCCCTCACATCCCTTTATTATGTGTCTTCATCCTACCTTCACCCCTGGTTGTCGTCTTCAGCTTTCTGCCCTGTTACGCTTCTCTCATCTGCTCCCTTGCATGCCTGGGAACCTTGCTCTGTTTTGTACTTCACTCACCTGCAACCTCTGATTGACTCTGGATCCATGCTGTGTTTAACGCCTGACTTGCCTGCAAATATTTATTTGGCTTTGGAACCTTGCTGTGTTTGTACTTCACTTCCTGCAACCTTTTGTCCGACGCTTGATCCTTGCTGTGTTTTGCACTGGTCTTACCTGCATTGCATTGATCACCTGCAACCATTGATGGCCTTTGAACACTTATGATGTCTTTCCTGCCTGCATGACTGATCTAGCGCATCATTGTTTGAGGCAAGGCTTTTCCTGTCTGTAGTCACTTACCTGCCTACCATAATTGCATGTTTGGTCTCCTTAATGCAGTTTACCTAAGTTTCATCCACTTTTAATAGTTTTTGCATTATTACCCGTCACCCCCACCCTGAACTCCTCCCCGTACCTCCTTTCTTCATGTCTCAGCAAGTTCTAAATCGTTTCACAACCTAGTCAGAGCGTCTTGGCGTTCTCCTGTTAGCTACTTCCCTTCTCCCCCCTCCCTTTTAAGAATGTTTTGTTTTTGTTTTATACCTCCTTCCTCACCACTTACCCCCTACTTGTCTTGATGCGTCTAGAAACACATGTTTTGCTGCACAGTGCGCATTACAAATAACCAATAAATAAAATAAAAAATGGCTTAACTTGTGACACATGCTTTGCAAGTACAAAGTCATGCATGCTATTTCTTGTTTAGTTAGTAGAAAATACAATTTAAGCCAAAAAGTCAGACATGCATTGTGACACCTCATAGTCCTCAATGGAAATTCACCTCCAACACAGAGCCACACAGCAATGCACTATGGGTATGCAAATTAACTGAAAAGTTTGCTTTTTACCCAGTATGAGGAAACTGTCACTGTCCTGTAGGATGGTGCTATTTTCCTTTGATTCGTTTTAAAAACAAGCCATAGCATGTTCACAGTCATGCATAGACTTGACAAGATAAAACTGGAACATCTCTGGTAGTTCTACTAGAGGTGTGGAAAGATTATAGACCCCACTAGGCTCCGGTGACAAACTTCAACATGGAATGCAATGGTATAACAATTCACAACACAAAGAACACATGCAGAACCATTTCCTCATTTCCAAAGGGCTATTCAGGTTGGAACCCAAATCTCCACCCCTCTGCCCCGAAAACAAGGGGTTAGTGTCCTCGACTATTCGGTCCCCTCTTCCTCTTTAATCCAAAAGGAGCAACCAATCCTCACTATATAAAAAGGTATTAATCAAGACTTACACTAACTCCACCCTCTATACAAGAAATAGAGCTTCTTACGACCCAGTATGTATAGTGGTTTATTCAACTGCCACAATGAAATATACCTTTGGATTAAAGCACCCTTCTCTGAACCCATTTCTGAAAGTAATAACAGAACAATACATATTACCCACATTGACGACATCCCTCCCCACCCAGCCCGATGCAGACTAAGTACTCAGCAGATCTCACTTCGAAATTAATCCTTTGACGCATATTCCTAGAGGAACCAAATTACCCCATTTCTACATGAAGTTTACCATGATCAACCGTGGAACCTATGAATTTTCAACCCTTGTTTACATCAGCTGTGGCAACCTCAGAAATGGACTTCGGTAGCTCTTCAGCCTGCTTAAGAGTCCAAGAAAATGTATTCCTTCTCCTTTCAAGTAACCCAGAGTTGAACAGGTCGTAATAAACCTGCTTTAATTCCGAAGTGAGGAAGGGCTTCTTGAAATGTCCAGTCGACTCCTTTTCTCAGTCGCTGGCACCAGGTCCGGGAGAAGGAGAATCGTTTGATGCGGGTTACTAGAGTCCCCTTTGTATTTGCTGCTTTTAGGCTTCCATCCCTGTCCTAGGCATCAAGAACCCTGATGAGGAGTGCTGGCCCCACCTTTGAATCTTGCGTCGCATCTGTACGCAATCAACTTAATCCTTTAGCACTTCTTCACATACGTATGATCTTCTTCTTCCAAGTGTAGCATCTCTGGAAGCCAATTGAAGGAAGATTAAATCAGATCATCACCTTGCACACCTAAAGGGACACCAATAACTAATTTGTTTAACCCACACCAAATTCTCCACCAATTCAAGCCTGTTTTCCCTGGCCCTTTTCTTCCTTATTACTGCGTCTATCTCTTTTCCTGAACGTTTCGCTACAGGCAACATCTGGTTGTATTGATGGTCCAACTCAGTGGTTATCTGTTCTAATGTGGAGTTTCTAGATACCATCTAGGCCACCTTCTCGCTCAGTTTATCAGATGTACCCTCTAGATGTGACATTGATTTTTCAATACGCCCCAATGTAGCCATCACTGGGTATGTTGAGGGTGATGAGGGCCTGTATGCTTCTGAACTAGACAAACACTGTTCATTTCATGAGTTACATGGTGCAAAGAAGTCTGTATTCATCCACGAGATTTGTTTTCTTGTTCTTCTCCAATGAAATAATTGGGCTCAAGTCCACGCAGCAAAATATGGAAACAGGCGCGTCAATGGGAAACGCAGCACAGGTGATCTTTATGCAAAACTATGTAGCATACTTTCTAGTCCTTCAGCAGGGCAGAAAGCCTATGGAGACAACCTTGGAACAATAGTGCTGACTAGAAAGATTACCGGTATAGTAATTCAGTATCCCGGCAGAATAAAAAGCCAGTGGGATTTGAAGTGCCTTGACCTGTTGACGGATCAGTGTGAATAACGGACTGTGACTACAAATCATCTGATATCCATACACAATTTAAATTGCTCCCGCGAAGCCAGGAATGTTAGCTATTGTATGCCCGAAGTTAAAAGGCTAACAATGCTTGCCATTGGTGAAGATGCCCACCCACGGACAGGCTTCACTTCAGGAGCAACCAGTGTAAGGCATTACCCAGAATCAAAACGGACTCCAGGTTCTCGAACCCTAGATAGGGTCACATTGCACTCTTGCTGCCACTGAGCTGGGGACACAAAGCTGTGCTTAGAATTTCTCTTCACCAGCAAGAGCCTTCACTAGACTCTCCATGCAGTGCACTCCACCTCACACTATATACCATAACCAAGACCAGGTTGCTGTACGTATTTGCCTTCATTTAGCAGAGGTTCAAGTGGAAGGGCCCCCAGAAAGCGGTGCATGCATGTGTATCCACTAGACTCAGTCCTATGACACGTACAAGAGATTCTAGTAGCGGTGCATGCTAGCTTTCTCCAAGTCACTGCTGCAGAATCAGTTACAGTGGCATCCCTCCATCTTAAATGGATCTTGGCCCCACCTAAAAGGCCAGTTCAAGCTTCCGATCTAGCTCCTCCACAGAGCACTGTGAAATTGTGGCCATCTCGGCTGGCCACCAAGCCACAGCCCTAGACGGTGCTATTTCATACATAGGTTTTACAACCCAAGAGTGACGCCTCTCAAGGATGCAATGTTGTGTTCACACCTCGGTTATAATCCGATACTACTCTACACAGTCTTCTTTCTCCCGGTGCTGGGTGATGTTCCTTTCAGGCAGTGTTTCTTCCCAGTGCTCATTTGTACACAGATTACATGTAACTGACTTCACACAGATCTGCTCACTGGTGGTGGTGCTGCAGTGCCTTGTGTTCTTCATGCTGATTTCTTATGTTATTGCTGGCGGTGTTATGACGATTCCGTGTTGTTATGGCTGGGTTCCTCCCGGGTTCCTCAGGGATTTGGCTCATGTCTGGGAATTGTTCACCGGCCACAAAACCCATTATTCTCAGCAGAATCGTCATAATTCAGCAAAGTCATGTCGGATTCTTCAGGCATTCAACCAAAAGTGATTCACTTACAACACTGAAAAACAGACAAGCGCCGCTAACTCTCGGCTTATGGGAAACAGGGCATACATTTGCAGGGGTGTTAACGATCGAATCAGAAGAAAATAAGAGCCGAGCACATCAAACCGGGGTAGAAACCGGCCCCGCTGGCAACTATGGACATCTCTTTGGGGAGCAGTCACTCACTCCAATGTGGATGCATTCCAGAACTGTGCAGGTGTTGGAGACGTTGCCCTCACATGTGTCGGGCAGCGGAACAGATGCAAAACAGCGCCTCACCTCACTCAAAGGACTGCGTTTAAAACCTGCTGCAACGAAAAGTGACTGAAACGTGGCATGTTCTGATACGGGGCTCCAGGGGGTGCAGCAGATTAAGAACTCCAGGAGGGTGCAGCAGATTCGGGATTACGGGGGGTGCAGGAGATTCGAGACTCCAAGGGGGCGCAGCAGATTCAGGAGTACAGGAGGTTGCAGCAGATTCAGGAGTACAGGGGGGTGCAGCAGATTCGGGACTCGGGGGGGGGGGGGGGTTCAACAGATTCAGGACTCCTGGGGTTGCAGCAGATTCGGGAGTACAGGGGGGATGCAGCGGATTCGGGAGTACAGGGGGAAGCAGCAGATTCGGGAGTACAGGGGGGATGCAGCGGATTCGGGAGTACAGGGGGGTGCAGCGGATTCGGGACTCGGGGGGGATGCAGCAGATTCGGGAGTACAGGGGGGATGCAGCAGATTCGGGAGTACAGGGGGGATGCAGCAGATTCGGGAGTACAGGGGGGATGCAGCAGATTCGGGAGTACAGGGGGATGCAGCAGATTCGGGAGTACAGGGGGGATGCAGCGGATTCGTCCCTCCGGGGGTCCTGCAATGTTGCTTGGTGCACAGTTTTGTTATGGTTTGCTCGGATCGAGCTCTTTGTTGAACATGCTCCGTGCAGTGCCTCGTTCAAATGCCCCGAGGTATGTGGGGCTGCTAAACATTGCATTGGTTAATGATAGCTTGGCATGGTTTCCGCCCAGATCCAGGTCTGAAGGGCTTTCTTACCCAACGCCACGTCCCTTCGGTGCGGTTATTTTAGTCACGTGCCTTATTGTGGGGTTTCTGTGCGGTGCGCGTTTTTTCCTATTGTGTCATACTTTTCTAAAACTTTTCACATAACAGAAACAATCATAAAAACATTGTGTAAAATCAGAATTCTGATCCAAAGACTCTTGAGATCTTTACATTGTTATATTAAAACTATGTATATATTTGCTTAGACAAATGTGTAAAATGGTCAAATTAATGTGATGGTTAAACCATTATGAACCCCATTCAAAAGACAATTCCAGAAGCTGTCTGAGCTCAAGAAAATGTGATTATTTGCAGATTTACCAAACAATTCATATCCAATATCTAAAGTGGTGGGACAATTAATTTAAAGATGTTTCAGTGGACGTGCCAGAAGAGCAACGCTGATAGACCCTCTGTTCGATGGGGTCCCATCGTTGGAAAGTTCCCAATAGGTCCAAATGAAAGCGCACAAAGATTTGCTGAAACTTGGGGTATGGAAATTGCACCAGGGAAATTTAGGTGTAGAGAATCAGGCCACTTAAGTTTCGCATACTATGTGTACAATTTATAGTTCCTGATTAAATTCTGGTCCTTGGATCATCCAAAAAAGATCAGCCTTTCTTATGACTAGTGCTGATCTTCTGCAGCAAATGGTCGCAATCCTGGAAGAAAAGGTTGAGTGGAAAGCTTGATCCACTCAGGGAGACATGGTGAAGAGAAACCAACGAGGATTGCTTTGGTGGATCTAAGACTTTACAGAATAAATTCAACATCATACACAATAGAATCGTGCCATGACTGAATCACCCGTTTAGGACGTCTGATCAGCACTAGTCAGGAATATGGAAGACCTAGACCTCTCTTCCAAAGTTGACCTTCCAGTACATTTAATTGCCTTTGGTCCGAAGATAAAGGGGTCTCTCGCCCATATATTGTAGAGGGAGTTACTTTTGCAGGGTAGAATTTGATTAGTACAAAGTTTATTTTCAATACTTCTGCTTTTATTATTTGCATTTGGGCGTAAAGCGACAACGGTTTAGATCTGAGATTGAGGTCTAGATCACCCATCCTTGAAGCGTCATAAAATGGAAATCCTAAACATTAAATCAGAAACAATACCCAAATGAACGCCATCAATAAACCAATAAAATGTGGGGATGTGTGAAGACCTCTTCCGACAAATTAATCTTTAGATTGTTCCTATGGACATAATGGGTCAGATCCGTAAGGGCTCGCTCTAGGCCAATTTGGGTCCTGTCGAACAAGATTACATCATACGCAAAAAGAAGCGCGAGTATGGGGGACTGACCAGTTTTTGGTGGGAAGGTCCTATATTCCTGTAAAACAGACACTAAATCTGACAGATTGAACAGGCAGGGCGCCAAAACGCAACCCTTGGTTGGTCAATCGAATCTGCAGAGTAGTGAGTGTCTTGATAAAGTCGAATTATTCAACAACCCCTCGGCACTCCCCATCCCCCGCCCACTTATTCCAAAGCAGCACCCTCTCAACACAATCAAAAGGGGCTGTGAGGTCTATACAAGTAAGAAACGGGGGTGGGGAGCTTTTTTCGTGCCTAACCGAAGCCTGTAATAGGGGTAAAGGGGACAATCCAATTTTCTTAAGAACACCTGATTGGAAGCCCCCAACCGACTTTGTCCAAAATGGAGGTTTCATCTAATAACAGCGAGGCAAATATTTTTGTAGAGGTGTCCAAAAGGGCAATTGAGTGGTAATAGGAACAAGGAAAGTCCAAGTGACAGGCATACGCCCCAAAATAGCAAGATTAGAAAATAGATTGAAGAGCACATCTGCCCATACGCTGGAATTACCCTTGAGAATGAAATTTAAATAAGTTGGGCAGCGAGTTCAACAAATGTACCCTATTGTGTTCCGCAAAGCGGTGCTATGAGGATTCTGCCTATTATCGTGTGCGCTCCATTCAGTGGTTTAGGTTATGTTGATTCTGAACAGGGAGGTTTTAAGCTGGCTCTGTGCATTAATTCGTGTGCAGTTCTGTTTATAAATTTCCCTGAAGTGATGTGCATTCATTTATTATGCTGGCTGCCTCCTTTCTCATCAGTACGTTGCTTTGTGAGTGCCATTTTGTGTAGTTTGTTGTGATCTGCGTAGTGCTGCTTGGAAGATTCTGTGCATTGCTTTGCTATGTTGAATTTACAGCACTTTGTATTGTTTCTGTTGAGTGCTGTATACAATTCTATTCAGTGATGTATTCTATTCTATGGAGTGCTGTTGTCATACTTTTGGTCAATCATGTATAAAATATGCATTGCTGTGTTATGCTGATTAAGTACAGTGCTTTGGTTGGCGCTTTGTGTTGATGGGTCTTGGCAGTACTTCACTGTGCTTATTCTGTGCAGTCATTGCTTTGATTTGTTCTGCGCGACACTTTTTAGTCCTGCGCAGCACTTTTTAGTTCTGCTCAGTATTCGTATGTTGCTTTATTGCTATGCGGGACCATTTGTGTTCATTCTGTGCAGTCTTATGTTCATAATGAACGGTCCTTTTTATGATTTTGTGCAGTGCTTTTTGGGTTCATTCTGTTTGTGCAGCGCTTTGTTATGTCTTGTGCATTGATGAAATTATATGTATGTGTCGTGCATCATGTGTCTGTATTCCGCTCAGTGCTTCCTTATGTTCTGTTTGATGGCTGGATTGGAGACTAAGTTAGCTGGTTAACTCCTGGTGGTCTGTCACGGACCCAACACCCAATAGACGCGCCCTGCACCACTAACGTGCCATCACCCACTAGCCCTAGACCTGCTGCTGGCAGTGGCACAAATCTGCCTCAGAGGAGGGACTCTGAGGTTCACATCTGAGCCCATTATGCTTCCCAACTTCTTACCTGTCAGCTAGGAGACTGGTTAGTGACTTCTTATTCATCGAGTGGGCTCACATGTGCTGGGCAGGGTGGTAAGAATCAAGCTCATGACCCTCACAGCGCACAATGCCATGACTCTTGTGCTCCGCCTGGTCCCGCTGGCAAGCTTCTGGCATTAGGCCGACAGTGCGCAAGTTAAGAGCTGCTGCAGGGAAGGTGTCAATGAAAACCACTGGCAACTATGTTCTAGCAAAGCCTACTCTGATCTAGAAACGATGTCCTACTTGAGCCTAATGGAATCTAGCTGTGATGTACCCGAGTGAGTGTGATCGAGTCTAGACAGGAAGATATGTCTAGGCATAATGGGAAGGGTCCATCATGTGTCAAAGGGGCATAACAAACTTTTCAAATCTATAGAAGGAATGAGAGGACAAAGGGAGGGAATGAGTAAGGGAGGGGAGAAGTTAAGGAAGGAAAGGGCAAAACAGAGCGCAAGGAAAAGGAAAGGGGGAAGAGGAAGAGGAACCGAGAAAGGTAAAGAATAAGGCAGAAAGGGTGAATTAAGGGATGGGCTATAATGGAATATGGCCATGGTGTGCTAACTGTGCATAATGAGCTCCAGGGCATAACTCTGTGCAAGAACATCTGGCAATGGTGTACTAATTATGCATAAGGAAACCTGGCCAGGATGTGCTAACTGGGTGTAATGTAATCTATCCATCATATGTTAGTTAGACATAGTTTCATCAGGACACAATGTGTTATGTGGAGATACTGGATTCTGGCCAGGATGTCACAACTATGCGTAAGGAGAACGACAATTGTGTGATCACCTGGCATAACAGAAACTGACCAAGACGTGTTACAGAGGCATAACAAAACGTAACAAAGAGGTGATTGCTAGGCAAATATAATTTTGGCTGGGATCCGACGAGAGGCCCCAATGGAATATGCCCACAGTTTCTAACTGGAATTTAAAGGGAACTGTAAATGACGAATTAACTGGGCAATCTGGAAACTGCAGACAATGTGGTAACCAAACATAGTTGGATCTGGTGTCAGTCCGTTGAGCACAAAAAACGGGCAAATATGTACTATCCCCTGAAGGGGTCGCTATTAACAATGCTGTATGACGAGTAACATACATATCTGTTTTACAGTCCGGCAACTGGCTCATTATTCCTAATGCTAACTGGCTAACTGATGGCGACGCTACCCATTACCAATAATCTTCCCAGAATGCCCTTTCTTTCTGGAAGAACCAATAAACACACTCTAAATGGTACTGTAAATACTAACCACATCTGATCTATGTTGTTGGGCCCGGTATGTTTTTCCATGCAGAGCATTGAAGGACATCAGTCTGCTGGGGCACAACATGGGCGAGGAACTGATTTGCCGGTGGCATAAACCGTTTCCTGGTGTGCAAGCAGGGTTTCTTCCTGAAGATGAAAGGTTTTCTGATGGGGCCTCCAGCAAGTGATGCTGCTAAGGAATAAACGAGCCTGGGCAGAGTGGCAGACTTGGGGAAAGCAGTATTTGAAAATCAAAGGCCATTTCTGCGAATATAATCAAATATGCTGACAAGAAAGGTTGGTCCCCTAATTTTAACTATAACTTTTGGTGAGGGGGCATTCTCAATGACTCCCTCAAAAGGGTTGGACTGTCTCCCTACAATCGCATGAAATAGGGGGCTGGCATTAAAGATGATTTTTCGGCTGCCTGCAGAGACGTGTCCAGGGGTAAGGGGTGCGGGCAGTGATTTGAGTGGGATGGGAAATAAAAGGGGGCTCTAACAACGAGTGTCTGACACCGTCTAAATAAGGGGGGGGGCTGAATAAACTATACCTCACAAGACCCTGAAAACATATAGTTTGGGTCACCCAGCATGGCCTCAGGTGGTCTTGTTTGCATATTAGAATTCCATCACTCTGGATTGGTTTGCTAATAAGTCACCGTCTGTGAAGCAAACACTCTCTCCCTCAGAATATCAACAGTGTGTACATTTCCCTCATCCTCAAAATCTCCTATCTGAAAGGGGAAGTGGACACAACACCCAGGTGTGCTGCTGGCTGCTTTGCATACAGATCAAAGAATGACCCTAGATCATTATATTTCAGAATAATGTTTGTGATGGTAATGAAACCTTTCTAAGCACGTCATACCCACTGGGCTTGGTGCTCATTTAATGTCTCAGAACCTTATTTTGGCAGTAAAATGTCTGCAAACCAACTATTCTCGTCTTTACAGCCTCTGCTCCCAGTGTGACCTTGGGCTGTGCTGCTTGTGCAGAGGAGGACTTCTCATTTCCCTAAATGCATTCCTCTCACAGTTTGTAAATGGATTGCTGGTCCAGCAAGCCCCTTTCGGGCTCCCGAAGCACTGACGCTGTGCTCGTTATGGGGCGAATGAGGGAGCCCGGGCTCGGGGGCATTATTTCGGGACCCCGGTGCACTGTCCCGTAAAGCTCTCCATGCTGGCGAATACAAAGAGCTCAGGACCAAGGAATGAAGGCAGAGAAAGAGAGCGTGGGCATTCATGTCAAAGACACACGGACAGTGGAAGTGGGCAGAAGCCTGACATTCCCTCACCACCGCCCGCAAGCCCCCACGGCACACACGATGCACCACAGTCAGTGTCTTCGCAAATCAAGAAGATGCAAAGGTAGGGAAAACAGGAATGTAAGCTAGCCAAGAGGAACAGTGGGATACATGTATGTGAGGACATTTGTGAGATGGTGGTTGGATGTAAATTGGGGGAGATACCATTGAGGGGGTAGGGGTGGCGGTGAGCGATGCAGGGGAAACTAAGGACAGAGGTGGAAGCGAGTAAGAATGAACAAAGTCACAAGGCAGCGGAGGTGGCAACGTGGTGCAAGCGATGAATGTAGTTGTGCAAAGCAAAGAGGAAAGGAGAGGCGTGTGTGCAAATTACAAGCGAAAGAAGGCATGTTCATCAACAACGAGCAAAGGCGCTTGTGCACACCAAATGCCAGTGCAACAATGTTTGTTCAAATGAAGTGAACGAGAACAGAGACAATTGTGGAACGTACGTGGGATGCATGAGAGGTTGTGGGCACAGCAAGCACAAACGAGTAGAGGTGTGTGCAAAGTGAGTCTGAGAAAGGGCAATGTGCTTCTGTGAGAGAGCCGGGACTGAACATAGAGGACAGTAAGATAAAGCATAGAAAGATGTAGACGTACATAGAGGGCGGGTCAGAGGGGAGTCTGTGAGAATGGTAGCCAGGCAGAAGAGAGCTGGTGGAACCAGGGAATTCATGGGTAGAGATGAGCCAGGGGGTGCGGCTTGGCTCTAAGTGGCAAACACAAGCAGAACTAGGTAACAGGTGTAAAAATCTAGTAATGGTCTACTGTGCAAAGCACACAAATATCTGTGAAAAATAGAGCGAGTTCTAGGATGATATTAAGTAAAGAGTCTAAATCGCAGATGATGCTCAAATCATGGATTCACCACTTAAACATAATGTGTGATCCTGGACAAATCAGCCCGTTGATCAGCAGGGAAAGGTTGAGGACCCCAAGTACCATAAGGAGAACTTGAGAGGGAGAGTCCCTCACAACAGCGGCAGGGATAAACCCACTAAACGAGATAAGAATCATCTTCCTCAGGGCAGTACTTGGCATGGAGTGAAGCAAGTGGGCAGTTCAAAGAAAAGGAGAAGCCAGGGTTGCGGACCCTCCTAACACTCAGAGAGGGTGTTGTAGGTGTGAGGCCTAAGGAGAAGGAAGACCAGGCGAAGAGAGTCATTCCCTGTGGTTGTAAGGAGCTGATAATTAGATACCAGAAGAAGGGAGTCATTCTTTTGGTAACCCGGACCGGCAGGAAGGTCCACAAGGCCTGGGAAGGGAGCCATTTCCCCGGGCATTTGGTCAGGAGAAGGTAGACATTCTCCTGGCCCACCAAGAAAGTATTTTGTGGAACTTTAATATCAGGGAAAGGGAGCCATTCCCCCCGACAACGTGTGAGACTCGAGATTGTGCTAAGATTTGTGAACCGTTTAAATTTACCAGGAACCATAACCCAGGAGAAGAGAGTCATTATCCTGGGGCCAGAACAGAACTGCCTGATTCTTTAGTTTCGAGTGTAAGGGACAGAAGTAGGGATTTCTTGACACAGGACCATTGTCAAGACATCCTGACAGACACTGTATCTTTAGTTGAGGCTGGGAGCCCCCCCCAAACCCCACCCTTTGGAATAGGGAAAGACAGCTTTGTTCTTTGATAAATGTTTTGAGCCCCAAACATGCCACCTTTGAGTCAGTCTCCTTATCTTAACTGAGCCTTGTGCACCCTTACACAAGGCTCAGTTAAGATAAACCAATGTATCAAATTAAGATAAACCAATGGATGAAAATAAAATCCGTGAAATTCAGCTGGTGTGGGAAGCGACAACCAACTTAACTTCAAGCCCCCACTGGTTCTTCAGTCCATGGGCACATACATGAGGATTGGAGCAGGGATCAACCATGAGATAGAAAATGACATTGTAGGGAGTATCTTCGGGGGCGGAGGTAAGCGGGTCCTCAGAGTTTAGATGGTTATGATATGATATGTGATATGGCATTTACAACGCGCCCATACACAAGTGTTTCAAGGGGCACAAGGAAATGTCACTTCCCACAACTGCCGAATTGAATGGGTTTTGTTGGGCTAAATTGGATCATCTTAACTCTGTTTTATAAAGTTTTTTTACTGAATGAATACATTCATACATAGAGGCAGAGAGAACAGCTAGAGGCCAAAAGGGTGGATCGGAAGGTGGATGAGAGCAGAAGCAGAGAACCCAATGAGGTGATGACAGAACACTTGGTGAGGCGGAGTGAAGGGACACAAATATGGTGAGAGACTGAAAAATGAGACATAACAAGGCATGTTTGTTGAAAAATAAGGACGATTTGATGGGTGAAATGTTAGTGGCTGCCCGGAATGAATTTCTCTCACGGTCTGGCCCCGTGCTGCCAAGTTCTGCTGTGATGGTCCTGTGCAGCTGCATGAGTGTGTAAGGGCACAGTGATCTCTATACTCATTCTGCACGTGGCAGCTCACCTGCAATCTGACCGCGTGCTCCTGCTTCCTTTTCATGTCATTGATGTACCAGGCCACAGCGGTCATGGTGATGATGGCTTCCTCCACAGTCTCGTAACCATCGGCGCTCTTATCGAAGTGCTTCGCCAATTCCTACAGGGAGCAAAAGAGAGGGAAAAATACCCATCATCAATTTCTCAAAGCACAAAACACAGCGGAGAGCAATATAGCCAACACTACAGCGCCACGGTGAGTGTAAAAGGCCATGTGCTCTGGCAGCGCTCATCCCTTTGGCAGTTACAGAATCTAACAGCAGGGGGCACTGAAGGGGAAGGAGTGCAGGTAATGATGGAGCAGCTAACGTCTACTTCCTAAACCCCGCTTAGTAGGAGAAATTAGGGACTAATGTAGCCAACTAGCTGTGCTGGCTGTAAGGGGACACAGGGGAGCACCCATAGTCACAGCCGCCACTTCAGGCGAGGTAAAGTTCTCAGCTCCTACAGTTCCAAACTCTACCTCCAGGTGGTGGTACATGGAATTCTTGAGAAGGTACAGAAGTGAAGGATCGCACAGCTCTTCAAAGGTACAACATCGCCACTGAGCGGGCACTTGAGGTGGTGCGAGTGTACTGGCTAGTACCAGGGACCTCAGAATAGACTTGTGGCCTTCCCTCAGACAACTCCAGTTGACCGTTCCCAGGCAAGGCCCCTGCCGCACATACCTGCAGCAGGAGGTGGTACTTGAGGATCCTCTGCACAGGCTTCAGGAGGTAGGACTCCAGGGGCAGCGAGTGTGCCAGCATGGCCTGTCTCTGCCGGAAGAACTTGGCCAAGAGTTCGCTCTTCATGCACTCCCGCAAGACGGACACAGAGCTGAAAGCACAAGGCACGGCAACACTGAAACCTCACTACAGTGACCGGATGCACAACAACGAGACCCAGCATTTCAGAAGAAATAGAAAGAAGGACGAAATGAGACAGGGTGGAGCAAGGCGAGAGAAGGTAGGAGGAAGGAAGGAAGGGATGAGCGGGGAAAGGTAAAGAAAGAAGGAAACAATGTGATGGGGGGGAGAACAGGAAGGAAGAAAGTAACGAAAGGGGTGAAGGAAGGAACGAACGAGCAAATGAACTGGGAGAAGGAACTAACAAATGAATGGTGGAATGAATAGGCAGAGAAGGAAGACGATTACTATCCAAAAACTAAGAAAAAACTGAGCCAAAAAGACTATAGTCAATGCAAACCCAAAAATGCATTTCGGCAACAAAAACAACATTGAAAAAAAAAGGTTGGGGCAGAGTTAGGTAGATATTGTGAGGAGATAAAAGCAAGGAGAATGGGTACATTTAAACAGATTGGTTAGAATATCCAGAGCAATTGGGGATTTGCATCTTGCACCCCCCCACGCTCCCCTTTATCACTGAATTGATGTCCCCGGATGTCGTCCCTCCAACTACATAGTTTGCACTAGTTCCGCTAGACCTTCCCCGCTTTCCTCTCTGAACATCATTTCCTTCCCACCTTTCTTTCTAAGGATATCATTTTTGTGTTCCCAACTGCAGGCTCAAGGAACAGGAGAAAGCAGGACTCTCGATGAACTCATTGTTCAGTGGAGGAACCAACAGGGACCAAACTAGCAGCAGAAGATGCTGGAATTCTGCCCACAATCTAGAACCAGGCTGTCCATAGTCAGGATGGAGGAGCCAGGGGACGAGCAGGGAAGATGCTGTAAACTCTGGGCGCTAGGAAGAGGAGCCAGTGGACGAGCAGGAAAGCTGCTGTAAACACTGGGCGCTAGGATGAGGAGCCAGTGGACGAGCAGGGAAGATGCTCTAAACTCTGGGCGCTAGGAAGAGGAGCCAGTGGACGAGCAGGAAAGCTGCTGTAAACACTGGGCGCTAGGAAGAGGAGCCAGTGGACGAGCAGGGAGGATGCTGTAAACACTGGCTGCTAGGATGAGGAGCCAGTGGACGAACAGGGAAGCTGCTGTAAACACTAGGCGCTAGGATGAGGAGCCAGTGGACGGGCAGGGAAGATGCTGTAAACGCTGGGCGCTAGGATGAGGAGCCAGTGGACGAGCAGGGAAGCTGCTGTAAACGCTAGGCGCTAGGATGAGGAGCCAGTGGCGGGCAGGGAAGATGCTGTAAACGCTGGGCGCTAGGATGAGGAGCCAGTGGACGGGCAGGGAAGATGCTGTAAACGCTGGGCGCTAGGATGAGGAGCCAGTGGACGAGCAGGGAAGCTGCTGTAAACACTAGGTGCTAGGATGAGGAGCCAGTGGACGGGCAGGGAAGATGCTGTAAACGCTGGACGCTAGGATGAGGAGCCAGTGGACGGGCAGGGAAGATGCTGTAAACGCTGGGCGCTAGGATGAGGAGCCAGTGGACGGGCAGGGAAGATGCTGTAAACGCTGGGCGCTAGGATGAGGAGCCAGTGGACGGGCAGGGAAGCTGCTGTAAACGCTGGGCGCTAGGAAGAGGAGCCAGTGGACGAGCAGGGAAGATGGGAAGATGCTGTAAACTCTGGGCGCTAGGAAGAGGAGCCAGTGGACGAGCAGGAAAGCTGCTGTAAACACTGGGCGCTAGGAAGAGGACCCAGTGGACGAGCAGGGAGGATGCTGTAAACACTGGCCGCTAGGATGAGGAGCGAGTGGACGAGCAGGGAAGCTGCTGTAAACGCTAGGCGCTAGGATGAGGAGCCAGTGGACGGGCAGGGAAGATGCTGTAAACGCTGGGCGCTAGGATGAGGAGCCAGTGGACGGGCAGGGAAGATGCTGTAAACGCTGGGCGCTAGGATGAGGAGCCAGTGGACGGGCAGGGAAGATGCTGTAAACGCTGGGCGCTAGGATGAGGAGCCAGTGGACGGGCAGGGAAGCTGCTGTAAACGCTGGGCGCTAGGAAGAGGAGCCAGTGGACGAGCAGGAAAGATGCTGGAAACACTGGGCGCTAGGATGAGGAGCCAGTGGACGGGAAGGGAAGCTGCTGCAAACACTGGGCGCTAGGATGAGGAGCCAGTGGACGGGAAGGGAAGCTGCTGAAAACACTGGGCGCTAGGATGAGGAGCCAGTGGGCGGGCAGGGAAGCTGCTAAACACTGGGCATGCAGCTAGTACTCAGCAACTACAATGCCAATAAAGCACAGGGCCTGCTGTTATCAAGCAGGCCCGGGGAGGGGGTCGCGGTGAGCATGCAAGAATTGCAGAGCCTTAAAGTGAACAAGGAGAAATTGCACTGCAGGCAGTCAGTCATGTGCATGGCATGCAGGGCCAAAGGCGAGTACACTGGAAGCACAAGTCTGACAGGGAGTATTCAGCAACTGCAGAGCCTGTAGTGGAACTACAAGAGCTGCAGAGCCCGCAGTGAAAGTACAGGAGCGGCAGAGGAGACCCACTACAGGTGCGCCAGAGCATTCAGGATGGCCGAGCCTACAGTGAAAGTGCAGGAACTGCAAGAAGTGCTGTGAATAGGCAGGAACGGCATAGCCCGTGGTGAGCACCGCGGGTCCGCAGCAGCTGCACGATTGTGGTGGAGATTCAGGAATCACAGGGCCTGCAGTGTGCAGGGAGCAACCACGCATGGGCTTAATTTTAGGGGGGGACGGGGGTGTTTGTCCCCCCCAACTTTCAGGGCACACTATTTTGTCCCCATCCATTTGAATGGGGCACCTTTTCTTCAGAGGTCATGTCCCCCACAACATTTTCAGCAAAGTTTCTCCACTGCAACCACGCACATGCAGTTGGGATGCAAACACCATGTACAAGTAACCGCAGCGATGGCCCCGAACTGACCCCAGATTGAAAGAACAGCCACTTACTTGGGGTAATTCATACAGTACAGGGTGTAGATATCGAATTCTTCACTCTGGAAAAGAGAGAACACAAAGGCGGTGTCATTTTGAACCCTCGTACAACCAATTTAACCGCACATTTATCAGCACACAGTACACTACAAGCCCTACAACACCACAGATGCGTCTATCTAGAGCTTACTCTGTTGGCAAAAACACCAGTGGATCTTGCGAATCTCTCTTAATGTCGGCAATATTCACACCCATCTATGTGCAACAATTTACTACAGAATGGCACTAATAGGAGCGCCAGGGGACCACTGCACTGGTGATAGTGCATGGTATAAATATCCTTTCACATTAACTAACAAGGCCACACGTGCAGCAGACGAGGGCCTTGCAAATCCCCCAATCATGTGCGTAACTAGGACACAGGGCACTGTAAGGACAGGGAGAGAAAAGGAAGATAGTGGCTGCTGGATGAATGTCGTCTATGGTACCCGCGTCTACGGTCCAAATGTAGATTGTGTTAGGGTTTTCTGGGCTTCTTGCCCCTACAAAACACAGAGATCAAGTGGTTTGCTCAAACTAGAGTGCAGGCTTCTCGCAAAGTTTCAGGCCCAGTCGAATGCCTTTTGGCACACATGGGATGTCAAACAGTGGATATATGTATACACATTATTTGTTTGGCAATCGTTATTTCACAAACAGCAGTCACTTCAAAACTTGCAAGCTCAGGGAAATACACAATTGCTCATTACAATCAAATGGGACACACAAAACAATGCCAGCGCAATAAAAAAAAGAGATGTGATGAGTTTTATTGCACAATATTCCCATGTTGGGGTTCTGATAAAAAGTTATATCCGCGGAGCTAATGTCATCAAAACTTCTTGACGGTAGACATCATGGCTACCTGTTACTGTGTGCATCCCCTTTAGAGCCCACCCTCACGTTGACCACTAACTGGTGCTAGGCAATCTGGGGCACCTGCACTTCTAGCGGGTGCCGCGTGGACATGGCCACCATATCTTGTGCAATAGGTGGGGTGTGCATCGGACACTGAGCAGCAGACTGGTTAAATGGCCTGTTGGAAGCAGCATGTCTGCCAGCCTCCGCTCAGTAGGCCCGGGCCACCCGATGAAAGAATCAGCCGGTCAACGCCTGTGTAGAGGCAGTCATCCAGCTGGCAGAAGGCCTTCCACTGGCCATGTCTTCGGGAGCCATGCATCAACCACTCTCCTGGGCAGACTCCCAGTGAAGACTGATCAGGTGCCATGGCCTACAGACATGGCCAGTTGCCAATGTGAACTAGTGGTAAATGGGCATGGCTAGGGCCTGGGTGGCCAATGCGCCCCCTGAAATGGACTTGGGAGGCAACGCCAATGCCTGGGGAATGTCCCAGGTTCTCTGAATCCGCTGGCCAGGCCCAATAAGCACTATCGGCAGTGCTTTAAATGGAAACAAAGAAGTGCAGGTACATACCAAGCTACGAAGCCAGACATTCCGGCGTAGCACTTTCGGCGCAGGCCGTTTCGGTACGCCGCGGGCACAGGTCTCCTTTAGGCACACCCTGGTGTTTGCAGGCATTTCCAAGTGAGATTGAATAATGTGTCATGGAGAACACACTTAGGTAAAGCAGTATATTAGAGATCCTGTCACACAAACTTCCAGATTGTTTCTACGCATTCTGTTAAGAAAGTCTATATTAAATGAGACTTTCTATTTTGCATATGAAACTAGCCGATATCATAGCTGTAAACTAGGCTTTAAAAGGGGAGTTTTATTATTTATCGGTTTCATTGCATAATAAAGGAATTCAGTAAGTAACTGGAGATGTGTGAGAGTGTTCAGTAGAAAACCTTCCATCACAACTGCAATTACTTAATTATTTACATATTAGAATAGGCGCTGCTAATAAACAAACAACTTAGAAAATTTAATCCCTGCTCCATCAAAGGACTCCATGGAAACAGTGAAGGAACAAGTTACTTACCTGTAACTGTTGTTCTCCAGCATGGGTCTGGCATGGATTCACATACTCATGAATATTCCCTGTCGTCAGGCTGGGAATACTCGGTATAGAAAAAATCAATATCAGTATAGTTTCTGATCTGTCTTTCTTAGTAGTAACCAATCACTGGTCTCTGGGTCATACTGCCCCCAGCCAATGACTGCTCTCTCCCTAAGCCCCGCCCCTGGCAGCCATCCTCAGATTTGGTAGCACGTAAAGTGGCAGTATGACCAAGTGAAGAGCCGCAGAGGGGTAGGAGGGAGGGTTCGCATGTGAATCCATGCCAGACCCATGCTGGAGATCAACAGTTGCAGGTAAGTAACTTGTTCCTTCTCCAGCATGGGGTCTGGCATGGATTCACATGCTCATGAATATAAGAATACATAGCAGTACACACATGCACAACCACGGGAGGTGGCAAGGCTCAACATTAAGCATTACATAAAACCCAACATTAAGCATCTCTTATCTCCTCACCAGGCTCACCTTAAGCGAACAGGTTGCGCAGCACTGCCTGGCCGACTGTGGACTCCTCCCTGGAATCCCAGTCGACGCAGTAGAATCTTGTGAAGGTGTGAGTCGACCTCCACGTAGCAGCCCTGCAGATGTCCTGCAGGGGCACACCAGACAAGAACGCCGTGGTGGCAGCAATCGCTCTGGTCGAATGGGCTCTCGGACGGCCGGGCAACAGTCGGTTTGCCAACCGATGACAGTGCATAATGCAGCCGGACAGCCATCTGGAAATGGAAGCCTTCGAGAGAGCCTTCCCTCAGTTCATGCGTCCAAAGTTCACAAACAGCTGTGATGTCTTCCGAAAACTCTTTGTTCGGTCCACATAGAACTTCAGTGCTCTAGCTACATCCAGCGAGTGCAAAGTCCTCTCGGCCGGCGACAAAGGCGACAGGAAAAAGACTTGTAACACCAATGGCTCGTTGAGATGGAAGTCCGACGGCACCTTGGGCATACAGGAGGGGTGCGTCCTCAGCACCACCCTCGTCTTGTGGAAAGTCAAGTATGGAGGCTTGCAGGAAAGGGCCTGAATCTCTCCCACGCGTTGTGCAGAGGTGATGGCCACAAGGAACGCTGTCTTCCACGACAGGAACTTCAACGGAGCTGAATGCAAAGGCTCGAATGGCGGGCCCATGAGCCTGGTCAGCACCACATTGAGCTCCCACGCCGGGTCTGGAGCCTTCACCGGCGGGAACGATCGGAACAGTCCTTTCATAAACTCCTTCACAAGGCGATGAGACCACGGGGACGACCGTCCTGCAGTTCTGGTGTATCGGGAAATCGCTGCCAGATGTATCTTGATGGAAGCATGAGCTAGTCCAGCTTTGGCCAGCGACAGCAAGTACGGTAGCACTTGAGGGGCTGTAATCCGTAGAGGGTTAATCTTCTGTGCACAGCACCAGACAGAGAACCTCTTCCACTTCTGTCCGTAGCACTTGAGAGTTGAGGACACCCTGGCCTTTGAAAGAACCTCTCTGCAGTCAGCCGGGATATCGTACCCTCCAAACTCTAGTGCTGCAGGAGCCAGGCCTGCAAGTTCAGTGACTCCGGGTTGTGATGAAGAATGGCGCCTCCTTCTCTGGAGAGAAGATCTGCGTCCGTCAACAGTTGACTGGCGGGGACGCCGACAAGTCCAGAAGGTCCGGGAACCATATCTGTCTCGGCCACCTCGGTGCGACGAGGATCATCCTGCACCAGGACCTCTTGAGTTGGTTGATGAGCCTGAGCAGCAACGGCAAAGGCGGGAACGCATACAGGAACAGGCCGTCCCAGGGGAACGAGAAAGCATCGCCCATGCTCCTCAGGTGGGGGAACCTGCTGGTGAACCTCTGGCACTCAGAGTTCGTCGCCGTCGCGAACAGGTCGATTTGGGGTTTGCCC
Source organism: Ambystoma mexicanum (assembly GCF_040938575.1). Classification (NCBI taxonomy): domain Eukaryota; kingdom Metazoa; phylum Chordata; class Amphibia; order Caudata; family Ambystomatidae; genus Ambystoma; species Ambystoma mexicanum. The sequence continues at coordinate 667,114,437 of NC_090923.1, forward strand.
CATCGCTGGAAGAGATGATCCACTTGATCCTGGCGTAGTTCCCACTCGTGGCACGAGTGCAGCTCCCTGCTGAGTGAGTCGGCGATGGTGTTTTTTATCCCTGCTAGATGAAAAGGCACCAGAAACATCCCCTGGGCAACGGCCCAGTGCCACAGATCCTGGGCTTCCTTGGACAGGGCTGGGGATCTGGTTCCTCCCTGCTTCCGGATGTAGAACATCGTGGTGGTGTTGTCAGTGAAGATCCTCACCACCTTGCCCTTGAGGGACGGGAGGAATGACTTGAGGGCCCAGAACACTGCTCGGAGCTCCAGTATGTTGATGTGGAGCGGCCTCTCCTCCGGGAGCCACAGGCCTCTCGCGTGAAGATCTTCGGTGTGTGCTCCCCACCCCTCCAGGGAGGCATCCGTCGTCACCGTCCCCTGGTATGCTGAAGTCTGAAAGTCCGTGCCTGCGGCGAGATGCGCGCGGGTGCCCCACCATCGAATTGCATGGCAGAATGCTTCGTTGAGCAAGATCTTGTCCTCGAAGCTGTCCGTCGCTTGCGTCCAACGGGCATCGAGGAACTCCTGCAGAGGACGCATCCGAAGCCTTCACAGGCGCACCAGATAGATGCAAGAGGACATCATCCCGAGAAGGGACTTGATGGACCTCACTCTGGCCACGTCCGTGGCCAGCAGACGCCGTACCTTGCCCAGGATGGCCTGCGTTCTTTCCTCCGACGGCGAGGCCAACTTCGCTACTGTATCGAGCTTGGCTCCCAGAATGAGCGCGACCTGCGACGGAACCAGGTGGGATTTGGGGAAGTTGATGGAGAATCCCAGGTCCATGAGCAGCCGGACCGTCTTTGCTGTGCGTTCTACGGCGAGTTCCCTTGTCCCTGCTTGGATGAGCCAGTCGTCCAGGTAGGGGTAGATGTGGATCCCCTGCAGGCGCAGCCACACCGCGACTGGTGCTAGGCACTTGGTGAACACCCTTGGCACAGACTTCAATCCAAATGGGAGGGCCTTGAACTGGTAGTGCCGCCCCTGGACTACGAACCTGAGAAACTTTCGGTGTCCTTTTAGGATGGGGATGTGAAAGTACACATCCTCCAAACCCAACGACGATAGGAAGTCGCCTTCCTCCAGCTGGCCCAGCACGTGCTGAAGGGGGACCATCCGGAACTTCTGTGCCTTGATGTATTTGTTTAGCCGACGCAAGTCCATGATGGGACGCCAACCTCCTGTCTTCTCTCTGAGGAAGTATCTTGAGTATACTCGAGCCCGGAGCCTCTTTGGGATGAGCTCGATGGCTCCTTTTTTGAGCATCGCCCTTACCTCTAACAGTAGTTGAGGGACGTGGTTATCCTTCCTGGCCACGGGAGGAATTTGGAGGCACTTCTTTAGAAATTCCAGAGTGTGCCCGTGGGCCAGGGCATCCAGCCCCCAACGGTCGGTGGAGATGGACTTCCACACGCTGACAAACTTTATCAGCTGGCCTCCCACTGTGGTGCTTCGGTGGGGGTCCGACGCGACGGCCGGTTCAGTCTTGCTTGGAAGCAGCCATGCCGCCCTGGCTTCCCTGGCGACGACGACGAGATCCACCGGACTTGCCTCCTTCTTGCGAGGAGGAGCGGGCCGCCTGACGGTAGGTCGAGGAGCCGCCGCCGAATCCTTTGGAGGCACCTTGCTTGCCTCCGGAGTTCCGAAAGGCCCGAGCCGTCTGTGTCGGTCTTGATGGCGTGCAGCGACTCATCCACAGTCAGTTCCCGTCGAAGGGCATGTCCAAAACCTTGGCTTGCACGTTCTGGCGGAAATCCGTCGCCTTGAGCCACCGCGCCGTCGAAGGCAAACGCTGTTGCCCAACTGTCAGAAACCGGTGTCGGCAATGTCCGTGGCCACAGTTATGCCATGGTCCGACGCCACCTCACCCTCCTGTAGGATCGCCAGGGCCTCTGCCCTCTTGTCATACGGGAGGAAGTCCAACAGGGGGGCGATCTTGTACCACAATTCCCTGTCGTAGCAGGCCACAATCGCTAGGGCGTTGGCCGCCTTAATAGTCGTCGCCGCCGACGAGATGACTCGTCCTCCAGCGTCCAGCTTCTTTCCCTCACCGTCCGGTGGGGAAGTTGAGGATGAAGCCGATGCCCCCCCGCTTTCTTCTTGGCCGCCACTGAGACGACCGAATCTAGGGTCGGCTGCGCCCTAAGGCACAACAGGGCAGCGTCGGGGACCTGCTACTTCTCGTACCAGTCCCTCTTGGCAGTTGTCGTGGATGGGTTCTTGAGGAGGGCAAGTCCTTCGTCCCAGATGTCATCCAGCAACGGCACCGCAAGGACCGTCTTCCTTTTGGCCTTGCGCCGTTGGTAGTGGAAGCCTTCCTTCTTCTCCTCAGGGCAGAGTTGAAAAAGCTCGGATGCCCTGGCAATCATGGCGTGGAAGAGGCCAATCTCGTCGGGCGGGGATGCCCGAGGAATCGGAGACAGGAGGCCAGTCCCGTCGTCACCACCGTCATCATCCGTCCCCATCGTGGCCGTGTCCGTTCCCGTGTCGTCCCTCGGGATCGGGGAAGGCAACAAAGGCTGTGTGGGCTGAAGGGGCACTGGATGAATTCTCCTCCTCTAGTTCGGAGGGCTTCCCGACGGACCCAGTACAGCTGGGTCATCCGTCGGGGGTAGGGGCAGTCTCATCCTCATCTCCGTGCACAAGGCCTGAATTGCCGTCAAAATGGCCGCGGAGTTGTCCTGAGGCTCGGGTTGCGACGGGCATGCCGGGAGCGGCGGTTGTTCCTCCACGGGAACCTCGTTGTCGTCACCCTCGCTCTCGTCGTCTCCCTCCTCGGGATTCCTCCCGTGGGGCTGGGCCTCTTCCAAATTCTCAGCCAGTTCCTCCTCAGAGGTTGAGTCCGTGTCCGTAACGGTCACCGCCCCCCCTCTTTTCCCACCAGCGTCTTCACGGGGGTCATCTCGATGGGCTTAAAAGAGGATGCCCTCCACAGAGGCAGGGAAACTCTAGGCCCGAGGTTGCCTCAACTGGGATAGCCCCCACAGGCTTTGCCAGGGCCGCAGCGACTGCCTCGATAGAGGCCTTAGCCGGGTGGATCAAGGCCTTCGCCGCTTTGGGTGCGCTTGAGGCCTTCACCTTCGGGGGAGGGTCTCCGCCTCGCTCCCCCTCGGCCAGTTCCTCCGAGATCGACCGGGGCCTCTGCAGAAGCTTAGCCGGGGTCTGGGATTTTCTCTTCCCCGAGCCAGAGCATTGGCTCGCGGTTGATGGCGTCAGTGAAGGTGTGCCCTTGCCTGGCAGCCGAGGAGCCCGACCTTTCAGCGCTCCCGGTGCCCACGGACTCGCTGTGCTTTGCCTTCTGTTGGGCCCCCGTCGCCGGGGCACTCTCACAGGACTTAGAAGACTGCTCGGACTTCTTCTTCTTCTCATCTGCTGGGCTCTTGCCTTCCAGCCAGTTGGAGAGACGGGTCGGGCGATCCCTCATCGTCCGATCCGACATGTTAAAGCAAAATGCAGTGTCCTTCTCCACGTGTGTTTGTCCTCGTGGAGGCAGTAAAGGCATTTCGAATGCTTGTCCTCCTTGAACACATTTTGTAGGTTGCATCCAGGGCAGATCCTGAACAGTTTTCCGGGAGTCGAGCTTCCCTTCTCCTGGGCCATGTTCTTCCCGTCCACGAGGTAGGCCTCAGAAACTTCTGGAATCCTCCAAGAAGCGTAACTCGATGAAAACTTCACCCTTGAGGGGCGTAGATAAATCCGAAACGGGTCCCCGTTTATCAGAAGTAGAAACGGTGGAGCTTGAGGCTCGATTAAACCTAAAAATGAGATAAATCTCTTTGAAAAAGCACAAAACGCAGTAAAAGCTCGAGAGCAATAGCACGAGGACTCCCAACACTTGAGCGTGCGGTAAAAATCTGAGGATGGCTGCCAGGGGCGGGGCTTAAGGAGAGGGCAGTCATTGGCTGGGGGCAGTATGACCCAGAGACCAGTGATTGGTTACTACTAAGAAAGACAGATCAGAAACGAAACCGATACTGATTTTTTCTTTACCGAGGATTCCCAGCCTGATGATGGGGAATATTCATGAGCATGTGAATCCATGCCAGACCCCATGCTGGAAAAGCCCACTTACCCAGCCTAGTGTGCTGAGAGCACAGCAGATGCAGGTTTGTCTCTCCTTTTGCTCTGCAGGATGGGCCCTGAAGGAGATATTATGGGTCACTGCCGGTGGTGGAGAGAGGAGGCAGCAGGGGGCGCTGCTTTCCCCAGCAAAGGCTGCAGACGGTAGTCGTTAAGTGCCAAGTATGCTCCTCCTTTTTAGACTTGCATGAGCACCAGGGGACCACTCCGGTGGTGATAGTGCGTGGTACAAATATCCTATAACATTAACATAATAGCCTGGCAGTCAAGGGGTTAAGATGCGATAAAGTGAAAAGAAATGTTTTCATTTCACTTTGCAAGATAGCGGAGTACCGGTACTCTCTTTGAGGCATTGAGAGGTGTAGGTACTGAAATGCTAAAAGGCACTGAGGGCCGGGTAGGATCGGCCCATTTAAAGCACTATCTAGGGGGCTATTGGAAGAGCAGCCGCCAGTGGATGCAATGGCTGACATGGCCTCTTAGACCATGCCAGCCATTGCATCACTTGGGGCATGGCTGCAGGCCATGCTTATTGGACACTAAAGAAATATCCGCTTACAATCATTAACAATCAAAATGAATCAGAAAATAAAAGTTGATTTAAAGGGGTGCTTTGTTTCAGTTCACCTAAAAATAAATTTAAAAAAATGAGATTCAGGGAAAGCATTTTGGTTAAAGGGGTGTTCTGGTTGCAGTTTAAAACAGCTAAATTCACCAGTTCGAGTTCCAAAGGAAACCTAACTTGGCCACCTCCATGCACTGATGTCACATTGTATGTATCTACCATTCCTACAGGGCATGAGGAGTAAAAAGAGCCAAGGGAAAACAGTAGTGCCCCGGACGGGTTATGCTCACTAGAAGTTCCTTTTCAGGCCCAACACGAAAAGCCTAAATGAAGGTGATTTTAGGGAGGCATGCAACTTTGGCCCTTGTTGAAAAAACTGCACCAAACATTTTGGAAAGTTTCATGTTTGGTCCGGCAGGGAGAAGTAAAGTAGTGGGAGTCACTAAAACATCAACCTCCCCTCAAATTTCTATACAGACTTTTTCGTCTTTGAGTACAATAAGCACTGTGCAGATTCAGATCGACACTGAATTAGAACTCGTATCTACCGTCAGGGTAAACTTGATATAATTGGGCCTCATTACGAGTTGGGCGCAAAGGGATACCGGGCACCGGTAAGGACACCGGTGCCGGTAATCCCTTTGCACCCTATTCCGAGTTCCCTTAGCGGGACCCTTCCTTAAAGCCTGGTTTCACCAGGTGTTATGGACGGGACCCGTTAAGGGACTTTAGAACTAATAACGGTACCGCAATTTGCGGTACCGTTATTAGCGCCTTCCCATTGAGCCCTACGGGGGCTCAAATGGGAATGGGGAATGGCTTTTTCAATGGGGACTTACCGATCCCGCAAAGGTCGATAGACCGGTAAGTCCCCATTGAACCAGGGCAGACTCGGTACCGATATTGGAGGTAGTCAAATAGCGCCATGATTACCTCCATACTCGGAATGAGGCCCATTGTCTCTGTTTTTGGGTTGATAAAAAAACAAAACAGAAAAAAAAAGAAATCGACAATAGGGAACCCCGATTCTATAGACCGACACAAATAAGATCTGTTCAGATTTGATGGACGACGAAATGGAAGTGAAGAAACCAGACCAGAGCAATATATCAGACGAGCACCTTCACCTGGGATAGCAAGACTGAACCATACCAAGTGGGAGTTGGGGTTAAGCGAAAAAAAATGAAAAATAAAAATCGGGAAAGTTGAAAGGGTATAGTTACAGATTAGACAATCACACAACTCACAGTGATGGTATTTGATTGAAATAAATTCAGATGGACTATATTCATATGAGATAATCATATGAATAACAATGTTTGCAATGTAACAAAAACTGTTATTGTGTATGAATAAATAAAGTTTTGACGAAAAAAACGACAATAAAAAAATATATAGGGAGCCAGAAATATTTATTCCTTGGGTTCATGGGCAATCCGCCTCACATTCAAACATAGCAACATGTGTGGTGAAATGCAACCAAATTATTTTCAGTTTGGGAGTCATCTTGGGTCAGTGAAACCTACGCTCCAAAATCTGTTTGAAGGGCCAGATAGGGCATGCCCTGCAATACCCCAGAGAGGCAGGATATGCCCATTCAAAGAAAGCAAAATAGACACATTTACAAACAGACAATACCCCAAGTGCAATAACACAAAGTCCATGGATTGAGTCTATGGTGAGGGTGAAAGGTCTTTCGCATGGCAAGGCTAGGTCGCGAGTGTACTGCTGACAATGGTAAAGTGGTTAGGCTGTAGCCATAAGCCACGTCCTGTAAAAAGTACTCAAAGGGTATACAGGTATCTTGAATGGGGCGTGGTTGGAGGGCAACCCCTTTACTTGTACCCATGGATCATGATATGATAAATTTTATTTATAACGCGCCTATACACAAGTGTTTCAAGGCGCGGCGAGGGAGGGGAACAAGTGGGAACAAGACAACAAGCTTACTAGGCCCAGTGACATTGAGACTGCGCAGGTGCAGGGGCGAGGGAAGGGGAGAAGTGCCAGGGGAAGGGTAGGAGGAGCAAGTGCAAGACATAGGATTAGACAATGAAAAACAAGAAGTGCAGCCGGCAGGTGGCAGTGCAAGGGTTAAGTGCAGAAAACAGGTGATCGATAAGTGCAAGTATGGGGGGTTGTAGGGTTGCAGATACAGCCCCAGGTGTGCAACTGGGAGGTCAGGAGCCTGGACCCGTGGTTTCAGAGCACAGGGTTAGGGAAGATGTGGTATTTGGTTCAGAGGACAGAGCTTACCCTTAAGAGCTTATCCTCCAGTGAATGGAGGATAGCACAGGGGCAACGCAGAGAAACAGGTTTTCGAATCCCAGAGCCATGCTTAGAAACCGAACTCAGGTATGGTATTAGGCGGGCTATAAAAAACTATAAAATAAGTAGTTTAGAAACAAAACTTCTCCTTACAGACTTTTCCAGTGAATATATGTCAGGTAGTCTGAGAAAGTATAAGTCATTCAATTTTTAGAGGGAGAGCGCGAGCTACAGAGAGGGACAGTGTTGCCATGTGTCAAACATAAAATGACACAGCTGAAGAATAATTTGAGGTTTTGGCAAAGCTTTAAGAATGTTAGGTTGCTTGTAAATATACACGATTAAATTAATCACTATTCCCAAGACTAGAAGACAGCTTGAGAGCTTGGCATCAGGAGAGGGAAGGCTTTTTTCTCACACGCGCTATGTGCCCGAAGTGCTTCCTGGAAGGTCCAACAGACTGCAGCTGCATTTGAATAAAGCGCTTGTGCATGGCCCACAAGGGTTTGCAAAACCTTAGGTTACAGAGAAGTCAGGAATGTCAATTGGCGGTCGTCAGGGGTTGCAACTGCGAAAAACTCTGGCAGGAAACACTCGTTCTGCAACGACATGATGAGAAACACGCTGGAAGATCATTAGACTGTCCTGTGGAACGCATGTGAGACTAAACCCTTATGCTATTTTATGAGAAGATATTTGCCATATAATTAAAGGCGGTTCAGTGAACAGATACACATGGTTACATATGGCAAGAGATGTAGGGTAGATTGTAGGGTGTGGAAGTGGCATTTCTACACGCTCCCTGTACAGCACTGAATAGGAAGGATAATTTAAAATGACTGAGGATGTTAAATGTCATGAGCCAGGAGGCTATCTCGAGGGCAATGCGTTCACCTTGGGAACAGAACGATGCCAGGCAACATGGGTTTAAACACTGGTTGAGCGCTTGGAAGCTTGAAGCAATGGATACAAATCAATAATAATACTAATACATTCCAGATAACCACATTAATGTAGCTCTATTTATTGTTTTACTCCACTGCCATCTCACATTGAAAATGTGTAAGCAGTTGAAGAGCGGAGGAGGGAAAGGATAGACATAGCTGCCCTCCAGGAGAGCCACATAGTCCTCGATGATCAACCAATATTACGCAGCAAAGCCTATACCATGCAGGTTCACTCAAAAGCCCCTTCTAAAAGAGTAGGGGTGGCACCTAATTCATAGAAGGCTCAACTTTAGACTGCTGAACCCGATTAGAGATATTGAGGGGAGGTACATGATTGTGAAGGCCACAATTGGGGACCATGCAGTGACGGTTGCTTCAGTAGTTGCACCAAACAGGGGACAAGAGGAATTTCATCTTCACTTCCTGCAAACACTAGGGAGTTGTGGGGGGTGGTTGAGAGAAATGGAGAACCTCATAGCAGGAGACTTGAATTCCGTAATGGAAGGCAAGTGGGACAGATCGACCACATATAACTTCCCACTAGTGGATGAGTTCACACAAGGGTAAAGAGGCCTGCTTGGCAGTTCATAAATCCTACTCCCGAATAGACTATTTTCCTATTGCCGCATCACTTCGACATGTACTAGAAGTGGACATTAGAACTAGCACAATGTCAGACCACTCAGCAATAGTTCTGGAAACACAGATCATAGGGAAGAGGTTAGCTAGGCCTATGTGGAGACTTAACTATATAATAATGCAAGAACCCCTTTTGAGGGATAAACTGCAGAAGGATTTGTGGGATTTCCTAGACCTTAGCAATCCAACCGATACCTGTCTAGGAGGAACCACTGGGATACCCTGAAAGCAACAGGGAGGTGGAGCCCGATAGCATCTGCAGAGGCCCTCTGTAAGATTAGGAAGCAGCCAGAGACCGACCTCCTGGTTGAGGTCGTAGAACTGGAACGTCAATACAAAACTTATTAAAATAGGCTCACATATAGGAAACTCATGGACAAGAGGGGGGAACGTACATGCTTGTGGATGCAGCAGGGAGGTCACTAATGAGAGCCAAGCAGAGGTTCTACAATAAATGGGTTAAAGCCAACAAGATCCTGGCAAACAGGCCGATGGTCAGAGGGGAATCAGGCTTTCATCCAAAGGATAGTGGACGAGAACGGGATAGACGAGGGAGGGGAAAAGCAAAAGCAGAACACTTTTCTGGAACTTATACCAAGCACTATACAAGGGGGAGGAAGTTGTGAGGCAATCTCAGAGGGACTATTTGGCGTCAGTGCTGAGCCCCAACATTCAAGAGGCGAACAGGAAATGGATAGAGACACCGATAGATAATCAGGAAATAAGAGAAGCAATCAAGGGAATGGCTTTGAGGAACAGCCTGAGGTCAGACGAGTTCACAGCAGCATACTGTAAATCAATGGCACATATTCTAACTGACCCAATGTTGGCTCTATTTAATTCTCTCTGCAAGGAAGGAACTGGGTTGTCACCCTCAATGATAGAGGTGCCAAGTAGTCCTGATACATAAACCCGGGCAAGGATGCTACGAGATGTGCATCATAAATGCCCATATCATTGTTAAGTGTCGAAGCAAAAATATATACTAATATTATTACAAATACACTAGCCCCCTTTATGAAAACATTGATCGACCTAGACCAGACAGGAATTGTGGCCAACTGATCAACTTCGGCGACAACACAAGGAAAGTGGAACAATTGGTGAAAAGGGCCAACAAGGAGAAGAATCAAACAGTGCTAACTTCCTGTTGATGCCGAAAAGGCCTTTGATCAAGTGGACTGGGCCTTTATGAAGTTGGTCCTGGAGAAAGTGGGTTTAGGACCTAAAACGATAAACATGATTATGGTGAACTATGCTACTCTCAAAGCCTGAATTAATGCAAACAGGGAACTTAACAACACAATACTCCTATGGTGGGGAACGAAGCAGGGGTGCTCGCTGTTCTCACTTTTGTTTGCCTTGGTGAAGGACCCTCTTGCAGAAAGTATGTGACAGTCAGACCGAATGGGGAGTGATTAAGGTAGACAGGGGAAAGAGTACAAAATGAGTCTCTTTGCAGACGATGTGAAACTTTCTCTTACTAACCCGATGGGCTCAACCGCTCCAGCAACAGAGGAAATGAAAAGCTTTGGGGCAGTGTCGGGCTTCAAGGTCAGTATACAGAAATCAGAACTTCTAAATATCATGTGAACATAAGCCACGCTGAAGGAGAGATCAAAGATAGACCCATTCAAACAGGCGGGGAACTCCCTGAGATACTTGGGAATTAATATAACACCACAAGGGACTGGCAGAGGGAGCCAACTACCCCACTTTTTAAGGAGATCCAAAGGGATCTATGTAAATGGAAAGGCCTCTTCATTACGTGGCTGGAAAGGCTATTGGCCTTTAAAATTAACATACAACCTAGGCTCCTCTTCCGGTTTCAAAACGTGCCTCTTATGAATCCAGTGGTGAAGCTCAAGGGCATCCAGCAAGCCATCCAAGAGTTTATCTGGGGAAGGGGTGGGGGGCAAAAGCTTGGATAGGTAGGAAAAGGATGTTGGCCTCCAAGGCCACAGGGGGGCTTATCTTGCCCCGACATACTAGTCTATTACCTTGCGGCCCAGATAAAAACGATACCAGATTGGCAGCGTCCAGAGAGGGGAAAAGTTTTCGTTCTTTATAGAGCAGGCAATGGTGGGACAGCATCTTTGGAAGGAGTCGTGGCTACCCAGGCATCCTAGGTCAAAGGGGCTAGAGTTGAACATAACCTCCAGGGGAGCTACGCGAGCATGGGGCATGGCATGCAATAGGAGCAGCCTAGTGACGTTCCCATCCCCATTCACACCGATACTTGGGATCTAGGAATTCACTCCGACCCACGGAGAGGGAGGTTTTGAGAAGTGGCAAGGGAAGGGTTGTAGGAAGTTAGGAGACATGGTGCTGGGAGATGAAATAATCTTGTTTGAAGACTTCAAAGTATGTTTGGATCGGAAAGGGCGAGATAAATCTTAATATCGGCAACTAATACACCGGCATGGTCCCAAGATAACAGAAGGGGCTTCAAGGCCACTCACCACCCTGGAGAAGGTGCTACGAGAGGAGGAAGGGATGAAAGGGTTGCTAGGCAGAGGCTACAAGTGTATTTACGATGCTCAAGGGGAAGGAGACTGGCCATTCAAGCGGAAATGGGAGGAAGAGTTAGGGATGACCATCTCCACAGAGGAGTGTGTATACATATAATGCACGGCAGGGATCTATATGCATGCAGCATAGAGAACAGCAGATTCAAATTGTGCATAGCTGATACTACACACCCGATAAGGTACACAGATTTGCAGTTGAGACGGATATGGACCGCTGGAAGTGCTGTGGTCAAGAGGGACCCCTAACACATTTTATGGGGACATGTCCGAAGTTAGCTGGTCTATGGCACATCATTGAAGTAGTAATATTCAAGGTGGGAGGGCCCAGCCTCATTACACTTAGACCAGATTTAATTCTATTGGGGCTACAACTAAGGGAACAATTGAAAGTCTGAGGACGCAAACCAGTGTAATCAGGGCCATGGTTCTAGCTGCTAAATTAGCAATAACTTCGAAGTGGGCAAAAAAGAGCTTCCCTCACCAGCCCTGTGGCTGAATAAACTCTGGGAGATGGTAGCGACGGAGAAGCCAACGACCCAGAACAAAGGCAACATACGAAGCGACATGGGGAGCCTTGAATCATCAGTTGTCCTCGACAAGCCAGAACTGCTTTAAACCTAGAACAATGATTTCCAGCGGAGTGTCTTTCTGGGGTTTTTCGGTCTTTTGATCTTGGTGGGGTGGGGGAGGGGCTGTTTGTTTAAGTGTTGAAAACCTTAATGAAAACACAATTAAAGACAATCTTTAAGCAGTATGAAAGATCAGCCATGTTCACTTTCCAATTCAAAAGCGGAGGGCATACCTAATACGCATGAGACACAGACCAATTAAATATAAAAGAGGACAATACAATGTAAGCAGAAACGGTATAAAGATATTGCGTCTTATTAGTTAATAAGATTAATTCATAATTCATTCTGTTTATTCTTGCCCTTGCCAACACGCATGTCCATCCTTATATTTTCTTAAGGGTTTAGTCTTTTCTCGAATTCCTCTAACTTCCATTCTCTTTTTGGCAATGTTTAATATTATCTTCCTGCGTTTATGGCCTTATTCTTTTCTGTCCAAAAGTTCTTCACTTCAGTTTTTGATACTTCCTTTTTTCTTTGTTTTATTAACAAAATTCCAGCTGGCATAGATCCTTTATTAGGCCATCGCCTTTCAGCACCAAGCTCTTTGCATTGTAAATTGGCACCCTTTGTGCTTACATTGAGGATTTCTTCCAAAGTTGTTCTTTGGTAAGTGAATTCACTCTCTAACCTATAATTGAGGTTAGGCTGCCATCAATTAATGCTCAAGCTGTATGCAATTAGTTGGACTGCGATGGACTATTCTGAAGTTTCATCCCACCACCCTCCCACACTCCACAGGAAGCTGCTCCACCCTCACATTTTACCAACCAGAAAGACTACAGCCGTTATATGAAAGAATCTCAGACCAACCACTCTAAAATGGCTGGACTCCAGCCAGACAGACAAGCAACGTGCGCTCATTGGCCTACTAGGCCCCACTCAGCGAAGAGCATGATGAAAGAATTTGGCAATCAAACAAAATAGATAATGAACAGACTTGATACCTTGAATGGATTCTGTGAATTTTCCATCCACAACGGATACAAGAACAGGCAGAGAGCACTGAACAATATCTACCTTGAAGTTGCACTACATCTCAGAAATCAGAAGAGCCTTAGCCATGTGTTGCATATCGCTATTATATGATGCTATGCATTATAACCAGTCGGTGTCAAGCTTCAAGATTTGTAATGATGATAAAGGGCTTATAAAAACCTATTGAGGGCACTAAGGAGAGTGTAATCTAGGTGCACCTAGACACCATGGTTCGACATTGAAGGCAGCTGGGAGCTTGCAGCCTAGAAAAGCCTGGTTACCTGGACACCAACAGCTCCCAGGAGCTACATTTGGCTCTCCAGGCCAACTAATGCAGAACAAACACACCTATGCGAATTAAGCTCCTTTTAACTTGCATTTGGGGCAATCTATAAGCATTAGGGAACGTGTATAGGACATGTAGTCATAAATAATGGACAAAATGTTAGGTTTGCATCCGACGTGGAAGTCACATTTGCGCAATGTTATGTAATAGCTCCTCGTCCTGCCGTGGTAGCTCCTGCTCACGGATTAATGCTGGATGCCCAGGAGCTGCATTTAGTACCTGCTTCTCCAATCTTGATTTTGATCCCTGTACTTATTTATTCATTTTGTAGAGTACTACATGTCATCTTGCAGACACACACTTAGTAATGGCTAGCCACTTACAGCCATAGAGGAAGTTCAAGCTCATGTTGCTTAGTCGCCTTGATTGTTAGATCGACCAAATGGGTTTGAAGGACAGTGACCAGAGAAATCACTAGAGCTGAGGGTGGGTTGGTCCTGATCCAAGTGGATCTGGGGAAACAGTTACAATATGTTTAGGGTACCCTGCCTGCTCATTGCAATTAGACATAGGACATTTGGCCACGTATAGGTGAAGATATTACCCTTGTTGAAATCAGACAATTTCCTGATCACTCTGGATGAAGAGGAGTAAGCCACACTGGTACTCCTACACCTTACTGTAGTTTAAATCAATGTGGATCTCTTTATTCTCCTAAAAAAGGCTGAAGGAGTGGGAAGAGATATCGGACATAACCTCACAATGGATCAAATCCTTTCTTTCCAATCGGAGTGAAGACTTTTGGATTGAAAAAAGAAACTTTTGTCTTGCAAAGTACCAAGCGGAGTACCTCAAAGATCGTCCCTTGCGCCCCTGCTTTTCAATATCTATATGCGCCCTCTGGTACATTCTCCTGGGCACTAGGAGGTTCTCTTCAAAATATATGCTGATTATCCCAAATCGTTATCTGGCTTGAAAAGAATGCAGAGTTATGTGCCTAATTGTCTATAGCATATGTATCATTGGAGAAATGGATGGAAAACAGAGGTCTTACTTTTGGGAGCATATGCTCCCAAAGCAATCCCTGGTGTCCTTCTAGACTAGGGTCACCACCTTCTGTATCCCGGACAGTTAAGAATCTGTGGGTCATTGTTGATACAGGTCTCCCCTTTGCCCCCCGACCCTGATTAACTCTGGTCACGAACTTCATTGCTGAGGCTCTCTCTGAAGAATCCTCCCACTGCTGCAGTCAAAATATCTTACGGAATTTACTTGAGCACTCGTGATGGCTCTTGTCAACTATTCTAACATCTACACTAGGTTTTCCAAGAAACATACAGAAAGATTGCAGAGAGTCCAGAACCAGGCAGCCGGAATGTGTTTAAACTTCCAGAAAGAGGAACATATAAAACCAGCCCTCAGAGCACTCCACTGGATACCAATGTGAATTTGAATTAGGTTAGGATTATGTGCACCATGCAAAACGCCTATCTGTTTAAGGTTACAGGATATGCCTAGAAAATAGTCCCATGTTACACACCCTGACCAGAACTCCAAAGCCAATGGGCTCTAACCTGATATATCAACGATTCTTTAAACGCCCTAAACATTGAAGTAGGTCTTTGGGAATTAAAGATCGGGCACTAAATCCAGCGTAACCTCAGGTCAGAAACCAATTAAGAGTGTGCAAATTCTCTGAAAGAGACCTGTGCAATTTCACGGGTCAACAGTGCCAATGTTTTGGTGATCTTCAAAATTCTGATTATCTTTTTTAGGGATTCAAACAAGCACCCATCACTGCTCTCCAAAGCCTCTCTGCCCCACCCCCCTGCACCCCAACAAATGTTTACACCTTTTGACAACTTATTTTCTATTTCCAGTGCAATAGAAGTAAAGTTAAACATGCCTCAATACAATGCACAGGCCTGACAGACCTCAGTAGGGCATGTTATGGGCCTCTGAAGAAGATGGGAATAGACTTCATTCTTTCTCAGGGTCTCATTTTGTATCCCTGGATGAACTACAACTTTTCCAGGAGAATAACCGGAAAAGTTCTTAAGGTTTGCGAGACTTGAACCTCCTAGAACTCGGGTTGTTCCAGTTATGCCCATACTCATTCTACCGCTCCAACAAATGACTTACTGCTCTGGGAACTGTTAGCAAGAGATTTGTAAAAACTGGCATTTGCATGAGGGCTGAGCTCCAAGACGTTAACAATAAAGAGGATCAGATAAAGGATTTTGCTTCACATTTTATTGTATTCTAATTTTCCCTTTACATTATCTAGTCAGGCAGTCTAAAGTGATTGTAAGGGGTCTTCTTGGCACTATAAAAAACTCCCAAATAAATACATACATGAATTATAGGACCTCTTCTAACATCACCATGCTTTGCAGTGAGCCTAACACTAACTCGGGAGGGATGAAAGGGGCCGTGTTCTGGGCTCTGTCAGTACCCAGAAGAGAATAGAGAATAGAACTAAGACCCTCCTATTCAGGGCCGAAGCCCTGAATGGCTACAAACACTATATATATATATATATATATATATATATATATATATATATATATATATATATATATATATATGTGTGGCTTTTGACGAAGTTAAATTAAATTGTAATTTGATATTTTATTACAGGGTCTGCGGTAGCAACCGGTCAAATTGCAGTTTTTCGGTGGCTTAAATCTTAATTTTACAACCAATCCTGAATTCTTTTGCAAAGGTTTGTGCAGTTTCGTCAAGGGGTGGCAAGGTTGTTGTGGGGCAAAACCTATGATATCCACATAGACATGAGTGGAAAATTACTTGCTGGCAGCTACAGCCCAAACCGCTAGAGAGATTTGCACCAAATGTGTGTGAGGAGCAGCGGCCTGGTCCCGAAAGCATCTGATATTTTTTCTTTTCCGATGTCCACAAACATCTCAGAGGTTTGAGGGCATTGCTGAGAAGTTAGCAAACTTGACTAATGTTCAAGGACATCCATGCACATGTGTGCATTACAGCATTAGTGAAGAGTAGTTATTCTCCCTTGCCAACGCGTGTGATTTTCTTTGCTTGTTGTTAAGATTTAGGTCTGGAGATTTGACCCCGTTACAGGTATACTGACATTTTGTCTTTTGGATCGGCTAATAGAAATTTGGCCCAGATTTGAGAAAGGCTCTGAGGGAGCCGAAACATGTTATCACTAATGGGCTTTATCTCAAAATTTAATGTGTGACAATACAACACAATTAAATGCTGTTCAAATTGGTGGCGCTGAGTACTGGATTTCTTCCTTCTTCTACAAGAGTAGTTATTAGTCAGCTTATAAATTTGGCGGGTTCAATGAAACTGCACACATTTGCAATAAAAATATAGACCCAATTTTAAATCTGGTTGTAAAGTTTGGTGCCATTTCATCATGAGGGGGCAAACGTAGAAAGGGGGTCCAAAGATTTGACAGTTTATAACTTTAGCGCTGTTTGACGAATCTGAACAAAGGTTTGTCAAATAATTAATGATCCAACTATGAATGTGCGTGCAAAGTTTGAAGGGATTTTGTCAAGATGGGGCAAAACTGTAGGGGTGGGAGTGGTCCCAACATTTTACTTGAGTGGGAAAATAAAGATGCCTGTAGCTAAATCTCAAAGTGCTGGACCGCAGCAAACTCGTGTGAGGAACATTGGCAAGGATGCTAAAGCATGCTTTTGCAAATCTGTCCTGTGTGTTATTTTTGGAAAAGTGGTGAACTGTAGGTGCAAATAATAATGACATAACTTTGGTGCCTGGGGCCATGGTCGGTGGCCATATTTTCCAGAGCATGGCCACCATTCCCCGGCTATGGGTTTAAAATGGGCATGGCCACCAGGGACCGGCTATACAGTTAAAGTGGGCAGTGGGCCTGGCCCGTGGCAAGGACAGGTAAAACAAAGTAATATACCTTTAGTGCCAGAAGCAGAGCCTGTGGCCATAGCAAGTGGCCACATTTTCCGAGGCATGGCCAAAGGTCACTGGGGACTGACAATGGGGTTAAAGTGGGCATGGCTATCAGGGACCATGGTATGCTTTATGTGATAAAACTATCAAAATCGGGATAGACTTCTATGGGGAATCTAATTCTGCTTGATGCGGTGGACGGGTGTGCAGCAAACGTGTGCGAGGAGCATCAGCAAAGACCTGAAAGCATGGTTTTGCAAATCTGCCCTGGGTTTTATTTTTTTCAAAGTGTAAATATGTAGGTACAAAAAATAGTGATATAACTTTGTCCCTGGGCAGTGGGCCTGACCCCACACAAGGACAAATGTCAACTCTGATTTGCTTATTGGGGCCTGCAGCATGGCCGAAGCCCATGCCCCATGGATTACTGACACTGGCCATGAACATTGGCCTTTGGTCACATTATGGGGTTATAGTGGACGCTGGACCAGGATGCAGGCTAGGTGCAGTGGATAACGAGGTTGGTTTAATGGGATCCAGGGTCATGGTCGAGTCTCATGCCCTAGCCAATTCAACCATGATTTAGCATGCGCTGATGAAAATGACACACAACATTATATATACATATATCAGACATTTATATTACAGAGGTAGTACATATACCACTATAATTAAGCCATTAACTCTCAGCATACTGCTTAGAAATCATACTGGCAGGACAAAGTTTGATGTTACTGCTTGATAGAGGATGTGTTTGTGGCCGGCTTGAGCAGGTTGAGGGTGGGAATGACCATAGCGATTGGCCAAGGGAAGTTAATGGGCGAGTAAATGTCCATCCTCACATGCCATCTACCTACATTCCAATGCAATATTTAGAGCTTGTAGTGCTGCTTATACTCCACCTAAAAGACAAAAGCACACATTGAGTGCATGGAAGAAGAAATAGAAACAATGAGGGCGAGAAGAAGAAATGGAGACTGATGAATGATGGGAGGGAAGGGATGTCAACGTCTGAAGTAAGCTGGGGCCAGGCTCAGATGGACAGGATATAGAACATTCGAATAAACCCATTTCACCCCAAGCCCAACTCAATGTAGACCATTGCAATTAAATGATTTTGGGGACATTTTCCCTTAAGCCATCTCACCAAAATATAGGGTGTGTTTAGGTTTTTAGTTATATCCGTCACTTCTCTAGCAAAACTTCTATTGCTCCTACTGATCTCTCCTGCCCTATTCATTCCCTCTGTTCTTGCGTGCATGTATTACTCCTCGTTTCCCCTTTTTGATTATGCTGGAGTCCCCTTTCCTGTCTATCCTTTAAATATTTACTTTAATTTTAAGACGTCTCTTTTTTAGTTTTCCTTTTAAATTACATTGATCTAGAACGCGCGACTGTTCAGTGAAACAGCCTGCATGGAAATGGATGAGGTGAAATGAGCATGGCACGGGGGACCGTAGTCTCGTGAAAGAGGTGGGCAAGGTTCTGCATCCATAGCAGTGACTACGCAGGAGGTGGGGGTGGCCATGGGTGAGGTATACGTTTAGCCTGGGCAGCGGCCTAGAAGCAGATCAAAAGAAGGAGCATAAGCCCATAAAAGAAAGGTAGTCTGCGAAAGTGAAGTCAGGGGCAGTGTTAAGATGGATTTCTGCACTCTGACCTGGTGGGCAGAGGTTCAGAAGGCCAGCCAACTTTCATGGAACAGGGCAACATTCTGGACAAGCCAGACCAATCAAGACTAGTTCTCGATTGGCGGCGGTCAAGACTAGGGGCCTCATTCCGAGTAGGGCAGTAAGGGATACCGGGCACCGGTAAGGAGACCGGTGCCGGTAATCCCTTACCACCCTACTATGAGGTCCCTTAGCAGGTCCCTCCTTTAACGCCTGGTCTCACCAGGCGTTATGGACGGGACCCGTTAAGGGACTTCAGAGCTAATAACGGTACCGCAATTTGCAGTACCGTTATTAGCGCCTTCTCCATTCCCATTGAGACCTATGGGGGCTCAAATGGGAATGGGAAATGGCTTTTTCAATGGGGACTTACCGGTCCCGCAAAGGTCGGACTACACCGGTAAGTCCCCATTGAACCACACCGGTGCTGGTACCGTTATAAAAAAGCGCCATGCCTACCTCCAATCTCGGAATGAGGCCCTAGGTCTCAGGAGGGGTGAGGGCGAAAGAAAGCCCACAATGAGTACACACAGCAAGGACACTACAAATTACTCTGAGTCAGGTGTAGATCAAAATTACATATAGATTTATTAAATGCCTTGTAAATCAAACACAAGCAAAGATCAAGCAGTAATACTTAAACCTAAATAACACTACTATAAAACATATATACAGTTACAATTGGTCTAAAGGAATGGCACACAGTAAGAGTCCGCAACCTATAAGGGAAAGGGGTATAAGTGTGAATCAACTTTAGACAATTCTACGCTCGTCCAATCTTAACTAAGAGGCAGTCCAGTCCCTACGAAGAGTGGAGCCTAGCGCTTAGATGTACTTTCAGTGTAGACACATGCAATCGTGCGGTAAAAGGAAAATCAAGGTCTCTTACAGGGACTGTAGCGACACAGGAAGATGGGTGAGGCAGTAAACAATACGTTCCCAGTATTCGAGGAGGGTCTCCCCAAGAGGGCGGAACAGGATCCAAGAGTTGGGAATAGGATGGTAGCACAGGCTACCTCGATAAAGGTGAGTGGCCCTCAGGGGATACTCATGCATAAAAATTGATAGATGCACCAGGGTCCACCGGTAAGGGTTGCAAGTGCTCACTGACCCAAGGCGGACTCCGGACCAACTTCGGCAGTTGAGTCCACTTCCGCTGCAGGTTCAAATGCTGCAATTGTGCAGCTCTGCAGCTTTCAGTGGCTGAGTTCCAGGGAAGATTATGTGGCGGGAAGTGAGGAAATCTCCTCTCCTGGTGAAGGGATTGACTCGATTTCACTGCAGCACATCTCAGGGCAAGAGGGGGCACAGCAGCAGCGCACCCACGAAGTTCATCATCACAGCTGGACGACACAGTGACCACGGGCACTCTGGTTCAGGCATACTCTCCCAATTCAAGACCTAGGGCACCTAGGTGTACAAAACTCAGCTGGAGAGGGCCTTATACCCTGTGCTTCCGATCTCCAAAGTCTCAACCATTAACTCGAGATGGTAGCGGTTCCAGAGCAAAGGTCCTGTGCAAGCTGGTCAGTTCATTGGTTGGCTCAGGAACACTTCTGAGAAGGCTTGCTTGCAGGTTAAGGTGGAGGTGCCGTGAATAGTTGTTCGCACTATGCAAATGGGTCAAAGCGCCTTTGCAGACCTAGTTCAATCAGATGCTTAGGGGTCCTGCGGGACAACAGCGGGCTCAGGGTATCAAACCTTCCAGCAAGTCACCAGTGGTTCCTCAACTCGGCTTCTTAGTTTCAGGATGCTTGGATCCCATCTTAGGTTCAGTGAGAACTCAAGAGATCGAACTGGAATGGGTGTTTGGAGCCTTCTCTTATTCAAAATCTCTTTTGCGCCAAAACAAAGAGGACCCAATGGGAGATCGCTCACATACAGCCATCCCAGATTTGGACCAATCACGGACCACAGTGGTACCAGTCATTCCCAGCACACCAGACTCTCTAGCACCCAGGATGTGTATTGGAACTAGACAGTCCAGCCCCACATCCTGGAGGCAAACACACAAGGCATGCAGAAGACTGCGAAAGCCTGCTGTTTCGCAGGAGAATGCATGACCAAATAAGGACTGAACTGGATCTGCTCGACCTGGGGAAGGCAAAGGGACAAGATGGGCAAAGGACAGAACAGAGGACCTCGTTGTACGGCCATTTTGGGGTGAAGCCACTGTCCAGGGCCAAACACAGTAAACGCGATATGGACCAGAAGAAAGGGTTAAAAATATATGAAAAATAAGAGCTGCCACCGGCTCTGTCCAAGACACAGCCGTACTTCTACTGAAAAATCCTCTGAGGGTGTCTAGGGCCTTAAAAACGAAAGGGAGACCCCAGCGCACTGTACTATAAGGTGCTTTGTCCACTGGTTAAATGTTGCAAAGAAATTGCAACAGCGGAAAGGACTAAGGGAAACAAAGTCTCCCACTATTGATAGTCTTAAGGGCATGTCATTTTCCCCATAACTAAGTGAGCGAAAACCCAGCGGAGTGCAGCAGAAGGCTGTGCCCCACTGGCAAATGTCATGCCAGGATGGTCAGACAGCAGCAAAAAGTTGGGGGGTTCACAACCGGGGGGAAAATTACACAAATGGAAATCTTTCCTAACATGCGGCAACAGGAAGAACCCAAGAAAAGGTTACCGATTGGCTCCAAGTGTGGGGTTATGGTTCAACAGCCATTTGGTGGAGCTGTTCCCACCCCAGTTATAAAGGGGGCAAATGTCATGTTGGAGCCTCATTTGCCGCTGGTTTCCTCGCAGCGTAACAATGTGGACTTCTTCATCCACCCTCCCACCCAACTATGAAGGAACTCTCTGAAAAAAAAGGGGAAGATTGCACTTCACTTGGATGCAACTGCTGTACTCGCAGGGGCCGTATGCAAGTGACCAGTTGGACTAGAATGACTAAAGAAGCGAGCTAGTGATAATCGGGCGGGGTTTCGTGTCTCTCGCGGTAAGCTCCCTCTGTGGGCCAGTCGGCGAGAGAGGATTAAATAAAAGGAGAAAAGCTCAGCCTCCCCTGTCACGAAGAGACCACCCTTACAGCCCAGGATCTCTTGCGAGAGCAAGCAGTCCGCTGAGACTTCCGGCTGTGGAGCTTTGGCCTAAATAAAGCTTGATGCGGTTACAAAGGGGAAGTAAAATTGGACTCGGTCGGCTGGTTGCTGCATACGTTAAAATAGTTTTATGAGAGAGAGAAAGAGAGAGAAAGAAAGAGAAAAAGAGAGAAAGAGAGAGAAAGAGAGAGAAAAAGAGAGAAAAAGAGAGAAAAAGAGAGAAAAAGAGAGAAAGAGAGAAAAAGAGAGAAAAAGAGAGAAAAAGAGAAAGAGATTAATAATTGGGGGGTCTCTGGTATTGTCATTTGTTTTTGACATTGTTTTGCTGCAGGCATTGATGCTACTTTGGTAACCAGGGCACATCGGGGATGGTCTAGATTCGTGAAGTGGCCCAGTGCCCAGGTTATGCGCTGGAGCGGGTCTGTGTGGTCTGTATCCCCTGAAACTGTCTCCCGGGGGGATCCCATTGGCTTTAACTGAGGCTCGCGTGAGGTCTGAGTGAATGAATCAAAGCTGGCCCCTCACGTTGTGGAGTGGGGGAGCGGGTGCGCGAGTGACCTCAAGGGCAGATTAAAAATCCCAACAGTGCAGAAACATTCGCCAAGCAGGAAAACGGAGGACAGGGGGAGGGGGTGGGGGCGCTGGGAGAAGCACGCACTGACCCCAAACTGCCCCTATCTCTCCCATCAGCCGCAGCCGGGCCTTGGAAGCAGAAGGCCCAAACAAAAGTGAGCCAATTAGAGGCGAGTTGAACAAAATCTCAACATGGCGAGAGCAGGAGGAACCCGGGGAGAAGAGCAGAGGAGAAAGCAACGAGGGCCAGCTGTGCCTGAACTGAAAGAAAAGAGAACGAGAGAGAGGGAAAGAGAGAGGGGGAGAGGGAGAGGGAGAGAGAGAGAGAGGGAAAGAGAGAGGGAGAGAAAGAGGGAGAGAAAGAGGGAGAGAAAGAGGGAGAAAGAAAGAGAAAGAAAGAGCGAGAGAAAGAGAATGAAAAAGAGGGGGAAACAGAGAAAGAGCACGAAAGAGAGAGAGGGGAAAAAGGGAGAGAGAGGAGGAGAGAAAGTGGGAGAGAGAGAGATGGGGAGAGAGAGGGAAAGAGAGAGGGGGAAATAGAGAGAGAGAGAGAGAGCGAAAGAGCGAGAGAGGGAAAGAGAGGGGGAGAGAGAGAGAGGAGAGAGAGAGGGAAAGAGAAAGAGGGAGAGAGAAAGAGGGAGAAACAAAGAGAAAGAAAGAGCGAGAGAACGAAAGAGAGAAAGAGAGGGAAAGAGAGAGAGGGGGAAAGAGAAAGAGCACGAAAGAGAGAGAGAGAGGGAAAAAGGGAGAGCGAGAGAGGAGGAGGAGGAGAGAGAGAGAGAGAGAGAGAGAGGGAGGGAGAGAGAGAGATGGGGAGAGAGAGAGAAAGAGGGGAGAGAGAGAAAGAGGGAGAGAAGGAGAGAGGGCTTATCGGCAGTGCTGGGGCTCAAATCCCCAGCACACTGCCAGGGCTGTCAGGGTAGTGAGTCCAGAAACGATTGAGCTTTTGAGAGACTGCTGGGTCTCAGCCCCGGCTAGCCCCGGCCCACTTAAAGTCATATCTAAGCTACACCTCACTGATGACACTGAATGAGGCCAAAACAGTTACTAGTGGTCTTGTGAAGAAGTGATATGATCAAGTGGTTCGGGCTGGACTGCTCGTTTTTGGGGGTGGGTCTAAGCCCGATTTGCAAATGGTCTTTTCCCTTTATGTAAAGGTTGGGCAGGTGAAGAACGATGGTCTGGACGGTTGCCCAGGGCTATGCCAGAGGTTAGGTTTACCTTCCAGCCATCACCTAGGCTTTCCTCTCTAGTGTCATCTATGTCATGTCCATAACACTGTGACCACCAACCAGTGTTGCCCTCACAGCTAGTTAGGTTAGGGTAGGCGCTTCCTCAGAAGAAATGGGGCTCATGGCATCTCCTAACACCAGTGCTTTAAGTAGGATAAGAAAACGAGAGGGGGCTCTTGCACACCGTGATGCAAATTTTCGAGGGTGGCGCCAAAAAAAAGGCCTGCAGCACCGTCAAATCCGAAAGCCTTTAAAGGAAGTGGGGCGTACAAAATGAAGAGCGACCTAACAGACCTAAACACGTTTTCATACGTGCAATGAAAGGGAGCAATTACTACATTCAAATATATATTAAATATAATATTGACCAGAGTAAGTATATTCATATATAAAATAGAACTCCAAACAAAATCGGTCACTGCACCATGCAGTCCCATAGTTCCATTGAAAGAAACCAGCGATTATTATGAACTAATCAGCATTACAATATAACCTGTTGCAATAATCACACCTGTTTGAAAACAACCTGATTACAAATGTATTTAACGACTGTTGTAATTATAAACATGATTGATAGTGCCCTCTACTGCTGAAGAGCAGTATTGTGATTTACATTGACCCTGCAGAGCCCCAGCTCAAGGCAATGTTTGGAGACTGCCGGGGCTGAGCCCTGGCTAGCCCAGTCCGTTCAGTGTTCGCACTCCACCTCAAAACCTAAGAAAGAAAGGTGGGTAATAGTGGTCTTTACGCCTTTTTCTCCCCAGATCTGGGGGATTTGCAAAATGAACCCCGTTGGCCCTGGTGGGTTTTCTCTAGGTGCTTGTAACCCCTGCACGATAGTCTTTTGGTTACGCCCCACATCGATCAGGCGGTTCATGCAGATGGCAAGGAGGTAGTTCAGCCGACTAAAGAGGGTGCCCTTAGTAGTCAAATAGAAGACCTGGGCGGAGGAGCCGAATGAGACGAGAATGTGTGTAGGTCCTTCCCGAACAGCTGTTGGCTGTATTTGCTTTTCAGCCACAACTACAGATTTCTCTGCACTGTGGGCCCCAGCAAGCTGCCAAAACTAAAAATGGGGGGCAGTGTTGCATTCGAGTGAAGTTGGGAGGGCGACGAGAAGTGAGGTTAGACATACAGCCTGTGGGTGGTGTTTGGCTATTTACCCACCCATTGACTGCCCATGACCAGGCTAGCCTCAATGGCCTTTGCCATCCACAACCCGCCCCGTCCCCCACTAGCTATATCACACAGTAACATCGCACATTGTGCCGCCTGAGGCATGCTGGTGTTATTTCTAAGCAGTCTTCTGGCCTAATTGCAGCTGTTACTGAGATCCTGGTGTCATCAAAATGTCTTAAACAAGAGTGCCTTCAGCTACTGGAGTCCGATTTCTTCCTTGTACTGAAGGCCTGTTAAAACAATCATTGGTAAAGCCGACCGGATTTGGCTTGTGTATAGGTATTAGCCAGGTACTGAAATACACCCAGGTACTCGCACCATTTAGCAGTTGTTGCCATTTTATGGCTAGGCAGCACTATAATGGCACTGCCTGGGAAGTTACTACCCCATCCCTGCGCAAAAGTAAACATTTTGCCAACGTGCGTTTTTTCTCTTCTGGCACTCTTTGAAACTATCAGATGTGATTGGCTTGTGCCGAGGCAGAAGGTACTATCTGCAAAAGTCTGTATGTAACATGCGCAGTGCTTTGCATGTGTTCCATCGCTGGCCAGTGCTTTCGTGGCTGAAGTTCTGCGCTTGAGGCTACAGACGTTCAGGCATGGCCGCCCCTTGCTGCTTTCTTCTGGAGTCCTTGCAGTTTTTGGAGTCTGTTCTTGTGAAAGCTCCCTTATGTGGGTGGAGTACCTTCCTGAGCATGTTCTGCTGGTTTTGAACATGTTGGGCACTATAATGGGCCGGGATGTGAAAGCAGCTCCTAGTCGAACAGGATGCACTGGCAGAGGGGTGCAGCAACTCCCTTGGCCTATAAACAGCACTTCTCTTCGGTTCTCCATTATGCAATGAAGCACATGTGACAAGCCATCAGATATGAGCCGACTCCCAGATGCACCCCTAATTTGAGATGGTCTGGGGATCATCTGCGTACATTTAGGAGCTGCACATCGCACCACGTGGACCTTTACGGAACCCCACTTGCCCCGATGCCCTCAACCAAACATTGGGATTCAAAATCTGAAGTAACATAAGTTCGTAAACTGCTGAACATTTTGCTCTATATACACAATTAACCAATCAGGTTGCCTGGATCGCATGCTGAATCCCACAATCCAAGCCCACATTCCTTATTTTTGCTTTTCTCCTTTTTTTCCAATGCTTTTCTTTGATGTCAAAGTGAATTCCTTGAACTTGCTTGTTCTCTCATTAATACGAGTCCCAGTACAATCGTTATTGTTTGTCATCATTTTATCTCGCGCATGGAAACGTTGTTCGTTTTGGAACAGTTTGATGGTTACTATGTTAAAATAGATCTTATTTAAGAATTGTCAGCCAATGGTGTGCCTTGACAAAGACCACCTGGGTCGAAACATGTTGCTGGCAGGGCATGTTGTGTACTTATGTCGAGAAAAAATAGTGATACTGTAAATACCAATTGGAATTCTTGGAAGAGAGTATGAGGATATACCTCTCTGGACCGTGTGGACACCGTTGAGTTAACAATATACTTTAAGTACGACATAATCACTTTGGATAAGCAGAAGGTATTCTGGTACACTTTAGTTGTTATGTACATCAACCACTCACCTACGAAAGTCAGTAGTTTAACGCTTAGCATAGTTTTATGTAGGACATTGCAACTAATATTGTAATAATCGAGTAACAATTAATATTATCACAAAAAAATGGTAAACCTCTTGTGTGCCATATGGGACACAAGGTGGAAGGAGGAATACGCTGTTTTCCAGCACTATAAAATAGGAAGCCCAGAATTTGCGCATTCATTTTGTCTCACTCAAGATAGAAATCCTTAAGGTTGTTTTTCGGTTTACAGGATTGACCTTCTTTAAACAGCACAATGCATTTCCCCTAACCAAATTGACCCCTTCTTTACAAGACATATATCACTCTTTTGAAATTTGAGGATTCTGGAGGTATTGCCAAGATGACCACATTGAAAGATTCCACGTGACAGCACATGCACACGTGCAAGGGATCACAAATGGCTTGGAGCTACTTCGTAGTGCACCCTGGGAGAGCCTGGTTGACTTGAAGCCAACAGTTCCACAAGCTACATTTCTCTCTGCAGGCCAACAAACGTCAAGCAAACATAGCTATGAGAAATTAATATTTATAGAGTAGAGGCATAATGTACGGCGAGTTTTGGCACGTGTGCCTAGATTAACAAGGTCAGCAGCATTAGATACAAATTGACATTTATATCCTAAATGCTAGTTGCAACTAATGGGTATCTGTATCGAAGTGATCAAGACCCTACTTGAGGAATGTTTGTATCCCCACAAATTGGGTGTAAACTACCCACACTTTTTTTTTCACGGACGACACCGTTTGTCCTCCTCACCCCATGGGATTATGGTAACTTTGGCATCAATCATTAAAAAAGTGTGGTGATCTTAAAACTTAAAATCACCTTGGATATTGGGAAAACTAAATCCTGGTATTTAGACCCAAGTTTGCCAAACAACAACGGATAATAGTTAGTGTTGAAGGTACTGCACTTGTGCAAGTGACATTTTATCATTACTCAGATTTAATTAGAATGCGGATTGGTTCTCTCAAATTGACAAAGCATGCATTATATATGTCCAATTCCGTCGGTATGATTTGGAGCTTTCACAACTGCCATGGCAGGAGAGCTACTTCTACTGCAATTGAATAATGTAGGAGGCAGGCTGTGGTGTCTGCCTCTTATGGGGCAGAAATTTGGGGCCATGTGAGCATGGAGAGCTTATGTTTAAAGAAATTGGACTTGTTATCTCGAGGGACCCCAAATGTTCTTATCCATATGGGGGTTGCTTTTGCTTCAATTACTAATGAGATCAAGATTAAAGCAGTGTTTTTTTTTTTTTTGGGTCGAGGCTGTGGTGTAACCCAGGGCTGGAGCTATATCGGGATGCGATTGTTCATTTGCTCAGCCTGACGGAAGGGAAGAGCCTACCATGGGCCATTCATGTAACGAATATATTGACCACTTTGAACGAGCAAGAACTATGGTGGTGCCCCAAGCTCGTTTATAAAGCAGCCCCAAATCAGGTTAAGAAAGCTATAACCACTTACAAAAGAGAAACTGTGGTTAGTGACTGCCATACATTGAAATTGGCATACAAATACTATGTAAGGAAGCTTTTATTTGGCTTTGAGGCTCACTTGGATTATCGAACCTCTGTATGCGCGAGCCTCATAGTTCAACTTCCGTTTGGGCACATTGAGGTTAGCCTCATATATTGGATGGTGAGACTGTGTTACAGTTTCTGTTTGTATGCACTAGCCTCAACATTTTGAGGTCGCTTTTTCTGAAGCCTTTCTTCAGAGCGGCCAGTGCAACGACTGCCACTGAGCTTTCGGACTTCCACTCAAAAAGTGGATGTTGTTAGAACAGTGGCTAAATGTTTCTACCAGGCGTGGCTCCAAGGACCAAAGAGATGATGTAGTATCAGTGTGTATAATTGATGTATTTTGCTTAGCTGGTTTCTGTTGTGGCCAAAATTGAATAACAATCTCGGGAGAATAGCTCAGGGGCAACGTGCTCACCTTGGAAGAAAGACGACACAGAGCAATAGGGGTTCGATCCCCAGGTCTGCGCTTAGAAACCTCTGGGTATTAAGCGTGTCGTAAATAACCTATCATATCATATCCAGTGTTGTTACCATTTCTTTCTATTTTGCCTGAATTAGATCTATTCTAAAGAACTTTAGGGGCTGCGAATTATCTCTCCCTGTGTTAATTATTGCAACTTGATTTTTTAATATTGAACATTCTTTATTGTAAGGGGTTGTGAGAGACTCCTAATGGTGCTATTCATTGAATTGGGCTCGAGTCTGTAATATGATGATTTTACCAACCAGCTTAGTGTTTATGATTTTTTTATTTTATTGCCTTGATATGAAATATTGTTTTTTATTGATATGTGATGTGAATCTGGTGTTTAAATTAAAGTTCCACCCCATGCTATTAACATGAAATATTGTACTTTGTTATGTTTATGCTGTTCGAATTTATGTGTATTTATATGATATTCATGTATGGATTTGCGCTAAATAAAGAATATTGTGACCATTAAAAAAATGAATGGGGAAAACAAAAGTGCAGATTGTACCTCAGGGTAGTTTTCTCAAAATCTGTTTATTACAGCTGAATCCAGCCATTGGCTATTCCACATTAATCAAAGTTATTGTAAATCGAAGTCCAGATCGTTACGAGCAACCAATTTGACAAAAAAAAAAAGGGTTTGTGACTAACCAAATAAACGGGCCTACTGGTGTTTCACACAAGGGGGCTGGTTTGTACAAGAGATGCATTTAAAAAAGACAAGTTGATTTTCGGGTCTCATTTGTCTTTCATTATAGAGGGTGTGCCTCAACAGTAACAATTTTGTTACAATGTTAGACACTACCAAAAAGTTGACCTAAAATGGAAAGGACAGAACAAAAAAGGGGAAAAGACATAATTTCAGGGAGTTATCCCCTTTTCGTTTTTTTACAGTTGTTAGTCAAATCATATATTATTAGTGTAAATAATAAATAGCCACTGTTAAGTGTACGACAGAAGACCAATTTAAATATAGAGCCTGAGGCTGGAATGTAGCCACAATTGTGGGCAACTTGTCTTATAAACAGACTCATTTGTTTAATTAGTTAACTCAATTGAATGAGATAGATGTTCTGATTTTTAGCAATGTAGAAGGAGCTAAACGAAATTAAATATGTGTTTTGGGAATGACTACAAATGAGAATTAGGAAACATCTAGCGCCTAATGGGACATATATAAGGGACAAAGTTATAATTCTAATCTCATATGGAAGTTAAAATTACAAAACGTTGCCTAGAGGCAGCTCCTGCTTGCTCATCACATCCTTAGTTTGATCACTGCATACACATGCCCTGCCCCTCAACAGGACTTATTCAATAACATGTTCTTATTCACCACAGCCATTAATATGCATCCATCTTTAGTACACATGGAGCAATATAGCCTTTGGATCCATTTTACTAGGACTGTATTAATTGCCCACTTCTTAATGGCCACACAGCTTTCCCACTGTATTATTCAAACTATGTCCAGGCATTAGAAGACGGGGAGGGCTCATCTATAAAGGGCAAGGGGGCACCGACCCGCCAGATAATGACAAACCAAAGCAGGAAAAGTGAAAACACAAACTATCAAAGGAAAAAGTCGTTTTAATGTTCAAGGGAAATGGATTTCCATTGACAGTTGTAGTTTTGAGCACGTATCTCCAATGGGCCATGCAAGGCCGGGGATGTTTTGCTTCACCTGCCTTGCGGGTCCCATTGTGGATGCAGGCTGAAAAACTGCAGGCCTAAATGTGGGTAGGGGGCCCTCCTTGCTAGAAATCAAATATGATGTATGCATCTGAATATGAGAGTGTGCGTGCGAGCGAGGGTTTTAGTCCAAATGTATTTGTGAATGACAGAATGTTAGTTGTATGGGTGCGAAGGATGTATGGGTGTATGGGTTAATGAAATTGTTAGAGTGTCTGAATGCAATGCTATATGAATGCGTGTGCTGGGGAGCAAGCCTCCGATTGGGAGGGGCAATAGGGAACGGGGTCTAATTTGTGCAACAGCAGCCAGGATATATTTTGGGTTTATAGTCATAATGTCGAAAAAAAAATGTCGACAGACAAAAATGTCGAAAAAAAAATGTCGAAAATAATAATGTCGACATCCTATACTTATAATGTAAAAAGTCATTTTTTCGAAAAAAAAATGTCGACATTTTTTTTTTGACATTATAACTATAAACCCTTAAAACTATCAACACCTCACCCAACACCCCCCTGCCACCCCCCCACACCCCCCAACCACCCTTTCACCCCTCATACTCAACACATACCAATTATTTATTTATTTATTCAATAAATAAATAACCTAAAAAAGGATCATTTACTATGGGGGGTCCCCCCCAACCCCCCCTCACCCAACACCCCCCTGCCACCCCCCCACACCCCCCCAACCACCCTTTCACCCCTCATACTCAACACATACCAATTATTTATTTATTTATTTATTCAATAATTAAATAAATAAAAATTGTATTTACTATGGGGGGTCCCCCCCCAACCCCCCCTCACCCAACACCCCCCTGCCACCCCCCCACACCCCCCAACCACCCCTCATACTCAACACATCATATATATATATATTTATTTCATACACTAAATTAAATTTCGAAAAAATATCGAATAATGTCGACATTTTTGTTTGTCGACATTATTGTTTTTCGACATTAATTTGTCGACATTTTGACTGTCGACATTATTGATGTCGACATTATGACTGCACACCATATTTTGTTTACTGCAGCATGGCTTTTTTACTGCCCCTCAAAAGGGAAATCCAATATCAGTGTATTTGCAGTGTCATACCAGCCATCAGTGGTGCAGCCAGTCTTGACATGTTTTATTATTGTGGCATGGGATTTGTTTTACTGGCATCAAGGATGAAGCCATCATGATATGATATGGCATTTATAACGCGCTTGTACACAAGGGTTTCAAGGCACGTTGGTCTGTTGCCATACTATCCTACATTTGTGTAGCCAGTCCAGACATGTATTCTTACTGTGGCATTGCATTCATTTTTACTGGCAAATAGGGTTTACTAAACAGTAGTGTAATTATGAGGCTAGACGTTTCAACATGCAGGGAAACTACAGCTCTGCCAGTCAAGTATGGGTTGAACCCTCCGTTACCCAGTCCTGCTTTTATTTTGCCGTACCTAAACAGCCTCACATTTGTTCATTTGCCCTATGGCCGTATATGCAGGCAAAATGAACACCTGGGGCCAGATTACAGAAACTTTGCACCGGTGCACGTGCAAAGTTGCACGTTATTAGCACTAGGGTAAAGTTTGCCCTATTTTTTAAAACTATGGGACACATTAGAAAACCACTGCACTGTGACAAGCACAGTTTGGCTTTTTAAAAGCACCAGGGCAATCAATGACCCTGTGCAAAAAAAGATACATTTTTGATGTTTTTTTGGACGAGGACAAAGTTTGCCTAGTGTAATACCATTCTGTATTAGCACTAGGGCAAACTTTGCCTTGGCGCCACAATGCAGTGAAAATACATCTTTTTTGCCCTGGTGCTTTTAATATGCCAAACTGCGCTTGTCGCGGTGCAATGGTTTTCTAATGTGTGCCACTTTTTTAAAAAATAGCGCAAACTTTGCCCTAGTGCTAATACCGTGCAACTTTGCACTTGCAGTGGTGCAACGTTTCTGTAATCTGGCCCCAGTTCTGCTGAGAACGTTCATGTCTCGTTCTTGGCACTACATCCCCAATGCAAAGACCATGACACACACTTTGTGTTATGCTTCACTGCTAATTGCTCTAAGCTGTGTGGAAACATGCATGCCTTAGTTAACAGGTGAAACAAGACAGGCATTTTCGACCAACATTGATTACGTGGGTATGTTAGTGATCACAGTGTTGTTTTGCAACAGATATTAATTTGTGCAATGTACACAGAAAAACAAAGCTTTCTCTTTACAGTGACGAATCTGTACGTGTTGTATTCTTTTCATCTTCCCTTTCCCAGAGCCGAGAACACCACATGTCTAAAATAATTTCAGCCTTCAAAAAATAAAATCACTTTTTAGAGCACTTTTCTGCATGCAGACAAAATGTGGCTTTATGTACACAACTGCAATTCTTTCAAGCAATCAGAGGGCAAGAAACTCCGACAACAAATACCAGCGATTTCTTTGCTCGCGGGTGCACTGTTAAAATGCACAGACATGCTGCTCTGACTTCCCTATCTGGAGAGGGATCTGGGTATCTTCTGCAGACATTACTGAACCCCACATGGAAACCCAGAAAACTCCATTCTGTAGTGTGCGCTTTGGTCCAAGAGGATGGATTCGATCCTTTCCAGTACCCATTCTCGCAAGCATTGAGGAGGCTCGGCTGGCTTACGGTTCTTTAAGTGGCCGTCTGGTCTTCGCCCGTGGCGTTGAGGAAGTCTTCACAGATGTCCATAAGTACACACACTGTACCACGTGAGGGACTAAAGCAAGATTGATGTTCATGCTGGATGTTACGAGCCACCACATATTCTTAAAGTTGTTTGTTTGCATCCGTCTCAAGAATCAACTATTGCTATTGGGAAGAAGTTGTCCAGTTCTTTTTTTTTGCTTGGTAAGCAACACCTAGAACAGATGAGGAAATCCTCATCTTGACAAACTCATCACCTCACACCATTACATGCCCTTGGAATAAGAGCCTGGCCGCAGCACCCCAACACACCCGCACTGTTCACAACCTCATTGCCACCATGAACAATAACCTCTTCCTTTCTGCCCATATCTTCAAAGTCTCATCCGCTACCATCTAAAATTGGATGTCATTAAATGAATCTTACACCCTACTATCCCGCACCCAAAAAAACGGATTGTCCTAGCCACTGGCGTATCAGATATAGACTATTGCAATGGCCTGCTTGCTGGGGTTCCCTTGTTTTCAATGCACAAGCACCAAGTTGTCAAAACCCCACAACTAAACTAATCCTCCACTGGCCCAAAAGGGATCACATCACACCTGCTCTAACGTCAACTCACTAGTTACCCATTAGAGAGTGGTCGCGATTCCAACTCCTATGCCATGCTCACAAAGAACTCCACCATAAAAGACTACACCACCTTGAAAACAACCACCCAGATCACAACCTACAATCTTCTACACTGAACTTCACCTCCTTCCAAACTTTCCACTATATATATATTACAGGGCCTGTGGTAGCTGCCCTGTAGTTATTGTTAAGTTACTCAACCCATAGGAAGAGCACTTTTTGACCAGCCCCCAGACGAATCCTCACAAAACTTTGCAAAAAAATATATATGGCCCAGTCAGATTGATTCTGCAAAGTTTGGTGAGGTTTCGTCAAGGGGAGGCAAAGTTATAAGGGGGGTTCCAAAATGTGTGGTTTTTCCCATGATGCAATGGAAAAAATAAATGTGCTCATGTCTACAGCCCAAACCGCTGGATGGATTTTCACCAGATTTCCAGCAGAAATTGCAGCTTGATACCAAAAGCGTGCTTTTGTAAATTTTGTGTAAATCCATCCAGTATTTTCTTTTTCAAACGACCAAAAAGTAGGTATAAAAAGAATTAGTGATATCTGGGTTCGGTCCGCAGACTCAATTCCCTGTTCGGACATCGGACGCGTCCACTGATTGGTCAATAAAAAACGTGAGATGCATCCAATTTTTGAAAACACCCGCCATGTTAGATTCACAGACAGGCGCCGCTGTCCGCGAACGTTGTGGTAAAAACATTAAAAACACAATATTGCACTTGTCAAACTAATGAAACAATCTCTGGAGAGCTGAGGGGTAATGAGGATGGGATGGAATATGGCCTTAAAAAGCCAAAAAAAAAAGTGTGTTTTTCTTCCCCAATGTCCACAAACAGTCCGTGGCCAGTACTGTGATGTTTGCAAACATATTAGATGTTCAGGGGCATAAATGCTTATTTGTGCATTACAAGGTTAGTGAAAAGCTGTTTTTGGATGGCTTATAACATTGGCACCACTCAATGAAACTGCATGAAATTTTGGAATTTAATTCTAGACCCGATTCTGAATGGTTTTGAAAAGTGTGGTGTTGTTTTGTCAAGAGAACAAAATTACAGGGGGTCCCAAAACATTGTAAAGGCTTATAAATATGGTGCCATTTGACAAATCTGCAAAAAAAATTGCAAAAAGATTTTAGATCTAGATATAAATGTTTTTGCAAATTTTGGTGGGATTTTGTGAAGAGGGGGCTAAATTAGAAGGGGGGTCTCCCCATTTTTAGATGGCACATAACTGTTGCCGTTTGACGAATATGGACAAACATTTACAGAAAGATTAGAGACCCAACCTTGAATGTTTGTGCAAAGTCTGAATGGATCTTGCCAGGTGGGAGCTAAGATATATGACTATTGTATGTATGTACATTTTGACACTTTTGAAAAAAGAAAACATGGGTGGGTTTCCAGCAAACTTGAGTAAGGAGCATTGGCAATGACCTTAAAAAGCACGGTTTTGCAAATGTGTCCGTGTTTTATTTTTTGACAAGTGTCATGATGTAGGTACAAAAAATAGTGATATAACTTTGGTGACTGAGGTATAGCCTGTGGCATAAGGTCATGACCCTGACAATCTGGCTACTGGCCATGGCCACGAAGGACGACCAATGGGGATAAAGTAGCCATGTCCACCAGGGACCGGCTATGTGGTAAAGCTTTTCGAAATTGAGATAGGATAAAGGCGGAAACAATGTGCTTGTGGTAATATGGTCATAGGGTTCTCGCTTAGCCTTCAGCAGGATGCCACGGAAAGCGAAGCAGGGCTCTGTACGGAGCCCCGCCTTCCCTTTCCATGGTGGCCATCTTTGGAAAATAATGTCCTTCCTACAGCGCGACACTGTCTGCGTCCCGGTGTAGGAAGAGAAATGCATTTTTTTAGCACCCTGGTCACAGCTTTATCAAACCGCGGTGCTAATGACCTTCATCCCTCATTGCAGGGGTAGGAACGGGGGATAGCTGTCCGGAGCCCTCGTTATCTGCCCTCACTTTGCTTGGGCCCATAACTTGGGCTAGCAGGCCGTTATCCCCTGTTCCAGTCCCTGGAACGGGGGGATGAACACCACATTATTCCCATTAGCATAATACAACTTCACTTTTTGTGTTGTGTAGGTCCTCCAGCTGGGGGGGGTGGCTCTTGTACAGGAGGGATGGCAATAATTGATGGCAGTTTTAAGATAAATAGCAGTTTTGCTAATATTCCTCTAAGTATGTGCTCTGTACTAGAATGTTAATGGATAGTGAGCAAGAATAGGTCTAAGAGGTGTGCAAGGGGAACATTTTGAGCTTGAAAGTTCCTAGATCAGTAAAACGTGCGGTTCTGAAATGTCCGCAAGCACTGACCCAATCGCTAAGTGCAGACGTGTTTGCGGACACGTCATCATGCCGCGCGCGTGCTCTTGGTCACATGACACTGTTCGGAAGGTCTACGATGACGTCAGACATTGACGACTGTCAGACACAAAAACAGTACTAAACAATAGTTTGACCTCACTCTTAGATCTGGTGGAAGGAAACTGCTGATTTGGTATGGCTCTGGCCTCTCAAATGAATTGTTGAGTTTAGCCTTTTGACGTGGGGAGAAGATGGAGGATGAAAGTGAGTGAAAGGAGATCTTTGTCTTAAGGGAGTTTCAGGGTATAAAAGAAGGAGTGGAAGGGTGAGGAAGAGTGCGAGATGTAAGAGTATACAAGAGGGAGAGTCATAGAGAGTGTGCCTGAGAAAATGCTAGAATGAGAACAGAGGAAATGAGAATGTGTGGGTGTGGGAGGGTACCATGTTGCTTCAACACACATTTAAAAGTGTTACATTTGGGTTGAGCTATATTTGGTGGATGTATTTTGTTTTTTCCCTATAATGGTGGGTCTCTCCATACACAACCCCCTCCACCAGTGTCATAGCCAGGATTGGCTAACAAGTGGGGTCTGAAGCTAATGCAGTTGGGCCCACCGCAGTGACATTAACATCTGTAAATGCCCACACAAAGCTGCTGAGTGGGCATTTACAGATTTTGGGTGGGCCTCGCCTGCGCAGGCCCTATATCCTGTCTACACCTCTGCCCTCCACCCTTCCCAACCTCCTCTCTCACTCATGCAAACCCCCGAAATCTATGTATACCACAACTGTCAACGAAACCACGATACACCGGGTTGGAGAGAATGAGGTTTGGGAAATGCACAAGGGAAAAGATCATGGAAATGGGGTGCATGAGAGAAGAGGGAATTGAAAGTATTCACGTGGTGCAAGGCGAGAGCATATGAGAGAGGTGAGAGGAGAGAACAGAAATGGAAAGATCGGGACAGAGGGAAAAATTAGTAAGAAGGAGAGAGAAGAAAAGAGAATGTGCAAAACGTGAGAAAAGAATTAGAGGGCTAGGAGTGTGTGTGGGTGTGAGCAAAAAGTCTGCATATGAAAGACGTGGCATGAAAGAGAGACAAGACAGAGCTTGAGAGAAATGAAAGACGAGAGCATGAGTAGAGATTATGCTGAGAGATGAGTGAGCGACAGTTAAACGGAGAAGAAAAGG
Source organism: Ambystoma mexicanum (assembly GCF_040938575.1). Classification (NCBI taxonomy): domain Eukaryota; kingdom Metazoa; phylum Chordata; class Amphibia; order Caudata; family Ambystomatidae; genus Ambystoma; species Ambystoma mexicanum. The sequence goes on from NC_090923.1 coordinate 667,151,155, forward strand.
ATAGACTGGTGCATCGAGGGGCAAAAAGAGTAGGAGAGAATAGAGCATAAAACAGATGGAAGAATACAAAGATTACGTGAACAGAGGGAGGGGTTAAAAGGCAGGGAGAGGAAGAACAGGAGATGGGTGGGTGAGCAATCGCTAGGGGCAACACGGGAAAATAACATTTAAGTACATAATTGAGATGAAAGAGTGGTAAAGAAAGGTTGAGTCTGAGAAGGGTTCCCCGGGAGAACGCAAAGAGTTTCCCCCCCAGGGGTGTTTTGGGCGCTGCACAGGCCAACGAGCTGGCCTGCGTATAGTGCACCGACAAGGTTATTTAAGGGGATTGGGAAGGTTTGGGGGCAGGAGACGGTTAGGACGAGCGTTTGTCCTGTTGCCTGCTCCTGAGCCTTCCCTGCATTGGGCCTCTTAGTGTAGCAGTTTAGGAGGGGAGGCAGGTTTCTGGTGGGAAGGAGTTAGTTATTGGTGGGTGGGAAGGTATAGTACTCCTTTCACATTTTTTTTTTTTTAAACATAGCCGGGGTGCCGTAGATAAGGTACACCCCGCGTTACCTAATTGTGGGGGCTCCGCGTTATCTGGCGTGTTGAGCGGTTGCGTTTTATTTGTGTCGTCCGGTTAGCAGCGGGGGCCCAGGGTCCATTCGGGGTTCTCAGCGGCAGGGCTGGGCCGGGTTAGGCGTAGGGGTTGCCATCACATGCTTGTCGTTAGTGGGTGGAGGGCTCAGCTGATCTTCCGTGGCTGCAAGCGTATTTTGGGAAATGTGGGGTCTTGCTTCTTTGAGCGCGGAGTCTGGTTCTGCGTTCGGGGACATTGCCGGTTTTCCCTCGCGGGTTGCCAGTCTGGGGGCATAGCCTTTTTGACAGGCGCTTGGCCCATTAATTCAGGCCGGGGGGAGCAGATTCCTTTGTTAGCTGCGTATCCCTTGGGCTGCAGTCGTAATCAGGCTGCTGATTACACGGCGACGCTCCGAGGCCACTAGTGGGCAGTGCGGATCCTTTAAAGGAGACGCAACCCCCTTTTGGTAAGGTTTAGAGTTTTGAGCCTATTGTTTTGGCTCTACGGTGTGCTCGCCAGCAGTAGTTGCCTGTGGGTGGGGGGGGGGCCAGGCAAATAAATGAAAAAATGTAACAAAAAGAAAGAAAAGTGGGAATATATAAGAGCACGGAAATTATTGTACAGCGTAGTTAGTTCAGCGGTTTCAGGAGTTACAGATTGGAGCAGCAGGGGGCTGTAAGTGGGCAAGGACCCCTTGGCTTTGGCTCATTGGGTGGGTTAGGGGGTGTTCATTGGGTATCTATTAAATTAGAGCCCCCCCCCCACTCGGCAGGCGATCCCTCAGATAGGTTCTGGCTCGGGGGCTAGTTGGCAGGGGCAGAGCAGCAAGGGGCATTTCTTTGCATACATTTAGTGTATTACTGGTGCGCCATGGTGGGTCAGGGTGCAAAAAAGAAGAGTCTGGTGGATGCCAGGGGACTGAGTGAGGCTTTGGAGATCATTAGTAGGGCATCTAACCAGCTGGAGGGGCTGTGGGGGAGGTTACGGGTGAAGGGGAAGAGGACAGCCGCAGCGGAGAGCAGCGGCTGATGGGGCTCTCGCGGCAGTGGTGGCATGTAGCCCTGCGGCGTGTGGAGGGGAGGTCTTTGAGTTGAGGGGTAGGAAGATGAGGAGGGAGATTGACAGGAGAGCGTCTGGGGGGTGCAGTTAGGAGAGGGGGTCAAGAAGAGGTTTGGGGAAAAATGACCAGGTGTAAGAAGGGGACGGTAGGATTTTGCAAAAAGGTGCAGGGCGGATGGGGGTGAAGGTGGGGGTGACGGGGTGCAGAGAGGAGTGACAGGGCAGAGGGTCAAGGGAGGAAAATACCTGCAGAAGAGTGCAGGTGGGAGGAGGAGAGAGCGGTCCCCTTTGATTAGTGAGGTAAGGGAGGGGTGTGGAATGGCCCCCCCGGCTAGGAGGATTTCAGGTGGAGGGCATGGAGCGGACCCTGCTATTTCAGAGGTGGAATATGGAGAGGCCTTAAAAACTGCCCCTCCACAAAATTCGCCAGGACAGTCTAGACGGCACAGCCCCCTCGCCCCTTGCGAGGAGGACCACAGGGTGGAGGAGAGGAACCCCCGCCCGAGAGAAGAGGACCAGGAAGGGGTTCCTGCTACCACGCCGAGAAGACACCGACTGAGTGGTGGGGCAGATGCCTCAGGCTCACAAGAGGATCTGCCCATCCGAAGCATGTGCTAGCAACATGGGTGATGATGAAGGGGTGGAAGAATATTTTGGGCAGTGGAAGGATGAAGGGCACAGTGCTGTAAGGAGGAGGGAAGAGGGCGAGAACGAGCCTAAGATGGGAAAGGGAAAGACAGGAGCACGGGTGTTGGGGGGCAAGTGGTCGGGGGGATAACTGGCTGGGTGAGACTGTTGACATGTTTTGTCCCCGCAGCAGGAGCCCAGTAAGAAAGGAGACGTGGCGCATCGGAGTGGAGGCCAGGCTGCAGACGGGCGATGGCAGGGCAGAAAGAGGTGAGCGGGAAGCGGACTGGTCAGCGGCATCGCAGAGGGGGGACACGAGGTTGGGGCCAAAAAGAGAAGGGACAGGATTACAAGGGGTGAGGAGAGAGATTGGCGTGCAGGATATGAGAGGCTTGGTGGGGGAGAAGGAGATTTCTTCGGTGGAGGTGCAGACAGACAGGGTGATTGAGCCCGTGGCACCCGAGGTACAGGTTACAAAGGAGAAAGATGCAGAGGGAAAGGGCAAGGAGAAAAAGCTGACATACATGGTCATTACGAAACTCCTGGGAGCACATTTGATAACAACAAAGTATAAGATATGGGCTGGGGAATTTGTGGACGTGTTCAAGCTGCTTCATAGGGAGGTGAGAGCCAAAGGGGTTTCTAAAGAGGAGGAGAGGGAGCTGGCCTCGCGTCCAAAGGTACCGGTGACGATCGAGAATTGGATGTCAGCTTTTATGGTCTATGCGAGTCTATTGTGAGAAATTTCCAGAGAGGTGTGTGACTCTGTTGAAGTACATGGACGCGATTAGAAAGGCCTTTATGAGTTTCGGGGGCTTCGCGTGGGTGCGTTATGATGAAGAATTTAGGAGGATGGCAGACGACAGCCAGGCGGTCTGGGGTGAGATAGATATGGACCTCTGGCTGCAGTGGATGGCACCGACTAGGCCAGCTCCGACATTGCACACAGCAAGTGGTTTGCCTGTGCCTTTCTGGCCCTTTCTTGGTCGCCCCACCCATGGGGGGTGGGGAAGAGGCAGAGGGCAGCCCTCAGCGGCATGCTGGGCCTTTAATAAGGACGGCTACACAAGGATAGTATGTAGGTTTAGACATGAATGCAGTAGGTGTGCAGGGAGGCACCCAATCACTCAGTGTTTCCAGCAGGGAGATAGGGGGAGAGGGGGAGAGGGTGAGGATCAGGCAGGGGGGTTTTGGGGAAAGGCTTTTACTCCAATTAAAGGGGAGGTGTTGGAGTAGTGGCTTGAATTATCCGGACAGGGAGGGGTCACAGATCTTGGGAGACAGTTTTCATTATGGTTTTAGGTTGGTTTATCAGGGTCCAAGGGTGCGTCGTTGGGTGGAGAATTTGAAGTATGCCAGGGAAAATGTGGAAGTGGTAAGAGAAATTGGTCAAGGAGATAGCAGCGGGTAGGGTGGTAAGGCCATTTGCAGATCTTCCAGGGGATTTAGTGGTATCCTCACTGGGTGTTATACCCAAGAAGGTCCCGAGGGAATTTAGGTTAATACACCATTTGTTATGGCCAGAGGGCACGTCACTAAATGATTTTATTGCTCCGGAGGAGTGTGGGGTTGCAGACGCAAGCGTGGATCAGGCGGTGGGTCTGGTGAGGAAGGCTGGGCGCGGGGCATTCGTGGCCAAGTGTGACATTAAGGCAGCTTTCAGGTTGTTGCCGGTGCATCCGGAGGATTTCTGGCGGCTGGGAATGCAATTTGAGGACTGCATCTACATAGACCAGGTCTTGCCGATGGGGTGTGCAATTTCTTGCACCTTGTTCGGGCGTTTCAGTTCATTTTTGCAGTGGGTTTTTTCATATAATTCTGGATCTGAAGGTGTATTGCATTACCTAGATGATTTTCTGTTCATTAGTGGGGCGGGCAAAGAGAAGGAGTGCCGAGAGATGCTAGGGATGTTTCAGGAACTGATGGGAGAGTTGGGGGTGCCATTGGCAGAAGACAAAACGGAGGGACCTGCAGTGGTGTTGACCTTTTTAGGGAACGAATTGGACTTGGTGGTCATGACCTCACGCTTGCTGCACGACAAGGTGAGCAGGCTGGTAGGTTTGCTGGAAAAAGCGGTGGGTGCTCGGAGGCTGACACTAGTGGAGATGCAGAGGCTGGTAGGGCATTTGAATTTTGCATGCAAGGTGGTGGCCCCAAGGCAGACCATTTGTAGTAACATGGATGGTCTATGCCGAGAGCAAAGTGCCCACACCATCGGGTAAGTGTGTCAGGGACAGTTCGGGAAGACTGTAGGATTTGGTAGTGTTTTCTGGAGAGTTTTAATGGGGTGTCCATGTGGCTACAAGGGGATCCGGTGTCATGGTGAGTGCAGATATTCTCAGATGCAGCAGATGCAAGGCGGGGTTGGAGGGTTTTGGGGAGGAAGATGGTGCGCCAAGAAGTGGCATCGCGCTGGTTGAAGGAAGGGAAAAGCATAGCATTTCTGGAACAGGCAGTCGCCAAGGGACCAGAGGGTGGCAAGGTTAATGAGGGAGTTTGTTTTGCATTGCATGGAATGGAATGTGGTGTTTAGGGCAACATATGTGCAAGGGAAGGATAATGGAATTGCTGATGCATTATCTCGTTTTCAATGGCAGAGATTCTGTGGATTGGCACCAGGAGCGGAACTGGAGGGGCAGCAGATCCCGGAGGAGCTGTGGAAGATAGGAAGTTGAGAGCGCTGTCTTTAGTGGAGGGTTTGCCTTCCCCTGCATCTAGGGAGGCATACAGGAGAGCATGGGAGGATTTCATAAAGGGGGAGCTCGTAGTTGGAAGGGTAGGGGGGATGCGGAGGAGCGTAGAAGGGATGATGTGGTCAATTTCCTCTTGAGGTGCATGGATAAGGGTTGGTCTAAAGCAATTATAGCTGGGAAGATGGCGGGGGTCGCTTTCTATGGGAAATCGTTTTGGGGTTTCCAGCCGAGCAGTGGGGAAATGGCGAGCAGGATGTTAGAGGGCTGGGCAAGGGAGAATAAGAGGGGGGAAGGAGAGTAGGAGGCCGGTATCGGCTGGCTCTGTTGGTCTGGTTGTGCCGGGCTTTGGGGGTGGGGTGGTCTGTTGGTCGCCTTGGAAGGGAGTGATGTTTGCGACTTGCTTTACATGGTTGTTTTTTGGGGCCTTTAGGGTGTCTAAGCTGGTGGGAGGAAAGAGAGGAGTAAGTGGCCTGCGTTGGTAAGATATTTATTTTTCGGAGTTGGGTCTGGACATTAGGATTAAGAGGTCAAAGACGGATCAAAAAGGAAAGGGCTGTTGGGTTTTGCTGGGTTGGGGCAGTAAGGAGTTGTGCCTTGTGAGGACAGGTTTGGCTTGGAAGGAACTATGTGGGGGGAGGGTGGGTTTGGCTTTTCGGCATGAGGATGGGGCGGCAGTATCGGCAGCCCATGTTTTGGGGGTTCTAAGGAAGGTGTTGGTAGCGGTGGGGGAAAAGGCGGAAGAGTTTGGAACTCATTCATTTATGATGGGTGCGGGATCTGAAGGTAGTAGGTTGGGTTTATCTGAGGATAAGGTGAAAAGTTTGGGACGGTGGAGGTCCAGGAAGTACAAGGTGTATATTAGGGACTTGGGTAAAGGGGCTGTTTGAAATATGGAGGGGGGAGCAGGGAAGGGCTGAATGTTGGGCTGGTCATGACTGGAAAGTGGCATTGTAATTTCTTTTTCAGATGCAGTGCGGAGGCCGGGGAAGATGCCGCAGATTTGGATTGCGGGCCACTCTATTGTTAAGAGGGTGGTGAAAGAGGCGGAGAAAAGGATTTTTGGCACCCAAGTGGGGTTCAGCTACAAAATGGCACTGGTAAGGTGGTCGGGTTTAGGGGGGCTTTGTTGGGATCAGCTGCTGCCTTTGTTGACGGGGTTGAAGGAGCGCTATGGATCCCAGAGGGGGTGATAATTCATGCAGGGGAGAATGACCTAGTAAGGGACACAGGCGTGGCTCTTTTGAGAAAAATGAAGAGGGATTTGGTATGAGTCAGGGAGCTGTGGCCCGAGGCAAGTGTAGTGTTGCCGTGGAGAGTATGGAGGGGAGCGAGAAGTGAGGGAGCAATACAGCAGGCAAGGAATGGAATAAATAGAGGGATGGTGAAATTGTTTGGCTTGGTGGCAGTGACGGTTTTGGAGCAGAAAGAAATATTATATGAGGGCTTCAAGATTTTCCAGAAAGATGGCGTTCACCTGTCAATTTATGGGAACAGTTATTACCTTTTTGGATTTGACTATGCAGGTGCAAGAGATAAGGAGTTGGAAGCAGGGCCGGCCTTAAGGGCAGCAGCGCCCTGGGCGAATTGACGCCCCCCTGGTTAACAGGGGGCAGGGTGGAATGGGGCGGGGCCAGGAGGGGCCATTTTTTATTTTATTTATTTATTTTACACCTCCTCGCTCCGGCGAGGAGGTTAAATAGGACGCGTTAGCACCCCATTGTCATTGAATGAGCCTGCCGCTGCGGGTTCGTTCAATGGCAATGAGGCACCTGCCACGCCTTCTGCCAAAGCGCTAACTCGGGGGAACCCTTGAAAGACTCCTCGGAGCTGGCGTGGTGGGGGGCTAATGGCGCCTTTTCTTGTGAAAAGTGCCCACGGCGGAGGGGCGCATTTAAATGCACCCGCCGCCATGGGTACATTTTACAGTAAAAGGCCGCCTGCTGCGCCTTTTTCCCCACAAGGCCAGCTCGGGGTAGCCCTTGCAAGACTCCCCCGAGCTGGCGTGGCAGGGGCAAAAGGTGCCCTGGGTGGCGTGGCGCCCCGGGCGGTCACCCGGCTCGCCCCCCCTAGGGCCGGCTCTGGTTGGAAGTAGAAGGAAGTTGGTAGGGGTGGGGCAGAAAGAACACCTCAGTGGAGGGCCCCTTTAGATGAGGGGGGAGTGAAGCACAATGGGGGAATAGCATAGGAAATCATGGGGGTGGTAATGTTTGCACAAACGGGCTACCCCGGGGGAACAGCTATTTAAGATGGAGGGGCATGGTCCCGGGGAGAAAGCGGGACTCCTTGAAATGATGGTAAGGAGACGGTAGGGACCAAGGGATAGGTAGGGAGGAAGTGAAACTGATTTAATTATTTAATTGTTGGTGGGAACTGAAAGTGTTTAATTATTAAATTGGTTTTGTTTTTAAAACATGTTGTGTGAGTCTGTAAGGCCAGGGAGCCAGGCTAGCAGTTATTTGTGAGCTTTGGCCCGTCACATTAAAGCAACCTTTTCCACTACAAGCGAGTCTGGTGTTTTTGTGCAGTAAGCCCAAACAGGAAAGGGGAAGGCAGGAGAGATGGAGGGTGGAACAAGAGCGAAAAGGGGAGAGCAAGGAAGAGTGTGAGAAAAGAGTGAATGAGGGGGAGAGGAAAGAAATCAAGAAAGTGTGAGAAGGGCTCAAGGAGAGTATGAAACAGGGGGCAAACATGAACAATGGAGACAGAGGGGAGGAGAGAGAAAGAAGGAGGGACACGAGTGCAGGAGCGAATTAAAAGGGAGTGACGGAGGAAGGGAGACTGGGTGATAGAAAAAGGAGATGGGTGTGAAAAGAGCCGGGAAGAGCACGGGAGACCCTGAGTAATATTGTGAGAGAGGAGACCATGTGAGGAAGTTTCAAGAGGCAGAAGAATGAGGAGTGTGGAAACAAAGAAAATGGGAGGGAGGAAGGGCAACAGAGTGCAGTAGAGTGCATCAGGGAATCGAGTCTGAGACAGAGGGGGAAATGTGAGCGAACGAGAAAGGTGACGCAGAGGGAGGAGGGGTGAAGAAAAAGAACAACAACAATGGTACAGCACAGAGGTGAAGAGACATGGAGGGAAGGCTGTGTAGAGGGAGCAATAAGAGAGGCTAAAACACAGGAGGGCTGTCCATGAAAAGAAATTAAGCCGAGATAGAAATAGAGAGGGGCTGGCACGAGCAGGGAGAAGTGCTTTTGGCCATGTTCTTCGCACTGCTGGAAAGATTCTCCGAGAAGAATTCCAAACAAGACATTGTTGGAACGTTGATGGAGAGAGAGAGAAAACCTCTGCAAAGGCTTAGCTGGAAAGGGAGCCTCCCAGGGGGAGATGAAATCCTGTCTGAGAGCTGCACTTCCTTCCTGCCAGGGCCTGCTACAGGAGTGGGGGGGGGGAGGGAGCAGGGGGGGATGGGGGGGGGCTGTGCAACGGGGCGGTGGAGCTGCTCGAAGACCAACTTCAGGAAGGCAGGCAGTTTCAGGGTCTGTGTGTGAGAGAGGGAACATCTGACACTGCGACATGAGGATCATCAGCCATGCACTACAGGCAGTCATTCCTTCATGGTGCTGTTGTCTCCAGGAACTGTTTATGGCTGCCCGTCTCGTGCTGTGTGTGGGGGTGAATCACGCATTTGTCGCCAACATGGGCATCAGGGCACTTTCCACTGCACTGTGGTAGCCACCCCTTGCACCTTGCAGCTCCCATGGGCTGGCGAACCTTGAACAAAGCAACCCACCGCGTGCAATAAAGATGCGTGCAAGCGACGTATAATAGATTATTTAGAGCAGGGTGCCCCAATGAAAATGTGGCCCACAGTTGTAAATGGAAATTCATTTATTGTGCGACAGGCTGCGTAGTACCCAAGGTGGTGGTTTTTGATGAAATGTGATGCAAATTCTGCATTTTAAAGACTATTCATTCACTAACACTGGTCCAAACTACTAACTGCGTGGTTATCAAAGTGTCCCACTTTGACCAAAACAAACTGGCCTACACTAGCATTTTGCGTTTTTTGTTTCGGGCACTGCCCTATAGGCCAGTCCCAGCCTGATACTGAGCATTGTTGAGTGTTGCTTTACCACTTTGTCCCCCTTGCTCGTCACAGTCAACAGACTATCAGGTCGAACCCTAACTGGGAAGCAAGCATTTGACATTTGGCAACACTTAATGAAGATCCCTTTCTTCATTTTCATACGAAAAGGTAGGTGAAAAGGAAGTTTTCAATTTTACGGGTGAAGACACCATTGGCACCTATGGAGGGCCAAGTGCATTGGCGGGTGAAGGGACTGAGTCTATTGCAGATGGCAGCCATCAAAAGTGCGCGAGTTCAGAGGTATGCATTCATTTTAGGGTTGCATGTATGGAGCTATAATAAAGATATGTATTGTGTTTAGTTTCAATGAAACTTTTACAATACTAAAACTCAAACAAACATTTCGATGCCCTCTACAAACCCATTTTCTGAAAACCCTCCTAAATGTGGTGTTGTAATTACAACGCTTAAAGTCTGGAGATCAATTTGTCATGTCCCACAACTCTCTCGTCAACGTGTTCTATGAGTCACCCTCTGCGCGAAGCTGCCTGAATAAAATCAGCACCTATCATCCCTAAGAGGGGACATTCGGGGTATGCTCTAGCTTTTATAAAGCATTTGCCCCTGCGTTTAAGCAGCTGCGCCTTCAAAGAAAGCAAACCCAGCTCAAGGCGGATGTACTCTATCGAGGTATGCTGGGGAATCCCTGAACCATACGCCAGAAGTACCCCTCGATACAACTTTTATGCCAAGTGCCTCCAAACCATACAACACTGACTGACAAAACCACTGTCGATACAGAACTAATATACCCCCAAAGGAGAAGCCTGCATATTCATTCGCAAACCTCCGGACCAACAATGCCATCTTTTTAGCCTTACTTATGTTGTCTTCTTTTATAGTATTGTGTCTCAGTCCATTTGACACCTGCAACCCCAGGCACCTGTAAGTATCTGCGTAATCAATCGTGCCCCAGGAGATTTTTAACACTGGCCTGTTTATCTTCTTGGAGGATGCCAGTATACCTTTGGTTTTTGACAGATTTATCGTTAGTCCTTGTTCCTCCCCGTAGGTACCCAGTTCCTCTAACATTGCTTTGATCCCTGTGTGTAATTGGTCAAAAAGAGCCAAGTCATCGGAATAAAGCATCAATGACACGGCTGTCGGGACAAGCTGGGGAGGACATTTAGACTTTTCTGCCAAACGCGCCGGCAAGTCTGCAACATACAAAATAAACAACAGAGGTGCAAGCATACATCCTTGCTTCATGCCCCTGTTTCTTCTTATTGGATTTGAAAGGCTCACACTATGTGAAATTCCAAGGGCCATGGTTGTGTGGCCCTGGTTATAGAAAGCTTCTCACCACACGGCTCAAACACTCTTGACTCTATGTGGGTCACCCAAGCCTGCTCTGTGACTGGGTTTAAGACTCTCAGGGATGGTTCACCCCATGCCAGCTTTAATATATTCCACATGATCTAGGGTTACCATTACTCGCGGCCTTAATCATAACTTGCCGCTTTACATTAATTTCCTTACTCTTTCTTTTTACCCAGTTTTGGTATTCATTTTTTATTCCATTGGTCTCAGCTAGTTTTGTAGACTTAGCGTCACCATTTTTACCAATACACCTCAGCTCTCTATGCAATATGCCCTTTCCCTTTCGAATAACAGGGTCATAGTTATGGGCTGTCTTTTTATCCACGGTTACCAGGAAATTGCCATTGGCAATTCCTGTCCTCTGTGCCGGTCCGGTTAACCATGACTCCAGTTCATCAGCAGTTTAAAATCGCATCGCATCTATAGCGTCATCCGCCTTGATGCACATTTCCCTGCATCCCGCGCCTATGTTAACTGCCGATCGATCACTGGATACGGTTTCCTGCCTGGTTACAGATCAGCATACCAGGACCATTATCGCCCTGGATCATCCCAGGGATATACAGTTTTAACTTTATTAAAGATTGGTCACTGGAAGCCATGTCATGCACTTGTAAATCGCTTTCCATACAACAGAGGCGGCTTTCCACACGGTCAAGAGTTGCTTGCCTTGTCCCAGATTTCCAGGTGTCTCTGCTCGGGGTATCGCTCGAGGTTCTCCCGTTTATTACGGTCCTATCCCACTGCTCTAAAAACCTAGTCCATTGTCTACCCCGGTTATTCACCTTCTTGTCTTCAGAAAGGTCTCTATAGCCAACCATAGTTGTCGACTCCTTGCATCGAGCATTCAAGTCACCCCCCCCTCCCATCAGTACCATATTGCTTCCATTTTTACTAGCTCATGTTATCACAATACTGCCTACGCCCTACGTGATTGAATGTATTGTCCGTACAGCCCCCGTCTGGGGGATCATATACGTTTATCAACAGCACATGGTGGACTTTGGCTGATACAGTAACACTTACTTCTACTGCAAGCACACTTCCACTTTGATCAAAGGGTAACTTCAAAGAGGAGCACGACTCATTTCTAACCCACCGTGCGGGCAACGTTTTGCACCCTTTTTCACCATGTGGAAGTTTGAACATAACCATGTTTCCTGCAGCATAAGCACTGAACATTCATACAACACATTTTGGGAGGGACCCTCACTTGTGAAGTGGGACTGGCCTTTAGTATTCCATCAGGCCAGTACAAAGGATCACTTTTTTTAGCTTGCAATGCCTTGCAGTAATGTCTGGAGCCAATGCAATCCCTTAGCATTGTCAAAGACCTCAGACATTCCTGGAATCTGAATGTGCCCATTCACTGTACTCTCTCCATTATTACATTTCGTACAGTGGACACAATCAACTGGTACAGTCGAAACAGTGACTACAGGCCTAACCAAGTCATACCCAGAGAACTCAGTGATTCAAATTGATCTCTCATCAAAGAAGCTATTGCTGGTGGTACACAATGTATACGTGACATTCCACCAAAACCTAATTTCAGGAGTTCGATGAACTCGATGTCACAGATGTCAAACTCGTAAAGCAGGAATTTTGCCAAATAGCCAAAGGATTTTTTAGCGGTTTACATGTCTTTATCTGAGCATGCAGTTTTTCACTAATCGAAAGAACCCTGGCATCCAAGGTGGCCTGTACTATGCCCCCAATTTTAGAGCCGGCCTTGACCGTGCCCGTTATAGGGGCTTGTTCGGCCTGAGCCACCACAGACAGTGAGTCAATGGCCTCCACTTCTGCCCCAGTCGGATGCTGTTCGGACGTGTCGCCTGGATTAATCACAAAGGGTTCAGCTCCAACAGTCTGATTTTCCTTCCAATAACCAACTAGTTAGCTTCCCTGGCTCCTTGCAAAAAGGCTTCCTACGGGGTGTGTCTCTTTTCTTAGCATGCTTCGACATTAAGCACAGGGAAGCCACCAATACAACAGCAGAGTTCATGGTCTGGTCTGCACCTCCATTTAGGGAAGTGGAAACCAATGCAATTACAGGTACTGTAGATGTTTGTTGCTTCGTTCTCATTCGCGTCTCCTTTCGAGTAGGGTACGTAGGTGGAGAGGCATTAAAGTCCTCAGTATCTGGCACGGCATCCACCGCTTCCTGAGAATTAAATTACAATGGGCCGTCAATCAATTCAATCTACCAAGCAGCCTTTGGATGTACCGACTCCCTTTTCTTATACCATATTAGGGTGTAAATGAGAACACAGGGATTCAAGCAGATCACTGTGCATCTGGATGTCTTTGTGCATAGGACCGCACAGCTGCAGTAACATTTTTATTGCAAAATTGAGCACATCAGGCGAAGGGATCACTCCCACATTGGAGGAGCATTAGGAATGTGCCATGGTCATATTTGTCGGCTCATCCTCGTGCACAGACGCCCGACCTTCATTAACATTATTGGCGTAAGCTTCTCTGGTTGCTGGCAAGGTCATAGTACTGCGAGACTCTGGGAACAGGTTCAGAGAGGTGGGCAAACGTTGGGTCAAGTGATCATTTGCAACTACGATGCTCCCTCTCCCTCCGGAGTGTGAGCCACTTCCGTTGGGATGTCCAGTGGCAATCGTCATCAGAGCAGAATTACACATAGAATAGCATAGTTTCAATAACTAGTTGTCGTCAATATCACCAAACTATTCAGATAAACCCAAGGGTAGTACCCTGCCACTTCCCAAGTCAGCTACTGTATCCGCTGTCGCTTTCCCACCAGGCATTCCCATTGCATTTGTTGAGTTTGTTAGGCTGAAAGTAGCCTGGTATGTGGTCCACATCCGAGTATGGCAGGTGTGGAATTTCGGCTAGGGCAATTACCTCCTGCTCACGTGCCCCATCTGATTGACTTTCCACCGGGCCGCCACTCCGGGTGGCCCCTCAATATCCATTTGCTTTGCCATATGGCTTCTGGTTGCGTACATTATATTTTTGAGTTCTGCATGTAGCTTTTCCTGCCATATTTATATCAGCGAGGTACTTTTTAAAGTAAAAGTCAGTGCGGTTATATATAAAAAGGCAATTCTGCATTACCTTACAGTTAAAAAATGAGCCCGAAGAAAAGGGAAGAGTGCTCCCCCTTTGCCTCCCGTTGCCAGGTAACAGCTGCACACTACAGGTCAAAGAAGGTATTTGGATTAGGGTGGGGGTTGGGGCTAGAGCTAGTTATCAAGTTACCAAACTATCAAAAAGAATAAAAAATAATTGAAATGTACTTAATCACCAGGACCTCTTCCACAATAGGGCTGTGCCTTTTCCGCTTGCTGCGCTTACTGCACTTGCAGTTACACCCGTAAGGAGACTTTACCTACCGCTTCTCTACCTCGGGAAGCGGTATGCAGACATGCAGGCAGGCTCCGTGACGGCTCAAAGACGGCAGCTCAGCCCAGCACAGAGCAGTCAGAGTACCTCAATCACAGCAGTCTCAGCACAGTCACAGGCAATTACAATCCAGGGTTCACGACTCACGTATTCACAGCCACGATCCGGCCCAAACCCAACAAGCAGCAGCCTTTTTTGGAGCAACAGAATGTCCTGACAGAAAGCTAGAGGAAAGCACCTAGTAAACGACGTGAAGCTGCACTGTGCTTGTCACGAATGCTACAGCCGCTTCAGATGTATGGAGTTGTGATTTGACACCTTCTGGAGAGGCCATCCTTCAGAAGTCTCCTCATGAGCACTTGCAGAAACCAACTTGGATTCTGCTGGGTTTTTTTCGCCATTGGCCTTGTTGTGCGGGCGGGTGTCCTGCAGAGCAGTGCTCCTTGGTGTCCAGAGGGCCCCGCTGGCTCGTGCAGCCATGCAGGGCTGTCTTTTACATTCTTGCACCCTTCCACAGTGCCAACACCCTGCAGTGCAGGTTGCCCAGCCACTTTCCTACCTGTCTCTATGCATCAAAATTCGCTCCTTGGAATTTTGGGGACACAGAGGGTGCAGCCTATTGGAGCTGTAGCACAAACCCTTTTTACAATGAGACGGTCCTGGTGTTGTGTTTCAGCTGAGGCCCTGCTGTACAGGTTCCATCACCCCTGCAGCGCTGTTAGGAATTTCCCTACTTTAGGGTTAGGAGGATGGCTTCATCCTCCAAAACCATATAGGTATTGTGTGATAGTCAAGACCATGCTGTGCAGGATTATATACCTCCCCCCACCCCCGTGCTGTCTCAGTTAAGAGTCTGTGGGTCAGTGGCTGAAGCCAGCGGGAGCTGAGGCCAAGCCCCTTCCTAGGGATTGGGAGTTTGGAGTTATACTTGGGAGGAAGGCAAGACATTTTAGTGTTGAGGTTTTACCCACATTCCCCTCTCTTTATTGCATGCCCATATTTCGTGGGGGGGCTGGCAGGTAGCACCATTCATACCGCTAGGGTTTGCGGTCTAAGAGAAGCCCTTGCCATAAAGGCCATGCCTCTATTCACTCCAGAAGGTGGAAGGTTGTAACTCATGTGCTGGAATATCACAAACCGAATTAATGGCCTACATGGCTGAGTGGACATTGTGATGCTAGGCTGCGATGGATGTACCTCAAAAAGAGGGTGGAAAAAGGTTAAATAAAAAAAAAATATTGCATGCAGTCTTTCTGAAAGTCTCCCTCCACTACTGCAACCATGGCAGCAAACCAGTAGGTAGGTTGAAACCTTCATTACTGCATGCATTATCGCCAATTATTACATGCGGAAATGCATTGGGGTTGTAATGAGGTAGCATATCATGGATGTTAGAGGAGTATTCTACTTGCATATTTACTAGAGATCTATTCATCTTGTGCACGGTTTGTAAAGCTAGGGAGGGGTTTTGTGAATGCCTGCAAGGCTACTCACGAGAGCTAAAGCGTGGCACACGTGCAACAATGAGTGTTAGGGAGAATTCTCAGAAATGTGTCAATTCCCTCCACCTTTGAGACCCCCTGCAACTTTGCTGGATTTTGAGGACTTTTTTTTTACCTGGAGAGAGTGTGATTCTTTTTCTCCACTCTCTCATGTATTATAATGTGATTTTCTACACTGTACTACTTTTGTTTATGTAGTCTAACAAACTCCATAGGTGTCGTCTTTTACAATTGTGTCACAAAGCACCTTCAGTGCAGGGACACAGGGAAGTCTTCCAGATTTCCCAAGGTTTAAATACCTTATCTGGGATAACTACTGTTTCCCAGAGCAGTAAAGTGAAATTGGCTTTACTTACCATTGTAACTTTCTAGACCCAGCACACATTATCTTACAATAGAGTGCTGGAGGGGATACTTAGTATCCCCTCTGTCTAGATCCTCATGTAACATTTTTCTGTCACCATTTCCTCACTGAATGGCTGGTGGCAGTGGTTTTGTTTTGAACTACCATGGTTTGCATTAATTGCAGCTGTTCGCAGCCTCCGCTGAAGCAACCGCAGGAGCCATCTTTTTCAAATGGTGCAGAGCCATCTTTGACAAAATGGTCCCTGGTCTTCTTTTTTCACCATGTCTTTGTGGAAAGGTCCTTCTAGAGATTTTCTCTGCACGCCAAACTAGGTTTGGTCTCTTTGTTAATTTTGCCTTTGGCAGAGTTTCTGAGTGAAACCCGCCTCTGGCTCCAGCGTGTCTGGGGTAGGCAAGAAGTGAGGGAGGTGCCCAAAACTCCCTGTGCTTACTCTCCTAGGAGACCTAAATGCACTCTGTGGTGATCGACTGGCAGACTGTCCGGCAAGGACAGCCACCCTGCTGGTTGAGTGACAGCTAGGCTGGAATGAATGGGAGAGAACTGAATAAAAGGCGGGTCTTTTGGCTTGGAAGGCAGAGTCAACCACTGGCTGAAGGAACCGAAGAAGAGCTTGAAGAGGATGCTTGCTGCAACTCCTGGAACGTTGGTTTGCCCGGTGAAGCACTGCTGCAGTGCCAACTTGCCAAGTTCACATCGACAGAGAAGCCCCTGCAAGGACCACTTCTCTCTTTGAGTTGGTGGGACCAATCAACTCCAAAGTAAGCCACCTGGACATCCATCTCGGAGCTGGATGAATTTCCACAGAGTTCCTACTGGAAACCGTAGAACCACGGAGAGGAACACCAGATTGCGTGCGTTGCTTTTAAGCTGGCCTAGAGCTTTTGGAAGATCCTCCGGACTCCCAAGAAGCAGGACTGACGAAGCCTGAGCCCCCTCAACAGAGTGTGGGACCCCAGAAGCAAGGAAAGCCCACCTCAACAGCCAGGAACCGTATTGTTGCTATTTGCGGTGGTCGCAAGGAGCTGAACAGCAAAACAGCCACTGAAAGTGAAGTTGCCGGTTGCAAGTTTTTGCCAGTCCCAGTGTATTGCAGGAGTTTGACGTCCTCCCTCTTGTCCCCACGACTGAAGTCCAGGGACAGTGAGACCTGCAGAGCTGCACAGGAACAGAAGTCATCAGCTGCATCTTTTCTTCATTGCTAAGGTACTGTAAAACAAGTCTAAGAGAACTTACCTCTTACTGTGGAAGTGCTTGTAACTTCTGCAACTCACAAGTCTAACGTGGCCCTCCATTTGATTCTTCTTTTCATCAAAAACTCCTAAGAACTTGTGCAAAGACTTTTCCATTTACTTACTTGATGTGCATCATCCTATAAAAGACTTTTGCTTATTGACTTTGGCTTATACTATTGAATTGTATGACACTTCTAAGAGGATCTGAAAGTATTTACCCTGCTTAAGAATATTGGTGATCTCTTGTGTTCTAATAACCTTTGCCTTTTACCAACTTTTAAGAGTGGTCTGAATGCCAACAGTAAGAGTAAGATATTAATGTCTCCAGAACCCTTGTTACTGAAGTCACCTGTGGTTGTAGGTTGTGTTTGTGGGCCATCCCAAAAGGGTTTTGTCTAATTCAGAAACTCAGAGAGTACAGTATAGAAGTGTATTTGTGTGTTACTATTATATTGCTCCCTTCTGAAGAAGGCTTTATAACTGACTGATAAATACATTAATAATTGTTTATGCAAGAAACCTTGAGTGTAAGAGTTTATTTGAATACCTGTAACTGTGAATCTTTGTGTAACTGCACTACTGCTCACATTTCCCCTCTTGAGATAAGCCTAGCTGCTCAACATGGTACCAAAACTGTGTAGTACAAGCTTATACCAAAGGTCGTGTTGCCTATACCTGTAGTCAGAGTTGTTTGTAGTGTTCTAAGGGGTACTGCATTCAAACTTTGCCTAACAGTGCACATCGCAAGAATTGTCTGCGGAATAACTGTGGCTTCAACGTAACAGTGGATTTGAGAGCTCCAGTAATGAAGAAATGGGCTCCTATGATTAGGAACGTAACACCAAGTGGTTTAATGGGAAAAAGGGCCCGGCAAAACCTATACCCTCAACATCCGACACAAACTGTTCCTGGTGGGTGATGGAACGAAAGAAAGAACAATAGTCATACCACCAACATTGGCATAATGACTAATAAAACTAAGGCAGAACTAAGGATGGCACCGACAACGGTACCACCACCACCAACCAACCAACCAGTAATCTCAGAGGTAGACCTGCATTTGCCTGCTCCTGAGTGGTTGCCGCACACCCTGTCCCATCCCAGGCGGCTCTTCCTCAGACCTAGGACCGACATTGGGGCCAGGAAAAGTGTCACCGGGAATTGCCCGCCTGCTATGCGCTTTGGGCCAAAGTTCCCCCATGCACGTTTTCCACCTCACGCTACTTTTATTTTTTGAAAGTGCTGACCTAGCTCGAGAGCAGTGGAGTGCTCTAGCACAAGGTTTGGGTAGCCAGCGTTTGGGCTGGCATCTTTTAACAGAAGCGCAGTGCTGTGAGTTGCGCTCTGTGCATCCATTCGGATTAGTCCATGTACAGGTGCTTGTGAAAAAGCTCTGTTTTGAGAGATTTTCAAAAGTGCAGAATTGCGGGGGCAGTCCAAGTCGATACTGGGATTGAGTTAGTGAGGGTGGGTGAGTGACAAGAGGATTGTTTGCAGGTTCGCTCTACTGGTCAACATCTGGCATGCTTCACCCAACCTTACATGTTATCATACTGTCCATGTTCCAAATACCACCATCGTTCATTCCTTTAGCATTAGGAAAACATTGCTTACCTTTAGGGGGTCAAATTCTTGACAGCCCCTTCCATCTGCTTAGCTTTTTCTTGACCTGGGCCATGTCACCCATCTAGAAGTCCTACAAACTCCATGATGCAACCAGTTTTTGTAAATGTTCTATTTACTTAACCATGGGCCCTAGCCTCGTAATCCTCCACAACGTCACCATCCACCTCCTTAGAAGGGAGTTCCTCCACAACAAGGCGGGGTTAAGCAATGTATTGACTTGTCAATCCCCCATGTGGCAAAACGTGGGCACCCCAGTAACCACATTGGGAGAAGATCTAACATTACATAGAATTGTAGATAGTGCCCTTGTCACATCCCTGTGGTTTCTAATTGGTTGTTCAACGGGTCCCTTAATGACCTGGCAGTATCTTCCTCAAGACCATTGCTCTCAGGGTGGAAGACAGAGATAATGTTCCATTGGATGCCTTCATTTGTGGCAGAGGTAACCAACACTATGCACCTAAATTGCAGATCATGAGCACTAAGCATCTCTTACCGATACCCGTCCCTTCCCTTCTAAAGATACCCCCCAGGAAACCAATGATGTTCTGCCAGTTAACACTTCCCACAGACTTCATCCCTGGCCACTTAGAATAATAATTCACCATAACAATCCTAAACCTCCTCCTATGGCCGTCACCTGATCTGGCCCAGTCAATTCAAAGACCTGGACGTGATGGGCAAGGGGCGCAAGGGCTGCTTCACCATTCTCTCACCCTTATTGAAATGCAAGCATGGCTAGCAAGCTCTTTACTTGCATGCACATACAAATCCATCCCTGGTCACCAGTATTTTATTCAGACCTTACCCTTGGTGATGCCGAAATGGCCCTCGTTGTCACAGAAAAAAAGCATGTCATGCAAAGATCTAAGAGGCGCAAGCTTGTGACCCCTAAGGAACAGTCCATCTTCCACAGACAGGTCCTCCCTTCGTCCCAAAAAGACATAAAACTACAGTGTACACAGCATTTCTCCAGCCAACCAGAACATAAGTACTGTGAAACTTGGAACAATCGATCCTGCTCCAGGTCTTCCACCCACTTTTGCCTCAAAATTACCTGGTCAACCTGTGAGCCATAAGCCAAATGCTATTTCCTCCCTGTGTTGCGCACTACCGCCAATAGCATCCAAAACAAGAATTCTACGACTCTATTTTGAGCACCATTCAAATATGCCATCTGATAGTTGTACTGTTCAAGTCTCAAAGAGAAATTGGCAAACTGAGGGGTTCTCCTACACAATCCATGTACAGTTAACTCCTCAAATGATCACCCTGCACCCCAAATGCAAGCCAACAGCTCCATTTCAATAACTGAGTAACGCAACTCAACATCACTCACAGTTATGGAGGCATGGCATATGACTCATGCTTTCCTTCCACCACTCCGAACAACCCCGCACCTAATCCTTTTACACCCCCTTTAACTGAGATGACCTGCATAGGACAGGCACCCTACAAACTCCATTCTTTATTGCCTAATGAGAATCCTTCGTTCCAGGTGCAGATTACTCCCTTCTTTGTCACTTCCCTCCAGGAATGTGCAATCACTGCTAAATTTTTCACACATTTATTCTACAATTCTCCCGATTTATAAATTAATGCACCTCATAACTATATGCGGGCAATGGGGTGTCCGCTATAGCTTCTTACAGCTCATCCACATATCAGGTGATCCAAATATTCCACCTCCATTGACCCGAACTTGAACTTGCTGAACTCCATTATCAGACCCTTTTCAATACTCTGTTGGAGTACCTTGACTAACCTGGAATCCTACTCCTCCCTGCCATTAACATACATTACAATATTGTCCTGGTAGACTAAAATACCCAATATCCCTTTAATAAGTGAGACATTACTCTCTGAAAGATTCAGACATAAATCCAAAAAGTACCCTCCGGTAGCAGTACATCCCGAAGGGTGTGAAGAATGAGCTCAGGTGTTTTTGATCCGTGAATAGTATCTGAAGGTAAGCGGAATACGAGTCAAACGTGGAGAAGAGACTTGCCCCACGCACACATTTATGCATCTCATACATAACTGGCATTGCATATTTGTCCAGAATCATTTTGTTGAAGTCTCACAAATCCACGCAAACTCCAACTTTTTAGGGAGGATAGCTCAGGGCAACACGTTTGTCTTTTGAACCCCCACACGTTCAAATCCCGGTTCCACGGTTAGAGGCTGGTCTCCAGCATGAAGCGTGATTATAAAAGCTCAATTGAATTTGTTTTTTTTCTTCTGATGCAGGTGGTTTGTTTATGCCCTGGCTCACCAAATGTTGCAGTTTGACAATGACCATCTCACATTGCTAATGAACATACCTTGTCGCCAACAGAAAATGTCCTTGCTTGAGACATGCTTTGTGGACGTACCCTCTGAGCCTTGCAATGCTCTCAGAGAACACCTCAGGGTACTCGTCTTGCTTGCTTACAGCAGACCCTCAGAAAGTGCTCCTTGCTGTTTGGGGCCAACTTCATTCACAAGGCTGCCTGATCCTTAGCCTCATAAAACTTAACTGGTGCAAGCCTGTCCTTAAACTCAATCTGGGCATGGCAGAAGCCCATTACCTGAATCTTTGGATCCTCAATAACAGCAGGGGTCCTTATCTTTCTTTCTTTGAGCTACCTTATCTACCCCTTGCTCCGGACTTCTTCCAGTTTATGATGGGTTACAAAGTATGAAGAGCAACTGTCCACCATAAGATCTACCTAATGACCATCTATGTGTATCTTACAACTTAGACATTTGAAGGCCGAGGGGGAATGGCCTAGCGGGCTCATCACTTGCTCTGTATCAGAACTGCCCTTCTCCTAGTTGGAAGCAGTCACCATTGTCTTCTGTCAATGCACTGCCTCGAAGTGTCCCCCGAGGCCACGATTCACACTTTTCTGATTAGTTGCATGGCGCACGTGAGAATTTGCATAATGTCCTGCTGTGCCTCAGCAGGAACATTTCATCTTTGCCATCTCAGCAGTAGTCTCAGGCTTCCCCTTTGCCACCTTTTTTCCTCTTGTGAGGGTTCAATGTTCTCTTCTGTTGGCCTTCTCGTGGGCTCCCGGTATCCTTTTCTCCTCTCAGTCGGGCACTTCCCTGAAGGCGTTGACTGACTGAGGAACACTTTCCCCCGATGTTGCGTTCTTTTCTTTGACTGTTTTAGTGCATCGTTCAGTATCTTCCCTTTCTTGGTGCCGGCTGTAGCATCCCCAAAAGGTCAATACCTGCTCTTGTACAGATGGGTTATCACTTCGAATTCCCACACCAAGCTCACAAGAGAAGGCCAAAGCGTGTAGGGAAGAGAGAGTCTTCCATCCCTTTGTCCATTCTCATCTTCCAGAGGAGAGTTGTCAAGTTCCTTGATGGCAATATCATAATCATTCATATCTCCAGCCCCTAAATCAGGTGCGCCAAGGGAGAGTTGTGGGGGGATGGGTGAGAGTCACAACAATTCCTTTGATTTTGTGGTCCAAAGGCATGCAGTAATAAGGATTTGTTTTTTTTCCCTGGCTTGATACCATCATGGCCAACAGCATTTAGAGATGTTTTTTCTAATAACTTTACAAATGCGCCCTAGAAATGGCATGATCAGGAGTCAACAGGAAACATTAAGGGGCATAGACAATTATTCATTAAATAGTGCTGGAGAAGAACCATGCGATATGCAGCCACCATGCATAAGCTCTGTGACTAGCGGAGGAGGCACAACAAAAGAACATTGGCAGAAACAATGTACTTCAGGGTGGCAAAGATAAGCCTCAGTGAAGAGGGAGGAGAGAAAATGTTGGTGACCAGCAATTGGCACCACGGGCTTCTAGCCTTATAAACGGGCAGTGCTCAATTTCTCTTCACTTGAGGGACCAGTTTTCTCCATTGTAGTCGCAAATGACCAGCAGCGTGGAGTAGCTTTGTGCACAGTGAGCATTGTGTGCAGGTCTAGAGCAGCATACACGGTGTGGCTCGTGCAGGGTCGTTGCTATAACAAGTCCAAGCCAGTGTGGACATGCAGGTGGCTCCCGTGGTGCTGCAGAGTAATGGAGCAGCCCAGAAATTGTGCAAAAAGTGGCCCCAATATATGAAAGCACTGCAAGGCACTAGCGCCACTGCCTTACCATTAGACTTGCCTGAGATCCTGTGCCTAGAGGGCATGAGATGAATGAAACACAGGGATGCGGCAGGGCCAGAAATGGGTCAGGACATCCCATCCTCATTGCAAAATGTCCAGAATTGCTAGTCAAAGGAAGTTAACACCAAGGAGTTTAATGTGGCGTTAAGCCCATGTTTCAAGGCCTGGAACGGGGGTTAACAGCCCAGCAGCCCAAGTTATCGGCCTGAGCAAAGACTCTTCCAGTCGCCCTACTGCCAGTTGAATTTGGAACGCACCAGGGTCGCTTTACTTGAAGTGTTTCTTTGTGGTGTGATGCGCTCTCTGGCTAGGTGTCATGGAAGCTGCGAAAGTGCCTTCTATTCCACTTTTCACAAGATACTCAATTTCAATGAGTAGGCAAAGCAATAGCTGGCTTCAGTGTTCTGCAGCCATTTTGTTTCTTCCTTGATTGTCCAATTCATCTCCCTCTGAATGCCCTTCCCTGAAGGGATACGAATGTCTCAGCATCTGAACACCTTGGATGGAAGTTGAGACAGGGCCAGGTCAAACAAGACCAGTCTGCGCAAGAGCACAACGAGTTTCGGCCACAGTTGCTCCCAGAGTATCACTTACAAGGGCTGTTTAGTCTACTTCTGAGAGCATGGAGCCGCCTAAACCCACACAAGGTGTCAGCGATTCTTTGCTCAAATAGTGGCGAGTTGTGTAAGAGTTATGTTAAATTAATGACCATTTGTATAGCCCAAATAGGCATCTGTTGTTGCTTAGTAGCGCTTTGGCTTCGCCCCAGAGTGTTGCAGGATAAGCATAGGTTCATGGGTGGAAGAGCGTGTGTTGTGCGTGTTCCAAATCGTATGTTCTCTGAACATTGTTCTGCCTTCCCGGCCCTGTGTCTATGGCATTCAAGTGCACCTGTGAAATTCTTAATATACCTGGTAGGAGCAATCCGAGTCTTTCTGGGGTTGGCGGGTTGAGAAGAGGAGAGCCTCGGAGTAAAGCATTTGGCAGGGGAGTTGTGCATGATGGCCAGAGATGGGTTTCCCTCGTGGTGCGGAGAGTGTTGCTCGAAGCTACTATAGGGCAATTGGGGGGCCTGGGAGGCTTCTCAGCAAAGCTGGAAAAGCGCTGTGGCCTTCAGCTCAATAAGAGTAGAGCAAAGAAGGGGGGGGGGGTGAAGGCAGCACCTTACCAGTCACCGAGGAAAGAGTGTAGGAAGGTAAACCTCAAGGGATTTCAAGCGACCTCAGATAGACTGTGAGGGCGAAGCTTGAGGTGCTTTCAGGTCACTCCAAACAGAAGCCACAGCTGTATAAAAGCGGCCGGCTTTTGACCTTGGGCCTTTCACAGAGGTCTAAATGGAACCAGTGGAGGCAGTGAAAATGCCATATTTCCAAAGCAAAACACATTTCCTTCTATATTCCTGACATGAGTGTGCCTATGTGCCGCCATCCTGGGGGTCTCGTGGGATCATGGGAAAGGTCATGTCCACCAGGAGGTAGTTCCCATCTTTTCAGCAGGAACCCTCGCTGGACAGATGATAGTCGGTTTTCACTCATAAAACTCTTGGAATCTCTTGTGAGCTACCTTCAGGTCTTCGCACATGTTAGCCAGCATCTTAGGTTCAAGTGTAACCTGTTGCTAGCAACGTTTGTTGACTTCATCCCCCTGCAACCTAGTTCCAGTGCCAGCATCTAAAACGTGCAGCCCTGTTGACAGCTTGCTTGCTTTATCCCGTGTCTGAACTGCGCAGGCTGCTGCTTTCCTCGGTAGGTTTCTGTGTACACAAATATTCTTTGAAAGCAGAGCTAGACCGGATCTGCCAACAATGTGGCCCAACAGGCTGGAGGAAAACGAGCTCACATCCTCTTACACTGCCCCGAACATGAGAAGGTTAGGAAATTATATTATGAAGTAGTTAACCTGCAAGCTGTTGTCTCCACGAATCATGCAAATAAAGAATATTAAACTTAATTGAATGTTTGTATCCGGTTTCCTTTATCTGTTACTGGTTCTGGCTTTTAGGCTCTAAACTGATCAGGTCCAGCTAATGCTGGTGCTGGCTTTGTTGATCGTCTTGGTACCGGTGGGGACTGGGCTTGGGTAGAATGTCTGAAGAAAGGTTCTAGAGTGAAATTCTGGCGTCCTGGATCTGGAGTGTAATTTAAGCAATATAACCCGAACTGGGGGGTGGGGAGGAGACCTGCCACTTGTACCGGGGTACTAAGTGTTTTGTTTTTTCAAGGTGCAAAACGTATTCAACGTTTCTCAACTTAAAAAAAAAAAAATAGTCATGAATTGGGGGGAGGGAACTACATGTAGTCCTTTCTCTCTTTCCAAGGTGCCTATTCGCGCATCGGGGACATGCCAGGATCACTACATTTCCTAGCATCGTTGAGGGCACGTTAAGTCGGTGGGAAGGGCAGCTTAATGTGTAAAAGAAGGTGGAGGGTGGGGG
Source organism: Ambystoma mexicanum (assembly GCF_040938575.1). NCBI lineage: Eukaryota > Metazoa > Chordata > Amphibia > Caudata > Ambystomatidae > Ambystoma > Ambystoma mexicanum. The sequence continues at coordinate 667,176,165 of NC_090923.1, forward strand.
AATCGGGATGCAGGGAAGCACTTCCCCGATTATCCAGCAGGGGAAGATGATGGCCTTAAACTCAGAGGAGGCTCGGAGCAGGGGATTTACCATGTGAAAGCCCCCGTTCTGAGACTCCTCAAAGGCCGGGAGGCCGAAACCACACCTTTGCCAGGTACTAATAATGGATAACTCCACTACTGCAGAGCATAACTGCAGGGTAACTACAGGCTACCGCTGATGCTGCATATTGTACCTCAGTGTTAATATTGGGTTGACTCTCATGCGGCACATCACATCTGGTGTGATAGCAGGGTAAGTTTACCCATGCATATTGCTCCTACAATGTTATTTGAAGGCAACGTCTACTGAATATTGTCCCTACACTGTTATTGCAGGTAAGCTTTACCACAGCAAACGTGGCCGGCATTGTTATTACAGGGAAAGTCTGCAACCGTGCATTGTAATGGTACTCTACCACTTCACATTATTTGTGCAACAGTGACTAGGTTTGTCCAGATTCAGGCAGAACATGTGGCTGTGGATCATCTATGCTTGGGTTAACCCTTGAGGATCTTTAGCACTGGGATGTCTCTCTACAGCTGGCTTATCCCAAAGGTTGGGGAGACTCCAGGGTGGAAGTGTCTCCCAGACTGAAGAGTCTCCTCGAGTGAGAGATCTCCCGAGATGTGATGTCGCTAGGTTTCGGCTGTCTTCGGCATTTCTGCTTACCGGATCATTGTGGGAAAGCGTGCTATTTGGAGACAATTGCCCAACATATATAGTTTCCTGAAAGAATGAATCTAGGGGATCCCAGGGTCAGCACCCACCAGCAATGTTCAGCGTTTCCTTCCCAGTGCTGAATAGCCCAGCCACACCAGTATACAAACGCCCGTCACCGACTGACCCCCGTTATTACGCTGTGAGGGTAACACTGAAAGTCCAGCCTTGTTCTTACCATGCATTAAATCTGAAATTCTGGAACAACCTCCCCACAACCCTGATAACAGAATACACCCTCAAGAGGTTCAAAAGGAAGTTACATAACAGAAGATCTGTCGGATATGCCTGCGTACATTAATCAAATAACCGTCCCTCCCCATGACTGCAATACTGGACTCTGCAGCACATATGTCGCTTGACTAGCATCCCCCCCCCCATCCCCCACATTTAGCCATTACCTGGTAGCCTCGAATGTGCCCCCCTTGTCCTTGCAAATGCTCATTTGACAGGTTGACACATCTACTTGTTGTATGTTTGTTGTAATATGAATAATCTGCAAGCACCAGAATGTGTGTAACCAATGGGGGTCTTAACAAAAGCATCAGCCACACTATATAACCCCACTGTCAGCTCAGATCCCGAGTGTAAATAAACACACTGCAGGGACGTGTAACCTGATCTCACACTTCCTCTTCCTTGTATGTCACCATTTTGTATTGTACTCGGTTTCCTGTTTTGTTGTATCCGCAAGTGCTTTGAAGTGGCACCCACACGTGGCAGCGCACTGAAACTCAAAAATGAATAAAAGATTAAATCTTGAGGTTCCCCCATTGCCTCGTCATTGTTGTTGTAACCTATCGCGGGGGATTTCAAGTTGCAGCGATTCTGAGCCAGTTTTAATAACGCGAGCAGGCGCCACCGGCCCCCATTGTGCAGCAATATGATGCTTCATTTCCAATGCACCACCACTCCCCAATGCACCATCACTCACTCATGTGCAGAGATCTGTAGGTGCATCCTGCAGTCCGGTGCGAGATACTCCGCCTTTCATACGCTCATGATATTTGCAATAATGGAGTTGGGTAAATATGACATCATACCGGCCCCGACACAATGCAGGTTCTCGCGTGCATCTAACACATGTTAAATGATATTTCACATCAACGATTACAATACCACCACACACTGAAGATTCCACTCAAGAGCTACGGTTCAGAATAGCCGCCATATAGAACACCAAACACTGTGTGTAGTCCAACACACTCCATACGTCAGGGCGAAGACTACTTTCAACACAAACGCCTCACATTTCACACAGGTGTAACACGTGCTAGGTCACCTGACAGTGCGATTCGACGTGTGTCAGGTGGTTCCAAATACGTCTTCTAATTTGCACCGAAGACTGCACCTGGCAGCCTGATTACCCACATTACATTGCGTCCAGCCCCTCGCTTCATATCGTTTTTTCCACACTTTACGGCAGACATTTCAGGTCATGCTTTAGTGAAAGGGGTGGTGTGAACATTGCAAGCAGCAACTTCATCACACCCATTAATGGAGCAGAAATAGTGCTTAAAGTGGGAGGAGAATTCAGGGGGGGGCGCAATCCATGGGGGCCAGGCCTCAGTGCACAGGGGTAGGTGGTGTAATTGTTTGGCAATGGGAGCCAAGCAAAAGAGATGGGGTGCGCTGCATTCATTACATTTGGAGGGCTCCTCTCTGTTTCTAATCACAGGGTCCAAGCCCTTCTGGCAGGCTGCCTGATGGGATCGCAGCCTGTCATTAAGCAACTAAAGGAGAAGAGCACAACAAAAGAAATGATGAACACTTCTTTTTGGTTTCTTCATGGGAGGGACCAACCCCCTCAAGCAGCCCTTTCACTTCACATATCCGTGCAGTTAAAGGGCTGTCTGCAGGGTCTGCACTGCTGATTAAGAAACAGAAGGAGATGTCGAGGCACTGTCATTCTTTTGGTACTCCCGGCTCTCCCTTTTTCTTATCAAATGCTAACCCCCACAAGCTGCCCTGTAACCATTTGGCTATGTCGAGTCAAAGGATTCCTGATGTGGTTGACTTGTCTAAGGATAGTGGGGTGGAGGCGGGGGAGGGACAGGCAGAGCCCTGGATCAGAAGCCCTTTTTTGGAGATTGCCAGGGCTCCGCCCGTGGCCCTCTTAAAACCCTGAGCAGAAGAAAAAAAAAAACACCTGGCTGTAAAACTACTGTCGGGTAGAGCAAGTGGTAAAATTACACAAGCATAAATGTGGTACTGACAGTACATCCCATGATACAATGAAAATGCTGCCAGGAAAGGATGTAAATTATCTCCCAAAATACAACCAATTGCTAGCTACTTTCAACATGATCCACACCCACAATTAGCTGCTTCAGCCTTCAACTCGAAATGTTAGTTAGGAGTGGACACGGAATAATCACATTTTAACAAAGGAGTGGTTTGTGCTGCAGGAAAATGTGTGTTAAATATTGGTAAAAGTACTTGCATACCACGGGCAGGCGATATGTAGGGTGACCAGATTTTTAAAATAAAAAAAAAACTGGACGGGCCACCGACATAGAAGTGGGACTACAGTTTCGCCACATAGGACATGATTAAATTGTAGTCCTACATCTACAAAGTACATGTAAGAAGCAAACGGTGGGCGACACGGAGGTCTTGACTCGGGAGACCACGAGATATTGCTGCAACTTATTCCATGTGTACATATGTCCTGAACACCTCATGATGCCTCCTTCCATTCCACCAGCAGAGGCTGCTGGTCATTTCCTGTTCCCGTTATGTTGCTGGACCTCTGCTCTTCCCCGCCTCCAAATACAACGTCCTATTTCTATATATGTATCGTTGCACGTTCATTTCCGGGTGGTGCACCTGGTTTGCCTGTGGGCTCGAGGAAAAACTCACGGGTGGTGCAGACATTCTACTTCAAAGCTCTCATTAGAGGAGAGAAGTCATGGAGGAAGGGGGAGGGCGTTTCATGCCCTCCCCCGGCCCGATTTCAGCATTTGTTTGAGTGTCACTGGCAAACAGCGGGACAATAGGCAGCCATTCCAAAACCCGGGACAGGGTTTGAAAACTAAAAAAATGCCGGGACAAAGGGCAAAATACTGGGACGGTCCCGGGAAAACCGGGATGTCTGGTCACCCTAGCGACCAGGGGTGGACTGGCCTATAGGGAACTCTGGAGATTTCCCGGTGGGCCTCTGCACCCTGGGCCTCTTTTGTGTGATATTTCCAAATGTTCTCATAGGAAAAGCATTGGGCTTGCTGAAAATATGTCAAATGGGGCCACTTTGAAACTTATTTCCAGGGCCTCTTTTAGTCCCCAGTAATTAATTCCAGGGCCTCTTTTAGTTCCCAGTCCACCCCTGCTAGCGACATGGCATAATTTCCTTAGCACTAAGATTCCTGCTCTGGAGACTGGTACTCTCTCGTAGAGCAGTACTTTACCACCAGCAATGGGCCCCGCCTGGGATGCTTGGCCGTCACAGGCTCTTTAATACCATCTGACCATTAGACAACTCCGCCCTCCCCCACTCTGGCCCTGAACATTGCATGTTTAGACTGGTTAGGACACTTTTCATGCTGCATGCTTACAGTTCACTTCAAACACCACCGTCTATGATTCACAGAGCGCACTCTGCGTTTTGCACCATGTGCTCTGAATTTTCCAGCACAAACATCAAGTTGATATGCAGACTGGGATGCTGTAGCCGGAGACTTACTTTAATCGCTGTATCTGAGAAAGGGCAGTTTTGTGAATATAGGTTTACGGAAAGGGGCCTAAAAAGGGTAGGTTTGGCTGACTCCTCTTAGACATTCTGGGAAACTAAGGGTGCCATGGTTACAGTGAAATGGGAAAACGGGAACAGTACAGAACATAGCGATCAAAGGGCAGGTAATGGAATGCCAGCCTGAGTTTAAGGTTGGTCCAAGCAAAGTGGGGGCAAAGGGCTGTAACTGGCCCTTCATGCCTTTAAACTTGGGGGTGATCGCTATTCACACTTTGGGGTTCCCAGAGGTTAAAATAGTTGAAAGTATTTTAGATTTTTGGCAGAAGATGCTCTCTGCGTGTAATGCACATGCCCAACCTACTGTAAAAAAAGGGGGGGGGTAAACCAAGATGGCAGCCACAATGCGAATAGCAAAGGTAGCAAGTCCCTTTTCAATTTCCATTGTGGTGAAGAAAGAGTAGCCTGGCTGATCAAGCAAGCCAGATGGGGAGGATAAAGGTGTTGTTGAGGGATGTCTTGGGGCAAGGGACAGGATGGAGAGGGTGAGAAGAAAATGGCAGCAACTGGGGGAGGCGCATTGGTCGCTGGAAGGCGGGTATAGCGTTCTTTTTTCGACAGTAATTACTTCATGGACTTTACCACAAAATAAATGCTTCGAATTTTCATCTAATTGTTTTGGGAATTGTGGGTTAAGTGGTCAAAAGTGGGTGCAAAGGCTCTTGGGGTAGGGGCAGTAACGAATGGAAAGAGGGTAGCATGCCGGGAACCCCCACAAATTGAAAACAAATGTAGATGAACAAATTCGAAGTCATTACTTTGTGGTAAAGTATCGCAAAGTAATTCCAGTCAGCAAAAGAGCATGGAACCCAGAGGCGGACACTGGCACATGGCTGCCATGATCGCAGCCACGTGATTGGCTAGGTGCCATTTACCAGGGGTGACATATGTTTCACGGTAGGTAATTGTATTAACGTAACGCAGGGTTTGTTGCACAATTACATACTTCCCGTGGCATGGCATGTGTGAAGTAAACCAGGGCGTTTTCTCGAGGACTGCCTTAAAGTTAATATCCCTGCCCCACAAGACACCATTGAACGTACCCTCTAAACGGATTCACGGTCCACGCTGGTAGGATCTATCCCATCCCCGACATCATCCCTCTCCCCTTATACCTGCCATGCCTCTCCTTGCGTCCTTGTTTCTTGTATCCAGGACCCCAAGTTCTAGACACGCTTGGGGTCTCTGAGCCCACAACAGCGGTGATTGGTGCCACGTGAACACTTGGTAACAGAGCATAGCACAGCTTCTTTGCCAGCGTCCGCTGGGACAGTAGGCGCTGCATTGCAGACACTTAGGACAGGAGATGGGACTGTGTGAAGAGGACACAGTCAGCACTCACCCTCTGGACGAAGCACTCAGCCACGGCGTGCGCACTGCTGCAGCACTCCAGCTCCTCAAGCAGCTCACTGGGAAAAGAAAGAACGGCACTGCATGTTAGACAACGTGTTACGGGAAACCGAGATCACTACAAATCTGCACACATTAAAAGCAATGTAAGACATCAAAACCAATGTAAGTGCAAGCGTTAGAAGGAGAGATACGAGAATGAGCTAGAGGAAATGAGCAGTGGTAAAAGGTAGGGATTTTGCCAAATCGGAGCAACGCCAGGATCTGAAACCGGATACTCTCCCAATGTTTCGGACTATGGCCCCCATGATCCCTCAACATTAACTATGCTGACCTGGGCTAACGGGCGTTTGTAATGCAATGCATTTTACAAGCCTGTCCTAACCGAAGACCCAAATACAACACAGCAGAGCCCAGACCCCGTTCCTAAATGGGCAGGAAAATCAAGGGAATGGGTTCAATTTACTACATATGGATTCAACTTGGCTATGTGACCTTTGGCTACGTCCCCACAATCTCTACTTAATGGAATCCTTTGCTCCAATTCTGATAATGCAGGTACAAAACAAAAACAGAGTAAAACTAAAAAATAACGACATGTGACTTGATGGGTAATTTATCCCACAAACCAAATGCCCGCCCATTTACATTTTAAACCACTTTTGGTCTCCATGTACAACATACATTGCTCAGAATTATAGGATGAAAATGTTATCTTACAACGACCCTGAAAGTAGGGTCCTATATCGACCAAATATGGCATCGAATGCACAAGAGAGACATTTTGGTTGGTTTCACATGTGGCATCAATCACATATCAAGTCACACACCGGCTTTTGTAGTATTACACATTTGGTGTATTGTGTGCCATCAGTAGCACAATACAGATGTGTGTATAGTGAGTGTGGGAAGCTGGACTATAACGAGGGTCAGGCATCCGAGGCGATCCCTGACTGGAGGCCCATCATGAGTGCAATTGGCTGGCCCAAGTTCCACATGTCCAGGGAACTCGCATGCTGATAGGAAGGGAGAGGAAGGTAGAGGCACATGGCGGACTTTAATGAGGGACTATCAAGTAAATCACCCAAAGGCAGAGAGTAAACCAATTCAACAGATTGCTTTTAGGAATTTTCTGAATTTCAGGCGACAATCCTCTGCTTTGATGTTTAAAAGGTAGTTTGTGTTGAGAGAGAGGTGCCTTCTGAGAGAACCAACCACTGTCCTGGTTTGTTTTTCTAGAGGTGATAGAGGATAGTCTTCCCAGTGTTGTGGATCCCAATTAAAGGGTGGGCATGTTTTTTTTTTAATGTATAGTGGGATGTAGGAGGGGCCACACCCAGTGATTGCATTATATAAGATACAGAGGGCTTTAGAGTCAACAGTTTCCTCCAGAGGGAGCAAGTGTAGGGTCTTCACGGCTGGTGAAAAGTGATTCCAATGTTTTAGCCTCAACATTACTCATGGTGTTTTATTCGGTCAAAAGTACTGGGACTGTGCATGGTAGGGAGGCCCACGTACAGGCTATTGAAATATTCCAGTCTGGTCAGCAACAATGCACACGTTACTGCCACTTTATTCTGCATGTTGAGAAAGAACATGCTTCGCTTGAGCATGTGAAGGTAGAAGCAGCAGGTTTTGAGGCCCCCTAATCTGCCTGCTGAACGATCTTGTTATCAAAAAAGAATCCCAGGTCCTTGCCTTCTGTGATGGGAGGAGGTGGGTGGGTGATGCTGCTTGGCAATTAAAGTGACCGAGGCAAAGGACTTCCATTTTGGATGCGTTCAGACAAAGCTAGTTGTCAAGTCAACTGCTGTCATGGGAGTAGATTTCCTGTGTCCGTCTCTGTCTGCGTCTCTGTCTGTGTCTCTGTCTGTGTGTCTGTCTGTGTGTCTGTCTGTGTGTCTGTCTGTCTCTCTCTCCCTCCCCCTCTCCCCCTCCCCCTCTCCGTGGAGTCCAGCTTTTCAAGCACCATTTCCGACAAGCTCCAGAGTGGAAGAGAGCGAGAAGCCCCAGAGTGAGGAAAGTACCAAGAAGCAGCGGATTGGGGAGAAAACCGAGAAGCCCAGGAGAGGGACGAGAACCGAGACATCCCAGAGTGGTGGCAGAAGAGACAAACCCTGGAGTGGGGAAAGAAAAGAGAACCAAAAAAGCCACAGAGTGTGGAGTGAGACTGAGTAGTGGCCCAGAGTGGAGAAAGTAGTAAGACATCACAGAGTGGGGGGGTAATAAGGAGCAAAGCCCCAACATGGGGAAGAGACTGAAACAACCCAGAGGAACGGGAGCAAGAAAGAGAAAAGAGAAAGACTTAGAAACGTAGAATGGAAAGAAAAACACAGAGCTCAGACGGGAGTCCTGAGACGCTCTCCAGCAGGACATGTATGACTGGAACTATAAACGTAGGCAAAAGACCAAGGGGTGGGGGCTAGAAGCCAGCAGCCAGCAGCCAGCCATCCCTTTCATTCGGCAGCTCCCAAAGCAGGTGTTATTTCCTTTTGGGAGGAAGGGACAGGAACTAGGTTGGATTAGGATTCTGGACCACAGACCTTTTTTATGTTTAGACTTCCTGACAAGAACCCTTTTACTTGGTCTGTTTTAGAGTACGGTTTGGAGCTGTAGGGAGAGCTTACGCCTCCTTTTTCCTTTAATAAAAGTTGAAACTATCATGCTTCTGTGTCAATCTCCTGATTCTGACCTAACAATTCACAAAGCCACACTGGACACGGAGTAACATTTAAAATGGGCTTTTGCTGTGCCCTCACCTAGTGCTTACAATCCCAGCGCCTTTCTGACATCACAGTGATGCTTTCTCTGTGCTCCCATCAACCATTTACAGTACAAACGCCTTGCTGACCCTTAATGTTTAGCAAACACCAACACAGTTATGGTGGGTTTATGAAAGCTTGCAAGGAGCCTTTCCATCTGAAATGGGAAAGTAGAATAAGCTATTTCAACCACATCACATGCCACAGCACCACCGGTTAGCCATCACTGGATGCTCATGTCCAGTTCAGAGCCACAAGAGCACTGCATTGTGGATATGCAAATTAGCTCAAATGCACGTGTTTCTACTCCAGAAAAGTGTCTAGCACTCTCCTATTTTATTCACAGCCTTTTCAAGCCACTGTAGACATCTCTCAAACTAAACTTGAGGTGAACTTCCAGTGATGGCTACTAGGTGGTGTTGTGACATGTGAGACTTGGTTAAGTGTTTAATTCTACTGAATCTTTGTGTGATAGTTAATATAGGCTCTCGCTAAGGAAATGCCCAGCACTTCCCTTTTTGGCCTCAGAGGAATAGTTTGGTGCTCTCTGTACGCTCATCCAGCACTTACATTCTTGTAACCTCTCCAGCCCAGAGTGATATTTTACATAGGCACGAAGTGTGCCCTTGCCAAGCACTTATATTCTCAAAGCCTCTTTGACTGTTGGGCGACAGCTTTCAGTATGCCAATCCAGTTCTTACATTCCCACTGACTATTTGGCCCCCGGGTTTAACATGGGCTACCACTGCTCCCATGCCCAGCTCTTGCCATTCCCATAGTCGCCTGTCAGTGATATCCTGCATGACCTCTTGCTGCGTTCCCAGCCAGTACTAGCATTCCTCCAGCTCCAGATTCTGCCCCAGGTTAAGACATGATCCCTTGCTGCACCCCCGCCAAGGCGCTCATTCAAGGCTAGAGGTCACCTCAGTATTGACACTCCCCTAGCAGAGCCATCATTAGCACAAGAATAATAATAATAATACATTTCATATATAGCACTACACGCCCATAGGTCTCAGAGCGCTGAAATAACAAGGCATTTGTTACTCAATGTATCCACCTAGGAAGGATGAAAAGCGGAGTAGACCCTGCTGGGATTCGAACCTGCCACAGCAGACTGCACACAGATATATGGTGGGAGCGCTTAGCTCACAGTGCTATCTGACCGGCTAGATTTGTTGTAATATTGGTCCCCTGCCTGATGGCCTAACCTGCACAGACCTTACTCCGGCCACGGAGAGCGTACAGCGGCACAGGGGCTGCCACTGCATTCCTGCAGCGCTGCATTCACGCTCCATGGCCTCGACCCCTGTCCAGCACAGACATTCCTTTGCCATTTAACCCTGACCCATACTGCACATTCCCATACCAGATGCCCCTCTCCAGCCTGAAGATCTAGCAGCCCGAATGTGTATAAACAGAGTAAACCTCGGCACTGAACTGCGTTCTGCCACAATTGCCTATAAAAGGGGGCACTGCTTAGCATCGCTGCACAATGCCCCCGTGGGGATCCTTTAGAAAAATCATAGAAATGGGAATGCACAAAGTAGGCACAGAAACGGCGAAGACTTCCAGATGTGGCAGGGTTAGAGGTCAGGGGATTTAGTTACATTTGCCTGGTGTGCACTTTTGTTTTACATCTGGCCTGGCTGTTTTCGGTGCGCTGAGAAGGTGACATTGTTCGACACCAACCCCATCTCATGGAATGTTACCACATGCGCATAAAATGGCACCGTCGTTGCACAGCGCAGGATCCCAAGAACGGGCAATTTCCAACAGAACAACGGCCCCAAATCTCTCGGGTTAGTCGAGTATCCAACCCACAGCAATACCAGCGTGCTAAACCCAGTGGCAGATTCAAGGCAAAGGGCCCCGTGGGCAGCACCTGACAAAGGGCCCTAGGTGGGCAGGTCAAGGAGGTGAAGCTTAGGGTGGGCGTAGTTAATTGTGGTCACGAGTGCACAATGGCGAACTTTAGGGACAAAAGCTATTTTTTATAACGTTGTCTTTATTACAGTTACCTGTGTCTAGGGGTTTTGACTAACTGGAAACAGCTGGGCCTCCCCAGCAGGCTTTGCTATCAATGGTAATATCGGAGGATCAAGCCTGAAACCATTGTTGGAAATGAACATGTTTCAAGGCTAAGGGCGAAAGGGAATTACAGCTTATGAAGACCACACAATTTCCCAGAAAGAGGTCTCCAAGAAAGCTAGTTGGATCCAATGTTTGTAATTACAACTGTGGAAATGTTTTACAAAACTACAAACCCTTGTCCAAATATGTCTTTAATAAGTACACGTCACAGTACAATAAATTCAGTATTGTGCAAAAAATAAAAACTTCTGTGCAATAAGGAAAGTAAAGTAAAGGCACAATTGCCAGCTAAGCTTCATAAAATAATGCCATGAGAAGACGTCAATAATAAAGTGTCCATTCATATATTGCACACCACAAAATTCTCTTGGTTTACACAGTAAAACCTGGCATTCTTTTTTGATTGACCTGTTTCTATAATGTATATATATTGTCAGGTTTATTTATTATGTGATTTGTGCACTTTTTGAGGCATTGCTAAACAAATAATAATTTACCCTTTGATTACCAAGCTTTATAAATACTGCTATGCAGTATACCTGGGCAAATCATGAAATCTCATCGTGCCTGATCTACCAACATTGGGAACCCATAAAAGCAATTCAGTTTTCAACTTTTGTTATGAACTCTCAAGAGTCACTAAACTCGAGTTAATGATAATTATTGGTTATGTAAATAGCGATTCGCCAAACCACTATACATACAACATATTCACATACAATAATCACCCAACTAAAGTTGGCACCGATGTATTAACCTTGGAAGGATGAAAGCCTGAGTTGGCCTTAGCAGTATTAGAATCTTTGACCTGCAGATCAGACACACACATCACAGAAACAAATGCTCAACCCACTGAGCTACCTTGCTACATAATAATATACTGTCCATTTATATAGCACACAACATAAAGTTTGCTTGGCATATACGTGAAAACCTTGATTCAGGATTAGAAAAATAAACATCTCACCTTCTTTTCACTTGACCCATTTCCATAATGTATATATACATTGGGAGCCCATAAAAGCAATTCGGTTTGCTACTTTTCTGATTGGTCACCCCAGGTGGCACCCCATTGTTCTAAACTATGATCATTATGTGTGCGCTCGTACTTCATGCCACCCCTGCATAAGTCAGTGCCCCATTTGCGCCCCCCCCCCAGCCAAAAGCACCTGGACAGCCACTGCAAAGCACACTAAGCATTTGTGCGGCGCATTTGCTGTTTGGGGGCCCAAACTGGGAGGAAAGTCAGCTGTCGAGACTGCCAACAAGTGATGTGTGGACCAAGTGAAGCAACACTTCCGTTTTTGCCCCTTGAGGTGCCTCAATGATCCTACTGACCCCCACTCTTTCACCATTCTCTCATCGCCGGCGGCCTGATAGCCATTTCTGTGGGTTTACATGGTATTTAGAAGACATCAACATTCTGCATCAACTATACTGGGTGCATTGTACATGCGAAAAACCCCTGCTTCCTGCCTGCATTTCATCAACACCTGGATGTGCACTAATTGGCTTAAACTGCCTGCACCACAAAGCTGTCACAACCAAACACCACTCTATGCACGCACGCATCTCGGTTTCATGGGAAACCTGAACATTTGGTTAATGTCTTCCACACGACCCTCCCTTTTTGCCCCCTCTTGCTCGCCTGCTTCGAAGCCACTTGTGGCATTCAGCGTTTTACAACTCGAAAATATATAGCTAAATACAATACATAGCTTCCAAAAGGATCCATGTCACGAGGGTCTCCTTTTTCCAGTCCAAGCTTTTTAACCAACAGCAGTTGAATGCTGGGATTTGAAGTCCTTTGTTTATAATAAAAAGTTGAACTGCACGTGACAACGTGAGATGTGATGTTGGCCATCCAGGACGGAAGAGGTTGGCCCCCAGGATAGGGGGAGGGTTGGGGGTTGGGTGGCTCAGTGTGGCACCTCATGGAGTCATCCACTCGGTCTCTCCCGACTTCCATTGTAGGAAGGAACCCTAATGACGCCTAATGCACCCGCTGCCCCCCATAGCGACACCACTGTCTGGAGTCACAGCCGGGGCAGCCGGGGCTCAAGTCGAGGATACACGCGGGTGGACAGAGTCCATCTACTTTTTTCAAAGGGTGGACTCAGTCCCCCCCCCCGGCTAAAGTGAGAAACATTGAAAGTCTTTGTTGAATGTAGGAATTAAAGCAATCCCAGGGGTCGCTGTTGTCAGGTTTGCAGGCCGGATGCTACACCACTGCACTATATTACCTGATGAAAAAGAACAAGTAAAGGTGAAATGTCCCATGTCGGTATTGCATGTTCCAGGGAAAACATTAGTATTGGTTATTGGAGTTTAAAACATGCACACATTTTAACGTTTTAAAAAATACTATTAGAAGAAAATCTCCTCTCTTTGGTTTTGTGTGTGTGTTGATTTTATGAAAGGCAAATGCCATTCTTCCTGTGCAAATAGGGTGGTTATGCAAAGCCATTTTAATGAAATGTGCATATTTTGATATGCTCATTCGGGCGATGACACACCCCACTGCGTTTGTTGACGAGTCCTCCCACTTTTATTTTTAGGACTTGACCCCTGGTCTCCGCAGACATATATTGTGTTGTAATGTATTTCCCTCCCCTGCTCCCTCCTTGACCTGCGGGCGCTTTGAAACAGTATTTTCTTATTGTATAAGCACCTAAATCAAACAAGCAATAAAACAATCCACAACGAAGGATTGCCATAGGTCACCAAATATGCCACCTAGTGATGTCACCAAGGGTTTATTTTTCATTCTAAACCCAAATTAAATTAACTGTCCCGAAAATATAATTTCAAACTCCAACACATACAATTAATTTCACTGGAGTGCTAGTCCTCACTTACACGAAAAGCCGCTACTTTGGAATTGATCAAATATCAACAGCAGCAAATCCAATTTACCCAAAATAAAGTGGTGATGATCATTCTCGACGGCAAACCATGGGATCCCATCGAACTGGGTTTGGAAACCCTCTATAGTACCCTAGTTGGGAAACAGATCTTACAAACGGCCTTACTTTCCAATGTCCATGAGGAAATAGAAGGGAACCCCGATGTTCCCTCTGAACAACAATCTAACGGCAAAGACAGACACATGGAGGAAGCCCCCTCTACCCCCCCCCCAACACTGAACAACTGCCCTCACCAGTCTGAAAACAGTCACAATCTCTGGAGGTTCAAATGAAATCAGAAACCACATATTTACAAATCTGTCGCCTAACCACATGAGAAGCCTGTATCAGCCAGACAACTATCTTGCAGTACCCCACCAAATTCCCAGCCCTTGTCCCAAACTGACGAGCCCTTTGGGCTGCTCGTCACTCGTGTTCAAACGGTGAACCTCGCCTCTGCCTCCTTTGGCTTTGCTAAAGAATATCAGGTCTCTCCCCTGTATTCGGTTGTGGTGGTTGCGGACTTCTACGGTCTTGGTAATTTGTAATGTAACTGTGTACTCACTATCCACCGATGAACCATCACCTCTTTACGCCATATTCAGCAGGCTTTATCTTTAATAGTGAGGTCAACTCAGTCCAGCTTTCCCACAAGTTAGCGTTCCACTAAACATCCAAACAAAATACATACAAATAAATGTCTGCTGCAGTACACCCACCTTCACTATACTTTCCCTGCTGCAAATGCCTGTCCTATGTGTCTCAACAGGGTCCACAAATCAAGATATCTCCAACAAGATTTTCGGCATGTTTGGGTAAAATTTAAAATAACAAATACAATAAATAAACCGCTGTCCAGAATATCACCAGATTAACAAAGTTTCACGAGATGGACCACACTCGCACTTCTCACACAGGCTGGTACAAATCCTTCCACAGGTTTTTGCTGTTGCTAAGAGGCAGAAATTGGCCTATGAGAAAATGCAAAGAAAACACAAGCCAGTGCATGCAGTCACGGATGACTCTACTGTCAAATTGCAGGAAAGGGGAACAGGACAGAGTTCTAGGAGAAAGGACTAATTTAAAATTGGCAAGGAACATGGCCTTTAAAAATTGAGAAGGCCTGGTGAAGAAGGCTAAGCAAAGGCCATCATTAGCACATTTATTTGAGCATGCGTCCCCATTTGACTGATTAAAAGGAGATTGTGATTATTGTAAAGCTGAGCTGGAGAATGAGTAATATATACATTCACCTAAAGGGAATTTGAGGATTGTACACTGGGAGCTAAACTGGAAGACCTCACAACACACCTTCACCAACTGGAGATTGTGAGGGGTTCATGAAAAAGAGGGAGCTGGAAAAAGGAGGAATGGAATGTGGAGTTTTGCTTTTATTTAGCCAAAAAGGTATATTTGGCTTCCGCCGTAAAAATTACATAAATATCAATGAAACCGAAGGTAAAACAATAAAAACATCAACATTTGATCTGTCTGCAATTGGTAAAAGTCCTAATTATATTGTTCATCTATTCATAAAATATGTATCTCCCGCTCCACTGATTCCTTCATAAACAAGAACATATCAAATATAAAATCTTCATATTTTGAATGCGTTATTAGGGACATAGCCTACGTACATCTAATATTGTTCTTTAAAAAGTGTGGCCTCAGACATCTCCTTCCTTGCAGATCAATACAAAGTGTACGAGATTTCCCAGTTTTCCTAACCCACAAGGGCATGCCCTGTCCAGTCCCCGCCATGGTGTTCTTGTGCGTACCGGGAAAACATTCAACCCAAGCATTAGAATTAGAATTCTCCAGCACTCATGGGAATTCATCTTTGGGATAAAATTACAGAGGGCTTCCATGGCACAATACTCTGTATACATTCCCATGGACAGAAGTCTCGAGAAGTCCTTCCTAATATGAATCCTTTCCTCTTTTCTAGCCTGCAACCTTCTCCGCTGCCCATTAGACATTGTTCATAAGTACTCTGATTGCTTAGCCCCCATTTTAACAATGTCACTCCTGAGAATCAGCGATATTCGCCCCCCACGGTGCAGCCTCTCTTCTCCATGAGAGCATTCTTTATGTCAGGATTCATGGGGGGGGGTCTAACTGGACTTTCAAAATGAACTGCACAAAGTGTATATGGACCTGGCTTCCCTCAGTATGAATCTTCAGCTTATTCGTAAATGTAGCCCCTGGGGCGGCTGGGGTCAAGCCCATCAGTCTGCTCAGAAAGAGATTCTGTGTGATTTTCAATTTTGGGCAAGAGGCAAAACCCCACAGCTCGCTTCCATACAGGGTTGCTGTGTTTATCTTTGCATTCAGCACTTCATTGCATTTATCTAATATCTCATCTTTTCCCCTCATACATAATGGTGGAATCTTTGAAGTCCACGCTGGAGACCAAGTAATAATACTGGGTCACACAACCGCTCTCATATGGGGCCCAAGATGGGCACGTCTTTATATCTGATTCACGACAATATGTTCAAGTATCCATAATATACCATACTTCTTAGAGAAAGGAAGATGAGTCTTTCTGATTCATATCAAAAATGATTTATCCATAGTAGTTCAAACAAAAAGCTATCACTAATAATCCTTAGTGAGGAAGCAGTTGCCACAATCCACATGTATTAGACTAAAAAAGCCAATGCATTTCGGAAATTATTTCCTTCATCAGGGCGAGTCTAATTATATAAGTCCAGCAAGCAAGTATATAACATAACAAATGCAAGTATGTGACATAAATTCATATAATGGTGACAATTCAAACGAATCATACATTGAAAAAAATCTCTGAAGTCCCCTTAAACTTATTTCCATCTGTTTAGCTATCCGTTTGTCATGCTCCGTCCATCGCCCTTCCCTCGAGAACACTACGCCAAGACATTTAAATGTTCTGGCCACCTCTATTCTTTCTCCGTTTCTGCTCCACCTACCCCGGGGTTTACCTCTTCTGAAGACCATAATCTTGGTTTTGGATACATTTAATGACAAGTTAGGGTTTTTAAAAAAGTCAACTGCGTACTTTTATTCATGGGTTTAAATATCAGTTCAAAAAGGCCCAGTGCCTTTCAGCCGCAATAAAGAGCTGTCAGCAGAACGGCTAGAAGACCAAGAGACTGCACTCTGAGTTGCCAAGGATGCAGGGGTTCTAGAACCCGATCTTATTAAGCATTTAACAGAGGACTGTGGATGGAGCATTTGGTGTAAATCAGAGGCATAGTTATAGGAAAACACAGTGTGCATTTAATGCATCCATTTGGGTATTCATTATCATTGCGTTGCGCCTCGCCTATATCAATTGCAAAATGTTCCTGCCCACCTGAATATTTGGAAAAATGTTTTATGAGTTATGGTTCACAAAACCTTTCACATATTATACAAAGAGATGATAAATGCATAACAGTTCAAATAGCTCAATATGGTTAAAATACATAATCACATCTCATCAATTCATATTTGCATCTAATCAAGCCAATAATTGTCAATATCAATGAATATAATGCGGAAAGTGCATAGTCAGGCCTGCACATTTCCTAATAGCAAATATTGCTGCAAGTAATTGCCATTCAGTTTGATTGGCCATCCCGAGTTATTCTAGCTTACTCTGCAGGGTCTACCATTGAGACTACAGCAATGCTCTACACCATGGGTGCACAACATACGGCCCGCCATGCTGTTTTGTCCGGCCCGCGAGGCACAAAGACTTTCCTAATGGAGGGCGGCCCGCAAGCAGAATCGGCCGCCCTCCATTAGGAAAGTCTTTGTTGTCTTCCGGGCCGGACAAAACTCTGGCCGTCATTGGCTCAGCACACACACACCACGTCGCTCCTACAAGCCACGTAGTGCGTGTGGTGTGTGCTGCACCAATGGAGGGCCAGCACTACGGCTGGCGTGGCCAATAAGGCTTGATGCCGGAAGGCATTTCAGCCTTGCTTGCCACGCCAGCCGTAGTACCACTCCACTTAACTTGCCAGCGTTCCAGCTAGCCTGCCTTCCAGCATGTCCGGTAAGTGGTCCATTTGTTTGTGTTTGTGTGTCGGGTCTGTTCTGCTGCATGTTTGTGTTGTGTATGTTGAGATAGGGGGGTGAGAGGGGGGTCGGATGTGCATGAAGGTTTGTTTTTGAATGTTTGTGTTGTGTATGTTGAGATGGGGGTTTGTATGTGTGCATGCTTGCTAGCTTGTATGCTGATTTGGGGTTGTGGGGGCTTTGGGTCTGTATGGGTGCATGCTTGAGTGTGTGTGCTGAGTTGGGGGTGGGGGGTTCAGGTTTGTATGGGTGCTTGCTTAAGAGTGTGTGTGTGCTGAGTTGGGGGGCTGGGGGGGTTCAGGTTTGTATGGGTGCTTGCTTAAGAGTGTGTGTGTGCTGAGTTGGGGGTGGGGGGTTTGGGTCTGTATGGGACATAGTGTTTGGTTGGGGGTGAGGGGCCCATGGGTCATAGTGTTTGGTTGGGGGTGAGGGACATGGTGCATAGTGTTTGGTTGGGGGTGAGGGGGACATGGGGCATAGTGTTTGGTTGGGGGTGGGAGCCATGGGGCATAGTGTTTGGTTGGGGGTGGGGGCTATGGGGCATAGTGTTTGGTTGGGGGTTGAGGGAGCCATGGGGCATAGTGTTTGGTTGGGGGTGAGGGAGCCATGGGGCATAGTGTTTGGTTGGGGTGGGAGCCATGGGGCATAGTGTTGCACTCCAAGAGTGAACTCAATAATAAAGCTAAAACAGGCACAGTTAGGAGATGTACATCCTTTGCTTTTTGAGGAAACCTGACTCAACGAAGGCCATACTCCTCTTGGGCAACCCAAACAGCAAACTATAGCAGTCCAAAAACGGAATGTCCAATCTAGGGTCAATTAAATATATATAATTTAATTAAAAATACGATATACAATAACTAAATAGAAATAAATTATAACAATGGAAAATGTGTGGTACAAAATGTAAGTTTGAAATGTAAATAAAAATCGTTACCCCTCAAAGACATTCTTTTTCCATGTGTTTAATACAAATTGGGGGTTGAAACAGCCTCCTGCCACGCCCCGACTACCGTCTCACCCACATTTACTTTTCGGCCCACTATAACCCTCATCTAAGGTACTTTCGGCCCTCTGTCAAAATCAATGTGCACCCCTGCTCTACACCCACAAATGTGTGGCCTCAGCTCCCAACTCAATCAAGCAACTTCAGGATGGATATAATCTTTATGTTTTTTAGTAGGTTTACAATCATAACAGATAAGATAAACACACATCTGGAAAAAAACAAAATTGATACGAACATATAACACAAGAATCACCACAATAGGTTAAATCTCACTAAGTAACATGTAGAGGATAAACAGACATTTTAGGTATCCAGTTCTAGGAACCTACCCCAAATCTGATCAAATAAGCTCATTTTTTTGTCTCTGACGAGGATAATTCTCTCCATTCTGGCCCCCTGTTTTAGGTCTGAGATCCATTCTGCAAACTTAAGTCTTTCCACATCTTTCCACTTACTTAAAATAACTTTTTTGGTAGAGTTAGAAGCCGTGTAAAACCAACATCTTTGAGGATTTACGAGTTCAGCCACCAATTCATATTCACCCAGAATCACACTTAGAATCGAAATCCAAATCAAGCAAGAGAATCTCATTCATTTTTCTGAAACCTTCCTCCAATAGTGCCTCAGTTCATGGCATTCCCAAATCATATAGTCAAACGTCCCTTTAGTATGTCTGCATCTCCAGCACCCCTCTGAGTCAAGAAGACCCCTTACATGTAGCCTTTCAGGTGTCCAAAAAACCTTGTTCAATATCTTGATCTGATGACTTCTCTCACCCAGATTTAGAGATGTTAAAGCCACATTTTTGCAAATGTTGACCACCTATTTTCGCTCATCTCTGTGTCAACAGTATCTGACCATTTGACCAATAATTCTGAGTTTGGCTCCTTGTATTGACTCCGCTTTTTGTACATTCTTGAGGCCATGTGGCCTTCTGCTTTAAATTCCTTAAACCAGGTATGCCACCCATTGTCTACATCAGGAATTCTGTACATCAGTGCCTTCTTTAGCTTTCTATATTCCCCCAGAGTACAATCCAGGAGACCTTTACTTGTGGACGATTGATTAAAATTGAGCCGTTTTTATCCATTCATTAGGTCTTCCAGACACTGGATGCCCCCTAGCAGCCAGTTAGGCCAGAGAAGGGATTTCCCATCCACCTTTATGTCAGGATTCAGCCAGATTGAGGTGATGGAATTACCTACTATATCCGGTTTGCTTTTCTTCATAAGAGCTCTCCAACATGCTCTGATATAATGGATGGATATAATCTTAAGCCTTATTTCATACAGGGCAATGCTACAATGGTTATTATCAACCGCTATGCAGTATCTCCAGAAGCCTTGAGTAAGGATTCTGAATGGGACTGGCTCAGCACGTTTTTTCCTTTAAATTCCTAAGGTCCCGGGTCATCCTTATTAGAAATGACCCATCTTCCTCGTTTACCAATAGTCATTTTCAAGCCTCCTCTATTTTGAATGAGCTCCATCGTATGTAATCCTTTAAGCAGTCCTTGGAGTGACCTTTTCTGTACATTTCCTAGAAGTGGCCGGCCAGGACACTGCTCATAGGGCTCACTTACCATGTATTTCACTTCCACATTGTAACCCATTTTTAATAGACTGCACGGATGGGCACACACCAGATCAACCAAGGCACAGCATAGCAGTTAATCTTAGAAGAGTGTAAAATCTCATTATTCTGCAGTTCCACACACTCAAAATCACTGGGCTGTGATATAGTATGAAGGATCTGCAAGATGACTTGCCTGTTGAGCCATTTCTCATCATTTAGTGGGAAGAGACTGCTTAGAGCAAAGGACTTGCTGGTGCCCTCAACGAGATTTATAGGAGTGCCAGCAACTTTGCTTTTGGTGAGGAGCGAAGAGGTGGTGGTACTGCAGACCTAGAGGCGCATACAATTCCCAAGCTATACCATTTCTTCAACCTCATCACCCCCAAAGTTGGCTACTGAGCTTTCTTCACCAGAGTCTTTCTTGTTGGTAGACGAACCTTCCAATGGCCAGTTGGTTAATGTACCAGATTTGTTTCATTGCTCTCTGGAGCTTCCTTTTGCACCCCCTCAATCTTCTTTTGTGCCAGCGATTTCATTTTCGTCAGGTGCCTTCAGTTCAGCCTGCAAAAAGGAGGAGTTGTTTTTTGCCCATTTTCAGCTTTAAGTGCTGCCAATCTTTTCATCCGGCGCCTTTTATATGACATGAATATAGTATTGCTGCTGTTTTCAAACTCAGTGCCGCCACTTCATTGTTCTCACAACCGCCAATCTAGCTATTATTTATTTGAGAGGGAGAGGAGTTTCCTGCATTTTTATATCCATCTAAAATATCGTCATCCACTTTCGAGAGTACTTCACAAAGCCTTTGTATCATAACCGTAATGTGGATTGCTGCCGTTTGTGGGTTCTGAGCCCTCACGTGACTCTTCAATGTAGAGTGCCGGTGGGGCTGAGAGGCGTTTCTGAGCAGAAGCATTTCCACCAATTTGTGTTCGAGGAGCATCTACCGACTCATCCAGTCACTGGGACTTTCTCAATATTGTTAATTTCCTTTTGGAGGAAGTACCAACTGCAGTTCCGTGTTATTGTCAATCATTGTGGAGGTAAATTGTTGTGTATTATTTGCAGTGTCACCCGTCCCCTGTGGGACATGTAGCTCAAGGTCGTTTTTATCAGGATTGAAATAATCCGTTATCCTTCCACCGTGGGAACGGGCCTCCACAGTACCCTTATTCAAGAATGTTTGCAGACATTTCAGAGTCAGGGAGTAAGCCACAGGGTACCGCTCCCTTACTTTCAAGCGCATGCCATGCTGGATACAATTGACACCCTACACAATATAACACACCATAAATAATCTTTTCTAAAACCCTAAAAGAGCAACCAACCACTCGTCTACTAGCAGACGCAGTAGATGCCACTGGTCAGGTCCCTGTGTTTCGCTTCAGTAAAGTCTTCGAGAGGGAAGTCTCTGCCATCCTAAAGAGCCTGAAACTCTCAAGGTGAAAAGGCGACTTCTGTCTGGCAGACATTGTTTAGGACTTCTCAGAAGCTCCGATCCCCTCCATCACCAGATTCATAAATGCCTACTTTACCTCCGGCCTACTACCCTCCAGCCTCAAAGAAGCCAGGGTTCTCTGCCTGATCAAAAAACCCTCACGTGACCCCTCTGTCCCCAACAACTGCCGGCCCATCACCACTATCCCCTTTCTATTGAAAATCCTCGACAGAGCAGCATACTTCCAAATTCAGCAATTCCTGGAGACCCACCACATCCTGGGAGCATGCCAGTCTGGCTTCGACCTTGCCATGGTGCGGAATTTGCCTGCTTAACCTGAAGAACCAGCTAGACGAGATCAGAGACGAAGGGAAACCCACCCTTTTCCTTGATCTCTTGGCAGCGTGTGACCTGGGCAACCACCAAATTCGGTGCCTTCAACTCATCACTGCGTCAACTTCTCACCTGAAGCCACTACTTGGGTTGCATGATTCGTAGAGGGCTGATTCATCAGAGTGTTGGCTGAGAACACCAGTGGCCCCTATCCCCCATCCCATGTGGCATGCCCCAGGGGTCCTGTGTATTCCCAACACTCTACAACATATTCATCAAACATTTATTTGACCTACTCGACTCCATCGGCATACCTTACACCAACTATGCCAATAACACGCAAATCCTCCTGCCATTGTCCGGCAACTACTGGGATGACACTTGCTCCCTAAACAAAGTGTACACGACGATCCAGCCCTGGATGGCCATTCACTGCGTCTGCCTCAATACTGAAAAGACAGAGAATCTTCTGGTTAGACCCGGGGCAGTAATCAAGAAGCTCGATGTCCAATACAGATTCTTCAAGATCGATGGCATTCAAATCCCGGTATCCTCCTCAGTGAAGACTCTAGGAGTCAACCTTGATGCTACTCTCTCACTCACACATCAAGTGAATGCCACTGCCTAAGCTGCAGCATACACGACAAAACTGATTAATGCCTCCAGATCTTTCCTTTTGCAAGACAGTTGCCTTACCATTACCCGAGCCATTATCAGGTCAGGACTAGACTATTGCAATGCCCTGTTTGCTGGCACCTCGCTGCATAACATTCAAAAGATGCAAGTGATCCAGAACAATGCCATCAGAGCTGCCCTGAAAATTCCAAAACCTAAACACATCTCGGCTGCAAAAAAGGATGTGCACTGGCTTCTGATCCAAGAATAAATCATGTTCAAGACCTTGTCTATTGAAAATAGATGCCTCACCAACTCTGCCCCACCCAAACTCTCACAGAAAATCACCAGAGCTCACTCAGACAGGCCCCTTACATCCGCATATACAAACAGACTTGTGCAGCCGAAATTCAAACGAACCAAAGCAGGTTTTTTGTCCTTTTTGGCATTTGGCAATTCTTGTGTTTAACTGGTACTGCAACAGCGCCTTGATGCCTATGGGTTTAGCGCACTTTATAAATGGAAAATAAAAAAATACATAAAGGCTGAATTGCAAGGTCTAGGGCTTCCTGCGCAGGGGCAGAGCAACCGGAACCGGGTAGTGATAGCAGTTTGCTTGCCTCCTACAATATTCCAAGCACAATCTGCAGCCTCAATATATATCACGAGGCGTATTTCACTTACTTGCCGTGGTACTACCAGCCACATGTCTGAGCTTGTTTTTTGCCACAGTGGTTCTACAGCCTTGACTTACAGGCTCACCAAACTGCCTCAGCAGTTGCAACACACCCGACGCGCGGCGGTGAGGATTTTGAACTCGCAGGCAACCCTCAGATTGCAGAGTCTTGCAACCCAAAGCAATAGATTCTAGTAAGTTCACTGCACACCACCAGCAATGTTCACACTGCCGGACCGCCTCAGCACTTGCACCTCACTTGATGCTTTTTATGGATATGCAAATGTTCATGCAAGAAACCCATTTAGCAGGCCAGTTTTTGAAAATAAGAAAACCCTGCCTGGGGTTTAAACCCAACCATGTGTATATATTGTTTTTCCCTCGAAATTAAATGTGGCGTCATTGAAGGGAAGGGTGCCCAATATACATTAGAAAAGTAAGCGCATGAGCAAGTAATCAGTAAATAACAGTTGTTTACAGACACTGCCATCTAGGTGCTGCACCTGTGATGTGCCCCAGGGTCTCAAAAGAAGTTTGGATACACCACTCCCCTGCACGGTTCACCCAATCTCCTATTCCTTTTTTTATAGGTTACATAAGCCAAGAGGGCACATTAAGGGAACGTCTGTAGTTCTTCTGTAGCCATTTGGATTTACACAAAAAATGAAGTTGTTGGGCAGTGGCTTTAACGAGTTTTCCTGCCAGGAAGCAGGGCTCATCTGTAAGATGGGGGACCAGTGAGCCCAGTCCTTCGGCCTAGATCAGAGCACTATCGCCAGCCGGTGTCTACTCATTTTTCTGAGGTTGATAAACTGAGCAACCATTTCTTTGGGTGATAATGATTGTGCCCAAATAAAGTGCATAAAAGTCTTCACCAAGTCATGGAGCGCTATAGAAATGTAAGGTTTCCAGTCAATATATCAAACATTACAGAGTGGTACATTTCAGAGTGGACCATAACACTGAAAAACACTGCAAACATTAATTAAATAAATAAAGGGTAGTGGGGTAAAGGGGTTAAAATGGGTCGGGATGGCGTTATAGGGGTAAAAAAAAAAATGGGGATCTTAGGGGGACCCCCAAATTGAAAAAAAAAAACACAAAAAGAAAATCAGTGTTTTCTACATTTTGTCCGCGATGAAATTTACCACCCTATAAATGGCATCTGTAAGAACACATATAACCAAATTTAAGGTTGGAAAGATAGGCCAGGGACTTTGGAAAAATGAAATTGTGATGCGGTGCTTTTAAGATACAATTCTTTGGTAAACAAGAGTTAATGTTCTGAGCTATCACCCCCCTGCTGCACGTATTGCATAAGAATTATGATTTTTTAAAACAGAAAACAAGCTTTAAACATATTTGTTCAGTTCGCCGTTTTGCAGGGTAATTTGCGGGCATATCGAAGTGCGTGCCCGCCTTGCGAGCAGCGCCAGGATGGCAGCCTGGACTCACGTTGATGTGACTCCATGATTGTGCCATCAGTCTGGTCTGGAGTTTCAAGGAGCGTGCAACGAAAGTCCCCTCTCCTGAGAGGTAGAAGGCCTCACTCCAATCTGGTATGGGGCAAAGCTATACATCTGCTGCACGGACTGCATAAAATAGGCGTACTGGGGCATAGGACGGTTGCCCGACTGAGAATAGGGTGACAGTGTAGAACTTTTTCTACCCCCACAACCTACCCGTGAGCCCATGCCAGCCAGCTGCGCTTTGCATAAATGGGATGTACAGTGCTCCTGGAATGCCTACACAAGAGTAAATAAACCCTGTGCGCTCTCTTGGGCACAAAAAGCCACCAGCTGAAAATCCAGACATAATTAATGGCATTCTCGAATTAGGGTGACCTTCACACTGTACCACCTCATAGCAATGCCCTGGACGTGGGTGCCTGGAAGCGGGTGAGGCACCCTAGAACATGGGTCTGCAACTCACGGCTCTCCAGTGGTTTTGGACTAGGATTCCCATGATCCCGCACAGTTCACTAGACTGGCTAGGGTAAGTGGGGGATGTGGTCCAAACCATCTGGCAACCCAAAGTTTGCAGAGCCCTGCTGGAAACATCATTAGGACGACTATGGCACTGAGGTTGGCTGGATGCATCTGCTGCTGCGACCTTTCAACAATGGTCTGTTTCTGAGCCACACATACCGTGTAATAGTAAAAAGCCGGTGGCGCGGTGATGGGTCCCACAGGGTTGGTTGGCCATCGTTTCTGAGACCTAGCCCTCATGGTTGGGGACTGGCTTATGAAGAACTGAAGGAAAACAAGGAGTTGGCCAGTTAAGAAGGATGGTCTGATATGGCGGCGGTGGCGCGAGCAGCTCATTTTGCCCAGTGGAGGAGCGATAGTAACTGTATACAGAGGAATCAAAGGTAGTCGCTATCTTGGGGGTCTTGCTGTGGGGAGGGGGAGAGTATAGTTTGACGGACAACTGCCCCCAAAAGGAGAGCGAAACAGCACAAGACCCTCCGTCGTGTACAGTGGTGCCGTCTATATGGGTGCTTGAGGTTTTCATCCCCTCCCTGGGAAAAGCCTAGGGAAGGGCGACTTAGGCCGAGCCCCGAATGGAGAAAGGCAACCTATGGACCATGGAGTACCAGGGGTGTGAAGTGGCTGAGAATACGTTGTGTTAATCACAGCCCACAGAGATTATGTTCAGCCTAGAGCAGACAAAGCAGGGTCCTAAACTATGTCTGGAGACCCACAACACGTCAGTGTGACATCTCGACCTGCTCTCTCACGCTGTAACCTCAAGCAGAACAAGTGCTTAATCTAATCCCTAAAAATCCTGCTCACATCGCGGTATTCCAACTAGTGTCAAGAATAAACTACGTTGCAAGGTAAAACCACTTTCCAAAACTGAAAAACACCAGCGGATGGAACTCCCTGTGCGCCAAGTTCTTTTGTGGAAGTGCAACTAGCATTGCCATCACCATGACAATGAGATGCACAGCTGTGTGAAACGCTAAGAGCATGGATGAGGTCACACATGCAGAGTTAAGCCATCTCGAGTAGGCCCATGTGATATGTTCAGAGTTATGGCCTTCAGTCTGGCGCGTGCGGTGTATACTGGAAAATGAAAACTATAAATAATATACAAGAATCCAGAATGTCGTCGGCTAGCAACACAGCTCTTGACAAACATCCGTCCTTTAAAGAAGCAACGGGAAAAATGTGCAGAGTGAAGCACACGCATATGCAAACAAGGCAACCAGAACAACTGCGCCCACGGGTAGGATTCCCAGTTTGACCAAAACTGTGATCCTGGGCAAACCACTCGACTAAAATTAACCTATTTTCTGTGCTGCATGAACTGCACACAAATAAACCGCACTGATACACGGTTTACCAGACTATGGTGTCTGTTCAATGTATAATTCTAATAAGATGCAACTTTTATATAGGGGACACCCCCTGCTGAATTGCCTCTTAGCGTGATTGCTGCGCATGGCAGCATTACTTCAGCGCCACCGGACCCTCTCAACAGAACAATGAAATTAATGTAGTATTACAGTGTTTGGTTGGCAAGGAGCTTTGCATGGCCTTTAGATTGCATGGGGTCTGCAAGCCTGAGTGTGCTCTTAGCACACCTCATCAGCCTGGGGCCAATGGCCAGGAGGTCTCCATCTGCTGCATAGCTTAAGCATGGGGGGTACTGGTCTGATTTAGAGGCTCGATACCTTGCACACATTTTGGTTTTTCTCTCCTGTCCCCCACTATTAACGATATGCAAGTCCCACCCGCTGCGCCTAATTTTACCTACTGTGAGGACTGGGGAAAACTTTCCGAGGGCTTAAACACACAAGCAGCTTGTTTGCCGCTCCCGTATCCCTTGCCAGACTGGAGGGCATGAGCATGGCACGGGGGTTAACTGGATGCAGAGGCCGAGCCGGCCCAGCGTCCATTAAACAAGGCGTCCATTAATTCAACTTGCAGTCAGGCGACGTCCACGGGGAGTTTAAGTACCACGTACCCACTTGATATCGGGTCTGCGTATTCAGGACAAAAATGCTGAAATAAGTGGGTCTCTAACCGGGACCTCCAAGCTTCAGTTTGGGTGAACCCCGGACATACGTTTTGAAAAAATAAAAAATAAAGATATTCTGACATTACGAGAGCGCAGTGCAGTGAAACAGCGTGGGAAAAGCCCACTAGCCCGGGGCTTGTAAAACTCCTATCCAAGCTCCAGGGGAGGGGAGGGCCATGTTTACTGCAGCCAATTAACTGCAAGATGGACCAGAGGATTTTACTAATAGGCTGGTAAAAAGACGTGACCCATGGTGCACAGTTTTACATCTGTATTAAAGAACCCTAAACGCTGAAACTATCTTGTTACAAAAAGCAGACAAATTGTCTGATTCACTACCTATGATCAAAATCTGTACCCGGTGTTCCTGAATACATTACTCACCGGTAATTCATTTTTACTCAAGATTTACCTCTCTATATTGTGTCTTATATGGTTTTCTTCCAAACTTTATTCTTCTTAAACTCCTTGAGTGACTACCTTTCCCGCACTGGTCTAGAATCGTCATTCTGAACCTTCCCCCCTCCCCTCACCCTGAATTGAAACAGGAATGAATGTGCCCTAGGGGTACAGGGTGGATTACATCTACTCTAGCAATAATGTTTGTTCTGCCAAACAAATGACATTTAAACGTATAGCATGAGTAACATGAACTGTCTTAAGGTAAAAAACTTGAACAAATGTTTTTCCTTCTTTTTCCCTTTTGTATTAAGAATCCAATTTGGGCCATATGAAGAAGAGGAAAGTATCCTCGAAACGCGTCGACACATGAATTGGATTCCACTGTCTCCTTAAATTTGTTGTGACCTATTCTTGCACTGTTTTTGCTTCTTGAATTTGTAAATGTTTCTTCTTTCGATAATATGTATTTGATACCCAAGACATAAATCTTACTACAAAAACATAAAACTGGATTTCCTGGTTTATATGTTCTCTGTATTAATATTAAATTACAGTAGTGGACTTAGTCCAAACACCTGAAAGTGTGCCGGGGACGGGAGGGTTCCCATGTTGAATCCTCATCCTATTTGTCTCTTATTTGTTGGGGTCTTGTGCCATGGCCCCAGTTCCTCCCCGCACCTAAAATTAACTTCTAACATTTATTAAATGTACTTTCTATTGCCATTAATTTCAAGGTGTGCATCAATAATCAACCCTTCTTTTTAAAAAGCAGACAAAAACAGGATCTGGTGGAAAGAGGTGACTCAGGCAGAGCGCCCTACGTCCATTTCTAGTAAAGAGAAGCAGGATGGCATTTGCCGTTCTCCACCAAGATGCAACTTGAGAAAGGAAATTGATATTTTGTCCGTTTATCACTTCAATTGTGGCCTAGCATTTTGTTATAACAGGCCACCTTCCAGGTAAACATTTGCATAATTGCATTTGTAACAGCACCAAATTCACAGAGAAACAAAAAGTTATCATGCTTGTATCTCTTTCAACATTACCATCTGGAAAGTTATTTAATAACGCATGAGGCACTGCCAAAATCTGGCGCCATCAGATTTTTATGCCCATCGAATTTGAGAGGCTCAAAAGGACCAGATTAAATCTTGTGCTATCTGGACAAATTATACTGTCATGTGCTATTACCAAGTATAATCCGTGTCTTTACATAGCGCTTCCTGACAGATTCCACCCACTTCTAGTCACTGTACCAATAGATATCATTTACAAACTTAATGTTGCTCAATGTCTGAAAGACGGGGAGCTCCGGTGTGGAAGTCAGACTTGTAAAATGCAGGCTGGTCGCGTGTCTGAGGGTGTCCCTTAACTCGTGAGCTATCTACCCGACTTCGATGAATTTAGGCATCGGTCAAAGTTCACAAGAAATGACTAAGCGTAAAGCTGCCAAGCAATGTATAGGATCATGAAAAATAAACCCTGTTACTAAGCCGCAAACCATTCAAAAACAGGATTACCAAAGATTAAAGAAAATGTTCCAACGAAGAGAAACAATCAGTTTAGAAGGTAAAGGGGCAGTAACTGTGGGCATGGCAGGGCCAGGTCCACAGAGGGAATACTCAAGCAAAAAAAGCTGAAAAGACATGAGAAGAGCTCCAAAGAGTACATTGAGAGAGTCAGAAAGGTAATATTAAAACATTTTTAAAAATCGAGATATACATGCACAAGCCAAGTAGAGGAAGACATTTGCAGGCAAGGCAAACTCGCCGACCAGCAAGAGGCGCTAAGGAAAAAGTTCTTCATTGGTTAAGATCAATGCCGCCGATCTACTGCACGAGCCGGAAACTAAAATCTTCAGAATTCCCGCTGGTGCAAGGAAGCAAAGACTAAGATAGTTGGGTGTGGGGAAAAAAACATTTAATAAACCTCAGCAAGCACAATAAAAAAAATAAACAGAATGCTGAATTCCTGCAGACAAGTGGTGCTGAACGAAATGGAAACTACAGCAATTGATGAAAGGGATTCCCAGATTCAGCCACAAACCAGGATACTACACAAAAGCGCCCCTTACAATTGAGGCCCCCGCCTCACTATGGAGCGAACACTCAACTAATGTCCCAAAAGAACACGAGGCCATTGACTGCTTTCATTATTAATGTAAATGAGTCATGCAGCCAGTGGATGGAGAACACGTCCTCGCTGTGCAGTACCATAGCTTACTTCATCTCCAGACAACTTATTCAATGAATGTAATGTCTTTTTAATTCAGGACTTCACTGTACGTTTCCCATTGTGCTTCGCATCCATGCCTTCTTTCTACAGGTAGATTTGTTGATTCACCCAGTACTGCAGTTTAATGTAGTTTACTACATTTGCAAACCTGGAGCGGCCCCTAGCTTCAGGCTGCTGCATTGCTCGGTCGCGGGTCAGGACCACGACACTACCAGGAAGCCTAGGTGGAGCTTCAGCTCAGTCAAGGCTCCTATGTCTTCGCATCGATGTCCCTTCCTTTCAGCGAGGGACGTGTCTGTTGATTTGCTCACCATCAGGGCAGGGACTCCGAAAATAATTAATTTCTTTAGGTCACTAGCGATCCACCAGCTCTGCAATTTCACCCCCAGCTGCAAAGCAGCTGCCGGCTCTTGTGATTTATCGAAAATGCCTTCAGCAGGTGTGTCTTCTGCCTCTTGATTTATATACTGTAAACAATGGTGTTTCAAGGCGCCACAAGGCAAAAAAGGTGGGGGGGGCGGGAGAAAGTAACAATAACGGTCCTACTAGGCCTTGTGACATTCGAATAGTGCAAGTGCAGTAACAAGAAGTGCAAAGGAGAGGGGTAGTGTGGGGAGAGTGCGGGTCTGCGCGATATGCGAATATTAGGGTGGCCAGGGTAGGATAAAGAGGAGAGAGTGCACATGAAAATGGGGGGGGGGGCAAAGGAGAGGGTCACAGGGGCTAGGCAAGTGCTAAGGAGAGGTCAGGAGGGCAAGTGCCAGAGATTGCAAGGGGTGAGGAGCCACATGCTTAGTGCGAGGAGGGGGGTGTATTGGCGGGCGGGCCCGGTGCCCTGTAGAACCCAGAGGGAACCAGGCAGCCACTCACTGCGGGAGATGTGGTTGTAAGCAGGGCAGAGCGAAGGAAGAAGAGAAAAGGAGAACCTTGAGGAGCTTCCAGAATTTAAGGCGATCTGGCTCAAGCCTGAGAGGGGCAGGGAGACCATTCCAGAGAGAGGGTTCTCTGGAGGAGAGAGATCTACCCCCACTCTGCTGAGAGAAGCGTCTGATCTGCTAAGAGTTGGAGCTAGAAGACAAAGGACTCTACCAGGGAGGTATTTACAGAGAGAGAGCACTGGATGTAGCATGGTCCCAGGCCCCAGAAAGCCTTGTGGATGATTCAGAGAGTCTTGAACTTGATCCTAGCAGCAACCAGGAGCCAATGGAGAGATTTTAGGGCTGGAGAGATGCGGTCCCTGGGCTTGTGACCAAGGGTAAGTCTCGCAGTCCTATTCTGGATTAGTTGAAGGGGGCGAAGGGAGGATAAAGGAAGATTGAGGAAGAGGCTGTTGCAGTAGTCCAGCCTAGAGACGACCAGAGCTCTGGAGACTGCGTTTCTGGGGGAAGGTGAGAAAAGGTAAAATGCCTCTGAGGAGGTGCAGCTGATAGTGGGCCTTCTTGGTAAGGTCCACAATGTGACGAGAGAAGGAGAGAGGAGTCAAAGATGACACCAAGGTTTTTTGCCTCACAAGAGAGTGAGGGCGGCCAGAGGGTAGGAGGGAGCTGGGGTCCCAATGAGAAGGATCACAGTCTTACTGGCTAAATGAACCAAGCTTAGGAAAATGAAGGACTTACTCACTGCAACCCTACTACACACCTCCACCCTACACACACCCCTAAGTTTTAAGATGCATGGAAATGATTCCTAATGAAAAATTTCATAACATACCTCTAATCTTCTGGGACCTCTCCTCCTCCTCAACGATTTCCTCATCACACCTTCAGGTTCTCTGGTACTCCCTCCACTCACTATCTCAGGGGCACAAGGTCCCTCCACTCTAACCACTCTTCCCATATTCCACGTCCTACCGTCCTCCGTCATGACGGAATTGTGGAACACGTGTCACTTGATATGGCTTTGACCATTTCAAAGAGCCATCCCTCAAAGGTGCAGGTAACTTAATTCTCACAAAGTCTCCCATTTTCAAACAGCTCTCTCTCACACTCTTCCGCCCGTCATAATTCCTCTTGCTCACAAGCTGCCTCTCTTCCACGCACCCGTTAGCTTGCGAGACACTGTCAAACGCCCAGCAGGCTCTTCTCAGCCAGGTAGGGCCTAACTTGCAATTTACTCTCCTTCCCCTGCTCAATTTGAAGGGCGTCAAAACTGTGGAGCAATGTGGCGGCACTTTGTAATCAGATTTGGTTTTATCCCAAATCATGGGCACCTTTCGTTAATAAATTCATGCACCTATAGCTGAAATTTCCAGTTACTTGGATGTCAGTAAATGGACAGAATATACATTTAAATGGTATGAAGCAAGCCCTTCTATTTAAAGCCTTTGATGTATAAAACCAGGTTGGGCAATATATTCCATGTCTTGCTTATGCCATTGTGTTAATCGGCCATGCAGGCCCTATGGTTAGGATATGCAAAATGTTTGTCAACATCTCTAAAGTCCTGGTCGATCAACATAAACATGTTAAAAACACTCCATTTCATATATCTAATCAGCCCGTTGAAAGAATGTATATTGTGGGATACCCAGGGGTAAAATGGGAAGGTCATGGATGTGTCATATAGGGAAGACCGAATTCGAATCAAACAGGCCATTAATGGAGTTTAATGCTTTGCAAACAAATATGGTGTTGGGGGCCAGTTCAGCGGCTTAGACAGAGTAGGGCCTGAGCGGGCAAGGCCCACCCCAAAATCTGTAAATGCCCACTCAGCAGCGCGGTGTGGGCATTTACAGATGTTAATGTCACTGCGGTGGGCCCAACTACATTACCTTCAGGTCCCACTTGTTAGACAAAGATGGCTATACCTCTGCCCGCCATGGGATCCGATTGAGCGCATTTGATCAGATGGTCAAATGAGATGGCCGTTTTCAAAATGAGGAGTTGTGAAGGATGCCGGGCCATCACGTGGCTCAATGCTGTACAGTGCATGTGTGCACCTGTGGGTCTTTCTAATTCATGTTCTGAATATTCTTTTCCAGATGAAGAATATTTGGTGATTGCGTCAGAGTAGTCCCGGATTGTAATGAAGGAAATCTACGTTGCTGAAAATTCCTATTGTACAGGCTATGACAATTCAGGTGAAAAGTCCAGTAATGTCCTCTCATATATAGGAATGGGAGGTGACGCATCATTTCTCATTAGTGACAAACCCCCTTGACAAAATGTTACATCACTCTTTTCCATGTTTAACCAATTATCTTTGGCAACGAATACTGTGGGCTCCCAATGACAGAAATAGTGGTCACTATAATGCTGGTACAGACGAGGACATTTTGGACTTTTCTGCCACTTCTATTCTTTACCCAGCTCGAGGCTTATTCGGTTTCTATTAAGGTTACACAATTCTGACCAATGTGGCGTTGCACTGTTTTATCTTCTCCAAGCGGAGGCCTATGATTGGGGCTCTGCACCCCATGCCTCTCCAGATGTTTTGGTGACTCCCATGATCTCACAACATGGACTATGCTGGTGGGGGCTGATGGGAGTTGTAGGCCAAACCACGTGGATAGGAGCCAAAGGTTGCAGGACCCTGCACTATGATGTACAGTGGGAGAATGTTATCCGGTGGCAGCCATTTTTGTTGATTTGATTGAATGGATACTTAATCTTATGATCTTACTGTATATTTATATTCATCTAAAGACAATTAGTATTTTAGACAGTAATATAATAATACTGTGTATTGGAATGTTTACTACTAATGTAACAGGGCCTACTTTCAGGCCCTGTCCGGGGTGGAATGGAGGGAGTCCAACCCCCCCTGCAAGGTTCCCGGCATGAGGACTGACCCGTTCCCAGCCCCACCTTACCTGATAGCTCCTGAGGCAGGGCCAAGGCAGACCTCGCAGCAACCAGACAGATGGAGTAAGGAGCCAAGAGTGGGAAGCAGAGGCAGAGGAGAGCCGGCACCCCTGTCGCTGCAGTGGGACGCGGCAAGAGGCCCACGAGAAGAAGCAGCGCAAGACAGTCCAGCTGTACGACTGGGAGCACCAACCTCACCGTGCACCAGGGGGCGGGGGCCCTTCAGTAGGGTTGATGCTGCGAGGCAGCAGATCTATGCATCGTGATACCTCAACCGAGACAACACCGGGCACTGCATAGAGAAAAGAGTGTGGTCCCGCACATACAGGGGAAGCCACCTGCCCACCAGGGACCTGTAGTATGATAGATGGGGGCCTCCAGTAAGACCCAGTTAAACCACTACACCACCAGGGATTGTTTGAAAACAAAGGCCTCCAGGAAGGCCTTAGAAACCCACTATGCTACCAGGAATTTGAGTTCAATACTCAAAAGGGACTCCATGAAGGTCCAAATATCCTGGGGCACCAGTCCCTTGCCCCAATGATAGAAACGTAGCAAGCCCAAATGGAGAAGGGGGTGGGGCTTACAATCTATTTTAACCTCCCCAAATACTGTCCCCGTCACACCCCCTGGAGTAAGGCAAGTGGATTGGACAGGGTAAGTAATCAATCCTGGGGGGGTGGAGTGCTTAAGAAGATGTGTGTGTGAATAGTCTAGTGTGGGTTAGTTGGGTATGGACAGGAGGTGGAGGACAACGTCCGAGAGACCAGAAGTGGAAAGTGCAACAGGAGTCTGGAGGTTAGTGGAGAGAGGGGACTGAGGAGTGTATGAGTAAGTAGTGAGTGTAGTAGGAGTAGAATAGGGTTAGGGGAGATAGTAGTAGTTATATAGTAGTTAAGAAGTAGTGGGAAGAGAAAGAATGTAATGGGAGTGGTGGAGTAGTATTTGAGGGAAAGGTAATCATAACAGAAACAGTAGCGGCCAGCTAGAGTGAGACTTGAGAGGAAAAGAGGAGGTACTAGAGAAGCCGGGGTAGCAGAGATGGGGCAGTAGCAGTAGAGTGTGGGCATTAGATGCGTGAGGGAATAGTAGTTAGAGGGAGTAAGGGAATAGGAGTCGTGGTAAGAACAGAGGTGAAAGTCCTAGCAAATAAGTAGTACTGTTTACAAGGAGGTAGCATAGGAGGAAGGATGGAGGGGAGTATAGCAACAGAGTTAGTAGAAGGTAGTGACAGGAGCGAGTGGAGGAATTGAGAAGTAAGAAGAGAAGTGAGATCAGAGGGTGGAGTTAGGAAGATGGAGTGTGAGATCTGAGGAACAGTAGATTAGTGGGCGCACAACACGTTTGGGGACCCAGTGTGGAGAGAAGGGTCAGGGGAAATTGTGCATGTGTGGCGAGTAGGTTGTACAGTGCAGAAGAAGGCACCATTCCCATAAAACCCCTTGACAACTAAGCAGGGCTAGGTCAGACACAACTAGAAGACCCCCCAGGGAGGGAGGTAGCCATCGTCTTAGGGGTACCAGCCATAGATCAAAACAGCAAAAAGACAGTAGGGGTAACCTGTCGATAGTATTAACACATGTTGAGGATGCCTATCCTAGGAAGGAGGGAAAAGGCAGAGGAAGTGGAGGGGGAGGGACGACCGTAGCGGCACACATCCCAAGCATCGAGTAGGCCCTAAAAATCCCTTTTAAGAACTGTGAGCCTTTTGATTTTTGGAAAACCTACAATAAACTCCCTTGGTCTTATCTCAGGAGTCAGTGGTTATTTGTTGGGAGGGAAACCCTGTCACACTAAGTGTATGTGTATGGGGTTGTGAAGATTGCTGTGGTCTATATATAGGATTTGTGTATGCTTAAAGAAATGTTCATCAAATAAAGCATTAGGGTGATATGGTGTGAAGAATCGCAAGGGGGGGCCTACCACCCCTGTGAGGCTAGGGAGGTGTGCCCGCTCCCCAAGGCCCTCGCTAGGGGTCGAGGCAAGTGTGTGTCACCGCCTACATGGGACTGTCTCCTACGAAGAATAGTGTGGCATCTTTACATTTTGCTGAAGGCAATGCAAAAAGAAAGGAAGATGTCACTTTAACAACAGACTTATATTTAACTGGAACAAGTCAGAGCAGAGGCGAAGGAGGAGAGTGCAGTGCGCAGGGGAAGCCCCCTGACATCATCACGTCTTGTGAAGGTGAAGCCGAGGCCAGTCGCGGATCGCACTGCTTTCAACGAGCAGAAGAACGCCAGTGCAAGATGCTGGTGCACCAGAATGTGCAAATGCAAAGAGAGTGTTATGAGGAGGAAGAGAAGACCGAGGAATCTGGTGGTGGCATGACCACACGTGCCACGTGGTGGACAGGACGCCCAAACAACAACACTGAGACTACCATTCCTGGAGGCATGAATAGCTTCTGATTGCCAGTGCCATGCATGGCAGTAACCCAATGAGGAAACATGAGCCGAGAGTCAACGTGCAGAAGGAGCAGGAAACCAAACCCGAGCAAGAGCCAAGCCCTGCAACCTTCCCCTGCATAGAGAGGTGTACTGGGAGAACCGGAAAAATGGAGATGTTGCCGGGACATCTTTATACTCGAGAAGAAACTCACCCCAGTACTAGGGACGAGAAATTAAATCTAAGACTGTAATCAAAATTGTAAAAGCATGAGAAAGCAAGTAAGAAATAATCCAGTTGGAAGAAGTGGATATTTTATGACGAGAGAAACTCGTCCCAATCAAGAGGATGGGTTATCATCAAAGAGAACATTTAACAAGAGGTGAAAAACATAAAAGATTTAAGCAACCCAGGCGGGGAGCCACCAGAGACTGGAAACTAATTCCCTCAGAATTCCCTCAGAATTGAAGGCTGAGAAAGCATAACCTAGAAGCATGTAATGAAAGATGAGAAATAAAGCTGTCAAGGGAATAAGATCACAGACTAAGAAACAGAATCCCTGAAAGAACAGTCTTAAAGGAAACCAAGATAAATCCAAGTTAGGAAAGCCTGAAGTAAAAGATGGGGAAGAGTCTACAAGTGATAACAAGAGGGCAGGGAACTGTGAAGATAATCTAAATATAGGGCCACAGAAAGCACGAAAACCCAAGATATTCTTGAAGAACTACAAGCATTGATTACAGATATTACCCGAGAAGGTTGCGTTAAGAAATATGTGCAACAAAGACTATGAGAAGAGAAGAGACCATGGGAAGAAAAGGCATTCTCTTGGCCTATTTCATTTAGTTATATATAGTGGTAGGATCAGGTAGAGTCAGTTTGGATGGAGGACATTTTGACTTTGCACTTCCTGACAAGTGAGGAGTACCTTAAGTTCCATTAGATAGGTAGGCTATTCTCTCTAGCAATAGGGAAATGTAGGCCTTATTTTTATAATTTCCAATAAAGATAGTCTAGAATGTCCTTAGCTTCTCCAATTCCTCCTTCTGACCCGCACACAATGGACAGACATCATTTTAGAATAGATCATTTGTAATAAGAAGTTTTATATAGCCCTTCCGGTTATTATTAATTAACTCAATGGCACTCAATTATTTAACCTAAGAAGCATGAAGTGCTGAGTGCGACCTTTTGTGATTCAAACCTGTGACACCAGGCTTCAAGGCAATCTCTGAAGTGAGCACATAACGCTCCTAAGCAGTCATACAAGCTCACTGCTGTAAAGTAGGGATTTTGTCCTGTCACATTAGAAAATAAACTTTGCACTGGCCTCATGTTCACCATTGGACTAAGTGTGCTGTTTTTGAATGAAGCAATATGTAGAGTAGACTCGGCGCTTAATTGAAGGGGGTTGCTGGGCAGGGCTGAGCGCTTCGCTCCAGTTCCTATTACATAGGTATACCTTTCATTATAATGCTGTGTTTTGGCATCTTTATTATTTTACCCATCAGTCACACCACAAACAGAAACAGAGGGTATGGGCCAGGTGCCTCTGCATCTCAGGCCAGATCATCGTTATTCAGATCCCAGCAGGTACTGCTCTGCTATTCAATTTCATGAATACCAATGAGCTGGAAGGTGAAAGTGCTGGCCAGGCCCGCACACAGCTCCATTCAACCTGCATGACATAAGCTCTGCTTTGTCGCCATAATCGCTGGCCGCACTGCTGCAGCAGTGTGGGTGGCAACAGCATGTGGTGTGGGTAGCTGTCAGGCAACCACAGTGACAGGGGTGGCTAACTAGTTCAGCAACCAGGCGGGAAAACGCAAATGCATACACGTCAGTGGTATGGCTGGCAAATGGCATGCATAGCTCTAGTGTGCCTCTTCATGCCTTATCGGGCACATGCAGGGCCTCGTTAAGATGGAATGTGCAGAAATGCAGGCGCGTGTCAGGCTGCAGAACCACTGAGTCTTAAACACACGCTGGCACATGAATGGAGTCGGCGCTGCACAGTCACCCGTGCTATTAGCGAGGCAAAAGTGTACCCGGAGCAGAGAGGGCAAGTGGGCAGTCCAACCAGCAGCACCACCACCACAGGGGGCAAGGGAAAAGGCAGCTGCAAGGAGGGTTTCCTGTGCTGAATTCTGACCTATTGAAGACCTGGCTATGATGTTTCTGTTAAGTTAATCTGTTCAGTAAAGATTTTGTCTGCATTTGTTCACCACTTTACTATAAAAATTAAGCACTTTCTATTTTCTGTGGTTTGACAGTCAAATGTTCCTCTTGCCACCTATTGAATAAGAGGATAATGGCAAGAAGGAGGTCGTATTTACAGAAGTAGTTAAAAATGTGTTGTCTCTTTAAAAAAAACACAAGAAGGATGTTATGCTATTTTATGTTATGTTGAGTGGTATTTGTGAATCGCACACCTGCCATGGACAGTGCACATTTCCCTCTCAAACAGCGGGTGGGAGTTTCGGCTGGAACCCCAAATATGTCAACCTTAAGAGGAGCAGCAATGAATGGCGGCAGCAGTGGCATAGACAGCAATCAATGGTGGCAGCAGTAGCATAGACAGCAAAGAATGGTGGGGGCAGCAGTAGCATAGACAGCAAAGAATGGTGGCCGCAGTGGCATAGACAGCAATGAATGGGGGCCGCAGTAGCATAGACAGCAATGAATGGGGGCCGCAGTAGCACAGACAGCAATGAATGGTGGCGGCAATGGCATAGACCGCACTGAATGGTGGCGGCAGTGGTACAGACAGCACTGAATGGTGGCAGCAGTGGGCTATACATGCTATAACATATCTGGGCCTATGCACTTGTTTTTTCTACAAATGAAGTGTTTAGTGGAAACATGCACCTAGTTTGTGTGGGGCACAGTCTATATGAGGGTGTTCACATGTCTTGAAGTAGACAGCCCAAATCAGACCACATTTTCTGAAGAAACTCAGGCGACAGAGTTAAATATTCATTTAATGGATTCAAATATATTTCGTGCTGCTATCCTGAAAACACCTAGTGGATTTGGGGGACTGGACTTTTTCACGATGCAATAAGCATCGGCTCATATTCACCACTACGGGGAATTTTTGAAGGTTCAAGGTGCTTTTATTGGTGGCAACAGCTCTACTTTTGCCATTCATGCAGGCTAAACATCGTCCTGAAGAAGGACCAAATCAGTTCGAAACGCATTGGCTTTTATTCTCAGCTGGAATGTTTAAAGAAACGAGTTCATTGTTTGACCACCACAATATGTTGTTTCAATAGATCGGAACTTCTCTTTTCTCATTGTATTTTACCAACAAATATCCATATAACAATTTCGAACTATGATAGCTTTGCATAAAGGATAGTGGATCCCCGCCTAGGTCGTGGTCCACTTGAGTTGCATTCCCAGCGTTTTGCACAGAGTACTGTTGAGGGATTGCCCACCCTCCTCCCAACACACCCAGACTATCAAAATATTTTCTCTAAAGTTCATAGCATAGTTACTAACCAGTGGTGCCCACCCTTATCCCGCCAGTGAACACGTGACTGTGCCAGCACAACACACCGACAATCTGCAATGGCAGAGATAAACAGTGCAACTATTAGGGTGCTCCGATATGATGTCATACTTTGGTTTCCTTGCTGGAAGGGGCGGGGAAAGGCCTCAGACAGTTCCCAGCACATGTGAACGCTTGCAAATGTGCCCGCTACTTTTGAGAATCCGGATCCCCGTGGGCAGCTTAAATGGGGCCGATGGGACCGCTTCACTGCTCATTAATGCCGGGAATTATTTCCGAGTCGCTCCAGACAGCGCAGATCTGAAGTTCCTTCCTAAGATCAGAGAGGAGATAAAAAGGCAGCCGCCCTGCTCGCGAGCGGCCTGGCCTGGGAATCCCCGAGCCAGCCCGGCCCACCCTGGCCTCTTCCCCGATGCCTGGCATCGCTTCATGGAGTTCTGTGGTGGGACTTGAAAAGACCCCAAGGGCTCCTTTGCCTCCCAGCAGAGACGTAGCCAGGATTGTCTGACAAGTGGTGCCTGGAGGTAATGTAGATGGGCCCTCTGCAGTGACATTAACATCTGTACATGCCCACACAGCGCTGCTGAGGAGTGGGCATTTACGGATTTTAGGTGGGCATTGCCCTCTCGGACCCTTACCTGTGTGCCCTTCTGCCTCCCAGCCCTACGGATTATCCCACCAGCGGTATATCACATGCCACTACAACTTGCCCCCGTTTACTGCTTGTAGGTACATTGTTGGGTCGAGCCCCCCCAACACACTCCTTGATGCCTCTAGGCCACGCCCAGTCTTATAAACAACTCATGGATGTCATGACGGCCCCTGTGGACCACCAGCCTTTCTTTCTTCGGAGCTCGGTTCATGGAGTAGCATTAAGTCGGGCGGAAACACCTAGTATTATAGTTCTTAAAAGTGTGAAGAATCTGACATGAAGCACTGAATAAGAAATGACATGTATTTTACGTAGAGGGGAGCGCGTCCTGCGCAGCTCGGGCCATGTGTCTGGCTTTAGGGCGACTCATTTCAACCCCTCTTCACCCACCCCCAATAAAACTGTTGTAGTGTTGCGCTCATTGCAAACATGACAAATACTACTCTAAAGGAACTTTGTCATTTAGCAGGACCTTTCATTTCTCCAGGAGTCACAATATCTCCCTGCAGATCACTCGCTCTCCACACACATTTGTTGCCTGTGCTCTTCTCGCTGGTCCCACAGGGCTCCGGCAAAGCTCTGGTTCGTCTCGCTAGACGCATATCCCCACATGCCCCTTTCCCTTTCTGGATCAAGGCAATATCCGTCCATGACAGTCCTTGACCCGCTCAGGCTTCTTATGGTCTGGGATGATATTTCTGCTTCCAGACAGGAAGCATTAAGGTTCGGAGGAGTTTGCCCCTCTAGGATGTCCATCCCTAGATTTCTTGCTACTGGAGATTGATTGGCATCTCCATCATGGTCCCCATCTGCAACTGGTGTTCCTCCACATCAGAATGTATGATATGTTCTCCCTAGTCCTGGTACATAAGTAGGTAAACATGTCACAGGGGAGTGCTGTTCTGGGATGCCAGGGGCTGAGATTTCCTCATTCCTCATCAAGAGCAGGACCACTCCTTCTACGGTCCATTTCTGACCATCAGCAGTGTGCAGGGGGTTAATCCCTTTATGTCGTTCTCTCTCTCTCTCTCTCTACTAGAGAGAGAGAAGTAAGCTTAGATCCCGCGGTCTGGGTTCTCAAGATTAAGTCTAATATTTCCCTAACTCTCCTTCCCGTGCAGGGGTCTTCTTCACAGCTCTCCTGTCGTCATAGCATTGCTGTGGCTTGACGTTTGCTCTCCATATTGAGAGTTGCACTGCCTCTCCCTTTTGGCAACTGTGCAGGGACATGTGTTGATGCAACTATTGTTCCCCTTCTTCATAAGAAATACCGCATCCCTGTAATAGCATTGGGTGATCACCGATGCGCAGCAATAGGGGTGTGTCAAAGGCTTATTGAATGCTGCAATTGATGACCCTATTTGCGGGCTCCACTAATCCTTCGGCTTGATGTAGCAAAATGAAGCATTGCGCTAATTGCTGGTAATGGCAAATATAACAAATATTCTGAAGGAGCCTTCTTATTTATCCTGACCTTTTATGTGTCGGAGAGTTACATTTTCCCCGCGCTAACCTCTCCTGCTCGTTCACCATTCCTGCTCTCCCTAGTCTTCCGCCTGTGTTCCCCACTCATTGTTGGTCCTGCGAGATTCCGGCAAAGCTCTAGTTCACCTTGTGAGACCTCCAATGCCACACTCAAGCTCAGCTCAGTCTCCTCATCCTATTGCCAGAGCAAATTAATTTTTAAAACACAATCTTGCATGGCTGCAGGTATGCAAGGTTGCTTCCCTTCATTCCACCCCTCACAACACTGCATTGGCTGGAGGCAGGCTATGTAATTTTCCAGATGTTACAGACAACAGAGCAGCATGAGCGACAGAGATTTTCACACCACCACTGTTCCCTACTCCTCTCTTCCGCACTCCTCCGTTCAAATGCTGAAGCAGGGGGCTCCTCCATCACCACATGCACCTGTGACGTGCACTGCTGGGAAAGCCTTGCCTACTATATCTCTTGAACTGGAGGCTGCGGTACCCTTGAGATAGATGGGGATGCAGATTTAATTCATACATCAATCAAGACGACACACATAGTTAAGCAAAATTAGTCTGTTTTATTGTCAAATATCTTAAAACAGGGAGTACAACGAACATCAGCAATCGCTCGATACTCTGACTCCAACTACTTCATAAAGAAGCTGGGCTTTTGTACCCGAAAGTGGTCATCACTGACGTGCTACCTGCGTCATTACCAACGTCATCCTATGTGGCAAACTACTAAAACCTATCAGGAAGCGGGATTGGTCCAAAGTGAATAACTAAGCATAGGTTCTATATCTGTATAGAGTAACAGAAAGAGGTAATTGGATAGTCAACATCAGGTGGGGCGGCTAAGCTCTCCCTTCAAAATGGCCACTATGAACGTCACTAAATGTACGATGTTCCATTGGCTACACATTCTATGGGACCCCCCAGCTATGTGGTCCCCTACAATTGGTTGGCTCCAACCCAGTCAGTAGTTTTCCTACCTATGTTAACAGCATGCAGACTGAACAACCAGGTGCGGATAAGCTCGTCTTGATACCAGCTTCCCACCAATGAAAATATCATCCATCATCACCTCAGTAGTCCAGTGACAATTTGTACTTTGAAGTTGGCCTTGAGTTTGTACTGTGTTCTGAGAATTTTTAAGGAGTATGGGCACTATCCGGCTTCCATGCGTAGGTGTGATCATCTCACTCGTCCAATTTCCCTCTCTCATATGACTGGACACCATGAATTTTAGCCTTTTCGTGTATTTATTTTATTCTCAATAGTCCTGACGTCTTGTTTTTGCTCTGCCTTCTTGAACAGGAGCTTCTGTTCTTTCACGTTAATTGTATCCAATGTCAGCCAATTCCAGTTTGATAAAAATATGGCTTTCTTGGCTCAGTCAACTCCTTAGCTAAGCTTTTATTCTATTTAATTCAATTGCTTTTCTTAACTGTGAAACTGAATGAGGCATTTTGGTTTGTTCGGTACTGCTTATATACGTAGCGGAAACATTCATCTTTTATTTGTCCATATGGATCTTTTGAGGTATATATGTATATGTTGGCGCTTGCCACGGTCTGATCTATTTAAAAGCATGTGGTTAGCTTCATGATTGCTTTGCTTCTTACGTTTTCATTGCACCTGTACACATTTAAACTAAGTTTCTTCATTAGGTTTGTGGCATAATTTTTGTCATCTTGATCCCAAGATGTCACTTATCCTTAGTACTTCTTTGTTCTTTATAAATCATCTGCCTCTCTGGTCTGGTTATCTTTTATTAAATAAGTGTCGATTCAACTTTATATGACGTCACCTTTCACCCTGGTCATTTAGCTTCTTTGTTTCTTCAGGAATCTCGTTCAAATGGCCATCATATTGTCTTGGGTGTAGGAATGATTTCCTCAATGGGTACTTTACCTCCCATATTCTCTTAGGTATAGGTATTCTTATGGGTACTGCACAGAGCCCACACTCTTCTCTTTGCTGTTTTAACTGTTCGGTATACGTCACATACTTTGGTTCATATGTTTCAGGTAATGTAGGCGGGGCAGGTGGAGTGGGGGTACTGGGCTCCCCCACTACACTCTCTCAGGTCAATGTTACTGGTGCCCTGTTCTCTCTCCTGCCTTCCCCTCTTGCGTTCAAACATTCCCTGACCCCTCCTTTTCCACCACCAATCC
Organism: Ambystoma mexicanum; assembly: GCF_040938575.1. NCBI lineage: Eukaryota > Metazoa > Chordata > Amphibia > Caudata > Ambystomatidae > Ambystoma > Ambystoma mexicanum. The sequence continues at coordinate 667,220,149 of NC_090923.1, forward strand.
TCAGATTCTCCATCAGGTCAGGGAGGGATGGGAAGGAATGTGGCTAGATTTTGAGTTGGGACAGCAGCCAATTGAGGGTAGTGTGTTAGGGAGTGGGAAGGCAGTTAGCCAGATAGGGATCTTGTTTTTTTGGGGGGGGGGGGGAGAAGGACACTAGGTAGGTATCTTATGTTGGGGTCAGAAGCAATGCTCCCGTTAAGCCAGTGGTCATCAAACTTTTCGGCTGGCCCCCCTAAGGGGGCATGAAGCATGTCCAGGGGGGTGCGAGTCCCTTCAAAATGCGAGTACGGTGACTAATTTTAATAGGAAATATAAGCAGATATAGCAATAGGGGTGGCTCAGCGACAATAGTTTTACTCAAAGGGGGGGGGGGACTCAGCATAATAAAGTTTGAACGTCACTGCTCTAAGCTATGCACATGCCAAGCTTCCTTCTGGGTGCCGCTCAGAAGAGTTTTAATAGCACACACAGACAGTTCCAACCTTCTCAGGAATGAATGCGGCACAAGCCACAGCAGTTACCTGAAATGTGTTATCCCTATTAACAATGCTAAATTATACTTACTATATTCTGGTCTACTCCATTTACATGACCTTACTATGCCAAGCGTGACCTTAAAAACCTAAAAATCCTAAATACAGAATACACCCTTAACAAGTTAAAAATTAATATGAAAAAGTGGCTCATAAGCACACTAACTACGATATGCCTGCACAATTAACCAAATAACTTACCACCCCCACCCATGACTCCTATACTTGACACTATCACACTTATATATCTTATGCCTAACTTCCACTCCAGGCCACATCTAGATATTACCAGGCAACCTTGACTTTGCCTGCCTTGGCTCTGCTATAGGTTACCAGACTTGTATCTACATTCACTTGTTGTAGGTTTGTTGTAATATGAATAACGTTCAATTATTAGAAATTGTTATCTCATGTTGCCTTAGCAAAAAAGTGTCACCCTAAATGTAACTTAACCGTCAGCTCAAACTTAAGCTACTGACTGCAAGTAAGTAAGCTGCTTGGATGAGTACACTCACCCCATGCTTCCTATTCTGTGAACATATATCACACAAGCGCTTTGAAGCAGTACCCTTGAAAGTTGATGCATTATAACATTAAATTATGAATTTACCCTGTAAGGATTTTGAGTAGCGTGGTGGGTTTCTCTTTTGTACAGATATTGCTTAACGTAATCTCCTTTGATATTCTTTGTTATCAACTCTTGTAGTTCTTCAGAAATACTATTGGGTTTTATGCTTTCTGTGGTCCTTTACTTGCAATATCATTCCTCCAAATAGTTCCTCACACTTTTTCCCAGTCTGTTAAAGACAAAAGGGGGTTTCCCTTCCTCCCAGGGTTTTTGTTTCCAGTCTCCATTGGCTCCCCACCCGAGTTGGTTAAATCTCGCTTTTATTATCTTTTTCACATTTCTTGTTAACCAGTTTCTTCAGTGATATCTGCGCCCTCAGGACTGGGATGAGTCCTCTGTTCACAAAATAACCGTCTTCCCCAACCGCATTATTTGTTATTTATTTTTTCAGGTTTTTACAGTTCCAATTACACAGTCTTATATTTATTCTCTCCTCCTTAGGACTGGGACGAGTTTCTTTACACATTCAATGGTCCCTCGGCGGCCTCCCACTATTCCCAGTTCCCATGCTACCTCTCGTTATGCAGGAGAAGGTTGGAGCCCTCAGCTCTCGCTGGGGTAAGCTTTCTTTTCTCGCTCGTTGGTTTCCCGTTCTCGATTGCTCATTGTGTTCATGCCGTACGGGCACTGGCAATCAGAAGATATTCACGCTTCTCACCACGGTTGTCTTGGCGGCGTCGTTCGGCATCCTGCCCACCTCTCTGCAAGTGTGGTCACCCCACCACCAGCTACATTGTTCCTTCCTCCTCATAATGCTTTCCTCGCGGCTGTACGCGCAAGCCCTCCAGCATCTCCCACGGGTCTTCTGCGTCTCGTTTGAAGTCCTGGGCTCTGTGACCTGCCTTGGCTCCAACGCCACAAGGTGTGAGGATGTCAGGGGGCTTCCCCTGTGCATAGCACATTCTTCCTCTCCCTTTACTTTGACTCGCCCCAGATGAATATACGCCTCCTATTAAAGAGACCTCTTCCTTTCTGTTTCCATATCGGTTTCCATTTACACAGCCTTCAGCCAAATGTAAAGATGCATCGACTTACCTATCTCAAAGACTCTTAAGACCCTCCTCCCCCAGCCTACACACTCCGCCAGAGCATCACCTAACCGGGCCAAGATTCAAACGCCACAGGCTCTAGTTACCCTGCTATCACATCCATACTCTGGAACTCGTTACTGCTACACTTTCATGCTGAGCCCTCATATTGGCCTTTGAGAAAACAGTTAAAAATGTGGCTCTTTGATTAACTTTTTCACTTGACCACCTGCCCCTCCCTCTGCCACCACTCACTGTGTTGCAACTAGCGCCTTGATGCCCCGGGCTTAGTGTGCTGCTATAAATGTAAAAATAAATACATAAATGCCACACTACCCTTCATAGTAGACAGTTCCACGTATACAGCTATGGTACGTGGTTTAGGGAGTTCCTCACAGGAATGGGAGTCCTTGTCCCCACAGAGGTAGTCTCTCCCAGTGAGGTCACCCTTGCCTCGACCACTAGGATGGGTCTTGCGGAGCCGGCTCACCTCCCTAGGCTCCCAGGGGGAGCATCCCCATTGGGCAGAAGGGACGAATACTTGTGATTCGTCACAGTGGGCAAATGCTCAGTGACTCCTACTTTAGCATTGACAACATTACCCCAAAAGTGGAGAGCAACATTGCAATGTCATGTACTCGACCTGCAAGGGATAATGGGCATGGGCTATGCCTGGCATTGCTCGTATATAGTATTAGGGCAACTGATAACAGCTAGAATGCTTTTCGCACAATTTGCATCTTTTCCAGGTTTTCAGCATTTAAGTGAGCATAAAGCTTAGCAAATGATATGGTAACTCTCTACTATACAAAAACTCACTTAGCACTTGTATAATCCTACCTATCCAACAATATTAGGGTGGGGAATGTTGCAATCTTGTATGCATTGCAAAATGTTGTACATGCAGATTCATGACATTTTCTCAAATTGCTCATAATAACATTGTGAAGCTTTACGTAGGTTTTGCTTGCAAAGTATCGTGGTTAAGCAAATTTCCCAGAGAGTGATTTACTGCTACAATCCCTCGCTTTTTACAGAGCTCTGTCAACTAGTACTGGAGACTAGCACAGGAACTGGTTAAGAGAACCAGACAACACTCCTTGGCCAAGAAGAACAAAGCAACAACTTAAAAACAAAAACCGTTTCAACAGTGTAGTAACACTGAAGGAAATGTGTTGCTGTTTTCCTAAAGATAGGAACCTCGAGTAACATATGCTCAGCTGCTGAGGGCTTTTCAATAGAATTGTGCGTTCTGCGTGTATTGGCTTTAGCATCCCATACATCTAGTTTAAAGGATAGCAGGGAATTGCAGAAGAGTGGTTCCTAGTTACAGTAGAAGGCATTCAATCTGTTGTGCCAATTGCTGCTATTAACTTAAAAAGCAAAATATATGCAATTTTCTGCAACAGGGCACCATAAAAAACCTCAGTAAGGATCCTACTGGATTTTGTCTAGGCTCTGGTGGTGGAGGGCAAAACTATAGGCTGTATCATGAGTCCTGTCATTTCACTTCCTATGTCAGGGTTGCAAGCAGGACTCTGAAAATATTTTACGCTCTACTTGCAAACAAACAATCTTTTAGGGAGTAAAAAAGTAATTAGCTTTGCCAATAGAGACACTATGTTTATTAAAAGAGGTTATTTCACCTTAAAATTCCTCTTGAGATTGAGCAGTAATGTTATTAGACTTCTTTCGTATGCCACCGCTCTGCTGGTCATGGATTGGAAAATATCAGTGGAGTTTTGTGGGTAGAAGCAGAGGATAGATTCCTATATATTTTTTCACGGAGTAAAAAGTAGTGGGGTGTATTCCTCTTCACTGTAAGATTGGTTTTGAGTAGGTGTTGAGTAGGTGTTATCACATGACACAGCTGAAAATATTGTATTCTTTCGGAATTAATTGCCAGCCAAATCAGTTAATAAGCAATATTTGTGTTTTGCAATACATGATTTTTTTTTCCAATGGCATAAAACACTTTCTGCATTGTCTATATGCAGTCTCAATAAATGAGTAACCACAACTAAACCTACTGTTTTTACTGAAGATACAATGCCTTTTTAGTGCATACACATATTTTCTTTGCACATGAATACTTTTGCTAGGTACTGTCGAAGATCTTCAAGTTTTGGACTGGTGGATAGGCTCGCTTTATTAATTACACATAAAATATATTTCTTATGTTAACCTAAATCTTTGGAAAAAGTGCTGTAGCATGCACCTTCTATACTGCTTTCTAGAGAATTGCAGTGGTAGGGAAGGGAAAATTCCCTTCCAAACTTTCTTCGGAGATGATAGTTCACTAACTATGCATGCTCTCAAAGTGGCTTACCTTGTTAGTCAGTTGTGCACATGAAAAATAATGTGCGCAAAAAAGCCAGTAATTTGCACACAGAAAAATAATTAGAGGGAACATTGGAAGGTAGGGGCGGCAGAACACCAGGTAGGTGTCTTGTGTTGTATAGGAGGTAGGAGGAGATGGCAGCATGCCAGGGGTGGGTTGTGTGTTGTGGGTGCAGGGGTATGGGGTGGTAAGATTCCAGATAGGGCTCTTATATTATGGTGAAGGTGGGCGGGAGCTGGAAGGTGGCTGGGCGGGTCTTGTATTGTAGTGTACAATAAAGGGGTGGTGTCAGGGCACCTGGTAGGGATCTGTGTTGTGAGGAGGAGAGGGTAGGATACCATTGGCTGGTCGTGTGTTGTAAGGTCTTTGATTGGGGAGGTGGAAAGGGAAGGTTCAGGACTCTAGGTAGGAGTCTGATTTGTGGGGGGGATTAGGATGCCAGGGACTGGATTTGTATTTTCGGAGAAGAAGGTGAGAAGATGGCAGGATGCACGAAAGCTGGCGGATGGTGGAGGGGGACCAGGCAGTGAAGGACAAACAGTGTAGGTCTTGTGCTCTAGGTGTGGGGGGTGGGGAGATCAGTCTCTTGCTCACCATCTTTAATTATATATGCATGTAAGATGCAGAATGAGATGATTAAGAGACTCTCTGGGCAGTGGCATATTTAGGCTTTCTGCTGCCCTAGGCCACAATAAGTGCATGCACCCCCCAACTTTACTCCACTGCTGCCAGACTCTGCACCTTCACCAGATTCCTTCCCTTAAAAATAAACTGTCCACTTTGTCCAAACTATGCCTCTTCCCTCCATTTTGTCCACCATTTTGGCTCCATAACATTACAAGGGCGTTTTTAAGGTTGCTGGGATTAGAAAGGTATTGTGTCCCCTCTATTAATTCAAGCATGTCATCTTCTATGTTATGTTAGTTGAAAGAGTGTTAGATCTTGCAGCATGTTCTACAGTTCACTGTTATGGCCAATTGTGTACTTTCGGTTAAGTCTGAAAATAATCGACTAGAGGAAGTGATAAGAACAAACTGTCTGCCAAATGGACACAAGCGAGAGAAGGTTAGAATGAGGAATTTTTGGTTTCAATGCTATGTGATTTTTCTCACAAATTACCTGCTATGGAAAGCATCTAGACATCCGGTCGTCTCAGATGGTAAAGTCGTACAGGAACATTGTATACAAATTTGCATAAAAAAAGAACTCAGCCCCCTTCTAATGGTTGCCATTCTGGCATTAGCAGGGGGCAAAATGGAAATAAGGCAAATTACCTGCTGCAGCCAATGTACCTGCAATCCCTTGGGCTGGAACGCCATTAAAATATGGCAAAATCAGTTTGTAAACTCTACCTGGGCATAGACACCTCAGGAGACAGTTAATGGAATATTTGGCTATGCCTTCTCACGCTGGATTAATGGATAAGGGTGACCCTGAACATTCATATGTGGGAAGCAACAGCATTCCTCATAGCTGCACATTGCAGGCACCTTTATGAAACAAAAAATGTGGCATCTACTGTTTACATCATTGCTTTTACGTGCAATTGTTTAAAATACCCAATACTCCAAGAGTATAACTGCACAATGGATCGAGCATTCCAGCACAGTATTACCTTTTGTGGGTGCAGTTTAGGTGATGGGTCTCGTCAGCTTGTGTTTAAGACATGTTTGTTAGCTCTATAGAGTTGAATTTACTGTACAACACATAAGAGCACTTTGAGATGTGTGGGTATAGATATACATTTCCTGCGTCATTTGAAGTATTGTTTCACAGTAAAAGTCCTACCTTGTATTTAAAATATAATTAACGTTAAGATTACTTATAAGCATCACAGTTTTGCATTGTGTGACATACTTTGCAGTTGGTTCTCCTGGTAGTAATCGAGCATGCAGCAGAATGCCATCAAAGACACATAATAAACCGAGCAGGGATGTCATTTGCCTGTTAGCACTGAGCAGCTTCTGTAAAGATGTTTGAATGGATATCTTTACGGAAAAACCTTTACAGCTGTGAAACAGTGTGTACCTTTGGCACCGTTTTTGTTCTCACCCTTCAATGGCTTTGGGTATCCTCTCACAAGTTTCTTGATGCTTTTGCACATTCAAATTTGCTCTTTGCAATATTAGCTTCTCTATGATCTCAAATATGGGATGTGGGGAGGGAAATTAGTGCTTGCTTCTGAACATCATTTCAGTGTCACCTGTGGGAACCCTATGCTTGACTTGAGCATGGGCATGTGTTTAATATTGTAAAATGATGCATAATTTTTAACCTTTTCTTTTCTGAAGGGAAACCCCTCATTTTGACAGCGGTTTAGAAAATGCATATCATGCATTTGAATATAAAAGTGATTGCTCAACAGAGTATATATGTGTGTATTGGTTAGAAAGAACTCCAAAGATAATGTGAAGTGACACAAATAAAACCAATGAGGTTTTGGCTGTTTTGCATATTAAAGAGCATTTTGGCAAGATAAGAATGAACACAGAGCTTTATATCTGTCAAATATGTCTGTGAGAGTTATATGACTGAATTACGCAATACATAAAGCATGCTGGGTTTGGTACGCATTTCCTAAAAGTCATCCTAACAATAAAGCTTTCGCATATATCCAAGTTTGGCCATCAAAGAAGAGTGGAATGACTGCTAACAGATCAAAATTATTCAGTGTTGTGTATAGGCCAGACTCGGACAACAAAATTGGCTTCATATTTAAAAAATGACAACCAGTAAATTGAAAATAAACTGCAATAAAATGCTGCTCCTCTGTCAATCTGATGGCCTGGGCCTAGTCGGCCTTGTTGGAAAAACGTCTATGTAGCTGCGTAACTAAGTTGTCTCATTTCAGGTTTCTTTAAGAGCATAATAGCGAAGATGTGTGGTCTGGCATACAAGGCAATAGGGCGATCCCCCACAAGGGCTGGCCAAACAGGTCAGCGTGGGAAGGTTCTACCACTTGATACACTGTAGCTTTGGCCAATGTTTGTTTTTGTATTTATTTGAAGAACAGGGATGTCGATTTCAATCAGAAATTACTTAGAATAATATTTTCACAGATGGCAGAAACATTCACACAAGGAGCGCCTGTAAAATAGCACAAAGATTAGCAAAATGAGTGGCATATACAAGGGACAAAACAAACAGAAATAAAACGTATATAAGAAAAAGGGTGACTTACACAGTTAATATTAAACTAAAGAGAAGTACTAATTAAATATGGGATACATTACTCACCGTAATCGTATTTCTGATGCTTGTATCTGCTTAGATTCACATGCGGTGCATAGGCCGACATCTAGTGGAAGCTGCGGAGTATTACAGTTTGTTTTTTGAAACTCGAAAATGGGCGTCGACACAGGGCGTGCCAGTAATATACTGCAGGCAGTGATGGGGTCAGTTAGGGAGGTTGGGGAGAAGGCAGTGGGAGCTCCCTCTTTAGTAAGTGAAGTTTAAGCAGGTGTTTGAAGAGATCCACTATTGGGCTGGCTTTGATTGTTAGGTGCAGCAGATTTCAGTGGGTTTCAGTGGAGCGGGATGAGTAGGGTGACAGAGAGGAAATGAGAGAAGGCGCCGGGAGGGTATGGGAGAGTGAGTCTAATTGCAAAGTAGGAACGGAGGGAATGAGATGGTGAGTAAATGGAGATACAATGAAACAGGTACTAGGTAGTAGGAGCAAGATCATTGATAGATTTGAAGACTGGGGGAAAGAGCTTGGAGAGAACGGTTGTGCATGGAGAGCGAACCAACATGTCAGTATATGGAAGTGGGGGGAAATTCTGGGTAGGTTGTTGAGAGTGTGGGTTGCAAAGTTTGCTGAGCACAAGAATGGACATTGAAGTTTGGCAGTGTGGTTGTGAAGAAAAAGGATGAATTTATTTTCAGAATATTGACGAGGCTAATACGAAAATCAGAGGCAGTGGAAGTAATACACTGTTGCAGCCATAGGTCACTATCAAAGAGGACCCCAAGATTGCTAGCCTTGGGAGATGGACCAACAAGGTCAGGTAGGAAGTAACGAGGGGAGGGATGGCATTCAAAGATGGAAAAAAAGATGACTTCCATTTGTGAAGAGTTCCACAAGAGGCAGCGGAGAGCCACCCAGTAACAAATTGCAGTGATACCGATTCTAATCTGTTCCAAGATGGCTGGGTTGAAGGAGGGAAAGGAGAAAAATATTTGCGTGTCAACAGCAAAACTGGTGATCACGAAAGACAAAAGGATGAGATAAGTTTTCCGCAGAGGTATTGAGGGTGAAGAGCAGATGTCCAAGGACTGATTCTTGGGGGATGCAGTCAGGGAGAGGGGAGAGCTCAGATATTTGCGAATTCCAAGACATTTTAAAGGATATACCTTCAGGAAGGAGGCAATCCAGACAAGAGCAGATTTGTGAAAGAAAAGGGCCCAGAGGTGAAGAGTGGACGACAAGTCTCTAAAGCAGCAGGAAGCTCCAAACAGACGAGCATTGAATAGAGCTTGGAGTGATGAGCATTAGTGAGAAAGTTGGAGACATGCAGGAGTGCAGTCTCTGTGGAGCTTTTACTACGGAACCCAGATTGAATTAGATCTCCAAGGCTATTGCCCTCGATGTACTTTGTGATTCTGTCGAAGATCACCCGCTCAAGGACTTTTGAATAATGGGAAAGAAGAGAAACTGGGCAATAGTTTGCTTGGTTGTTTGGGTCAGCACAGTTTTTTCAATAGGGTAAGACAGTTGCAGATTCGAAGGAGGCAGAGAAGAGTCCAGTGCAGAGAGAGATAAGTTAAAGACCTCAGAGAGATGAGTGTAAATGATTGAGACCAAGTCTTTGACCATTTGGGGAGCAAAAGTGGCAATAAAAGCGCAAGATGGTTTGGCACTGGGATGAATGGGTGCTGATTTAATAGGGGAGGTAGGGGAGAAGTAGTGTAGCATAGAAGAGGTAGGGGGAGAGGTGGTGGACAGAATGAGGGTTAGGAAGGGAGAGGAGGGCTGCAGTGTCACATTTTTGAGAAAGGTAGTGAGCAAAGTCATTAGCAGAAATGTAGGAGGTGATGGATATTGACTTCGGAGCTGTGAGCAAAGGCTCCATGGTAAAAAGATTTACTCAGGTGTTTGCAAGGGAGATTTGGTTTATGAAGTAGGATGATTTTATTAAGTAGGAGGATTTAGCACAGTCCACTGCAGAGGTTAGGATTGAAATGGAATCTTTTCAAGCTTGGAGTAGAGAATGTGTCCGTAATTTGAGCCAGTGTTGTAGATAACAGCACATGTTTGTTTGGACGGACTGAATTTCAGAGGTGATCGCAACTGAGGACGGGGACAGGAAAGTGTGAATGCGGGAGCAGGGTAGTGCTGGTCAAATGGAGTCCTAAGTGCATAGTCAAAGGAAAAGGCATGAAGAGGGGAAAGACACAGGTTCTCACATCCATCAAGAGAGTCATGCCTGAATTTCTTGAAGAGGGGAGATGAGGAGTAGAAGATGGAGGGACTAAGATCAGACGGAATTTGACCAACTGCTAAAAGAAAACCACAAATAAACTTAGACCAACTCCCTCTTGATGCTCTGCTTCCTATCCTCTGCCTATGGATTCGCCCATTTGTACCAGTCCACTTGGACAACTTTCCTAATGTACGGCGTCTACTTTACTCTATGCCACCTAACAATGTAACCTACATTGTATATATCGATATTGCACTGGCTATTCTGTCCTGTACTTCATGTACCCATGTCATTTCAGTGCATTCTCTTGCGATTATGTAATTTACGGTGTATATACTGATGTGTTATGTATGTCGGCCTGTTGGCCATGTAACCAAGTTGAACATATCCTTTCTGCTGTGCCCTGATGCCCCTGGGTCTGGTGCGCGTTATAAATAATAAACTAACCTAAACTAAACTAAAGATGGTAAAATTAACAATAGAGTGATCTGAGGGAGTCAATGGAGAGGTCAGTGGAGGAGAGTGAATTAGAGAGAAATACAAGATCAAGAGTTCACACAAGAGTGGGTAGGCTGGTCACAGAGGGAGTAGGGGAATGGTCAGCTAGGAGGAATATAAGTTCAAGGCAGGTAGCTGCAGAGGGATTCAGAAGGTGAAAGCGCCCAGCATGATGATGGGGATGTCGGTAGGAAGTGACTCAAGGAGAAGTGGCAGATCAGGGAAAAAGGAGTTGAGAGAATGAGGGGGTAAATAGAGAACGAGAATAATGAGAGGAAAAGGAGGAAGGAGTTGAATAGTGGCATATTCAAAAGAGGAAACGATGTCAGAAGGGGGTAGAAGAGCCATGTGGAGGGTTTTATTGATAAGGAAACCCACACCAACATGTCTGGCAGAGTGCAAGCAGAGTTAGTGTGGAGCGCTGCTAGTGTAGCAAAGTTATGAGGGGAGATCCAGGATTCTGTGATAGCAAGCAGTGAAAGTTGAGGGTGGTAAGAGTTGAAGTGGTCAGTTTTGTAGGAAGACCTGTTGTAGAGGGATTGTGCATTCTGCCAACTGAAAGAGTGGCAGAAGGTGGAGAAGAAGAGCAGGTATTGTGTGGGAGTTAAGGGGGATAGTGGAGATTGGAGATCCAGGGAGCACTGAAGCGTCTTATTTGAAAGTTGCAGGAGGAAGATGGGGAGGCTGGAGACTGATGCAGAAATTACACCAAGTTGAGGCTGAAAGCTATAAGAGAAGGGAAAGAGAAGAGTGTGTAGGAGGAGGAATGGAAGGAAATCAAGATGCATGAAGGAGGGTAGAAGAAATAGGCAAGCAAAGACAATGAAGAAAGGGTGCAGCCCAAGAGAGAGGGATGGTTGGTGGGTAAGTGGAAAAGCAAGGGGTGGGTGGCTGGCTGAGAAGAAGCTGGTGTAAGTATTGAGTTGGGATAGAATGGGGCTATACCTAACCAAATGACAGATAACAGTGCCAAAACAGCAATGAAAGACCACAGTGAAGGACCAATGGTTGGAAGGATCCCCATGCATGAAAACAGAAGTCAGGTAAATGATGAGCTTGGTAAGAGTCCTGGCTTGAGCAGGGGTTCTGGCCCTAGGCCCCTTCCAGTCCCAACAGGCCACAACAAGCTGCGCTTTGCTGTTGTTGACCCTTGTCCAGGCTGGACATCCAGAGGACACTGAATAAGGGATGCAGTGTATCACATGTTCCAGTCAGTGTCCAGATGGCTTCCACACTTGCATGCAGAGTACTGGGTGGTGTAGGCCCAGGGAGTTTGCAGGACCCCATATGATGCAGTCCAATGTTACTAGCCCCCGCTGCTTTAAAGTACACTAATGGCCAAAAACGTGACACAGGGACCAATAATAGATTGCTGTGAAAAACCACAAATTGTGATTCACAATTATGGCCGGGAGTAATTTATAAGTAGTGTCAAGAATCGTGGGATTCAGTCACTTCTCCCCGGGTGGGTGTGCCTTTCACTGTGAGGCTAGGGAGGTAAGCCCACTTTGTGATACCCTCCCTATGGGGTAGAGGCAAGCGGGACCTCACCGCGAGAAACTCCACCCGTGGGGGCACGGATTTCTGTTGCGATGAAGATCTCCCTAACCCATCCACCTACTAGACGAAAACATGAAGGACCAGTTGAAATGTGTTACTGTCATGTAGACTCCTTGAGGAAACCAGAAAAAGAATATTTCTGCAATACTGAGACGAAGAAACCAAGGGAGTTACGCAGAGCACAAACAGAACAGAGAGGATGGACTTTAACGCCACGAGGGAGAGACATGAAGGGGAGAGAGAAGCCTGCGAGTTCCGAATCAGCTGTTGGAGCAGAGCTGATGGAAACAGGGAAGCCTGGCTCCCGATGCAGGATGGAAGCCGGTGTGTCATATACTCCAGGAGACCAAAGCTGCGAGAAGCTTAAGAACTGGAGTGGCGTCCCAGGAGGGACCAAGTAAGAAGTGGTGGTGTAACTCAGAATGCAAAGGAGTGCATCAACAATGCCAATACCACTTATGTGCACTGAAGAGTGTGCCGAGAGACGCGAGTGTGGCAAACCAAGAAGCCGTCCAGACAAAAAAAAAGAAAAGAGCCCTATCCTTCCTATAGGTCTGGTGACACGACCCCAGAGTCAAAAAGCAATGGGGAGAGCGGGAGACCTGGGGTGGACAATGGAAATAACAGGTGGGACACTTAAACTCATCCCAGCACTAAACTAGTTTTGGAGTAGAGTGGGAATCGTTACTGGGGTACTCCTACTCATCCCAGTTAATAACAAGTGTTGAATAAGTGAGAGAATCATTACTGGGCTACTCATACTCGTCCCAGTGAAGAAGGAGTGTGGAACAAGCGTAAGAATCATTACTGGGTTACTCATACTCGTCCTAGTGAGAACCAACTCTTAGAGAAGACAGACTCATTATTGGAACCCTTGTGTAAGTAAAGGGGAAGTGTTGGAAATATGTAAGGAGAGTGACAACTATAATAAATCCAGTATTGTTTAGCCTAATCATGAAGAGGGTTGGACATTGAATCAAGAGAGTCTGAAGTTTGTATCACAGGAGAAGATCAAAAGAGCCCCAAGAGAAAAGAGAACCCAAAGACAAAAAGATTGCAAGAGAACAAGAAAAGAGAAAAGGGGAAATGGAAAAAGCCCAATATCTGAACTCTACCACTTGATAAAAGCAGTTACAGAGAACTACCTACAAATACTTTATTAAACCAAATGTGCTAAGAAAGCAGCCCACCGGACAAGTGAGTTAGTCTCCGGAGTATAGTTATTTTGATAGTGGTAGGGTTTGCATAGATTCGTTTTGGGTAGAGGACAGATGCTTCCTTTGGACTCAGCGACAACCGACGAGCACCCTAGATTAGTTGGTTAGATAAGGAAAAACCATAGCTTAGGGAAAGTTAGGCGTTTATACCTTTCCTTTAATAAAATAAAAAAATGGAAGATCCGAGTCTGTGTCCTCCTCCTGACCCCGCCACATTAAAACTCAGCCTAGTAATCACAGCTAACATACCCTTATACATAAAAACAAACAAAATGATTGAAACGAAAAAGCATGCGTCGGCTGTGTGTGCACAAACATTGCTGAAATTAACTGTAATAAAATAAATATATGTTTAATGAATTCTAAGTGGCTGCCTAGACAACGCTACAGGAAAATCCATTTTTGTTTCCACATCAGTGCAGGACCACCGACTCCGCCTTATGTAGTGCTCCTGTCGGCAACGAGAAACCAAATAGAAGTGTAGCTTTGTTTCTAGTTCTGCTTTCCCATGCCCCCTGCACTCCGGTGATCTTCACCCGCAGCTGCCAAGAGCGGGCATTGGCGTTCCACGGAACAGGAGAGGGTTCCAGGCTGTGTTTTATTTTGAAAAGACACAGCACTGTCACCAGATGGCTCCAATAGCCCAAGAGTAGGGTGACCAGACGACCCGGGATTGGGACCTCTGACCCCCTGTCCCGAGAGTTTTCATGATTTAAAAACCCTGTCCCGGTAATGGAAGGGGGAGAGTGACAACCCCGTTTTAAAAATAAAAAAATCACAAACAATTATCAACTATATAAACAGTACCAGATGTTAAAAAGGCTGTCACCTGAGGATGGATTTGAACCCCCAACATTCCAGGTATAAGCCTTATGCATTAACTGCTTGCACCACAGAGACAGGCTGAGGACTAACGTTTGCATGTTTTTTTTAGTGTGTTATAGTTGAGATGAACAACTTTTTGACACTAAATACCAATAACAGTCAAGTTCACTGTACAAACATAACATTAAAATACATAATTCACTCAGTATCATGCTTGGTATTTACGTGCTGTATCAACACTCCATGCTGCACAATGTGTATGCATATACTGTTGGAATGGGGGCAGAGTTTCCAGTTAAGGGGGTTGGAGGGAGTCTTTTTATGTTGTTGGCCGTCCCGGTTTTTTTACTTGAAAATTTGGTCAGCCTACCCAAGAGTGATCCACTGTCAGATGGGCTCCAAGCCATCGACACCAAGACTGTATACCCACTGCTGGCACTGCAGGTAGACTGCCTGCAATACCTGCAAACTCTTTGCTATGAGATACTAAAGCTGAAGCTATAGTCTCACTACTAAAGCTATGATTTCACTGCATACCCACTGCTGGCACTGCAAGTAGACTGCCTGCAATAACTACCAAAGCTGAAGCTATAGTCTCTCTACTAAAGCTGTGTGTTGACTGCTGGCACTGCAAGCTCACTGTAACTCCACTACAGATAGTAAAAACCCCTTTAGGAACTCCACCTCCCTGCAGGCCCGCCGGGGCAATGACCTACAGCGGAGCCACGGCTGGAATAATAAGCATACATGGGACCGCTGAGGCCCTGGCCCCACCTCCCCCAGTAGCTGGGATTTAGTTCTAGCCTCGGAGACATTTTTCTCAGCGCCACCAGCATTCTTCAAAAACACCAACAATAGGATTCTGTGCAGCTTTGTTACCATCTGGGATGTCTAATGGGCCAACTACATTTATGAATATAAAATATGTCCCGTAATAAATCACATATTTTGTAGCCATGAGATCACCCACATCAAGGCAAATCACAGGGAAAATTCTAATGTTCCAAGTTTAGACTAACTATAAGCAGCCTCCCTTATGACACTACAAGCTCACTGCCCATGTACTGCTTTAATCAGAAACTTACACTGGGACTATAAAACACTGCTAGGCAAAACTAATACTCAAGCAATAAAGTCAAAGAGCTCACCTCTTGCTCTCCAAACGTATAGTGGTACTTACTTTTTGCCAGTGAACCCTAGTCTCCCCACCCACGTGCAGTTCAAGCCAGCAGCCACTATTGTTAACTCATAGCAGGACTGGTGCACATACTGTAAACTCATTGCAGGCTCCCTGTGGGTGCTGCTGTTACTGTAAATCTGCTGCAGATCCATTTTTGGGTACTGTAAACTCATATCATGTATACTGTGGATTTCGTGCCTGTTCAGGAGGGCAGATATGGCCGGTAACAGCCCGCCAGCCGGAGCCAAGGCAGGCCTGAGCAAAGCAAGAGCCACACCGTGCAGCGGAATTTCTGCCCCTCAATGGGGAGGCGGAACTCGCGTCGCAAGGAAAGAGCCGCGTAGAGGGACTGCAGGTTGGTGTGCAGCCGCAGGCAAGATTAGGGGTGGGTGGGTGGAAGAATTAAGTGCATGGGTGATGTACGGGATTATTCCATGCCGTACATTTTGAATTCGTAAAAATAAATAAACTCAACATTTTCGGCTACGAAATAATCACGTAGATCCCTGCAGAATTGCAGCAGACCATTCGTTCTGCTTACAACGCCATGCGAACCCACTGCAGATATTGCAGACACATAGCAGGTCACCTAAACGTACTACAGACAAATAGCAGGCATACCACTTCCACTAAAAACTCAAACGTACTACAGACAAATGGCAGGCATACCGCTTCCACTAAAAACTCAAACGTACTACAGACAAATAGCAGGCATACCGCTTCCACTAAAAACTCCTAGCAAGCAAACAGCTTTTATTGAAATCTGTAGTAAAGGCAGTTTGGAGTAGTACATCCCCTGTTGGTACTGCAAACTAAAAAAAAAATCCTGATTAGACTACAGCCATATAGACAGTGGCAGTACGTTTTTATGGGTGGGGCAGCCACCCCCTCGCTTGAGTGGCAGGCAGCACATTTCGTTTTTTGCAGAGAGGTTGTGTTGCCTGCCCCTGAGCAAGGGTGCTTCTCCCACTAGTTTTTTTTTAAATTTTTGAATGTGGAGCCTTTTGTTGCTCTGCAAAATGCATAGCGTGCAATATTTAGAGGTTGGAGGGGCATAGGAAGTCTGACCTCACAGCCTCATTATTGTGCTGCTAGCAAAGGTCACACTGAATGACGGGTGCGGAAGTCCTCTCCTCTTCTGTCAGTGTGCTCTGCGTGGGGTGGGCCTACCGGACGGGTTTGTGGGTCATGGTGCCAGTATACTGAAGAAGCAAGCAGGAGGTATGTGAAATGTAAATGTGTAGATTGTGTAATGTGCCTGTTTGTATGTATGTATATGTGTATGTGTGTATGTGTGTATGTGTGTATGTATTTATGTATGCATGCAGGTATGCAAGTGGGGATGTCAGTGTGCGTGTGTGTCTGAATGTGGGTGTAGGTTTGATGTTATGCATGCGTGTAAGGAGTTGTCCGAGTGCTGAGTGAATGTGCCAGTTAATGTGAGCGTGAATGTTGTGTAAATATATAATTGTGCGGGTGAATGGAAATGTATGTTGTGTGACAGAGAGTGAGTGCCTGGACTTTGTTTAGGAAGGGGGGAGTGGGCCTCTACATTTAGAGGGAGGGGCTATTGACAACATGGCATTTATAATGGGCATTAAGGGTAAATCAAAGATGGAAAGTGCTAGACTGGCCTACTTTGGTGCAGCCTGTGTAGTTAGGTACTCTTATTGTGCCTTAGGATTCTTCTTTGCTGAGTAGCTCCATTGAACCTACTAATTTGTTCGAGAGAACATACCACACTTATTTAGTAATTGCAAATTAATACAAAACGGTAGTGCCCACCTTATCCCATATTGTATTCAGCCCACACGGCAGAGACATAAGCGGAGGCACACCTCAAGTAGGTCATTTTAAGATATTGAATCGTTGACCAAAAGAGGAGCAGAAACTTTCGTTTTCTCTGCAGAAGAGGCAGCCACAATCTTGGGTTTGATTGGCAACACCACATTTAATGCACCAAGCAGAGCAACTGCTGATCCATCAAGGTGCATCAAACAACTCAAGTACCTTATCTTTTCAAAAATCAATAGGAAATTGCATGCTATCACACTAGGTAGATATTAGAAAAAAACACTGTATCCCAAAAGGGCTCCGTATACAACAGAAACCAACTCACTGCAAAGAGAGTAAAGAATTTGTTCGTAAACGGGAGGCTATACTCAATAAATGTTCACCAGATCCTATCCATCTCACAACCCAGGAACTATCCAAGAATCTAACTACTATCACTACTGAGATACAGGAGATTGAAAAGGAGTTGATAAAACTACTCGGCAAAGAAGAACTGGACACCACTTTTGTCAGATATCAAACAGAAACTTGAGAACTATAAAACTGAGTTAGAAGCTAAAAAAGTGAGGAAATTTAGGCGAGATACCTATGATTACTTAAAAGAGGAAGTCTACACTTGGATGGATACGTTTGGACCACCACAAAGGAGACCACAACAGGGTAGCTAACGTAACTCAAAGCTCAGAATTTGAAGCCACAGGAGAGCAAGTAATACAAAGAAGACGCTTGGCGAATCAAGCACTAAGAGAGGGAGATACTGGGCCCGCGCTATGACATCCACTGTACCTTTTTTAGGACAAGAACAAAGAGAAAAAGAACACAGATGATGAAAAGGAAAATCAAAAAGGAGGGATGATTATCAGAAGGCAAAAGACGACCTAGATGTCAATTTATCAAGCAGATCCCTCAACAAGGCGGAACCAGATACCATCCAGAAAGGCCTCAGTTTTGTCCCTACGTATAGTGCCACACTGTTTGAAAACAAAAGTTGAACTGTTTCACTTTATAAGGAAACTCAAGCTCAAGGTATTTTTCGACGAGATGGGTGGCACTACGGGTGAGAACACAGCAGATAGTTAAACAGAACTTAAGGAGCTCCTGGGAAAAAGCAAATTTATGCCCGTCATTAATGTTCCTTCGCTGAAGATTTTCCATAAACAAATACCGAAATATCTTTAAGAAATGTTATATAAACACCTTCGACACAGTAACCTTAAACCTCACGAACTTGGGCAAATCAGAAATTTGTATAGCGACAAGAACAATCATTCCCCAAACTGATAAGGGAGGTGCTCTGGTGATCATGGATAGGACAAATTATGATCTCAAGTGTATTAGACAATTAATGGATAGCAAGGTCTACACTAGACTGGAAGAAGATCCCACACCTACCATAATGACTAATCTCAATAAGGATCTGGGTTGGATAAACCATCATACACGGAAATGTTTGCATACCAATTACCCAAGGATACCTAACTTTTAGATGTTGCCAAAGATACATTAGCACACAGCAAATCCACCGGTAGACCTATTGTAGCAGGGATGGACAGCATACTCAAACAGGGTAAATAGTTTGATCATTTTCTCCAACAATTGGTACACAGAATATGCACACACATCAAGGATACCACCCATTTCTTACAACATTTGAATAAAACAACATGTGATTCGGGCTGCATTATGTGTGGAATCGATGTTAAGAGTCTGTACACCTCCATCCCCCCATGACCTAGCTATGGAAGCTATCGAGTGGTTCCTACTGAATGAAGGAATTCATTTTGATACTACTACAGTTCATTGCTGTAAGGAAGGCATGGTATCAAAGCAAGACAGACACACGTGATCACAGTGCAAGGGTGTTTATTAAACTGTAAAAATGGGTGTAGCAAGACATTGGTTGGATAATTAAAAAAAACACAACAGTTCACAAATCCAGTTTAAGATTGTGGAAATGGAGATTAAGCAAAATAAATATGAGAATATGGTGCAAAGAATTGACCAAAGGGAAACCCTTTGGATTGAGCGTCTGGATGCAATGGTGCCGGGAGGCATGAATGAAGAGATCAATTATTTGTGTTTTGTATGAATTAACAGTTTCTGTATCAAACACCTTTTACATAAACATGTTTTGTTGATATGCCCAACCTCTTACTCCCACCATAGGAAATTTGCCTAGGTTACACCCACATTTCACTTTGGGACGATATACTCACCTCCAACTAGTAGCTTTCACACAATTGAGAGATAGCATTATAATGATATATTTAACATGCAGACTGTATGCATCAGTTTGCATTTGGGGACAAGTATTCACATGGATTTCCACATGTCATTAACAATGGAACTGGATACACAGTGACCATATTGCAGTACAGATTTGTCTTTATGTCTACCTGTTTATTTAGCCAATTATTTGTATTAAACAACATTTTTTGATACAAAGGTGTAATACTGGTAACTATTGGAATCATGTACACACACTAAGGGATGGATTTATTCATATAAATGCAATGCATAATGTACCTTGATGCGATGTGAAAAAGAAAGCAATGTCAACAGCATGGTCATCAACTTGTTCTCGATGTATATTCATTGATAGAAGTAGTATTTACTTTTTTATGTGGTTCGTTTTTGTTTTTTCATATTAGTGCCAGCCCTCCCATAAATACACAGACAATTCGCATTGCATGTGCTTTCCCTTGGTTACCCTCCCGGGCTCCCTAACCTCTTAGGAGGAACGTGAGGCCAGGGACGTCATTACGCATGGCGTCATGGCGCGACGCCATAACCAAGGGTTAGCTAGTAAACATTAACCTACGTTTGCACGCAAGTGTGTGCCATCTTCAGATCTCTCTAGCGTTCCATTCAATCCACAAGCCTTTATATCTATGATCCAGTAAATCTATATCTCAGTATTCTTTACTGAATACATCATCTTTCTCAGTATAGGGGCGCTGATGGTACTTCAGTAACACTTTGCAACATCCGCCCAGGTAAGGGCTGAAAGCCATCATGTGATTTTAAGTTTATGCAAAACATAGGTCAGTACCATACCACTTAGCAATTGTGTAATACTTGCTTTCTTTACAGATGCACTTTTAGGCATCACAGTACAGGTAATCCATTAACAATATCTTTACTTATTGTATCAGAGTGTATACTTTTCGCATTTTGTATTGAGAAACATTTCTATTTTCTTTTCAGCAATTTTGATGCATTCGACCTACTGCCCTCGGGTATGGACACAATGTATTATGTTTTTGTACCGGTTATTCATGTTGTGATATTAAGTCTTCAGCCCAGACGATGGAGTGACATTGCAAATGGCATTGGCATCCTATTGGACACTGAGAAGATGGTTACTGCCTTTTCATGAAATGCTGAATTAAAAGGACATCTGGGCATTTTACAAATGGTCAATTTATTAATCATCCTAAACCCCGATGACCCTAAAACAGTGTGAAGGTTGATTTAAAACCTAGAATAGGAAGTTGCAGCTTTTTCATAGAGCATGTTTAGAGCACCTGGCCAATGGAGTGGCAACGCTCAGTCTCCTGAAGTATACTTTGATCAGTGTGCCTTAGGATTCTTTTGCTGAGTAGCTGCATTGAACCTACTAATTTGTTTGAGAATATACCACATTCATTTAGTAATTGCAAATTAATACAAAACGGTAGTGCCCACTTTATCCCATATTCTTATTGTGGCTTCACATTTACTGGTATGAAGGGTTATGCCAGCATGTTGAGTGTTACTATGTTGCTAGACTGGCCTTCATTGGTGCAGTGAGGCTAGATCTACTTTCTTACTGTGACATAACATTTCTTGTCATTTTTTAGTTAAAACATATTTTGGTCTTCTGGTGGAGTCCTCTTCAGCACAGAGAAGTATCTTTGGGTCGGTCCTACGCTATACGGTTGCACTGACTTCAAGTCCATTTTGGGGTTGAAGGCGTTGAATCATGACGATTTAGGGGTACTTTATGTGCTTCTTGATCAGGCACAGTGGTACTATGTTTTGTTGTTGTTATTATTTGACATTTTAAGAACAGAGGTTACATCTAGCACCTGTGACCTGGTTTAGGAATCGCAAAGCACTATTCCGAATGTTCAAGATTTGCTTGGACGGCGCGTCTTCATGGGGTTCATCAGAAAACCCAATATTGACATGTTCTCTCTTTTAGATATCCTGAATGAGTTCTCTCCTTATGGATGTCTCGTATACGTTTTTTCATAGACTGCCATTTAAAAATCTGCACTTTTTCGTGCACTTTTGGTCGTCATCGATTGCATCAGTTTTTGTTTTTAAAAAACGGGGGGGTCCCCATCATACCATCCACGTTGCACCACCCAGCCCCCCCCCACCCCATCTGCCTACACCCAAATATGCAAACTAAATAGTCTATGAAAGCACGTATTACGCTCGCAAGCCACAACATACTGCCCTACGGCAGTCTTACGATCCAACCTCCTGCAGGCTTAACTGTGTGCTTCGACATGTCCGATTGGGAGACAGTTGTCACATGCAATCACGGCTTGTGCTGCAAACAGTGTGTGATACCCAGGCAAAACCTGATGAGGGTCCTCCGACTTTTGAACTCCTTGGCCTTAAAATCCTTTTAATGTCAAAGGGAAAACAAAATGACATTTTATTTTTTATTTATGACTTGCCCAGGAAGTTGTAGAACACCGTAAGACCACAACCCGGCTGTGATCTCGGAGACTTCCGACTTCTGCAGTTGAGGCGAGGAAGATCCTTAAAAGTTCAGTGAAACCTCTAACTGCAAAGACGGTAAGTAAAGCGGGGTGCATCGCCGAGCTGAGGGGAATTGCAGGGTCTCAGCCGCAATCATGTACTGCAGACATGAGCCCTAATTGGCAGCCACTGGACTTGTGTTTAATATTTTTTTTTTAAAGTCTTGTAGGCAAATAGCCATTCACTTGAAGGCATATTAAAGAATATTTTCAGCACAGCAAACGGAAAAGGGACATTTGCCAGCACATGGATCACAATGTAACAAAGAATATGCGGGAATAGTGGCGTGGATTGCTTGAAGGTCTCGTGGATACTCAGACAGCAATGTTAGGAATACCAGGAACACTGTGAACATATTTGGAAGTAACCTGGACAATTTGCCTAGGAACGTTTTGGAATGCCCGGGCTAGACCTTTCTCAGAATCATCGCAGAAGATTCTAGATGTGCCTAATATTTCCTGGGGCTGAAGCCAGGCTTGCTGACAGCTGTGCAATATCGTGAAAGGAAAGCTTGGGAAGGGTCACTCACCTGTTGAACTCGTAAATGTCTTCAATGTTGCAAAATAATGTGCTCACTTGTTCGGGTTCGAGGGGTAGATGGCCGGCGTCTATGATACATCCAAGGTAATCCTACAAATCAGAACAGAAGGAGCAGTAAATACAAAGGAGTTAACATTACACAAAAGATCACATCTTGAAGGGAGCAGGCGATCACTTGCAATACCGAAGACGGACTCTTAGCCTGCTGTTAGTATATCAGGGGATTCAAAGGAACATAAGCCCATGGACCTTTATGGACATCTCCTATCGTGTACCAGGCATGATTTTGCCAACCTGTGCCTCCATATAAGCTTCCAAAATGTGAGGCGACATGCGCTGAATATCACTGATACGGTCAGGGACGTCATTTCACCAAAATGCCAGGGGTAGCGGCAGTGACATCACAAGATCCTTGGCCTCTGATGACATCACAGGACGTGATGTCATATAGCACCCACCACAAAGAGACATCACGAGAAGCGATGAAACACATTTCACCCCTTGACAAAACAGGAAGTGGCATCACATAGCATTGTTCCTAAATAGTCTACGAAAGATATGGTTACATTATCACTGTAATGTGATATACATTTCATACACGAATTGATCACCATATGTATCATTCAAATCAGTGTGTATAGACTCATATTACCAAATTACTGTAAATGCAATCAGATACCCATGGCCAAATGATAATGATGTGTTATTCTATAGCACTGTTGGGTGTCTTGACCCACGTTCAACTTATTATGCTGCAACATTTGGTGCTGTGGGCTTAGAAAATCCAAGATGGCCGAAAAGCTCACATTTGCGCCAGAATCCAGGAAAACCACGCAGTTTTGCGCACACCAAAATGGTCGCCTAACCTGCCACCCACCAGTGCGAGCATGGTGGGCCAGAAGTGCCATGAGTGAAACGTGGTGCCAAAGGAAAAACAGCAGTGCCTGTTAGCTCAAAAAGCGCTTTGACATCACCTTTGTTTCTCTGAAATGCAAGCTAAAAATGCCTATTTTAAACATTACAAGATATTCAAAATCTCACTGAACACCAGCAGACATTTGGCAGAATGTAGTCTTGTGTGCATACAAAATCTGGAAAGATGAAGAGCCCAAAACAATGTTTATAACAAAACTGGCTGAGCTGTGGATGTCAGCAGCTTAACTGAAATTGGATTTAAAACCACTAAAATCGAAAGGTTTAAAATAAATGAGTGACCTACTTTTGAGTGTCACATAGGTTGCAACTGTTTAAAGGTCATAGTTTTGAACTTAGAATCAGCGTTCTAGCTGCATGTGTAAAATTGTAAGTTTGATTTGAATGAAGAAAACTGGAACAAAAGTGACATTTAGCTGAAGCCTGGCTTGAAGAGATTGAATTCTGCCAGGCAACTACCCCGACAGGAGTTGAAACTTGCCCAGCAACTGCATTTGCAGGCCTGGCTGCCTTCTGCTGTTCCCACCAAAAGGAGATTACACCTCTCTGATTGAATCAGGGGAGGAGCACCTGGGAGCAGGGAAACAGAACAATGAGCTTTCCTTGGTTTAGGAAAATGTTAAATTAGGGGGGGTCGTAAATGGCTTCCTCTTGGAAAAAACTGGGAGGAGCAGTGCCTCTGTGAGCAACCTGAGTTGGAGGAAGTGGACAAACCAGAAATTCCACCTTGTGCTTTGGGAAACCACACCCCTCTGGGCCAGAGCATAATTTTAAAAAGATGGATAATTCATAGTACGGACTTGTCAAAATTATATAATTAATATCATTATTCTTGTGATTTTTCTGTGCACATTTTAAGAGGTGTTAGGACTCTGTGGTATGTTCTGGGGGGTAGTAGCGGAAAATAAGGTATTACTCCGAATGTCTGTATGTTAAAAATCTGACACTATCATCTGATGCCCATATTCCTTGTGCATGTTTGTGTAAATTCTGGAAAAGTTTAGAGGTTGTATTCTTGATGAAAAGGGCAGAATTCTGTCATAAGTGGACACAGCATCTTACAAAGACAGGGATCCGATGGTTTGGTGCTACAGAAAATATGTTAACTGGACATATAATATTAGAAAAATGGTACATAGATAAATATGTATTTGGATCAAAAATAGATTAGTGTGCAAATTGACAAGGGGAGTGTTCTTTCTGTATGCCATAAAATTGATGCCTGATGACACTCCATTCCTTCCCCCAATCAAGAGAGAGAGGAGAGCTTGGCCAATGATAAGTTGTGAGGGACAGGCTTAGTTATGCCTATGCACACATCCATTTTCTAAAGACATAAAAGGAACACTGAAATCAAGGTAGAGACTTCACTTTCCCCTTTCTTGCTTAGCACTTGGCCGGACCAGACAATATCCAGAAGGACCATCTCCAGAACTTAGAATCCAGACTTCAGAACTTGTAGCAGAGAGGCCTGAACCACCAGCTGAATCCTTTTTCAGCAGGCCTCAAAATCTTTTGCAAATTATTCAGACAGCCGGGCTGAGCTGTTTGATTCTGGCTAGAACCCTGTGCCAGTACCCAGAAAGCAGTGCTGTATCCAGAATCCACTTGATCCAGACCAGCAGAACCAGAGATCCAGACCGCCATGCAGTGCCGAGTGCCAGACCAGACCAGCAGAGCTGACCCAGAGAGCTGTGACTTCAGAACCACCCGCCAGGAGTCCAGTCCAAACCTGATCAGACCTTGACGGCCTATTTCCAATTTATAGTGTGAGTACTCAGCCAGAACTCAGCCAGAACTGTGCAAAACCTTAGTTTAAAATAATCTAATTCAAACCATTTCCACCTATCTAGAACTGCATCATAGAATTGTGTGTCCATCCTGTTGATACAAAACCTTCCACAGCGCATCTGTCATTCTGAAACTTTAATTTTACTTCTGAAAATCTACATCCACTAAATCGGCCGTATCTTTGGAACCGTATGTGCTAGGAACGAGATTTAACTTTCATTTTAAAGCTAACAATCTAAGCTTTCCAACATCCATACACTTTCTACTCCTTATAGTTTTTCCGTAGTCGCGCTTGACGCATTCGGAAAAAGTGCAGCGAATTGAAAACTAGCTCAAACTTCTTCACTTGTAAAAAAAAACGCTGTCTTTTGCATTGCATTGCTGAAATCAGTTTTCAACTTGATAATCCTTCATGAATCACTGATAAGATTGGTTCAGGTCAACCCTAAGTAGCTATCACCTACCCTGAATCTCCTATCGGGAATTAAAATCATTTTTGCATATTTTTCCATTCTTTGCAAATCACATTTAACGTATTTTGCCTGTGTTTTAAAATCATCCCTGTGATCTAAGCTTGCTAGGGGGGAACTGAACTACATTTGATTGCATTCCTGAGAACTGTGTGCTCTCCTTTCCATCTTTTTATATTGCATAAGGGGGGGGGGGGGAGTGAATTGTCAAAAGGGGAAAAGTGATTACATTATTTTGTTGAAATCATATCAAGGTTATTCCTGTGTTGCATTCTTTTCCATCCTTGCATTTCCTTGAAACCATAAAAGTATTCTCTGCTACCCTATCCCTTCTATACCAAGTAATTAAATAAGCGTACAATTGTAATATTATCCATTGTATTATCAAATATTAATTTATTATAAAAAAGTGTGATATATATATAGTTTAATTTTTCCAATACATTTTGTAAATTGCAAAACAAACCTACTTCTTGGCTCAGTGAGGTCAGGGGGATTCAAAGAGAGGGGCGTTATGTAAGGGTTTATCACCCAGATTATAACTTGTCATAAAAATATATAAATACGGGCTTCCCTTGGGCGTCCCAGACGAGGCACTGACTTAGTGGGATTGCTGAATTAAAGTCACTTAACAGCACTTACCCTTAAGTGCTTTATATAGAACAAATATACATTCAATATCACCCACCTGTGTTGGTACTTATTTATCAACCTCAGAAGGATGAAAGGCTGAGTTGGCCTTGCTGGAATTCAAACCTGCAACCTGGAGATCATGCACACATCGTAGCAGCACGTGCTCAACCCCCTGAGCTATCCTACCGGCTATAGCTAGTTTGCCAGCTATAGTAAAATGAGCAATTACATGTCTGAATGTTCTCAAAGTCAGAAAGCAAATTACATTTTATAGTGAATACCATTAAACTGTTAACTGAGATTTAAAAGCAGGCCAGTTAATCTTCAGGTCTGGTGTTGGCCCCATGTCAAGTCTGCGTGGATCTACTTTTCAGGCTTTAGAGGTTGGCAAAATACATACCATTGGGAGCGTTCATAACTGTGTATTAAAGAATTTAGAGTAGCGCAGGGAAAGCAGCGCACTCGCACATAGCCCGAACTCTGGTCACTCGCTACCTC
Organism: Ambystoma mexicanum; assembly: GCF_040938575.1. Classification (NCBI taxonomy): domain Eukaryota; kingdom Metazoa; phylum Chordata; class Amphibia; order Caudata; family Ambystomatidae; genus Ambystoma; species Ambystoma mexicanum. The sequence continues at coordinate 667,246,799 of NC_090923.1, forward strand.
CTACATGCAAGCAAACATACTGAAAAGCATGCCATGGAGATAGGAAAGATAGACACATTACAACAAAGCATTCATTGTGGCACAATTAAATCAAGGGCCACTTTATGTGCTGTGGTCAAACATTTCTACACTGTACACATGCTTTTAGACACAAGGAGTTTGGCAAGTGACCGAGAACCCCGAGATGGAATGTCTTGTAATGTCTTGTGATGATCGTAACAGAGACAACAGGTGAAGAAGCGTTTTATAATGGTGCAATCCCATACGAAAATGCTCTGTGGGCCCATAGTCCGAAATGGATGCTTATTCTACTCCAAATGCTTTTTGGAGGTGTTTATCTGCATTGTCATTTTGAGGTGTTTAAGAGCAGAAAACATCAGTGACTCACCCCCTGAAGTGTGCCTGAAATAAACCTTTAATGAGTCTAGAAATTATTGTATACAATTTCAGAAAGACAAATTATTTGTTATTCCTTTTCTCTCTTATTTGGGGTCACTGCTCAAAGTGTTACACTTGTGAACACCCTGTTTTTTTATTAAGAGGTCTGAACAAGATAGCCAGTTACTCCAGAAACAGCAAGCCACATGGTAGCAAGAGAGACCTCAGGGATCAAAGGTGCGACCCCTGGGCAACCCCAAAGGACGTCCCTGGATAAAGTGTCACCTTGAGGCCAACATCGACCTCACCGCACTGACCCTCCACACCACCACCTTCATATGAAAGCCTGCGTATTCACTATTAAGGAAGAGAGGATAGCACAACAACTGCACCCAAGGAGAAGAGGTGGCCTTGAACCACACTCCCAGGGAGGACACAAAAAGGCACATACCCTCATACCTAGAGAAAAGCCTGCAACCCAGTTTGCCTAAGTTAATGAAATGTCAGCCAGGGCCACCACAACTAAAGAGCATAGGCAGGCAGAAAGAAGAGGTGCACCCGCGAGCATCCTTACACCATGGGAAGAGCTGCGGATCCCCGGCCTTCTCGCTTTTCCTCGAGTGGCCTTGCAAAGCCCGGCAGAGGTTTACTCCAAGATTATGCTTTTACTTCCACTACTGTGATGTTACTCATTCACCCACACCCCACTGTGGGGCACATCAGTGAGGATAGTGGAAACACTATTGCATCGACACCTTCACCTCTGCTAAGCTCACAACTAAGGATTCCATCCTACAGTGCCGGGCCTTTATATTTCCCCAACCAGACCAAGAGATCTAGAAAACTCTTCCAACATAAACATTCACACCTCAAAATGTAAGTGTTTGGAATTGTGGCTGCTGTACTACAGCATTCTGCATCTTTGCAAGTAGATGGGAAACTATGGGTTGTCTATTGGGAAATGTTGCGATTACGGCAAACTCTTATTCCCACTCCCAGGAAGTTAGCCCCCCAAAGCCCTCTCTAAAGTTTCTTGAGTACAGTTGGCCCCTCCGAGTGCTTTGTGTAGTTCCTTGAGTGCAGTTAGCTCTTTACGGCGCTTCCAACCTATGTGGGTATTGCAGATTGCGGATGGCGAAGTGAAGAAGTGGTGGGTAAATAATACAGTATATTCTGCACAATACATTGTCCACAGCGTGTCTTTGGCCATGTCGGAGGAAAGGAAGCCTAAAAGCCGGCTCTCAAGCCTCCTCATGTAGCCCTCACCTCTTATGATCAATTTAATTTAGGGATGCCGGGCAAGAGTGCCCATAAAATTAGCGAATGCTTGCAATATAACTATAATATCAGATTCTTATATAGTGATTCCTGGTGTATTGGTCCTAGTTCGAAACACTGTAGTAACTTTTATTACCACCAAATGTAATGGTGATCTGTTTATCGATGTAAAGATCAAGGATTGATGTAGGTATAACTCGTTATTTATAATGCGGGAGCGCAGACCCGGGATTCGAACCTGTGTTGCCCTGCGTGCGTTGCCACTGAGCTATACTACCCGTACCAGGTTCAGCTTGATTGCCATTACACAAAAGTGCAGCAATTGTACTGGATTTCTTACACACAAGTGCAAGCCTTCATATTTTGTGTGCGATTCTAATGTACAGGTCAACAGTACGAGGCAGTTTTTGCAAAGCCAGTCTGTAGTGGTTCATTCCAATGGCAAAGCTGAATTGTCGTTTGGGCTACGGTGGAAGCAAACAATTGCAAATATCGTACTGAGCCTCATTTTCAGAATTTAAAATCCCGGGCCATGTGTTAGTCTATGCGGTGCCAGGCTGAGCATGCCGATTGTACGACTCTTTGAAAGGTCTCCGGATGAAAGGCTGCGGGCCTCCAAAGCATTTTGTTTTTCATGCAGATGCGTACATGTGACTCTGGGCCTATGGAACAGCTTGGGCCTGTAGAGCTCCCGGGTGACTTCCCGTCTCTAGATGTAATAGCCTGGGGAGACATTAGCACTCGCATGAGGAGTTCTCACCTCTCACAGAAACGATGATACATATTAACCACAAAGCAGAAGTGGAGACAACATTCCCTTTGTCCACCAGGAATTCAAATGTGGTAAAAAGGGAGCTGCATCATGCCAGGTACTTGGGGTGGTCACTTTTTGGGTAGTCCTACTTTGCACTGTCCCCAGGTAAATGCATCAATGTCAGGGAATTTAGTTGCTGTACCCCCTTAGGGATTAATGTCAAAATCCATCAATTTCAGGACAGGATGTTTTGATCAAGGGACTTGAAATCTGGGGACATGCACATGAAATGTCAGGTTCTGCCACCGTCTTCCACACAAGCACAGACTGAAATGTGTTTTTACTGTGAGTTGGCACGCTGAAGACTGCTGGATTTCAAGATCTGCCTTAGTGAATAAAGTCATGGATTTAGCTCATAATTTGCAGTGTGCTGGAAATCCCAATTTTGGATTTACGAATTACTCATGACATTTGGTACGCGTTAAACTACAAGGCTCCTTAAGAGTACCGATATAAAAATATTCTTCATTATGAGAGTTTCCAGCAAGTGAGTATGAAAACAGTATTGCCCGGAGTAGAATACCTCAGAATGGAAGGAATTGGAAGGATTGTTGTAAGCCACAACTTTGACATATTGACAACTGGTAAATCTCTGCAGAAGGCGGTCAGAATAGCAATGAGGCCGGCATGATGTAGTGGTAGAACGCTCCTCTAAGCTCCTCTAACCCCAAAATTAAGAGCCAATCTATTAGAAAGAATCCCACGTGTAACCACGTAGAGCTCAGCAAGCAATACACGTGGACTGCCGTAGTGGACAGTTTAAAGAAAACTGAAAAAAAGAAGCTCCCCCTCCCCCCAATTACCCCATTTCATCTATTCGGTTGTCTGTAAAATTAAACCAACTTATTGTATACTTCTGAGCTCGTAGGCAGCACAGGGGGGGTCAACATGTGAGGAGAGATCACTCTAAAAGGTTTATAAATTCATTTAAGACTTAACAAATGCACTGCAAGGGTTCTATGTCCCTTCATCGACCAACATTTTTTCAAAGTAATTTTTGCCGAAAAAATGACTTGACCATTTGGAGATTTTAGGTCATGTTGACTGCAAAAAATGCTTTCCATAGCTGTGTGAACTGCCAGCTGCTGACCGTCAACAAGATCTGCTTGGAAAACATCTCTAGAACAACACTCCAAAGTTGTTCTTACTGGGCTTAGCGTCCAGCTTCGGTCTCTCGACCAGTACTTGGGGGGTGTTGGAAATTATGGGGTGGGCGCAGGTCAAGATGTACATTTTCTCTGGGTTCTACATGCAGTGGGGTATTTCTTACATCAAATTTTCAATCGCGAAGAGACTTTTGATGAAGTCCGGATCTCAGGTCGGTGGCCCAGACTAGAGGTCGGTTCTTAGTTGGGCGTCATTGGTGTACATGCTGAAGTCTGTCTTGAAATGGTCTAGGATCTCAGTTACTGGATGGATGTTGACACTAAAGAGTCAGAGTGAGAGGGATGAGCCACGCGGTACACTGCATGGAAGGGGAAGTTGTCTGGATGTGAAGCGGCCTCTCTAAAGCTTCTCCGAGCATTCCTTCATGAAGAACTCAATACATTTCAGAGCCATGTACTACTTGCTCCCCATGTGCCATTCTATATATATATATATATATGATACATTACTTACCATAATCGTATTTCTGATGCTTGTATCTGCTTAGATTCACATGCTGTGCATAGACCGACATCTAGTGGAAGCTGCAGAGTATTACAGTTTGTTTTTCGAAACTCGAAAATGGGCGTCGACACAGAGCGTGCCAGAGGCTGGGGATATAATGGGGGTGAAGGGCTCAGTGTCAGCTTGGCTTCTCTCTCCTTCCAGAAGGAACAACGTGGTCATTTCATCTCACCTGGCCGCCTTGTGTCCTGTGAAGTTTCACATTGTCCTTCTCTCTCCATTTCTAGTGAACAGCTACCTATATGTACCCCGTTGCCCTGGAGGTTGAGGTATGTTGTCTGCTTTGCCAATTGTATGCTCATGACACCCTAATACTGGTCGACGACTGGGGCGATTATTGGAATGTTCTGAAGGTCGTTGAGTGTCTAGGGGTGGTGCAGCACTAGATGAAGGTCAACTTAGATGGAGTTCTTTTCGCAGGGCTCTAAGCCCCAAACATACTGCCCTGCCCCCAGTCCCAGTGGAGTCAGTCAGGAGTCGAGGTGTTATTCATGGCAAACGGCTCACCCTGCCTCACCGGTCCGAATCAGTAGTTAAGGCAGCACATTTCCACGTGTTTAACATGGTAGGGTTACCACCTGCCGAGCGAAAGTTAGAATTCATCTTCTAGAACGCGCTCAATACCGGGGAGCAACCTCCAAACGCAGAACCAGCATTCAAACCTATGTTGCTCTGTCTTGTCTTGCATCCAAGACAAATGCTACATTCCCCGAGCTATCCGCCTGGCCCATCATAGTGTACTTGTTACAGCCAATGTGATGTCCAGACAGCAGTATTTTATGTCGGTGCATCAGGGCATATGAAAAAAAATGTTGCCCAAAATCAGGCCACACGCACCAGTATCCTTCCAAAGGAATGTGGCCATGTTCGTATGGCAAGCAGGAGATTGTGCCGACTTGTTAGGGAGGAAAACATTTCTGGTGAGTTGCCGCTCCCCCCTCACAACGGCCAGGGCTCCAGTTTGGGCGCCCCCACACCCAGCCCAGGCAGCTCTTCAGACGAGTCAGCACTGTGAACGCTTCTCGTGCCCTTTAATGTGAATGGGCCTGTCCAGTATGGCCTCTGGGGCAGGCCGACATCCGACATGGCCCAGTGGGTGCCTGGGTTGTTCCAGGCAGACAGCTCAGTACCACAGAGCTAACACAGGGCCGCTCCGCTCACACAGTCCGATACACAAGTGTCTTTAGGCCCTCAGGCGCAATCCAAGGTTTCAGCCCGTCAGCCCGCCCACCCACAGTGAGCCGCTTCTTCTCTTCTTTTTCTTTCCAATTTCCTTCTCTCTCCTCTTGTCTCTCTCCCTACTTTCAACTGTCCTCTAATGGGGTTTCTCTTCAAATCTCCCTAGATTCTATTCTCCACTGCCTAGCCAATTCTTGGGCTGGGTAGTTCTGTCACTTTGAGTTCCTCTTTTCTTTCCAACATTTTATCCAGACCTCAGACATACAGAAACGCACAATAAAATAAAAAAATGTATTCAACCATGGTGTCTATGTGTTTGTGTGTTTATTCCTAGGTTTACCCTTAGGTAACAGCCACGTTGCCCTTTTTGGGGCTACTGGCTACAATTGCTAGTAAAACAAACAAGAAAATATTGCCTCTTATACACCTGTTGGGACCATGGGGGCTTTTGCACTTTGAGGGGGTTATTCTCCCCCATAGCGAGGGATACACATGCCACTTTAAATCAACTGGATCCTCTCCCTGCAACTGGGTGGGAATCTAGTGGGGAGGATTCCCCCTGGTGTGTACCGTATTTTGCGATAAAGAGCCCCCACTCATCCATCAATATGGCCGAAAATAGGTCAGTTTTACCATCAAACAACCCACACCTTCTGTAGCCAGACCGCCTTATCGGGGACAGAGGCTTGTCTCCACCTCTGTGCCACTGCTATCCTCCCCGCACGTAGAAGGGCTTCCCACATCTTTGGAAATCTATAGGTTTGTATGTTTCATAATCCTTGGGTGAGATCACCAAGATAAGTGTGAGAGAGTCTGGCTGCAAGGGAACCCCAATAATGTCCTTCACCCAGCTCAGCAATTCGGACCCAAAAAAACAGACTCAAGGACAAAACCACCACACATCAATGAAAAAACACGGAAACACTTTGAAACGCTTAACGGATCCCTGTCATCCATGAAGGACCTTAACATTGTGTTTGATAGCATGTTTGCAAAGATTGCCATGAAATGTGACTTTATATATTTTCTGGCAATGTAAGGTTGGAGTTTAAAGGACAGATGGGCCCCTGGGCTACCTCTTGGTTCGGTAGATTTGTTGCTGAAAATGAACCTGCAGCCTAGCACATGGTTTGGCTGGGAACCAAACTCCAAAACTTCTAGGAATTAATTTAGAGTGAGGAGCTTAGGCAAACATTGTTCGGTGGGGGCGCTGGTGTTTGGTTTCAACCAATGGTTATAACCATGACGTTCTTGATTCTCGGTTCTTAAAATTAAAGGAGCCACACTTAATTGGTTGTCATAGATGATGGTTTAATGTAATGAAACAAAAAAACGACCGACGATACATTTTGCATTCCCCAAAATTGTGTCCATGAGCAAGGTCTTCTATATCCCTTCAGCTTGGGCTCAGAACCAGCCCATTTGAGTCTGAGGTAGTCGAATATTCCGATATTCTCCTTGCCCAACATCTCCTGAACATCACAGAGGTCTTTAAAATGACCATTGAGAAGATGTCATCCCACTCTCTCAAGACATAGGTCTGACCATCTCTGGGCCTTTTTAAAACCTACTTAGCCCAGCACAAACAGAGGGCCCATAAAGAGCTCAAGGGGGATGGCCACGAGGATAAATCTCTATTCAAAGTTTGTTTCACCGCAAGGTTCACAGGTAACTCAGCATGGGGTGTTCATGCACCTCCTGAGGGATGAATTTAATCAGTGATCATTAAAAATCCCTAACCTTTTTGGGGAATGTGACACAGTCTTCCAGGTATCTGCAATAGGTTCTCAAGTCCACCGACACGTGTTCCAACATTGCCCTAAGTTGGGCAGCCTTATAAAATAGAAAATAATTTGGGAATCCCAACCCACCCTCCCTACTAGGGAGCACCAAGACGTGCTATTCTTGCCTTTTTCTCTTACCACACAGAGCTAAAGCCCATGTGGCCGATGTCTTTAAAAACATGCATGGGTGTGGAAAACATCAAATGGAAATAGTAGACAGGGAAGTACATTCATCTTAACTACTGTCATCCTCGCTATCCAATAGAGAGTGAGGTCAGACCATCTCTTCAGGTCTTGCTGAAGCTCACCAAAAATAGGTTCATAGTTAAGCTTATACAGACCTGTGAAACGCCTTGAAATCTGGATACCCAGGTATGTTATTGCATAGTCTACCAGAGTCAACCCATACCGTTCCTGACTGGGCATAGACTGCAAGACGCCTTGTCCCATCGGGAGGATGAAAGACGTAGAATGGTTAATCTTAAGGCCTGCCAAAGCACCATTCACCCATTAACGGTCACCATCGCCAATGGATCCTGATAAAGCGCCACCACCAGGCCTTAAAGCATTCCAAAAACCAGATTTGAGCAAGACCTTTTCAGTGTACAATGAGACCAAATGTGCTTCTCTAGTTAGCTTTTTGGATCGTTACATTAGGTTCAGCGTTTTCTTGATATTATCGGATCTTTGTCTCCCTCCAATACAACCCACCTGATCCCCGTGAATAAGCAAAGGGAGTAATTCATGAAGCTTATTCCCAAAGATCTTTGCCATAACCTTAACGTCTGTGTTGAGTAGGGAAATGGGTCTGTACGCCAAGCATAGTTTCGGCTCCTTCCCTTCTTTAGGGATAACCCTGATGATAGCCTTGAGCACTGACTTTGGCAGGGGCTCACCTATCAAAACCTCATTCAATATTGTCACCAAAGCTAGAAACATTTTATAAAACTTAACTGTGAGCCCATCCTAACCTGGACATTTGCCACACTTCATGCCTTTTATGGTTTCTACCACCTCCTCCACCATAATGGGAGAGTCCAATAGGGCAGCATTGTCTGACGACATCACCAGAATCTCCAACACACTAACGAATGGCCTTATCCTCCTAACACCACCCCCTTCACTTGGAAGCACTTAGAAAAGCATAATCCTTTCCAAATTCCTCTGCAATCTCTAAACCGCTCCTCTGATTTCCACCCCTTTCTGACTAAAAAAAAATGTACCATTCTGGACTGCGTCTGTGCCCTCAATCTCCACAGTAGCAGCTTATCGGCCTTCACCCCTTTCCCGTAATACGTCTGCCTAAAGTGCTTCAATGCCCAATCTGTTTTATATGCCAAAAGTTCTGCATTACATGCCCTAAGGTCCTTGGACCTTGTAATGCTAATGCTCGTGTCCCCCCCCACATTCCCCACTTTTGGGTGCAATATCTCAATCTGCCCTCTCAGGGATTCTTCCATTTTTAATCAGCCATGTTTCTTTCGCAGACCTATCCCAATCAATTCTCCCCTAATGGTCAACTTGAATCCCTCCACAGATTTGCTGTACTGACCACACCCATGCCGTTGAACTCAAAATATTCCTTCATTTCCGTGAGAATGGCTATTGCCACTTCCTTGTCCAGATAGCCATTACCATACCAACAGCCCCCGTTGACCCACTCATCCTGGACTCCAGTCACTGACGTGACTCAATCATGATCCGGCCAGGGTACGGAAGGCGCATCAGTGTCCCCTGCATTCTGTACAATAAAGTTGAAAATAAAAATAAAAAATAGACGACCCGGCGGCGCCGGTTCCCATCCACGCAACAAGGTGTGCCGCCAACAAGTAGGGGAGCGGGTGGGGGAAATCGGGTAAGGGGATGCCACTGAAATCATGCACGATCTTCACCATTGTGCATTTCGAATTCAGCATTTTCACATTCGAAATTGCACGCTGTAGTAAAATCACATACATCCTCTGGCCCCGGCTTCCCATAAGTCAACCAACCCCATTGTCTCATTAACTTCCTTAAATGTAATGGAGTCTCATCCCCAGTCTAACTCCTCCGGGTTCCCTTTTGTTCACAACCTATCGGCCATCGGGTCCAGGACCATATTAAAATCCCCAACCAACCGCAAAGCCCCCATCACAAACCTTTTCAAGCATTGTCCCACCTCCTCCCAAAAGACTACCTGACCGATGCATTTATAGAAGCCAATCTAAGTCTAATACCCGGATACAGACCCTTCAAAAAGAGCAACCATCGCTCCCTTTTGTATTCCATTTCATACACTTCAAATCTGCATGAAGTCCCCTCAGCTATGGCCACTTCCCTTTCGTTTGTCGGCCCCGACGAGAAAAACACTTGAAATGTTCCCTCCCCGAATAGGTGGTTTAGTTCCCCTCACAAGGTGGGTCTCTCGTATGCAAAGGGTATCAAGGTCTAATTCTTAATTCCCTCCTAATCAGTGATCTATTAAAAAGAGAGTTTAAACCCCTCCCGTTAAGCCTGCCCATTTGAAAGCAAATCCCCAAATCTTTCATCTCTACATGACATGCCTTCTCACATCCATGCTCCATCCCCAGCACACCTTTTTACCCTGCAAGCTGATCATTTCAGGATGAATAACAGCCTCCTGCAGTAGACAAACTGGAACACACCAGGACAGGGGAAGACATGAAACAAAGACTTATAACCATCAACCTATTATGCAGCACAATAACCACTTCAAAAACCCCATAGTTGTGGGCCCTCACCGCCCACACTTTTCCAAAAGGCATTCAGCCCAGTCTACACCCTGCACACTAAAGTTCCCAATTATCCGGTAAGCCCCCACCTTACAAACACCCAAAAAGAAGTATACCATTGGCCGACACCAATAGAAACAACTGAGCAATTACTCATAGGAGCCAGAATAGCAAGGGATGTTGAAGCATAAAAGTATTCCGGGCTAAGTGTCTAGCTGCCACACCGGGCAAGTAAACAGGTTCTCCGCCTTGAATTTCGTTAGGCAGGATCTTACCTGTAAGAGAAACTCCACCATAACATAGCATATAACATTTGGTATAATGCCCTGGTATGCGCCCCCCACTTTTCACTTTACCAGTGAGGGAATCTAAAGGATCAGTCATGGCTAAAATTTCACCTGTGGTTATGTGTAAGGGAACCTCACCTATGATGAAACAGGCCTCGGGGCTAATTCCTTCAGCTAAAATCCACTGTAACACGTATTCCTGCCATCTTGACTATATGTGACTATAACTAATAAGGGTTTTTTTCTCCGTTTTGTGGGGGTTTTCACAATACCCGGTTGGGCGACACTTTCCCCTTAAGGGATCTCCGCAGTGCCGCCAAAAAAGGTAAGGTGTTTCTCCCTGTATTTTCATCCTTGTCTGTAGGATTAAGCGAGTAGCTACCTGTAGGAGACCTGCGTATAAGAGTGTAACACCTTGCTGCACACATGTGCATGAAATCTGAGAAGCCCAAAGAGGGGGGGGAGGGAAGGAGGCTGCTAGGTGGGGGACAACCAAGTGAGGTCTCTCAGGTAGTTTGCTCTGCAGGCCAGCAGCAGCTCGGGTATCTTAGACCAAAAAACAGGCACAGACTTATTCATGTTGTTTAAGCAAGGTCTGCTTTTGTTTTATGTAATGAAAGAATGTCCAATAAATAATACACATACTGGATCTCTATCACACCATTAGGCTCATAACAGAGTTGCTCCTGTCACATAATATTAGATTAACATTTGTTAAATAGACCATAACATGGATCCATAAGGTCCACCTGCGGAATTAGTGCTTTATATGTGGTAAATAAATAATCACTCCTTGCATTAGGCTCTAATGAGCATGAACGCTTTACATTTGTTAAATAAACAACCTTTTCTGTCACAGGTTTCCCCTGAGGATGAACACTTTCTCATTTGATAAATAAACAACCTCTTCCGCCACACGTTTCTCTTGAGAAAGATCGCCTTCACATTTGATAAATAAACAACATTTTCTGTCATCAGGTATCCCCTGAGAATGGACGCTCTCACACTGCGATGCCACTGGGCTCATATCCTCCTCTTCCCTGGTGAAAATACTTATTACCTCACGGTGTAGGCATGAGTGCCAATCTCCAACGAGATATATCTATTTGCCCCCCAGAGCGGTGGCAACACAAAACCGCTTGATACTGCACACAACCAAATAGTTTGAGGAGGGCTTCGGGAGCAAAGCAGGAAACTGGACAGTCACCAGGGGACCAACCCCCTACAGGACGCCAATGGGACTTCAAGCACGGTGTCCACCTGGTCATTAATCCCCACCTCTGCACCACATGCAGGAACCCGACTCACAAGTCGCCGACCCGGCGCAGTGAATATTTCAGCAAGTACTTCTCATCCCAACACGGCACGTGTGTTGCCCTGGATTGGCGCACGCAGGGCACGATATCCCTGCTACACTTCTCCCCCACTCGTACCTGACTGGACCAGGCTGCGCCACTCCTGACCCCACTCTCCCGGGCACTTACAAGCAATGGGGCCTGGATGCAGCACCCACCAAGGGCTGCCTGGCTCTCCCTCAGGATCACTGTCTCAACCCCTGAGAGAGAGGTGTCAACCACCCAATAGGCAGTTGGCCTATGGACCAGGACGAGTGTCCCTGACTCGACAGAGGGCCCCGGTGCCCTCTGGAGAAGTCTCAGACATCCACCACCTTTCGTCTCTGCTGGCCGCTCTCCCCAGGCACCTCCTTTCAGGCTCTTGTCCCGTCAGATATATTAAGAGCGGAAGAGCTCTCAAAGGCCATTGCAGTAAGATTGAGCGAGATGATAAAAAGATGTTACACTAGCAATAGCTTCCCCTACAGGTTGGGGTACATTAACCTTCGATCTGTAACAGGCTCAATATAGGCATAAGAGCAAGGACCAACAATTGGCTTTTCAGGAAACCACTTTAAGCAGCCTAGACCACCTGTGGCAAACTGCCACGTACCATCAAACGACATGTTCCAGTTGCTGAATAATGTCATATTTGTCATATGTGTGGGTGGAGTGGCACCCCTTCCCTATGACTTGAGTCAAACTTCATTTTAAATTGCTTGCTCCCTCCTATTCCTCAACCATCCTAATTCTTGGGAAGTCTGCCTCTAGGTCAGTGTTGGATCCATGGTAGAATGTGTCTGCTTTCAGCAGCGGACAGACCTAAAGTCCAACGAGCATGAGTGAAGTACTGGCTCCTGACTGAGGGCAGTTTGTACTTCGCAAGTTTGAATTCCGTGACAGGGTCGATAGACTTTTATTCTTCCAAGGTCAATGCATTGAATACCATTTAAAATAGGAAAAGAAGAACACCACTTATGACAGTACTTCGAAGCTAGAGGAATCTGGCATTATGCACTATAAAAAACACAAATTATTTGTATTGTATATGGAATAAAGTATCCACTAACATAATTCGAAGCATATTGCAAGTCAACAAGGAGTTGTGAGACCAAATAGAAGAGCGAGAGCGAAGGGCGAGTTCCTTTATAATGTGTAACAGATTTTATGACACAGCACGCTCCAGCCAGGGACTTCCTCCACTGACACTGAAGGTGGCACACAATAAAAACCGCTTTTTGATTTTTATTTGAGCCCTGGGTTCTTTCTTGAGAAGGCACCCAACCCGTCTCACACCCACCTTAACAAATACCCGTGTCACAATGGATCATGAACCAGGCCGGTGTGTAACAATGAAATATTTATTTTTAGAATGCAAATGAAAAATGAGAGCAAAACAAAATTTAGGGCAGCAGCCACCACAATATGGCAATACAAATGCAAAATCTTAGAATACAGTTAATTCAACTTTTAACATAAAATACCTACACCTTTAATGGAAATGGAAACAAAATCACTTTTATTCACAATCACAGATATAGGTTATGCACTCCTCCTGCAACACTTCACCCAAACACCTGCTGACTAAATTCTGTGTGGATGGAAAGCAGTGGCAAGGAATCAAAAAGAAGAGGGAAAATCGGTTTTTAAATTCAATCCACCACCCCAGAATGGGAGGCCAAAAAACGAAAAATGAAAACCCTAAAAATGAGCAAAATGGCATACTGTGATTTTACTGGTTACTTATAGATCAGTTTACACTTGCCGTAGGATAGCTAGGCCAGAAATGTGTGTGGCTGCACTAAAGAGACAAGGAAGCTTACAGGCTACAGAGCAGGCCACTAAAACAACGTGAACACAGGTGAGAATCAATTTTGTGAAGGAAAACAATGCGCAGGAAAACACACATGGCAGGATTGCAATATCTTATTTCACACAGGCGTTTAAACTGGCAAACAGCTAAGAAAATGGGCTTAGCAGTCAAAAGCGGAAATCGGTTTTTGAGATGAGGAACAAAGATGCAGAACAGATAGGATACTGCAGGGAAGGGATGACTCTTTATAGGATGATAGTGTAGGTTTTTCTATGGGAAATGCAAATCAGCTTTTAAAGAAAAGCAAAATACACTGGCACATTCGGTTTTGGTTGCACAAGGACAGGTTCTACTGACGCTATATTTTAATGATTATATTCTTAAGGAAAGACACTGGGGGTTAATTTTGAATTTTAACCAGCTTTCACTACGTACCTCCTTATAGTGGAATTAATTAATTTATCTCAAAATGGTACTAAGGACTTACAAAGATAGCGTATTCCTTTTATAATTATTTCAGCTAACAGATATAGACTAACACAGATTCTCCTAAGCAAAGGGTGAACAGAGGATACTGGCAATTTGGGAAATGACTAGTATTTTTATGGGATTTGAATAGGATTTTAACAGGATGCAAGGTAAAAGAGTGGGATATGCAGTTTTTAGTACTGAGTGGTAGGATGCTTACAAGGCAAGCTTGAGTTTGGTAATTTGGTCAGCCAGCAAGGTCTCTGGACAGCGGGGCCAAGGATCTGATCACTGGCCAGCAGGGTTAAGAAATCTGGTCACTGGGACAGCTGGGCGCTCCTGGATGGGAACAGATGGGCATGGTCTGGTCACTGTGGACAGCGGGATGAGTCAGCTGGGCAAATTATCATGTCACTGGATTCTCCCAAAGTGGATCAGCGGCCTCTCCTCTTTTCTCCCTGGATTATTGGGTATGCCTGGATGTAGATGGGTGGTTCTGCCTGGATCTGGATGGTCCTGCCTGGATGGGGTCAGCTGCCTCTGGATCTGGTTGTGGAGTCTTGGAATCTTGAATGTTGAATATCAAATGTACCTTGTGTCTCTCTGTCTCCTGCTTACATAGCCAGAGTGACATCATAGAATTTTACTATATGGGGAGGAAGTACCCGGAATTAGTCCTATGCCACCTCCCTCTGGGCTGATTCGTTCAAGGGAAGTGACATCACCTTATGTGTGTGCATTTTGTGACTTCCTTTGTCTCACAAGCCTATTTTTCTTTTTACAAAAATGAGTTATGGAACAAAACTTCATATTTACACTAGTTACCATCATAAAAAGCAGATATGCAGATCCCATATTTCACAAGGAATTGGCCAGTCTGAACACCAATTGTGTGTGATGTTGCATCGCCCTTTGGCACAATTTCACTGTTTTCAGGAGAAACATAATATCTAAGAATGGCTACACATAGGCATATTAGTATTTGGCTTATTTTCCTCAAGTTTAATGTCCGCCATTTATGCTTCACCCAGAAATGCATTTTTCCTGCCATTCCAGTTCACCACATGTCAGAAAGATGCACATGGTCTCATTGTGCTTGTCCAAAAGTCACATAAAATACTAGCATAATATTGAATTCTTGCTTATTTAGGGTGCTGGGCAAACTGTCTTAATTTACAACAGTTTTTAAAATCAATGAGCCAGATTAGTCCCTTGTGTGGGTGGTCCTTCCACTCCCCCAGTCAAACTGTGTTCCTACTATGTCAGCCTGAACAAAGGTTTTCCATGACTACCCTTTGAAGCCCTCCAGTGGGTGCTGGGAATGAATGTAGAGGAAATCGCATCTCCGAGGCAAAACATAGGGCTTCCCCCTTCCTTTGTCCTTGGGAGCAGTTCTGCCTGGCAATTTGGTGGAACCTGTAATTCTCACACTGTCAAGTCCCATAAAACCAGAGCACAGGCCCTTGCAGCATCAGTTCACTGGTAGGTGCAAAATTTGTCTTTATACCAAACCTTTTTGACAGGAATTCCTGAGCCTCAGCCAGGCTGAGTGGTCTTTTTGGGGCAAAAGAGCATAATATACATAGCTTTGCAGCCCCTCTACCCGCATATACAATTGTGTTTCTGTGCAGTATCATTTCACATTTAGTTTTCAAAATGTAATTTTCCTGCTTTGCAAAAGCAGATTTACATGTGTTCTTTTTCTCTCATGTTAATTTCACAAGATGCAGTTTCTGCCGTACACAGTTTCCTTTGCATTAACTTTCTAAAAGGCTTTTAAAGATATGGTCAGTTTCTGGACACAGAGATATGCTGATATGCTAGTTTCTTGGTAATTGACATGCGGCAAGAGAGAGCCACGCTGTAGCTTTCTTTTGCAGTGATTTGCGTGTGCTGGTTCCTTTCAAAAGTAAATCGTAGCCGTGCGGACTCCAACAGAATTCTTTGCTCTTCATGGAATTTAAGGAAAACAATGACGTTCTGAGAGGTATTGCCTTATTTTATGCCATTCAAATGAAATACACATGCAGGGCTGTGTTTTAATGGTGCAAAACTGATGTTTAAAATGAAAGAAGGCACAACTGCAATGCCGTCTTCCAGGTCATTTTCTTCTGCAGCCTTGAGTTTTTCAATGACAGAACAGCAATGCAGAGTCATTCTGAATTTAGGTTATTTTCTCGGGATTCACGTGACGGAAAACAAAATGCAGCCATTCTTGGGTGGCTGTGTTCGACTCTCGCCACAGATGTGCTAAGCAGACAACAGCACAGCCGTTTTTGGCCATTATTTCCAATGCAGTTTTTGTTGTGGGGGGGGGGTTCCGCCTTAGGCCTTAAATGTACCCCACAAGTGTCACAGACTTGCATATTCTTTTTTAGAGATGGCAGGTAAATTTGTATGCTACATGGCCATACACAGTCACCCCGTTTAACACCTGGCCTCTTGTTTAATGTATTGTAAGAGATTTTCCAGTTGCTGATGCACATCAATATAGTATCAGTTTGGATTAAAAAAAACCTATACGCAGCTGTTAATATGTTGCAGAAAAATTATAGCTTAAAAACATTGTTTTAATAATCCAAAAATACTTTTTCGTTCTTTGCTCCCCTTTGTTAAACCCCTGCAGTGCACATAATAAAACACAGTACCATAAATAGTTCCTCATCATTTAATGGCTGTAATGTGCCACAGAAAGCGATTTTACAATAAAGAAATATGTAAAGCTAGTCATGACTATGTGCTGCAACTGGTGTTCTGCTCTGTGCTGGCTCAAACAGCAGACATTGCGAAGTCACAACTCAAGCATAATAGTACCGATTACAGAGCAGTAGTGAAGCAATATTCTTATTTCAGGTCACTAATGAATCAAAAAACCAGAGGAGGCGGGCATTACCAATCTGGTAATGTTGCTGGGGTGAAAATTGTAGCACTCGGGGCATTACCAGACTGGTAATGCCCCCTCTGTGGGTTCTTTTGCTATTAGTACCCCAGCACGTCATGTGTGTACTGTAAGCATTTGATTCTCAAGCTGAGAAACGGTATTTAAACAGTTTCTCGACTCTAGAAAAAAAAAAGAAAAAAGAAATTTCCACCAGGGATCGGGCAGAAGAGACAACACATAGTTCCTTCTCCCTTTCCATGGGGGCCATTGAAATGAATTACAACCATAAAATTGTACGGTGTAGATGCGGCAGGAGCAGTCCTGTTCCCTGCGCCAGCGAGGGACAGCGCAGCAGAAGGTAAGTGGGAGGGTCTTAAATGTGTGGAAAAGTGGGGTGGGGAAAGGGAGTGCGGGGAGCAGTGGGCACACTAACTCAATTCCCAGCGAGGGAAGATGGCAGCCTCCCGCTCTGAGGAGCAGGGGCTTTCCCTGTGTGGTAAGGACCCCTTTTCAAGCTTCATCATTGGCTGGAAGGCTGCCACAACCACCTCCCCTGGTACGAATAGCCTGTAATAAGATTATTTAAAGTGCTTTTATACTGGTATTGCAGGCTGCCATTTTTCAGTACCATGCTGGACTGTAAGTGACCTGGGGACAGGCGGGGAATGGTGTTGGAGTATGAGCAAGGACAACTGGCACTTTATTGGTCGGAATCTAAGGAGTCATCTGAAAGATAAGCTCTGTAAAGAATTCTGTCATTATGGGCGACTACAGGTCAGGATGGTTCACTGTAATGACTGCAGTGCTCAATGCTAGGGCATGGGGCCCCGTGGTCCCTGGATATCAAAAGGGACACCAACACAGACCTCCTCAGGTATATTGCGCACTTACACATTCCAACCTATAATCTTAAACCTTGAAAACTAGGTCTGCAGATATCAGAATCCTGGATTCCGATTGTTCCTGACTGGTCAGTATTTGTCAGGGAAACGTAAGTTAATGTGGTCTTCAAATCCCTAACAAATACGAGGGAGTACAAGAAGGAAGGTGGATAATCTTTTTCCACAACCTCTATCGATGGTCGGTGCCTAGGACAGATTTCAAGGGATGCAGCTTGCCAACAAGTGCACTCGCCACTGTGAGAATTCCCCGCTTCCTCTCACGGTTGCCAGGGCAAGGAAAAAGGAATAAACTCCCAAATAAGCCATGTGAGTGCATGCCGTGGTAGATAGTGACTAGATGTGTGGGGAAGAGCATGCAGATTCATTTCTGTATTTTCTAAAGCCAACACGGTTAATAGCTACGTGGCCATGCGGTTGTCCTCTGCCAATATGACTGTGGAGATTAAGCCGTTTGCCTCATGATCGCTAAAGAATTACTGTCTGTCAGTTAGTACGAATTGCACCTCACCACTCCAACGTTAGCGGGTTGGTATGTGGGCAACTTTATGCCAATGGTGCTATCCGTTAGGAATGAACTTCACAAATCAAACACACTTAGTCTCCTGGGTTTGCAGGCTGGCCCTGGTCAAAATGGTCGTTATCCTTCGGTTTCTCTAGGCCATTCCGATACCAGTTGCCCAGAGCTTTTTCAAAGAGTTGAGCAAAGTAGTAAGTCAGTTTGTTTGGGCTGTCAAGAAACCCAGGATTAGCCACTCTCAGCCAACAGCCCTGCGAGGGGAAGGAGGAACGGACTACCCAATATCCAGCTTTACTGTGAGGCGGACCAGATCCAAATAATCAGAGAATCGTTTATCAGGGAAGATATGGCTCGGTATGGACAGATGAGTGGTGAAACATGACCTGAACGAGGTGCTGTGGCTCCACTGGGCTGACAGCCGCTGCATATGTACCTCAGTATAATAATGAAACTTGCAGCAGACACAAGGGACCGACTCTCCAGGAAATATGGTTTACATCCTTTCCTTCCCCCTTTACGCCCATCATTGACATTCCCACATTCTCCCTAGTTGCAGGAGGAACAGGCCCAGGTATTCAGGGAGGAATCGAGTGCACCACCAGAGGAAGTCTCGCTGTAGTCGACCATGGGCCCACGGGAGGTATATCAAAATCACATAGGAAAGCCTGCATAATTCTGTCGCTATCTGCAATGCTACTTATTGCACAACGCTGGAAGGGACCAGAGATACCATCCTTCCAAGATTGGCTCAGGAAGGTCTATGACTTTGTCGATCTGGAATGGGCATCATACGTGATGATTAATGAGATTCCAAGATTCACCTCTGACTGGAAAGAGATCTTTTTTTTTTAAAGGAGGACTACAGAGTCCAATGGTGTCCCCAATGCTTGAAACTGTTGGAGTTGACTTGAACAGTGATCGTAGGAAACCATTGCTCTGGATGCCTGATAAGATTAACGATCAAGGAGGAGAGGGGGGCAGTACGATCTCTAAAATTGATGGCTTAAGTGCCACTTTTTCCTCCGCTTTTCCTCCCTGCTCTTTTTTTGGTCAATCACTCATTTCCATTCTCACTCCTGCTTTGCTCCTCTTTCAGAGACCTCACTCAATCTTCTGCTTCAAACAGCCAATCATACTGCAAATATCCTTGAACAGGCTGTCCATTTTGAACTCTCCCTCCATCTGGACTCCAACTCTCTTCTCCCCCACTTAAATATGGCTTCCGGCCTGCCCACTTAAGGGAAACTGCTCTCCTACGTATGATAATGTCCTTACTTCAACTCTTCACTCCGTGTAATCATCTCTTCTACACCTTTTGAACTTACCCGCCACTTTCACTATGGTGGATCACTATATTCTCTCTCCCGCTCGTCTCTTCTCTGGTTCTGCTCTCTTTTATTCCTATCTCCCAAATCTTCCCTATCCACGTTCCTGAGCTGGCGATCATGCTTACACGCTTCCCTTATGCTCTGGTGTTACCTAAAGCTCAATCCTTCATTCTTTTGCCTAAAAGTGTCACTTATGGTCAAAACTCAAATCCCTTCTCTCCTTTTACTGATCAACTTCATACTTTGATTTCTGACTTTTTCTGACTGCCTCTCGGCTATTAAACCCCAGGATGACTGCTCATTAGATGCTTGGTTATTCCCCCGTCTTACCTTATCCAATGCTGTACTCCTTTACTGCTTTTCTCTGTCCCCATCTGTCATGTCCTCTCCTCTGCCTCCTCCTTTTGCCATCCACCTCTTCCCTGCTTCCCCCTACTGGCCTGTGCCCCCACCCATGTCACTACACACGTCCCCCTTTCCATCTTTCTTATTTATTTTGTCCACCCTTCTTTTTCACCTTCATTTGAATGGGTTGTTTATGGGTTGAAGCAGACCTTTGACAAAAACACTTTGCATGAGACAAGGCACGACTAGCCCATTTCAGGGTGTCTTACATTTGAGAAAGGACAGTGACAACAAGAGAATCATTAACCAGTGGGGGCAATGGCACTGACATGTAAAACATTGGACATACATGGTGTGGGAAAACCTACAGCAACCCGGGGGTGGTTCTCCCATTCTCCACCCCCTGCACCTCCACCCTCATCGTCCCCACTTCATCTGACCCCTTTTCTGTTTGATGCAACACCTGTTGCTTCAATCTCCCAAATCTGTGTCCATCCTCCTGCTCTTTTTCTGAGTCTCACTCTTCTCTGGCCCTTCTTGACCTCTGCACCCTGCTACCTGTCTTCTCTGTATTATTTATCTTTTTCACATCTTTTTTCGGATTCCTTTCATTCGGTCTCTACCCTTCCAAATTTTCTCCCATACCCCCACAGCATAAACAAAAGTTGTAATGGCTGGAAGGTCTAGATTTATTCTGAACCAGTCATTGCTCTGGGCAACCCTCCAGACCATCGCTCTTCGCCTGCCAAGCTACTACAAGGCCACAAGCAACCCCAGACATGTTTCGACCTATGATGGCCTATGAGGCCTAAACATTATCCAGGGCTGCTTGTGTTCTTGTGCAGAAGAGATGTGACCAGGCAAATGGGCCTGGACTGGGGCCAAGCCTGATATGCATATGGTTTGTCCCCTTCTGTAACAACTTGGCAGGCGAGGAACGATAGAGGGTTTCCCAACACAGTGCCGGAGGTTACGATTCATTCTAAACCTTCCCGCCATCACATCTTTTGTTTTGCTGTACTCCCCCCCCCCTACACTCACCATCTTTCCCCCAGAGATGACGCATGCTTTCAGCCACTGTCTCACTCTTCCTGCCATCTACACCGTTCCCTTCCACCTCTTAGCTGTCCCGCCACTGCTTTCCTTTCTTTCTTCCTTTCTTTTTACCCCCTCCTTCTACTCCTCAGTTCACGCCATCTTTCTATCCCTGTGCTTCACGTCACTACTTTCCTCCACCGCTCCCATCCTCTTCCTTTTCTCCGATTCCCGTTCTCGCTCCCGTCCCTTTGAAAGCGGAGAGCACTGGAGCCAGTGTTCTCGTTTGCCTCTGGCTCAGTCGCTGCCAAGCACTTCGGTTCCCGTGCCAAGTCTGTTCAGAGTTGCACATGTTTCTTCTCTGGTTACTCTTTCCGCTCAGTTGTAGAGTTTAGTTTAAGGACAGAAGGGCGGGCAAGGGTGTCTGTACACGGGTCTTGGCTACGGTGGAGAGGCGGATTTAAAAGAGCAGAACATATATCTTACTAGGCAGTCAGCAGGTACCCCACGAACGAGAGATCCATCAGGTCACGGGGAAACCTGCCTCCGTGACTGTACAAAAGGAATAGGGGGAGAGAGAGAAAGAGAAAGAGAGGCAGGCAGAGAAAGAAAGAGAGAAAGAAAGAGTAAGAGGGGAAAGAGGAAAGAGAGAAAGAGAGGAAGGAGGGGAAGAGGGGAAGGAGAGAGGGGAAGGAGAGAAAGAGGGGAAGAGGGGAAGGAGAGAAAGAGGGGAAGAGGGGAAGGAGAGAAAGAGGGGAAGGAGAGAAAGAGGGGAAGGAGAGAAAGAGGGGAAGGAGAGAAAGAGGGGAAGGAGAGAAAGAGGGGAAGGAGAGAAAGAGGGGAAGGAGAGAAAGAGGGGAAGGAGGGGAAGAGGGGAAGGAGGGGAAGAGGGGAAGAAAAGAAAGAGGGAAAGGAGGAAAGAGGGGAAAGAGAGGGGGAATGAGAAAGAGAGAGACAGAGACTGAAAATAAAGAGAGGAAGAGGAGAAAGAGAAAGAAAGAGAGAAGGCGACAGCATGCATGTGTGCGTTCACACACGAGAAACCGTTCTTCAAAGGCTTCCTAACAAAGTCAGCCTGTGGTTCGTGTGACCGTTTTGAGATTCGGCCTCAATTTGTATTAGGGAAGGGATTAGACTTCATCGTGTTTCTGTCACCCCATTAACCCCGCCACCGTTTTTCAGCCTGCCATGCCATTAGAGAAAGGGGGAGCTTGAGTAACTCAGGATTGATGGCACCCCAAAAGGTGCCATCCACACGAGCAGCTAGGTCATGCCCCTATAGCACAAGCCCACGAGCAACCCCTGGAATGGTTGGGCTTCATTGGGTGTTAGAAGAGGGCTCTGGCTTCAGTCTCTAGACACGTCAAATCCTGCACCCGCGTTTGTGCATTGCCACCCACCTTAGGGTAACTTATGCAGAACTAAAGAGGGGTGGGAGGAAGGGTTTGAACAGATCGTAAACACTCCCGGTGCTATGGGCAACCCTGCCAACCCTCGTTTGTTCAGCCTGTTGTGACATTACCCCTTCAGGGTGGGGCAAAACATCATTTGCGCATGGTTGTCCCCTAATGTAAGGGCACAGAAGACTAAAAAACGATTGTTTGGGGGGCTGCGAGAGCGAGGCCAGTGACACAGATGCATTCAGAACCTTTCACCCATCACGCTTTCATATTGCAAAGGCCTATACATTAGCAGGCAATGCCATGCCCCTCCCCCGGCTCATAGTTATTGGTATGTCCCTACTAGGCTAATACATTCACGGTGAGTCATAGCAACAGAGGGGCCTTGCCCAGAGCTCCCATATCCCCCTAGCAATATGGACACCATGATATCCCGAAGCATCAGCAAACACGTCCCCTAGATATTAACAGCCTCTCCTTGCACCAGCACAAACATTCATTAACACCAACAACATCAACCTCAAACCATCATCAACACCATCAGCATCATCAGCATCATGCAGACACAGGCTTTGGTCCCTGTGCGGTGACGAGCTACTCAGATCGCAAAAACCAGGACCATGTCACTACTTGGCAGGCAGCTTGGGGAGGTGGTGTCAGGCACATGAGAATCTGAAGGGAGACCGAAGGGGCGACCTGCCCCCCAACCCCAGCCTCTCACGCTGTTGAAATTGCATATCTGAGCACCAGCACATGTCAGGCAGAAACCTTAGGTATCATACAGGTACTTTGGCCTGAGGTGGTGTGTACAGATGGATGGCACTCAGCAGCTGGGAGACTTGGTTTGACCATGGCTAACGTGCTTCCCCCTTGCTCAATTAGTGTTGCATTCTCCTAGTGTACATTGGTTAACAGCCAGCAGTTGATTCAGCATCAGTTGTGCATATTGCTGTCCATAGTAAACCAGAGACTATCTGTTTCAGTGGACTTCTTGGATCCACTGTGGTTACACTGGTGAGGAACATTGTAAAGACAGGATTAATGCCCCTTAAGGGGAGCCGTGTAACCACAATGTGAGCCCTTTTACACCTTTCCCCACCCAAGAGGGATAGATGAAGCTGAAGCGGCCCATGGGATGAGATGTTTGGATCAGCCTGGACACTAGAGCGGCCTGTGTGCCTGAGAGGGTGGTATTGCAAGGTAGGTTTCATTTAGCCAGGCAAGCTTAGGATTCCCCCCCCCCTTTTTGTTTCACCTCAGTGGTACAGGCAACTCACCCCATCCCTCCGGCAACCTGATTACCCGGTAGCTTACTGAGTGTTTCCAGGGAGGGCAGGATAGATTTTCTTTCACAGGTATTGCAAGAATGGTCAGGAGTCCGAAAGAGGGTAGAATGTGTCGGCATACCTGTGCACCAATCCCCTCCATCACTAAGAAGGGGGTATTTCCCCAGTAACTCTAGACACCAAATTGTCACCGTGGGCAACCGATGGTTATTACTTTGGTCTGGAGGAGTACCCCGGAGACTAGCTGGATGGCACTGAGCAGCTACAAGAGTTGGCTTCTTTGGTCATAGGGGTAGGAATTAGTGGCGAGTCCCTTGGCTGCACATGCAACAGTCCTCCATTAGTGTCCATTGGTGGTATATAATGCTTGGCATAATGACCCTGTGGCCTTTGCACTCCAAGTCATCGGCTTTCCCAGATTTCTTGGGAGTGCTGGGAAGGGGTCGGCGAGGTGCATTATGCCTGGGTCGGCGGCTCGAAGCCCAGCGCCAGCTCCTTTGGAGATACCGATAGTCAATAAAGCACACCCCGTAATCCGCCTTTTCCAGACTGCGCTCCTAGGTTTTGGGAGACTTTCCCTTTGTATTGTGGCGAGCTCCTTCTAACTGTCGGTATTTAGGAAGCAAAGTCAAGCATTTCCCTATAGTTTGTAGGAATAGCTTTTACTGGACTATTTCCTCTGGGTCCGCTTCCTCGTGGCACACTTGTTCTCAACCTGTGTTTGTACACGTAGGGAAGTGAAGATTGTTAGGTTTTATAATGTATGTACACGCTATGCCACATATAAAACACAATTGAGAATATATGTGTAATGAAGTAAGGATTCATATGAATTATATAAACAATGGAATGTAAATACATTTTATGTACATTATTATTTCTCGGTAACGCCACATACTAGTGTATGTTACCTATATGTCAATGCTGTCCGTGTACCCTAAATGTCCATTTTATTTATATTCTACCCATCAGACATTGTCCCTGGTTTAAGGGCCTTGACCACCTGGTCTACTTTATCTGAGCCAATTGAAAATAGTGTTTATACATAAATTACTTATACACTGTTTTTGTAGGCCCCCAGGTCCTAACAATAGGGGCATTCCCTCTCGTTAACTGCTTTATCTGTGCACCCAGCGGACCTGTAAATGGACCCTATGCAGGGACCGCTCCCGCCTTGTGTAATGTATCCGCTGCGCCAAGCTCTGTAATACGTTCGCTTTTTGTGGTCATGCAATGCTCTGTTGCTTTTTCAGCCCATGTGGTAGATTTAAAGTAAAACGTAATACAATAATGTGTGGGAGTTAGTGTGGTCAACTTCCAGACTTCCCAATAGCCCCAGACACGCTAGGATTATGGTTTCCTCTCCGACTCTGCTCCCATTTCACTGTGGGAAGAGAAGGCCTGTGTGAGCTGGTGGGCTGGTCAGCGTGGCTCGGGATGGGTCGCATTTATGCTGGAAAGAGTTCCTATATAGACTAGACCATTTCAGTTGACAAGCCGCACATGTCACGGCGCTACCAAGTATAGGGAAACGGCCTATTTTATTCTCAATATACAGTGCTAGTGGTAATGCCGTTTCCCACCAAGAGTCCGTGTTGTGATGACATTTGTAAAGGCTCCAGTAGGACTGCCACACTTCCAGGAATTTCCATGGGCCTCCTGGAATCGCCTTTTCATTTTCAGGAACTAGTTACAGGACATTGCAAACAAACACAATAAGGCAGCCGAGTTTTTTGTGGAAATTGAATTCTTCTTTTGAGGTCCCTTAAAATGTAAGGAAAAAGAAAGTTGCCAGACTAGCTGCAGTCTTCAGTCGGTAGCAGTGTGGAAATCAAAGCGCGTTAATTGGGAAGCCGTGCTTGAAGGGACCGACAAAATCCTGGCCCTTGGCCCAGTGACTTCCTTTTTGTATTAGGTCGTTCCACAGCATTTGCCCAACGGAAGACCGTCTCCTATGGCAATTCTGCAATTTCTCGCTTTTTCCAGAGTCTACTGGAGACAGTAAACCCAGGTTTTTGCTAGGACTTGTAGAGTATTACAAGCTTGTAAAACGCTTGTAAAACACACGCTCATTGGCGCTTGCCTGGGCCTTACCTACCCGACAAGGCTCCGACATCTGCGGCGTCCAGAGTTCTTTGCTCGACTGGCTGCCATGGACAGGGAGAAGGGACTACGTGTAGTCCTTTCGCCCTTTTCATGGAGACCATTTTTCTTGTTTACTTTTTTTTCACATCGATTTTAATGGCCACCATGGAAAGGAAAAAGGGATTTCGCGTAGTCCCTTCTCCCCTATCCCAGGCAGCCGTTTTTTTTGCATGTTTTTCTCGAGTCTAGAAACGGTTGCAGCGCTGTTTCTCAGCACGAGAGAAAATTGCAATTAGTACCCATATACAACGTGCTTGGGTACTAATGGCAATATGACCAATGGAAGAGGGCTATTAATGATTTGGTAATGCCCTTGGGGGTCCGTTAAAGCCCTTGCTTCGCTCAAGCTTCTAACTATGGCCCTGGGAGCATTACCCGACCGATAATGGCCCCCTCCTTGGGTCATATTGACTAATTATTCTACATTTCTTGCCAGAACCAAACCTAGACTATCTGTTTAGCTCAACCATAATGAAGGACATATTTGGTTAAATATATTCTGGCCATTTAAGATACCCGACACCCACACATTTTCACACTTCTTAAGCATGCTATGGTATGCTTGAAAGGGCTAGGCCAAGGGTCTGAAACCTGTGGCATGCCAGATGTTTTGCACTATGAATCCCAGGATCCCTCACCATGGACTATCCCTGCTATGGCTGAGGGTAGTTGTGGTCCAAAACATCAGAAAAGCAAAAGTTACAGACCCCTGGAATAGACTGTAGGAGTCTGCAACAGTTAGCCGTGTCCTGTCGCCACTAAAACATCAAAAACGATCTAGGTTAAAAGCATTGCCTAGAACCAAACGGTTCCATGTCTTTACAATAACACCCTAAATAACGACATCATTTTAGAACGATACCTGAATAACAAAAACATTTTATTTTTCCCCCATTTTTTGGAGTACCCCAAGCCACCCATTTCTACTGCCTTTTTACCCTCTCCCCAACGACCCCAACCCCTTTAATCCCTTATCCCACCCCCATATATACTTTTACTTTCAAATTCTTCTTTATGTTGTTTTTTAGGTGTCGTTAAACAAGTATCTTTATTTTCTGTTATAAATACTGGATAACAAACCAAACCACACGCCGATTAGTAATAGACCATATAGATTCCAATGTTTAATAAAACATACTCAAAGAAAACATAGCCAAATAATCATAACAGTCAATGAACAAATAAATACATTGCCAGCATTATTTACTCAGAAGCAACACACAGACACAGCCGCAGAGTAACGTAATTCGTGGAGTTACATGTGCAAAGGGCACTCAAGAAAAAAATTAAATTAAAAAAAAAAAAAAACAGTTAACCCCTTGAGTGCCAGGCTATTATGAAAGTCTATGGAAAAAGGACGAGCATAGTCGTCCTTGGCACTTAAATCAAACCGCTCCGAACTATTGGTGCATAATTGTCATGTGCCACAAAACATTCAAGAAATGAATTTAATGAAATGAGAGCAAACGAATACCCTACACATTTCGGGAGCATAGCCGCTTAATAAGTGTGCGGTTGGGTTCTAATTGGTTAGTGACTAATGAAGTGTGCCGATAAGGAGTACAGCACATTAAATCACTTTACCTACTAACCTCACTATATTTTGTTATCCTTGTTATACTTTGTGAAATTGATATTGAACTTACTAGCGATGATGTTAGACACATATTCATGTGTTTTTAATATTGGTGTATCCTGAATTGTGAATACATTTTGTTTGATCAGTCTTTTAACTATTACCTAATCAGTAACGACAGAGTGATCTGCACTCTTGTACCCCTGTTGACCTCTATCCGTACCTTACTGTGTTAAAGGGTGGGGTAGCCTGTACTCACTTGTTTCAATCAGTTGGGTTCTTGGCAATGGTTTTTACCTAGACAGTTTATGATGATGTTTTGTATGGTCTGACCGTTTCCAACACCGCACCTGGGCTTACCTGGTTGAAATCTTGAAGTGTGTTGCTTACAATGGAGACATATAACTGGCTGGTATAGGAGTGTAGTCCCCATCTGCCTTTCCTGCCGCCACTACGGCCATAGAACACATTTGCATCACTTCTTCTCCATGGGTGCATCGGTATAACATCCATATACCTAGGCACGCAGCCTGTAGTGGGATTCCAGGGGGCTGCCTGGAGTGTCAGGATCTGAGCCTGGGTGGACCACACATGCTACTGGACCTTCCTGTACATTGATGTGAACACTCACGTACCGCCAATGAGACTGCACATCCCTTGTGTACAACTGAACGGCTCAGAAAAGCACAATCAGAAACATGGTGAATTAACTTGTGGGTCTTCTGGAAACAATCGCATGAACTCAGCATTTACACGGAACCTCTAGTAGTCAACCCCCTGATAGTGCATGTTAATTTCCCTATTAATACATGTATTCAAAACTTCCTGACAGGTCTAGTTACCCACTCTGATCCCAAGCTCCTTCCCACTAAAGGCCAATCAGTTCATGCCATGGCCAAAGCATCATTTATTTTCTCTGTGTTGAACTCTACACCATCCTTCACACACCCCTTAAATGATATTCAGAAGCTCTACACTAGTGATGTGACAGAAGATGCTGTATTCCTCTATACTGGCCCCAAAACATGTAAGCTCCACAATATGACTCTGCACATCTCCCCATCCAGAGGTAACAAACCGCACTCATCCCAACATCTATCTACGGCCAACACCTCAGGTTCCATCTCAGACCAGACACCAAAAGGGGGCATCACCCAACCAACGCCACCTCCTTACTAGTAGAGCAACCCTAACCATGCACTACAAGATCTCAGACACTAAGCACACTGCAGAAACATGCAGTCGATCAGACCTGGTCTACTTCCGATCCACAAAGCTCATCAGTCAAGGATCTACTACCTACAGACAAACTAGTAATGAGGAAGTGCTCAAGACGCGCACTCCTAAACGACTCCATCTAGAAGGAAACAGAGAACTAGGTGAGATTGAATTTAATTGATTATTTATATAGCGCCTATACACAATGTGTTTCAAAGCGCGTCAAGGAGGAATGGAACATGGGAGAATACAGTTACATTTTTACAAGTCCTTGAAGCAGTTGAGAATGCGAAAATGTAACTATCATAATCAGCTTGGCGACATTTCCGATAGTGCAAGGAACAATGAAGGTGAAGAGGGGAAGGGAAAAATGAGACAAAACCAGCAGTAACATTACTATGCCTGGCGACAATTGATGTTGTGAATGAGTCTACAAGAGGAGGGGGAGGGCGGTGAGGAGTGAGGGAGAAGGAGAGGAGAAACACAAGCGACTATCATAGTAGGTCCAGATGAATTAGAATAGTACTGGGGGGAAGGAGAAGACAACGAGGAGGGAGGGGGGAGACGGACAAGCTGCTATAAAAAGGTCACGGGACAAATGATAAGAATAAGTGCTAATGGACATAAAAAAGAAGATGATGGGGGGAGGAGGGGAGGGTAGCTGCAAAAGACTGTCCCTCTCTCCTTCCCTTCCTCCCTCTCTCGCGAAACATAGAACTAGGTGCAGTGTCTGTCTTCCTCTCTCCTTCTCTCCCGCTCTCTCCCGCTCTCTCTCTAAATAAATCATAACCACTGGCAATTCTTTGTGCAACCCCTTTCACAACAGCCATGGCTTTTCAGCCTACCTTGCCATAGCAAAAGGGAAAAGACCACATTCAAACCAGGCTTAGTATTAACCCCAAAAGGTCCCTTTCCGTTTGAAAGAGGCCACAAGAAAGACCACATCTGTGTCAGATCTTCAGTCTTCAGTGAGGTTGAGATTCGGACTAAAGGCACAGCAATCTCTGGACCTGTATTGAGCATTATACATACCTCCTAAGGAGACCTTTAGGCCACTTATGGTCTCATACAGAAGGGATGCCTCCCAGTAGTTCACACTAGCCCCTTTCGAGACAGTCAAAGACTGATTTGCATGAGGTCTCCCCAACCTGTGCTGTCGCAGTAGGCTGGTAGAAACATTTTTTGAACTGAAACTGCCCAGAGCCATTTCCGTGGCCATGATGTGAGCATGAACCAAACGTCTGGACTTGGACAAGAGTTGAGCGAGCTTTCACATTACACTGAACGACTGAAGGAGTCCTGCAGCGACCATTTTTATTTATTTTATTGAGGTTTGGAACACGCAAAATTGCAAACTACATTGATGCACAGTGCAAATCAAGTACCCAACAAGATTGTACATTCCTATATGGACAACATAGTAATGATTCATGAATCAAAATGAGATACACGTGCCAAAAAAAAGGGGGTGCCGTGAGCAGAGGAACACCCGAAGCGTGCCTGGATGAACAATATTGATAAAGTAATACAGAATCGACTGAACCTAACCAGAAGGCACGAGTGTGAGGAGATCATGGAAGGGGCGGGGGGGTGGAGGGGGGAGGGGTTGGAGGTGAAAAGGGGAGATGGCCTGAAAGCTCTGGAAGAGTTTTCTCGAGTTGAAAGGGCAGCTATAAGAAGTAATAGGGCCAGACCACTGCCTCTACTGATCATTAAATTCCAAGAGGACCGCGAAAGGCTGGTCTGAAAATAATTCTCTTTAGAGCCATTCTGAATCTGAGATGGTTGGACCAGTTTCAGAGAGTGTTGGGCAAGTAGCTCCAGAACATAAAGGTCATTGCTCAGAAACTTGTTCCACCCGTTGAGCTTTTTGAACTTCAGCACTGTCAGGAGGTTCAACTACTCTGTTAGAGATGTCAAGGGTTAATAGGGCTCTTGGATAATTAGGTTATTTGTGGAGGAGGCTTGTGGGTCAAGCACAGAATTTCGAAGTTGACTCTGAGCTTCAAAGGCAGCCAATGCAGTACCTTGAGAGCAGGTCCCAAGATCCATCTGGCTACCCGATTCTCTTTGAGCTTCAGTTGTGGTGTTTGGAATTTGTTCAGGCCTAAATAAATGCAGTTTCAGTAACAGATTGGATAGGACTAGTGACCTTGTGTGACCGTTTGGTTCATCTCAAGGCCGGGCATATATACAAAAAAGGAGCCATTTAAAGTAAGCTTTCTGGGAGTTTTCTTTGCTTTGGAGTGAGGGATACAAGTACTTGTCTACAGTTATTCCAAAGCATTTCCCCAATTATCTGGAGAATTAAAAGGAAGTGAGTGAGGGTGAGGGTCTACAAACATGAGAATCTTTGTTTTAGAGGGGTCTACACAGAGATGATTCACTCTTAGTTATCCATGAACTGATTTCAGGCATTCTGTGATTTGAGTCAGATGGTCATCAGTCTTGTCTACATTGAAAGGAAACTGTGCATCGTCTGCAAGAAGTTGGATTTTGGGAATAATTGCTCCAGCGGTTTGATTAGTGCATTAAAATGTCCAGAAGGAGAGGCTGGAACCTTATGGAATACCCAGACAAAACTGGCATGCATTTGTTTTTAGTTTGCACGAGGTAAAAGTGCTCACGAGGGATCATTCTCACCCCTTAGACAGTGGGGGGTTGCTCCTGCTTCATGCTCTCTGCTTCCGATATCGACATGATAGTTTTTGGAGTCAGGAAATTATAGTGTAATTAGAGGACATAAGAACTTTTTGAAAACTTAATGCCTTAGCTGTAAATTTTAATTGGAATTTGCCAAACATTGCTGGAAATTTAGCCATTGTCTATGAATTTTAAAGGGCTTTTATTTGAAATGTGAGAAGAGCTTTCATATAGATGTGTTGCATTTTGTTGCCGAATGTTGAATTAAACAATTATGAAGAGTATAAATGAGACCATGTGAACTTCACATTGCTCAAGACTCAACAGAAATCCCAGATCTGTGCAATTCAAACCCCCTCAGATCACACCATATCTAAGGGGGCATAGAGTGGACTCTGCCTTCCTCTCACTACAGAACATTTAAAGGGAACTCAGACCACTCTACCTGAACCCCACGCACCTCGAAATTGCCTAAAAACCAATGGCTGTTTCACAGACTGTTTACCACAGAATGACCACTCAAATCACCAATCCTTGAACGGTCAATAAAGAACCCCGAGGCCCCCAGATGAGAAAAGCAGCAGCCAATAGAAACGCATAAAACACGCAGCAGCAATTACAGACCCTGCAATCCATGAAGGACGTGTATGCATGGATTCACGTTACAATGTTTTGTGTAGTGCCCGCAGGTCACCTCTTAGGTAGTTTAAAACACCCCTTACAAAGGCCTCCTGCACAACAGCAGCTGGGGACCTGATTTAATTAGATTTAATTAGATTGTTATTCACAAAGCACTAGAAGGCAAAGAGCTGTAAAACAAGTAAAATGGTGCAAATTCTGTAAAACAAATTGAAAAAACGCAAATTGTGCAGTAAGGAGATGAGTCTGAATGGAAGACAGCGAATGTAGAGAAAGGGGAGCGCTTTCCCGTTTTTAGGGCCCGGGAGGGAGAAAGAGCGGAAACAGTAATTAGCACAAGGAGGGCAAGAAAAAAGTATGAAGAAATAGACATTGAGAGCGAAGTGGGGATGAAGGGACATAAAAAGAAATGAGAGGGCAGGTAGGGAGGGGCAAGGTTGTGAAGGCATTTAAAACACCAGACAAAGTGGATATAGGAGACGCGACTCAAAGTGGAGCCATTGAGAGAAGTAAGAGCATGGGCACCGCGAGAGGATAGAGAAAAGGTGGTAAACAGCTGAATTATAGATTGAACAAAGAGGAGAAACATGGACCACCGGAAGACCAAGAAGCCATATTCTGCATTCAGTCTAATTATTATAATAAGACCCTCCAGGATATTGCTGCACAAAAATGCAAACTTTGGGGCGAAAATAATGCACATTTGGCAGCAGAGAATTGCATTTATTGCAGCATTTCCAATTGCCTGGTGGTAACTTTTGAGGGGGCTGCACTGCCTCCACTTCTCGGGGTTGTGGTGTTGGCAGACCAGTGATGCTGCGGATGCCATGAGTGGTGGGGGAGAGGGCGTGGGTTAGGGTGAGAGGGCGCGTGTGATGGTGTTGGTTGCACTCTCAGCAAGGTCTTGGATGGGAGCAGTGGTGGTGTTGATCCTGTGGCTGCCACTGAGGTCCAGGGTGGTGGTGTTGGTGGGGCTAGTGATGCTGCTGAGACCCATAGGTGATGGTGTTGGCTGTACTACCAGCAATGCATCCAGTGGTGGTGTTGGTTGTGGGGCTGGTGCTGCCTCTGTAGAACAAGGTGGTAGTGTTGGTGGAGCTAACAAACAGGGCATGGGTGGAAGTGTTGGTAGGAGTGATGTTTCTGCTGATTGGTGAATGTGGTGCTGCCTCTGAAGGGGATGTTGCTTAGGCAAGGGCTACTGCTGAGGGCATGGTTTATGGCGGTGGCACTGCCATGGAGGGCATGATTGGGGATGGTGCAGAGTGTAAGGCCCAGAGTGATGGTGTTGGTTGCACTGGGCGGTGTTTTTTTTTTCCTTCCAGTGGTGCTGCTGCTGCCGCCGCTGAGGTCAAGTGCAGTGGTGGTGCCGGTGCTGCGTCTGCAGCCCTGGTTGGTGGTGTTGATTGGGCCAGTTTTGCATTGGGGACCAGGGTAAAGTGCTAGAGTGAGGGTGTGTGTGATGGTGACAGAGAAAAGGTACGTGCAGACATGTGAATGGGTTAAAATGCATGCTATGCACCGGGAACAAGAGAGTTCATGCAACGTGTGAGAGATAGTGAGTGCAAGGAGGAGTGTGTGTGCATGCTGAACCAGTGTGAGAATACTCACTGTGGTTGCAAGTGTACATGATGGAAGGAGAAACAAGGGAGTCAAAATAAACACAGGCGTTAGGAGGCATGATGGGCGTTCAGATTTTCAACGGAGAGTTACAGTGAAAGGTTGAGAAAGTCGAAGGGTAAGCAAGAGGATAATGGGACTGTTGGGAAATAGATACTGGTGATTTGGGGGTAAAAAAGACATGGGCAGGTAAACAGATGTGTGAAGTGAGGGCTTCGGGAATTGCACAGATGATGGAGCCAGGAAAGTGTTGGTAATAGGATGGGCAGGCCTGGGGAGAGGGTGCTCACAGGAGATGGAGGCAGAAGGGGCGGCACGGTAAGGTGTCGTAATTGGCATGGGGGGGTCATATTGGCAAGGAGGGACAGGCGAAGCGAAGAACGTGCTAAAAAATGGGAAAGGGAAGTCGAACAAAAAGAAGGGGAAGCTAAGGGAATAAACAACACTGACAATCTGGGGTCCTGTGTTCATGTGATAGAAAGGAGTGAGCAGTGGACTGTGAGAAAGAGAGGTTGCATGACTATGCATAAGGATGATGTGGGGGCATGTGGTTATGCTGGGCAGCGGCCGCGAGAGAATGTATGTAAAAGAGAGCGAGTGTGCATGCAAGGGTGCGAATGTGTGCATGCAATGGTGGTGTGAGAGAAGTGCACACGAGGATGGAAGAGGCCCATAGGTCGTCGGAAAAGATACACTGAGGAAAGGAGATCGATGGGGCTCAGACTGGCAGCGGGAAGGAACACAGGAAACTGTGGGGAAAAATTAGAAAGGGTTTTTAAAAAAAGAGGAAGAAAAAAGGAAAGGGTGGTGAATGAAATGTGAAACAATGGCAGGTAAACAAAGGGATGAAAAGAGAGCAACAGGTGTAGCAGGAAGAAGAATAAACAAACAGAAGTGGCAGCAGTAGGACTTGCAGGCCTGGGAGGGGCTGCTCACCTTTGACCAGGGTCAACCGAGGTCTGCTGAAAACAGATTCAGATTGAATACGTTTAGTTACTCTCTGCGAGTTGTTGACATGGGCGGCCATTTTATTTCCGTAGCGCTCATTCGTAGTTAGAATGCACTGACAACCTTTATGCTGAAGTGTCATGTGTGTAATTTGAGCATTATGGCAGGGGTTTTCCCCATAAACACACACCCTGATCCGAAAGAAGCCTTCGCTTCCTTCATTGGTGTAAACAATGTACCACCGTCTTTTTCAAGATGTCCACAGACAAGTTCCAGCATGGGGATTTCAGATTGGCGTATGTCCAAAATGTTGTAAAAGATACCAGAGACATTCGTGCGGCCAATTAACCTTTCAAATCAAAGGATGTGTCCACAGAGCTGCCTTTCGGAGTACTTGAAGTAGCACTGCATTTCAAATGAAGATAGGTGGGCAGATGCTAAACACGGTGGCCAGTTGTTAAACACTCGCTCTCCAGACAGCCTTCAGAGGAATGTTTGCTGTGTAGATTTTCGCAGCCATTAACATATATTTAGCGGGAGTAGCGGCAAACAGCTGATTTTGCGATTTTATTGCAAATCACTAAATAAAATCGCTATAAACTGGCGAGTCTGTATAATTCGTTTTTTATAATGCGCTTAATACCAAAGAGGTTTCTAAGCGCAAACCTGGGATTCAAACCTGTGTTGCTCTGCGTCATCTTGCTTCCAAGACTAATGCGTTGCCACTGAGCTATATTACCCATGCCAGGTAAGGTAGCTATATTCTGCATTGAGCCTAGTTGTGGAGGGTGGCCATTTTCTACATTTGGCCCAATCGCGTAAGGTAGCAACATATTGCGTAAGGTGTTTCTAAAATCAAACATTCAATGTCTGTTGTAGGCATTTTAGGCCCGGCTCCCTTTTAAACTAGGCGTTTCCTAATTTTGTTTATAGTACATCTTTCTACGCATTTTAGGCCCCGCTTTCCTTTTTGAATCTAGGTGATATGTAGCACTACTCTTTTGTACATAGATGGAACCCAGGATGTAAACATTGTTGTTTTTACAGCTAACCCATTTTCTCCACTCACACCCCACACCTTTGTAATTTAGCAGAGGGAACAGGCTTATTTCACATACCCTGCATTGACATTAAACATAAACACTATTCTACAACACCTCTGCCATACGATTGAAGCTACCTTTAACATCATACATTTGAATTGTAGTTTCCAACATAATTCGCTATCGCCTTAAATACAATCCACCCCGTTTAGTTCATAGTTTGACTCTGCTGTGCCCATCCATATGCCATTCAGACATGGGTGACTAGTAGGGTCTTGACAATGAGCGAAATGCACACACACACACACACACACACATAATAGCACCTCCCAATTCTCCCAAATTTGGACTTCGGTGTAACGCTCACCTGATTCCCACGGAGGCGCGGGTCTTGGCAGGAAGGTGTCTGTAACACGAAACGTGATGTGCAGGATTCGGTTGGCTTCTGGGGTCGACCCTCTCCGCACTGTATGTCGAACTCGAAGGGTGAGGTTTCTTAGATAGGTGAATGCTGGGCTCTCCATCTGCGTCTAGTGCAGGGTGCCGTTGCCAGTTCCTTCACTGGTGAAACGTGGGCCTCTTGACTTCAGAGGATGGGTACCGTCGTTGACTGCACGACCGGTAAGTTTCTGGACACCTTTAGTCTTTATAGTCTTTTATGCGTGGCACTGAAGCGCCTGGAGTTGCGTAAGTATGGCAGCGCTCTTACTGTCTCTTTCTTTGTCTTTGCAGGAGACGATGCAGAATGAAGAAATCCGGAATACGCCACGTGCCGGTAAGAGTGACACTGCTATTGTCTTTGCAGGTGAAGATGCGGCGTGAAGAATCCGGAATGCACTGCGTGCCAGTAAGTAGAACAATGCTGTTTATCTTGGTGCAGATGCAGCGTGAAGAATCTGGAATGCACGGCGTGCCGGTAAGTAAAATAATGCTGTTTGTCTTTGTGCAGATGTAGCGTGAAGAATCCGGAATGCACGGCGTGCCGGTAAGTGAAATAATGCTGTTTGTCTTTGCAGGCGAAGGAGCAACGTGAGGCACGGCAGCTGCCGATGGATCAGGTAAGCAAACACTGCGTGTGAAAGTTCATTCTGCTAACCTGTGGTTTCTTATCTTTTGCAGGTGCTGATGTTGCTCGGATACCGGAATGGTGAGTATAATTCTTGCAGGTTCAGGATCCAAAGAAGAAAAGCTGGAGCAGACTCGGTGAGCGTTCTGCTGCAGATGCAGAATAACGCGAAGCACGTTTCATCAATCGGGTGTGGTTTAAATAGCCTTGGAGTGATGAGGCGTCTCCTTCCACGGCCCCGCCTAGGTCAGAAAAGAGTTCCTGCTTCCAGAAGAGTTCCAGTGGATTTGTGCTGCCCTACCCAGGTAAGAAAAGTAGTCCCAGTTCACAGAGGACTTTTAAGAGTCTGGCAAGTCAGCAGCATGGTCTGCCGCAGGTAAGTCCACCCAAGCATCTTCACACCCATGATGAGCCCGGCGCTTCCAGTGCCGGGACCGAGGCTTCTGATGAGCCTGGTGCCACCGGCGCCAGGACAAGGTCCGAAAGGTCCCTGTGGGGACCGGCTGGTGCCTAGGATCAGGGTTAGGGGCCTGCTTCCAAGGACGTTGGGCTGATCCTGGCTCCTTGGAAGCAGTGATCATGACAGTATCCCCCCTCAAGGCCCCTCCTAAGTGTGTCTTCTCCGGGGGCTTTGGCTTGTCGGGGTGATTCAGATGGAATCTCTTGACCAGACGAGGTGCGTGGACGTGTTCTGAGGGTTCCCAAGACCTTTCCTGGGGACCGTATCCTTTCCAATCAACTAGATAGTATAATTTAGACCTGGAAATTTTGGAGTCAAGGATGTTCTTCACTTCAAATTCGAGTTCTCCGTCTACCAAAACGGGTTCCGGGAGTTCGGTCAATCGGGTTTCTGGTTGTACTGGTTTTAATAAGGAGACATGGAATACTGGATGTATTTTCATATGCGTAGGTAATTCCAATTTGGCAGCCACCGGATTAATTATGGCAGATATGAGGTAGGGCCCAAGGTATCTCGGGATGAAAGTGCGGGGTCCTTTTAAAGGCAGGTGCTTAGTGGATAACCAGACTTGATCTCCTACAGCGTAGTGAGGGGCCTCTTTACGGTGCCGATCGGCTGCCTTTTTGAATTGAGCTTTAGCTCTTTGCAGATGGGCAGTGGCTTCCTTAAAAGCACAGGTGATCTCCGAATGCAAGTGATCCACAGCAGGTGCTTCAATTTCTTGGGGAGGATCCAGGTGGGAGGTTCTAGGATGGTGTCCATATAACAAGAAAAAGGGAGTCTTCCCAGTTCCAGAATGAGTCGAATTGTTGTACGCGTATTCAGCGATCCAAAGAATGTCCTTCCAGGGGTTTTCTGTTTGTTGGAGCATGCAGCGTAGATATTGTTCTAGTGTCTGGTTTGTCCTTTCGGTTTGTCCGTCAGTTTGGGGATGGTGACTGGTCGAAAGTCTTACATCAACTTGGGCTAGACGACAGCAACTGCGCCAGAAGTGGGAGATGAATTGACTTCCCCTATCGGAGACTAAAACCGAAGGAAAACCGTGTAAGCGAACAATGTTTGCCTAGAATTCCCGGGTCAATACTGAGGCTGAAGGCAGACCCTTCAAGGGTATGAAGTGAGCCATTTTCGAGAATAGATCCACGACTACTAAGATGGTAGTATATCCCAAACATGGAGGTAAGTCCGTGATAAAATCCATGGACAGGGTATGCCATGGACAGGGAGGGATGTCAAGTGGCTGTAATAGGCCGGCTGGTCTTTGCTTTTGACTTTTATTCTGGGCACACACACCGCAGGAGATTACAAAGTCTCTAATATCCCTTTTCCACGATGGCCACCAGAAATGTCTTTTGATCTTTTCCATGGTTTTGGTAATGCCAGGGTGCCCCTCCATTAGAGAATCATGATAACCGGAGATTACTTGTTTTTGTAGTTTCTCACAGGGCAAGTGCAATCGTCCTCGGAAATATGGTAGGTCTTGATCTACCGAGAAATCTTTTCCCTTTAATTGCCAGTCCTGCAAATCGGTCGGAGTTAGGAGCGATTTCACCGTGGTCTTGATGTCTTCAAAAGATTGAGTGCTGACCAAACCCAAAATCCTTTGTTCTGGGATTATGGGTATTGGATCTGGATTGATCAAATGTTCATCTACTCCCATCCGGGAGAGGGCATCCGCTTTTCCGTTCTTACTGCCTGGTCGATAAGTAATTATAAAGTCAAATTCTGCTAGAAACAGAGCCCAACGAAGTTGTCTGGAAGACTGAGCTTTGGCTGTCTTTAGGTATTGTAAATTGCGGTGGTCAGTCATTACGGTGACTGTGTGTCTGGCTCCTAAAAGATAATGCCGCCAGGCTTTAAAGGCCGATCTGATGGCCAAAAGTTCCTTGTCTGTAATTGAATGGTTGATCTCAGGAGGCGAAAACTTGCGGGACCAAAAAGCAACCGGATGTAGTTGGTTTGTGACCGAATCTCTTTGTGATAACACTGCTCCCATAGCAAGACTAGAAGCATCTGTTTCCATGATGTAAGGTAGTTCTGGGCGAGGATGTTTTAAAACAGGTGCAGAAATGAATTTAGCTTTTAAGTCTTGAAAAGCTTGTTCCGCTTCAGAAGACCACTCAAAACGTCTGTTCTTTTTCAACAGAGCGGTGATGGGCTGGACTATCCGGGAAAATTCAGGAATGAATCTGCGGTAAAAGTTAGCGAATCCTAACATGCTTTGAACTCCTTTTACAGAGGTTGGTGATGGCCACTTGATAATTGCATCAACCTTCTTTGAATCCATATGGACTCCGTTAGGTGACAATATGAATCCCAGGAACTCGACTTCTGTTGCGTTGAAGACGCATTTCTCAAGCTTAGCAAAAAGACTATGTTGACGCAATCTCTCGAGAACCTTTTTAACATGTCTCTGATGTTCTTCTTCCGATGATGAATAGACGAGGATGTCGTCAATGTAGACAACTACACACACGTCAATGAGTTCCCTAAGGACATCGTTCATAAAATATTGGAAAGCAGCAGGAGCATTACACAGTCCAAAGGGCATCACTTGATATTCGAATAGCCCGTACTTGGTGCGAAAGGCCGTTTTCCATTCATCGCCCTCTTTCATTCTTACCAAGTGGTAGGCTCCTCTGAGATCCAGCTTTGTGTATATACGGGCATCTTTGACTTGGTCCAGGAGTTCAGGGATCAAAGGTAACGGGTATCTGTTTTTAACAGTGATCTGATTCAGGGCGCGGTAATCTATGCAAGTTCTAAGGTCTCCTTCCTTTTTCGGAACGAAGAACAAAGCCGATGAAGCTGGAGATTTGGAAGGACGGATAAACCCGTTAGCTAGGTATTGGTCCAGGTACTGTCTGAGGTGTAGGTTCTCTGGCTCGGTGAGGGCATAGATCCTGCTGCAAGGAGGAGTTGTTCCAGGTATCAGATCTATTTGACAGTCGTAAGACCTATGAGGGGGTAGGGTGTTAGCTTGATCCTTCTGGAAGACGTCTTGGAACTCCTGGTATTCGGGAGGTAATTTGAGAATCTCCTCAGAAGAGATCGCCGCCAGTGAAACATCAGGTCGAGGATAACAAGTGGTAGAACACTCTGGAAACTGAACCGTCTTTGCTCGCCAATCAATCTGAGGATTGTGCTTCTCCAACCAAGGGATTCCCAGAATGATCTGGAACTGAGGGGCCTTGATTACATCGAACACTATTCTCTCCCGGTGTCCATTATGACTTAACAGCGTCACTTCTTGGGTGGCATGCGTTACTGGTCCGGAGGCTATCTCCGTGCCATCCACAGTAGTAATGACGTCTTTTACTGCCTTAGGGACAAGGGGTAGATTCATCCTTGACACCATTTCACGGTCCACATAGTTACCGATTGCTCCGCTGTCAATGTAAGCTTCAATTGCGTGCAAACGATCCGGACGTTCAGGACTAATGAGGACCATGGGTATCACGAAATGCGAGGTCACGGGACAGATCTTAACGCTCGGCAAGAGGACCTCTACTCTTGTCGGGCGAGGTTGTTTCCCTGCTCAGAATTTGTGGTACAGGTATCCGCGGCTCCTACAGTCTTCTTAGCTGGTTTCACGGGACAGTCCCGAAGAAAGTGTCCTGAATTACCGCAATAGAGGCATAATTGCAGCTGCCTTCTTCTTTCCCGCTCTTTCTGGGTTAAAGGTCCTCTCATGCCCCCTATTTGCATGGGTTCCGCAGTGTCAGCTCCCTTATTCGAGGTCTGTGGTTTGGAAAACACTCGGGTATCAAATCTGGAGCGATCTGCCTTCCTGTTCTGTAGTCTATGGTCTAGTTGGACAACTAAGTCAATATAGTCTGAACATTCTTGTGGAGGATTCACAACCTGCGCTAGCACATCCTTGAGCTCTCCACGCAGACCTCTGTAGAAAAGCGTTATTCTCTTGTCCTCGGGCCATTGTGTTTCCACTATGAGTCTATTGAAAGAGGCTATATAAGTCAAGAGGTCTTGGTTACCCTGTCGTAATGAGAGAAGTTCATTGTCCAAGGCCTGCCCTTGTGCATGTCTTGCGAACAGTTTCTCCATGCTGGCCTGGAAGGCTTGAAAATCGTGTAAAACCGGATCATCCTGGGTAACTAAAGGGATCGACCAATCTGCAGCGCTGCCACTGAGATAAGAAAGCACGAAAGCCACCTTGGCCTGGTCAGTTGGGAATGCAGCTGGTCGACATAAGAAGTGCAGGCGGCACTGGTTGATGAACACTGCGAATTTCTTTGGATCACCAGCAAAGCGTTCGGGCGGAGCCAAGGGCACATTACCGGGCAGATTGATTTGCACTGGATTTGAAGCTGAGGCAGAAGGGTAACTTCCTCCTGGAACGGGCAAAGGTGTCTGTCCTGCCTGCGTTTGTAACAACTGCCTAGCAAGGTCCTCTGTTCGCTCCTTAGAAATTATCAGTTCTCTTCTTAGAGAGCTCGTTTCCTGGCGAGCTGCATGTACTTCTGCTCTTAATTCCCCAAGCAACTGGGCTAGTTGATCAGTATCTGAAGTTTCCATTGCGCCTGGGTAGGAGTTTAGTGGTTGGCTTCGCGTTCTGTAACGCTCACCTGATTCCCACGGAGGCGCGGGTCTTGGCAGGAAGGTGTCTGTAACACGAAACGTGATGTGCAGGATTCGGTTGGCTTCTGGGGTCGACCCTCTCCGCACTGTATGTCGAACTCGAAGGGTGAGGTTTCTTAGATAGGTGAATGCTGGGCTCTCCATCTGCGTCTAGTGCAGGGTGCCGTTGCCAGTTCCTTCACTGGTGAAACGTGGGCCTCTTGACTTCAGAGGATGGGTACCGTCGTTGACTGCACGACCGGTAAGTTTCTGGACACCTTTAGTCTTTATAGTCTTTTATGCGTGGCACTGAAGCGCCTGGAGTTGCGTAAGTATGGCAGCGCTCTTACTGTCTCTTTCTTTGTCTTTGCAGGAGACGATGCAGAATGAAGAAATCCGGAATACGCCACGTGCCGGTAAGAGTGACACTGCTATTGTCTTTGCAGGTGAAGATGCGGCGTGAAGAATCCGGAATGCACTGCGTGCCAGTAAGTAGAACAATGCTGTTTATCTTGGTGCAGATGCAGCGTGAAGAATCTGGAATGCACGGCGTGCCGGTAAGTAAAATAATGCTGTTTGTCTTTGTGCAGATGTAGCGTGAAGAATCCGGAATGCACGGCGTGCCGGTAAGTGAAATAATGCTGTTTGTCTTTGCAGGCGAAGGAGCAACGTGAGGCACGGCAGCTGCCGATGGATCAGGTAAGCAAACACTGCGTGTGAAAGTTCATTCTGCTAACCTGTGGTTTCTTATCTTTTGCAGGTGCTGATGTTGCTCGGATACCGGAATGGTGAGTATAATTCTTGCAGGTTCAGGATCCAAAGAAGAAAAGCTGGAGCAGACTCGGTGACCGTTCTGCTGCAGATGCAGAATAACGCGAAGCACGTTTCATCAATCGGGTGTGGTTTAAATAGCCTTGGAGTGATGAGGCGTCTCCTTCCACGGCCCCGCCTAGGTCAGAAAAGAGTTCCTGCTTCCAGAAGAGTTCCAGTGGATTTGTGCTGCCCTACCCAGGTAAGAAAAGTAGTCCCAGTTCACAGAGGACTTTTAAGAGTCTGGCAAGTCAGCAGCATGGTCTGCCGCAGGTAAGTCCACCCAAGCATCTTCACACCCATGATGAGCCCGGCGCTTCCAGTGCCAGGACCGAGGCTTCTGATGAGCCTGGTGCCACCGGCGCCAGGACAAGGTCCAAAAGGTCCCTGTGGGGACCGGCTGGTGCCTAGGATCAGGGTTAGGGCCTGCTTCCAAGGACGTTGGGCTGATCCTGGCTCCTTGGAAGCAGTGATCATGACATTCGGTCCATCTGAGGGCATTCAACCAAACAACGCTTGGGGACCATAAATATGACCAAAGGTTTCTATACAAATTACAAAAATGAATGAATGAAGATCAGTAGAAGAGTTGGGGAACAGTCGGGATTTGGGTAGCAGCAGAGGAAAGAAACAGTCTAGCTATTAAAAAGCTGGAACCGACGGAAGCGGGAAAGAGGAGAAATAGGGAAAGAGGAGAAATAGGAGAAGAGGCAGAAGGGGGCGAGTCGAGAATAACTCCAAGATTCCGGCCAGAGAGAGAAAAAGAGAGAGAGGAAGGGGGAAATAAAAGGGGGGCAGAGGAGGAGGTAAAATCATAGCAGGGAAGACACAAACTTCAGTCTTGGAGGGATTTAGAGGGAGGAAGTGGGCCGCCATCCAAGACGGAATTGCAAGAAGGCAGGAATTAAGAGTTGAATGTATAGAGGAAGAACATGAGAAGGAAAGAAAGAGCAGCGTATCATCAGCATAGAGATGATGGGAGAGACCAAAAGAAGAAATAAGTGGCAAGAGGAATCTTGTAAAGAGGGAAGAACAGGGGAACAAAGACTGAACCCTGAAGTACCCTATACTGAAGAGGACGAAAAGAAGAATTAATACCAGCCCAGGAAACTGAGTAAGTGCGATTGGTAAGATAAGATTGAAGCCAGTTTATAACAGAGCCACCGAAACCTAGACCAGAAAAAGAGCGAAGGAGAGAGTGATCCACAGTGTCGAAAGCAGCAGCCAGACTGAGCAAGAGCAGCAGAGAAGATTGCCTAGAATGGCGAGCCAATAGAGGTGAGTCACAGACAGAGAGAAGAGTCGTTTGGCAGAATATGGATGGTGAAAGTCGGATTGATAGATAGGAAGAAGAGAAAAAGAGTTAACGTAAGAAGATACTTGAGAATTTATCATGCATTCAAGAAATTTAGAAGGGAAAGGTAGGAGCGAGATTGGGCAATAATTAGAAGGGAAAGAAGGATCTAGAGGAGGTTTCTTGAGGAGACAAAGAATAGCATCTCAGAAAAGCAAAGAGGGAAACATGACATTCAATAAACTTGTTTTAATAGAAGCAACCCTGCTGTTAACAGAGTGCAGAGAATAGTCATGATATGAGCCTTACATTTTAAAACTGCTGGTATATCATAACACACCTCAAATCGCAACACATCCCATCAGAATCTCACAAACAAGAGGTCACACACCAGAAAACCACAATGCATTCCATGGACATCACCCAGTGTAATCAGGTTGGCAGCATACACCACTCGTTCAGTCCGTAATGGCCTGCTTGGAATACTTATGCCAGGTGCAGGGACATGTACATC
This sequence comes from Ambystoma mexicanum, assembly GCF_040938575.1. Taxonomy (NCBI): domain Eukaryota; kingdom Metazoa; phylum Chordata; class Amphibia; order Caudata; family Ambystomatidae; genus Ambystoma; species Ambystoma mexicanum. Next base: position 667,290,785 of record NC_090923.1, read on the forward strand.
TTAGCAGAACCCTTTTCTCTTGAGGTCCAGTATTTACAGTTTAGATTGGTTGTACAAAATCATTAGGCATTTGCCCACAAAAACCATGATCATGGATCTCAAAACCGATCAGATTCTGGATCCCTGGAAACTAGACCTATTTCCTGCACAGTGTTTTACACACTTCAATGCCGGGGTATTAGGAAAGGAACTGTTAGGCAAAGTTGAGTGGATAAGCCTACTGGTTATGCTAAGCCAACAATACTTCACCATGTTTCTCAATACTTCCACAACATCCTCACACCTCCACAACATCATCAATTAGAAAGAGCAAAGGATATAATAAGACCTCACAGGGGAGCATAGCTATGACTTACCAAGAACTAAAGCTATGAGGCTTAGGACTCACCTCCACAATGCTCTTGAGGTCCCGCACGTATGCCTGCTCGGTCTCCAAGATCTCCAGCACCACCCTATCCGCATGCGAGAGCTTGGCTTTGGGGTCCCGAGCTTTTGTCAGTATGGGAGAGCAAGCGCAGCCACGGCTATCGGCGTGAAACCGTTTCATGCCATTGGCACTGGCATGCCCGGCCTCACACTGTCCCTCCAGGTGGGTGACGGGGGTCAAGTCCAGACTGATGTCACTGCCATTCTGTGGTAGATAGGGGGAGCTGTAGTGGGAAGAGCCCAGAGCCCCACTGCTGCCAAAGGAGCTCTGGCTGTCCTGCAGGGAGGCTGAGGAGGCAGATGAGCTGAGGCTGACTGGTCGGTCACTGTCCGAGCACACTGTGTTCACAGAGGTGCAGCTTCCTGAGGTGGGGCCAGCGGACATGCTGCCAACGATTCCGCTCAGCGAAGAGACGGATGATGGTCTGGTGCCCACTGCAAGACAAAAGGAGACAATACACATTAGCTGAGCTATTATGAAACAACGTTAATCAAACCATTTAGATGATGTCTACCAAGCATCTGCTTCACTCTCACCAATCACAAAGTTAAGTACCCAGTGATGTTTATTTTGTTGTTATGGATATCTCTAACATGTGCCCTTTCTAGTGGCTTTTCCAAGTGCTGTGAGACATGCTGCAGTGCTAGAAATAGTGAGTCTGACATCTGCAGTTAACAGAATGATCATCAGTGCACCACTGAATCTAAGCGAGGGCCTCAAGCCCAGGGTCCCTGAGAAAGCCTGCGAAAGAGATATTGTATAGTTTCACACCTTTTGATTGAAAAGGGAGTAGCTAGTTTATTATAAGTAGTGAGGTGCACAGGAGTGTATACCAACCCTGACACTGGGTTGTAGTTAACAGAACAGAGAGAAACGGTGTCCACGGTCTGTGGAACACTCGCGTCCCATGCACACTCAATATGATTGTCCAAACAACAACCAACATTTTAAGAGAAAGTTTCTGTATACAATAGATTATAGGGATCAAATTAGAACATAGTGGGGTGCCCCACACTTTGTGTAAGCAACTTTCAAAATAAACCGTTTTCAATTTCCAATGTCGAGCCTTCAGACTCATTTTCAAAAATAACATGCGTTTTATATTGTATAGGTGTGTATAGACAATATTTACCTCATATTGCACATTGCACCAAAAATCAAAGAAATAATAATACATTAAAGTTGAGCAATAGAAATAAAAATCAAAGATTAGGCAATTTGTAAAATCAAGAGCTCTACGCGTTTTGGGATGTAGTGCCCCTTCCTCAGGAGCTGAACAGTGTATCCAATTGCTATTTTCTTTAGTAAATGTTTATCATCACTGAAAACAAACACTAGATTCTCGCACCCTGAGAAAGCCTGACAGCCCTGTTCAGTGGGTGGGATAACCGGGTGTCTAGGGGCTCGCCCAAGTAGTCCTAGCCTGCCAATTTAGTAAAACACCTTGTGCTGGCAGCCCTCTCATACCGCCAGTTTCTTTTTGGTGTACAAATGGTGTTGTGAAGACTAGTCCGCATCATTGTTCGTAAACCTGTAGGTTCATCTGGGAATCATAAGCATGTACCACTCCTTCCCAATCACCCCCTCTGTCCTGCAGTATCCTCCTTTTGTTAAAAAAAAAGAGGCCAGCAGGGTGATCCCAGAATTGTGCATAAGAGACTTAAGACCGTTTCCAAGAAGGGTATGGAAGCCTGTTTCCAAGAAGGGTATGGAAGCCTGTTTCCAAGAAGGGTATGGAAGCCAAGGACTAGTCACTCCAAGAGGATCTAAGCCAGATGCGTCGTTAACAAATGGCCCTTATTACAATAATGATTAACTGGTTGCATTGGAAAATCTAGGAAATTGTGAGGGAAATATGAACTCTACACAACGGCATGTTCAGTTACTGCTCTGCCCAGCTAGGAGTATACACGGTGAAAGAAACGGCCCAATCAGTTCAGTGAATTGACAGAGGATGGTACTCCCTCTCAGATCAGATAAGGGGCAAAAGCCATTGGACTTCGGACAGTTGCCAGTCTAGGCAAGGAAATGTAATATGGGGGTTCTGCTTTGCCCACCATGCCATCCCACAAGCCTCATGGGGGGCGGTTCAGAGGAAAGTGGCGGTACTGGGCTCAGTCGATGCCAGGAACAGAATATGGAAACGTCTTGCTATTGTCACCCATGGGTGTTTGATCATGGCAGTCGCTCTATGCACCAAACACTGTCGAAGCTAATATGAATTCATACGACATTAGCTCTGAACACAGTCACCTCATAGTACCCCAAAACCAAAGGGAGGGGAGGTTCATCTTTGAAGCCTTGGGCCATTCAGTTCAGGTCAATGATGGGGAGCAGGGGAGAGGAGAAGTGAAACAGAGGCACATAGTAAACAATGGGATTCACAAGACGATCAGGAAAAGTACAAAGATAGTCTAGACAAGTGCAGAGAGGGAACAGTCTGAGGGGAGGTGGGCAGAGGGAAAGGAGTGGAGGTAAGCAACTGGATGATATCTAGAGAATACAAGTCTCTTTGGTTTATTCTGAACCTCAAGAGGGTTCTTCGACCCTGGGTGAAGTAGGAAGCTTGTCCTCTGTAGTCACAGATGGCCTTAATAACTTGCAGAGACTCACTTAATATTTAAGGGTTTTTCTTTTCAGAGTGAAACAGCACAAGGGTATCGACTGTTTTTGTTAACATCATCAGATTGTTCCATAAAAAGATAGGCAGTGTTTTGAGCTAGAATGCATTGGCTGAAAAAAGGGGCTTGGAGGGGCACGCTTTATTCCCGGTTTAGCACTAAAGCTCGTTTCTCCCACAGTATGGAAAACCTCTGACTGAGCGGTGATGACCTAAAGGCCTTGTCTAACTAAGCTCCCTCAGAGACCTCCTGAGCTGACCTTACACCAACATTGGTTACTTCTAAAGGGTGGTGTATAAATGTGCAATTGGAGACTCAAGGATCTTACTACTCTCTTCCTCCCCCTACCCTCCTCTGTCAAACTCCACCCATCTTCTCTCCTCCCTATGCCTCTCTCCTCTCCTTCTCCTACCATCTACCGCCTCACTATGAAGTTACTACCATCCCTCTCATCCTACTACTCCCCTACAGCCTTCTCATCACACCCCACTACTACACCACGCTCTATACCCACTCGTTCAACACACTCCTCTGCACTACTCTCCTCCTCTGCACTACTCTCCAGTAGACCTCTCTCCAAACTCTAAACCTATGTCCCTCTCTACTATCCCTACTCTCTACACACTCTCGCCTCTCACTCTTACCTGCTACCAGACTCCCTTTTTCTTAACCTCTCACACTAGCTCCACGTTTTCCTCACGTTCCATACACCCCCCTCCCACAGTAGACTATTCCCAACTGATACCACTCCACCAAATACTGTACTGTGCCCTGCTCAGGTTCTGCCACAAGCTGTCCAACACTCCACTCCTCAGTCCGTCCTCTGCCTTGCCTTTCTGGCCACCTTTCACCTCCTCTGGCATCACCCAAAGAACCCACACTCTGCCTGCCGCTTTCTTATTTCCCACTGCCAGAAATGGTCTGGCAATGGTGTTTTTGGAAGCAGAGGCTTGTGCGGCATTACTCCAGTGTAGATGCTTTAGGTGGCGGTTGGGATTACAGCTTGGCCTGTGCTACATTGTCACACAGTTGGGTTTCCTCCTGCCTCCTTTCATAATGTGGGGCGGGTGGCTCTGTGTCACTCTCCCCCTTTCATTGGCTGAAGCAGTCACCCGACTCTCTGCACCAATCAGTGCCCGTCTTTTCCACAAGAGCTGTGTTACCCAGGTGAGAGCAGGGATGTCATTTGGGGGTACCCAGGAGTCGCACCCGAGACCCCTGGGGTCTCCCTTGCTACCATGTGGCTCTTTGCTTCTGGGGTGGCTGGCTTTCTTGTTCAGGCCCCTTTAATAAAAAACAGGGGGTGCCACAAGTGTAACACTTTGAGCAGTGACCTGAAATAATAGGAATACAAAATAATTCGTTTTCTGGAATTCTATCCGATAATTGCTAGATTTATTGAAGGTTTATTTCAGGAATACATCATGGGTTGTGTCACATATTTAGTCTGTTCTTAAAAACCTCAAATTCACATTGCAGACAAAAACTTCCAAAAAGCATTTAGAGTAGAATGAGCATCCATTTTGGACTATGCATTGTGCAAGTTGCAGTAATGACATGACATGTTTTTTTCTGCCGTTTTCTCTGTTACAATCATCACAAGACATTCCATCTCAGTGTCCTGGGTCACTTGACAAAATCCTTGTGCACAGTGTAGAAATATTTGACAATTGCACATCAAGTGGCCGTTGATTTCGTTGTGCTATGCATTGTTGTAATGGGCCTACCTTTCCTATCTCCATGCCATCAGAGGCGTAGCCAGGATTGACTAACAAGTGGGGCCTGAAACTAATGTAGTTGGGCCCACCGCAGTGACATTATCATCTGTAAATGCCCACACAGGGCTGCTGAGTGGGCATTTACAGATTGTGGGCGGGCCTTGCCCGCTCAGGCCCTACCCAGTCTACGTCTCTGCATGCCATGCTGTTCAGGATGTGCATTTGCTTGTTTGAGGTAACGTGTGAGTGCGCTGCTTTCCCTGCGCTACACTAAATTCTTTAATACACAGTTATGAACCCTCCGAATGGTATTTATTTTATCAACCTCTAAAGCCTGAAAAGTAGATCCAAACAGGCTTGATATGTGGCCAACTTTGCATCAGACCTGCAGATGAGCTGGCCTGCTGTTAAATCTGTTACCAGTTTAATGGTATTGACTAGAGTGTAATTTGCTTTCTGATTTTGAGAACATTCAAAAGAGAAAAAAAAGAGAAAAAGCGAGAAAAAAAGAAAAAGAAAGAAAAAGAGAAAAAGGGAGAGAAAGAAAGGGAGAGATCTGCAGGTTCGAATCTGGACAAGGCCAACTCAGCCTTTCATCCTTCTGAGGTTGATAAATGATTACCAACACAGGTTGGGTGATATTGTATGTATATATGTTCTATATAAAAGAACTTGAGCATAAGTGCTATACAATAACACATCATTATCATTTGGCCTTAGCCGTCTGCTTGCATTCACACTAATTTGGTAATATGGGCCTATACACACTGATATTATTATTATTTATTTAAGTTTTGTGGTTCAGACAAAAGTGTACACCTTTCACTTAGTACAAAACATAAGATCAAATTAGCATTCTCATACAAAGTATATTAAAGTGTTCAACCAATTACATAAAACAAATTACTTAAAATGGCACTTCAGGAAGACAGAGGTCGATCAGTATACTTCATCATAACTCCATAATTTATTTTTGTATCTGATCAAGAAAACCAATTAAGGACAGTATCCGGGTCTGACCCTGGCCAATCAGGCTGGACCACACAAATTCACTGACAATTTCCAACCCCAGATGTTTGACCCTTTCTGTTTGCAGAGCCGGCCAATCGACCACCAGATGCTTGATAGTTTCTTTGATAGCCGAGTTCTCACAAAATCTACAGCACTGGTCGGTCATGCCCAGCCCCCATTTGCACATCCTTTCCAAGGTCAGAAGTTGGTTTAACCGAAAACGTAGGTAAATTGTCCTGCGTTTGGGGCAAGGGAAGATATGTATGTACTTCTGGAGCACCTCTCTCTTCCTGAGAAATGTGCTGTATTCAACATACAAACTATAATTCCTCACATGTTCTGCAGAGATCACCCAGTCATGTTTGTGCAGTTTGTTCTTAACAATGCCCAGCTTATGACAGAGGTCTTCAATAGTTGACCCTATCGAGGTAAGCAGTACGGCCATTTATCCCTTACATTTTGTGATAGTCACCCCAGATGGTCTGGTTTGCTCCGCCACCCAACTCTGATAGAGGGACGCAGCAGGTGGATTTAGTAGTTTTGCGTATTCCGCCACTTTTCTCCATTTGGCTCTCGTCCCCAGTGAGATCAGCCCTGACAACATTGGGAATGGCCATAGACCGGGCTAAAGTTTTCTAAAACAACATTCCCTGAATATACACTGATATTAACGATACATATGATGATCCATTCTTGTATGAAATACATATCACATTACAGTGATATAGTAACCATATTTTTCATAGTGCACTTACGAACAATGCGATGTGATGCCATTTATGGTTTTGTCAATTGTTCCATCAACTTCCCGTGATGGGGAGGGGTCAAATGACACCTGTGATGTCATCAGAGGTCAAGGGTCATGTGGTGTCACTTCCACTACCCCTGGCATTTTGGTGAAATGACATCACTGATTGTGGAGTTCATAATCCACTCTATGACGTCACTGCAGGGGGATACAGCATTTTCTCTGCTAGGTATCTTTGTTTTGGCCTGCACAAGGGAACGGGATCTCGGTATTCTTTATGTTAGATACACGTAGCCTGGAATTTAATATGGATAGCTTTGAACTATGGGGTGTATTCCACGCAGTTCTGAGTGACATCATAACAAATGGAGACTTTACTTTTGTCTGAGAGGTTACTCGGAATCCCTCAACCTGGAATGTATACCCTTAGTGGATAGGTGACCATCTACAATTCTGTATGTCCCCCTTGTACGTTCTACACTTACACAATTGACTGGCTGCTCTCCCCGTCTTTCTGTCCTCGGTGGGCAGGGAAAGGAAAACATATTGAAATGTCCACCACATTTTTAGGCATATAATTGTATGTTCCTCTCACAAAACATGAACTCAAGCTGTGCGATCTACAGCAGGTGAGCGAAGGCTTTGCAACTAGAAATTGGAGGAGGTTGTCCAAGACATGTAGAGAAAAGCTGATGTGCAGTGGTGCATTTTTAACTTCTGTAAATCCACATGTGACTTGTAAACACTGTCATGTGCAACTGAAATGTTAAGCATGGGGATTACAATAGTCCAAGGAAAGCCCCACACCCGGAGGCCTACAGGTCACAGCAGCTTCGGATCCTCGAAGGACCAACGCAGCCTTTCATCCTTCCGAGGTTGATAAAATGAGTATCATGGAAACGGGTAATAAGAACACCAATTCTAGCACCCGAGATAATGCAGTAAGTCGCAGGCGCTATTTGAATGATCGTTATTATGAGCAAGCCAGACATTTTTTGGGCAGCCGGTAGACGTAGCCTTCAAGAAATTGATATAAATCTCACGTTGAGTAATTTTCTCATAATGTGAGGCATTTAAACAAAGGCGGCGAGCTTCAGCAGTGCAGTGGGCCTGTTTAGAAGCGATCTGGGGGACAGAAGAGTGTAAGAACTTTTTTCTGAATACGTGTTGCCTTTATTTTTTGCACAACATAATAGTGCCCCTTTATACAATTTAATGAAGGTTAGGGGTTGCTTTTAAAATCACATTCTGTCAAAGTGCACTGATGAAACACTATTGGTATTCAGAGACTCGTGTAAAGGGGATGACGCAACCCCAGTCTTCCTTGAGCGCCCACAACACAAAGAAAAGAAGACCCATTATTAACAGTTTTTCCAAAGAAAGGGTAGTGAATACAAGGATCATTACTTCAGCAGACCAGGTGCTGTAACAACTGCAGGTATTCAAAAGGTGTTAAAGACAAAAAGGATTTTTTTAAAAAAGGGTACACCAAAGCTGGAGACTGTGGAGGGCCTTTGTGATGAGATTAAGTGGGCTAAACGCTGGCACTCGCATTAGGATTCTGTTGGAACGGGGCACCACTGTATGGATGAAGGACCCCATTACACTTATGGGCTTGCTCGATGGCCATTTCCACTATACTGACTGACCTGATCGATGGGCCGCCCCTTATACTTAGTCTGCTCGATCGGATGCTCCCCAATAAACACACTGGGCTGTTGGATGAGTTTCCTCATTTTACTGATGGCCCACCTGGACTGGCCATCTTACTGTACCATTGGGCGTGCTTGGTGGACCACCTCATTATGACGACTGGCTTGATGAGCAGCCAGCCCTATTATACTGATGAACCGGCTGGATACTAAAAGACCGGCTGGATGGAAATCTCCATTATACTAACTGGACTGGATGGATGGAAAACTCCATTATAAATACCGGCCTGCTGGAAGGCTCGCCCAATTATACTGACTTGCCCGTTAGATGGGCGGCCCCCATTACACAGATGGGCTGCCTATTATACATATGGGCCTGCTGGAGAGGCAGTCCTTTTACACTGATGGGCCTGCTGGATGGGCCGGCTGGGCGGCCACATGCTGCACATGGGACTCTGCCAGATGAGTAGCCCCAATAGACATATAGGCCCGTTTCGCAATGTGTCCATTATATTGCAAAACGTTTGTTGGCTATAAGGCCCATTATATTGATGTTTAGTTGGAAATGGGGCCCCCGTTCAAGTTCGTTTTTTGGCTGTCGCAATGTTGTTTGGGTTAGATATAGTTCCCCACGATAGTTTATAGGTTGGTTTGATACGGGAATCCATTTTATTGATGGTTATGATATGATATATATCACATGTCATTTATAACGCGCCTATACACAAGTGTTTCTAGGCGTCAAAAAACAAAGGAGGGAAGACAGAGGGAGAACAAGGCAAACTATCTTACAAGGCCTTGTGTCATTCAGACCCTGCAAGTGCAACAATGTGCAGGGGGAAGGGAGGAGGCGTGGGGGAGTGCCATGGAGAGGGCAATAGGTGCGGGGGGGTAAGTACAGTCCTTGCAGCATTAGTGCAGCCAGGGCAGCGTGGCTCAGGGTAAGTGCACGGAGGCAGGGGACAGTGGGGTTACAGTTACATACCCTAAGTGCGCAGAAGGCCCAGAGGCAGTGCAGCGGAGGCTGATCATGGAGGAGCCGGGTACCCAGTAAGACTCTGAGGGTAACCAGGCAGCCAATCGGTTCAGAAGACAGGTAGATCAGCAGGGGAGAGAGAAAGCAGAGGAGAAAAGGAAGGTCTTGCGCTGCTTCCAGAACGTCAGGTGGTCTGGCTTAAGTTTGAGAAGGGCAGGGAGGCCATTGCAGAAGCACCTGCAGAGGAGAGACCTACCCCCCACTCTCTGCCTGGAGAAGAGCCTGACCCTTGGAGAGTAGGAAGTAGCTGAACAAAGAACCCGAGAAGGAAGGTATTTTGGAATAGAGCGTTGGATGTAGTGCGGGCTCCCCGGCCCCAGAAGGCCTTGTGGGCGATGCACAAGGGTCTTGAACTTGATCCTTGCAGCCACCGGGAGCCACTGGAGAGATTTCAGGGCTGGAGAGATACAGTCTCTGGGCTTGAGGCCGAGGACAAATCTCGCAGTCCTGTTTTGGATTAGTTGCAGAGGGCAGAGAGTAGAGGAAGGCAGATTGAAAAAAAGGCTGTTGCAGTAGTCCGGCCTGGAGAGAACCAGGGCTCTGGAGACAGTGAGCCTCTAGGGGTAAATGAGTAAAGAATGAATGCCTCTGAAGAGGTGCAGCTGGTGGTGGGCCTTCGTGGCAACGTTCATGGTGTGAGGAGAGAAAGAGTGGAGTCAAAGATGACACCAAGGAAGGCGAAGGAAGAGGGCGGCAAGAAAGGAAAAGCAAAAGCAGGAGTCCCAATGAGAAGGACCTCAGCAGAGATCTTTGGAGGCGCACCAATCCTGAATAGACAGTCAGGAATATGAGAAAGAGACGGAGAGAGACAGAGAGACAGAGAGACAGAGAGACAGAGAGACAGAGAGACAGAGAGAGACAGAGAGAGACAGAGAGAGACAGAGAGAGAGAGAGACAGAGAGAGACAGAGAGAGAGAGAGACAGAGAGAGAGACAGAGAGACAGAGACAGAGAGAGACAGAGAGAGAGAGACAGAGAGAGAGACAGAGAGAGAGACAGAGAGAGAGAGAGAGACAGAGAGACAGAGAGAGAGAGAGACAGAGAGACAGAGAGACAGAGAGAGACAGAGAGAGACAGAGAGAGACAGAGAGACAGAGAGAGACAGAGAGAGACAGAGAGACAGAGAGACACAGAGAGAGACAGAGACAGACAGAGAGAGACAGAGAGAGACAGAGAGACAGAGAGACAGAGAGAGACAGAGAGAGACAGAGAGAGACAGAGAGACAGAGAGAGACAGAGAGAGACAGAGACAGAGAGACAGAGAGACAGAGAGACAGAGAGAGACAGAGAGACAGAGAGAGACAGAGAGACAGAGAGAGACAGAGAGACAGAGAGACAGAGAGACAGAGAGACAGAGAGACAGAGAGACAGAGAGACAGAGAGACAGAGAGACAGAGAGAGAGAGAGAGAGAGAGACGATAGGAGCCTGGAAGAGAGCCGAGTGTCATCCGCATAACACTGAAAGTTAGAGGAGAAGGTAGAGATCAGGTGGGCCAAAGGGGCCAAGTAGACATTGAAGAGCTAGAGTGAGATGTTAGAGCACTGGGGAATACCACACGTGGAGAGAGAGAGATGGTGGAGAGAAAGGAGCCAAGTTGGACCTGGGGGGAGGAGGGAGGGGGATCAGTCCAGGAGGAAGGAGGACAACCACTCCAGGACCTGATCCAAGATGCCCAGGTTCTCACATAGTCAGTTGATCAGGGTGGCGTGCTTGACCGTGTCATAGGCAGAGGAAAGGTCAAGGAGGATTAGGGCAGAAAGGAGGCTTGAATCTAGATTAGTGAGCAGAACTTCATGGGTGTTCAGGGGAGCAGTTTCCATGCCTCTGGCTGCTCTGAAGCCAGACCGATGGTCATGGAGACAACCAACAGATTCAGTGTGGAAAGTAAGCTGGGAGATGGCCAGCTTTTCCAGGAAGTTTGCTTGGGAGCACCTGTTTGGACGACACTTTCATAGATCAGACTTGTCTAGAAACCTAGTCAGGTGTAATCTAAGTGAAAGAGGAGAAGGAAGGAGGAGAGTGAGAGGTGACCAGAGTTGGGGACGCGAGAGGTATAGGGAGAGGGAGAGAAAGAGGGGAGAGAGAGAGGACAGGATGTCCTGAGTTTTAGTGGTGAAGTGAGAAGCTAGAGCCATACAGAGGGCCCGGGAGGGAATAGGAGCGGTGGAGACTGCAGATTGATTGGCGCACTCTTTGCAGATTTTAAAGAGTTTGGCCGTGTTAGAGGCCTCAGAGACACCGGTCTGATGGATATGCAGCCTCTTGGATCAATTTATGTGCATCATATGATATTTATTATTTTTAATGCATTTTGCAGTCTACGATTGATGGTTTTGATTGATAAATGTGGTGCCATTGTACTGGTGGTTTTGGCATCTATGTGGCATCCAGCCAAATGGCAAAGGGAAGCAGTACTTGACATCTCTTTAGTTAGGATTGCTTCCAGCAAAGATTCGTTTTTTGGTTCCCTGATGTCAGGATAAGTCATATAAAGATGCAGGGAGTGTGCCATGATACACTCGTCACAGCACATGATGTCCACTTGGCTCACGGACCCTAGCGCAAAGCATGGCCTCATTTATCTCCATGCAAACGCATGTTCCAGAAGCCGGTTGCTTCCCCCAGGTCTTTGCCCAAAGACCGCCTCCCGTCCACAACAAGATCGATGAGATGGAGGAAAGGAAAGAGAGCACACAGGGTGGAAGTATGCCGGAAGTAGGCAGGCCCTAGTCTCTGAAAAATAGCTCCCCTGTGGTGAACCTGTGCAGTTTGCTCTTTGAGGATTTTCGACCTTCTGACGCTTCTGCTATTATTTCATCTGTGCAGGACTTAGTGGCCTCTTGCCAACACCAATCCTCCACTCCACATAGCTGAGCTTCGAGTCTGGGGACTCTGCTCTGGTCAAGTGAGGATCCCGCCTGCAGCAGAGAGTGAATGCCTGGCCTATAGGCCAGTTTCCATCGTGTAATGTAGGGAACAGATGGCTCAGGTCTCAGACTTGCCACTGGCTCCTTTTAACATGGTTAGTCTAATGAACATTACACATGCTAGAGATGCGATGACGTGTGTTACCATACAGTGTGTGTATGATTACACCTTTCCCACAATGCATTGCGTTTACGGTGTACACCAAGCGCAACAAGGCAACTGGTCAACATAGTCCCTATTAAGCACTTAGTGAATGATTACTTTTACCTTACAGTGCAATGCATACGATCGCACATTGTTTCATAACTATAACCTATTGTGTTCTACATGTTATAACTTATCCCTTCCACGCATTGTATGAATGACAAAATATGCCACACTCTGCACTGCATACAACAAGAAGGTAACATTACCACGTATTGTTGGTGGTATTGTAACGCTACTATCTAGTGTGTAACGTACTGTTACCATTCAATATGATAATGATATAAAACTCACCTGGTCTATGATTTGTGTACTGGAATTTACCACTACCATCCACTGTGTATAATATTGAAGTCCAATAGATCACGACCCGACTATGGGAATATTAAAAGATCTAGATGAACTTCTTACAAAAGCAGAGGAAAGAGAGATGATAACACATAAGACAAAGGCCTTTCTATTGAACTTAAAACCAAACATTCCTCATTTTTACTTGCTGCCTAAAATCCATAAAAGTCTTAATAATCCACCTGGAAGACCGATAGTAGCAGCCACAGGAGGGATTTTACAACCACTAGGAACATACATAGACTATTTTTTGAACCCTTTAATACAGAAGACATCCACGTATGTGAAAGACAGTACACACTTTCTGAACATCATAGAGGGAGTCCAACTTACAGAGAACGACATACTTTTCACCATAGATGTGGTTAACCTCTACACAAGCATTCCACATGACTTGGGACAGGAAGTGGTAGAGTGGCTCCTGTTACAGGAGAACGATATAGGAGCAGTGAAAGAATTCATCTTATCACTACTCTCTTTTATCGCAATGAATTCATATTTTGAATATAAGAATGAATTTTACATCCAAACTTCCGGAACAGCCATGGGAGCAACAATGGCACCAGCTTACGCTAATGCGTTTATGTACCAATTCGAGACGACCCATATCTTGCAAAAACCTGAATGGCAGAACAAATTGAAAACATGGGTGCGTTATATAGATGATATATTCGGTATCTGGCAAGGCACAAGAGAAGAACTTAATGAGTTTATAAGTTATATCAACAATATAGACCCGCGTATTCAGTTCACCTCAGAAATTGGCAATCCAGGAATCCATTATCTGGATATCCTGGTGAACGTAAACAACCAACAAATTACTACCTCTTTGTTTACAAAACCTACAGATAGGAACAATCTATTACACCGTATGAGTTTCCATCCACAAAACACTCTGAAGAATTTACCTTATGGTCAAATGTTGCGATTAAAAAGAATTATCAGTGATGACAGAGAGTACGAACAAGAACTTGAAAAACTAAGCAAAAAACTTAAAGATAGGGGATACCCGAATGAAGATCTACAGACAGCAAAAGAAAAGGTACAAAAAATAACAAGAACCAGCACTCTAGCACCAAAGGACAAAAAGCAATCCCCATCACTTGTATATGTGTCTAAATATTCATCCCAAAGTATGCAGATCAAAAGATGTATAAATAAACATTGGACAATACTTCAAAATGACGAAAGAACTAAGAATAGAGACCCCAACGTTTGCTTATCAAAGATCCAGCAACCTTAGGGATTATCTAGTTAACACAAGAGATACCAGAACCAAAAGGATCAAACCAAAAAAGACGGGAACATTTCCATGTTTAAATTGCAGTAATTGCAATAACATTATTAAAGGAGGACTGGTTCCACATCCATACACGGGAGAAAAGATCATGATAAAAAGCTATGGCACCTGCAATACCGAAAACTGCATTTACTGCATACGTTGCCCATGTGGACTTTACTATGTAGGTGAAACAGGGCGTAAACTGAGAATTCGGATGAATGAACATAAATCATGTATACGCAATAAGAACATCAATTCAGCCGTAGCAAGACACTTTAATGCAAAGCAACATAACATCTCTCAAGTCAAGTTCCAAATTTTGGAAACCCTGGAAATGACAAGCATATATGCTGATTTGAAAAAAAGAAGGCAACAAAGAGAAGCCTATTGGATAGATCGTCTCGATTCCTTGGCACCACGAGGGCTCAACGAGGAATTTGATCTCAACTGCTTTTTGTAATGATGTCACTATTTGTTCACCGTACAATATCAATAATGAACATGTTAAATTGTCTCATGCTCATGCAATAAGTATAAATCACTACCCGATTTGAAAACACTGTTGCTTTCTGCTATAACCATTTGTTGTAAACATTTATTTATTAGTTTGTATTTTCCTTTGTTGATGTGTACTAGACAGTATATCTTTACGCTATATGACCTTACATTAATGGCCAATTAGCCAATTAGCCATGAGGTACACGACGTTACTATCAGAACATACATGTGCTAGAGGTACAACTTAAAATACACAGATATTATGAAGCTTTAATATCTTTACATGTGCAATTAATATCTTAACATTTACATCCCTTACATTTGCCATTTATATTTCACACTTTATGCCACTCATGTCCCAGTATTGCCTCTACCAATATGGCCGACTTAGTTATACACAAACGGCCATTTTGTTTACATAACGTTGCCCAGGGCAACGACACGAACCGCGAGTCTCAGACGCTGTTCGGAGTTGATCGAGTAAGACGTAGCTCAGAACGCTCCAGGTAAGCCATACCTTTGTACAAAGCGACGCGAAGTAAGATCGCATATAGATCAATAGCAGCTAATTACTCGGAGGAGATAACACATTTGTTCTCGCCACACTAGGCAGTGCTTCATAGAGAAACACCACACGCGGACAGCACGCGTGGGTTGCATACAGATACACAGGTTAGTGAAATGTTTAACTAGCCACAGGTATTCTCACACAATATAGTACGACAATCAACACTCTGGCACAATAAGCACACGCCGCCCAACTTTACCTCTAAGCACTATAGTCACCAAAAAGGCTTAATCGGCAATTCTAGTACGCAGTTGATTAGTCCCATTAATTGTTTGAATTATAGAGCAATATCATTATCTGTGCAAATATTATATTTTTACTGTCTACAATCATGTATGCTTACTTGTTTGTTTTTTCTTCTTTCTTCAATCTCACTTTTTTGTTAAATATTTGTTTGTCCTTGTGGGCGCCCTGTTTGTTTATTATGATTGTTTTGTTTATTATGATTGTTTTGGTTATTAATTTGAATATCTGGTTGTTACACATGATGTACGGAACAATTATTAATTTAAACACTGTAAACCTTCTATATCTACCTATAATGCATTATTATGTGTGTAGTACTTACCTGGCTCTGACGAAGGATACAATCCGAAATGCATTAGCCAGATGGGTTTTCTGTTTTGCCTCAACTGAGATAATTAGCTTTTTTGGTGAAGTTTAACCAATTAAGCAAAAAAATTTTGTTATGAGCTTTATAAACATAGCAATTGAAAAATTAAAAAATATACATATCTGTGAATTACGATTGAAGTTGGATTTTATTAACTGAATAACGATCACAAAAGAAATCGATTAACCCTTAGTGGGAATCAAGGGTGTGCGGCCCACACCGAAGGCACTTTTGCCTCGGTCTCTTTTTCTCCATTATATTGAAGTCCAACCATTCAATATGTATGGTAGACTAGCCACTACTTTATTTCAGAATTCTTTTTGGGAGCGTCCCTACTACTGTGCATTATGTATAGTAACATATCTCGAGCATTCATTGCCTATCACGACCTACCCTCCACTCTGCAATATGGAGCAGAATCTACCACTACCATGCAATGCAGGGAGGAGGCCAGGTCGTTTCCCCTCGTTAGACCTTTCCTTGCTTTGCTGCGACTTGTAATGTTTTGGTTACGCCTTCTCATGCCTTCGTCATGCCTTGCTATACGTGTCTTGTTTGTGCCCCTCCCTAACCTGCTCAGTGTTCTACGTCTATGTTATACAGCACTGCTGCAAGATGCTTCCACACCCGACTAGTGCGGGACCATATTTAGCTCCCTGATGCCTAATGTAACTCACCTGACTGGATCCTAGGTATCTTCACTTGACCGCATAGCATGCCAAGCTCTTCTTCTTCTTCTTGGGGACCCCACCAGGACTCTTCCCGCTCCGGAATCTCTACTCTGAACTCCTCTCGGTAGCTATTCTCATCCACAGTTTACTCCATCACTATTACTGACAAACTACTGCATGCCCCCTAGGACTTCCACACCTCCCCATGTTCCCCCACTCTCAAGGACCAGTCGCTGAACACTGTCCACTACCACAGATACCAGCCCACTCAACATCTCCTCACAAGTACCTCACAAGTACCAACCACTACGGCGAGTTTGCTCTGGACACAGGATGGATGCCCCTAGTTGTCCACCAGGCCCTCCACTAACATTCTCGACATCTGCACTCAAACCACGTAACACATACCAACAGAGCCACATGCACACACCAATTACCCCACCAACAGAGATCACTGAACAGAAACCTACACCTCTGCGATCAACTAACATGTCACTCCTGGCCAATGCATCCTAGCACCACGGGACACAAGGCTCCCCCCACTGGAAAATAACACCTCTATGCTCGTGACACAGGACACCTAGAAGCATACCCACACACAAAGCTACTCTGGATGCATCAACAGAAAAGCAGTCATCTTGCATCCTCCTGCTCTTCCCCACTAATGTTTTATTGCAATGTATTTTATAACTGTGGCAAGTAGTCTTTCCCAAGAAGAATAAGGCAGTGCAAGTCACACTTTTTTGTCACAGCTATCTCCCGTGTCAATCAAGCCCATGGGGCCGGGCCCTTTAAAATTGCCATTTTATGGAGATAGGAGAAATGTCATGAGGAACCTTGTGGGGGAACAAGTTTGTGAAAGTGAGGAAGTGGCAACCGAGGAGTGGAACCAAGATTGTAATGCATGATGTTTGAGGAAGGGAATGAGCTTCCTCTGAGAAGCAAGACAGCCCGTGTTAGAGCCCAGGAAGCTGGAACAATCCTAAGAGGGGAAGACGGGAGCGGGGAACACTTGATTGGCCGGCCATAGCAACACTGAGCCAAGACAATTCTTATAACCCATAGAGCAGTGCTTCGCTCTAAGAACGAAGGCATCACAAAAGTGAACCCGAGCTGAACACCAAGGAAGCAGGTTGTGCCAGAGTGCAGCGACCAGAGGCCCTGAACAAGAGGAGGAGGGAGTGTGGTCTAACCAAAGTGTAGTACAGTAAAGCCTGCAAAGTCTGGGAGGGAAGGGGATCTTGGGGGACTAGAACAGGTATGTTGGACAGATGAGAGGAAGCAAGCAAGTCCTGAGACACAAGTGCAAGAGGAATGTGAAGAGACCGCACGAACAGATTCATGTCGGGACTTGTAGTTCCTGCCACACCAAGAATATCTTGAATCATTATGCTGGGAAATGCCAGCCTAAGTCATATCATTAGAAGAGTGAGGGCGCGACTGATGCATGCTGGGACCTACAATGCACAGTCCCACCAATAGCGGCTCAAATCACTGAAATGCTGATAAAGCTGGGTCAATTAATAGAATCAATGTAAAGAGAAGGCTAGATGGACGTTCAAATACAACGCTGTCTCCTCCCGTGGTGCCTTGCAGATCCCTTGCTGCCAATGTCCACTCTTGCACTCCGCAGTTAGCTCCCCGCTTTCTTTTTTTCTATGCATCCCTCGCTGCGTTCTCCCACCCCCCCATTATTGTAAAGTGCTCCGTTGCTTCCAGAAGCCTGGCCCGCACTCAATAAATACACTAATAATGAAAGAAATGCCCATGTGTCTTAGTCTGAAAAGGACTGAAAGAGTTCAAACTAATGTCTATGGAGGTGCACCACTGTATGTCTAAGAATCATTGAAGCTGCTCAATTCAAGTGCGCTGGTTGCCTCCCGCTGTCCAACAGGGGATGTTTGATCTAAACATTCTGTACTGATTAAACTTGTTTAATACTATTTTCCTTGGTGTGCCTGTTGCGTGAAACTTTTCAACACAGTCTATGAAGTGCACAGTGGTTAAAGTATCATTGAAATAGCCGATCTAAAATCTCTGAAGTGCACGGTTGCCCGAATCAAAGTGTTGAAAATGAAGAACACAATTGTGTAAGTCGAAGTATCATTAAGGTTTATGAAGTACACATCGTCAAAGTCAGGGATTCATTAAAGGCGGTCAACATGATGTCTGCGAAGTTAAAAAATGCCCAAGTGAAAATCATTGAAAGTGTTCCACATATAGTCTAAGATGCACATTGTGGTCCAAGAACAATGACAATGGTCAACCTAATGTCTATAAAGTTCACCATTGTGAACGTCGAAAGATATTAGTTTATGAAATGCAAATTTGTCTAAGTTGAGGAATCATTGAACGTGGTTACCATAATGTCTATGAAGTACACACCTACCAAGTTAAAGAATCTACAGCCTAAATGGTGCACAGGTGTCCAGTCAAAGAATTGTTAAAGTCTTTTCAGGGTCCAATAGTCCAAGTAACATTGAACGTGTACAAGAAAAAGTGTATGAGGTGCACGGTCAAAGAATCATTGACATTGTTGATCTCAAAGTCTATGAAGTGTACAACACTCCAAGTGCATGAAATATTGAAAGTGCTCAACATGACAGCTATGAAGTACACCAATTTCCAAGTCCTGGAGTCACAGGAAATATTCATGAAATGCACCATTACCCGAGTCCTAAAGATATTGAAAGTGCTTACAGCAAACTCCAAAAGTAGAGACATTTGTCTAAGTTTAAGCAGCTCTAAAAGTGTCAACAATTGTCAAGATTCCAACAACAAAGAGAAGAATACAATATAGAGCCGATGTGAATGGTGTTGAAAGAATGGATCGCAGTCAGGTGGGTACACCTGATAAACGTATTAAACCCCTGTTCCAGGTTGTCCACACCTTCTCTAACCACCAACTGTCCTTCTCTTAACACTCTGGAACGCCAATCACTAGTCCTTCCCAAACAATCTGGTAACCATGGAGCAGGTAAGACATAACGACAAACACAAAGGATAAATAATGAATAGAGGACACAACACATGGCATTCTATGGGTATCAGGTTATATATCCACACCAAAAATATATATATGGTCGTTTGGAACGGCCATAGGTGATATTTCTGGGAGCAGGGGTTGCGGGGGTGTCCACCGGTCCTTTAAAAAGAATGCAGGGGTTTCAGGGGTGTCCCCCACAGGTTCCATGCCTTAATATCGCCGCAAAAATATGGTGATCTTTTTGTATGGCGATATTTTTGCGGGGATATTAACACATGGAACCATTCTATGTTCTAAGTGATAACAAGGCCATACGGGATTACAAAGTGGATTCTGGTGAGGTGCAAACCCAGAAACAAATGGAGAATATGACTAACCTTCAGGTGGATCTAATGTTAGGTCAAAGGTATATCACAGACTAGAAACAATCTGGGAAACACAAAGAGGGCACATGAGACTGGAAAGATGCGTATTTGTGTTACTGGAACCTGAAGGAGGCAAAGAGGTCTATTGGATATGAAGGTAAGAGGCTCTAAAGATTCAAGTACCAGCAGAAACCTAGGTTTTAATAGAGATTACTTAACTTTTACATTACGTTACTTCATTTTATTTTTGGTACTAGTGTATCACAAACTATCGCTACCAAGCATTCTGCATAATAACGCATCCCTACCATGCATTCCTTATGGAAATATACCCCTACTGTGGACTGTCCACATTAATGCAAACCTACTTTGCATTTTCTACATGTACATATTCCTACCATGCATTATTTGTGTGATCTTATTAACTCGTATTACTCAGTTTATCAGAATGTAAATCCTACTTCCACACTGTGTGCCTTTTAAGCCTCGTTTGCTTCTATGCTTCGTAGGTCTTTAATGCATTAAATGTCTTTTATGAAAAAATGTCCCTATGTTACCCCCCCCCCCCCCCCCCAGAAGAAAACCAGGTAAGCTGGCACACCCAGATAAGAACTCTACCATTTACATGTAAAAGTACCTACCCAATGTGTGCAACTGAGTGGGTTACACCTGGGCATGCTCAAAGAACAGATAATTGGAATGCTCAGTTCATCCCTGAATGATCTTCCTCCTGCTAATGCCCAGACGGAGAGAAATTCTGTAATACAATCCGTTTATAATGACTGTCCCTGTTGAAATGGACAGTCTTCTGGGGAGTTTTTGAAAGGAGTGGTCCAAGTCTGCTGCCAAAAGCCAGTTTAGCTATCTGGAGGAGTGCATCCCAAGGGCAAGTCGCCTATAAAAGTGGTGGGTGGCACAATTAAGTCAATTGACTTGATTGAGCCACTTAATTGAGCCACTTGCTGCGAGTCCCATTTGTACTCTACTCCTTTCCTTAGCGGCTCCCTCAATGGAAAAGTCACCTCTGAGAATCTGGATATCAATTTGCATAGTACTCTGCAAGTCCCAAGCACGACCGAAGCTCATCCTTCGAGATCAGTGCATGGGGCGTCAACAATGGCTTGTAAGTGTTATTTTTCCGGGCTCATCCCTTCATTCGAGATCCAGTATCCCAGGTACTCCACTTCCTGTGCCCCAAATGCGCATTACACATTGTCGATGCCGGGGAGCAGGGAGTTCATCATTCTCTGGAATTCTGATGCCTCCGACGACAAACCGAAAGGCACGCTGGTATACTGGTATGTGCCGAAAGGCATGATGAATGCTGTGAGGGGACATTAAGTTTTATGCAGATCTTTCCTATGGTGGGCACCACGGATGTCCAGTTTGGAAAAGATTTTTGCTTCTTTCATCATCATAATAATTTCATTGATGCTTGGCAAGCGAAAACTGTCTGACACTTCCAAATGGAGGCTTTGCATGTCTATGCACACCAAGATTTTTTTTGATGAGGACAACAGGATTTAGCCATTCTGAGGATTCAACTGTCTGAAGTGTGCCCTCTTCAACCATCTTGCAGAGTTCAGACTCCAATCCCGTCCTCGTTGCCAATTATGCACTGGCTCAATGAACACAGGATACCAGGATGAAGATATGGTGGTTTATTAAGCACCTTGCATAATACAGAGAATTTGCTGTACTCACAGTTTAGTCCTTGAAAGATCAGTGCAGTTGGCTTCACTGCACTGAAGTATTAGTCTCTGCCTCAATGTTTCAACTATTTACAAAATCTCCCACAAGGCTTCATCCATCAGCCATGGAATTCTGCTATGTTTGGTGAATGAGCAGCACCAGGATATCTGGCTGCTCAATAGAGGCTTCAGGCCTCACCGCAGGAGGAGAGCTGGGGCTCGGCTGTCTGCCTCCCTGTCCACTCCACGTCTCGTGCTTTTTCTCTCAGTTTTGTGCTTCCCGCGCATGTTCTCCCAAGATCTCGGAGACCCAAGACCTCGCGGGATACATCTTCACAACACTCCAGTAAAAGGAAAAGACTGGGAGGTGGCAGATATGCCTTCACCCACTCTCTGGATAAAACGGAGAGACCACTGCCCGGAGAGAGGTTGTGCATTTCTTATCAGCGGCATCGCAGCTGCTGTGGTGCGACTTCTCTCCCAGAAGAGCTGGTGCTGTATTGATGAGAGGACCTAGGAAAAGGCCATGCATGCCAAAGGGAAGGCCTGAAAGTTGGGGGGCTTCCTTGGGAGGTCTAGGGAGAAGAACCCCTGCAGGAGGGTGAGAGATTTGGACTCTTGAAAAGGACCCCGAATGAAAGGGGGAAAAATACTCATCACTACCAAGAAGTTTGCATTGATTGTAGGAGTCAGAGTAAATCCAAGTGTAGCCCTTGTTTTCCAGCCTCAGCGTGGGTAAGGGTTTACACCTTCCTAAGCCCAGACCAGGGAAAGTCCACATGTGAACCACAACCACCAAACCCATCCCCAACCTCCAGACTAACTGGATAAGGGGTGCTGCACCTGTAAATACAATTGCTCTTAACAAAAATGGACTACACCCTTAGCTTACTAATGGACATAGACACCAGAGAGGATTGTATAGGGATCCCTATGGGTACCCCTCTTTATTTATGAAAACGCGCATTCTTTTTAAAACATTGCCTACCCCCTTCCTAACATTCCACTGACATGACTACCAACTTAATGGGAATCTGCTGCGTCAGCCCACCCTTCCTTTGAGGGATTTCGGGGACCCATAGGGTGAGTCTGATGCAACAGACCCCTTCCCTAACTCTAGGTACCACCCACATGGGATGTGAGGCCAGAGTATGGCCTTTTTGGGTGGCCTCAACTCCCTAGGACGCCTCAAGCATGCCACTACATCCACCCACTACCTCCCACCAGTGTCCCTCTCCGCCCCCCCTTCACCTCTAACAATAACATCCTAACCTACTTAATTTTACCCTACTTAACATTCCCATAAAAAAGAAAATTCCTGCATAACATTAATATTACTTAAATATATACATAAAAAAACAAGGATATACTACATATAAACACATATTACATTATGTCACAATGGGGGCGACTACTGCAGTCAATAACCTACAACGCAGTACCTTAAGGGCTGTCTCTGGTGGTGGTGATGCCGTCACCTTCTGTGGCTGGCTGTAGAGGACCTGGGCTCTGGTGTCTATGAGGTCTGGCCCCAATTATTTCTTCTGTGTGGCACCCCACCCACCACGTGGGAACACTGTGTTCACTGCACACTGCACACCCCATGCTCAAATAACTGTCTTCGGGTGGCCCTCTCCCTGTTTACCACCGTGACCCTGCAGCTCTTTCAATCTTCCGGGTGGCCCCACCGACACTCACTGCTACACCTGCAGCCTCCTCCTAATCTTCTGGGTGGCCCCGTTGGCATGGCGGCCAGCCATGTCACTGCTGTGCCCGCCATCTTAACTTCAGGTGGTGTCCCATTGGCTTGGGGATGCTGGCGTCCTTACTGCCATGCCCCAGTCCGATCATAGAGTCAGGCAGTGTCCCCAAAGCAACAGGGACACCGCTGTGGTCAGCACCTCACCCACAGTTCTGGAGCTATTTTTGGCATGCCCCTCTCTGCAATGCTTCATGGAGACTCGGCATGCTGGTCTTCAACCGGGCTGTTGCGTCGTCGCAGCCTGAACATTTCTTCACCAGGGCTTCCCGACTGAGAAGTCTGGGACTTCCCGCTTCACTCAGCCTATCTGACAAGCCAGCCCAGGACTTTTTCTTCACCGCTCCAGCCTTTGTGGCGTAGCGGACTCACCACTCTTACCTCTCAAGCCACTGCCTAGCTCCCGTGGCCTGCAAGGACTTTCAGAAGGGCCCACCTTGCTGACCAAAGCCTGGTTCGGCAGGCCCAAACTTGGCGGTTCTGTTCTTTTCTTCACCACAGGCCATTGAATATTGCTGGGCCTGTCCAGTCTGGCCCTTGGGCAAGCCAACACCCATCACAGCCCTGTGGGCGACTGAGCTGCCTCTGCCAAGCAGCTTGGCCTCACAGTTAACTATGTGAGGGCTCTCATCCGCCTGCATGGGGGGTGGGGCAGCCGCTCGAGGCAGTGGCCCCCCTGTTAAGTGTTTTCATACTGTCTCTCTGTCCTCTGCTTTCCCTCTCCTCTTTTTATCTGGTCTTTTCTTCTTTCTTGCACTCTCAACTGTTCCTTTTTCAAATCCCTGTACGATACTTTTCTGCTCTGCCCAGCCCATTCTTGGGCAGGTGAGTTCTGTTCCTTTGTTCTTTTCCTTAACAGCCCATCCAGCCCTATGGTGGGATGGATGGTTTAACCCAAAACAAACACACACCAACACAACTAGATCCATTAATGTATATTTTATTCAGCCCTGGTGTCTGTGTCTTAATTTCTAGGTACCTTAGGAGACGAGCATATAGCCCATACTAGCTGGGCCCCTTTTTGCGCCACAGTCTATACTAGGTTTTAAAAGAGACCCAAGAGAAGGCCCGAGAATTAAAGGTCATGGATAGACCTGAGAAGGTTGATGTGTAAAAGCAACAAGAGGTCATGAGAAGGCAAAACACTGGTGCTGACCAGAGATCCAGCAAACTGCAAGCGACTCCTGGATGGGTCAGCCCAGGAAACTATCTGGTATAAGTTAAATTTCTACAGTAGGGATGGTCTTTAAAAGGAAAAGTTTGACATTTTTGTTGGTTACATTTGGAGAACTCTTTTGTTATAGTTTAGGGCTAGCCTGAAGGCTAAAAGGACTCAAAGAAAAGGCTTGAACTTTCTGTTGGTCATCACCTTCGAACTTAAGTTGTTAGAATATGGTGTCCCTGGAGAAACAAACTTTTAAGAAAAGGTTCAAGACGTTCATGTTAAACTATCCTATCACTCAGAGGTACAGGACATATCTAGAGAACGCCACGTTAAATGATTCCATCCTGCACACTAGTTCATTAAGGATTTCCTCATTACGTTCACCATATTTCCCCTAGTACTGAGAGGTGTTCATGCAATCCCAGGCCTTCTGTTGTGAATCATAATAAAACCTTGTTGACGAAACTCTTGCTGCAAGTTGTGTTATTGCTCGAAACCCTTACACACCATGATGGTGTGCCAGAGCAAATCAGATTGCTCATGGCTCTGTGTTCCAAATAATCTGAATGATTCACCCTTCTGCTTCAACCCACTTCTTTTTGCAACCTAGCTGCTTCTTCTTTTGTTTAAGAAAAAGAAACTCATTAAAGCGTGCCTTTGTAGTCGGGTGCCTATTGCTGCTCATCTTCTATGTCCCTCGTCTGTCCCTACTGGTGAAACAAGCATTTTTCCACTTCGTCATGTTATGTTAGTTTATACCTGCCAACTCTACCACCCATTGGCAGGTTCCAGGCACTCAAGTGGCTCCGAAAGACAGAGGACGAAGTTGGTAAGTGAGAGTTGAGTGATAGGAAAGGTCCATAACCAGGAGAAACTGGCATCTGTGTCCGTCTGTGTCTGTTGGCTTGCAGATGGTTGACCATGTTTAATGGCTTGTTGCATCCGTATGGGTAAGGCGTCCGTATGGGTAAGGCGTAATGTCTGCGTTGTTTTTATGTGAATGTTTGGTATGTAGGGGGGGGTCTGTGTGGTTTATGTGTAGATTAGCTGGTATTTACGTTTGTGGTTGTGCATACTGGCTTGTTGGATCCGTATGGCTAAGGTAAAGTGTCAAGGGTTGTTTGTTGTATGTGAGTGTTACTTTTGTTGGGTGTGCGTTTGTGTATTGGCTAGCCCAGTGGGTGTGTATAGTCCTTGGGTGGTGTGTTGGAGGGAACAGGAGCTTCTGCCAACACACATTAGTACATTGGCTACTCTTCTAGATGGCTCATCTACACAATTCTATCTAATGTGAGCATGGTCAATCTTCACAATTCTCTCCAAGTGTGACGCGTGGCTAGTCCTTGCAATTGCTAAATGCAGGATATGGCTACCATACACAATTAGGCTTAGAATATGGTTATCTTGCACAATTAGGCTAATGCAGAATATGGCTACCTTACACAATTAGGCTATATGCTAGATATGGCTAACACAGCTAGGCTAAAGCAATCCAAGGTTACCTTACACAATTGGGCTATATTATAATAGCTAATAAGAGTGGTGGGGTTTTAATGGAGTACAGTAATGGCTGTGCTCCCACCCACACCACACTTACCTTATCAGTCGCTGTAGGTCATCTACTTCAGGTGTTCCAGGTGTACACAACAGGGTGAAGCTGCTCAGTAGAGAGCTGCCCCTTGTCTTGAGCCCTTAGCCGGCTGTCTGCATGGGCTGCCCTTGAAGGATCCTTGAAGAGGAAAGCTTTGTCCACATGACCGCTCGAGCAGCCCAATCAGCATGGGGGAGGGCAGGAAGAGGGAGTCAAGAGAAAGGCAGGATAAACAATAAAATTGACACGGAGGGTGGCAAACATCGGGAATGGTACAGGATGGCTAGTGGGGTGCTCCGTGACCACTCCGGCAGCCCAATCAGCACGGGGTAGGGCGGGCAGAGGGAGAGGAGGGAGTCGGGAGAAAGGTGGAATAAAGAAAAAAATTGAAACAGAGGGTAGCGGGCATATGGCTTGGTACAGGATGGATAGTGGGGTGTAGGAGGGGCAAAGGAGGGAACAGTCAACATGCATCCAGGCCCACTGGCCCAACATATAATGCCCAGGAATGCTCGGAGTAGTCTCACTTGGTGGATCCAACTGTTTATTTGACCGGTGTATCCGTCGGGTGCGTGACTGCCCAATAGTAAATGTGATTATCTAGGGAAAAACATGTGCATTCCTCAGATCAGTTGAGGTCTTCAGCTAGAGGTTTTAGACATGAAGATGTGCTGCTGATTTTCTAGGATCAGGTTTGGTTGTACTGGCTATGTCCTTTACCTTAGCTCCAATGGTATCTTTTGGCTGCTGGACTTCCATTCTGGGCTGCTTACAATTATTCTTCTTGCTGGCTGCCTGTGTAGTTTGCAAGGTCATTTGTGTTCCCTCGTGTTACCCTCCTGTACCTAGTGCCTCACGGGAGATAGCCTCAGTATTCAAGCAGAGGGGTGGTTCGCTACTACTCTGCCTCTGTTCCTTCCTGGGCTATCCACCACCACCACCGTTTTATCGGGCTTTTGTGTTGTCTACACCATTTTGCCTTTTGGGTCGGGAGGATAGCTCAGCGGCAACGTGCTCGCTTTGGAAGCAAGACGACACGAAGCAATACAGGTTCGATCCCCGGGTCCACGCTTAGAAACCGCTGGGTATTTAAGCGCGTTATAAATATGCAACTAAGACAAAAACAATTACACAACTAAAAAAACAAACAATTCCTGTAACAGCGCCTCGATGCCCGCGGGCTGTGTGAGCGCTTTAAAAATGCAAAATAAATAAATAAATGATCAGGTTCCTCAGTCTTCGTTATCGCTGCTACTTTTTGCTGATGTGTCACCGTCCTTGGAAAATAGATTATTTTTCCTGGTTCATCACTGGGCAGAAGTGGAACCTCCTAGGTGACCCAAGCCCTCTGCATCGAAGACTGCTTAGAGTATTGGTCCACTGAGGTACATAGAGGAAACTGAATTGTCCTCTCAAGGGCCCATGTCATGTGAACACTTTTATTGTTGCTACATGAGCACCTGCAGTTCTCATTGATATATACAGGGGTGCGAATTGTGATAATCACCCATTAGGCAGGCTGGACCACCTGGTAATAGAGTTGTTTTTTCCGGTTATAGCGAACGTTTCTGAAAGCTACTGTTAGGAAGGCTGAGATAGCAATGGGAAATAATTACGAGACGAAACACCTCGAAAGTGGGCAGTACCAACTGATAATGCGCCCCCCTCCCCCCAATCGCTAGTCACAGTGGCATTACCAAAAGCAGCTGTACTATTACCATCTGGCATGGACGGCTCGCATGGGTGTTTGTCATTAGCAGGAGGGCCAAATGACATGGCACGAATTATTTTTTTTGTGGTTGTGATTATGGGTTTGGTAAAACACATAAAAAAGTAGATGACAACACGAGCAGGAATCGAGTGGTGGGAGCTCTAGAAAAAGAGTGTGTTCTCTTTCCATGGAAGTCACAGTGTGAACAGGGCTGTAGAAGGAGGGGGGGGGTGGTGAAGGACGACTGAGGAGGCCCATAAAGACCATTTTTTGAAAAAATACCTGAAAAGTAACAGAAATTGGCGCTAAGAAAAAGTGGAGCGAAGTGAGCCGGCCTGCAAAATGAGTGATTATTACCAGCAAATAACCCCGTATTGCGAGTTTCGTGATTAGGGGAGACGGCGTGCCACGGGTGCCAATTTAACACAAACAATAGTACTTTTCTTCATTGCAACTTAGTGTCGCACTGGGAGAACAAGAGAGACCAACTGACTGCGGAAATGAAATCGAATTGTTGACTTCTCGGAGGCAACTGAATTGCAAGCAGCAGTGCCGTTGGTGTCACTCGAATTCACAGAGCGGACCATCCTGATAAATCAGTGAGAAAAAGTAGCCTTCTGGGGCCTTGGCCAGCCAATGACTGTACTAGTCCGGTCTCATCGTTTCGAGCATTTACTCCCCTTGGAACCCCGGAGCATGTTGCTCCATCTCCAGCACTGCTTACACAGATGTTGGGATGTGCAGTTACAACTGACGTGCTTAATTCATAAGACGTGGTTCCTGTGCCTGCTGGGCCTAGAGACCCACCCTCCTCCTCACTGATGAGGCCAGAACATGTCTGGGGATGCTTGTGGTCTCCTGCAGAAGAGATGTGACCAAGCAGTTCAGGCTGGACTGCCCCTTTTGGGGTGGGGCCAAGCCTGATTTGCATATGGTCATTCCCCTTTTGTAATGGCATGGCAAGCAAAGGACGATGGTCGGGAGGGTTGCCCAGAGCAATGCCAGAGGTTAAGAATAATTCTAAACCTTCGTCCATCCTCTTGTTTGTTTTGCTATCATTTTTCTTTGTACAACTTTCAAGTCCCTGTTGCTCATCTTGCATGTCCACCAGTCTCCCAATATATTACAGCAGCCGTCTCTATACCAACTGATTTTCATAACACATTCACGCCGCGCGCCTAGAAATATCAACAAGGCAATGATGCCTTATTCTCCCACTCGACTGATCCGTCACTTCCATACCCCCCAGAAACACTTACTCCCCGTCACTAGGCCCAAAACCAAGCAAAAGCAGATGCGGAGCGCAGCTGTCAAGCAACACAAAGAAACTGGTACCACAAGTATACAGCAACACAAGTTCTGCCCGCTGGCTGCGTATGCTATTAAACTCTCAGCATTGTACTTTCGAGGGTCTCCGTGCATTTTACCAGACTACTTGTTCGCTTACTTCCTTGCATCCCACCTCTACAACTTTTTGGCCGCCCCACTGTTCTGAGCCTTGTTGGCATGCACAAGGTCCCTCCTATAAAAGTGACCTACCTAAAGGTCTCTGCTCGCCAGTTCAGTCATGCCACTACTTTGCAATGGGGACCTTGTTTGAGGCGTCATCAGTGACGTTGTTGATCTTGTTGGTGTTGTTAAATGCAATCAGCGATGTCTCGTGTGGCAGCATGAGCCAAGCACGTGGGGGGAGTGAAGGTTGCATAGTTACATTAACTGCTGCACGCTGTGACATAAGGACTGTAACCTCATGCCCCCCAGCCTAAGGTTTTTCAACAAGGATTTTGGAGTAAAGTACTACGAAAAATCCTTTAGGCAGGTACCCAACATAATTTCAAAGCAGTTTCAGTCCGTTTTTGTTTTTTATACAATGATAGCCTATGTCTTAACAAGGAGTACATTCCCAACAATATCCCACAATTACAAAAGAAAAATGATGCAGTGTAGCGAACATGTAGAATGAGGAAGCAACTGACCAGCGTCCCCTGAGTGCAATGTACAAAAGACTTCCTGCATCTGTAAAAACATGATGTCAAGAAATCGTCCACATTTCACAATGGCAGAGACACATTTCAGATGTTGCGGCAGGCACTGATGCAACAGCAAGCAAAAGCAAGTCCTAACATTCTGAAATAAGCACTTGACAATTAACCCCTTCGCACCAGAGGTACAGGGACCCGTCACGGTCTACGCAGACGCAGGTCCAGCCTACGGTCCCAAATCCACCCCTAAACGCTATAGGTCGAAGCGCAGTAACTTTCAACTGTGGCAGTGAGCTCTGAACTCAAACTGCATACATGGTATCAAGGCTGGACATACTATAACTATTCATGCATGCACAAGAGAAGGGAAATTAACCAGGTAACATGAACACCACCCTATATGCCCTCCTAGGACGCACCGCATCCACACACATGCCTATTCGTATGAACTGCTTCTCTCGGACTGAAACTTTGCCACAGCATGTTCTCCATCAGCACTTGACATTGTCTATCAACATAATCAGTGCAAATCTCTGGTCCTCACACAAAACAGCTGAAATTATCCCAACAAATAGGACATGCTCCAAACATACACCCTTCCACCCAAGCACAAACTCCCAAGAGCAATCCTGCATGCTTTGAAGAAGTTCTGTGTGTACTGTATCGGCACGTGAAACAGTCCTGCTACACACACACTTTAATACTATGCTGCAACAGGAAAGCAGTTCTAGGATCTTTGCAGATCCCCAGCCCTCATGCATAACACCCATTATCTACGCACACAAGACACACTCCAATCACGCACCCTTTCTCACGTAAAACAGAGCACAGTCTGAAGGAACCCCAGAACCATGCAACAATTGACCTCTCGTCAAGCCACACCAGTTAGCAGAATGTACAAAGCAATAGCAAAGAGTTCTGTCGAACATGCACCAGGTCCATAAACTCCAGCAGCCTGCAATCCAGGCTCATCAGACAGATCCTCAAGGCTTGGACTTTGCCTGCGTCTTTAGCAGGTGATCTCATAAGCATCTGGATGCATCTGCCAGGCATTGTGGATGTTGTTCTGACCATGTCAACCATAATCCAAATCCCTACTCCTGAGCTCAAATCCCTACTCCTGAGCTTGAACGGCACACGCTGCTCCTCACTCCCACCTCCCTTCAACACTCATACTATTTGAGGTCTCTGCAACATGTGATACTGTGGACAGTCCCATCATCCTTCAGACCCTCTGCTCCCTTGGTTTTAAGGACACTAGACCGCTGTCTCTCTGAACGCCAACACCTCTTTCCTCACATTGGAGGTACCAAAGGATTACCCATTGGTCCACTCCTCTCCAGCCTCTACGCCACTTTGCGCAGCAAACTTATTTCATCCTTCTTTCACTACCACCACTTTGCTGATTCCCATATTCACATCTGCTATTTTGGATCGCATCACCAGCTTCCTCAAAGCCATCAGATGGCCTTATGCTGCCTGATGCTTCCTCAAAAAAACTTCCATCTCCCATCTCCTTCCCTCCTGACCACCATCCAAGGTTTTCAATGTTGAGGTCCTCCTTGACAGCAAACCAAGACTGTGCGGGTGGATAATAAGTGTTATGCATGAGGGCCTGAGACGTGCTCTGATCGTCCGTCCAACTGCATTGTTGTTGCGGCATAATACGAAAATGTGAGTAGTAGGATACAGTTTCATGTACCAACACAATACAAACAAAGAAATCGGTCTTCCAAACCAACACATTTAAAAAATAACTAAACATATCTTCACTGGCAGTAAAAAACTGACCACGAGATAAAGATAATTGTTTTGATATCTTTTAATGCTTTTCTATAACCAAATGCTACCGAGCAATATTGTACAGGTAGCCAGCAATAAAGATCACCTGCTGTTGGTATCCTCATCTTTGCAGTAATCAATATCCCCGTATCCACCTCGGACACATGATGCAACAGTATGCAGGTGTCTAAACCTAACCCTCAACAGCAAAACAGACTACTGCAGCAGCTGCTACACACTGAGCTGATTACTGTCTCAAAGATGTTCGACATTGTGCTCTAGGAAAACCTCTGCTTCATGTTCACAACCCACCCCTTCAACATCACCCATGTCTTCATTGTAAACCAACTACTTGCAACGCCCAACAGCGGGAGACTTAACCTGCGAGTTGTCCCCAATTATCTCTGTCAGCACCAACACAACCGGCAGACACAACACATTTTCGTCACCTCACCAGTCCTAGTAGCACGCCACAGTTGATACAGTTGGATGGCATCACGTTGCCCCTCTAGAAAAGCCGGACATTGCACATCAATGTATACCAGGGGCACAGAAATCACACCCACCATCAGCCACAACCAATGTCTGAAGTCACCGGGAACCACAATCCCATCCATGTTTGGCACCCATCCGTGAGCCTATAATACACAAAAAAATAAGCTTTGGCAAAACGAAACGTGTTGGCTTTGCTAAAGGGAACTGTTTCAGCCACTCAGACCTCCTCAAAAAGTCCAAGGTAAAGATGCCAGAGTGGCAGCCCAGAAGACCAAAGGAGCACAGTCACCCAAATTCTTAATTTTAAAAATAAAAACACATTTTATGTGCAGTATTCCAGCAGATCCTCGCAACACCCCGTCCCAGTGTCTTTCACCAAGCAATGTCTGTTGCCTGCCACAGACAATAACTAACAATATCCTCGGCTCTCTTTATTTGATCCTAATCCCCCACCCCCCAGGAGTTCAGACAAAGTGAAGGCGGCCTAAAAGACACACTTAATGGTGGTGCTAATACACCACTTGTGTATCCAAACTTTGTAGCCTTATTCTCTTAAACGGGGAGCCCCTCCAAGTTATAAATGTTTATTCCAATTGAAAAACACCAGAGGAATTTTCCCTCCTTTTAATTCAACTTTCAGATGAGACCATTCCACCTCTTGATGGTAAACAGGTTTAATTATATATGAACAGTGGAATTCCAAGATGGGCATGTGGGGCTGGGGGGTTCCATGCAGAGCATTATGAGAAACTCAATGCTTATGGAATGCCAATCCTGAGTCATAGTCAGTCAAAAGCCGACGAGAAGGATCATAGTTTAGCCGATTTTTCCAATGACTTACTAATTGGTACCACATAAAAGACTACATGTATGCTGGTGCTAAAGTACCACCTACGAACCAATATTAGTGGTGCCCGCTACAAAACCACCGAAGCAAAAAGTGAGAAAGTGAGAGCTAGGAGCCGGATCTACTGCTGGCACATGAGGCATGTGCCAAAAACTATTGAGGTTGGTTGAGTGACTCCTGAGCCCAAACTAAGCACGTGGAGGACACTGGCAGACTTGGTCTGCCTCCACAATGCCATCCCACGGTCAACCCCAACATTTCTGCCTCACCAGGTAGTGCTAGAGCGTGCCTGCCAAGTATGAGCCAAAACTAAAAAAAAAGTCATCTTCCACCCCACCACCCGCAAAGTGACACAACTGAACATCCCCATAAGAATCCACCATTTACATACACACAACGGACCTCCTTCCCACATGTGTACCCCATCAAAACAATCTGATCATTCGCAGGTGTGACATAACCACCACAACTACTACATGTCCCCAAGAACCTGAACAGAAATGCCTCCAACAAACGCAAGAAGACCCTATGCTTATTGATTGCACAATTTAGGCCAGAAGACACGATGGTGGAAACACACTGATGGACTGCAACACGCATAACAAAAAACTCCCTCCCTCAGTTAAACCATCTATCCGCAGTGTTCATAAACACTCACAATATCAACATCTCACAGAACACCGCATGCACCATCAGAATGCCAAAAAGCAAAAAAATTAAAAACAATCCATGATGAGTTGTATTCCCTGCAGCCCAGCTAACTCCATACTATGCTCAGATGACAGTACTGTTAGAAACATAGCCACTACAGCATTTGTAAAACGAAGTCAAATTAAAATGACTGACTAGGTCTTGTGGACATATACCAAAACACAAGAAAACAACCATAACAAATCACAAAGACTAAAACCAACCTGGACCGTGTTAAACTGCTCGAGAATCAGTGTTGTGAATCATTTCATGAGGTCATGTAATAGTATGGCCTTCTAATTTCAGGTTCTAGTGACATTTTCTGACCCCCCTCCCAGCCCCCAGATGGCAAGTCACTCAGTGTATTAGGGAGAGCAAAGGGTGACATTCCAGCATCTTTGCCTCTAGTCACCCCTCAGTTGTTGTCCTGTAGCACTGTGGAGACGCCTCTGCTTCCCCCATCCCCTCCGACGCAGAGACCACCCACCAGCTGGGAGACTTTCTAGATAGGATGTTTTCTCAAGAGTTTGAAAGGGGGCCGTTCCAGTGAACATATAAGGAGCACTCTTGCTCCATCTGCTCCCGGATGCACCTCTTGCGGCAGCAGAGCAGGAAATCCTAGGATTCCCATTGACTCCCCACCTCAGGGGTGCTTAAGCGAGGAAGCCTCGGGGTAATGGCGAAGATCATATGCGGCATAAGGTCAAAATTGAAGAGTTCACGTTTTTCGGAAATTTCCCAAATCCTCCTCATTTTTTTTTATGAAGTCAAACCAACTGCATCATAGACAGCAACTGTGCACACTGACTTCAGCTGAGCAAAGATCCCACCAAACTCTGGATTTAGGGCCTCCATCTAAGTGACTGCGTGCGTTTGTGTAGTGCGCTATGCACTTGCAAGACAGAAAGAAGGTGCTAGAGTCCTGCTACTTTGTATCTCTTCAGAAGCACAGCCTGTGCGAAGATTAGTTCTTAGAGTACCTACTGCGTGATGGTTGAGCACAGGTTACTAGACGCAGTGCGCTTGCCGTGACGGGCAAATGTTTTGACCAAGCTTTGCAAAGCCTTAATACGCATCTCTCCACCCAGTCTTTACTGCCAAAGTAGTTATGCCTAGTTTTTACAATGCAGATTCCCAATACGATTTAGTACAGGGAATTTTGATTCTATTAAAGAGACAGAGGCAAGTATTTTCCTCTACTTTATTAACTTTCAGCATCAAATGATCCTTTGCACCAGCAACACCTGGGTGTTTCTAGTTCCATAAACACTTTACAACATGTAATAAGTCTAGTGTGATCACCTCCACTCAAGGGAATGAACACATTTCCAATCCTGTGCCACTCTTCTTCCTTTGATGTTAATGAAACTAACATGACCGTATTTGATTATCCACTGAAATGACAAACAAGAACCATCCCTAATGATTTTCTGAACCACAGGCATCAATTTTAGGATTTTCCAAAACTTTAAATCAACTCTTCCCTGTCTTCAAGACATGTTGCTCTCAGCACCTGCTAACCAAATGCACTATTACAATAGGAGTGGGATGTGAATGGAAAATAATACAGCGCTTAAAACAATACTTAAGACTGTCATGACTTAAAAATCCAATCACAATGGCTAGAATCCCAACTTCAGTGGGTACTGGGAAATAACATTGAACAAAGAAAGTGCTCCCACTAGGGATATTATGTTGTCAACGTATAAATGACACTTTTTGAACATATGCTATATTTCTCTGAATGAAATTAGCAGCAACCCTATCGCTAAACAAACATGTAAATTAAATAAGATCAAATCATTTTGATATATTTTATTGACCAGCCGCAATGCCTTAAATCATTTGAAAAACTCTGTCATAAAGCTAAAGCCACAAAATACTACATAAAGCTGAAGAAAAATAAAAAAAACACAACACAGGAATACATAAAACAGAAAAAGAAAATACACAATGCAATGCGTGGAAACAAGACGAACCCATAACCCACTTGTTTGACCTGGCCCTGTTGAAACTAACAGATCATCTAAACTAATTCTGGAGCAGTGAGGAGCCCATTATAAATAACAAAAAGGTACCCTACTCCTATTCTCAGGGAATCACAATCACCAAGGGTCCACGAAATGCACGTAGTAATCATTGCTGGGTTTCAGTCTTGAATTATTTAAGAGCTACAGCGCATCATGGACGTTTCGGTGGACATAAGGAGATCACCACCTTCATCAGGACAAAACCTATTAATGACCTTGTGATAAATGATAATAATGCACAACATTAATAGTGGAAACGTGAATACAAATAAAAAGAAAGAAGATCAAAGGGCTACAACGTCTACCCACACATATCAGAAATAATCTAGGTAAATGGGAGGGATAATACCTGCCACTGTGTCTTTAACAGACTGAAGACTCCATGTAGTAACACCTATGGAGAATCTGCACTTAATGCGGAGAATATTCTGCTCCTTTGAAGTCTACTCGCCACAAAACGTCACTTCCTCAAATGGATTACCATACATGGGCTCACTGGAGCAGTCAGCTGACTTTACAATATCTCGCAGGCTGGCACCCACTGTAAAAGCCTTCGATGCAATCGTACCTCTAGAAGAAAATGAAGTGCAGAGAAGAGACTTATCTACCTCAGTTTGCTCTGTAACTCTCCCCGCCTAACAAGGTAGGGCAGCTGCTGCCTTAAAACAACTGCAAGGAAGGCATAAAGTGATGAGCAGTTGGAAAGCATCACTAGCCCAAATCCCACTAACACTGTCCTTGCCTTTCTTCAAGTAATGCACTACACAAAGGCAAGGGGAAGCTGCAAAGGCTGGATATGAACCCAACACTCCGATTTAGCATGTTTGCCGACAATGAATGCAATCCATTCTTGAAAAAAAAAAACGATAACCTCTAGCAGGATAGAAGGTACATCTATACAGCCAAACGTAATGCAAGTTGTCTTGTATAGGGCCCTTCTGGCGCTATTGGTGGACTCGCTGGGTATGGCTCTAAGAAAAATAAAAAGTGGTGGAGTTCATTAGTCAGCAGAAACTGTGGTGTGGAGGGGTGCAAGACAGAAGTATCTAGTTCCTAAGTGCCAATCTGCTACCTGTGGGTTTGGCAGAGCAACTTGGCTGCATTTTATCCTGAAGGAAGAGCCCAAGATATGATAGACTGCAGTGCTTTCAGTCTGGTTACCCGCTGACGTGTGAGAGTGTGATAGGGCTAAAGAGGCGAGTTTAGTTCTGGCTCGGTTAGTGTGCTAATTAATAGGCCTGTGGTGGCAGTCTGTGGGTGGTGTGTGTGTGTGTGTGTAGTACAAGGTAGTAGGAGATCTTCAAAGGGAGTCAGACTGTCATGGTTAGAGGTGGAGTAGGCTTTACAAAGCAGAACAACCTACGAACCTGCACTCCTACCCCAGGCCATTTATTGACCAGTCCCATTTCTCCAACTCACAAACCCACCTGTCAATCGCACAGTCTCATGCTTTTCTCTTTCTCTGCCCTCCTCTCTTTCTCTCCCTCACCTTCAACAGCCACAACTTACCAGGCTTTGATGCAGCACCTGCTTTTGGTATAAGAGTGATGTTGCAACCTTGCAGGGCTGCAACATCACTCCGTTGCAACCATGTTCCAATGTTTATGATGAAATGAGAAGCAGAAAAGATAGAGGTTGCAGCGTGTATTCCTCTAAATGTGCAGCATCTTGGCCACAAAAAGGGGCACAAGAGGGTGCAGTGGCTGCAGGGTGGTGAAAAGGAGTTTCTTGCAGTAAGACAGGGGATTTGGCTGAGGGGGAATAGGATGAACTATCCAATAACACTGAAATCTCAGGGGGATTTCCTTACAAAGATTTGCGCTTGTGCCATCGCTAAATGATGGAACCAGGGCAACAACAGCCATGTTTTAATCACCCAGATTATTTATTAATTCACATTTTTATTGTAATTTTAAAAGATACATGGGGAGAAGA
The DNA here is from genome assembly GCF_040938575.1 of Ambystoma mexicanum. Lineage (NCBI taxonomy): Eukaryota > Metazoa > Chordata > Amphibia > Caudata > Ambystomatidae > Ambystoma > Ambystoma mexicanum. The sequence goes on from NC_090923.1 coordinate 667,328,139, forward strand.
ATCCAACAGAGTCACATCAAAATATTATAGAAGCATCTGAACAATTCAATTCCCCACATTACCCTTCCCCCACCCTCCACCACCCACAATTCACACCAGCTCTAGATGCACACTCCTTCCCCCCCACTGGAAAAAGGCAGGGTGTACCAAACTCAGGGACATGTTCCAGGGGAACGAGATCAAGTCGTTTAAAACCCATGTAAAACAGAACTAGGCCTACAAGAGACAAACATATTCCAGTACTTTCAAACCTGCCACTGGCTGATGGCCCCCGCAATTAGAGCAGCTGCACCGAGACCCCTCACACCATTTGAGAAATTTCTGACTACTAATCCAGGGGACAAACACCTGATCTAGAAAATATACAAACTCCTGACAGACGCTCCCCACCCACCCCCAACCAAAACTACCGTACCAAAGCAAGTGGGAGAAAAATCTAGGAACAACACATTCAGACGCAGACTGGACAGAACTTTGGACTGCCACCCCCGTATGACCAGATCCCTCCAAGTAAGAGAATTCTGGCTCAAACTCATGTTCCAATGGGACTATACCATGGAAAAACTACATAAAATAACCCCAAGTATAATAAACGCTGGAGGGAATGCAGTGAGGGAAAGTGATTGTTTACACATCTGGGGATTGTGCCCAAAATTGCAACCCTTCTGGGAAGAGGTGAAAGATAATGTCCGCCAAATGTTTGGGCTTCAGGGAGAGAGGCAGTTGGGAGAACAAATACTGGGCCTTGGCAGAACCAGAAATTAAAACTATGGCCAAAGCACAAAAAGAAGGCATTCTATCTGATCCACCCAGCAGCCTTTCTAGTGGTGGCGCAGAAATGGAAATTCAAAGACCCACCTCACATAAGAGACTGGTAGAACAAACTATGGAATTTCGTCTCCCTGGAATGGGTCACCTATGCAACTCAAGGGCACAGCTCTAAATGCTCTACTAAATAGGCGACCATTCTGGATTTCCTCCACAGAAACTATACCGAGCAATATTGCCCTCAACACCTCAGAATACTAGACATATCATGAGGCCCACCGTATACGTCAAGCTTATCCGTGTATGGGGGCAGGGGAGGAATGAGGAGGACTGTGGGAGTTCATCAGGAAAAGTCATTTAAACCTGCTCGTTCCTCTACTGTTAAGCATATTGTTATTTGGTATGATTCAAAAACCCAATAAAGACACTTTTTATTTTTTAAAAGGAAAAGGTTTTCATGAGCGCAAAGAGCAGGCAATGGGGTGCAGAATGCCAACAGAATATGATAAAGTAAACTTTTTTGCAGAAGACAGCTTAGTACCATAGAGTCAGTTAAGATGATCTGTCCAGGATCATTGTGTCATCTGGTGGCAAAGCCGTGATCTGAGCCTCGGCACACATTGGTTTAACTGACTCCTCTTTGACCCAATAATAACCTCTGCCAGCTAATGTTTTGTGCTCTGAATTCTGGGTGGAACGTAGACTTGCAGGACCCTGATGCTATATTCATTATTAGTGCCCGCCCTTCTTGTTGCAGCTACTTTGCTGTGTTGTACAGTTAGTGTTAATATGAAAGATTATATGCACAGGCTTGCCAATCACAGGGAGAGGAAAGTCTGAGTCAGCATTTCTGGGACATTTCAGCTTCAGTTATTTCATATGACCAATACATTCCCCAAAGAAAGGTGAAAACGCTATGCACAAACCCTGCGTACTAGTGAACACAACACATTACCGGATTAATTGATCAGATTACAATTACATTGGAAGCTGCCAAAAGGGTGTTTAGAGCCTCAGCAGCACATAATACAAAACCATGTCATGACGCGTCTTCTTTCCATCAGGCAGCACAGCTTTTCAACCTCCACTTGTGGAGGGAGAGACAGTGGGTGACACCTGAAGAAATGGCCGTCAGCCTGGCAGGGTTTCTCCTTTGGCGGCCACTTCCTCAGTGACTTTGGCGTTGCCTATTTTCCCCTAGGTTGTGCTTGCTCCACTTCAGAAAAGTTCTACTATAACGCCACCTTGTCCATCTCCCGAGTCCAATCCACCACACGGCAGAAGGCACTCCACACTACCTGAAAGGAACAGCGGCAGCACTCGTGGGAGAAGAGACAAGCAAGACCCTGCTCACCGCCAGACACCACCTCGAGACCCTGAAGCAGTCACGCTCACTTACCTCATCCTGTTCCAAGCCCAACACCCACAAAATGCGTCAGACAAAACAGTGCCGCGCTGGCACGATCAGGCGGAAAGGAATCCTCCAAGAGCGCCTTAACACAAACAATCCGATAAATAGGACTTATTTGCCTAAGAGAAGGGATTAAGGCTAGAGATGAGCTGAGGCACCCCTTGGCTCCGTCAGTGCCCACCACCAACCATCCATACCAATTTCTCCCCCATGTGCACCCTTTCAATGGGCAAACGAGCAACGATTTACAAGCAGTGAAATGAATCATTTAGTGGCACTGGGAGTCTGAAGGAGCGAACGAGAATTATTTACGAGCAGTAAAAGGAAAACACTCAGGGCCGTTAGGAGGGTGAAAACGCAAGGTACGCATTTTTCACCCCACTTAAAGGCCTGGACAAGAGGTCATTTCATGGACTCTGAGGTTCACGTGTGGTGCCACGTTTATGGAACAAACAACGCTAAGGTGTTGGTGGCTCTTGTAGTCGCTATTAAACACGCGTCACTTGCTTAATTAAAGAAGAGCCTGGCGTGGCACCAGTCTTGAAATGCCATTACGCCATGAATACTTAAAGCGCTCGATTAGCCCGCTCCGTAAAAACAACAGAAATGGTGCCAGTCCGCTTTACTGTGCCGACTGCTCTGCCCAGTCTTAACGTCCATCTTGAGGAGTGTTTATTCCAATCTAGAGACGATGTAAAGGATCAGCAGAGACTGGGGGCCGGTTGACAACCGATTGCAGGTGGTGGAAGCCCACCAGTACCCTCCCGGGTGGCCCGGTCTTGGATGTGAGGGCATCTACAGTGGTACATGCATGTTAGGGTCTGGGAGGGCATGCCATACGGCTAGTCAACCCGCATATAAAAAAAAAAAACAGCCAGACCCCAAAGAGGCGCAGCAGGCCAGGAACTGCGCCTAAAGCCTCCGGACAATTCTCTAATTTGCGAGTAGTGACCTCGAAATACATCTCCTGCAAGCCCTTAGTTTGCCTTCTTTCTTGGAAACCAGTCCTTATAGGACTATACCCATTAAACCATATCCAGAAATGTATTGTGCAGTCACTGTCTGGCTGTCTTCCCCCACAGCTGGACACATTAATCCAGAAATTGGGACCATACAGCTGTTAACCTCGGCTTGCCTGTATTCTCTCCACAGCTAGGGGACCCAGCACTCCACATAGTGACAAACAACTGGTGTTGCCTCCACCTGCATGATTGCTCCCCACATCTAGTATTCTGTAAACAAATAAAAATCAGAACCATATTACTATTGCCACAGAGTCCCTCCTTCCCCTCCAGAGCTGGGCACTCTGCCACGCCACCCACCAAACTGGATATACCTTACTGTTATCCAAATTGTGCGTTTTCCCTCCCCAGCTAAGCCTGCTAACGCATCACTACCCTAAGTTGAATGGTGTCTTTGTCTGTCTCTCTCCCATTCACCTCCTAGCTAGGCCTCACCAATACTCCACGCACTGATGAGGACGCCTGACCAACACCTCTTTGCCTTTGTATTACACTTCAGGACGGCAGGTTTAGCTGAACAACTGAGCAGAAAGATTACCACAGGCCTACCACAGCTGCCAGGCTCTCAGGAGTAGGAGGATTCACCCGGACCAAGATCAGTCAATGACAGAATAATAACATGAACATAGAGTGTGGAAAAACAGCAGAGAGGAGATCAAGAACAGGACATGGAGTTCAGCACACTGAGCGGGACACAGATACATTATTTTTCAAAACTCCTCCACTCTTGCGACACCGGTTGGGTGAGAGGGAGTCCATTTACAATGTGGATTAAAACGACGTAATCAACACTGAAAGTGGACTGCTTTCGCAGAATCAGAGTCTCACCGGAACAAAGGGAATAGAATTTCTTTTTTTTAATAGCTTGATTTAGACTTTTGCACTAATTTCTGCTTTTTGATGGGTGCTGAAGGTGCCGTGGAAGAGTGGAGAAAGCAAGCATGGGCCATGGAGCACTGGCGAAGCTTGGAACGCAGAGTTATACAATCAGTACAACCCATGTTCTGAGCTTTGCGATTTCCTACTGCCCCCTACCATGGTGCGAATGATGGTTCCGACTGATCATAACTGTCCAATGAAAAACAGTCTTTGCTACCTCAGTAACCTAGCAACTCTTTTCTGTATAATCTGTGGTTTTGCCCGGTCTATCTCAAAATGTTACACCTAGACTTTTCTTGTAGTATGACTGTTTTCATCGATGCCATCTTGAAACTTGTTTTACTTTTGAACAACCCGATTTCGGAACATGCAGATGTCTCAAATGTGCATTCTGTAAATCTGTTATGTTCAGACACTCCTAAAACATCATGGAGATAGCTTAGCAGGGAGAAGGTCAGTGTTGTATGCTCTACCATGTTAAACTGCATAGTGCAGTTACCATGTAACCAAGGTTTGGTCCATCAGCAGTCGTGATCCAATCTGGAGCACACAGTTGCTATTGCCATAGCATTGTTATGATAAAGCAGACACACACAAATGCCCACTTCAGACTTCCACACACTATCTGATGTTGTCAGGAGCTCACACAATAGGATCTCCCAAGATATAGCCGAAAATTGTGATGAGGAAGAACCATTTCCGTTCAGGCTACTTGTGTTTGGAACAACCTCTCTTAAGAACTCTGAATGCAACCATACCAGGATTGGTTTGAGCCAAAGCTAAAAATCCATCTCCTGGAAATACATTTTTATTGGGTTCTCAACGTACTGGTGGCAGAGAAATCATACCATGCCACAGCATGTTCTCTCTGCCAGTGGCATGTTAAGAACTCACTTCAAGCCTGGGATTCCTAGCGAATTTAGTAGGATAAAAAACAAAGTTGAGCAAACTATATGCTGGTTTTACGCTCCCTTTTTCCGTCTGGCAATACAAAATTTGAACATTTAATCAAGTCAAGCGTTAGATCCAAACATGCTTTCCTGTGGAATCTGCGATAAAGAAGTCGAAGGGTGAACTGCAAAGAGTGATTTGATTGAATACAACCAAACCGTATTGAGTGTGGATGGCATGTTTATTACATAGGATGAGCATATCAAGCAATATCTCAGTCCGGTAGAAGGTCTGGGCATTAAATTAGAGGACTTAAGTTGGCTAACTTTTAAAAAGATTTAATTGGTTTGTATACCAAAACTGATGTGGTACTGCATCAAGCAACTGATAAGATGATAGGAGTGGTAGTCTTATATTATCTGTTTGGGTGCAGTTAGAGGTTTGAAGTAATTAATTAGCAATGTTTTGTTATGTTCATAGAAGGGTCTACAATGTATTTAAAATTTCTTAGTATCATGTATTTTTATAGTTTTATACTGTTGAATATTATTGTTCCTTAAATGATTAATTGTTGTCTTAACGTACAGCTTTTGAATGTGCAATGGGGAACTTCCTCCGATGTATTGCTCCTAATTTTTTGCCCAGCATTTACCATATTAACATTAGTATACTCCATATGAACGGCCTCAAATATTTAGTCATGTATCGTCATTCAATTTTTCTTCAACTCGTCGCTATAGGTTTGGGTCTTACTTGTCTTTACTCCCTTAAAGTGTCTTCCCGACTCCTTATCGTAAAAACGTTTCTGCCCAACATTTAATGATGTGGTGTTGTAAACTGGTCATCACTGCCTGAGGTCACTGCGTACTGCTCCATTTCAGCTGCTCAGTTTTTGTCCCAAGATCTGAACAGTACTGTATTTTTTTGCATTTGAATTACACCATGGTTCTACCAGTTTTTATAACCCCGATCCTTTGTCCAAGTTTTACTAAAAGGTTCTGCAGAGTCTTTCAAGCATGAATGTTTAGACCATTTTCAACCCTGATGCTGCTGCCTAGTTTTATCATGGGCAAGTCTATGCAGGAGTATGCCTCAAGTCTTGCGAACAAGCGAATGCTTGTACATGATCTTAATTGCCCGATTGTTCATTATAGTTTTTGCTTCAGCAATGATTCCGAATGGCCTTGACGCAGATGGTTTTCCAAACTATTTACTATTCATTGATTCTATAGAGTTTTGGATGATTCTGTCTACAGTACCTCATGGTCATGCCCATTATTGTCCTGTGGTCATAGCTTTGATCAGTCTTTTTAACTCTATGGTCCTTTCATGCTTTACCCCCTCTACCCGCAATGGTTTGGCTAGTCTTTTCAGTCTGAGCAGGATATTAAATCTTTGGCATTGCCAGTTCCGTCAAGCCTCAACTCAAAAGGTTCTGTCCAGTCTTTTCTACCAATAGGTTTGGTATATTTTTTCTATGCTGGGGTACTATCTGGTGTTTACAGCGAACGGCCCTGCCAGGTCTTTAGTGTTCAATGGTTCGGAACAAATTTAGTCAACAGATGGATATGTCCATTTACCTTCTGCCTGATAACTCAATCTGGTACAAAAGACAGGGTAGTATTATGATAGGTGAAATAATCAATAAACACTTCCCCAATACTTCTGCCGACCTACCCCAATTCCTCCAACTAGGCCTTACTGCCCAATCATTCCGTCCTACACTTTTTTACCACCCAATGATTCTGCCAATGGTTACTTTTCAGATGCAGCTGCTAAAGGGGGGGTTCATTAATTCCTGGGGGTTCTGTTTTAAGAATGGGCACAAGAGACACTGACACAGTCAGCCTGTTTCAAGAGCGCTGCATGAGAAGCTCTAGCATCCAGCTTTTCCTATTCTGTATATGGCCCTGCATTCCAGAATTTGATAAATTTGTACTTTGTGTGTTCTGGCTCATCCTTTTCTGCAGGAATATTACGCATGCACGAAAATACAAAATTCCTCATCGGCTGCTGTTAATCAGTATTAGAGGCCACCGACGTAATTGAGATCATTTAAGTAGGTCAGTCTTATTTGCTCCACAAGGATTTCATTTTCTTGGTGGTCTTTCCTGTTTTTCTGAGATTCCATTTGCTTGCTCTTCTTGGATTTTCCTTGGGTGCGTCTTCTTGTGCCCCTCCTTCCCACTCCCTGTGCTTGCTCGACCGTATTCACTTTGGATGTCAGTGTTGGAGCTGGTGTGTCACTGAAAATTGACTGCCCCCTCGCATTGTGCTTGGGCTATTGTCTATACTGTTCTCATGGCATCTGGTTTGGTTTCTCATCCACATGCCGCTTCTTCTAGACTCTGCATCCTCATGCTCCTAGTTTTCCATGGACTCTTCCCGTTATCAATATAGAATAGGATTTAAATCTGCACTGGGAACATACACTCTAGCCTCGTCTCCATATTCCTTTTTTGTGTCTCAAAGTCAAGCTCCATCCTTGCAGCCCAAGAGGATTCATGGGATCCTGAGACCAGCATGCCTTACCTTTATACTGTATCCTAAGACTGGTCTTCCAGTTTGGAATTGGGATGTGGTGTTGTGGACTTTCTTAGTGGGAGAAGTGGGCTGGAAAAGAAGGACTTTCTGTGGGGGGCTTAGGAGGAGGGGCGGGGGGGGGGGGGGGGGGGGAGTACATTGTGGAGCCAATGTACTATTACCCATCTAGACAAACCATCATAAGCAACGTTACAGACCCTCTAGCTGCATTAATGAGAGCAGTGGCTGACCACCGAAGTGAAGCATAAAGGTCAATCAGTAGAAGGTTAGGTCAGGGATTCCGAAAGGAGCAGAATCAGTAGCAACTACCACCACTAGAAGGCTTTTGGTTCCTTCTCTTACATACCCCATGCTCAACATGCAGTTCCTGAATGTGAACCTTCTTAAGTAATGCAAATTGCACTTCTCAGGCCCCCCTCCCGGTACCCCTCCTCTAGCTCAGTTTTTATCCTATTGTAGGCGAGAATAACTGCTGCTCCGTCTAAAGAACCATTATTGAAGGAAACCCATCTGTTCGACGGTGACTCAAGAATTGACAAGTGACTATGCCACAAGAAATCAGTCAAAAGCATCTAGTCGAGACCATTTAGAATTGAGACAACAGTTGTAATTTATGACCACATCTTTAACTAGTTGATGGCTGAAACCCGCAAGGACGGAAGGCAAATGCGCATCCAACATTTATCACTTTTTCACAATGTTCTTTTTCAGTGGACAAAATAGGCACAGAGCACAGGTTCCTTTATCACAATCACAGTATCAAAGCTTTCCATTTCGGAAATGGCTTTTCTGGTTCAAGTAGACGTTTCCAACATCACTTTCAGAGAGATTCAGAAAGCCCTCGCAGGACAAGACCGCAGTGTTGTGCAACGCAGGTGCGCAGGGGACGCTGCACAACGGCACGTAATACATTGCACCTAAGTCCATGCATCTAAACCTTTAAAAACCGAGGATCGGACACTCTGCGGCAAAGCCCTCGCAGGACAAGGCCGTAGTGTTGTGCGATAAAGGTTTTTGGCAACCATGGGCTCTGGACGCAGATTGCGAGCATGCAGTGCAGTCGTCGACCAGCGGCGACCGCAAGGTACGACAGGTACGAGTGGGGACACAGCCATTACTGCAGCCTACTAAACTGCTGTACCTCGCGCTTACTGCCATTTTAATGCGGATCTCTCCCTGCATTGTTTCTACACATTCATAGGCTATCCCGCTCCCAGGTAGTTGTACTTGTTTTTCTGCAAGCTGGTTCTCTGCTGCATCTTCTCCCTGTATAGGGGGTATAGGGGTTGTTTAAGCCTCAATCACTGTTTCTATGGATTCTTCTGCTGTCATGCTTTTCCCCTCTAGGTGAATGTACTGGCCTCCATCACACTGCATCTCGTATGCTGTGATCTCTACTGTTGCCCTCTAGGCTTTTTCCTCTCTTGGTTGAGGTGAGCCTGTGAGTCTCCCATCGCATTCTCCACACACTGCCTGTTGCTGCCTGTGCTGCTCGTCTCCGTCTGCGCTTGGCTGTTGCCCTCTTTGTCCCCCCCGCACCTTGTTCCCGACTCCCCTCCTTGTGACCCTGTGGGCCGTTACTCTGTGCAGTGTTTTTCCTTCCCTTCTCATCCCATCGCGTCTCCTTCACCTCCCTCTATCTCAGCAACTATGGTGCTCTCAATAACCCCCATCTTTTCTAACTGCTCAAGAAGGAAACCCTGACCTCCAATCCAGGCCATCCCATCGCTGACAGCTATGTCAGTGCCTCTTCCAGACAAACTCTCATTGACATCATCCGTCGTTCCTTCACCCAACCTATACATCCTTCATATGGTTGCACTTGTCTCTCCTTCCTCATTCTCTCCCATTAATGGTGGCACACAGTGGGAGGTCTTTGTGGCCCCCCTTCCAGTCTTCCAGAGTCATCAATAATGTATATCTTAATGGCACTGTCATGGTCCAAGGCCCTTAGCCCAATCTTCTATTTGATAGGCGCCTCATCAACTTCTTTCCTTCTGCTATTCCTCCTACTGCTTTTTCTCCGGCTCCTCGGCCCTTACGTTGTTCTCTGCTCAGGCCCTCTAGCCATCCACTACCCCACTGGCCACTTTGCCGCCTCCTCCCTCCACCTCTCTGGCTCCTCTTCAAACCGTTTCCTCCTCCTCTCTGGCTCCCTTGTCATCCTCTACCTCTATGACTCCTTTTCCGCCGCCTCCTCCCACCTCTCTGGCTCCTCTGCCACTTCCGTTGGGGACTCCTCTCCCCTGCACCCCCAAACACTCGGGAGGTCTTTCAAAAGTGGCAACTTGCTCCACATGACCACTCTCAAATCAGCTGTTAAACACTCCTCTGACATCTGCCACTTCCTTGAACCTTCCTTGAAGGTCCTGGATTTTCTCGCTCTTACCAAGACATGGTTCAAGGCCTGCTCCGTCACAAGTTTTGACACTCCATGCTGAGAGCTACAAGATCCTCTCTGAGCCCAGGTCCAACAGGCCTGGAGGTGGAGTTACTGTGATCTTTCCTCAGTGGATCCGTCTTCCATCATCCCCACTCAGACCTACTCCTCCTTTGAATGCCTGGTCTGCAGGCTCTCCATCTCTCCTGGCCTCTCTCTCACATTAGCCACCACATACAGGCCACCTGGCCCGGTCACCCTCTTCCTCTCTGAATGGGCTGATCTCTCCTCCTCTCTCCTATCCTCCACCTCCCAGTGCCTCCTCATTGGGGATCTCAACATTGACCTGGACTCTTTCAAAACCTATGCGACTCTCTTTTCCTCTCCATTCTACCCTCTGGTCTGACTCACTCTGCTGGCCACACCTCGGATGCCCCCATCTCTTCAGGCATCACCCTCTCTAATCCTCTCACTACTTCTCTCTCCTGGACTGGCCAATCTCTTTTCTCTTGAAACTTCCTGTCCCTTTGTCAAATTCTCTCACTCCCCACCCCTCTCAGGCCTGCCTTGGCCACCCCCTCTCCTCTCCTGTAACACCTGAAGATGTTTCCAGACAAGTCTAGTCAAGGAAAGTCACCTGAACAGGGGACAATCAAGGACAACATTGGTTCTCTCGTTCCAGCCTTGGCTGATTTCTGTAATCACTCCTTCGCTGCTAGCACTTTACACTCTCTTCTCAAGTACTCCCTTGAGCAACCCCTACTAAAAAAGCCTTCTGCCGAACCCTCCATTCCGGGAAACTATCGCCCGATCTCTATCACTGCTTTCACTGGCAAACGTCTGGACAAGTTGGCCATCTCTCAGCTAACCCTCCACAGTGAAACTTGTGGCTGTCTCCATGGCCATCAGTCTGGCTTCAGATCAGCCAGAGGCACGGAAACTGCACTCCAGAGCATGCATGACGATTTGCTCTCTAATCTTGACTCTGGCTCTCCCTCTGTCCTCATTTCCTCAAACCTTCCTCTGCTTTTGACACAGTCAACCACAGCATCCTGAATGCTCGTCTCTGCGAGACCCTTGGCATCACGGATTAGGCTCTGGCTTGGCTGATGACCTTCCTCCTCGACCAACCCTCCAAGATCCAGCTTGGCTCCTTTCTCTCCACCACCTCTCTCCCTCTACATGTGGTGTTCCCCAGGGCTCCATCCTCTCCCCGTGGCTCTTCAACGTCTATCTGGCCCCTTTGGCCCGCCCAATCTCGAACTTTCAGCATTATGCGTATAACATGCAGCCCTCCTTCAGGCTACCCTAGGCCACCACCTCGCTCATCCCGGACTGTCCATCTAACATGCAGTCATGGTGCACCTCGAATGATCTCTGCCTCTATGCCAGCAAGACAGAGATCCTTCACATTGGGAGCCCTGCTCCCGCTTCCCACTCTCACTCTGGCCACCATCCTTGAGCCCTCTGCCCTCACCCTCTGGTGAGTCAAAAAACCTTGGGAGTGATCTTTGATTCCAAACTCTCTTTCTTTCCACACATCACAGACCTTGCCAAGAAGGCCCACTTCCAGCTGTACCGCTTTAAAGGTATTCTCCCTTTTCTCACCTTCCCCCAGAAGCTCAATGTCTCCACAGCTCTGGGTCTATCTAGGATGTACTACTACAACAGCCTCTTTCTCAATCTGTCTACCTCTACTCTTCGCTCTCTTCAAGTCATCCAGAACAGGACCGCAAGACCCATCCATGGCCTCGGGCACAGGGACTGTATCTCTCTGGCCGAGAAAACCCTCCACTGGCTCCCGATGACTGGAAGGATCAACTCCAATACCCTCTACATCGTCCACAAGGCTTTTGGGGGCAGTGGCCCTTACTACCTTCAACTCTCTCTTCCTAAGTACCTTCTTCCTAACTCTGCGCTCGTCTACCTCCAACTCTCTACGGGCGAATCGCTTCTCCAAGCAGAGACTGGGTGTTGGGGAGGGGGGCCGAACTCGCTCCTCTGCAGGTGCCTCCCTCTGGAATGGCCTCCCTGCCCCTCTGCCTTGAGCCGGACCACCTTAAGTTACGGAAACGGCTCAAGACCTACCCTTTCTATTGTTCGTTCCCTCTCCCTCTTCCCAGATAACCTTCCCTTGCTCCTGCTCTCACTGCCGACTCGCCGCCTGTTTGCCCTCGAGTCTTACAGGACACCGTGCGCCCCCCTGACCAGTCCCCCTGCACTTGCCCCTTGGCCCTACTTGCACTGCCTCCTGGCTAACCTTGCACTACCGAGCTGGAATTGCCACTTGAATCCCAGCCTCCCAGCACTTAACTCAAGGCCCTGCTGCTCTGTGTGCACTTCTACTTGTACCCTCTCCGCTTCACTTCTTGTTTGCACAATCTCAATGACACAAGGCCTAGTAAGATTGCTGTCTTGTCCTCCCTCTGTTCCGCCTCCCTTGCCTTGTTCCGCCTTGAAACACTTGTGTATAGGTACATAATAAATCAATTCCGTCTCTGGCCACACCTTAAACACGGTCCCCTATTGTTCATAGCATTTAGGTAACGCTGAAAAGTATTATACTGCAAACGTAAATTATTAGCCATTGGTGGCGAGAGGCAAAACAACCCACACCAATAACGGACCACAAAAACATTATAGCCTTACACATACTCTGTGCTCGGAAACATCTCAGGTCCGACAAGCAAGATGGCATTTATTTTTAGCATGCTTTATCTTCATACTCACATACCAATTAAGGCAAAAATAAAAATAGATGGGGCAGAACAAAAATGGCACAAGTACAAAAGTGTAAAGGATGTACTTTTCTTACTTGTGCCAATGTTCAGGTCATCTTATTTGCAAAGGTGACTTGCACATTTCTTGGGGGCTTTGCAGCAACATTAACGATGTGCTGGTCTGCTCCCCTTGCCGGTAATACAAAACGCTGGGTGCGCATTTCACAGAGACAGAAGTTTAAAACGTCCAGCCATTGTGAAAGGCACAGAAAAAGATATAAATGCATATCTATCCTTGTACGGGAGATAAAAACATAATTGGGACATCAGAGGTTCATACTATCACAAAAATAAATAAATGGGGCATTCTGACCCTGTCCTGCATTGTGCTTTGTGATGGATCCTACGGACTCCTCACCAATTCCCTGCCTAAAGTCTCCTCCCAGTTGGCCAGGGAAAGGCAGATGCGTTCTGACCCTGATCTTGGTGGTGGTGCTCTGCGGAAGGATCACCTGGAAGGAGAAAATGAACCGGGGAGCGGGAGGAATCAATGGGATGAGGCACAGTATTTGTCTTCCTCTAGGGAAGATGGATCCTCAAAAGTATGTAACGGCTTGTTGCAAAACCATCTTGCTGTTCCCCAAGGTACACATACATATAGGGGTGAACTAATCATGCACTCCTATGCCTGGGGAGAAATCAAAACCCTTCTAAACTTCAGGAGAACTGTGAAACTGAAAATCTCCCTAACACCCAAAGAAGCAGTGAAAGGAAAGTTGTAAATGACAACAGCATGAAAGAATGTGCCTTCCCTAGTTCAATCAAAGCTAATGACTAATTCCTATGGTGTTTCTTTAAAGAATGTTATAAGGAACAAACTGGGTTTAATTGTAAAACAGAAATGAGCAAACATAATTTTTCCATTAGGGACTTAGAGTCCCATAGTTCCCTAGGTACTGGAATGAAGAGGAGGGCTGAGGAGGTACAGTGGTGCAGCAGCGATAAGTTAGGGCAGATGACCCATGCCCAAGGGAGACAGAGGCTTAAAAGGCCCCTTCAAGTGCAGGCCATAGAGAGAAGACAAGTTGGCGTTGGTGAAAAGTAGAAAAAGGCAAAAGCAGCATGGTTTGTGCTGGCTGTCCAGGCAGAGGCTGAAAGAGCAAGAAGACGTGAGGACATTTGCTTGGCATATAGCAGCTACCAGTCCTGAGAGAGTCTGTGCCCCAAGAAATCCAAGTGCACAGGCTGCGCTGCAGGAAGCGTGCAGTAGGAAAACGTTCCGCCTTGTGACCTGTGCAGCGTAGGCTTTGCAGAGCAAGGCAGGCAGGACGCTGTCCCAGGTGGCTGGCATGCACCTGAGGACCTCGAGGCTGTCTCCCATGGCTGGTGTGCACCAGAGGGCCTCGGGAGCAAGAGGAGCTCCAATTGGAAGTGGCATACGTGGAGGCAGACTTACCAAAGCAGTTTGCCGGGTCGCGAGGCGCCAGGGCAGCAGAAGTCCTGTGGGCGGCGAGGAGAACAGAGGCGCACTTCCGATTCCGTGAGTTCACAGGTTGTCACTGACCCTGAAGCACTCTGTCCCTACTTGCATGAGAGAAGTAGGCGTTCAAGGAGCGAGCAGCACTCGCGTAGAAGCTTAGTGCAAGGCAGCAGAAGCAGCACTCACGTGGGAATGAAAATGATTTACAATTACTATTGAATACCAGACTATTGTGAAACAGCAGCACTTGCCTACGAGTGGAAGTGAACCCTAAGTTAATTCTGAATACCGAACTGGGTAAAAGCAGCAAAGACATATTATACCAAAGCCAAATGTCTGTAACGTTGAAGGGGTGAGTCTGTGGAAAACCCACCTACCAATGGGGGTGGCTTTGTTAAGAGTTAATATGCATTGTCCAATCCAAGAGAAACTGATACCAATACGAATACAACCTAGCCAATGATTGCCAACAGTAGAAGGGGGCTAATTCAAGGTCTTCAAACTCTGAACCTTGTTGCCCAGATTGTGTACAATAGCTGGTACAAGCTGGGAGACACAGACATTGCCAAAGCCAAGGGAGAGGCAGGAAGAAATCCTATCCTGATCAGTCTTTGGTTGCTTGTGTATTGAGGAAACAAGTGTGGCAAAAAGCCTGCCCTTCCGGGAAAAGGTATCCAGAAGGAGAGGAGCATTATTTGCAGAAGAATATTAATGTGAATCTGGTTTTCCCTGAAAAGTTGTTGAAGGTTTTCAAGCTGTAAATTTGTGAAATGCTTTGAAGCGGTTGTAAATCTCTCATCATTTGGCATTGACCACAAAAGCACTTGTCGTGAAAGCTGTTTGGCAGGGGAGTACACCCGAATGGCAAACCTTTCCTTGCAGGAAAGCAGGCCAGGTGGGAGTTGAAGGAGTGCTAAATAGTGGTCTTGACAGAAATACTGTATGCTGTTAGTAGTGCTGGAGGAAGAGCCGAACAAGTTTGAGTTGACAGAGTGGCAAATCATTCTGACGAAGAAAATCATTGTTGCCGTTGAGGACTTGAGAACTTGTTTAAAGAAGGCAAAGAGACTTCTATCTTCTGTGTTGGAACGTTCTGTTGACACGTGGAAGTTGAATCAGACTGTATTTGGAACTTTGTTACAAATCAGGATTTCCTTGTGTTCTTTTCTTTAACTGTAAAGCAGAAACACGTTTAAACCATGGGAAGGGGAATTCGCTGGGGTTATGAATAAAGATTGTAATCACATTGTGAATTCAATCATTATTGTTTCGAAATGCAGTGTATTGGCGTGTTTATTTGTTGTATTTATAAGTGGGAGTATCAGATATCCTGTGTTAGAGTGTTTCCTTTAGTTTATTTTAGGAAGGGGAAATCCTCATCAGATTTGGGGAAGTGCAGCGTTTGCCCAACCTTTTAGGACAATAAAATGGCATTTGTGGAGAAAACTACACAATGTGGTCCGTCTCACATTTCAGACCCTTGCAGCTTCCCCTGCGAGATTCATCAACAGGCACACGGGAATATGTTTTCTTTTTCTGCTGCATATTTTTGTATGCACTTTACAATGCGCAAAAGGGAGTCAAGCGGGGCATCTGAAGGTGTGCATTTATGATGCACGCATGCAGATGCTATTTGTGGATAGCACACAACTGTATTTGGTGCAAATGAACGATTCGCTAGTGCATCTCATCACTTGCACCAAAAAAAGTTCAGAATTGACTCACATGATTCCCCTCTCTAAATACTATGACCCAAAACAGATATTGGATGAACTGTTCTATGTACTTAACCAAATTGATGAATCACCTTTTCCGTTTGTTCAATCACTGGGTTTCAAAGGTATGTTTCATTCAATTATACATATCCTTGATAGAATTCAAGGACCACAATGACTGTGGGTTTTGGTTTTCATTCTTGCATGTTATATTCTAAATATTTGGGGAAAAAAAGACAGTCGTGTTTATAATTTAATTAATACACAGTTGTTCTTCTCCCTGATGAAGAAGTTTCTAATATAAAATGCCGAAACCGGTTGGTTTTGATTTCTGAAATGGCCAGAGGATGCAAATATGAGAATTTGAAGCCATCTCTCGTGTTTCAACCATCCAATGTCGGTTATTGTTGACTCAGTATATTTTTCAGTTTACAATTGCTTTGATTGCTTGTATAATTTGTTGGTATGAATTGAGTGTGCATATGCAGTGTGACAATTATGGATGAGTTTCCTGTTGATTTTTGTGGGCTGGCTTAATAACTGTGCTAGGTCCCGTAATTTATTCTATTTATTTTTATTTTACAAAGGTTTATTTTTACATAGGTTTTTTCTCTTACTGTTGATAATTGATGCATTCCTTATATTGAATTATTAAAAGAATGTTTTTTTTTATGAATGATCTTCAGATCATTTTTGTGTATAACTATGTACTTAAAGATGCCCATTTCATCGGAGCAAGCATCCTGGGCCAGCCATTATCACACACTGTATGGCAATCATTAGTGAGTAACCTTCATTATATTCTGACATTCCAATAGATAATTAGTCAAGGAGGTCCATACGTAGTCTCTTGAAAGGGTGTCATGATACCAAAACAGACAGTTGTCCTGGTCAACAGAAAATCAGTAATTGCTGCAACAGTTGTTCTGATGGCCTGGGTAAGTGGTGGACATACCAGAATATGTACACAACAGTTCGATAATGCAAGGCTCAGGTAGAAACTGGTGGGAATGCTTCACCCACTGCCTATTCCACCTATACTATGGCATACTGTACCACCCGCCCCCACAGGCCAAATGGGACCCAGTTAGGGGAACGGGATAGTTTACATAGAAATAGCTTAGCATCAATAGGAAATGAATGAAATAATGGAGAGAAATAAAGATGTAGAGGGTTTTATTAAATAGGTTATGAAGAGTGTATGTGCTTTTGCTTGGACACTAGCCTTACAGTACCTGGGTGCCCCACTGAGCGGGATGCACAGAATCTTCTTGGACTAAAGACGATGAGCAGGCCTCCCTTGCCCAAGCACTGTGGATTTGCATGCCATGGGAAATTCGAAGGAGAGAGAACCATTAAAGAAAATAAGAAGAAAATAAATAAAACATTGTAGAAATGGCTTGAGGAGACCAGCAATGGATATGCCGCTTGCTGTGGAGCCAAAGCAATGAGCAGTCCTCAAGGGCCAAAAGACAATAGGAGGCCTCAAATTCCTCCAACACAAGCTTATTACATGCTACCAATCAAACAGAAACCTTAGATCTGGCTCTGTGCAGGAGCCAGAGGAGGACCTTGTGATGCCCACTTTCAATTCTACCAGAGTTGTAGGATTCTCGTTCTCCATCCAAGCTCCCACCCTCCGGGACGCCCTTACACTCAGCATCATATTATGCCAGTCGGGTTCAGAAGGATATATCAAATAGAAGCGCTGTTGCACCCACAGGTTGTGTAGATTGCTTGAGCTTCCAGGTAGTAAGATATGGGTTGTCTGGTAAAGATCATCCTGTCATGCTCCATGTTGCACTTGAAACTGTGGGCACAGCTGCACTTTTACTCAACTTTTACTGCTAAGGTTTCTGTTCGGTTGGTAGCTTGTGTTGGAGGAATTCGAGGCCACCCAGGACACGCGTTCAGCCTCCTAATGTCTTTTGGCCCTGGAGGACTGCAACGGTGACAGAATTACAGGTACTATGGTAAATACAGTGCCCTGTGTTTCCCATTTAAATGGAGCACCAAGTGAGATGCAATTTCCTTAAAACCCAATGCATTCTATTGAGAGCCACAATTTAAAAAGGACAGCATTTTGGTGGAATTTAGAAGCGTTCTTGTAAAATGATGCACCAATATAGAGAATCCTTCGTTCATGCCAGCATAGAATAACACAGCCATAGTTTTGCCATGACATACTATTCTCCAACGAGATTTCATTTGCGCCGGCGAGTCTAGCCATAATTTGTATGCTTGCATAACAAGCACAGAGAATTCTGTCTATTCACAAAATGTCATGCAAAGTGTAACAGCCCATGCTATCCCTTATCCTTAAAATGCATTTGATAAGACTAGCCCAGAGACGAAAGAGAGATACATGTTGAACTGGGAGAAGGACCCGGGGTGCCCCCTGGAGCCAGAGGCATAGAGCAAAATATAGTCAAGACTTCACAAAAGCACCCAGTGTGTTACCAACAGGGAAGGGGGATATAAAATGTGCTTCAGGTATTATATCACACCAGCCCAACTGTACAAAGCGGGCGTAAGCCAATCACCGAACTGCTGGAGAGGCTGCCCGCGGGAGGGATCGCTATTCCATCTTCTATGAGACTGCCCCAAAGCGGCGCACTATTGGAAAGGGGTGCTGAATCATGTCCAAGCAATTACAAGTCTCAATATCCCATGGGACCCCGGAATCATTTTGCTGCGGGACACGGGGGATGGGGATTTACCGATGTCAGGGAATGCAGCCCGCCTGTGCACACACTTGTTAACAGCGGCCAAGGTAGCCATCGCCAGTCTTTGGAAGCACCTTGAGGGTCCCTCTATCCCACTATGGTGGGCCAAGTGTTGTGACATCGTCATAGCGGAAAGGATCGCTGCACTTCACATGGGAAATCTCAATCCCTTTCGAAACACTTGGGCCCCATTCATGGACCATGCAGAACGCTATGCAGCCCTCACGCAAAAGCCTCCAACCGGCCGTTGGCTAGACTGAATCATAAGTCGAGGTACCCTCCCCTACACAGAGCTTTTTCTCTGCCAACCCTGGTTCCACGGTCAAATAACACTATGAATGAAATATGTGATAATTTTATGATTTTCTTAACCTTACAATGAACTATGCCATTTTAAGCTTATGCCAATCCTGATGTCCACCGTTTAATTGTTATTTCTTTTGTTAATAATAAATAAAATATCTATCTTGAAAAATAAAATGCATTTGATAGACCTAGCCCTCCAGATAAGTGGAATATTGGGCCTATTTATGGAGGACATCATGTAAATATGCAACATTAATATTTGTGGCATATTGGCCAATTTACGCATAAAATCATGTAAATACACAACCTTTATATTTGTGTATCATTTACGCAGAGGGCACAACAGTTTCTTGTGAGCGCTCTTTGTCTTTTCTCATATAGTTGGCACTGTAGCTTAACAAAAAGCATTTGCAAGCCTAGTAGGTAGACTCTGCAGCACCACCCCAGTTTACTGATCTGGGTGGGCTGCAGAGAAGGAGCCAAACCTTCATCAGGTTGTGTCAGAGAAGTCCTATAGGTAATTGAAGCATGTAGTACTTTTCAAGCCCTTACACTCCTTTCATCGCCCCCCTTCAAGGCCAATAGAAAACAGCAGTGTTTAAAAAAAATTAAAAATGTAAAAAAAAATAAATAAAAAAAAAAAAAATAAAAAAAAAAACTTAAAACTAAATTATTCTCACAAAGCAAATGAATGTTTTCCCCAAGCCAGTGAAAAGGCCTCTTATTAACCCTTACCTGGCCAATGAGAGATCTGTACATGGGGTGTAAACATTACATTTCAGTAAGAGTAAAAGTAAAGGAGTGTCCTCTACTCCTAGATCCGGAGTGGGCCATTATGCTCCTTTTATTGTTCCAACAGGAGCACTTTTATTGTGAATTAGAAATGTACTTAAAAACATGTGTTCGTGCAATTCAGTTGCACCTCATGTACTTTACCATTTCCATTCAATGAATCAAGGTGTCTATGTAGCACCACGCACAGCAAGCATATCACTCCAAATGCTTCTCCACAACCACGCGCTTCCCATTTCCCGGAGAATGTGGAGTGTCCTCTTCCCAAAGTCTGATGCCCTCCTCGATACACTACGTGCCATAGCCCCCCACAGGTGGCGTGGGCGACTTCGTCCCCAAGAACCAACATCACAAGAACAAAATGTGCCTAAAAATATTAGTTTTGTGACCATACAATGGGCCTCATTACGATAGTGGCGGTAAGGCAACAACGGCGCGGTAGTGCTAACAGCGCCGTTGTTACCATGCCGCCACATTACGAGGTATGGTCGCGGGTGCCGCTCTGCACGCCTGGTCAGACCAGGCGTGCAGAGCGGCACCCCCGAGCAGAACAGGATGGTAGCAACAGTACCGTTATGAACGGTACCGCTGCTACCATCCTCCCTAATCCCATTTGAGCCCACATAGGGCTCAATGGGAATGGGGCCTTACCGGCTCCGGGTCCCGCGCAAAGGAAATTACCGGGCCTGCCGAGGTCAGAATGGCCTGGTAATGCCGCTTTCACGGGACCCGGAGCCGGACCTGAGTGTGGGGGTAGCCATGCCGGTATAAACGGCATGGCTAACTACAACCTCGTAATGAGGCCCAATGTGTGTTTATTTTTAAGTGAACTGGCAAGGGGCCCTGGATATTCTCCAAAAGATACCGGTGGCAGGTTCTGCGATTTCCTGGGTCAATGCATTTATCTGCATCAGGTCCAAATCAAGAGGTATTTTTCCTGGCAATCTACGCGACACTGGAATTATGTTGCATCTGGAATACATTCTCTTGTAAAACAGCAAAAGGAGGAGGGGGTGAGGTTGCATTTAGATGTGTGACAACAGGGTTCAATTCGGGATGCAAGTGATATGCTGTCACTGTTAATTTTGCAATACGTTTATCTGCATGGCAAAGATCCAAACCCTGTGCAGCAACACGGAGCTTTCCATTCCAGAAAACAAAGCACGGAATTCAAATCATATTTTCAGAGCTACGTGGTACATTCCCAAATTGATGACAGCTTAGAAGAAAAACTAGTTCAATTCAGCTGCAGGTTTACTCTGGTATACATAAATGCAGTCTGCACGACTGTCAAAAGGAAGTTGGAAAGCAGGAGATATTTTACAGCCTCTTTTCTAATGTGTTAAATAGGAGAGGTCACGCAGATGTTACATTGCCCCTTGTTTGTTGTCCTGGCTTTTAAGCTCACATTGAAACCTACGGATAAGAGTGTATCTGCCACTTTTACTCCCTAAAAATAGGCAAATACTGCCAAAAAAATAGAGAGTAAAATAATTGCCAACAAAATTAGGAAACTAACACATACCCGGCTTTCATCCACACACTCCATTCATGTGTTTGGACCAGTAGTACACACACTGCCATAGGAAGAAACACTGCTATTAGTATTAATGCTTGTTCTAAAGCGGTATAAAACACATCTTTTAATGTGCATGAATAACTCGGTTCAAAGAAATATTATAAAACATTTCCGTTTTACAGTTAAAACTTATTTTTACTCGCTTATGAAATATTCCCATTGGGAATAGGAATTACAATAATTTTACTCCCAACTTTAAAAAAACAAGTGAGTAAAATACTCAGAATTCTAAATCTTATATGTACCACTGGATAGACCCATGGCCGATGCGGAAAGGCAAGGGTGTTTTAACTTGGGTATGGTGTCCCTTCGCCGACACCCGTTTTTACGACAGGTGTTTTGCCACAGGTGTTTATGATTTTTTTATTGGAATAAAAAAAAAAATAGTAAAATGAAGGGGTGCTTATGGGGGGGAACCCCCCCAAAATATAAAATGTTTTGATTTTATGAAAAAAACTCCTGTGGCAAAACACCAGTCATAAAAACGGGTGTCGGCGAAATTTACATGGAACCTTAACTTGGTGCCCATCATTGGAGAATATTACACCTACAGCCCAAAAACCTGCAACGCTGAAGGCAAACACATTGGACTACATCGAAGCTGTACACACGCATGTATAAATGGAAAGGTGTACACATGGTGCACATACATTTTCTGAAAAGACTGCATACACATGTTTGGAGGAGAGTGCGCACTCACCGAGGGGATCATTTTCCCAATCCCAAACCTGCAGGAGATGGAAGCAATTCATTCTTGCCTACATTTAAATGACCCACACCTCGCCAATACAATCACATCTCCAACCTCATAACCGGGGAGCAAAGTAGAATTAATATGTGCTTATAAAATGTCAATTGTTCAAGTAACCTTTCATCGACACCATACTTGATGCAGGAGAAAGTCACATTTTCAAACGTTTTAAATGGTTCTATGTAAATAGGTAAACACAAAGGCCGATAAGCGGACATGTGATCACAGGAGATATTGTGTTGTTTCGATGTGATCATTGAAGGAGTGCATTTAAAATGCCTAGTATGTTTTAGAGTATAATAGATACCTAGTATCGATTAGGACAATGAATTGTCTTAATTGGAGGTTAGCGAGATGCATGCAGGCAGGCAGGGAGACTTTCGTTTTTACTTATCGTTAATGAATCGATAACATTTGGTATGCATCTGGACACCACCTGTGTCTGAAGTGGATTCCAGTTTTGAGAAATCACGGTCCGTTTTGTAGCCCAAATGTGTGAGGTGGGACCGTATATCAGAGACAAGAGATCAGCCAGGTCACCCTAGTGTGAACTTAGAATGTAAAATGTAAACAAAATACTTTTCACAGATACAAAAGATTGCAGGGAGGCTGTTAATCTCTGCAGGTTATCACAGGACAGGCAGCCAGTAAGGCGCTAAAACACCAACTGAAAAGCTGGTTATCGCTCTTTCTGATCGAAGTGCTAATGCAGACGAAACCGGAGAAAGACGTAACAAGGTGACAACAACGCAGCTGGGCGACAGCACGGGCAGCCTGTAATGTGTGCGCTCCAAAGCGCACATTTAAAGTCTTGAATTGAGGAGCGGGCAACCAGTAAAGGCAGCTTGGAACGTGCACATGGCGTAGGACACATTTCATAGGTTTCTGTGCTGTAAGATTGCCAACACAGGATCAGCTGCTCAGAACCACCTCCTCCCCCCGTCACTGGGTGCAGGGGCGGGGGGATATATAGTCATAGGGGTCAGAGTCTTTCGTTGGAAGATGAGGAGCAGGAAATGGTGGGCCTCACAAAAAAAAAGGAAGAAGCCATATGACCGGGGGTGCCTGAAGAAAGTATGTTTGACGGGCAGCTGCAGCAAAGCGAGACCAACAAACAATGGCCTGCATTGCGCCTACTCACAGAGTCCACCGAGTGTTAAGGGTAGCAACACACCTAGAGCCAGCAAAACGGGAGAAGGAGAGGACTGCTGGGTGAGACAGCGTGGGAGCCAGAGTGATGGAGAAGGGGGAATTGGAAGGATCCACAAATGGAGAATTGGGTTGCGCGGATCAAGGCAGGGGAAGAGGGAAGTGGAGGGGAAGGAAGGGACCCATAAATATAAGACTGGAAACAATAGCCTATACATGTAAATGAAATGACGGTCCGTCAAGCCTGTGCAATTCCCCAATCACCCTGCAAGTTTCACAGCTGAAGCTGTGGTGGCAGGAGGCTGGGGGGCATGCAGCTGTGGTACTCTCTTCGAAGGAATCTTCAGCATGTAAACACCATTGTGGGAGTTTGGAAGGCACTCTAAAAATGTAAATTGGAGGAACCAGATGTTTTATTTCAATTACTTAGAACTGAATGTTTCTGATGGAAAGTTTTAATAACTCCTATATTTGGAGGGTGGTTATTTGAGTGGGGGTTGGTGGGCCATTATCTGTTAATGAATCGGAAGGAGGGGCTGTACGGTACCGCCTAGCCAGCTATCTGACTCAAAGCAGAAGCAGAGAGAGAAAGCCAGGCCACCAGCCGTGTATTCGGCTCAGACTCCCCTCTAATGGAAAGCGAGCACAGGAAATTGCAAGACAAGCAAGCAGCTGGTTTGCTTTTGTAAAACGTTCTCCTCCGCCCCAGGGGACCAAACTGGTTCCTCTTTCTGTCTGACATTTCCCCAGCGGTGCCTCCGAGTTGTGGAGTCACCGTAGAGAGTGTCCTCGGAACCGGATCCAACGGCCTTGCAGAAGGCCTGTCAAAGCTGCCCCCGACCACTTCCAGTGCTGCCAGGGCTTCCGATGCCACCGGCCCTCTGCACGTCCGCAGCCTGTGAAGAAAAGCTTCCTACCATTTACCATCCAAACCAGGGGCACAACCGCACTGAACCTTCAGGGACGGGGGGGATCTCTACCTTCAGAGGCTTTGGGTGGCTGTGGCTAATTTACAGGGCCCCTTCCCGTTCTCCCCACCCCCAAACAAATGCTTGTCGTACCTTGCATCAAATTAGCAGAAAATTAAAGCATTTTTGGTAGCCGGCAGCGTGACCATGCTGCCGCTCTGATGTGGCACCTGGTTGCCTTTGCCATTTGCTAGTTCACAAAGAATGTTCAGCTGCATTGAACCATAAGCACTTGTAATACTCAGTGGTGCACTTTTTGGGAGTATTTTTTGAGGGGTCAATGGGCTGTCAGAAGGGATGCCCTGGGCAATTAACTACAAATTAAGGGACCTAAATGTGTGCCATGCAGAGTAATGTAATGGGCATTTGTATAGCGCCTTTCCCCACTGGTCGGTCTCAACGCACTGTTGGTTGAATGCTCTTGAGGCACTGCAGTCCAGGTATGGGGAATTTGTCAGAGAGAAATAGAATGCATGTGCGTTTAGCCAGTAGGAAGGTTGGTAGGGGTGCCCAAGTCCCTGCTAGTCACCCATGTTGAGCATGTGGGTGGGTGCCCCGTGGATGCAGACAGGTAGCCCAGAGAGTGTGTGAGAAACATTATGTGAGCAGCTAGACCAAATTTTATCATGGGGGAATAGTGTCATCTCCCGTTGCAGGACTTTTCCTCACATCACAAAGCATAAGAGGGCACAAAACGTGGAGAAAACATATTTTTCATTGATATTAACAAACACGACCAACTGATGTTTACAAAGAGAAAAGGTTGTCCCCCGTTGTTTCAGGGTGGTCTGCTGCACGTGGTTTGATAGCATTAGCTACCTCTTAATCATTTCACCTCCCAAAATCTTGGAAAAACTAGTTGCTTCACAACTACTCACCAGTATCATTCAACTCCACCTAAATGACTATCAGTCAGGGTTCCGCCCCAAGTTCAGCATCGAGACAGACGCCATGCATGATGCCCTCCAAATTATGGATAAGGGAGACTCATGCCTCCTGGTACTCCTTGACCAGCTGCATTTGACACCAATGACCACTGAATCCTTCTCGCACTCATTGCCAACAGGATGGGATTCTCTGGCACTGTCCCAATTGGTTTACCTCCTAACTCTCAGGCAGACGCCAGGCTGTCCAGATTAACTTGTTGGGTTCTAACCATCTCCAGGTCTCCTGCGTAGTCCCCCAAGGCTCCATCCGCTCACCAATCCTTATTAACCTTTACATGGAGCCTCTAGGCACTCTCCTCAAAGATCCCAATATCGCCATCCATCAATAAGCAGTCGTTCCTCAGTTGTAAATGAAAGTAAATAGCGCGCAGGACACAATTAGTTTCTGCGATTACCTAGCCATCAACCAGACCGGGATGTTGACTGCCTACCTCAAGCTAAACCCATCCAAGTCTAAATTTGTTTGCCCGCTAAAAAACAACTTATCCAACAATGACTCAGTGATATGCGCCTAGAAGGATTTGATCCACAACTCTCCAACTCAGTAAAATCCTTAATCTTCACCATTGACAGCAGCAGGTCCTTCCAGAAACACATAGCCAAGAAGGCCCAAATAGCCTGGCTCAGAATCTCTACCTCGAAAAAAAATCATCCTGCCACGAGACTTGCGGAGAGTAGTGCAGGCCCTGGTGGTCTCACACTTCGATGTGGGGAAATGCTCTCCTGAAGAACTCCCAGCTGTTCACTTGGCTCCCCTAAAAGCAGTCCACCACGCTGCTGCATGTCTTATTATGGGTGCACAGAAATGTTACCAAATCACAGCCATCCTACGCAAACCTCATTGGCTTCCACTCCAAACTAGGATCCTGTTCAAGATTGCATGCATCATCTACAAAGGCTTCACGAGTAGTACACCAACGTACCTGGTGGCTAAGCTGCATAAATCTGTGGCACACACTCCTGACGCAGCAAATCGACCAACCAGCTTGAATCACAACTCGTCTGCAAAGAAAGGCCCCGCAAACAACCCTTCTCTTGAAATGCACCCACCCCCTAGAACCCTTTCCCGGTGTCAGCTTGGAATGCCACCAGAACTCTCCAATTTCCCAAGTCTCAAAACATGGCTCTTTCAACAACACCTGACCAAGGACTAATTCTAATGGACGCACATACCACAGAGCACTGCACTAAAGTTAAAAGATGCCAGTCCAAAGGCTGGCTACCCACACTGTGAACTGTGCTACGCTGCTCTCGAGCTAGGTCTGCGCTTTAAATAATAAAATAAGAACCATCACAGACAGTATATGTCTACACAACTCCACCAGTGAAACAACACAGGTTAACACAATGGAATGTATTATACTTTCAGCATTTAAAGACACACAATAAAAATAATGTACAAGAATGTCGCTTGACTATAGTGATTGTCACACATTTCCAGCTTGCTACAATGCATGATAAGAAAATGTGAATATTCATATACAAACAGCCCCTTTTTGCATGTCAAACTAATAAACATCTAGAATATAAAATAAAACTTTAAGGAAGCCTTATGTTGCGACACATTAACATTGTCTTGCAGCACATCCTCATACACCATTTATCATCTGCATCCTCTTCTGCTCATGACAGCTTTGTTGGTGATCAAGGTTCCCGCCAGCAACTACAAAGGGGAGACGAGGGGGGCTGCTAAAGTCCAATTATCCCAAACGTGTTACACGCCTGTTCCACAATAGTGCATCAATCACAACGTATGGTTGCAGTGAAAATGCCACCGGCTAGGGGTACTCAATGATACACACCCTGTGTTAGGAGAATGTCCTGATGCTGTGAAGAGAGGAGGTCCCAAATAAAGCCTGCACTCCATAAAGCCTGCACTCCAATCGCCCATTTTGAAGTACCAGGAACGTTCACGCCAAAATATGTGATGTATGATGAGCAAATAAACCAGCAGAGAGCCGCACTAGGGCTCTGCCCAGTACCCATCAGAAGAGCAACACCTATTGAAGAACCAATACCCAGAAAACCATGGGCAGTAAGGTATCCATTGAGAAAGCCCTACCAGCAAATGAGACGAAATGAAGATTGCCTAAGTATCGTCCTGGAATAAGCCAAAAAGGCCTTAATGGAAGACGGATGGTGACGTCATGAAGGCCCGGACGGGCTCGCATATAGAATATATGACGACCCAAGGATGACACAAAGAGACGAAACGCCATGAATAAGGATATCGTGAACCTAGAAGAAGAAAACGATGTTGAAATACAAAGAAGCTTAAACTGTAAGCAGGATGAAGATGTTCGACCAGCTAACGCCTGGACATATGCTTGAAACCGCAAGAAAGCTAAGAAAACAGTGCGGCTTGCTATGCTTAGTAGAAGAATAGAGCGGCAAGCGCCATTATACATAATCTACCTCAAAACAAAGCACAATATTATATGTGTGAGTCCACTTTGCACTAAAAGCAGAACCAAATCAGGTTACTAGAGGCCAAACCAGAAAGATTCATATTCTAGCAAAATGAGAAGAGACGTCTGAATCGAAACTCAGCAGATGCAGCTGTGCCAGGAGAGCCAAGGTCAGACCAATAAAAGAAACGAACAGTAGCTATGCATAATTGGAATTAAGAACAGAATAGCCTGTCTTTGGAAGGTCGAGATAAGGAGGCGTAGGCAGGTGGCAAGCTGAATAAGAAATTAAATATACAAACAGAGAAACTAGGCAAATTCACAGTGTGGATAGCACGTGACCAGCCGAGCGAGAAGGAGCACGGGTTCACACCTACTACATCCCAATGAACCAAATAATCTAGGGTCCTATAGATAGTAGAACCAATGGGACGTCATACTTTTAGTGACGTCTATAGTAGTCATATTTGAAGGAAGGGCTTAGAGACGCCCACCTGACAGTGTTTATCCAATTCCCTAACTCCGTTACCATATACAGATAAAGCACCTATATTAAAGTTACCTTTTCCTAACCAATAGAAATGCTTATTTACTTTTGAGTGTTACACGTTTATGACAGTTTTGAGTATAAATGTTATTGTTTGTATGAAGTTAGTTGGAGTTGAAGCGAGACGGACTATCGCATCACTGCTGATTGCCATGACTCTCCGTTTTTTGTACTTGTCATTAAACGGACTCCCTTTGCCAAACCATTGAGTTGTCCTTATTGATTGGTGTTGGAATAATAAATCTAAACCCCCATCCATCTCAGGGTGCAGCTATCTGATCTTAAAAGTACTTTTGGAGCAAACCACGACTCTATGGGCCGGCCGGGGGTCTCCTCATTACAAAACGACTACTGCTCTGCAAGAGTACAACGGCGTATAGTGAATACAATTCCTACTGAGCACCGTTCTACTTCTGAACCAGCAGTGATCCCAATCAGAAAGGTGAAACAGGCACAGCCGGACAGGTATCCCAAGGCTATATTCTTCTGGCAGGTGAGAGCTGGTACAGAAGCAGATCACGCAATAGTATCATATCATGGTACCAAAATAAAAGAATGCCCAACCACGGCTTACAGAAATAGAATCTATAAATTAAACTAACAAAAATACACACAATAATAACACTAATGGCCACCATCATAATTTGATTATTAAAAACAAACACACATTCAACTCAATAAACACTGAAACAAACATTACACATTGTACATTTAAATTCCTAAAACCTCACTCAATGCAGCTCTATAATCCCATCAATATTAAGAAATACATGTACTTCCTTAAAAATAAACAATTTATTAAAGTAGAAATTCAAGGTAAAATGTATGTTAATGACATATTTATGCAGTAATGAGATTCTCCTTGCGATCAGAAATGCACAACTTCCTCAGCTTCAATGCCTGTCAAATTAAAGAATTAAGAGCCCATGAAATACATTAAACTTGTACCACTAAATAATAGAACAGTTCCATCCTGAACGAATAAAACCCCCTGGATTTTAAAACAAGAACTAAAGTTCCTTTACGAACTGCAGTGTAAAGACCCACCATTTTAGTATCCATTTGGCATACAGGGCAGGTTTGAGAATCAATTCCTAACCCATGGCATTTCCCAGTTAGAGAGAAAATTCAACCATAGGGGGAACGAGGTATAACTGTTGAGATGCACCTAGGCCCTACTCAAGGTACGACTGCAATTTTCTATGCAACATAATTACGTGGCGAGCTCTGTTAATAGATTTGCCCATTTCTGCCATTTCCCTTGGTCCTGGATATTGGTTAAAAAGAAGGCCTAAGCCTTTTGATCTAGTGACCCACTAACACTAATGAAAACAAGGGGCAGTCTGGGTTTGTAAACAGGCATGCTCGGGGGATGATTCCAGTAGCAGCTATCAAAGGTTATCGAAAAGGTCTTGAAAGAGGCAAAGAATGGTGACTTGCTGGTGCGCATGTCTTCCTATTCCTCCCGTGTGCTGTATACTTCGAGTTGGTGATGTCAGAGTGAATGAGGTCATGAAGGGAATGTGTGTTTATGAAGGTGAGAATGCCCTGAGCCAGGTGTTCGACTAAATGTATGCGACCCGGGTGGTGGCACCAAGGGGACCTCCTCTTTTGTATTATGGACTTGCTGGATGAACTTAATAAAAGGAACTCACAGAATTTCCCTACAGCTCTAGCAGTCTTTAAATACAACACCTACAAGTCACAAAGGCATTTTAAGGCATGTAAGGGGAAAGAACCAGTTCAGATATCTTCAAGCTCACGTCTCCAGGGTTCAGTGTAGAAACAGACGTTCGTGTGCTTTACTGCAGCCAAGGTAGTAGAATATTGCTTCCCAATAATGGGTCGGAGTTGACACTATGCGAGGAGAGGGCAACCAGTGGATCAAGACAGCATTCAAAACTGGTCGAGTCGATGGCTTCCAGCAGTTCAAGTCAACGGTCGAGTCAGCATCGAGATGATGCTTCCATTGGGTCGAATCAATGGGTTCCAGAGGGTCTAGTCAGTATTTGAGTCAGGTCTAGACAAGACGAGGCCTCCATTGGATTGAGCCGGGAAGTCCGTGGCTTCCACAGGGTGCTGTAGCGGCTTGAAGTGAGTCGAGCACAGTTGAGCCAGCCTGTAATGTGTCTCAACGCAGGAGAGGGGGTCTGGGCTGCCAAGTTTCTGGGAGATCCAATCCAGGGACTCCAGGTCAGAGGGGAGTCCATGTTTCTGAACTTGCATGGCAGGAAACTTTGCAGAGAGCAACTGGAGGGTTTCTGCATCTCCAGCGAGCAAGACCCCAGGTCCAGTGTTCAGGCAGCAGATGGGTTCTGCAGCATTCCCCCAAAATATTCCCTTGGGATAGTTAGGGAAGTAGACCTTGAAGCAGACTGTGATATCGGCATAGTTAAAGGTAAAGGCTTTTTTTTAACCTGAGTCCAAAGAGGAATCAACTAAGAGGAGGGTCTCCCCTTTTATATAGGCGAATTCCACAGTAGACCAAGCCTGCTAAGGGTCCAATGCAGTCTGTTGTAACAAGTGTTTGCATCCGGATGTCATACCCACGGGGCCCTAGCAAAATCGAAGTAGATGGGACCCCTCTGTGGACTGATGCTCTTTTCCTGGGCTACTCCAACTCCACCCCTTCCTCAATCTGCAAATATCAAAATGTCTCCAGCAATCAGCACCCTGGGGAGAGGTGGCATTGTAATAAGAGAACTGTCTTTAAAGCGTCAGTTGCCAGCTGAACCCCCAGGGAATGTTCCTAACTCTTGGGAGGATGCATCAAGTCTTCTCAAGGGATCACAAAGAGGGCTTTCTGGGTGGGAGCCATGTTTTGGGAACAGGCTGCCCAGACAGCATAAAACACACCAGGTGCTGTCATGAACAAGTCACTGGCCACCAAGCAAACAAAATTACATCAATTGCTTGTGGTCATATTTATTTTTTCACATTTATATAGTGCACTAAACCCTGAGGCATCAAGGTGCTGATTACAGATTACATGGAAGTGTTGCAATGCAATTGGATTAGACTGTTTATAGAAAGGTAGGGACAATCTTGGTTCTGGGCTCGGTTGAGGTTATGTCCTGGGAGAACAAAAGAGTTTTGAGCTGCTTGTGGAAGGCTCAGTAAAATTGTTCCGCTCAATTCATGAGGCAGGGTGCTCCAATTCTTGGCAGCGATGACAAGAAAATTCAGGCCACCTGCTCTCTTGAGCCTGAATCTTGGAACCGACAGGCGATGAGTGCAGGGAGTACAAGCAGGTCTGCTAGTGTGCGTTTTGGTTGCTTTACTTAAGATGTATTTAGGCACAGTGTTCGTGAGACGTGTGTGTAATGGCAAGGATTTTGAATATGATCTGCTCACGTACAGGAAGCCAGTGCACCTTCGTTCCGGCAGTGGTGATGTGCTCACATCTCGGAATGTTGAGAACAGCTCAGAGGGCATTGTATTGTAGGACCCGTAACTTGTTGATGTTAGGGGCAGAGGATCCTGCAAACGGAACAGAAGAGAAGCCCAATCTGGACCCTGCGAGTACCCTGGTGATGGTCAGGAAATTGTCGGGGGAGGGAAGCGGCCTGCAGGCATTAATTAACTTTGTGGTTGATGAGGCGATTGCATTGACTTGCATGGATAGCGAGAGGGTGGAATCTAGGCAAACGCCTTGTGTCTTGACATCCCTGGAGATTGGGATGGAGTGGCCGTCAATGACAAAGGATTTGTACGCAGCCTCTAGTTTGTTTAGGGGGGATTGAGATCCCATCAGTAGGATCTCAGTTCCCTCATCACTGAGGCATAGCACGAGGGTGGCCATCCAGGTTGGAATAGTTTGGTAGACTATGTGCAGTGTCTGTGGCATTGCTGCCAGATGATGGTAGAAGGAGCAGAGTGTCTGCTTATTTGCTTAATCCCAGCAGGCACCATGTCAAAACCCAGCATGGCTTATATTTAGTTTTTACAAATTGACATCATCTGGTTGTGTGCCCCAGAGGTGCTTAAAATTAAAAAGTCACCCATGCCTGTTGGAACTTTGGGTTATCCCGCCAACACTGCAAGCACTTCCCACCGCCAGCATCCACTGGGACCTATGCTATGGCACTTCCATACCCCACTAGCAAAGGTCGAGGGCTTCAGCAATCCCGCGAGACGGTCCTCAGTACCACGAGTCCATGGAAATGCCAATGGTGTGCTCCAGAAACCCCACACAACAAAAAGTACACATGAGTAATACACAAAGTGCTCATGCACAGATAAACACAAACATACAGGGCAAGACACGAAACATGCCGAGAAAACTCCAAAACGATGCAGCAATACCACGAGCCATGCAGAGGTGAACATCTGCTTACCTGCCGCCCAGCTGCAAGACCCTGCCCGGGTTCTTCTCGCCGTAAGACTAGGGTGTGTACTCAGAAAGGCACGCTAGCATGCACGCGGCGAACCTACTGATTGTCATCATCACGATCATGCACAGAAACACAAACCATACTTCAGTGTTACAGAAAACAATCGCAAGGTTTATGACCCGTTTCTAGGAAACAGGAAGCAAAAATAACCGCAGCAAGAGCCAAATCGGAGCAGAAATGATTTTAGAGACATGTCGAAAAACAAAATAACAAATGGCAAGTACAGTACAATGCGTAGCTAAAACAGGATTCCAAAATCAAATCGGTGCCATGGGGCTCTTTTCCCCACCTGAAATCGGCGCCTCCCGTGCAGACAGAGTAGGCCGAGATGGCGGCCTAGCTTGGGTTCGACTGTGTGCATCACTGAGGGAGGGGAGCAGTGCACTGGCGTAACAGGGGCTCCCTCAGCCGCCGCGGTGTGGGGGGCCCCGCCAGTACATGTCCTGGGTTGGGGCCCCACTGGACGAAAAAAAAAATGTATCTTTTTTTTAAAAAAAGATCTTTTTTTTCCTTTTTGAATTTACTCTGCATTCATAAAGAAATTATTTCTATAACAGAAATTATTTCTTTATGAAGGCAGAGTGACTACAAAAAGAAACATTCTTCTTGAAGTCCAAGGGCACAGACCTCCCCATGGCATGGAAGACCCTAGGCTGGAGGCCTCCATGTCATAGGGTGGGGGGAGCCCTATGACTTCAAAAATAAACTATTTATTTTTTAAGTCACTCTGCCTTCAAAGAAATTATTTCCGTTATGGTTCGGTCCTTAACGGAAATCATTTCTTTATGAAGTCAGAGTGACTTCAAAAAGAAACAATGGGCTTCATTACGGGTTTGGCAGTAACCGTGCCGGTGCTACCGGCAGGTTGCCGCCAGGCCCGTAATGATTTACTGTTGCCCGACTTCCCGGTAACACCGGGGGGGATTACAACCCCAGCAATCCGGGAAGTAAGATCCGCCAAATGGTAAATCCCCATTTCCATCAGACTCTATGGAAATGGGGACCACAGAAGTACCGGCACTGTTAAAAACGGTGTCGGTGCTTCTGTGAAAACTCTGCGGGTGGGTGCCGTTCTGCCCAGCAGGTCTGACCTGCCAGGCGGGACTGCAACCGCCCGCAGAGCTGTATTATGCCGGTCTGGAAACAATGGTGCCGGTAAACTTTCCGGCACCGTTGTTTCCAGACCGGCATAGTTGTAATGAGGCCCAATTTCTGTTTTAAGTATTAGGGCTCCCCCCAACCCCATGGCGTGTGCGTGTGTGAGTGTATGGTGAAAGGGTGCACACTTAAATGTATGGATGGCTGGGTGTGCGTATCTGGTGAATGGTGTGTGTGCTTGCGTTCAGGGGTGCAACAAAACCTACATTTCGGGGGCTAACCCTTCAAATGTTGGGAGAGGCGCCAACTTCATTGGCGGTGGGGGAGGGGCAAACTTATTTGTTTGTGGGCATCTAATTTATGTATGCATTTTAATGAGACTATAGTAGTGCAGCTTCAATGTAGCAGTTAACGCTCTCCTTTAAGGTTGAAAGCACCCACTTATGGACTGCTGTTCCCTCTCTACCCTTCCAATCACTCCCCTGGCATGCAATTATTAAACCCACATCACGATTTCAATTGCCTAAAAAATGTGGCACTTGAATGCAGGTACTAAGAGTGAAATGCTATGTGTTAGTAATTGCTGGGCTCTTGTTAACAGTAAAACCCAGGTGCCATTTAACATCTGTGTCCTATCCTGTCTGGCAACTGCTCTGAGGGTCAGTCAGGTCGAGTCAACAGAGCCCAAAATTTCAGCAGGGGGGAGGGGGTAGGTGGAGTGCTGCATCCCAGTCAACTCACTGGTGTTGCACCAATACTTGCGTTTAATGCCTTGATTACTCATTACTCCTAGCCCTATTCTTCCTCAACCCAGTGTGTATGAGACAGTACTTGTGTATAACGCACTCTGCCTCATACACAAGTACTTAGATGAGGTAGAGGTACATGGAGGTAATGCCTGACTTAGCTACCTGTAATCTTCATTACTCCTAGTCCCACTCTACCTCATCCCAGTACTTACTTATGAGGCAAAGAACCTCATAAGTAAGCTCTGGGACAAGGAAGAGGGATGTGAAGGTAATTCTGGGCCCAGGAGCTGATTTTGGAGGTTGAGGTAGGGTTGGGAGGGAGAGGGGATTTGTGGGGGGGCAGGATTGTGTAACAAATCATAATGGCTGTCCATGTGCAGGCTAAGCAGGCATTGTATGTGGTATTAGTGGCTAGAGAGGCATTTTGGTGCAGCCAGTCTAGCCATTCCTCAGTTTGGTATGACTTTTTTTTTTAACTGGGCATTTCTGATAAAGCAGTCCTGCTAAGTGAATTACCTGGCTAGGCTGCCATTTGTGTGCTGCCAGTCTAGCCATTTCTTACTGCAGCATTGTATATTTTTCTGGGCTTCTTTGATCAAATTATATGATATAATTCATTTATAACGTGCCTGTACACAAGTGTTTCTAGGCGCGACAAGACAAGTGAGGGAAGATAGAGGGAGGACAAGACAAACAATCTTACTAGGCCTTGTGTCATTCAGATTGTGGAAGTGCGAGAACAAGAAGTGCAAGGGGAAAGGGAGGGGGTAAGTGCAAGGGAGAGGGGAGTGAAAAACAGGCAGCAATCTTCTGAGTAAGTACAGCCAGGGCAGCGGGGCTCTGGGTATTGCAAGGAGAACAAGGGGCTGTAGGGCTACAGATACAGTCCCTAAGTGCGTGGTAGGCCCAGAGGCATGCAAGGTTGACTGATCAAGAAAGAGTCTGGACTCAGTGAGACTCTGAGGGTAGCCAAGCAACCAGTCGGTACAGCAGACAGGTAGGTCAGGTAGGCCAGGGCCAGTAGGGGAGCGAGAGAGTGAAAGCAGAGGAGAAGAGGAATGTTTTGAGCTACTTCCGGAACTTCAGGTGGTCCGGCTCAAGTTTGAGAGGGGCAGGGAGGCTATTCCAGAGGGAGGCACCTGCAGAGGAGAGAGATCTACCCCCACTCTCTGCCTGGAGAAGCGTCTAACCCTTAGAGAGAGTTGTAGTTAGCTGAGCGAAGGGCTCGAGAAGGAAGATATTTTGGAAAAGAGTGTTGGATGTAGTGCGGGCCCCAGGCCCAGAAAGCCTTGTGGACAAGGCAAAGGGTCTTGAACTTGAACCTTGCAGCAAGTGGGAGCCAATGGAGAGATTTCAGTGCTGGAGAGGTACGATCCCTGGGCTTGAGGCCAAGGAAAAGTCTCGCAGTCCTGTTCTGGATTAGTTGCAGAGCGTGGACAGTAGAGGAAGGCAGATTGAGAAAGTGGCTGTTGCTGTAGTCCAGCCTAAAGAGAACCAGGGATCTGGAGACTGTGAGCTTCTGGGGGAAAGTGAGAAAGGGAAGAGTCCCTTTGAGGAGGATCAGCTGGTAGTGGGACTTCTTGGCGACGTCCGAGATGTGAGGAGAGAAAGAGAGAGTAGAGTCAAAGATGACACCAATGTTGTTTGCCTCGCAGGAAGGTGAAGGAAGAGGGCCCAAGGTGGGCGGCCAGAGTTGAGAGAGGGAAAGCAGGTGCAGGAGTCCAAATGAAAAGGATCTCCAGCTTATTGACATTAAGGCGGAGATTGTTGGAAGCACAACAATCATGAATCGTGGACAGACAGTCAGGAATGAGCGAGAGAGGAGAGGAGTCTGGAGGGGAGACTGAAGGAAAGCTGAGTGTCATCCGCATAACACTGAAAGT
Organism: Ambystoma mexicanum; assembly: GCF_040938575.1. NCBI lineage: Eukaryota > Metazoa > Chordata > Amphibia > Caudata > Ambystomatidae > Ambystoma > Ambystoma mexicanum. The sequence continues at coordinate 667,364,246 of NC_090923.1, forward strand.
TAGAAGAGAAGGTAGAGATCAGGTGGGCCAAGTAGAGGTTGAAAAACCAGGGTGAGAGGATGGAGAGGAGAGAAAGAAACCAAATTGGACCTGGGAGGGGGTGTCCAAGAGGAAGGAGGTCAGTCACTCAAGGGACTGATCCGTGATGCCCAGGTTCTCATGGAGTCGATTGATCAGGATGCCGTGGTTGACCGTGTCGAAAGCAGAGGAAAGAGCAAGGAGGATGAAGACAGAAGGAATGCAGGAAGCAAGGTTAGTGAGCAGATCCTCACAGGTGTTCAAGAGAGCGGTTTCCGTGACTCTAGCAGCTCTGAAACCAGACTGAATGTCATGGAGACAAACAACAGATTCCGTGTGGAGAGTAAGCTGGGAGATGGCCAGCTTTTCTAACAGTTTGCACAGGAAAGGGGTGATGGAGATTGGGCAATAGTCTTCCAGGCAGGCAGGATCGGCAGACGGCTTCTTGAGGAGTGGGTGCATAAGGGAGTGCTTAAGGGTAGAGGGGAACGTTTCAGTGGCGAAAGAGTAATTACAGAAATCAGCCAAGGCTGGAGTAAGGGTGTCAATATGGTCCTTGATGGTTCTGGAGGAGCAGAGGAGCACCTGTTTGGATGACACTTTTATAGATCAGACTTGTCTAGAAACCTTGTCAGAGAGAAAGAGGAGAAAGGAGGAAGAGAGGTAGAGATGGCCTAAGGGGGTCCGAGAGAGAAAGAGGGAGATTAAGAGGAGATGGAGGACAGGATGTCCTGAGTTTTAGCGGAGAAGTGAGATGACAGAGCCATACAGAGGTCCTGGAAGGGAACAGGAGAGGTAAACACTGCAATAGGATTGACCAGTTCCTTGCAGAGTTTGGCTGTTTTGTTAGAGGCCACGGGCTTGAATGTGTGTTCTCTTCTTGATGAGTGTAATTGCTACGATTGGCATTTTGGTGCAACTAGTCTAGGTATGTCTAAATGTGGCCTGGCAAGCTTTACTGTAACATTATTACATGTCTACACTGGTCTACATTGTGCAGCCAGTTGGACATGTTTTCATTGTGGTATGGCATTTTTAATAGCAAAGCATTAATGTTTCTGTACACTGTTAGTGACTTGCATCTATTGGATTGGTGTTATCCTACAAAACAATTGCAAACACTCTGGCTTTTTAGCCAATTTTTCTCAGAAAGTGTGCTGTATATTGCATTAAAACACATATATATATATATATATATATATATCTTTCTCCTAGTGCAGTGTGCGGCATATCCCTTCAACAGCACGTTTGCACGTATTGCGCAAGCATGATAATCTATGCCGGCCCAGAGTGAGGCACGACCAGTGATTTGTTGCCGAGTTGGGGGGGGGGCTCAGCATGGCTCATAGGGGGGCCCCCACATGTTGTGTTACGCCACTGGAGCAGTGGGTCAGAGTTAACTCTGTATCGGGAACTTCCCACTCTGCCTGAACAATGCCTAGGTTGCAGAACTCTGTATATGGGTTGCAAGGAACCAACTCCCTGCTTAATATACAGAAGCGGGGTTACAGCCGGTCAAGTGGCACAGCGAGTAGAGCGCTCGCTTTGACATCGGTGCAGAGTCTGCTAACACAGGTTTGAATCCCGGTGGGGCCAAACTCAGCCTTTCATCCTTCTGAGGTCGATAAATGAGCACCACACACCGTGGGCAATAATAAGCACTGCTCAGATATCTGAGGGTTTGTAGCGCTATATAAATGCCAAATTATTTTTATAATTACATTCAAATGTTGGGAGAATAGCCACGTACAGAGACTGTGGGGGCGGGGCAAACTCACGTGTGTGGAGGCATCCAACTTCTTTACACATTGTAAAGCGACTTTTCTGGTGAAGCGTCAATGTTAAAAGCAGTTCAGTCTCTCCCTCACGTCTGAAACCAGACACTATGGGCGGCTATGGGCATGACCTTTGCGCTGCTCCATTCCACCACACCCTTCCAAGCACTCCCTGACATGCAATTTTGACCCCATCATGATTTCAATTCCCAAAATGTATGCATGCGAATGCAGTTGCTAACAATAAAACTAGAGCGTGGGAGCCCCTCTACTGACAACGAACATGGGTCAAATACCCCATTCTATGGAATTGCTTCCATTCAGGAGGGTCTACAACAGAGCCGGTCTTAGGGCAGGTCGGGCCGGGTGACTGCCCGGGGCGCCATTAGCCCCCAGGGCGCCAGCTCGGGGAGCCTTTCAAAGGCTACCCTGAGCTGGCGTGGTTGGAGAAGTGTAATTTTTAAATGAAATGCGCTCGCGGGAGCATTTAACAATAGGGTGCCAACACCCTATTGAGATAATTACCAACCTGCTCCGGTGCAGGAGTGGGGCGATACTCATCTTAATTTGTTAAATGTGTCGGCTCTTTTAATTTTAAAATGACATTTCTTCCACCACAAAAAGAGATATTCGGCACCTACCCCACCCCCCAATTTACCAGGGGTGCGGCGGGAGGCGCCAAATTGTTATTTTTCTGCCCGGGGCGCTGCTGCCACTAAGCAGCGGCACTGGTCTACAACCATGCTTTGGCTTACTGCACTCTTCACAGAGGAGAAACATCCCTTTGCAAATCAGATTTGTCCCACCCACCTGGGCAGTCCAGCACCAAAATGCTAGGCACTTCTCCTCTGAACACGAGTACTATCAGCAACGGCAGGCACGTATCTGCCTTGTTGGGGCTCCCGAGTGAGGTGAAGCCGAGCCTCTCTAAGGAACAGTGAACAAGGGGGCCATGTCTCGATTACCCTGGGTTACTTAGGGTGAAAGCCAAAGTTCTACAGATTAAACAAGAGTGTGGAAGCCCCTCTACTGAGAGTGAACATGGGTGGGTGGGATCAGACTGATATGCAAATGGTTGTTTCCCCTCTGTGTGCAACCTGTGACTCTCTGGATGTTTTGGACTAAGAATCCCATAATCCCTCACTATGGACCATGCTCTCCATGGATGATGGGAGATGTAGTCCAAACCAGCTATTCAGCTTCTGCTTCCAGCCTGTGAGTGCACAGTGAGCTTGAAACCACCCGCTACCAAGAGCTTCTTTTGCCTCCCCAGGCCAACTAGTACCATACCAATTTGCATGCGTCACGTTCACTGAGTTTTTGAGAAGGTTAATAAAAAGAATAAAAAGGAACCATTTAAATGTAATGGATCACACATAATGGGAGAAAAGTTTGTTTGCCTCTCCCACGTTAAGTTAAATTGGGGTGCACTTGGTACTCATTCCTAGTTTCACAGGGGAACCTCCAACCTATTGGGTGATGTCAACACCAAGAAGCTGATTTGAGGTCCTTCTCATCGAATCCTATAAAACCCAGTACAGTGAGTAAGAAAGGCCTTGCTCCCTTCAGATATCCCGCCAGGATATCACCCCTCCCCAACAGCCATCGCCATGGCAATACCTACCAAACAGCAGCCAATCAAAATGCAGTCTCGATTTATTATGCATAAAATATTCTGGTAACGGTAGTATACATGCAGGTTCCAAGATTAACAACCAACACATATAATCACCAAGAATAAGAAGGCTACAGTCAATACTATATGGAAGCAAGAGTATAGATAAAGGGTGCACCATTTCTAATTACTAGCAGCATTTATAATCTTTGCTTGGAGGTTGCATGAGATATATACATTTTTTAAATATATTTATTGTCTTATGTTTTGTATCAAATTTTTCACAGGTGAAAATGAAAAAGATTTCAATTAAACAATGCATGTATATAAAAAAACGTTTCATACAAGTAAAAATGAGTCTAGCACAAATATGGAAAAATCATATGTCGTTTCTATTCATTAAAACATGGTCTATGCAATTGTCACTATACAAAGAGATACCTGCTTCCCACTCGTTGTTCTACAGATCTCTAGACTCCATATTTTTTTAAAAAGGTCTAAAAAAAAAAAAATAAAAAGCAGCAGCACATGAAAAGGTGCTCTAGAGTTTCATGTGTCGATTCCTGACAACAGTATCTACAGACCGTGGGAAATTCCCAGGCCTTGGAGCTAATATTACTCATTCCGCACGTTGGAACAAAGTCGAGTCTAAGCCTTGGGAATTAGAGCTCCAATTTTTATTAGGATAATTCCCGAGATACTTCGCTACAAACCCCAGACTTTTCTATATATGTGAGAAACAAAATAACTCGTATTGCATTGTTGCCTCCCTTGCATCGATCCGCGAGATATGCAAAATCTCATTTCAAGGCTATGGTGGGCTAAAGATTTGGCACGCTTTAGTTTAGGCTACTGTACCATCCAATGGTATCTGCCTGGGTTGCAGGGGGAAGCAAGTGTCAGGGAATGGAGGGAATCACAAAGTGGGAGTCCCTGTGTTCCCATGATGCAGATGGCTCGTGGAGATGGAAGGCCACTCACAGTGCTGCAGGCTGAAAGCATCCCAAAAAGGGACTTGGAAATGAAGATTAGCAAATACAGTTCTTATGTGCTCTCTCAGACCCAAGCACGGGTGCGAGGTACTGGGAGCAAATATTTGCAGCTATGTGTAAAGTGGGTTGTAGGTGGCCTGATCACTGTGGTGCATTCAGCGTTGTCTCAAAATACTACAGTAGGGACCACCACCGCTCTACATCAGCTAAACCCATGGCACTGCAGGTTGCTGCACTTAGGAGAATTTCCCTCCATAACTTAAACCTAAAGGTCTTTGAGCCAGGGGTTGGTTTCGCCCTGGTCAGATACACTCACGCTGAGGCCATAGTGGATCAAAGATATGTCAAGAACACCCACCCATTTTTCCCCTCATCGCACAGTCCTAGATTGCAGAGGCATAGATAGAGTAGGGTCTGAGCAGACCAGACCCAGCCAAAATCTGTAAATGCCCACTCAGCTGTGCTGTGTTGGCATTTACAGATGTTCCTGTCACTGGTGGGCTTAACTGCCTTAGCTTCAGGCCCCACTTGTTAGACAATCCTGTCTGCGACAGTGCCCTATTGATTAATTCTGATATTTGGCACGGAGCCAAACTGTTCTCATTTCTGATGGGTTGCACGCGAAAGTTGTTGGAGTTGGAATGCAGGGAGTGAGGCAAACTCTCCTGTGAGTGGTACTGAATATCTGCGTGCACAGGCTGCATGCAAGCCAGCATGCCCCATTCCATTAGAAAGATGCTTTTCCAGTCCCTTTTTTTTTCCCCTTTGCATTCTGGGATTTGAAGTGCTGGAATTATAATGGGGAAATCCAGGACACCTTAGTAAAAATAAAAGGATAGGAAAAGCATCTTCAGATTACGATGCGCAACATCTGCATGCATAAGCTTGGTAGCGTTGGCAGTTAGTGGCTACTTTAGGAAGCTCCTGTTCTGGTCATTAATGGGGGGTGGTCGATCAGACAGCTAAAGCTACCAGCTGCAGTGGTAGAAAGGGAGTCACGTGGTAGCACAACACAAGCACTACTTGTTGTAAAGGCCAGGGGCCCCACAACATACAGTGCAGGCAGGGCCGCCTGTGTAACCACCCCGGGCACCACTTTAGCCCCCCCGCCACACCAGCTTGGTGGGGTGGGGAAGTCTTTAAAGGGCTCCCCTGAGCTGGCATGGTGGGTGAAGGCATTGCAGGTGGCCTGTTGTAATAAAATGCACCCTGCTCTCGTGCTGGCGCCGGGCATTCCAGCGCAAGCACGTGGCACATTTTATTACAATATGCTTTTATTGCAGTGGTTAACTCCCCGCTCCAGCGCATACAATAGGGCGCTGATGCATTACCATGGGTGCCCTACTACAATGAGTAACCCTGGGGAGTTACCCCATCCGCCAGGCACATTTGTCTGTATTGCCCGGGGCACTGCCACCGCTAAGGCCGGCCCTAGGTGCAGGAGGCGAGTGGTGGTCTGGCAAACACTCAGGCGAGTGTTTGGCTATCAGGTGTGCTCTGCAAAACAGGCTTCTTCTTAATTAACATTTCTAGCCCCCCTTCCCCAACCTCAGGTAGTTGCTGCTCATTTTAAATCCTCACCAAGTTGTATACTTGGGTGTATGCTGGATTGTGTTTAGTCTGTGTCACCTATGTTGTATCTCCGCGTGATAAGTTGCAACGTGCCTACAGCAAACGGGGCCGCGAGTAGTTTACCCTCCTCCCAACCCAATTGCCTCTGACCAGGACGATGACCCACGGAACTTACCGCTCGCAACTCTTTGCATTTTGCTACTACGCTGTACGCGTTCAGTAACATAGTTCCAGATCATGTCGCGTAGAAGAGGCCTCGCTCGTGTTTAACCACAGAACGCTTCCAGATCCAGGCCACCCACCACCGCCAGTCCAGTCGCTTAGCCCCCGACTGTATAGGGTTGACTCTTCTGAGCATGCGCACTGACCTTGCTTGCCTGCTTTCTTGACGCTGCCCCGCCGGGCTCTCTCAGGCATGGTGATCCGATGTCACTGCGTCGAGCTGCGTGGGGAGAAGAAGAAAACAAGAGGTAAACGCGGAGGGGAAACTGTTACAGTGTAGACAAGAGACTTCTCCACTACTCGATCACATCCACGTTTAGTATTCGAACGGTCCCAGAGCCACGGGATCCCCAGAGAGCGCCCTCCCTCACAGCCCCCCCCCTCCTCCCATTTCCTGCCCATAAATCTGGGCATATGTATCAAAAGGATTTGCTCTTGCATTTAACATTTGCCAACAGCATATACAGTGTCAAAGTCGGGATATTAAACAAAAAATAATGTATATCCAACACGAAATCGTCCCAGCCTGGCGCTGCTAAACAGATTTTGTTACGGCGAATGGATCAAAAATGCTTCTTATTCTGCCTCTCTTCTGTGAGCTGTTTGCTTTTAAATGTGGATGAAAGCACGAACACCAGCCTGGCTCTGTCTGGCTAAACTATGATCCCACGAACACACTTCCTGGCCTACGATCCGCCTGGGGCGGAGACACACCGGATCTGCCTGGAACACCAGGGTCCACGCTGGGAATAACGAGCTCCATGTCGTAAACTGAGAACGCGCAGCAGCTGAGGCCAGGATAGGAATCCAGCGGGGCAGGCCGCTGCTAGCGAGGCAAATGCGCAGGGTCTAAACTGGGGCCTCGGATCAGCCCTGCAAGTTAAATACTAGGGCGTAGGGTGTACTGCGGGTGCAGAGAAGCATCGTCTATGCCAGGGATGCAAAGCTTCCAGGGGGGCCTATGCTAAACTACAAAGGAGCATGGCCTGTTTGAGGGACGTGGTACAGCTACGCCTTTGCCAAGGATAGAGAGGAGCAGGTTCAAAACCAGTGGTGCTGAGCTGAGCCGTTACAAGGGCAACAGAGCAGCAAGATGTGTTGGAGCTAGATAGGGTAACTATGCAGAGCAGCAGGGGCGTGCAAGGGATTTGGAGCCGAAGGACCTCTGTGAGGGAAGGAGATCAGCAGGACCCAGACCACAGGTGCAAGCATGGTCTATGCAATGAATGCCAAGCAGCTAGATAGAGAGTACTTGGGCTGCAGTGCTGCAGGGTCCATGTGCATAAGGTGTCAGTAACCACACTGTGGTACCCCAGTGTCTGGGCGTGTAACAAATGTAATAAATAATAAATAAATAATAATGTGAGTGATGTGAAGCAGCAGTGCTATAACTTGAGATGTGGTGTACTCGGGCTTATGTGACAGGGTGCTGAGCTGCACCGGCTATGCCAGCGGTGGATCTCGGCAGGGGCGTTAAGGGATACAAAGCATCAAAGCGCATACTAGAATTTAGGGTATTAATGATGCAGATCATCAGGGATTATGATAGGGATGCAGAGCAGTAGGGCCTACGCTAGGGGTGCAGGGCCTACGTTAGGGGTGCAGGGCCTATGCCAGGGATGCAGAGCAGTAGGGCCTACGCTAGGGGTTCAGGGCCTACGCCAGGGATGCAGAGCAGTAGGGCCTACGCTAGGGGTGCAGGGCCTACGCTAGGGATACAGGGCCTATGCCAGGGATGCAGAGCAGTAGGTCCTACGATAGGGGTGTAGGACCTACGCTAGGGATGCAGGGCCTACGCCAGGGGTGCATAGCAGCAGGGCCTATGCCCAAAATACAACTTTGCCAGAAATATGAATATGAAATTCTACTTTCTAATATACACTGTCCTATTGTTTTTAAAGGTGTGTGCCCCCTCAATTTGCCACTGCATCTATACGTAACCCTGTTCTGCTTTTGTTTTTTGTATTCACGGATCCCAATTTTGAATTTGTAACTGAATGTTCTTTTTTGTTCTTAAGGGAGTTTTATTAATTTTCATTGTTAGTTATTCCAGTGTTCCCCCCATTCCACCCCCGTTCTTTGAACATAATTGGGGTTTTGTTATACATGCTTGTTATACTATATCATGTCATCTCATAGTATGTTTTGTTATGCTCATGTTGCTTTCAAAAAAGGCAGACAGACGACTGCTTTGAAGTTGGAGCTCACCACAAAACGCCAAAATAAATAATTAAAGTAAGCTGCACCCCGTTTATGAAAGAGGCGAACCCTCCCCATCCCTAAGACGATCTGCAAATTAAAGTAGACTCTACATCCCCAGTGAACCAAAGAACTGCATGCAGTCGGACAAGGTTACTGCAGCCAAGCGTTGAGAAGGGTAACCAAGGATTGACTATAAGGATTAAGTACCAGAAGATCCCAGCCTCCGCCCGAGAGGAATCTAACCTCTCACACTTACTATAATCATCCTCATGAAGCTCCTAGAAGACCTCAAGAACTTCCAAGCATCCCAGTTCAGGGTATTGGGCCCCAGAGGAGTCACATTGCATTAATTAGAGTCTGTACTTCCTCCAGGCTTTTCACTCTACAGAGCTCTTCAGAACCTGGCCATCGGTGGCCCTTGGATTAAGGGGAAGGTTGTTTGCTCTCCCATTCTTGTGTGCATTGCTTTAGTGAACCCAGGCTAACAATGACACCCAGGTACTGAGGAAGCCCTCGGGTGAGACAGAGGAACTCCCTACACTCCTGTTTGATGTGAGCGGCACACAGTGGACTGGGTTAACTCGTCTGCCACCGGATGAGGGCCAAGAGAGTGATTGGAGAGTGAGGGTGCTCAATTCCTTTCCTGAGCCCATGTCAATTTATTCAGCCACTTTAGCCACCGCAGACTACATTGCCCAGCAACTCACCCACTCAGGAGGGGAAATGTGCTTGCCTCGAAGATAGGACACAAGATCACATGCACGCACCAGGTAGTCCCAGTGAAACATGGTAGGTAGGCCACCAGAACAACCCTCTGTAGTCTCCCCTCCGAGGACTCCCTTTTACAAAATACACCAAAAGGGAGCGGACTGGTCCACAGACCGGAAAATGGAGGTCAACAGTGGGGTACTCGCCGACTAGATATACAGCACCAAAACTGAGGGGAAATGGTGCATCTAGCAGAAGAACCCTCAAAATGCAGTGGAACCGCTGTCCCAGACTGCAGGATTTCCAAGATGGTGCCTTCCGGCGCAGATGCATTAGAAAAAACTTTGCAGTCTACCTACGGCAAGACTGTGCATTTCTGCTCCCCTGTGTTTACATGGATACTTTCCTGGATGAAAAGTATTTATGATGGGAAGGGCTTCTGGGAAACAATTGCAGGAAAGTGGCAAGTTTGAGAATTGCTAAAGTGAAGTTTCCAATGGTGTATCATTTGCCAGCACAGATCACGATTCCTCTTAAGGGTATGTATGATTGGGCAAACAAATAAGATACATTTGCACCCAGGGAAGGTCCCTCAGCCAATCACGTGGCTGCAACAGCAAGCGCAAATACACAATGTACTGCTGGTTGTTTCCAGCCACCTAGGGCCCTTCACCGGGTGGCGCCATCTTGTTTGTGGGGAGGCAACAGGGAGCTTCTCTCTGTTGCCTCCCCATGTGCCCACCCTCATGAAAAAACGTATTCTTTCCTCACCCTTCTCCCTCCAAACTTACCTGCTGGACCGTAGCTTTCTGCTCTGCTCCCGGCACTTCTCCTGCCCGCAGCCACCATAGAAATGGAACAAGTCCCTTTTCCTATGGCGGCGAGCATCCATTTTTTGTTTAGTTCGGAGTATGGGCTCACTCAAAAGGTGTAGAGCACATCTCCCAAAATAAAAAATGCAAGCATTCTACATCCCAAGGGCATTTCAGTTCACAGTCCTCCCCTTTGGACCTCACAGTGCCCCCGTGAAGTTCCACACTTTAATGGGCAGGGTCTTGAGACCATATTCTACCTCCATTGGGTCCTACCTCTATTGATATCGTCATACACAGTAAAAGTTGAGCAGAACCTATATGGAATCACCCAAGCTTTCAAAAGGGAGGGACTCCGGACCAACCTGAAAAAGTTCCTTTTAGCACAGAATGCAGTGAAGGGGGGGCTTTGCATGATCGTCATGATTGTCAACCAAGCTCTGGCTATATCTTTCTTTCCCTCTCGCTTTCCTCATTGCATATTCGTTGTCTTTTTGCACACTCACACCAGATGTAGCCCCACGTTTCACGTGTTGTGGCTCTACCTGCCATTACATACTCGATCTTGCTCCATGCTCTTCTAAGCTTCTTACATCTTGCCTACATGTACTCCAGTTGTTACACTTGAGCTCTCCGACTTTGGGCTTGGAGAATACTATTAACTGATTAACTATGGACCGATCTAACTGTTGGACTCTATCTGACAGCTGATAAACCGTACTTGAAGCCTACCGTGGCTGTAACTACCTATTTGACCTGGCAGCCTGTGTGCTGCACCTGAATCCTATCTGCTTATGCAACTTACCGGTTACTACCTACCATGAACTGTTTGGCCTTTTGCTGCCTACGCAATTTCAACATAACCCCCTGCACCAAGCAGTGAGGCTCTGCTGGATTCGCACCCACTCAACACTGCATTTGTTACCTACTTGTTCCTGCATACTTGATGTAGCCCCCACACCATGAGGTGAGGCACTCCAATGTTTCATCTCACCTACTTGTGCCTGCATACTTGATGTAGCCCCCCCGCACCATGAGGCGCAGCTGTGCCAATGTATGCTTCCTATAACCTGATCATTTTGCACTTAATGTAACTAGCGCCGTGATACCTGAGGGTCTTGTGCACTGCTATAAATTCTAAAATAAAATAAGTATCTGGGATATTTTGTCAGGAATGGCCTCATTTAACCCCATGCTAAGAAAGTTAAGGCCGTAGCTTTGACATCTCCCGCTAAGACCAAACAGGAACTCTGGGCCTTTCTTGGTTGGACGGGATATTATAGGAGGTACAGCCCGACTTACTCACCCACCGTGGCTGGTCTCACTGACAAGCTAAAAAACTCACAACCCAACAAACTTGAGTGGACCCGCCCTGATCAAGAGAGTTTTGACCATCTTAAACAGACCATCTGTGATGAATCAGTCTTTAAAATGGCAAACTTTAATTGGGAGTTTATTTTGCATTCAGATGCATCAAAAGTTGTCTCGGGCCTGTCTTCTCACAGTTACATGATAGCGAAGAACAAAAATCCCATCCTATTTACCAGCCGAAAGCTGTCACTAGCGAACAGGCCTATACAACTGTAGAGTGGAGGCCAAGGCTACTAAATTGGCCATCACCAATCTGAAGTAGTATTATCTGACAGGCAAAGGAATGTGACTTATCACTGGATCATTCTCCCCTTATTGGATGTTTTCGAGAAAAGACTCTAACGCCAGAATAATGAGGTGGTTCCTCAACCTATAGCCATTCTGCTTTATTTTGGAGCACAGAAAGGAGAAAGATTTTCTCAGTCAGTTTCCCACAGATAGACTAGAGGGGGGCCACACTCTAAGGGAAGGTGTATGTGATGAATCTAAAGAATTCATCCCTTCTCCTAAAGGGGAAGCCACCCCCCTTGGGATTAGGGAGATGAGCCCATTATGCAACATCCTCTCTAGGGGACAGGGCAAGCAGGATTCCACTGGGAGTGACCCCCTCTCGGGAGGAATGTCCGAATAACACCCTGCCTTCCCTTCCCATAAGTCTGGCAGGCTCATTGGCTATATTGTAAGTGAACAGGGCAATTATATACATGGGCCCTTTAATGTGGAAGGCTCGGTTTCTGATCTGTATTTAATCAGTGTCAATCAAGCTTCTTCTCCCGTCCCAGGGACGATCTTAAAGGCTGACATACAAATAGTGAGAAGGAGAGCAGCCGCTGGATAGTGCGCACCACAGGCTCATCGAGAGGAGGAGCTCAATACGCAACAGACGCCGTGGTGAGTGGAACCAGGAAATAGCACAGGGAACACTGTAGCTTCGACAAAGGCAGAACCTTGAGCAAGAGAGGGGACACAGAGGCAGGAAGCGCCATTACCACTGAGCCTTGACAGGTATAGGCGTCCTGAAGCACAGACTGTGGTGCTCCCAGTAGGATAAAACTGCTCAGACTTACACAACACCAAAGCCCACAGCCTGAGAAGGGCTCACTGAGAATATAACCTAGAAAGGGGTGAAGATAACCGAGCGAAGCCTGGAGCCAGTGAAGCCCATAACCCAAGAAAGGTTTACACAGAGCATACTCTAGGAAGGGGTGAAGAATGCTGAATGGATTAAGGGGCTAACGGAGCCCATAGCCCGGGAAGGGTTTAACGAGAGCATACCCCAGCAAGGGGTGAAGGAAGCCAAATAAACCACGATGCTAGCGGAGCCTGTCGCCTGAGAGGGAACAACCAAAAACATACCCCAGGAAAGAGTGAATGAAAACTATCAAGATTAGGAGCCAGCAGAGTCTGTAGCCCGAGAAGGGTTGACAAAGAACATTCTCCATGATGGGGTGAATAAGAGCAACCAAAGGAAGGGTCCAGAAAAGCCTGTAGCCCGGAAGAGCCTATTGAAAACATACACCAAGATGGGACAACCGAAATAGCACACACTAAGGGGCTAGAGAAGCCCGCATCCTGCCAGGAACAAAACCTAAACCTCCCAGAGGATAGGGTGGACAAAACCAAAGCAGCAGAAAGGGGTTGAGGAGTCCATAACTCACAATGGACAAACTGAGAATATCGCCCAGGATGCGGTGACCAAAAAAGAACAGCAAATCTGGCTAGAACTACCCAAAGCCCAGTGTTATTGTGCATATCCCTGGAGAGTAGATAAAACCCGATTATCGGGTAAACACCACAGGACCTTTGAGAGACATTTGTTTTTAATTAAGACATTCCTTTTGTATTCAAGACACTTTTGTTGACGTCTGGGATGGAAGGTCAGATTCCAAGCACCACTACTCCCTGAGGTGATGTAACCCTTACCTAAGCCTGCAGTTTAGGATCTTTGTTTCTAGCTTGTTTTCCAGCTTAGTTTGGGACAGAGGACGGACTTCAGTTGTAGGACATCCTGAAGAGCACATTTCTTTCTTTGCATAGGCAACTCATCTTAGAAGTATTTTCTGCTTGCTTCCACTCTCCGGTATTATGTTCTCTTGTTTGTGTCTTTAATAGCGCCCGTATACCTGTGGGTTACAGCTGCGCCTTATAAGCTTCTTGAACATAACATAAAATAGTGTTAAACTATGCCTCCCTGTCCACCTCCTCTGTCTGACCGACCACATCAGCCTGTTTAGGGGTTGCACCAAGTTTCATTTACAGATCATGTATAACATGAAATTGCATTCAACAATACTGGTGACTTCCATACTCCACTAAAGATTTGAGAGGTCTGTTTTATGGAAATAGATGAAAAGCTTTATATGTGGTAATAGAACAGTGAAGTTTGGCTCCATTTTGTAAGAGACCATGTAGACATTTGGCCTAGATGTGCACCTTTTTAGGTATTTGAAGGCAGATCAAATCCGTTTGGATTAAATGAACCCTGAGTGCAGAAGGCACTGAGAGAAATATATATATTTCACTTGCAGACCATAGGTTTCTTCCAGCTGTAGCTGAAGGACCCACACCACACAAACCATGATCCACAGTCAATCTGTGCTTAGTTCCACGTTCTGTGCACCTTTTGCCTATGCTGAACCTTTGCCTGCACACACATGCTGCCAGGTCACCCTCACCCATTCTATTCTCCACTTTTGGCAGAATGAGGGTTGTGTGAAGAATCCAGGAAATTTGTCACCACTCCTGAGGGAGAGCCACCCCCTTTGGGACTAGGTTGGTGAGTCCGCTAAGCTTAACTCACCCCAGTGGGTAGGGTAAGCAGGATCCCAGTGGGGAGGACCACCCCACCCTTACAGGACAGGCGATCCCTTAACCCAGAATATGTGTTATCCTCCCTTATCCCAGGAAGCTAATGTCTTTATTGGCTATATAGAGATTGCAAGAAACAAATGGGTGAATATCCCCAGAGAAGTGGCTGGTGTGGTTTATGGCCCTTTACTGTTGCCATCCTTGCATGAGTGCAGGGCCAATGAATTGCCCCATTTTGTTGAGGGTCAGAAGCCATTCACCCCTTCCTATGTCCAGTAAAACGCCATGACCAGACCAAGCTTGGTCAAGATTATGGTAATCCCGTATGTTAGTGGTAGGCATAAGATTCAGCGTAGATTAGCCTTTTGGATGGAGGACCTTTTTTGAAAGCCCCCTCAGGGATAGGGATAGAATAGGCTTCATTTATTTTCTTGAACAAAAACTTGGTGAAACATCATCTCTTGTCAGTCGCCTGAATCTGACTTAGCACATGTGACCTTTACGGGCAGAAACGCACATGAGGTTATTTCATAAGGAGGAAGAAATGAATATTCTACTTGGGTGCTCCAAGCCAGTGCATATGGGCTGATTGACACTTTGCAATTATGTGACTCCACCATGTATGTGGCTAATGTTTTTGGAGATGTGGCAAAACCTTAAGATCATACTGCTTGAGACCACCTAAACTAAGGAACTCTAGCTCGCCACCTCCTCGTGTCTTCCATCGGTCCACTCAGTCACTCAAAATGTATGAGGGCCTCATTCCCCACCTGCCTTTTGACCGAATACCCCCTTCTATCCTCTACTGTCCTTACCCTACAATGGACAGAAAAGAAGTGATTGGTGTGTGTCATTTCCATATCTTAGCCCTTTTACTACCTTGCGATGTAGCCAAATCCTCTTATTGCCGGAATTTCTGAATTCTTACACAGGATTTCAGATAGTTTAGTCAAATATAGGCATAGGTTTGTGAATGCATAGTAATGTTTTAGCAGTGTGTTTGAATTTTGACCATTGAGCATAGGTAACACTGCTCGGGTTTCCAATGTTTCTGCCGGTTTTTGACCAGCTCCGATCAAACCTTTAACCTCCGTCACTCTGCAAGCACTCTTCTACATGCATCATTCTGCATGTTCCTGATCGGTTCTAGTTGTCCTGAGTGAATTTAGAAAATTTTTTGTGCAACTATAGTGTGCTCGAAGTCAGCACCATTTTTGTGCTTTAAGCTGACCTTATGCTTTGGGGTACGCTCTGCTCTGAAGCTTCCACTTCGGGATCCCTGAGGTGGGTAAAGGATGCACCATTGTCCTTGTGTTTTGCTAAAGTCATGATGCAGGAAATCCCATAGTAAGACGTCCAAGTCAGGAATTCATAGTGGGACTCACACTTGACCATGAGAAAAATGCATGACTGTCTAAAAGAAACCTTTTCCAGCAGGACGCCTCTGCCATCTCAGCCCCACTAAAACTCCTAACTTCTCAGAGACCTCCAGTACCCATTGACTTTAACGGATGCTTGGAGCAGGCATACAAATGTCAAGTTTAAAGAAGTAACTTGCCCGACATAGAAGTCACTAGCCTGGTTGGGACTTCTCCCCTGAGCCCTACCAGCCCCAACAGTGAGCTGTTCCTCGCACTTAGCCCGTTGATCTTCTGCCCCTGCACTCTCTTCTCCCTGGACTCTCTTCTCCCTGGACTCTGTCCACCTGGCCTCCCCTGGCACTTGCTAAGCCCTCTGGCACTTCCCTCCCACCCCCTGCACTTTGTTTAATGCACTTGCACGATCCAAATGTCACAAGGCCTAGTAGGACCGTTTTTGTTTGTCGTCCCTGCCCCCCCCCCCTTGTCTACTTGTGCCTTTTAAACACATTGTGTATAGGCGCATTATAAAAACCCAATAAATGGAGAATCTCACACTAATCAGTTCTCCACATGCACACACCTTTTCGTACTTCAAACAATACTTTTTCTCTTGCCAGTGTCTGTGTTGCGTGCACATTTTGAGGTCTGCATAGAGTAAACTTTGTTCTAAGGCTAATATACTCCTTTCACATTGGAGGTGGTTTATTTTTTATCCCACTATTTTCAGTTTAACTATTGCCTAGAAATCTATTCTTATTCTATTTCCTTACTAAGGATATTTTTTAACAATTGTTTCACTCTTGCGTATCCTCCACATCCAACATGCAGGGTTCAAGCTTCGAGTTGGTTGAGCTACCAAAGAGCGAGCCGGCGGTACCTTAGGGAGGTGTGGCTCATACCTGTCTGAATAGCTGCTCCCAGATGAAGCAGAAGCACTGAGTCAGTAGGTAGTTAAAATATCTACAAAGAACACAAAACTCAAAGAGGAGGCTTGGCACTAGTGTTTCACGGTGAAGGAGGCGTGCACTCAATACTGTTTATGTGTTTAAACTGTGACCACACCTAAAAACAAAACCACACTGCAATTAATGTCATAAGGAGAATGAGCCACTTTATGTGCTCCGAACCTCAGGTTTGTTTTTTCAAAGCATGCAGGCTTCCATTTTATAATCCTTCCATCTGTGTGTGTGCTAAAACGTCCTAGTGGCAATAATCAAACACTGGCCCCTACAGCCTGCTTCCAGGCACTCATTAGCAAGAGGGAGCTCATGTTTATTTACTGTCCCCAACGAATTGAATTCTAAAGAAAAATGGCAGTGTTATAACTTTCATAAGACTGGTATGTCTTTAGAGATACGTCCATTTTAGGAACTGAGCTCTTTGGCAAGGGACTCATGTGGTCTTGAGGTTGAGTTTTTTCCCCTCCCAGCCGTGCGACCTGGTTTTGAGTCCCGGCCATGGGGCTGTTTAGTTCTATGGTGCAGCAAATTATGATCCTTGCTCCATTGTGATATTAAGTGTAATGTGTTTAATTTATTTTACGTCTGGCCTCAATTTAAACATATGAACATTGAGTGTGCCCCCTCCTTTAGGCATTTGTCTAGCCTCTTACTACTCAGCAAGGAAAGTCCTTCCAATGGAGAAAGTAGAGCACATTAAGCTATTGTCTGTGAACCTGCGCCTCCTCTTCATGCTCCCAGCCACATTTTCTGATGCAGAGACCTTCAAAAGACCTCGACATAATGATTTTGGGAAAGGAAAGGCTTGTTAATATCTCATAAATGCAACTAAAGAACATTGAGGTCAGACGTGAAATCCCTTTTCAAGATTTTGTAAATAAGTTCCCGGCCTTGAAAAAGAAAATAATTGAGCCACTCGTGTTTCAAAGCATTGCCTCAATGATAAACTAATTGGGGTTCATCATGAAGAACAAATCAAACTGTCCCCATTCCTAACCATGGATGTGCGGAGACTGGGACACGCATCTCATGATGAATCCTCATGTTACATTCTGGTAAAAGTTCTTATGTTCATCAATATGTAACCACTGGTTGCAGAGCACTTATCTGGCACTATACAGAACTCAAAATAGTCTCTAGAGCTTGGATTACTTGGCAAGCATGTGATATCATGATCTGACAACAATGATGTAACACAAATAAGTTTAAATCTTTCGGAGAACTATGAAATAATTGAAGCCTATCTAAGAGAAAAGTAGGGATCCTTTGAAAACTGTCTAAAATATTAAACATTAACATATACGTTTATTCGTATACAAATCCATCAAACTAGCACATTATACACATTAAAAAAGTCAACAAACCAAATCCATGCATAAATCAATCGATGATGATGATGAAAATATTAAACAAATTAAGACTGAATCAATGGCTTCAAACGCCTCTGCTTTATATATGAATAGCTATTTCAGCATTCAACAGTTCTTCAAGCGGCAGATATAACGAGGGAAGGGTCCTGATCACTGAATACAGGTTTGACTGGACGAGCATAACACAATTCAAAGTTTCACGGTTTATTTATTTATTTAGTAAACATTTTTGTATACCATGCCACATGCACAGCCTCAGAGCGTTAACTTGTGTGACCCACTATTTTTATTTAATGGAGCAGAAGTCTCTTTGGACTAATCAGGGTCTTCATAAAGCCAAGCATGGACAAAACTAAAGCCACCCTACAGCGCTAACAAGGTGATTCTGCTGCCCCCCTGAAAGATCTACCAATATCATCTACCCAAAATAAAGCCCAAGAGAAATCTTGCCTAATGAATTTGTGTACCGTTATTGTAGCCAATGCTCTAAAAATAATCAGGCCACCAGAAGAACAGAAATTCAACTTGTGGAATTTGTAAAGTCTGACTCTTAGGCTGTAAAAGCCACATCTTGCAATTTTGGTTAATCAGGTCTGAGAACACAAATGTGCCAATAACCCCCTTTCATCCACTCAGCAACTGGATATTCCTGCCACAACCTAACTCTTCCTTTTCAGAGCACAACATACTAACACCGTGGCCTCTCTTTTCTTCTTTCTAACTCAATTGTACATCAAATAAACCTCAATATGATACCATCAAATGTTCACTGTAAACAAACTTAATTGCGTATGCCTTACCGAAATGAGGTACCGTCTGACTTCCAGAATGTAATTCTATATGTATCCCTGTAGCGGGGTGCAACATTTGCACTCGTCACTCGCCACTGGTTAGTGATATTTGACTCTTGCCGAGTTAGAAATGGTGTGCTGTGTATCTATACAATTGAGGTGGTGAGTGACTTTTTTTAATGGCTGGTTAGAAGCTAGCAATTAACGTTTAGCGGCCCGCGCCCTCCTGTTAGCGTAATTCTAATGGAATATATTTGTTTAACACTAGTTGCTGAACCGACTTCTTGGCAGACAGTACGCCATTTAAAGACACAATATTGATTCTGCACGTCGTTTTTACGAATTACACATGACACTAAGTGCCATTCTACACAAAGTGGTCTATGTATGTTACTGAGGACAGCATGCAGGTTCGCCCTGATGAAGGAGAATTTTCTCCGAAATGCATTGGCATATGAACCTATGATCAATGAATATAGCACACGCTGACCCCTGTTCAAATAAGAAGTCATTATTGAACACGATTGAATAGACCTTTTTGACCACTTGGATGACTCTGATTTGTTTATTCTATATGAACTATAGCATATTGAAATAATATTCAAACTTTTTCGATTATAATTTGAATACCTGTTAAGTAAACGCCCCGTAATCCTGAGGGCGACAGTTTGAGAGGAACTGACTAGCTGGGTATCGTGACCCAGCTTCTTGCATTATTGTATTTCGAGGCCAGGTTTCTCTGGACTTTTTTCAGTTTTCTCCTTAGAAAATCTGAACAGACAAGATTTAGCGTAATGAACACATTTTAACAAACGGATCAACAAAAGTGTGGTGCCCACCTTTCCGCGTAGCCATGGTTAGTAGCTTGCAACTTGAATTTCTGCCCCTTGCCTGTGTCATACCTTCAATCCTTTCCACTTTTTTGTCCCTATCTTTTTTGTTCACTATCAATTGTTTGTGGGTCAATAATGTTTTTGTTTCAACATGAAACAGCCTTCCCAACTATAATGTATATAAACAAACTCTATTCCTGGAATATGTAAAGAAGTGCTGGATAGTGGCAGGAAAAAAACGTTATTTTCCCGACAATGTTATTTACTGTTGATGTCATCACTGGTTACTAATTAAGCAATATGACCCGAGTGGCGTGGGCATTACCGACTCAGGTAATGCCCCGGGGCCCATAGTTCGCGAGTGCCTTAACGAAGGCCCCGGGGCATTACCTGAGTCAGTAATGCCCACGCCGCGAGGGTCATATTGCTATTAGTAACCCAGCCCGCATTATGTGTGTGACCGGGGCACTAAAAGCATTTTTTTTCTGTTCCGAAATGCCGCGGCGTTTCGGGAAAGAAAAAAAAAACGACCAAGAAAATGGCCGCCAGGAAAGGGAAAACGGCAGTCCGTTTTTCCCTTTCCATGGCGGCCATCGGGAGTGGACGCCCTGGGAACACAAGTGTTCCCAGCGCGTCCGCTCCCAAAAAAAAAAGAAGCAGAAGGTAAGTGGGGTTGGGAGGGCGGGGGGCAGGGGAAGGTTGAAAAAGAAAAAAACGTACCTGCGTCCGTGCTAGGGGACGATGGAAGCCTCCAGCCGTGTGTGTCCACACGGCTGGAGCCTGCTATCGTTCCCCAGCGGGGACGCAGCAGCAAAAACGTAAGTGGAGCGGGGAGGGCAGGGAGGTGGGAGGGAGGCTAGGAAAAAAATAAAAGAAAAAGCTTACCCAAGTCCCCGGCGGGGTTGAAGGCAGCCTCTCAGCTGTGGGGAGGCTCGGAGCGGGGATGGCCCCGCTTCGAGCCTCCTCATTGGCTGAGGTGCTGCCACGCCCCCCCCCCCCCCGGGGACAAAGGCTGTGGAATCCCGACGGAGGGATTCCCGGCCGGGTAAGGACCTGGCGAGAGCTAATCAGAATGCGTGTTGCATTCTGCTTGATTCTTGCCGGGTACTAATACAAATTAATGACTTCATTTTTATGTAGGTACCTCGACACAAGAAGCACGTTGACTATGTCAGTTCATGTATACTAGAATTCCCCAAAAACAAATGTAACAATGTATGCTTTTGTTTATTTTATTTAATGACCCAAATGTCTGGACCGAGTCTAAGCATTTCACATCTGGCAATGGCTACTTTCTTACCAGCCATTATTCCAAACATAACCATATGATGCTTCAATGCTCGCACGTATATCCTGAGTTGCCAAGTAAAGTCTATTATTAGGAAATGTCTTGTTCCCCTGCATGTATCATATATAGAGATTGATCAGCAAGTAATGTTTGAAAATGATTAATTCCCTTTGTTATTATTGTGTCACGGCTGTTGGCAGTCCTGGTCAAAGGCATCTCGCAGCCCTGCCCCAACACCCCAGTAAGGTGCCGAAGGGAGGGCAGGCCCTCCCCTACCCATTATTACCTTCCAAATGTTGGCAGCAGGCCAGGGAGGACACCACTGCAACAAAGATAGCAGCAGCACCACGGCAGGAAGATGCTGTAGAGCTGAGGTATGGCCGCACGCAGCGACCCGGCACAAATGGTGGTGTGGTGCGGCCGGAATAACACTGGCCATGCGCCAAAGAGTGTAGGCGCTGCAGGACATGGCAGTGATGTAAACGGCACCAGGGGGTGCCGCATCAACCAAAACACCAGCTCAGCTCCAGCAGACTAGGCCCTCTGGAACCCGCACAAAAAAGAAAACGCCACTATGGCAGCAGGGAATTTCTATTTAATTAATATAGCAGACTCTATGAAGGAAATTAAACCACTAACCCACCAGAGAGCCTGTTACGGGCTAAAAGCCTCCAAGGAGGCCTGGGAAAACTTGGTGTTTCGGTATGCCATTGTAGGCTCCATGTTAAACATGTAGCTAGACTGCATGATGAAGGGGGCTGGGTTTACTCCCATGTCACACCTTCTCAAGGAAGGTAAGTGATTTGCTAAGGTAAGTGGGCCAGCCCTGAGAGGGGGTGGGGTATTTAAGTAGGTGTTTGTGAATGGGTAACGGTAGGTTAGTTGGGTGAGGACAGGTGGTACTGCAGGACATCTGATAGACCATATCAGGCGAGAGCGGAGGCTATTGCAGGAAGGGAGTCCGGAGTGTTTCTCTGTGAGATGAGAGGGTCAGAGGTAGAGTAGGAGTAGCACAGTGGTGGTGGTTTTGGTGAAGGTAGTAGTAGTCGGAAGTGGAGATAGTGGTAGTGAGAGTAGCGAGTGAAGCAGTAGTTGTAAGTAGTAGTGAGTGTGAAGGATACGTTTAGAATTGGAGTGTGGTAGATGGTGCTAGTGAATGGTAAATATGGAGTAGAAATAGGAGTAGAGGGAGAGTAGTAGGAGTGACAGGGAGTGGAAGAACCTGAGTCATAGTATGAGCAGAGGGAGATTATAACAGAACAACAGCAATAGGCAAATAAGAAGAGTGGGAAGAAAGAGGAAAGGAAAAACCGAGGTAACAGGAGGTAAAGCGAAGGAGTTGAAGAGAAGTAAGATCAAAGGGTGGAGGTGGATAAGCATAGTGAGAGATCGGAGGAACAGCAGTACGACAAGTGTGAAAGAAAGGAGAGTGATACCGGGCAAAGGAAGGCACCATCTCTGAGGACTCCCTTGGAATACTAAGCAGGATAGGTTAGCGAAAATCTAGAAAAACCCCAGGGAGTTAGTTAGGCAATGCTTTAGGCAAAACTCCAAGATTATTAGTCAGAAAAACAGACTGATTGGTGCCTTCCTTAAGGGTGCCTGAGATAAGAAGGGGTAAACCAGCGGGAAATGGGTAGAGAGGGATGGCCCTAGTGCCATTCACCAAAAGTCCCCTTGGAACTGGGACCTACCAGTGAATCCCTTAGAACAACCACTTGTGATTTTAAATAAACACCCTTGGAACTTCTTCCAGTCTTCAGCGTGGTTATTTGTGTCGGGCCACCCCATCACATGTGGTGTCAGTAGTGGGATTGGCCTGGTCCCGAAACAGTGATCGCCTATGCCTATTAAAAATTGACAGCCCACACAGAGCAGATGTATTCCTAGGAGGACCCATTGGAACATCTTATCTCCAGGAACCAGAGTTGCCAGGTTGATTTTCCAACCATTGACCACTCGTGCACCTATACCAACCCGAAGATCGCAGTGGGAGAATTCTGATGGAATCTGGACTGCGTATAATCGTTTCATTCCCATCAGTGAGAACGCCCTGATTGAGACAGACGTCAGAGTGGATCTACCCCAAGACTGTGTGGGATATTTCACTCTAGCTTACCAGGCTATAACAAAGCCTGAGTATTTTGTGCTCACAGTCCTCGGCCAGCATCCAAGCCATCATGGTGTACCTACCTAAAGGACCCCTTTACCTGCAAGCATGGGAAGTATTTGGTTACCTCACTCCATACATAAACCTGTGCTTGTCCTCGTGTTAATATATCATGATGCGTGGTATCCAGAGGGGCCTATTGACATAAAAATATGTTATGAGGGATTTTGTATGACCTTTCTGAAACATTTGGCATGGTAATGGGCAGACACCCTGGCATAGAAGGGGTTAATGTGTTCCTTGTCTTTTGACAGTCAATTTTTGGGGTTTCTACTGGAGGTAAAACTCCCACTTTCCGCCCAACTTGAGATTTGGTGGGGCGGTAAATGCAGCAGTAAAAGAGTTACTGACTCATTTTACTGATCCTCATCATGAGTTGGGCGGCCCTAAGACTGGTTTCCGTACCCCTTAAAGGACGGAAGCCCAGTTGGTAAGGGGTCGAAGGTGTTGGCAGATCCTAAAAATGACCTTAGCTGAAATATAACCTGAGTCTCCATTAACTTCATCAAAAATGGGATTAGAGAAATAGGCCAATAATTAGAAAAGAGGGAGGCATCAAGCAAGGTTTTTTTTTTTTGTTAAATCGAAATCACCAACGCAAGTTTTGATGAATCAGGAATGTGACCGGAAGTGAATGAAGAGTAAATAGCATCATGTTTTGATGAATCAGGAATGTGACCGGAAGTGAATGAAGAGTAAATAGCATCATGTTTTGATGAATCAGGAATGTGACCGGAAGTGAATGAAGAGTAAATAGCATCATGTTTTGATGAATCAGGAATGTGACCGGAAGTGAATGAAGAGTAAATAGCATCGGCAAGAATCAGATCAATGTCAATCAACACAGATTTAAGAGCGTGAAGTGGAATAGGATGCAAGGGTGAAGAAGATTTAAGACACAAAGTAGCCTGCACCACTGCCAAACGATCAGTAGGTTGAGAATAACTAAAGGAATGCAAAACGTGATTTGTATTCTGAGATCTCAATGAAGGAGCAGAGATAACTGCAGGGGAACCAGCGCCACCCATATTATACTTAATGGTCTTGATCTTACGAATAAAAAAGTCAGACAGATTATCGCATAGTGAATGCGAAGCTGGCACAGAAGGTGGAAGTTTAGAGGAGATTAATTCTCTCATTGTCTGAAACAATTTCTTAGGGATGGTATTGGCAGCCAGCCAAACTGTTTCTGCGTAGTATAGACGTTTGGCAGATTTTATAGCTGCGTGATAAGATTGTGTTTTTTGAAAATATTTTTAAGCAAAGGATCATAGTTAAGAGGCTATTTACACTCAGATCAGTGCAGTTGAGTACGAAGAGTAAATAAATCGGGCGTAAACCAGGGAGTTGAAGGATGAGAAGGTTTATGCCAAGGTTTCAGGGGTGCTAAGGTGTCAGCGGCCACTGAAAATGCTGAAATGAGAACAGTCCGTGTTAGAGATGAAGACATTTCCAAACATAGTAGTTGGAAACGTTCTGCTCCGACAAAAGAGAAGATTCAACCAATATACGGTTTCTCTCATTTTAAAACGAAATATACGAGGGGCTGGCAAAAGAAGTTCAAAAAGTGATCCGAACCGGTTAAAGGAGAAGCTGGGAAAACACTTAACAGTGGTGAAGGGCCAATATAAGATCTAAAGTATAACCCTTGATATGTGTAGGGATCTCAACAAAATGATGTAAAGAAAGTGTTAAAATGTTAGTAATAAGGGAGGATGCTGTCGTATCATTAACCGAGTCCACCCAAATGTTACGGTCACCCAAAATACACAGGTTGCTGTACGTTAAAACAAGAGCAGACAGAAAAGTATAGTTTCAACAAAAAACATTGAGTCAGATGAGGACGGACAATACACAATTACTAAATAAATTATAAAAGATAGAGACACTGATATCAAGGCTAATAAAGCTTCCATATTTGCATCAGAATTCAATGGTAGAAGAGATTTTATGGATAATTGCTAGCCATCTGCAGGGTGGGCCGAATTACAGTCCACATGAAGGATGGAAAAGATGGCAGGCGACATGTGCACAATATCCGGCCAAAAGGTGACTGAGAACCACGTCTGTTATACAAACCAAATCGGGATCATTTTCTTGAAACAATGAGAACAAGCCAAATGTGTGTATTTGCATCTATTACTTGCACTGAATTCCTGTTAAAACAAGCATTGGCAAAGACAACCATTTGGGCTCTTCTATAGGCACTAGGCAGTTGCTAGGCACTGGCCCAATATGCTCAGGTACTAACCCCATTCGCCGGCTGTTGCCATTCTATGACCAGGCAGTACAATTATGGCAGTACCTGGAAAATGCCTGTCTCATTACTGTTGACCATGCCAATGTTTCTTTAAAGAGTTTGGTAGTGTGATGAAGCGTATGGGCTGCCATTATTATCATTATTCTTAAGTTATTTAGCACTGTTGTCAGCTACTTGAGTCGCATCACTGCACACCATGAACCGGTACAAATCCAAGAGAAAATGTAACACAGTTTGAGCTTAATATAGTTCACAGCATGAGTTTAATCATATCTATGTGCTTGGACTTCAGCGCCCCTGCAAGGTGATGGATAGAGGCTGCTGCAGGCTAAAGTATTCTGTGGCAGCCCACCGTCACACACAGGATAGACTAGTAGAAGCAGCTCTACCCCCCACATGTCCATCACACACCAGTGGAAGCAACCCTACTTCGACTTGCCCTGCAGAGACGAGTGGAAGCAGCCCTACTGCTACATGCCCATAGGTCAGCAGCTGTGGCCATCCTATTCTTTCCCTGCCCAAGAGAGAGTAGTGGAGGCCATCCTAAGCTTCCTGGCCAGTGGAGAGTAGCAACGCTTTCCTACTCTTCCCCTACCCAGGAAGTATAAGTGTAATACATCTTGCTTACCTGAGCCCACCCCCCCTCCTTTTCCTCACTCACCACCAGGGGAGTGTACTGGAATCCGTCCTTCTAGCCCCTACCTTCTACAATGCAGTGGAAAGTGTACTGCTATTGCCCTATTCTCGCTGCAACCAGAAAGGCCTGCTTTATGTTTGTTCTTTGCATGAGTGAGGGTGGGTTTCATAACCTGTGACCAGAATCAGCCCATGACCTTTTCTCCTGTCATCCCATATACCCTGCAATGAGTTCCCACATATGATGTTCCCTGACACATGGTTCCGGGCACAAAACGTATGCCACGGATTGCTCATCATGGTGATCGCGTAGGACAAGTCCCTGGCAGGCGAATACACCACATCACAAGACTTCTGCAGCTGTTCCCCAAGTCTGCCTGCACACTGCAATCAACTCCTTAAATTGACCTGGGCTATGCATTCCTGGAAGATACACATCTACTCCTGTATGAGTAAAGTGTTTCAGTATTCTCTGTGCAGAATTGTCCTGTTTTAGTCCTTTCACTAGAAAAACTGGACCTAAGTTCTATAAATCGTATTTTTTCTTATGTATATATTTTGTTCTGTTTAGGTGATGTGTGCACAGTGAACATATTTGTCTCTGAGCCTGAACCAATGATAAAGAATGTAATTGGTCAAAAAACTGAGGACTGGCAAAATTCCTGAACTTTAATTGGTCGAGAGATGTCTTCCTAAGTGACTGGAGGGTTTGGAGTAGACGACTATTGAACAGATTAGAGAATCTGTCTCTACAGTTTTGATGGAAGTGGGTAGCTATACTCTTCACAGGAAAGCATCTGACACTACTCCCACTTCTGAAGTGCAGGAGGACGAACAGACCCATCTCCTCCATACAGCCATCTCAGAAGAGATTACAAACGGTCTCCCTGCAATTTATGACTGGGTGGCTCTCCACTGCCTAATGCTGAACAAAACTTGAAACGAGTGGGAAGGCGTCCTGCCACTTACTTTAGGACCGTTTACCTATATGGTAAAGGCTGAATTTCTTTGCATGCTAAGTATGACAGTGGCTTTATTATTTAGCTGACTGTCATAGGTATTCTAAGAAGATGAGCAAGAGATAAACCCTTTTGGAAATGCATCATAGCATACTTTTATTATTCTGCTAGTGCTAGTAGGTGCACAACATATTTTATGCTTTTAAAGTTTTTTCAAAATGCTGAACAAAAAACAGAAGTCCCTTTTCTCCCTGCTTCCAATGTCACTGCAACCTGTGTGTATTACAGTTTACTCACCATCACGTTCCTATCCTCCTCTGAGCTCAACACCACTGTCCCATACACTCCATGTGCCTCCTCTCGCTTCTTTCTACTCGCCCCGCTCCACTGTAACCCACTGCCCATAACAATCAAAGCCAGCCCAACTGGGAATCTCTTCAAAGCTCGGCCTAAACATTACTTGCTAAAGAGGGAGCTCCTTCTGCTCTCTCCCCATCCTTCCTATCTGACCCCAAACTGCCTCCTGTAACACATCTATGTATATTTAAATCATACCCCTCTTTAGTTTGAAGCGCTTGCCCACTTAGGTTAATGTTACCTTTGTAAGCCACCTCCACCTATTGTCTTCTATTTTTTTGTTTGTTTTGTCCCTGGTACATCTCCATCTTTTTTACACCCTCGTAAACTGGCTCACCACTGTTAGAGGCACTCTTCATGGAAATGTGTATGTAAATCACTTCTGATCGAAATTTACCTCTCTGTTCTTCAAATAAATACAAATGGAGGACTTGAATTTTGAATAAATGTTTTTTGCTAGACCAGACTTGAATTAGATTGCAGCTGGCCCACTCCTAATGCTACAATAGTTTGATTAGGGAGTATTTTCCTCACTATTTTTTATTTTTTTTATTTTTTATTTGTATATGGCTTCAAAGAAACCTTTACAAAATTCGTATACAAAAGTTAAAAACATACAATTTACAGACACGTCAATTCATTGTTTTCTATACATAATGAGCCTACAGAATGACTTAGCCACTAAGGCATGATAGATCAATAATCTCTTTAAAAACAAACTATTAGCAATTAATACAAAGTTACAATAGTTTACTTTCTACTTTTAAAAAACGTACTACCGCCATTTGTAAAGGTATTTTGTTGTCAAAGAGCATACGCTTCCATAGTAGCTCCAAATCTACTTTTGAGGCGACTGGGACAAAGCGCTTAAAATAGAGCTGCCTTTTCTGACTCAGCGCAGGACACTCAATTAAGAGATGTTTTAATGTCTCTCTATAACCACTGATTTTACAATGACTACACAGAACTATTGCCTCAGATGGTTTAGTTCTAACCGCAACAATTTCTCCTGTGAGGAGAACATTAAAACAGAATCTCATAAAAAAGATTCTCCAACTTTTCTGTGGAAAAGAATGTAGGTACGGTTCCGGAAGACCCATGCATTTGTGAAAAGATACCATATGCCCATATAGTTTATAATGACACAGTTTCTCCATTGTGCCGTCCCAGTCTGCGTTTCTTAGTAATAGTTTGACTGTGTCCGGGTGATTTAAAAGTGAGCTCACTGGAGCCCCTACTCTGTCCAGAAGATGTTTACAAATTTCCACCAATTTTCCCATAAAGACAGATTTAGACATACCGTTAATAAACTTGGTTGCCATATCATTGTATAAAGTCTCTCCGTTCTTACTTACGATATTCCGAAAAAGCAACAAACATTTCCACTCAATGGTACTTTTTAGTGATTGTAGCCCTAGTTCATATCTTATTGCTACAAGCGGCACACTCTTTGGAAGATACCATACCATTTTCCGCAATAGAATTGATTCCAATTTGTCTGAGTCAATTTTGCCATGGATAAACAGGAATTCAATACTGTAAGTAATTTTCGGGATGACTTTAAGGGTGTAGTATTTCACTAGTGGTAGGCAAGAAAATGCCCCATATTTTTGGTCAACTATTTGCATCTGTAAGCAACATACTTTTATTTTCATCTTATAATGGCTAAGTGTTAATGCTCTTTCCGGAATATCACTCAAGTACATACCCAAGTAGATTATATTATGTTTGACTTCTAATTTCGTTTTGTTTATAAACCAGTTTTTATTATGTAGTTTTTTATTCCGAGTGAAACATAAAACATTTGATTTAAGAGCATTCACCGCTAAGCCATTTTTGGACATATAAATGAGGAATGCTTCCAGTATGCGTTGCAACCCTACCGGGGTCCTGTCAAATAGAAGGTAATCATCCACATAGGAGCAGCATCTTAGTTTGTTACCTTCCACAGACGGCTGTATAAACGCTGCTTCCTGCAGAAATGGGCCGATATCCGAAGTGTACAAGTTATATAAGGTTGGAGCAAAAATGCATCCCTGCCTTAGGCCATTAAAGGTGTTAATTGGTACTGAAAGAAGGCCGTCGTTGTTTAGTCTGATCTGAACACTCGAGCCATCATGTAGGTGAATTAAGATGGCCAGGATCTCTACCGGCATACCCAATCTTTGCAGTTTTCCCCAAAGATGTCCTCGATTCACTAGATCAAACGCCAGAGACAGATCCATACTGGCGATATATACTGGCGGAGCATTCTTTTTCCAGCCTATCTCTTGTAGGAGATTTATGAGAAGACCCCCTGCCAATGTACCACATTTTTTTCTGAAACCAAATTGCTGTGAGCACAAAATAGATTTATCAGATATCCATTCATCTATTTGGTGCAATATCAAACCAGCAAAGATTTTAGAGTCCGAATCTAGAAGCGCAATAGGCCTATAGTTGGAAGGTATAAGTCTATCGCCCTTTTTGTATATTGGCACAATGAATGACATTTTCCACGTTAGTGGGATAGATTTAGGGCGCCCGATATCTTTAAATAAAATTTCCAGTGCTGGTGCCCAAGTGTCAGGATCCCCTTTCATTAGCTGATTGGATATACCATTAGGTCCTGCGGCCCTCGACCGGCTAGAGGCTATAATTTGCTCCTTTATTCTCAGGAAGGAGAAATCACATTTCCATGCAGCTGTTTTTAAATGTTTTAAGGATTCTGTCTTGAATGAGCCTAGTTCACCCTTTGAATATAAATTGGATATATGTTTCACCCAGACATGTTCATTAATAGGATTTAGGGAGCCTTCCATATTCATAGGAGGATTTTTGTTGACCAATCGCCAAAATTGGCGTGCCGAGTTATGGTTTAAGGCAGCTAGCATATTTTCGTTATCAATTTGATATAATTTACATTTATAGCCTCTTATCCAATTTTTATATTGTTGTTTTAAATGTCTCCCACCATCCTGTAACACAGAATCGGAAATTTTCAAGGATTTTAATTTTCTTAAATGTCTGCGTAGGAGAATCTTGGCCTGCATGACTATTGTGTCGTGTTTATGTATGTGTGGTTTAGTTACAATTCTTGACCTTGGTTTTTTCACAGATATGTCAATCAGATTATTAAAAAAGTTCCCCACATTTGCATGCGACAAACTTACACATTTCTCTGTATAACTAGTCCTGGAAAAAACATTTCTTAAGGATGTATTACACGCTTCAATATTTCCCTCATGCCAAATTATCCTGTTCCCCCTTTGATTGGGAAAGACATCAATTTGCATTTTTTCAGGGGCCTCACTTTCTCTATCAACCATCAAGTCCAGTTCCAGCATACCATGGTCACTCATCAAAGTCATACTTATTTCAAAGTGTATTACAGGGTTAAGGAGCGTTTCTGAGGCATAAATATAATCAATCGCGGAGACCTTATCCCCCGCTGACCAGGTTGTATATTTTGCCTCAGTTCTAAGTTGTTGATGTACTGATCTGAGGCCCCATGACTTAAAGAACCAATTCCAGATTCTCGCATCAGATGTCTTATCCGATTTGGATATCTTAACCATACACTCTGAAGTCTGAACAAATACCTTAGTTGGCACTATGTGGGCATCTTTAGTATCTGACATCAAACGTAACATATTCGTATTTAAATCACCCATTAACATCACTTGGACTCCCAGGAAGCGTACTGCGCAGTCCACCAGTGTTGACTCTATATTTAAGAGAAGCGTATATACATCACATCCCGGAGTCCAGTATATATTCCATAAAAGAATATGCGACAATAGAGGGGAATCACAGATTTCCAATAGAGTTCCCAAAGCATGCGGGAACTCTCTAAATGTCTCCTTGATCAAAATCCCACATTTGAGCCTTATTGCTGTAATAATACCTCCAACAGGGCCTTTAGTAGCCAATAAATGTACACATTCAAATCCGTCCATTTGTTCCCTATTCATCATCCATCATTCTGGAATACATATTATGTGTTTTGATTTTGGTTTACAACATAGTTCATTCGAAGATGATAAATAGGAATGCCCTCTCGAATTCCAGCATACTAAGGAAAGATGATTCTGTGTTCCTAGAGATTTTGTTTTAGTGATTGGAGTTTCGAGATCGAGTCTCTTAGGCTTAATGCCAGCCATCTCCAACTTGTTTCCTGTTCTGGCACGTGATCTGGAGCCCTTGTTTGAAAAGACCCACCTGGATAGAGAGGCCTAGAGTTGTCATTTATTTCATTTTCGGGGGAGATCTTTGACCCGTCGGTAAATATCAGTACATCATAGCCCCTTCTATTCAATTGATCCGTTTCAGATAAGAGTTTGTTAAAAACGAGTTGTGAGTGGAAAACTACACGAACGTGATCGTAACAATACGGGTGAATAAAATCAACCCTTTTGATATCAGGACAGGATAAGTCTGCTAATGATGCAATATCATTAATTAAGGTTAGAATTCGATTTCTGTTCAGTGCAGGTTGTTTACCACAATCAAACAAAGGATACAAAAGAATACTAGGAAAATCCAAATGGCAGGGTTTCCTCCAAACCACATCCCTCAGGTCCGTTTCCATATAATGTTTGGGCGCTCTCGGATCTCCTCCTCCCTCATAGGTGGTCGAGTGAACAGCCTGTTCTCGTGCGGCACCCACGGGACATGAAGGAGCCTCCCCTTGTAGTGGCTGCCGTAACTGTGGGGATCGAACAAGGCTAACGGCCCTCGCTTGAGGGGAATATTCGTCCCCTCTTGCTGTTCCTGCCAAGGCATCATCAACTTGTACCTCGGTCGACACCTCTCGACCTTCCCAATTTTGCTTTTGTATGTCCCGTTTCTCCTGTATTTTACCCACTATTGCTTTGTCCGATGAGGGTACCCACGGTAGGGACTCACACTTAAGTTTGGTCCTAAGTGCCTCCTCCACCGCTCTACTCACCATTAATGCAAGCTCATTTTGCATTATGTCCGCAGGAGCCCCTAGCTTTTCCTGAGGGATTGCTGGGGCAGGTTTCCTGGGGCAGTCAATCGGTACCTTATCTATTTTGTTACCTGTAACTTTCGTGGCAGCTTCCCGGGTGGGTTTCAGGTGGAGACCCTGGTCCTTTTCCTCAGTAAACCTCCCAGCCCTACCTTCGATTGGGGGGTGATTTTGAGCCCCCTGCTCGAGGTCTTTGCTGGATTTCGGCGCTAGTGGACCCTCCAGCCCTAGGCTGGCTTTTTCCGGAGGTTCCCCTGCTCCTATCTGTCCCGTATCAGCCTTTCTCTGATATTCAGTTTCCCCTAACTGGGCATCTACCCATATTGGATGATTTTCTTTGGGCTTAGCAAAAAGGCCATAAATTTCTCTTGTGGGTCGGAAGGAAGGAGGATTTACCCCCTTCTCCCCCTGCTCCTCCCTCGAGGGGTTACTCATCTGTTTTGTGGGGGCTGCACTTTCCTTATCAGCCAGTGTCTTTTTACGAGCCAGTTCTTCAGATAAGGAGTTGGTGGGACAAAAATATGCTGAGTTCTGGCCTTCACTCCCATCCAGATTTGAGGTCAATGCCTGTCCCACTTCTTCCCTAATAAAGTTTCTCCAAGTGTGTTTTGCAAAATTTTGGCTATTCACATGCGTAAGAGAGCTTTTTTTAAAATTATTTTTCCTATTTTTTGGAGGGTTTTTCTTTTTTTGTTCCAAGTTACCTTTCTTGCCATCCAACAGTGTTGTTATCTGCTGGCGGAGGGCAATGTCCACAACCTTACAATCTGGTGCCGCTGGAATGGCTGAGTCTGACTCATTCTCCCCCTCTGCCACACTGTCGTCTGTTTTCTTTTCTAGGGGATTCGCCTGGACCAGCCCCAATGATATCAGACGCGTTATCGTTCTTATGGGTAGAGATTCCATCAAATCCGCGCTGATTTTGGCGCTCAGTCAAAATTCTAAACTCTGTAAAGCCCCGAGAATGTATTTTTAATTCTTGAAGAATTTGGGTCAAAATCTCGGTTGTAGCCATATTTTGTTCAGGAAGTCCCCTCATTGTGGATGTTTGTCCAGAGGGGAGTTCTTGTAAGTGTTGAGACATATTGCATACTTCGGCCTCTGCCGTAAAAAAATCTGGTGGGGTATCCAGAAAGGAAGAAATAGGTATAATACTTCAATTTTTTCTCACAATATTCTCAAACAGGGATGAACTAGATGCCATATCCTGCTTGTTTGAGATATTTCCTCCTAAGGATAGCATAGAGGAATGTGCCATGGCTGCTCCCTCCAAGATCAGAGAGTCACTAGACTCCGGAGGGGAAGGCGGCAAAGGCATATTCATTGCCATACGCATCGTGTTCTTTACTGGAGTAAAGATCAAAGGAGCAGAGAGAATATCATCATACATCCTTACCCCCAGACCTTGTGCAATCCTAATACCTAGACCATTTGTGGAAGAATCACTGGTTGAAGAACGACTATAGACATATTCAAAACTATTGCGGCGCCTCGACATTTCCAAAAAATTTTTGAACAGGGTTATTTAACAATCCAGACTCTACTCTACACAGTGGGGGCGAGTTCGGGAAGGACTAATGCCTGCCTCCAATGCTGTTCCAGTGATCACCTTGGATGTTCTAACTTTACCCTTCAATGCAATTTACATCCTCCCCGCCCCCACTATCTTCCACAATGTCAGCGTGTCATTCGCAGCCCACCACCCAAAGACCCAACAGGCGTAACAAGCATACACTTAAACAAGCACTTCGAAGGTGCGTTCTGGGAAGGCCTGAAGCCCACAGTCTCCTATAGAGGGACGAGCCAAGGGTGTAAAAAATAGCTTAGACTGACATTCCAATGATAATTACAACGGGGCACTTACCGCTCTTAATAATGCGGGAAGCACAAATATGTGGCAGGAAGTAGACTAAGTTGTGTTCTCAAAACACCAGGAAAGCGTAAACTACCATACATAAGCTGGTGGAGAGAACCTTGCAGCCGCCTCCAAGCTCCACGCGAGCCGCGAACAGCCAACAGTACTTGCAGGTACTTGGCTGGTGCGCGGCGCTGGTGCGCGAGGAGGCAGGCTTTTATTAAACTTCCTAAGTGTCACGCAGCTCAGGGGGAGGGGCCTCCTGTGAAGAGGAAACCTGCGGACGGGGAGAACACAACAAAGCAGGGGATTAGACACTCCTCCAGAACAAATTAAAAAAAATTTTTTTAAAAAAGTAACAGAGGAGTGAAAGGGGAGGAGTTCCCTTCCCTGGGAACAGTACAGATTTAAGAAAAAGTTACCTCCTTCCCACGCGCTGGGGTCAGGCAAGCTGTGTCACATAAAAGGAAGTCCTCCAGGCTTCAAGAAGTTCAAGCCGTACAGACGGCGAATAGAGCTGGGGAAAACGATGAGGCTCAGAGCGTAGGCAGCGCTGTATCAGGAGTCCAGAGGGCAGGGCAGTCCATTCCACAGCCAACAGTACTTGCAGGTACTTGGCTGGTGCGCGGCGCTGGTGCGTGAGGAGGCAGGTTTTTATTAAACTTCCTAAGCGTCACGCAGCTCAGGGGGAGGGGCCTCCTGTGAAGAGGAAACCTCCTTCCCACGCGCTGGGGTCAGGCAAGCTGTGTCACATAAAAGGACGTCCTCCAGCCTTCAAGAAGTTCGAGCCGTACAGACGGCGAATAGAGCTGGGGAAAACGATGAGGCTCAGAGCGTAGGCAGCGCTGTATCAGGAGTCCAGAGGGCAGGGCAGTCCATTCCACAGCCAACAGTACTTGCAGGTACTTGGCTGGTGCGCCTCACTATTTAAGTTGGGGGTAGTAAGTTATTTTTTTTTTATTTAATAAAATAGTAATTCCCTTTCCCAACTGGGATATTTTTAGACGATTTAAAACATATATTTTACGTCTAAAATGGATATCTTTTTGTTCTCCATACTTCTTTGCACCTGCCAATTCATGCAAATTCTTACCTTAACGTTTCTCTTCAGTGTAGCCAGTAGTAATGTTACAGTCCCTTCCCGTAGCACTATTTTGCTGGTACCCTGTTCTGGCCTTCACTGTGGAGCTTTATTGGTGCAAGCAATGGGCAGGACACCTGTATGTGATATGCCGCTTATCCATGGGGCTGGTGATCTCAATGGCTAGAGTCCTGCTAGGAGTGTCAATGTTGGATACAAAAAAGTGCTAAATGATGCTATTCACAATGAAGCCAGGGCCTGCTAAGTTCCCACTAGAAGTGGACCATTACAGGGACCCAAGAAGGGCCGCTGTTGGACTGGGTACTGACGGAGGGGGGAGGTGAGGAGAGATGTCTCTGAACCAGCCAAAGAAGTACCAGGCTAGACAATACCTCGGCCTCGGTAGCTGCATGGGCTAGCTGCGGGTGTCTATAGCCAACCAGCTCCACAATATGGTCCTTTTTTTGACCAATGAAATCAGCCAAAGGGATGCAAGAGCTTATTGATGATGCTGTTTGGGTCTTGTTATGAAAGTGGCAGTCCCTCTTTCAGTTGAATAGGTGTGCTACCCACCTGCAGCAAATGTGCACATGTGCAGTGGCAGGAGAGACGAGGATCATAGTAGAGCAGAAAGCGTGAGGTATGCAAGAGGGAAGGGCACGGACCAGCATCCTTCGAGATGCCAGTTTACCCTCAGTTCAATGGGAAGTGGATGTTTCCACATCAAGCATGTGGAGTGTTGGCATTCGACCTCCGGTGGCTGGCTTGGAGTTCAGAGTGATTGAGGGATGCCGTTCCCTCACTCACAGCGCGGAGCGAAATGAATGCACATCAGCTACTTGCAGGTTCAGACTGGGCTCCTCCCTTTCCAGGCATCCCCCTCTTTATTTCCTCCACATGTCCCTTGTCACATGAGGCGGGCTCCCCCTCGCTCACGTGACTCGGGATTTTGGTGTACAGCACACTCTTCCCTATTTTGGTGCTTTTCTAACACAAAGTTCTAACAAATTCTCCTTATCTGATGGGGGTCTTTGCTTACCCTCTCAATCGCTGGGCACTGTCTTCTGTCTTCTATGATAGACCCAATGTAGCACATACCCTCATAGCCTTACTGATGTCTGGGGTTTCTCTCGAAGTCCGTACTTGGTGTTCGTCCTTCCTGGGGATCCTGCTTCACTCCTGATCTCTGCAGGCATTGGGGGTCTCGGGAGTGACTTCTTGCCTGGTCATGGCGTTGTTGGTCTCTGATGGTTTGCTGTGCCATTTGGGCGTGCTTCCTCCCTCGCTCTCTGGGACGGTCTGTTCCTTCCATAGTGTTGGGGGTACCTTGTGGAAATGTAATATGTTTCTGGTTACTACCTCATGCCCCTGGTGGCGGTGACCATGCTATGGTTGTTGTCAAGCACAGTCCAGGGGCTTGATTCATAAGATAGTGTCATCTTCTTTGGAGGCTCTCGGTTCCTTACTAGCACTGTGTCTCCTGCATGTAATTCCCAGTGTTGCACCCAACGGCAAAGCCTCTCATTGGTGTTATGTTGTTCCATCCTTTCTTAAATGATTTCAGTGTCTGGATCGGGAGCTATCCAGTGGGGGTGTATCGGTAGTTCTGCCTGGATGGGCACTCCGAACATCAGGTCTGCCGGAATGATTCTTGTTGAGGTGTGTGGGATCTGCCATTGGGAACGAAGGAATTGGTACACTGCCGGTAGCCATGGTTTTCGCTGGTCTTTCGCAATCCTTATTGTTTTGTTGAGGGACCCCATAAATCTTTCGGTGTCTCCGTTTGCTTGCAGCTAGCATGGTGTAATCCTTCTGTGGTTGATTTTGAGGCTGCTCAGGAATTGCTTCAGCTTGCGGCTGGTGAAGAGAGGCCCGTTGTCGCTCTTTATCTTGCGTGGTATCCCGTGAATGGCAAATACCTTTTCGAGGGCTGTGATGACGGACAGTGTGTCTGTGAATGTGACATGCTTGACTTCTGAGTATCTGCTGAATGCATCAATTAGGACGAACATATATCCTTCCCCTACGATGGTACAGAAATCGACACTGACCCGATTCCAACCTTTTGTTGCTTCTGGGTGCACTCATGATCGGTTCCGGCACCATTTGCCTTTGCGTGGACTGGCACGCCGCACAGGTTTCGATTAGTTCTGTCACTCTGCTTTGTATCTTTGCCATTCATACTCTGGACTTCAGGTAGGCTTCGGTCTTTACTATGCCTTGGTGGCCCTCGTGGGCTAGCCTCAGGGCCCTCTCCTCCAGAGCTTCTGGTAGCACGATTTGGTGTTGGATATTGTGAGTTAGTGCCGTATTCCGAACAAGGCGTGCAACTTCTCTTGTGCTGTTTTTCCACAGAGTGCGACCGCCGATAGGACGTTTTTCCAGTCTCCTGACTGGTTTATTTTGTGTGCTGTAGGCAGCCGTCTGTCGCAGTTTCCTTGGCTATTTCTTGTAGTGACATTGCTCATGGCTTGGCACAGTCAACCACTTGGCATACGTGTTCTTCTGTCTCAATCACATGTTCCTCCTCTTCCTTGGTGGCTGCTCAGGGATGGCGAGACAGGTAGTCCGCAGGGTTATCTACACCTGCCCTGTATGCCACTTCAATGTTGAAAGGTTGAAGCTGTAGCATCCATTTCTCTAAACATGCCGGGGGATGAGGAACCGACCCTTAGAAAATGGGCACAAGGGGTTTGTGGTCTGTAAAGCCCCCTGTTGGTTGTCTGAGGAGGTAAACTTGGAAATGTTGGCATCCCCACAGTATTGTCAAGGCTTCTTTTTCTATGAGGTCGTAGTTCTGTTTCGTTGAGTGCACGGCTGGCTAAAGTGACTGGGTATACTGTTCTTTCTTGATCGGTTTGGATCAGCACAGCCCAAGTCCCACTGGGCTAGTATTTACTAGCAGTACTGTGTTGCGGTTGGTGTCAAAGAATGCCATTTTGCTGGAACTCGACAGAGAGTCTTTGATTTTCTGGAATGCTTGTTGGTGTTGTTAGGTCCACTCCCACAGCATTTCCTTTTGGGTCAGTTTTTTCAGTGGAACTGCAATTGTTGCCAGATCTGCGATGAACCTCGTGCAGTAAGTGGCCATTCCCATAAAAACTCTGGACTTCTCATGGTGACGTGGGGCTTTGGCTTCCTTGATGTCGGACACCTTTGCGGGGTCAGGTGATACCCATTCTGCGTTGAACACGTAGCTGAAGAAACTAAGTTCGCTCTTGCTGAACTCACATTTCTCTGCATGCAGGGAGAGGCCAGACTCTTCTAGGCATTGCAGGACGGCAGCTAGCCGTTCATGATGTTCTTCTGCCATTGTTCTGTAGATGAGGATATCGTCGCTGATGTTCGTGGTGCCTGTTAGGCCGTTCAGTACCCTTCTTATCTCGTTCTGAAATACCTCTGCGACTGAGGATATCCCCAAGTTTAACCTTTTGTACCTATGGAGGCCTAGGCGAGATGAGAATGTTGTTACGTAGCGTAATTACCGGGCCAAGCGTATTTGGTGTTATCTAGTTTGCTGAATATTCTTGCTCCGGTTAAGTCCACAATTAGTTTGTCTATGGTGGGTGTTACATGGCATTCTTGCCCTATAGCTACGTTGGGCAGCCGCATGTCAATACAAATCCTTACTGCTTTATGTTGCTGTGGGTTTTGGGCAATGACCATGGGGGATACCCATGGTGTTGGGCTGGATGTTTTCTCAATGATGCCTTGTTCTTTCAGTTTCGCTAGTTCCTTTTCTACGGCTTGGAACGTATTTGGAAGAGGACTCGGTGGTGTCTCACCACTTTGGGATCGATGTGCAGTTTGACAGTTCATCCTTTGAGGCATCCTATTCCTTGGAAGACCTTCTTGTGCTTGGCCAAGAGGTTGTCGATTTCAGATATTTCAATGATGAATGCAAATTTAACCAGCTTAAGCTTTTCTGCGGTTCAGCATCTCAGCAGTGTTTCCAGACCTGCGTAAACTACACAGATGCTTGCTCGGCACGTTGTTCCATTGTGAGACAAGTCAGAGCGGAATGACCCCGCTACTGGCAGTGGCTTTTTTCATTCGTACGTGAAGAGTTGTACTCGTTTATCTTTGAGTTGGGTCTTCGGTTCGATCTTCTTGAACCTTAGCAGGGGCATGACATTTACCGTTGCTTCAGTGTCGATGACGACTTTGGTAGGTTGTCTGTCAGACAGGATGGTGCAGGCAGGTCACCTGGATTTTCTCCCTCTCATGTTGTTCAGGGGTTTGATGGCCAATATCATGTGTGCTCATTCTTTGTTCCTCTTCTGATGGATGCAGTGTCTTTCGGGGGACGCTTCTTCCTCTGAGGAAGCATCCGTGTCACTGCTGCTGGGTGATCTCTGTGCTGCGGCAACCTGCCTGTCTGTGGCTCGAGGCTTCTGATTATTCTGTTCCTCTTGGGGGAGGGTTGAGGCACACTACTGCTAAGTGGTTTAGCCTCTTGCATTTCGTGCACGTGACTCCCAGAGCTGGGCATGCTTCTCCTCTGTCCCAGGGTCCCCCACACCATTTGCAGGACTCAGCTTTGGTAATCATCCTGGCATAGCGTTGTTAGGTCGTCCTCCTTTAGGTCTGCCCTTGACCACTGCAATTTCGTCCTCTTTCTGGATGTTGTCGAGAGGTAGGCATTGCATGGTAGCTTCCATGGCGGCTACTTGGTAGTCTGTGCGTTCGCTCAACCTGCCCATGGCTAGGATTCGGTCAAGAGGAATGTTCTTTTCTGACAACACTGCTCTGCTCAGTTTGTCAGACGACTGACCGTTTATGATTTGCATACGGACAGCAAAGTATTGCTCTGGGAATTCGCAATCTAGCACCATCTCTGTGACATGCGTGGAAGTCATCAGTGGTTTCTTTGGTTCTTTACATGGTCATGCAGAATTGGAAATGTTCATAATCTGGGTTCAGTCCAGGCTTAAATGTATGAACCATAACAAGCTGGTGCGCCACTGGCCATTCGCGTCACTCATCCAAGACCAATGGCCTTCTTCTGTGAGTGGGCCACCTCTTTATTACGCAGCCTCCTCTTAGCCACAGCCCCCGCGCTGCTCACTGGACCTTCCTCCGCGCCAACCCCTATGAAGAACACATCGTCCTCTTCTAGCTCCCACATAGCGACCAGGTCCTCCTCTTGACTGCTGTTTCCGGCCCACTCCCGTTCTTCAATACTGGCTGCCATCTGGGCGGCTTACTCGGGATGTTGGTCCTTT
This sequence comes from Ambystoma mexicanum, assembly GCF_040938575.1. Taxonomy (NCBI): domain Eukaryota; kingdom Metazoa; phylum Chordata; class Amphibia; order Caudata; family Ambystomatidae; genus Ambystoma; species Ambystoma mexicanum. The sequence continues at coordinate 667,404,458 of NC_090923.1, forward strand.
CCGGGGCCTGTTGTCTTGGGGGCACTTATGGATAGGCATGGGTTTTTACAAAGAGCGGAAAAGTGCCCTACTTTGTGGCAACGCCCGCACTGTCGCCCCTTTGCCGGGCATCCTGTGGCATGCGGCAGCACTCTCATGGCCGAGAGCCACATCTTCTGCTCCAGCTTTCGGGCTGTCACACTTCCACCTCCACTCTTCTTATTCTGCTCCCGGATCATGCACACCTCACCTATCTTCAACCCTTTGATGGTGTCCTCCATCATAGCCGACCGTGTTGTGGCCAACTCATGAGCTCGTCCTAACGCCAACATTTCTTACAGGGCTTTTTAATATCTGATTGCGCCATTTGTTGGAACGGCATGCCTGAATCACTTGGCATGGGAGCTCTCCCTCTTCATCCACAAAAGCACAAGTGCTGGCCAGCAGGCGAAACCTTGTGTAAAACAAGTCTAGGGACTCATCTGGGCGCCATGTCGCTTGCTGCAAATAGAATATTTCAAAGTCAACGTTCACCATCGGTGCAAAATATTCAGTAAGCACCGTTTTTTGATGGGTTCCCGTTCCTGGAGGCAGCGTTTTATAAACACTGTGGACATCACTACTGCATAAAAGAGCAATAGGGTCTTCTTTTTTGCATCATCTGTTATCTCAGCCGCCTCATAAAACATGTCTAATCTTTCCAACCAATGCACCCAGTTGTCCCCTAGGGATGTGGGACTCACTTCATATCAAACTCCAGCACAGGGTGACTGTGAAACAGGGGACACTGAGATTGTACAGGCCCACCCTGCATGTTACTTGGGCCAGGTGTTCCAAATAGCGCATTTCTGCAAGCTCCTCTGTTCCCACTGAACCTGGGGTCTCAGTCCATCTGCTCTTTCCATTATGGGGCTGTGCTTCTTTAACCAAGTGACTGTGATACTCTTGGGCCACACCACATAAAACACTCTACGGGGTAAGTGCTGCGATAGGTGGGCTAACAGCTCCTTGCCGGCAAAATACCTGGGGGTCGTGCCTTCTGATGCCTTCCCACGACCTAACTTATACTGGTCAGGTCCCTTTACCCTCTTTAACCAGATACACCTGTGGGCCTGGGCCAAAACCGCACAAGCACCCTCCGGACCAGGGCCAGGGAAGGTGGAGATAAGCACTTCTCCATCTCCCTCCTTCAGTATTCCAGGCCACAGCAACATCGTGCAGCCCCCTCGGCAGTTGTACAATTGAGCGTGGTAGTCAGCAGTAGTTGTTTTCAAAACAAAAAACCACACCTGAAAAAGGCAGTCACCAGGACAGGCCTAGCAGCAGGGATCCTTGCGCACAGTTCGCACAAACCCTGCAAGAAACTCTGGGGACTCCAGAAATGCAAACACACATGCAGCAGTACTTCGTTGGGGGCTGAGGATCGTGAGAAAGGACCGGCACACATGCGGAGTAACGCGCAGCGGGCACTCCAGTCAGCATGTGCCGGAACGGGCGGTGTACGCGCAGGTTCTTCTCCTCACCATTGTTATGGGGTCGATAAGGCCCAGCCTCGCAGTAGAGATCTGCTCACAGAGACAGGACAGACTCTGTCTGGATGGAACGGGCAGCCGTGAAAACGTGCGCCCCTTTTATTAACATTGCTCCCTTTGTGACGTTTTACTTCATATGTGACATGGTACGAGCCTTGGGAAGGACTCCCTATAACAAACCTCAGCCACTGCCATTGGGGTCTCCTCCTGGGGAATGGTGTAGAATGCGTGCCGTTTTGTAAGTACTCTGTTGATGAAACCCTTTCTCAGATGCCATAAACCCCATACTTGAGTGATCGGACCACACTGCGGAAGCTAGTGCATGCTTGCTCTCACCCTCAGCGCCTTTATTGCCTGACAGACAGCATTGTTGCTGCTTATGCATCCTATTGAAAAGCATGGGAGTATTTTTTACAAACTTTGCAGACGATACTCAACTGATTATGGAGATGAGAGGCGACTACAACACAGATAATAACAAACTATCGGCCATCTACAATTCCATCGAGTCATGGATTAAAACAAATTGGATGTGCCTCAACTGAAGCAAGACCGAGCTAATGACATTCGGTTCCCCATATGCTAGTGTAAAGTAGTGAGCCAGAGACAAGGAGGTAAGTTACCCAATAGTATTTATTTCTTACAGCCCACCAGAGGTTAAATGATTGTGCACCCGGACTTCTCTTTATCCAATTAACTTCAATTAGCGTTCATCGCAACAAAACCAAAATAAAGGGTCTTCCAGGTTGCTCAAAAGACAAAACTCAAGGATTGCAATATTGCTTGTTCACAAATGAATGCAGTTCAAAATACGGAGAACACAGGAATGGCAGCCTTTCTTTGTTCAAAGCAACAATATTCAGCCCCGAGCGTTTACTCAACACTTCCGAATGGTTCAGAGACTTTTCTGTTCAAGCTCTGCGGCCGGTGCTCGGAGCCAGCCGTTCCACACTGGCCTTGGCTGGACTTCAGTAAATAACCAAACTTCCCTTTTTCCGCCGTTGGGACTCAGGCATCTTCATCTGTGGTGAGTTTTCCTTTTTCCTCTAATACGCCCACCGATATGGGCTACTGTCCTCGTACTATTCCGAGTCCACTCTCTCAGCCTCCTTCCACTACTGCAAAACGAGAGACAAGTTGAGCTGTTTCCTGATGCTTTTAACCCCGGTGAGTCTCCTCCCCAGTAATTAGCGTTAGGCGTTCACCGCCCTGGGCTCCTTACACCTGAGGCTAATTCATCTCTTCCCAGCTTCAACTTCACAGAGTTAGCTTTGCATTTAAACCCCACCTGCCCGGAGCACCCATTATATGGAAACGTGGTTTTTCGTCTTCCTTGTCTGATTTCTATTCCCATTTTCTGGCTTTTGTTTTGATTATGTATCCTTTGGGGCATTCTGGGATATGTCGTTTGTGTCTTTTCTCTTGTGTCTCTTATATTTGTATTGTCCGGTGTGATAGTTGTTTGGTGGTGCATTCTGGGACATGTAGTCTGGGCTTTTACTTGTTCCCGCGTGTCTCTTAAACTTGTCATTATATGGTCTGGTGTGATCATAGACCATCCCCCTCCCTCTTGTTTTGTTCCGTAATGGCCGTTATTGGTTCCTCATTACAGCTAGAAATAAACTTGACACTGCCTATTCATTCTTCAGAATCAAAGACTTACAGGTGTCTCCGATAAAGTTAAGACACTAGGTGTCTATCTACAAGCATCATTGAGTGCGGAGGCTCAAGTTGCATATCTAAAACGCAACTGCCAATATCCTCAAAGACTCTTGAGGGGAATTGGGCCACTGTTGAATCAAGAAAATAGTTCCATCATCGCCAGAGCTACGATACTGTCAAGACTTGACTACGGTAACTCATTGATGTTAGGAGGCAGTAACAAATACATTAAACAGTATCGGGTTATCCAAAATAATGGGCCGTTGGGACCATCACGGGAAAATCTAAAAGAGAGCACATCACCAGCGACAGGAAGGATCTTCATTGAGGATAGAAGATTGCATTATATTTAAATCATTGACCCTTGTTCATCACTGCCTATTCGGGGTAGCCCCCTCCTATCTAAAAAAACATTTCACCCTTTACGAACCAAGTCATAACCTCAGATCTAGAGTCCAAGGACTACTAAACGTCAGCCTGTCCAAAAGAGTCAATGGACTAGGCAGGGCTTTTCCTCTAAAGCTGCCACCAGATGGAACGAGTTGCCTTGAAAATTGAGAGTTGAATCCAACTACCTATGTTTTAGAAAGAAACTCAAAATTCTGCTCTTAAAATAAATATCACCGGAGTACTAAGACAGAGATTCCTCTAATATTTTGACACGTCAGAGTTACCATACCATGTTGTCCGGTCACCCATGTTGTCTCTGTCTACATGTAGTGCGCGCTGATGTCTGCGGGCTGCGGCGCTATATAAACATATAAAATAAAAAAGTAAATTGTAAAGCGCTACACAAGCAATCCACATATCCTAACGCCCCTGCTTTCATCAACGATGTACACAGTGCTTAATTCCCACTAATTAAAACAACGCCAATGTGCAGACCCCTTCCCATAGTGATTAAAACCACCATAGACAACTATAGCCCCTTCCCTAGACATTCCCCCATCACAGAATTCGACCGCCATCTCGCAATGCATGAATGCCACTTTGGAGCACGCAACACCAATCCAGAGCTGAGTTAATAAAGCCCACACCAGAGTCCTTGCACCCCATCCTAAGGTGCTTCTGTTTTTTTAGGGCGCATATAACCCATTCGTTACTTAATTGTCGTCTAGGGTTCTTAAACAGCATGACAAAGCCCTTGCATGCCATAGCAGAGTGCTTAGAAGTCTCCTAAAAAATCACGGAGTACGTATAATGCCACTCCAGAGAAATGAACCTCCAACCCAGAGTGCCTCACCTTCCTCCCGCCCCCCGCCCCCTCCCTTGTGCACACAGTAAGGATGTAGAGGCCCCCCGACGCTCTTTCTTTCCGTGCTTGAATCCCTCAGACACGTTCCCCCCCCATACCTGTAACCTTCGCTATCATATCCTGGCTTGTACTGTACCCCCCACATTCCCATCTGAACCCCCCTTTCTCTCTGTCGTGGCCAGGGGCGTTGCTAGGGGGAGGCCAAGGGGGATATAGCCCCTGATCTTTTGGTTGTAGCCCCGGATAGAATCTCAGGAGCTACAGCCAAAAGACGAGCTAGCCCCCAGTCCCAACAGTTCCGACATCAGGGTAGCCCCGGATCTTTTCCAGACCTAGCAACTCCCCTGGTCGTGGCTCTCTCCTAAAAACAACCCACATCTCTCTGGGTGACCCACATCAATAACCTGTCTCCCGTCCTGGTCATTGAACCTTCCCACCCAGCTCAGTCTGTGAGTGTGTGTGTGGGGGGGGTCTCTCTCTCTCTCCCTCCCCTCTCACTCACTCTTAATCTCTCCCTTCCCCTCTCTCTCTCTCTCCCCTCTCTCTCATTCCGCTCTCTCTTTTCTCTCTCCCTCCACCGCTCCCTTTCCTTCCCCCTCTCTGCTCTCTCCCTCTCTCTCCAGGATGCAAGCCCACTGAGTGTGTGTGCCATTCGAGGAAATCTTCCTCCCAGAAGCCTTCACGGCTGGCAAATGTAGCATGTGGTCTTGGCATGTGCTGAGACACACAGACCAATACTGCGAGCTTCTGTGCCCCATCCCCTGAATATGCAGTGAATGGCCCAGGCATTAACGCGGCTGCATTCCCCAAGCCGTGGCGTGCTGACCCTGCCTGCCAGCTGTCCACCACAAGAGTCGATTATAAAGCAAACTGAAAACACTCATTCAGACCTACGGCATGCAGCGTCCAAAGCGCCCACCAGTCTATTGGTCTTATGGTTTTTCCAGTGCCACCGACGCCAGTGCCGGCCCTGGGATGTGTGGGGCCACGTTGTGCAGCAAATTAAGTGCAGGGCTCATTAATGTGCATTTGATAGCATCACAGGAAGTGACATCACAAGATAATGACCACTACGTATCTAAGCTTTGTTAAAGGAACGTTATGGTTACAAGTAAAACCACCAAAAAACTGAAATTTGCCAGTTATGGTAAACTGAGCAACCATATATTGCACCGCCACTGTGCACTGCTAAGACTAACACCCAGGCCATCAAAGATGACATCACAAGGTTGTTTATTCAGCCATATTCACTTGAAGAAAAAAATAAAGAAGTGACTGCGGTCTCAGCGGAACCTGCACACCTTTTTTTTTCAACTACGAAAACAGCTCCCTATGAACTTTTTTCCACTCCCTCACCCTTTCCTGGCTCTCCTTTGGCCATAAAACAACCCCAAATGTGTTTTCCGCACTTTTTCCTCGCTACGCAATGCGATCCAATATGGCGACCGTTTAAAGAAATATGGGGCACCTCATGTTTTTAAGCATGTTTGATGTCTGCGGACATCACGATGCGCTCCGATTGGTCCAGACGTGTCCACGGACTCTGAATCAGGAAATGAGTGCATGGACCGAACCCAGATATCTTTGACATACTTTTTGGCCATTATTTCAAAAACAACTGGACGGATTTACAACAAATTTACAAAAGCATGTTCTCAGGACCATGCGACCACTCTTGCTGTAGATGTGGTGAAAATCCATCCAGCGGTTTGAGCTGTAGGTGCGTGCAAAAAGAATTTTCCATTGCGTCTATTAGGATTTCCAAATATTTTGGGACCACCCTATAACTTACAAGGCGTGCGGTAGCAGCCCTGTAGTTATGGTTAAGTTGCTCAACTCCTATAAAGAGCACTTTTTGGGCGGCTTATAACTTTGCCCCCCTGGATGAATCCTCACCAAATTTTGCAATACAAGTGTATGGCCCCCTCAGAATGATTGTGTGAAGTTTGGTGTGGTTTCGTCCAGGGGGAGCAAAGTAGTTGTACTAGAGGTACTAACATTTGTTGAAATCAAAAAATGCTGTTCGTGCCTACAGCCCAAACCGCTGGACGGATTTTTGCCAAATTTGCGCCATGAGGGCAGCTTGGTCCGGACAGCGTTCTTTTTGTAAATTTGGTGTAAACCTGTCCAGTCGTTTCTTTTAAAAATTAGGTTAAAAAAGTGTGATATCTGGGTACGGTTCTCACACTCACTTTCCGATTCGGGGTCCGTGAATGCCTCTGGACCAATCGGAGAGCAGCGTGATGTTCGTGGACATCGTATGTGCCTGTCACGGCTCGCTCCCTTCCCCGCCACTTGGGGGCATGTTTTGGGGTTTCTTCCCTACTGGACATTTCCTCCGAACCTTATGCTACAGTGTCCTGATGAATTGGGAGCGCTAAAACCTTATTTCCCAAATTACTTCCCTTCCGGATCCATTCCAGGTTTTTGGCAGCCAGCATGCTACTGCTACTTTAATCAAATGACTATGCTTCCCAGAATGCCTGGCTCACTGCCTCACCTCCTCCCTTGCAGGACAAGGCTGGGTGGAGGATAGGCAACACCTGTGGCTGCAGGTGCAGCAGGCGACACGCCTGAGGGGTGTGCTCGTTAAGCAGCTTTAAAAGCCTCAGTTTGCTTCAGTCCAGCGCTGGTCATTGTTGCAGCGTTCCTGTCGTGACTGGTCCCTTGTTCCTGATTCCTAGTTTTTGTGCCCAGTTTCTAGTTAGTGTTTCTTGTTCCTTGTCCTGGAATTCGTATTTGTATGCCTAATTGATTTCTGCCTTTTGGAAATCCCTTTCTCCTTTTCTCTGTCTGCAGGCAGCCTTTCTCTGAGCTTTCCTTTTGCTGTAGCCCAATTGCCTGTGTTCACTGTTTCCTAGAAATTGTCCTTTGCTACTGAAAGACTTGTTGCATTAATCTTTCCTTTACAGGTTTAGTTTCCTGCCTTCTCACCTTGGATGGGTGGGAAAGTTTCCCTTTTGATATCGTTTTCACTGCTCCTGATCCTTGCCTTCTATTGGGATCCATGCCATGTTTTCCTTTACACTTTTACATTTATTTCCTATTTTATTATTAGGTGTGGGAAGCTGTTGTAACTAGCTCCTGTGTGATTATCTTTTGTTTTCCACACTGTACTATTCCTTCTTGCCTCTTGACTTGGGTTTAGGTATTTAGTCATCCTCACTCTTTGCCTTTACTGCCTTCTGGGTTCTTGTTTGATTTACAGGGTTGTGGGTTAGTACTGACTTTTGAGTGGTCTTTCCGGTCCTCGTGAATACAGACATCCAAGTGGTCTTTCCGGTCTTCGTGAGTACTGGCATTCATGTGGTCATTCCGGTCCTTGTGAGTACTGTTTCCAAATTCGTTATTCAGTACCGTCTAGAGTGTCAGCTTACAGATTCTGTCCCTGCTTGCCCTCTACGTGGGCTTAGCGCTGTCAGTATCTGTAATAGCATAGTGGGTAAGGAGTTGCCGACTTTCCTTTCAGTCATAAGGAGGTTCTAAGTGCTTACCCTACATTCCTTTTCATATAGTGGTATACACGAGTCTTGGGTATTGAATGCACGTTGTTATATTCAAGGTTGTTTACTGTGTATTTTGTGCACATTTCCCCTGCCATATCCATCGCCTTCTTCCTTTCCTAACAGAATGACCAGCCGTTGTTCCCGTTTGAACATGGCCAGATTACGAAGGAAAGGCAGCAAGGCCTCTAACAAGCTTATACAGAAAGCTTCCCTTACAATTACCCGTGAAAATCGAATCTCTGCTCCTGACTTAAATGAACTCCTTGACACGAATGGGTATTTACGTGCAAAGTATTTTACCCACTGGGTGGCCCATCCTACGTTGCCTGATCCTAGCTCTGTCTTTAATTTTGATCCAGAGTCCGCACAAGCCTTAGCAGTGGAAAACAACACACTGCTAGAATTTATACACACAAGTACCTCTGTTATTGAACCCCATGACTCTGGTTGTGCTTTACCTCAGATTGAACAGTTTCATGATTCAAGCATGAAGAATGGAGGGGTTCCTTACATATCTTCTGTTTTCTGCCCTCAGTCTACAGCTTACTCCTCTGCACAGGTTCTTACTGTGGTCTCTAATGCCAGGGGGTCTGATGCCAATAGTCTGCTTAAAAGAAACACAGACCACGTCGGTAAGAGAGAGTATAGATCACAAGACCTGCAAGCAGTAGATGACAATATACAATCAGTGCACTTCCAGATGGCTAGGGCAGGATCCAGCCCTGATGCCACCATGCCTTCCCCTGTGCCTACTGATAGGGATGTACAGTTAATGCGGGACATGCTAAAAGCAGAATTTGAGGAGTTAAAACAAGAATACATTTCCTTAAAAGAGGAGAATACGATGTTAGTCTTTTCTGAATACACCTCCAACTTTATCCGTTGATGAAGTGAATACTGTTCAGTCCCTGAGTGCGGAGACTTTTGTAAATCATGATACTCGTCAATATGTAAGATCTATTGGGAGTGAAAGTCTTTTTTCAAGCACAGCGCTTATTCAGGGCACAGGTTCTGACAACTGTCCTACCATTTGTCAGGAATTGCTGTTAGCTGAAGATTCACAAGCCACTCCTTTACCTGAGGCTTCCTGTGTAGCAGTTTGTCATAATTCTGAGCTTGAACGCATACATGCTTCTGATTTCCAAACACAATCCACAATGGTTGCATACACAGAATCAGTCACAACTGTAGGCTTAGGTTCTGCCCTTGATCTAGCTGCTGAGACAGAAGTAGACATTCAAGCTGATGTGGAAAACGATGCTACCTCTGTGTTCGCTCTTCCTTCTGCCAATTTCGGTCACTACGAGCAGTCAAAGACAGTGCAGAATTCATGTTTTGATGGACTCATTCCACAGATTACTGAACCAAAAACCCGGCAGGCGATCCCTGAACTGTTGATTGTTAATCAGCCACTTTCAGAAGCTAAGACAGAGGAATGGTCAATTGACGAAATCCTGATTAACAGAGACTTTACTATGGTGATTCCTCTGGTTGATTTTGACTTCTACAAAGGAAGAGACTCTGTGTCATCCACTAAGGAGAGGGACGGCAGGGGTACAGCTCAGACTTTGGTTACTGGTGCCAAGGGGTCAACTGCCTTAAAGGGGCTTTCCATTCCTGAATCACAAGTGTGTCTGTCGACTTCTGGGACTTCAGACTGTCCTCCTACTACCATTGACTCTTCAATAATCCTGTCCACAGCTCTGCAGTCATCGTTGGCACACGTATCTTCGATCAATAAAAAAGTGCTATGTCTGCCAGTCACCCAAGAGCCTTCACCATGTACGCAGTCAGAGCCAAAGACCTTGACAAGTTTGTCTTCAGCTAACAAGACGGCTCCAGCTTGCATGCCCTCAGCCTCAGAATTTCCTCTGGCATGTCTGTCTTCGGCTACAGTGACTCATCCAGCAGATTATCCTTCAGCCATGGAGTCTCCGGTAGTACATTCTAAGTGCATGTCTTCGGTCCCAGAGCCTACTGCTAGTTTGGCTTCAGTTCATGAGAGACCTGTATCCTGCTCAGCCTCGCTGCCAATATCGGAGGTGCACCTGTCTACACTGTCAGATCCTGCTGCATATTCTTCTGCTCCAGAGATTCCTCCTGAATCCCAACCATTTACTAATGAACGTCCATCTTGCCCTTCTTATGCTTCAGGGGGATCACCAGAATGTCTGCCTTGTACACAAAACAATTCTCCCAACTACTTGACTGTAGCATCAGCGCCTCCCGAATATGCAACATCTGAGCCTGAGACTTCTGCCAGCTCTCTCTTCAAAAACATCAAGCCGGCTCACGACTCGGGAGGGCCTTACATGCGAGGCCGCTGGACTTGCCTGGAGTATTACGAGAGAGAAACGGATGCCATCCGCCACGGCCCAGTCACCGAACGAGTAGCCGACCAGGATAGCGGGCTGGACGGTCCGCTTTTGCAGTCCGGTTTGAATCAACCGCTTGACAACCCTTTTGTTGCCGTATCCCACATGAGCCTGATGGAAGGGACGGGCACGGCCTTCCAGCTGCAGCGCCAGTTGGGTGCTAGTAGCCAAAGGAGGGGAATGTCTGCTGCAGTTCAAGATGTGCCTGTTTTTGCTCCCGCTGCTAGTATGCCTGATGTTCCGAGTACTGTGTCTAACACTCCTATCAGTATGCCAAATGTTCCTGCGGTTGTATCCCACGTGCAACAAGGTGGCTACTTGACTGGCTACATGACTGTCAACGGGAGTGCCAGCCTCGTACAACCCATTGGATCTCCAGACCTCCAAGGCATGGAACTTATGCAGGCGAATCTTTGTCACTTTCAACCACAAACCTTTACCCAGATGGATGACAGAGTATCCGAACCTCTACCTCAGCCGCCACCTTCCTCTTCCGAACATAAACATTTCCTGAAACCTGCTGTTTCCTCACCTCCTGTGTGTCCACTCTCGGCAGTGAGGCTAACAGAACTTCTACCGTTGTCTAAGGCATGTAGCACCAGCCTGCCTCTCTCCTCAAAGATGTATGCATATCCTCTTCCAGTGACTAAGCTTCCTGGACCTTCCAACTCTGCTTCGGGTCCTGCAAGTCCTTCATGCCTTTCTTCGACCCATGAGTCTCTTCCTCACCAAAAACCCGCCTATGGCTCTTATAGACTGCGGCCTGATACTATTCATTCCAGTCCTTCTGCTTCTGCCCGTGGGTCATCGTTTCCGTCAGTGCCACTTCTGAAGTCAAAGCGCTCCTGTCATGGAAAGAAGATGTTTTGTGCGAGTAACGGCCGCCTGGAGTCGGCCGTGGGAGGGGGTATAGTGTCACGGCTCGCTCCCTTCGCTCCCGTTCCCGCCACTTGGGGGCATGTTTTGGGGTTTCTTCCCTACTGGACATTTCCTCCGAACCTTATGCTACAGTGTCCTGATGAATTGGGAGCGCTAAAACCTTATTTCCCAAATTACTTCCCTTCCGGATCCATTCCAGGTTTTTGGCAGCCAGCATGTGTTATGAGGCAGCTTCTGTAGACTTCTTAGGTTTATCAAGTAAGTTCTTTATTGTAAGTTACATAAGCTGTTAACTATGAAAGACCACCGGGTCCCATCACCCAGGCTCAACTGACCAGGCTGGAACCCTGGGGCTTGATTCATTGCCAAACATTCCGCAGGCTCACTTAGCATTCCAAGTTAGGATACAGCAGCATTCCTGCAGGCATGCACTGGCAAAAAGCACATCATAACACATCTCCCCTCTTTCGAATGACAATCCAAACGAAGGAAGGCCAAATACACACACGTTATGTTATAATGCCAAACATCTTTTAGAGAGATGCCACTCAAAAGAAGATACTGTGACGGCTATCACTACACATACTTTAAACTTCACTTTTCACAGCATCAGCAGCGTGAGATGCTACGCTACCATTTGACAACTTCAGACTTCAAACTCTGGTGAAAGTTACAATGGGACGCTATCCCATCTCCAACGGGACGCTATCCCATCTCCAACGGGACGCTATCCCATCTCCAACGGGACGCTATCCCATCTCCAACGGGACGCTATCCCATCTCACAATGGGGCGCTATCCCTACTCACAATGGGATGCTATCCCTACTCACAATGGGACGCTGTCCCTCCTCACAATGGGACACTATCCCTATTCACAACGGGACGCTATCCCTACTCACAATGGGACGCTATCCCTATTCTCAACGGGACGCTATCCCTTACGCATAATGGGACGCTATCCCTATTCACAACGGGACGCTATCCCTACAGTTTATGGGAAGGAATCCCAATAACCTACCTGTCCCCACCTTTCTACAATGGAGTTACTTCATACTAAAAAAAAAACATTTGCTCTTACATATTCTCATAACCGTATCTTTGCAGACACTCTGCACAGGAGACCTGGGCAGACATAGAGCTCCCGTACACCAACGGACATATCTGAGCCCACAAAGTCCCACTGCTCACGGCACACACGGCAGATGAAACGCTTCACGCTCCATGCTAGGGGCTTTCATCTTGGACTCTAATCAACCCCAACTTGGGCCAAACGCCTGTGCACCAACATCCAGTATTGGAGCCTACTTCCACTTAGGGGCTTTGCTTCAATCTGCTTTCCCCAGTTACAACTGCTCCAATCGTACTTCTTACTTCAACTCAGGGGCTTCACTTTCATACATGGTTACGTTTCCATGTTGGGTCTTCACAGCTTTCCCAAACTACTTCTCCTACTTCAAAACCCCTTATATTCGCGCAAGGTGCCCTTAACTTCACCGCTTGCTTCACCCTGGGGCCACCCATGTTTACTTCAAAGTCTTTTGCGCTCTACTTCACATCTGGTAAGATTACTTCAAGCTTTATGCTTCAACCTTGTGGGGCCAGCGCATCACTCTTGGGGTTATAATTATCTCTTGGAGCTTCACTGGTTCACCTCTTCGACACCCCTTTATCTTCTCTTTCTAACCCCCTGCGCTCTTGGGCCCCCTGGGTGATGGGACTTACTTCTGGATGTCTGGGGGCAGTGGTCTCTCTGCTTCTTCTGCCGCTCCCCCACCACAGCTCAGCTTCCTTCCTCTCTTGGGTTCTTGGAAATCCTCGTCGCCAATGTTATGAGGCAGCTTCTGTAGACTTCTTAGGTTTATCAAGTAAGTTCTTTATTGCAAGTTACATAAGCTGTTAACTATGAAAGACCACCGGGTCCCATCACCCAGGCTCAACTGACCAGGCTGGAACCCTGGGGCTTGATTCATTGCCAAACATTCCGCAGGCTCACTTAGCATTCCAAGTTAGGATACAGCAGCATTCCTGCAGGCATGCACTGGCAAAAAGCACATCATAACAGCATGCTACTGCTACTTTAATCAAATGACTATGCTTCCCAGAATGCCTGGCTCACTGCCTCACCTCCTCCCTTGCAGGACAAGGCTGGGTGGAGGATAGGCAACACCTGTGGCTGCAGGTGCAGCAGGCGACACGCCTGAGGGGTGTGCTCGTTAAGCAGCTTTAAAAGCCTCAGTTTGCTTCAGTCCAGCGCTGGTCATTGTTGCAGCGTTCCTGTCGTGACTGGTCCCTTGTTCCTGATTCCTAGTTTTTGTGCCCAGTTTCTAGTTAGTGTTTCTTGTTCCTTGTCCTGGAATTCGTATTTGTATGCCTAATTGATTTCTGCCTTTTGGAAATCCCTTTCTCCTTTTCTCTGTCTGCAGGCAGCCTTTCTCTGAGCTTTCCTTTTGCTGTAGCCCAATTGCCTGTGTTCACTGTTTCCTAGAAATTGTCCTTTGCTACTGAAAGACTTGTTGCATTAATCTTTCCTTTACAGGTTTAGTTTCCTGCCTTCTCACCTTGGATGGGTGGGAAAGTTTCCCTTTTGATATCGTTTTCACTGCTCCTGATCCTTGCCTTCTATTGGGATCCATGCCATGTTTTCCTTTACACTTTTACATTTATTTCCTATTTTATTAGGTGTGGGAAGCTGTTGTAACTAGCTCCTGTGTGATTATCTTTTGTTTTCCACACTGTACTATTCCTTCTTGCCTCTTGACTTGGGTTTAGGTATTTAGTCATCCTCACTCTTTGCCTTTACTGCCTTCTGGGTTCTTGTTTGATTTACAGGGTTGTGGGTTAGTACTGACTTTTGAGTGGTCTTTCCGGTCCTCGTGAATACGGACATCCAAGTGGTCTTTCCGGTCTTCGTGAGTACTGGCATTCATGTGGTCATTCCGGTCCTTGTGAGTACTGTTTCCAAATTCGTTATTCAGTACCGTCTAGAGTGTCAGCTTACAGATTCTGTCCCTGCTTGCCCTCTACGTGGGCTTAGCGCTGTCAGTATCTGTAATAGCATAGTGGGTAAGGAGTTGCCGACTTTCCTTTCAGTCATAAGGAGGTTCTAAGTGCTTACCCTACATTCCTTTTCATATAGTGGTATACACGAGTCTTGGGTATTGAATGCACGTTGTTATATTCAAGGTTGTTTACTGTGTATTTTGTGCACATTTCCCCTGCCATATCCATCGCCTTCTTCCTTTCCTAACAGTGCCTGCTGATTGGTTGGTTAAAAGCGTGAGGTGCGTCAAAACGTTTGAAACAGGCACCATGTTGGATTCACGGACAGCACCAGTAGCGGTAAAAACATTAAAAAACACAACATTGGGCTTGTCAAACAAATGAAACTATCTCTGGGTAATTGAGGGGTGAAGAGGATGGGATGGGATATGGCCATAAAAAGCCAGAAATCAGGTGTTTTTTCTTCTTTGATGTCCGCAGACCTTCCTGTGATCTACGTTTGCAAACATCCATGCATATTTCTGCATTACAAGGTCAGTGAAAAGCAGTTTTTGGATGGCTTATAACTTTGACGCCACTGGATGAAACTGCATGAAATTTTGCATTATAATTTTCAAACTGACCCTGAATGGTTATTCAATGTTGGTTGCTGTTACGACAAGAGGGGGCAAAATTAGAGGGGGGGGGTCCCTAAATATTTGAAAGGCTTATACATTTAGTGCCGTTTTACAAATCTGCAGAAAAGTTTGCAAAAAGATTTTAGCCCCAGATTTGAATGTTTTTGCAAAGTTTGGTGGGATTTTGTCAAGGGGGTGCAAGATCAGAGGGGTCTCTTAACATATTTATATGGCTCTTAACTTTGTTGCTGTTTGAGGAACTGCACAAATGTTTTCAGAAAGATTATAGACCCAACTTTGAATGTTTGTGCATAGTTTGAATGGATTTTGTCAAGTCGGGCTAAGTTAAATTACTATTTTCTGTACGTACATTTTGACACTTAAAAAATTAATAAAACATGGATGGAAAAAAGTAGGTCAAAGATATCTGGGTCCGGTCCACAGACTCATTTCCTGATTCGGAGTCCGTGGACAAGTCTGGACCAATCAGAGCGCAGCGTAATGTCAGCTGACAGTAAACGTGCCTGCTGATTGGATGCTTAAAAACGTGAAGTGCGTCATATTTATTTAAACAGTTGCCATATTGGATATCGCGGACAGCCGCCGATGTCTGTGTATAGCGCAGCGTGAAAAAGTGCAGAAAACACATTTGGGGTTATTTTATGGCCAATGGAGGGCCTGTAAAGGTTGAGTGAGTGGAAAAACGTTGACAGGGAGCTGTTTTTATAGTTTAAAAAAAGGTGTGCAGTTTCTGAGACAGTTTCCGAGACAGCGGTCACTTCTTTTTTTTTCTTCTCCTTTTTTCTTTAAGTGCATATGGTTGAATAAACAACCTTTTACACTAAAATGAATACATACAATTCATGTTATAAGACATATCATAAACATTTCATATAACGCCATTTAAAAGCGACCGTGACAATCTTAAAATGTGTTACAAGACAATATGCTCAAAAGTTTAAGGAATTTCTATCCAGCACACATTATCTACTGTTATTAAAAATAAAATGTTACACTAAAATGTTACACTTGACATGATTAAACAGGAGGGGAACTCGCTAAACAAGGCTAACTATGTATGATCTATAAGTTCCAGCAATCCCTTAACCCTGAGCCATATGTGATGGGCTGCAGATACCACTACAAGCGACTCCGCCGCATATAGCATGCTCCAAAATTGGTCTGTCTTGTGGGACCTAAATTCGTCATAACCTCTGGCATAAAATGAGCTTAGGGCTAAGCAATGCATCAATATGTGGTGAACTGTCTCCACACTGTGCTTAGATAATCTGCAAATACGATCCTCATAAGGAATGCCCTTCCAAGCTCCAGTGTTTGCATAAACTGGCAAAATATTGAGACGCAGATCCAAGATAAAATGTATCAAAGCAGGAGTACGCATCTTAATTGGGTACTGCTGGGGGCTTTGACCAAATAGCCCTTGTTGAGTGTAAACGGTATATTTGTGCAGTTTTGCCAACAGGGCCAAAGAAAGCACTCAATCATAATTCCAAGTCTTTGGGCCCAGTTTGCTTAAAAATAAAGGAACATCTTGTTCCGAATTACAGAATAGAGAGATATAACGGCAATGTGCAAGTGCCAGGTTCTCCATGTCCCTATACCAAATGCTACAAGTATAGTGCTGTGCATGGGCAACAGTGCAATACAAGAGGGAATTCTGCTTCTCCCCCCACCCCCTAAACTTAATATTTAGCCAGAGCTTACAGATTGATACTGTCCACAATGACATTAAGGATTGCAGGCCTAGACCGATCCTAATAACCTCCACCAGTACCAAGCCCGGAAGGCCCAGTAAGGAGCGCAAAAATTCTAGCCTCCAATTTGGATAGCCAGGACATAGCCTTCTTAGGCAATACTTCAACGCGCCCACTGATTGGATGCTTAAAAACGTGAGGTGCATGATTTTTTGGAAATGGCCGCGATATTGGATCTGTGGACAGTCGCCGGTGTCCACGGATAGCGCAGTGAGGAAAAGTTGTGAAAAACACATTTGGGCTTATTTTATGGCTGATAGAGCCTGGAAAGGGTGAGGGAGTGGCAAAAAGTTGACGGGAGCTGTTTTTGTAATTGAAGAAAAGGCGTGCATGTGCTGCCAAGTTTGCGGTCACTTCTACTGTCCATGGACAGTGCGTTGAGAGAAAAGCTAGTAAAATAATATTTGGGGTTATTTAGTGACTGAACAAGGGCCTGAAAAGGGTGGGACAGTGGAATAAAGTTGATAGGGAGCTGTTTGTGTA
Source organism: Ambystoma mexicanum (assembly GCF_040938575.1). Classification (NCBI taxonomy): domain Eukaryota; kingdom Metazoa; phylum Chordata; class Amphibia; order Caudata; family Ambystomatidae; genus Ambystoma; species Ambystoma mexicanum. The sequence goes on from NC_090923.1 coordinate 667,421,522, forward strand.
GGTAAATGTTAATGTTAAAGTCAAAGGATATCTGTACCGGGAACTATCACCACTGGAGTGGGCCCCTGGTGCTCCGGCGGCTCTGAAAAAGGGAGGGTGGGGGGTGAGTTTGTGGGAATAAGCTGGAAAAGTGCAAGAGAGCAGTGATGTGCCATTGGCGGCCTCCACCCGGAATTCCTTTGGCTGGGCTTGGGGGGTTTTCTGGTCGGTAGTCATTGTGTGCTGTTGTGAGTCTGTGTGGTTTGTTTTGTTGTTGCAGTGTAGTGAAGTTTGTGCGGATTGTTGTGTTATAGGCTTGTGGTTGTGTTTGGTTAGAGCTTGAGAAGTATATGCAGAGGGTTGAAATTGTTAGTGGATTGGTTAATTGGGCAAATGCTAACAATCACAAATCTATCTAAGTGTGGCACATGCTGCCATTTCAAACCTATTCCAGATGCGACGCTGGCTAGTGTTTACGATTACGTCTAGCTGCGACGCCGGCTAATGTTCATGATTACATTTAGGTGTGGCACATTCTAACATTCAGAATTCCATCTTAGTATGGCGTGTGGTAATAATCACAATTCCATCCAAGTGTGGGACATGCTGACAATTCCATTCTGTCTGCATGCGAATTAGGCTAATGTTTGCAATTCCATCTCTAAGTGAGGCAAATGCTACCATTCATGATTCCCTCTAGGTGTGGGACATGCTACTGTTCACAATTCCATCTAGGAGAGGAACATGCTAACATTCATATTTATATCAAGATGCGAATCTGGCTAATGCTCATGATTTCATCTAAGTGTGGAGCATGCTGTCATTCACAATTCCAACTAAGTGTTGGACATGCTACCATTCACAGTTCTATCTAGGTGTGGAATACCATTCACATTCCCTCTAGGTGTGGGACATGCTACGGTTCAAAATTCTGCAAACATTCACATTTACATCAGGATGCAATTCGGGCTAATGGTCACGATTTCATCTCTAAGTGAGGCACATTCACATTTCTATCACGATGATGGACGTGCTGTGAAATGCTAACATGCACAATCATATTTTAGGTGTGATGTAGGCTTGTGGTCATCATCCATCCAAGTGTGTGGGCTGTTGACATTCACAAATTCCAACTAGGTGTGGGACATGCTAACAATCGCATTTCTATCTAGAGGAGACTCAAGGTAATGTTCGTGAATCCATCTAAGAAACTTTCTAGTAATGTTTGAGCGCACTATGTGACAGTCTTATGGGGTGGAGTACAATTCAGTAACTTTCAGTGCACGGTCTTGTCTCGGATTGTTAGACTAAGAGGGAGGTATGCAATTGATTACTTCTATGTGTGGTTCATGCTAACCTTTTCAATTCCGTCTAAGTGTGGCATCCACAAGCATTAGCAGTTTAGAGGTAGGATAATGTAGAGTGGCTGGGCTTTCTGGAGTAGAGTAGTTGTTCTACTCCCCACCCATGCCACACTTGCTTTTTTGGTGTCGGTGCTGGTTGAAGGCTGGCTACTGGCTTCCCTGGCTTCCTGCAGACACCTCTGCTCCATTATTTTTTCACCACCCACACTCCAAAGCTGTTCGACTGTGAAAGAGGTCAGAAAGTGAGGTGTCGAGGGAATTTAGGGAAGAGGCAAAAACTACTAATATGGAGGGGCAGGTGGACATGTTGCACGCATGTTACATCTAAGGTATGAGGCAGTGTTTCTCATTCTCCTTGATTACAGCTTCAAAAGCACTTCGAAATTGCTCTCCCCTGCAGACTAGTGTGTTGCTGTTTAAACAGAGTACTGTTGTCTTCGAAAGATATGGATCAACAGCCTCTTTTATCGCTTGCAAGGTAGCTGGTGGGATTTTGTGTCCCACAGAAGTAGGTCGTGTGGTTACAGTATTAGTTGAGGTAGATGAGTTGGAGGAAGACAGCCTACTACTTGCTAAGAAAGGAACAACCTTTCTGAGAGCATTGCTGTGGTTGGATTTGGTGTGGTGGCGCACAAAGGTGGTCCCATAGTAGTCAGCGAATGAGTACAACGTCGCACTCAGTGCATTTTACTTTGGTAGCTTTAGCCTTTGGTACATTCCCAACATTGGTAAAGATCTGCTACGCCCATTATTCTCTCTGGGTGCTAGTGATAGGCACTTCCTTTACCTCATCTTCTTGGTCCTCTTCACCGTCTTTGGAAGTACTGTGCTTTTCTGTTGTGTAGGTCCTCCAGCTGGTGGTGGAGGTGGCTCTTGGGGAGGAGGAATGGTAATAGACATTTTTGATCTCATCTTTGATGCCCTGGGTGTTAGTCTTAGCAGTGCACGGTGGTGGCGCGAGTTATGGTTGCTTAGTTTACCATAACTGGCGAATTTCTGAGGCTTTTCGGTTTTACTTGTAACCATAACGTCCCTTTAACAAAGTTTTTTCATTGAATTTTATAGGTTTTTATTAGTGCAACTTAACCATAACGTGCCTTTTAACAAAGTTGTTTTCAGTGAATATATATATATAAATACATCACCTATTGACAAGTTTCAATAATGTAAATGGCGTTGCTAGTGATTCTATTTGTTTTCTCCAGTCAGGGATTACAGGATCGGTGGATGAATGCCTTCCTGGGTTGCCCACATTGCAAATGGCGTGTCATCCTGAAGGGCTGGCAGGGGGACAGGCCTGCACTGTTGGTTGGAGCTGATGATCACCCCAAAATGTGCTGGGGCTAGTTGAGGTGCTGTTGCAGTCTATAATTGCAGCATGCCTGACACTGAAGACTGCAAATATGACTGTTTCAGTGGGTATTCTAATGAATCACGCGCTGTGATGCCTAGATGTGTTCCCAGAACTCTACTCGCACAATTACACCTGGTGTAGGGCGGGGACCTTCGCCACCTTGTCTGCCTATTTATTCAGCTCACTTGACACGCCTCCCCCTCCTTTGCTTTTTTTCCATCATAAAAATAACATGTCTAATATATATATCCCTCAAATCATGGGGCATCCAAAAGCAGATCAGAGGTAGTCCCTTTATCAGTAAAATGCAGAGTCGGCCGCACTGAGTTTCAGACATGTGACCTGCAGGCTAGATATTTCTGCAATTGGAGCCTTATCCTATCGAGCTAGATTTACTGCATATGTTATTTGTGATTCAATTACAGAATTAAACTTCTGAAATAGCCCGGGCACGTCACGTGATGTCATGATGGGAGCGGAGCAGGTAATACTGTTTAGTTTTTGTTATAGTCTGTGTCTTGCCGCGCACCGCGCTCCCGCTCTACCTCCATGGCCCCCGTGATTGTTGCACTTAAAAGCAACTTCAGAAGCCTACATGCTTCTCCATCATCATGCATGCTGCATCGTGGGACCCCCGGCTGAGTGCACTGCAGCAAGCTTAGCTACTCTGAGCACAGTTTGGCCAGGTACATGCATGTGAATCCTAGAAGAGCATGGCACTAATTTAAGAGGGACCCTTTCTTCACACACCATTTGAACCCCAAAAGGAAACTGACAGGTGAATGGACATCCTAGAAAACATGTCAATTTGGGGCTCCTACACCTCCTAGGGGCATTGGCCCCTGAATGGATCCCTGGTGCACTGATTATTCCTCTCTATTCTGCGACAATCCGAACTTGGCTTATTTCTGACCTCGCAATATCCGACAATATCGCAGAGCGCAAGGAAGTAGCCTGAAGCGCAGTAAAAAATCAAAACTAACGGGTCTTTGGTTTTTTCCTGTCTATATTGTGTTGAAGAAGTTATTTTAAAAAAATAGCACTGCCCTGTAAAATAAAGACATTGGGCCTCATTATGAGCCACCCGGTATGGAAATAACGGTGGCGGTACACCCGCTGCCACTGTTGTTTCCATACCGGGTGATCTCGAGTCCTGCAGGCGGGAGGTGTCATTCCCGCCAGGTCTGACCTGGCGGGTTTAACACCACCTGGCTGCAGGCGGACGTGGAAACACCGGCATCATCATGAGATGGTGCCAGTGTTTCCACTTCCCCATTCCCATCGAGTCCTATGGGACTCGATGGGAATGGGGATTTACCAAATTCCCCCTCCGGAATTCCCGGGTCACCGGGGTCGTAATGCCCCGGTAATTCCGGGAATCACGGAGGCGGAATGGTAATACGAGACCGGCGGTAACCTGCCAGAATTTCAGGCATGGTTACCGCCGGCCTCGTAATGAGGGCCATTGTTTTGGCTTAAAAGACTTGCATTTGCACTATTTGTGTATCCACAATGCTTTGCTCATGTGGTTCTGAACTAGAGGTAAGCTTCCAGTGATGGCCACTGTTTGGCTCTGCAACGTATGACTAATTCTACTCTCACATTGCTGGTGAAACGTTTTTCAAGGCTTTTAAACCCACCATAATTGCTAGTGTTGGCTTGTTACAGGGTCAGGTAAAGATTATTAGGAACCCTCTTGGCATGAGTTGGAGTGGCGTGCTATAGGGATTCCCAAGGCCGTTCTTGCCCCTGAGCTGAGATATGGAAGCTGGGAGAGCCCCAGTCCCTGTCCCTTTTTTGTGCCTGCATACATGATACAAGTACCATCTTGTTTTGCACAATGCTTGCCAGTCTGTTTCTGTTTCCCCTGGGAAACTGCAGTTTCCAGAAGACCTGGTGGGAGAAGAACGAACAACCTGCCTGACCAGGAGAGAAATAGCCAGAGACCTCCAGCGGCAGAAAACCTCTGCGACGAAACTCTAAGCTGTCTATGTGATCAGAGCACCAACAGTGACTACACCCAAGCCAGGAGCTTAGAGTGCTACCTACCTTCTGGCGAGCAATGCAGACACCCTCAAAGACTGGATTGTTACAAGTTAAGGGACCATGGAGCAGTCTGCTTGTGAATCGGGCTCCAGTGTATGCATGTGGATCCCTCACAAGACCTGAGTCTGTTCGTTGCTATACTGACCGCCATTGCTGAGACCCGGCGAACCCATGCATCAGAGAGGGCCAGGGCATTAGATCCCATTTTATACTTCCACTCACCTGAAAGACCTCCAAGGGTGAAAGGAAGCCAGCAGTTGCCCCAAAGAAGCGGGGGAGGGAGGTAGCCAATGGAAGAGGATAAAAGGAAGAGCAGGAAACAGGGTTCTTCAGATGAGGTCATGGAAGGAGGACATAAGAGACAGGCAGATGATGGACAGTGGAGAAGGGGATGGAGGAGAATTTCTCAAGGAGTGTGCAAGGTGAGGTTAGTGAGGGAAAATGTTACTTGGTTGTCAGTTTGTGTGGGAGTGAGACTGATCGAGTTGGGAGTGCCTGGTAAGGTAAGTGAGGGGAGGGTGGTTGGGTAAGAAGGTAAGGAGAGAGGGGTAGCAGTAGTGTGGAGTGACAGCTATTATATGAAGAGAGGGGTTAGTAGTGTGGAGAGGGGGGTAGTTGTAGCATGAAGAAAGGTGCAATATTAGTGTGGAGAATGGAGTAGCAGTAGTAGAGTGCAAAGACCGGGTGGTAGAAGTCATGTGGGAAGGAGAGTGCAGTAGTGGGGTGGAGCATAGTAGGAAAGAGTAAGATCAGAATGTGGAGGTAGACAGTAGGGTGGATAAGAGAAAGGAACATTGGAGGGACAGAGTAGAATGTAAGAGGGGAGAGTGGGTGGAGTAAGCGTGAGGGGAATAGGTCAAGAGACATGAAGAAGTAGGGAGAGGAACGGGAGAGCATGGGAGTAGTAGACCAAGTGGCTCCTTTGTGTCCAAAAGGCACCTATCACCGCAGACTACCTTTGGGCACCTTAGGTTGGGGACCACCTAAATTGATGACACAGGGAGTTAGAGGTTTAACTTTGGGCTGTGTGAACAACTTGAGGGTATTCCAACTCCTACTCCCCTTGGATATTCTATGCAGGTGGCCAGGGAAAGGCCATCCTATTGGATCATGGCCCCGGGGGTGGAAAAGCGAGGGAGGATCACCTGGGTGGAGGACCCTTGAGGATTGGGAGTAAGGTAGAGACATAGTATCCCGCTATCCTCAGGATAGTCCATTTGGTCTTCCCCTAACCTTTATGGATTATTATCAAAAATGTCCACTTCACTCCCCCTTTAAGAGGCAAACTAGTAGCTGTGAAGATTACCTCCATTGCCTATTCAAGTACTAGGACGAAGAAGAGACCTGAAGGTCAGGCATGTCCCATTGATTTGCTTAATTATGGTAAAGCAAGTCAGGCAAGGCAAACTCTTAACACGCACCTCCAACCTGATAGACAATTACAGGTACATAAAAGGCGGAGTCATCAGCAGCTGACAGTGAGATTGGGGAAACCTGGAGAACAGAAGGACCAGAGTGGAAGCCGTGTGGGAAGAGAAGCTATGATGCCAGTACGCCACAAGAAGCCCTTGGAAGCCTGTTGTATGGTGAATGCTGATCGGAGGTCCCAAAATGGGGTAGGCGAGCAGCAGGCACTGCAGGAAGGTCGAAGGCAAAGCTCTGCATTACAGCCAGAGAGTGCGAAGTGGAGCGACAGGCTATTTGGGTGTCCCTCGGAAGACGAAAGTAGAGAAAAGGAGCCACCAATACTGGGTAAGTGTCTGGCACACTTAAATTACCCGGGGCACTCGAAGAAGACCGAACAAGCAGTAATGGTCAATTGAATGAGCCAAAACAAGGAGCCAGGGAGAGACAACTGGATCTCTACTGAGCAGAAGGTTAACTACCTAAGGGCATATTAGAGTTGTGCCCAAAGAGAGTGCATAGAAACAAAGTTGAATGAATGAAATTAGGCAAAAAAGGCCCAAAGAATACAGTATTGCTATAAATCTCTCCTGATGATCCCTTGTGACAAAAACAGGGGTGAAACACGTGTAGAGAGGAAGAATTTATATGAGAGAAAGAATTAATGTATGAAAGAGAGAAAAAGTTCATATATGGAATAAAAAGACAAACTCTTAATAAGAAATCTGACAAGCGTGAAGAACTTTTTTTGGCTCTCGAAACCTAGAATTTTGCATGGTATGTTGCAAGTGGAAATGCATACAATTGAAAAATAGTTTAACCCTATCTATGGCAATCTAGATAATGATGCAACACCACAGCTGACAACCAAATTTAATTAAAACAAGCTAACAAACAGGAACTCGCCCGGGGATAAAGTCCTATTAAGGTTGCCGCCAGAGTGGTTAAAGTGAATGAGCAAATTACGTTACTTATATTGAAGGCCGAATTGAATGAAAGTAAAGAGAGTAACTTGGTACATTGAATGAAACAAACCATGTTACTTATAATAAACGTTGAATTGAACGAAACAGGCAAAAGTAACCTAACGCGTTGAATGAAACTAACAACATCACTTATATTGAATACCAAACTTGATGTAACTAGTGAAAAGGAATTTATTCATAATGGAAAGGAATTTATGGTGAATACAAGACTGAACCAACTCAACAAAGGCCACCATTATTGAATACTGCCTTGAGGAAATAAGTAAACTGGCCTTTATTGGAATACAGAAGCAAAGAGATATTGAACTGCAGGAAAGCAACACCTATAGTAAATTGAAGGAAAGAAACAAAGGTGGTAAAGTTGTAAAGCTGCAGTTTAAAAAACTGTTTGTTGAATCCAATCTTGAACTTAGAAAGAAACCTGACAGTTCCTGGTTGCGTGTCCTGTAATGGGTGGGCCGTGTGGTCTAAAACTGCGCCTTGGCCACAGAACCTCTTTATTCCAACAAGGAAGCTTGCTGAAGTGAAAGCAGGAAACCAAATATTGATAAACATCAAACTTGGGCAAGGGAACCCTGAATTATACAATTTCAGCATAAAGACACAAGCTTCAAGATACTTTATTTTGATATTAACATGAAGCTTGGGGAAGAGACCCTAAGCTTTGGTGTCCTGGAACTGCGTTATCTTGGAACTGTGTCGAACTTGGGGAAGGGCATCCTGACCTTTTATAGAACTGTATTTCAACTACTACTCAAAGGAGGAGAAACTGAACTTTGTGGTGAACTTATTAACATGTGGGAGAGAAAGCTGATGAATAAGCTGGAGCTGGAGGTAGCGCACAACTTTGTTTGTAACACTATTTGAGTTATGGTTAATGTCCCTACAGATTGCTTTGTATTAATTATGAGGGCAAGTATAGGATTTAGACACAGACAGACTTTTACGTTGAACTTAATGACACTGACGTTCCTTAGTTTATTTAGGTAGGGAAGTCCCACCTTGGAATAGGGCAGGTTAGGCATTACTCCATCCTGACCTTTTCTTTAATGAACGATTGTTCAACTTTGAATCTGTTGTCTATGTCTCCTTCCATGATGCCAACCTCACAGCTGTCACTGTCATTCAGACAGTTATTAGATAGTAGGTGTTACCGATCTCTAGTGGCAATTGTGGTAAGTCCGATATCAGAGATGAACCAGTGGACAAGTTTGAAATAAACGTTTTTTTTCAAAGAATAAAGAAAACCTTCTCTTGGGGAAACCCTACAATATAAAACAACAAACGGGTGTTCATGAGGAGTTATTACAAATTAATTCTGTCCTCTGTCAAAAACCTATTCTGCCCTACAATCTGCACTACCACTATGGAAAAAAAAGAAAGACCATGTTAGCTTTAACTTGGAATAGTCTCCCTCTGTGATAAATCAGTGGTGGTGACAGTTATTTCTGGCATCGTACCAAAATGTTGCCACAATTGAGGCGACATTACTAACACTGCTCCTGAGCGCGGTACAACATTTCTGACCACCATTACTGTGCCCGTTCGGAGCAGAGGTTGCAGGTGTCCCTCCGCTATCCTTGGATGGAGTAACAGCATTTGGGGGTTAACCGGAGTGTCCCCCGCTCACCATTACGTTAAGCAGTGGATAAGATAAAACATTTTTAAAAAAGACCGTGCGGCCTCAGCACCGCCCCACATAAGTGGGAGGAACTGACGCTGCAGGGGTACACGGCTGTAGGCGGTGCACACAGAAGTAGTAAAGGTAAGTGGGGGATAGAGGGGTGCAGGTTTGAGGATTGAGGTGCAGGCAGGCAAAAGTGATCTATTGGATAACTGCACCATGCCATAATTGTAGTCAGCATTTTCGTTGGTGGAATTACGGGCGGTGAAGTGATCACATAGATTTGTTTTTCTGATCCCCACAAAAGAGTTCTCAAAGTCTTTTCCAGATCTTGGTCTGGTGGTTCCATCAAACGAACAAAAAATGTATCTTGGCTCCTTGTGGACAAAACAACGAATTTATCAGCCAGTCAGAATAATCGCTTGAATATCCCTTCTTTCGGGATGTATTCTCCTTATTAAACATCACAAATTCCTCTGCTCTGGATTAATCGAATTTCACAAAACAAAATGTTCTGCTTATGTCTGATCGGATATTTCCAGTTTTAGACTCGGGTAGGAAAAGGACTGCTTAGCCAAACTTTGTTTGTGGTTTTTCTCACCCCCTTCTGGGGTCCTCAAATGATCAGCCTGGCGTGGGCTACAGGTCTGCTCAGCGCTGTTCTGGTCGTGAATTCTCTCACCCCCTTCTGGGGTCTTCATATTGTCAGCTCAGCATGGGCTGTGGGACGGCTCAGCCCTTTTTTGGCTCTCGCTCTTCTCTGCCTGCTTAGCAGGGTTTGGATTCTGTTTCTCTCACCCCCTTCTAGGGCCTTCGGATTATCAGCCCGGCGTTGCCTATTGGCCTGTTTAGTGTGGTTTCTCTCACTCCCTTCAGGGGTCTTTGCACTATCTGCCCGGAGTGGGCTACTTGGTTCTGGTTTTGAAATTAAGGTGGCAACAAACCCATGTCAGGAACCGAGCCATCCACTTCAAAGAGACGCTGTATACGATTGCCCTGCTCAGTCCCCATATAACCAACAAACTCCTAGGAGTTTACAGTACGGGGAGGTGGAATTAAACCCTTACTTGGACAGTACTTGTCCCCATGGAGAGGGGTGGTCACTCACAATGGGATCCTGTTCTCTAGGGAGGGTATTGTGTAGCGGTCTCACCGCCCCTATGTTCTGCAGCAAAACGTTTTGTTTGGGCTCATTTGCATATGCAGAATAGTTTGCTCATGTGGCTCTGTAGTGGAGATAACCTTCCATTGATGGCTCTATGACATGTGTGAGTTAGCTCACATGATTTATTTTACATTTACGTTTCTTCCTCTTAAAACTAAGAAGAAACTACATTTACAGACAATATAAAACGCAACTAATATGCTAGTTTAAACGAATACATATTTTAAAGCATCATATCTATGTATATGCTTAGGAAAGTATCCCTAACACGAAAAAAAATTCAGGAGCCTATACACAATGGCAAGAAGAAAGGTTTCCACCAAACAACTCGTATGATGTCAGTTTCATTTAGGGTATTCATTGCAGCGAATTCCCTCGGGAAACTCACCAGGCTCCTGGTACAGTAGACGAATTCTCCCACATCAACCATCCTTGCTACCGCTTAACACAATGCAATGATATTAAAGTCACTAAACGATGCTTTTTAGATCAGGTAAAAACGGACAAAGCAGAGCATATGTTTGTTTTGTATCACCCTTCTATGGCAATGGCAGGTAGACTCTGCTACAGGGAGAATTGACCAGGCACTCCATCACCAAGGAGACATCTACTTGGGCATTGAAAATGCTCAGCAGGAGCAGCAATATTTACCCATTATTTTTAACCAGGATTTGTTTTATGTTTATAAAAAAGACCAGAAATCCTGTCCCCAGTGACCCACCTTGGAATCTAGTAGATCAGCGCTGTGTGGATCTTATTTAACACCCACCCACACACTTCACGCCCCTAAAAATGGTCTCTATACCAATAATCCCGGTACATTAAGCAGGTGACAATCAACCTTTAATATTATATTAAAGTATCCCCTTCTTGTGCAGCGCTACGTTGCTTCACAGCTAAGTTTGCACATGTAAAATTCAGGCCATACCTATCTATTACGGCTCATATCATTTCTGATAGCCAAACTTTAGCTAACGTGGGAGAAGGTCTGAATTGAAATTTGAGTGCTATGGGAAAAATAATCTTTGGCGGTCAAGGTTATGAAAAAGATCCAAAGTTTGGGATGAATGTCTCCCATTGAGAAATATATCCCAAAGATCTGCATTTGTTTCCTGCAATGGTCTCTTTAGAGAACTGGAACACAATACGTTTATGCAATAGAACCACATCGGAGGCATTTAACCTGCAGTGCCTTGCTAGACTGCCCTTATGACTTGTGTCTGTGGGTGCTCTAAATTTCATATGAATACACTGAAATCCCAGCACAAAAATCACGCTCCGAGGGTTATTTGGATCCACTGCGTAAGCTAAGGAAGGAAATGGCTTTAGTAGCTGCTGACTGTACTTCAACCTGAAGGGTAGGCCAAGGTGAACCGAATGCTTAAGTAGAGAGAGCTTTCCACCTCTTATGCGTTTTTGCGTTTGACTAGCAAGTATATTTGTTTAGCTTTGCCAAGTGCCTTTTAGGCAGATTTAGTATTGCCCTAAATGAGAAACCCTTCATCTGTATTCATAAGTACATTGTCAATGGCCCAACCAATTGGTGACGTGGATGAGAAGAAATTAGTTCTATCCACAGTGCCAGGGAGCTGGGGAAGATATACACTGCATGGGAAATGGGAAGTACGCACTCCTGCCTCAAAGCTTTGATAACTGTGCTTTTCGGCATGCAGTGGCCGTACTTTGGGTATAAGGGTATGTTGCGAGATATCAAATCTTCCAGTGACACAGTAACCCTGGTTTGTCCCACAGGCAAGCCTTGATAACTCCATCAAAGGCTTTTCTGGAATCCACAAAGAAGGTACATTCCTGCCCACCCTCCTCCTTGGTTTCCGTCAACCTCTCAAAAATAATGAGATGGCAAAACACTGATCCAGGGTCTAACTGACATGTTTTTACTCCAGCCTGTTCTGCCAACAGAACATTCTGGGCCCAGTTCCAATGTTTGGGTCGTTGTCCAGCCTAGCAGAGCATTCATTACCTGCACATGAGGCTCTTCTAATAAGAATTTTTCATGTGATCGTTTTCATCAAAAGATTTTACCAAAATTAAAGAAAACCGAATAGAGGGAGGAGAGATGCAAGAACTAAACTGGCATACATATGTATTAGCCCACAAAATTCTATGATGAAGTTTAATTTTAAATGGCATTAATTATAAGATGAACTCTCACACATTTCCTATTCATCTACTCTCTCCACAAAGCAAAATGCCTACTTTCCTGACCCTGTTCTTCTCACCAAGATTTCCCCATTCATCACCTTTTTTCCCCACTTTACCCATTCTCTAGGGCAATGTGACTATATTGCTGCTACCTTGCTTAAATTGCACTGGCTCCCCAACCTTGCTAGGATCTGGTTCAAAACCGTGTGCCTCCTCTACAGGGCAACCATCAACAGTCCATCGACCTCGGCTACCTGACAGCCACACTGAAAATATCAGGTTTGCAGACACTGATGCTGAAGTAAGACAATCTTTAGTCTAAAAAGTAGACTAATTTGCAAGGGGAAAACTAGGAAACAGTCCTCACTAAAAGCACTGGTTCTTTGGAGCTCCATTGTGGTCGAAATCTGGACTGCTGCAAGTCTCCTTCAGTCTAGGAAAGAACTGAAATCTGGCTCTACCACCAACAACTTGGTGTAACCGAGATTCCAGTTACTTTGGCACACCCCATCTACATATTGTACAGTGATAGTTATCACTAATGTTTACCTGATGACTGAATTCACGCTTTCAATGTTTTGGTTTATCGCTTGTAGATCACTCTGTTGCTCTCAACAATATATAATACCAATTCTTCACGACCTTCCGCCTCCTCCACCTCTCCTCTCTCTTTCCTACAGTCCCTCTTGTCCAGTTCTACTTACCGTCATAAGGCATTTCAGTGCTGTTTTTTTAACTCTGTCTCCATTAAGTTTTAATCATTAAAACATTACTCGGCATAAAATGGCATTTCTATCGATTATTGTAATTTTTTTTCACAATCAATGTGTTTATGTTTTTAATCTTGACCTGAGATTCAACTCGATTTACCCTCTCGAAAAAGAGGCAAACTCTTTTTCTCCAAATTTTATTCATATGTAAGTTATTTTAAAATCGTGTTAAAGATCTGGAAAATTGGCCTTTTTTAGCTTGGAAGTGTGTATTTTTTGTACATCTTGATCTTTCTGCCTCGTATGATTTCCTTTATATTTGTTAGGTTATTTTTCGTACTGATAGTGTAAATAATGTTGACAGAGAATGTCCTTTAAGGCAACCCCTCCTCCCCCGTACATCCCATAAGACTATCCTTCAATTGCAGCCTTATCACTGGATCACATTGCTGTATCCCCTTGCACAGAGCCCCGCTGCTTCACAGCTTGCTTTGTACTACATGAAACTCAGCACGTGCACATACATACATACATACATGCATCCATGCATTTACCTGTAGGTCTCAGTGTCCTCCTAAACTGCTCCCTTCATGAAATGTGCAATTTCGGAACCCCTCTAGAAGGCGGTGGATACTTGGATCCAAGACTTTGGCCCATAGTAGGGTAACACATGGCCAGGATGGCTGGTTCCTCTGGATTCTGTTAGAGAGCTACGGTCCTAGGATGCTCTAAGGTATCACAAACAGTACGTCTTTCAGTGTCACTAGCGTGAGGGTAGTCATGCCACACGAGCGTGTAGCGACGGGTATTTCCGGATTTGAGGAATCTGCACCACTCCACCTGTCTCCAACCATGTAGAAATCAGCTTTGGCAAATATTTCTGTACCATTCACCTCAGTCTTTATAAAGTGTTGTTTTTTTTTTTGCTTTTAAATTCATAACCTAGGGTTGGATGGGTAGGGTGAGAAGGGCGGGGTGGTTAGGAAGAGCAGTGCAAAGGATTGGCGGTGCGAGAAAGGGCGAGTTACGGCGCCTGCATTACTGTGCGAGTGCTGCCTATGGTGTGTGATGTGTGTTTGAGGATTCGCCTGATGGTCATACAGTACGCACACAAGATATGCCAAGATATGCCACAAATTGGATGCAAGGGTAGACCCTAAAGATTAATTAATTTGTGTAGAAAATGTTTGCAGAAGATTTAGTATATGCTTTCTCTGGCTGTGTGGTTTGCAGTTTTTTTTCTTCTAAGGCTTAAGTCATGTTAGGCTATTTGTCTTTTTATACTGATCTGCATGCCACTTCACCAAGGTAGTGGTCTTAAAGCATCATACCGTGACCATGTTGACGTGAATTGGGGCCACGCCTAGGGTGGCAGCCAGACCGGTCAGTGGGTTGAAAAGAAAACCGAGCCCAGGAAAGGGGGATCATTTGTGTTCTTTGGGCTAAGCTTTAAGTGCGCCTGATACATTTGCGAAGTCTGTGAAGGGCTGGCCATACACAGTCGCCGCGAGAATCAGCGCACACCAGAAAGTGTGCTATTGAAGTGAGCATACCTACTCTTCCTCCTGATCTACAGACCGCCGTCCTACAACCCTAATGCTGCAACGAAGCTCACTGACACCATTGCCAATCTCTCCACATATCATGATAACATGATTGTTCTTGGGGACATCAACATCTGGTTCTAAAGAGAAAACCAAACCACAGCAAATTCCCTCCACGCTCTACTAGAAAGCCTCCACTGCGAACAAATAGTCAAGACACCCACCCACTTTGCTGGGCACACTTTGGGTGCGGTTTTCTACAGAGATGGACTCTCGACCACCACCCCACCAGTGCCGATCATATGGAACTATGATCACTTTAATCACCACTGTCAAAATCCCAAACTGTGTATTGCCCTGAAACGCAATACTACATGCTATTAACAAAAGAAACCGGAAGAGTCTTGACCTGGAAACCCTAACAGCACTAATGGAATAAACCAAACCTCTGAGCTAATCCTAATGACTCCAGACTCAGTGGAAGAAAAACTTGACACCTAGATCACATAGGCCCTAAACCAATTAGCGCCTGCAGAATTCTTCAAAGCCACTGCAAAAAATATTGCAGCAATATGGTTCACAGAAGAACTGAGGGAGCTCAAAATAATGAACCGCAAACTGGAAAAACAGTGGAGAAACCATTACAACCAATCCGACAAAAACAAATGCAGGTGGCACCTTAGAATGTACAAATCAGCAGTTCTAAAAGCAAAAAAAGCATACTATACCACAAGAATCCAATCTGCAACAAACCCACAAAAGAACTATTCAAAATCATCAATGAAATCAGAAACCCATCGTGCAACAAATGCATTGTGCCGTCACAATCGCTATGTGACAACATCCCAAACCACCTTAGAACAAAAATAGAAACACTTCAACAGACCATTGCTGCACTCCACGCAACATCAAACAAAAATGGGAACCTCCAGAAACCAATGCACCACAAACTGAACCAATCCTCGAGCGATTTGAACCTATAAACGTCAAAGCCTTCAACAAACTAACAAAAGACGTCAACCTTGCCGGATCCCCCGGTGACCCATGCCCACCTAGCATCTTCAAAGAAATCCTGAACCACAGAACACCAGCATCACACTTCTGGCTACTGATGAACCTATCCCTAAACATGGGAATAGCACCTAAAATGTTCAAATCAGCATACATCAAGCCGCTACTAAAAAACGAAATGGGCGACGCGGACGATCCCTCCAACTACAGACCGATATCGAACCTACCCTACCTGGCAAAACTACTGGAGAAGCACAACTACAAAATACTACTCAGCCATGTAGAAAGCAACGGAATACTCGCCCAATCCCAAGCCAGCTTCAGACCCATGAGAGGAACAGAATCGGCACTTCTATCCATATGGGACGACCTAAAAATAAATGCAGGCAACAGTACTTGATCGGTCATCATACTACTGGACATATCAGCAGCCTTCGACACAATCTGATGGACAACACTAATCCAGAGACTGGAGGAATGGGGCATAAAAGACTCTGTCCTACAATGGTTAAATCTTCCCTCACCAACCAAACAGAAAGGATGCTTACCACCATTTAAATCTAAAATCAAAAACGTCACGTATGGCGTACAACCAGGATATGGCCTCTCCCCACTCTACATGTCCCCCCCTAATGCAACTAATTCAAACCCATGGACTGACCGCCTACAACTACGCAGACAAAACCTAACTCATCTTCCAGAAAACCTCAACCGAAGACCCAAACAACACCCTCAACAAATGCCTCACTGACATATACACTTGGATGACAATCAAAATCCTAAACTAAACCCGACCAAAACAGAACAAATGATCCACCAACACTCCCTCCCTGACCGGATAACGCAACACTGACACACCTGAGCTGGCCACCTATTCCATCGATTCGGCTTTCGGTCGCTGGCTGCACTGCACTACCTCCTACCTTTCGCAACACACGGCTGATCAGAGCGACAACGCTCCATCAACATGAGGTAAGCCCAGTTGGCTGTGCTTTGCTTGGGCCTCAGTCTAGTTTGCAGATGGCAGCCAACATCACCGGCCCTGGAGTGCTTTCCGAGTCCCCCCAGGTGGTTCTTTGATTGGCCACAGAGTTCTCCTTAGGACCAATCCAGGGGCCCGGCAGGTGAGCCAGCCCCCTTCCCAAGGCCCACTACTAAGACCCCTAGCTGGCCATGGCCACGGGGCCGGGAGCCTCTCCCCCCACCCGACCTCCTTTCATCAGCGTTGCCTGACTATTCGCTGCCCCGATTTGCCAGAAGGTAAGCGCTGATGCCGGGAGTTTCTCTTCTCCCTCCGTGCCTGCACTTCCTGACTCTGATTCCAAGCCTACATCCATACTGACAGAGACCTTTCCTCAAGCTGCACAAACTATGAGTCATCATACTGTATCACTTCCTACGGGCACTGACCAATAACCTTCTCAAAAAGACTAGTGCTACCTGACTCTAAATTCTTCTTTTCCTAAAGTGTTCCCTTGTGGTTCTGTCTTCACCCACTTGCATACTGGCCTGCTCTGAAACAATTTGCACCTTTGTGTTGCTTGCCTACTACTTCCTGCTTATTTAACCTTGAGTTCTTTTTTCCCCTTTTTATGAATGCCAATTTAAGTTGTCTTGCATCTCCTTAATGTGGGGATGTTTTATTAGTCTGCCGGCTCCATTTAAATGTTGCATTTTTGACTGTTTTCCTGAATTCGAATCTAGATGCGTTTAGATCTACTGTCTCCACTAATATATTGCATTTATTGACTGTTTGTCATGAATTTAAACCTAGATGTACTTCGATCTGCTAGCTACCTAAATGCTTTTTTTAAAAAGAAAATCAAATCCTGCTCTCTAACTCCTCGGGCTGCTCTAAAAAGCTAGGCCTTCTACCTAGTTGTGATAATCAATTTGTAAAATACTGCTGTGTCAATTGTTGGGCATTTCTAACTTACCTTGACTATGATTTCTGGCTATCCACTTTGTTGGCAGCGCCTCCACACTGTGGACTGTTCTTGTTCCCTATTCCCTTGTAACCTAAGCCCTATTCCTCATTACCCATGATTTACTGTGTCACTTGTTGCTTGTTACTCTTCTTCATATTCCCTGTCTTGCTGCTAAACCGCCTGGTGAGTTCCTCCTGCATTGTGCACTTCATTCATTCTGCCCCTCTCCCTTGCAACTATGGTGCTCTCTATCTCTCCTATCTACTGTAATTGCTACTCTGTCACCTTTCCTACCCCTCTCTCGAAGCCTGAAAGGAAAACATTTAAGAAAGCACTCATGGTCTCCAATCCAGGATCCCCCTACTGACATCCTCTTTACTGTCCCCTCTCCTGACCTATGGATTCCCATATGGTCTCTATCCTCTCCTCCTCGCCCATTAATGGTGGAACGAGGTGGGAAGCTCTCTTGGCACACTTCCTATCTTCTCGGTAAAACATGAATGTCTACCAGAATGGCACTATCATGGCCCAGGGCTCTCATCTGAACCTCCTCCTTCGTGACAGGCATCTTCCGTCTCTCATTAACTTCCTTCCTTCTCGTGCCATTCCTCTGGCTGCCACCCCTCTGGCCTCTTCACCGCATCTGATGGGTGTATCTCGCCCATGTACCCCACCTCGGAAGACCTTTAAAAGTATCAACAAGCTTCAGCTAGATACCTTCAATTCTCGCTCTGCTGTCAAACACTCCTCTGCCATCTGTCGTCTCTCTCTGTCCCTTGCCATTCTTCCCTCTGGCCCAACCCACTCAGCTGGACACACCTTGGATGCGCTCATCTGAGCTGATCTCCCCTTCTCTAACCCTCTCACTACTCCTGTCCCCTGGTCTGACCATGCTCTCCTCCCATCTGGAGCTTCTGGGCTCTCTGGCTAAGCCTCGGCCTGCACTGCCAGTCTTCTTCTCCCTCATTCGACCGATGAAGCGCGTGTCAGTAGCTGCCTTTGCGCCTCCTTCACTCCTCCCATCCCCCACTCCTACTATTCACTCTCACACTGACTCGGCTCTTGCTAACCTTCACCTCTCCAACACCCTTGACATCCTTGCTCCTGCCATGGGGATCCACATAAAACCTGCTTCCAAGTGTAATAGCGGCATGATTCTGACCTACCCTTGTTGAAATGCAAGTGCAAAGTTGCGGAACGGAAGTGGCTGGCTTCTAGCACATCCTACAACAAACTGGCCTGTTGCCTGTTCCAAAGGCAATACAGACTCTGTATCCACTCCAAGAAACTGGTCCATATGCAATCCCGCATCGCTGGGGCCACAAACATGGCTGAACTTTTCAAAATCTGCAAGGAACTTGCCAATCCTACTTCAATCTTCACTTCTTCTTTTCCTTCTCAGGCCCTCTGCATGGTGTTGGCCACCCATTTCACAACCAAAACTCAGAAAATCCTGTCCCCTCTCTCTCTCCTCTGCACCCCTCCCTCGCCGCATGCAGGCCTCCTCCTCAATCCCCTCGACTCCCCTCCTTCTTATCCATAGCACCGAATGAGGTCACCAAGAGTGTATGCTCTATGTAAGTCCCCTCCAAACATGTGCTTCCCTGCTCCTCAAGACCTATCAAGGACAACATTGCCTCTCTCACTCCGTCCTTGGCTGAGTTCTGTAACCACTCATTTGTCACTGGCTCCTTCCCTTCACCCCTAAGCACTCCCTTGTGCACCCTCTCCTAAAAAAGCCATCTGTGGACCCTTCCTGCCTGGCTAACTACGACCCTATCTCCATTACCCCCTTCTTGGGATGACTCCTGGAGAAGTTGGGCATCTCTCAACTAATCCATCACACTACATCTGCTGGCTGCCTTCACGACCAACAGTCTGGCTTCAGAACAGCCAGAGGCATGGAAACTGCTCTGCTGATTACCCGTGATGACCTGCTCTCAAACCTCAACTCCAACTCGCCTTCCGCCCTTATTCACCTCGATCTGTCCTCTGCCTTTGACAATTGGCTCTGTGATACCTTGGGCACCACGGACCAAGCACTGGATTGCTTGTCCTCTTTCCTCTCGCCCCCCCCCCCCCACAAGTTCAACTGGGCCCCTTTTTCTCCACTACCTCCCTCTCAACCTGCAGCGTCCCTCAGGGCTGTAATCTCTCACCATGGCTTTTCAACATTTATCTTGCCCCTCTTGCCCACTTGATCACCTTCTCTCCTCATTTACAGTGTTATACTGCTGACACATAGCACTCCTTTAAGCTCCCCTCCTCTTCCTCCTCTCCTTCCTCTGTCATTCCTGACTGTCTGACTGCTATTCAGGCATGATGTGCTGCAAATGATCTCTGCCTTAACTCCAGTAAGACTGAGATCCTTTGCTTGGGACTCCTACTCCCTCCTTCCCTTCTACACTCTGGCCACCCTCCTTGGGTCCCCTTCCCACATCCATGTGTGAGGCTAAAAACATGCGTGTTGTCTTCAACTCCTCTCTGCTTCTCACATCATATCGTAAACCATGCCAACACGGCCCACTATCAGCTTCACCTCCTCAGAGGCATTCTCCCTTTTTTCACCTTCCCCCAGGAACTCAATGTCTCCAGAGGTCTGGTTCTCTCAATGCTTTATTACTACATTAGCCGCTTCGTTAATCTGCCTCTTTCCTCACTTCCCCCTCTTCAGCTAATCCAGAAAAGGATTGTGAGACTTATCCTTGGCCTCAAGCCCAGGGACAGCATCTCTCCATTCCGAAAATCTCTCGACTGGCTCCCGGTGGTTGCAAGGATCAAATTCAAGACCCTCTGCATCATCCACAAGGCTTTCTGGGTCCTGGGATCTCACTACATTCAACACTATCTCCCTAATACATCCCTGCTAGAGTCCTTCGGACCTCTAGCTTCAACTCCCTGCAGATCAGAAGTTTCTGCAAGCAGAGAGTAGGGGGTAGATCTCCCTCTTTGGCAGGAGCCTCCCACTGGAACAGCCTTCCTGCCCGGATCTCCTTAAGTTCCAGAAGCTTCTCAAAACCTTCCTTCTCTCCTCCTCACCCGCTAGTCGTGCATTCCTGTGTCCCTTATGAGTCTCACTGGTGTCAGGCCCTCCTTTGTCCACTCTTCCCCTCTAACCCCTTCCTACCAGCACTTGCTCTCAGACACATTTCCCTGACTAGCCTTCCGAGGCTGGTCCAGCCCTGCCCTTGCACTCCTGACCCCTAACCCCTGCTCTGCCTGGAACTTTACCTCCTGGGTACCCCTTAGGAATATCCCCGCCCCGCAGGCCCCCTCCCCTTACTATCCCAGCCCATTAGGCCCCCTCCCCTTAGCACTTCTCCCCTTCAACCTTTCTCTATCCCATCCCTTCGTCATGACCTTCCCCCTCCTCTTGCCCTTCTTGATACTGCACTTGCATGATCCGAATGTCACAAGGCCTAGTAAGACTGTTATTGTTGTTTCTCCTGCCCCCCCCAATTTTTGTCTTGTGGTACCTGGACACACTTTCTGCTGTAAAGTCGCCTTACAAATGTTCAATAAATAAATGCATGGGAACCCAACTGTTGGCATCCACTGTGATAAAAACAAACTGAGAATACTCATCGACTACAGACTCTCACTAGAACCACAGGTCAACGCACTAGCAAAGAAATGCTTGTACCTCCTGCAACTAATCAGAGGGATACTCCCTTACCTCCTGTTCCCATATAGAACCCTCACAATCATCTCTTTGGTATTAGCAATACTAGACTACGCAAACAGCCTCTACCTTGGAATGCCAGAAAACGACACAAAACAAAACTCCAACGCATCCAAAATACTGCAGCAAGACTACTCCTGAGACTAAACAGAAGAGACCACATCACACGAGCCCTGAGAAGCCTACACTGGCTTCCAGTAAAAAAATGCATTAACTTTAAAGCCCTCTGCATTGCTTACAAATCACTAAACGGACAAAGGGACACATTTTTCCAAGCCAAAATCAAATTCCACCAACCAGGAAGAAACCCAAGATCGAGCAGTGACCTCCAAATTGAAATGAAACACTACAAGAAAAGAAATTCAGAGGAACTGCATTCTTCTGTTTGATAGCCAAACTATGGAATTCAATACCAAAGGAAATAAGAAAAAAGGGGATCACCTAACCTTCAGAAAAAACAGAAAACCTGGATATTCAATTCACTGAGACAAGCATAAAAACGGACACCTTGCACAACTCATACTCCGGCCGAAAGGCTATCATAGGACAATATGGACACTGAAACCAACAATAAAACAACCACTAACTACTAAATACCCCTGCTCCTCACTCCTTTCCCACATACCTCCCACGCACCACACATGCCCATATGGGCTAGTCTTACTACACACAAAATACACAACGCGCACATCCAACAAACTTACACAAATAACCCAGACAATGGACGTTTCCCCTCTGGACACAAGAACCCCAGTGCACACAATCGAAGCACACTCAGGAAGCCAACATGCACAGACACCAGTTTCTCTTGATTCTGCAAGCACCAACAGAAGAGCATGACCTCTATCCTATCCCTCACTGACCGACCTCACCCACTTTCGTGCAGAGCTACGTGAACGTCTGAAGACCATGCAAATGGTAGCAGTGCGTGGTACAAGTCAGCATAATATTACATGTAATTGAACATGCGTTAAACAAGCCCACTCATAAACTATCCCAGCTAATCTG
The DNA here is from genome assembly GCF_040938575.1 of Ambystoma mexicanum. Lineage (NCBI taxonomy): Eukaryota > Metazoa > Chordata > Amphibia > Caudata > Ambystomatidae > Ambystoma > Ambystoma mexicanum. Next base: position 667,443,490 of record NC_090923.1, read on the forward strand.
GCAATTTTTATGTACGTAATTAGATGCATGTTTTTTAGGATGTTAAGTTATTGGCCACCAGCGTGTAAATGCACTTTGGGGGTCAGGGGCGGGGTGAGATGTTTTATTGGTGCTTTTTCTGTCAGGTGCCAAAAGAGCTGGCTTGGGGCATATGATTGGACTGTGCAGGTACCTGTGATTGGGGATTTTAGCCCCCTGCACCTTCAGTCCATCACCATTTAGACATGCAAAAGTCCTCTCCCCTTAAGGCATTTCAAATATGCATGGACTCTATGCAAACATTTTCTGTTGCTTGCTGTATTTTTACCCATTCTAGTTATCTAGTGCCTGGTACCAAAAAAATGGTAACAGACCTACATACACCTTTAATAGATAAATATAAGATACAGAGGTAAGGAAGAGAAAAAGCAAAATGCGTATCTCTCCTGTAGTCCCTGCAGATGATTCTAATAGCTGTGAAGTCACCATAAAGCAAGACACAGACAACAGATTCAAAGTTCCAACCAAAATGGTTTATTAAATCAAATGTCAGGATGGTAGAAGGCCTAACTTGCCGTATGCTAAGGTGGGATTTCCCTACCCGAACGAAACTAAGGAAAGTCTGAGTCAAAGTGTTCCTCTTAAAAGTCTGTCTGTGTCCAAAACCTATTCTTGCCCTCACAACTAAATCTAAACAACGTGTGGGGATGCCAATAATCAAACAATAAAGAATGGCTTTCAACACGTCTGAGCTTCTCCCAGCTCTTAGCCTACTTTTCAGCTCCCTTTCCCAAGTTCAAGACATTTCCACAAAAGTCTCAAGATTACCTTGCTCAAATTCAAAAAGTTTCACACAATCCTCAGGGTTCCCTTCCCCAAGTTCAAGGCAACACAGTTCAAATGAAAAGGGTCTTGAGGCTCCTTCCTCAAGGCAGCGTTGTAGATCCTTAGATCTGAGGGTTCCCTTCCCCAAGACTTCAATGCAACAACTGAGATTTGTTTCAGTCTTTCAAAGTTCAACACAAATCCAGGACAACTTGACCCTCCTTCTGGTTTGCATCACCAGCTTACTTGTAGTGCTCCTTCTTGGTATATTTCACAATGTCTTTGACTTTCACAATTCAGGGCCCCCTGGTCTAGGCGCAGTTGTCAGACCTCACGGTCCACCCGTCACGCAACCAGGAACCCTAGGCTCTTCAGCCCACACAAGTTCTTCTGTATCTACCACTGTGTCCACATTCACCTTCACTTGGCTTCTCTTTAATGGCCTCTTGGCTTTATATACAGGTTCACACTCTCCTGGCTTCTCCGTGTCAGCCTCTTGGCTTTGCCATTCTGTGTGACACACCTCTTTGCCAGCCTTTGGCCTTGCAGCACCGTATTCATTCATATGATTCACTTAGTGGTGGTCTTGTTCATGCTCACCTTCTTGTTGCACTCTTTCACATTGGCTCTTTTTCCCATAGGTTGCTTTTATGTGGGGACTGTTCCTTATGACTTTCGTTAGCTAGTTGCTTTGCCCGTGATGTTGTATTTCAACTCAGTATTCAATATGTTTAATTTCAGGTTTTTAGTCAATTCGCATATTTTAGCGTTTCTTCAAACTTTCATTCAGTTCACTATTCAATATGCATAGTTCAGTTTTGTTTTGAACTTTCCTTCAGTTCGGTATTCAATATGCATAGTTCAGCTTGGGTTGAAGCTCTCATTTATACAGCGCTACGTTATACATAAACAGCCTTCCAGAAGCACCCCAGCTTTTGAGTGGCTAGCGCCCTGGCTTTTGACTGATTTACCCCGACACTCACTGGTCTTCGGTGTCCCGCTCCGTCGGCTCCTGTGTCTTCCTTTCTGCTTCCAGGCTCATGCTCTGACCTCAGCGAGACCCGCTCGTACCCCGGATGGAATCCTGCACACGCCAGTAACATTGTTGCATCTGCGAGGCTGTGGACGGCGTCCTCTGTCTATTCGGCTTACTCGCAGCCTCAGCTACTCGATCTTGCCACAGAGGCTCCCACACCTGTGTTAGCCCCACGGGCCAACTCGCCTTGGGCTTCACAAGTCCTCAGATGTCGGTCGGCGTCCTGGTTCCTCCTCTGGTCTCTCCTACACAGGCCTCCCTGTTGCTCTCTTTTCTCTTCCACTGGTCTCCCTTTATACACCTGAAACCACTTGACAGGACGCAGATGTGTATTCACAATTGGGTTTGCCTGACTATCATTTAAAGAACATGCCTGACCTTGCAAGTACTCTGCAGTCATCTTCCTCGTCCCAGTACTAGAGTGGTGAAAAGAGGTCTTAGTGTTCATTACTCTTAGTTGTCTCTTCGTCATCTCAGTACTATCAAAGGTACAATGTGGGGAAATGAGGAGAGAGTTTCTACAATAGGCCATAAAGGCCGGGGAAGGGGGATGTTGGTCATCATTAGGCAAAGGGGGATGCCATGTCTTGCCTGTGGGCATCCCACTCCCAAATCCCAAGGACCTTCAGGAAATCCTCCCTCGCTTCTCCACCCTCCAGAGTGAGGATCGAAAAAAGTGATGGCCTTTCCTTGGCCACTTGAGAAGAGGATCCAGGGAGAGTCAGAGTTAAAATACCCCCAGGTTTCTCACATAACTTACATAAATTATAAGTCTAAAATCCATATTCACCCTCTGCTGCAACCAGCGTGCTTTGAAATGATTCAGGTTGCCAAGCAGCACTACATTTAGTCAGTAAAAGGTACACTACTTTAGTCCACCCATTATCGAGGTGCTGAGTCAGTCCAGTGAAAACCCTTTGCGCTCCCTTAGCTGCAGCAAGCAGCTCTGGATATGCTCCTGGGCTGACTTTGTTGTTCTTAGGGAAATTTAGTTTCCCTTGGCTTAGAGTACGGCAGCACTTGCATGGACAATGGACCGCGCAGGTCTGGAGGTGTTTTGCTTCCCCAACCTTGCATGGCCCATTGGGCACATTGGCTGGAGTGCTAATGGCCCATAAATTAACAGGAGGGGCTCCTGTATTGGCATGCAGCAGCGAGTTGGTGGAGCTTCATCTCCACTTAACTTGTCTGAAAGAAGGAAAGGAGAGGTGTTCAAATTCTCTACATGCTTCCTGGTTGCTTTCTATGGGTTACGTGAAAGCCAGAGGGCCATCTGTAGCATCATGTGTGGACAGTAGTGCAGAGCTATGGAGAAGCTGAGGCGTCCTGCAGGTAAGAAAAAAGAAACTTTGTGTATGTATGCGTGGGGATTTTGTGCATGTAAATGTGTGACCATGGGTTAATTAGAGTGCACTGTGCATGCTGCATTTTGTTGCATTTGGGTGTCCATGTGAATGAGAGTAGTGTGTATGTTGTGGTATAGGTGTGCGTGCAAATGTGTGTGAATGCGGGCACAGGGGAGAGCCCCTGATCATGCCCCGTGTCTCCCTCCAGTTGCCCCCCATCCCCTGCTCATGCCCCGTGTCTCCCTCCTGTTCCCCCACCCCCTGCTCATTCCCCGTGTCTCCCTCCTGTTCCCCCCACCCCCCGCTCATTCCCCGTGTCTTCCTCCTGTTCTCCCCACCTCCACCTCCCCCGGTTATGCCCTGTGTCTCCCTCCTGTTGCCCCCACCCCCCGGTCATGCCCCGTGTCTCCCTCGTGTTGGCCCCGACCCCCGCTCCTGCCCATGTCTCCCTCGTGTTACCCAACACCCTAGCTCATGCCCCGTGTCTGCCCTGTTCCCCCACACCCTCCGCTCATGCCCGGTGTCTCCCTCGTGTTACCCCCACCCCCGTGTCTCCTTCGTGTTACCCCCCCACCCCCCGCTCATGCCCTGTGTCTCCCTCCTGTTCCCCCCACCCCCGCTCATGCCCCGTATCTCCCTCCTGTTCCCCCAACCCCCCGGTCATGCCCTGTGTCTCCCCTGTTCCCCCCAACCCCCGCTCATGCCCGGTGTCTCCCTCGTGTTACCCCCCTCCCCCGTGTCTCCTTCGTGTTATCCCCCCACCCCCCGCTCATGCCCCGTGTCTGCCTCCTGTTCCCCCCACCCCCCGCTCATGCCCTGTGTCTCCCCTGTTCCCCCAACCCCTGCTCATGCCCCGTGTCTCCCTCGTGTTACCCCCCCACCCCCCGCTCATGCCCCGTGTCTCCCTCCTGTTCCCCCCACCCCCGCTCATGCCCCGTGTCTCCCTCGTGTTACCCCCCACCCCCCCGCTCATGTCCCGTGTTGCCCCCCCAACCCCCCGCTCATGCCCCGTGTCTCCCTCCTGTTGCCCCCACCCCCCGCTCATGCCCTGTGTCTCCCTCGTGTTGCCCCCACCCCCCGCTCATGCCCTGTGTCTCCCTCGTGTTGCCCCCACCCCCGCTCATGCCCCATGTCTCCCTCGTGTTGCCCCTCACCCCCCGCTCATGCCCCGTGTCTCCCTCCTGTACCCCCCCACCCCCTGCTCATGCCCCATGTGTGCCCTGTTCCCCCCACCCCCGCTCATGCCCCTTGTCTCCCCTGTTCCCCCCCACCCCCCGCTCATGCCCTGTGTTTCCCTCATGGTACCCCCCACCCCCCCGGTTATGCCCCGTGTCTCCCTCCTGTTGCCCGCCACCCCGCTCATGCCCCGTCTCTCCCTCGTGTTACCCCCCACCCCCGCTCATGTCCCATGTTACCCCCCAACCCCCGCTCATGCCCCGTGTCTCCCTCCTGTTGACCCCTCCCCCGCTCATGCCCCGTGTCTCCCTCCTGTTCCCCCCACCCCGCTCATGACCCGTGTCTCCCTCCTGTTCCCCCCACCCCCCGTTCATGCCCCGTGTCTCCCTCATTTTACCCCCGACCCCCCACTCATGCCCTGTGTCTTCCTCCTTTTGCCCCCCACCCCCCGCTAATGCCCTGTGTCTCCCCTGTTCCCCCCACCACCTGCTCATGGCCCATGTCTCCCCTGTTCCTCCCTACCTCCGCTCATGCCCGTGTCTCCCTCCTTCCCCCCACCCCCTGCTCATGCCCCATGTCTCCCCTGTTCCCCCCACCCCCGCTCATGCCCCGTGTCTCCCCTGTTCCCCCCACCCCCTCTCATGCCCCTTGTCTCCCGTTCCCCCACCCCCGCTCATGCCCTGTGTCTCCCTCGTGTTACCCCCACCCCCGCTCATGCTCCGTGTCTCTGTCTTGTTCCCCCCACCCCCCGCTCATGCCCCGTGTCTCTGTCTTGTTCCCCCCACCCCCCGTTCATGCCCCGTGTCTCCCTCATTTTACCCCCGACCCCCCACTCATGCCCTGTGTCTTCCTCCTTTTGCCCCCCACCCCCCGCTAATGCCCTGTGTCTCCCCTGTTCCCCCCACCACCTGCTCATGGCCCATGTCTCCCCTGTTCCTCCCTACCTCCGCTCATGCCCGTGTCTCCCTCCTTCCCCCCACCCCCTGCTCATGCCCCATGTCTCCCCTGTTCCCCCCACCCCCTCTCATGCCCCTTGTCTCCCGTTCCCCCACCCCCCGCTCATGCCCCGTGTCTCCCTCGTGTTGCCCCCCACCCCCGCTCATGCCCTGTGTCTCCCTCATGGTACCCCCCACCCCCCCGGTTATGCCCCGTGTCTCCCTCCTGTTGCCCGCCACCCCGCTCATGCCCCGTCTCTCCCTCGTGTTACCCCCCACCCCCGCTCATGTCCCATGTTACCCCCCAACCCCCGCTCATGCCCTGTGTCTCCCTCGTGTTACCCCCACCCCCGCTCATGCTCCGTGTCTCTGTCTTGTTCCCCCCACCCCCCGCTCATGCCCCGTGTCTCTGTCTTGTTCCCCCCACCCCCCGTTCATGCCCCGTGTCTCCCTCATTTTACCCCCGACCCCCCACTCATGCCCTGTGTCTTCCTCCTTTTGCCCCCCACCCCCCGCTAATGCCCTGTGTCTCCCCTGTTCCCCCCACCACCTGCTCATGGCCCATGTCTCCCCTGTTCCTCCCTACCTCCGCTCATGCCCGTGTCTCCCTCCTTCCCCCCACCCCCTGCTCATGCCCCATGTCTCCCCTGTTCCCCCCACCCCCTCTCATGCCCCTTGTCTCCCGTTCCCCCACCCCCCGCTCATGCCCCGTGTCTCCCTCGTGTTGCCCCCCACCCCCGCTCATGCCCTGTGTCTCCCTCGTGTTACCCCCACCCCCGCTCATGCTCCGTGTCTCTGTCTTGTTCCCCCCACCCCCCGCTCATGCCCCGTGTCTCCCTCATGTTACCCCCGACCCACCACTCATGCCCTGTGTCTTCCTCCTTTTGCCCCCCACCCCCTGCTCATGCCCTGTGTCTCCCCTGTTCTCCCCCCACCCCCCGCTCATGGCCCATGTCTCCCCTGTTCCTCCCTACCCCACGCTCATGCCCCGTGTCTCCTTCCTTTTCCCCCCCACCCCTGCTCATGCCCCATGTATCCCCTGTTCCTCCCACCCCCTCTCATGCCCCTTGTCTCCCCTGTTCCCCCACCCCCCGCTCATGCCCCGTGTCTCCCCTGTTCCCCCACCCCGCGCTCATGCCCCGTGTCTCCACTGTTCCCCCAACCCCCTGCTCATTGTCTCTCTTGTTCCCCCCCACCCCCGCTCATGCCCTGTCTCTCCCTCCTTTTCCCCCACCCCCTGCTCATGCCCCTTGTCTCCTCTATTCCGTCCCACCCATGCCCCGTGTCTCTCCTGTTCCTCCCAACCCCCGCTCATGCCCTGTGTCTCTCTACTGTTGCCCCCCACCCCCGCTCATGCCCCGTGTCTCTCTCCGGTCCCCCCACGCTCATGCCTCATGTCTCCCTCCTGTTGCCCCCACCCCCTGCTCATGCCCCGTGTCTCTCTCCTGTTCCCCCCACCCCCCGCTCATGCCCTGTGTGTCCCCTGTTCCCCCCCGCCCCCGCTCATGCCCCGTGTCTCTCCCCTGTTCCCCCCACCCTCCCGCTCATGCCCCGTGTCTCTCTCCTGTCCCCCCTCTCATGCCCCGTGTCTCCCTCCTGTTACCCCACACCCCCCGCTCATGCCTGTGTCTCCCTCCTGTTGCCCCCCACCCCCGCTCATGCCCCATGTCTCTCTTCCCCCCGCCCCCGCTCATGCCCCGTGTCTCCCTCCTGTTACCCCCCAACCCCCGCTCATTCCCTGTGTCTCTCTCCTGTTGCCCCCACCCCCCGCTCATTCCCAATGTCTCTCTCCTTTTCACCCCACCCCCTGCTCATGCCCCTTGTCTCCTCTGTTCCCCCCCACCCATGCCCGTGTCTCCCCTGTTCCCCCCACCCCTGCTCATGCCCCATGTCTCTCTCCTGTTGCCCCCCACCCCCCGCTCATGCTCCGTGTCTCTCTCCTGTTGCCCCCCAACCCCCGCTCATGCCCCATGTCTCTCCCCTGTTCCCCTCCCACCCCCCGCTCATGCCCCGTGTCTCTCCCCTGTTCCCCCCTAACCCCCCACTCATGCCCTGTGTCTCTCTCCTGTTCCCCCCCACTCCCCGCTCATGCCCCGTGTCTCCCTCCTGTTCCCCCCAGGCCCGCTCATGCCCCGTGTCTCCATCCTGTGCACCCCACCCCCTGCTCATGCTTCGTGTCTCCCTCCTGTTCCCCCACTCCCCGCTCATGTCCTGTGTCTCTCTCCTGTTGCTCCCCACCCCCCTCATGCCCCGTGTCTCCCTCATGTTACCCCCCACCCCCGCTCATGCACCGTGTCTCCCTCCTGTTCCCCCCGCTCATGCCCCGTGTTTCCCTCGTGTTCCCCCACCCCACTCATGACCCGTGTCTCCCTCATGTTGCCCCCACCCCCCGCAAATGACCCGTGTCTCCCTCGTGTTGCCCCACCCCCCGCTCATGAACCGTGTCTCCCTCGTGTTGCCCCCCACCCCCTGCTCATGCCCCGTGTCTCCCTCGTGTTGCCCCCCACCCCTGCTCATGCCCTGTGTCTCCCTCGTGTTACCCCCCACCCCCCGCTCATGCCCCGTGTCTCCCTCCTGTATGCCCTCCCCCGCTCATGCCCCGTGTCTCCCTCCTGTACCCCCCACCCCACCCCCCACCGCCTGCTCATGCCCCGTGTCTCCCTCATGTTACCCCCCACACCCTGCTCATGCCCCGTGTCTCCCTCCTGTTCATCTCACCCCCCGCTCATGCCCCGTGTCTCCCTCGTGTTACCCCCACCCCCCGCTCATGCCCCTTCTCTCCCTCCTGTTCCCCCACTACCCCGCTCATGCCCCGTGTCTCCCTCGTGTTACCCCCACCCCCCGCTCATGCCCCTGTTCTCTCCTGTTCCCCCCCCCTGCGCATTGTCTCTCTTGTTCCCCCCACCCCCGCTCATGCCATGTGTCTCCTTCCTTTTCCCCCACCCCCTGCTCATGCCCTTGTCTCCTCTGTCCCCCCACCCATGCCCCGTGTCTCCCCTGTTCCCCCCCAACCCCCGCTCATGCCCCGTGTCTCTCTACTGTTGCCCCCCACCCCCTGCTCATGCCCCGTGTCTCTCTCCGGTCCCCCCACGCTCATGCCTCATGTCTCTCTCCTGTTACCCCCACCCCCTGCTCATGCCCCGTGTCTCTCTCCTGTTCCCCCCACCCCCGGCTCATGCCCTGTGTCTCCCCTGTTCCCCCCCGCTCATGCCCCGTGTCTCTCCCCTGTTCCCCCCACCCTCCCGCTCATGCCCCGTGTCTCTTTCCTGTCCCCCCGCTCATGCCCCGTGTCTCCCTCCTGTTACCCCCCACCCCCCGCTCATGCCCCATGTCTCTCTTGTTCCCCCACCCCCCGCTCATGCCCCGTGTCTCCCTCCTGTTACCCCCCAACCCCCGCTCATTCCCTGTGTCTCTCTCCTGTTGCCCCCACCCCCGCTCATGCCCAATGTCTCTCCCCTTTTCACCCCACCCCCTGCTCATGCCCCTTGTCTCCCCTGTTCCCCCACCCCTGCTCATGCCCCATGTCTCTCTCCTGTTGCCCCCCACCCCCTGCTCATGCCCCGTGTCTCTCTCCTGTTGCCCCCCAACCCCCGCTCATGCCCCATGTCTCTCCCCTGTTCCCCCCACCCCCGCTCATGCCCTGTGTCTCTCCCCTGTTCCCCCCACCCCCCCGCTCATGCCCTGTGTCTCTCTCCTGTTCCCCCCAGCCCCCGCTCATGCCCCGTGTCTCCCTCCTGTTCCCTCCATGCCCGCTCATGCCCCGTGTCTCCCTCCTGTGCACCCCACCCCCTGCTCATGCTTCGTGTCTCCCTCCTGTTCCCCCACTCCCTGCTCATGTCCTGTGTCTCTCTCCTGTTGCTCCCCACCCCCCTCATGCCCCGTGTCTCCCTCCTGTTACCCCCCACCCCCGCTCATGCCCCGTGTCTCCCTCCTGTTCCCCCCACCCCCCGCTAATGCCCCGTGTCTCCCTCGTGCTGCACCCCACCCCCGCTCATGCCCCGTGTCTCCCTTGTGTTGCCCCCACCCCCACTCATGCCCCATGTCTCACTCGTGTTGCGCCCCACCCCCTGCTCATGCCCCATGTCTCCCTCGTGTTACCCCCACCCCCGCTCATGCCCCGTGTCTACCTTGTTCCCCCCACCCCCCGCTCATGCCCCGTGTCTGCCCTGTCTCCCTCGTGTTACCCCCCACCCCCTGCTCATGCCCCATGTCTGCCCTGTTCTCCCCACCCCCGCTCATGCCCCGTGTCTCCCTCGTGTTGCCCCCCACCCCCCGCTCATGCCCTGTGTCTCCCTCGTGTTTCCCCCCCACCCCCCGCTCATGCCCCGTGTCTCCCTCCTGTTCCCCCCACTCATGCCCCGTGTCTCCCTCGTGTTCCCCCCACCCCACTCATGACCTGTCTCCCTCATGTTGCCCCCACCCCCCGCTCATGCCCCGTGTCTCCCTCGTGTTGCCCCCCACCCCCGCTCATGCCCCGTGTCTCCCTCGTGTTGCCCCCCACCCCCGCTCATGCCCCGTGTCTCCCTCGTGTTACCCCCCACCCCCCGCTCATGCCCCGTGTCTCCCTCCTGTATGCCCTCCCCCGCTCATGCCCCGTGTCTCCCTCCTGTACCTCCCACCCCACCCCCCACCGCCCGCTCATGCCCCGTGTCTCCCTCATGTTACCCCCCCACCCCCGCTCATGCCCCGTGTCTCCCTCCTGTTCCCCTCACCCCCCGCTCATGCCCTGTGTCTCCCTCCTGTTCCCCCACTACCCCGCTCATGCCCCGTGTCTCCCTCGTGTTACCCCCACCCCCGCTCATGCCCCGTGTCTCCCCCCTGTTGCCCCCACCACCCGCTCATTCCCTGTCTCCCCTGTTCCCCCTCCACCCCCCACTCATGCCCCGTGTCTCCCTCGTGTTACCCCCTGCTCATGCCCTGTGTCTCCCCTGTTCCCCCCACCCCCCACTCATGCCCCGTGTCTCCCCTGTTCCTCCCTAACCCCGCTCATGCCCCGTGTCCCCCTCCTTTCCCCCCACCCCCCCTCATGCCCCGTGTCTCTCTCGTGTTACCCCCCACCCCCTGCTCATGCCCCGTGTCTCCCTCGTGTTCTCCCCACCCCCGCTCATGCCCCGTGTCTTCCTTGTTTACCCTCCCACTCCCCGCTCATGCCCTCTGTCTCCCTCGTGTTCCCACCACCCCCCGCTCATGCCCCGTGTCTCCCCTGTTCCCCTGCACCCCCCGCTCATGCCCCGTGTCTCCCCTGTTCCCCCCACCCCCGCTCATGCCCCGTGTCTCCCCTGTTTCCCCCCACCCCCCGCTCATGTCCCGTGTCTCCCCTGTTCCCCCCACCCCCGCTCATGCCCTGTGTCCCCCTCCTTTTCCCCCCACCCCCCACTCATGCCAAGTGTTTTCCCTGTTCCCCCCACCCACTGCTCGTGCCCCGTGTCTCCCCTGTTCCCTCCACCCCCCGCTCGTGCCCCGTGTCTCCCCTGTTCCCTCCACCCCCCACTCATGCCCTGTGTCTCCCCTGTTCCCCCCACCCCCGCTCATGCCCTGTGTCCCCTCCCGTTCCCCCACCCCCCGCTCATGCCCCGTGTTTTCCCTGTTCCCCCCACCCACTGCTCATGCCCCGTGTTTTCCCTGTTCCCCCCACCCACTGCTCATGCCCGTGTCTCCCCTGTTCCACCACCCCCCGCTCGTGCCCCGTGTCTCCCCTGTTCCCTCCACCCCCCACTCATGCCCTGTGTCTCCCCTGTTCCCCCCACCCCCGCTCATGCCCTGTGTCCCCCTCCTTTTCCCCCCACCCCCCACTCATGCCCCGTGTCTCCCTCCTGTGCCCCCCACACCCCCTCATGCCCGGTGTCTCTCTCCTTTTCCCCCCCACCCCCTGCACATGCCCCGTGTCTGCCCTGTTCCCCCTATCCCCTGCTCATGCCCCATGTCGCCCCTTTTCCACCCCACCCCCTGCTCATGCCCCGTCTCTCCCTCCTTTTTCCCCCCACCCCCGCTCATGCCCCATGTCTCCCCTGTTGCCCCCACCCCCCCACTCAGGCCCCATGTCTCCCTCGTGTTACCCCCCACCCACCTGCTCATGCCCCATGTCTCCCTCGTGTCCCCCCGCTCATGCCCCGTGTCTCCCTCGTGTTCCCCCACCCCCGCTCATGCCCCATGTCTCCCCTGTTCCCCCCACCCCCGCTCATGCCCGTGTCTCCCCTGTTTCCCCCCACCCCCGCTCATGTCCCGTGTCTCCCCTGTTCCACCCCACCCCCTGCTCATGCCCCGTGTCTCCCTCCATTTCCCCCACCCCCGCTCATGCCTCGTGTGTCCCTCCCGTTCCCCCACCCCCCGCTCATGCCCCGTGTCTCCCCTGTTCCACCCCACCCCCTGCTCCTACCCCGTGTCTCCCTCCTTTTCCCCACCCCCCGTTCATGCCTCGTGTGTCCCTCCCGTTCCCCCCACCCCTGCTCATGCCCCGTGTTTTCCCTGTTCCCCCCACCCCCCGCTCATGCCCTGTGTCTCCCATGTTCCCTCCACCCCCCACTCATGCCCTGTGTCTCCCCTGTTCGACCCACCCTCGCTCATGCCCTGTGTCCCCCTCCTTTTCCCCCCACCCCCACTCATGCCCCGTGTCTCCCTCCTGTTCCCCCCACCCCCCTCATGCCCCGTGTCTCTCTCCTTTTCCCCCCCGCTCATGCCCCGTGTCTGCCCTGTGCCCCCCACCCCCGCTCATGCCCATGTCTCCCCTTTTCCACCCCACCCCCTGCTCATGCCCCGTCTCTCCCTCCTTTTCCCCCCACCCCCGCTCATGCCCCATGTCTCCCCTGTTGCCCCCACCCCCCCGCTCAGGCCCCATGTCTCCCTCGTGTTACCCCCACCCCCCTGCTCATGCCCCATGTCTCCCTCGTGTCCCTCCCGCTCATGCCCCATGTCTCCCTCGTGTTCTCCCCACCCCCCGCTCATACCCCGTGTCTTCCTCGTGTACCCCCCACCCCCTGCTCATGCCCTGTGCCTCCCTTGTGTTCACCCCCACCCACCGCTCATGCCCCATGTCTCCCTTGTATTCCCCCCCACCCCCCGCTCATGCACCGTGTCTCTCTCCTTTTCCCCCCACCCCCGCTCATTCCCTGTCTCCCATGTTCCCCCCCACCCCCACTCATGCCTCGTGTCTCCCTCGTGTTACCCCCTGCTCATGCCCTGTGTCTCCCCTGTTCCCCCCCACTCATGCCCCGTGTATCCCCTGTTCCTCCCTACCCCCGCTCATGCCCCGTGTCCCCCTCCTTTCCCCCCCACCCCCCTCATGCCCCGTGTCTCTCTCGTGTTACCCCCCACCCCCTGCTCATGCCCCGTGTCTCCCTCGTGTTCTCCCCACCCCCCCTCATGCCCCGTGTCTTCCTTGTGTACCCTCCCACTCCCCGCTCATGCCCCGTGTCTCCCTCGTGTTCCCCCCAACCTCCGCTCATGCCCCGTGTCTCCCTCGTGTTCCCTCACCCCCGCTCATGTCCCGTGTGTCTCCTGTTGCCCCCCCACCCCCTGCTCATGCCCCATGTCTCCCTCGTGTTCCCCCACCCCCGCTCATGCCCCGTGTCTCTCTCCTTTTCCCCCCACCCCCGCTCATGCTCCTTGTCTCCCCTGTTCCCCCCCACCCCTGCTCATGCTCTGTGTCTCCCTGTTCCCCCCCACCCCCGCTCATGCACTGTGTCTCCCTCCTGTCCCCCCGACCCCCCGCTCATGCCCCGTGTCTGCCCTGTTCCCCCCACCCCCCGCTCATGCCAGTGTCTCCCCTTTTCCATCCCCCTGCTCATGCCCCGTCTCTCCCTCCTTTTCCCCCCACCCCCGCTCATGCCCCATGTCTCCCGTGTTGCCCACCCCCCCGCTCAGGCCCCATGTCTCCCTCGTGTTACCCCCCACCCCCTGCTCATGCCCCATGTCTCCCTCGTGTCCCCCGCTCATGCCCCGTGTCTCCTTCGTGTTCTCCCCACCCCCTGCTCATACCCCGTGTCTTCCTCGTGTACCCTCCCACCCCCCGCTCATGCCCTGTGTCTCCCTTGTGATCCCCCCGACCCCCGCTCATGCCCCGTGTCTCCCTTGTGTTCCCTCCACCCCCTGCTCATGTCCCGTGTGTCTCCTGTTGCCCCCCACCCCCTGCTCATGGCCCGTGTCTCCCTTGTGTTCCCCCCCCACCCCTGCTCATGCACCGTGTCTCTCTCCTTTTCCCCCCAACCCCCCGCTCATGCTCCGTGTCTCCCCTGTTCCCCCCCACCCCCGCTCATGCCCCGTGTCTTCCCCTGTTCCCCCCCAACCCTGCTCATGCTCCGTGTCTCCCCTGTTCCCCCCAACCCCCGCTCATGCCCTGTGTCTCCACTGTTCCACCCCACCCCCTGCTCATGCCCCGTGTCTCCCTCCTTTCCCCCCACCCCCTGCTCATGCCCCGTGTCTCCCTCCCGTTCCCCCCCACCCCCCGCTCATGCCCCATGTTTTCCCTGTTCCCCCCACCCCCCGCTCATGCCCCGTGTCTCCCCTCTTCCCCCCACCCCCCACTCATGCCTCGTGTGTGCCCTGTACCCCCCACCCCCGCTCATGCCCGATTGTGTTCTCTTTATACACCTGCCTTCTCTTTCCATGGTGGCCATCTTGGTAAAAGATTTTCCTTCCTACCCCGGGACGCCGCAGGCATCCTGGTTTGGGAATAAAAATCTTTTTTTTTACCACCCGGGGTTCCCACTTTGAGGACCTAAGATGCTAGTGATCTTCATCTATTGAAACAGATGTTATGGTGACGTTGCACTAATAAAAACCTATGAAATGCAGTAAAAAAAAATGTGTTACAGGGACGTTATTACTGGTATACCCATGATTCGATCTTGGTGCTAGAAGTAGGGACTTCCTCTACCTCATCTTCTTTTTCCTCTTCATTGTCTTTGAAAGAACTGTGCTTTTTTGTTATGAAGGTCCTCCAGCTGGTGGTGGTGGTGGCTCTTGGGGATGAGGGATAGCAATAACTGATGCCATTTTTAAGATAAATAACAGTTTTGATAAAATTCTTCCAAGTATGTACTGTGTACTAGATTGGTAATGGATAATGAGTACGAAAAGGTGTAGGAGGTGTGCAAGGGAAATTTTGAAGTTGAAAGTTCCTAGATCAGTAGAAAATGTAGTTCCGAACTGTCCGCATAGGACGGATCTTATTGTGAAGTGCGTATGGGTTCTCGGACACGTCAACATGCCGCGGGCCAGCGTATGGTCATGTGGCACTGTCCTGAAGGTCCGCAATGAAGTCAGATGTTTGTAGATATCTACGGATGCAAAACTAGTTGAAATAGTTGCAAAAAGTGTATAGAAGTGTTAAAAATGATTCTAGAAGGTGGGAAATGGCAGAGTTGTAAGGTGACACTTTGTAAATTGGACACAAATATTGTTATATTTGGTAAGTATGATATTAGTAAGTTGTAGGAAAATAGCATGCACTGGTAAAAACCCATGAAATTCACTGAAAAAAACTTTGTTAAAGGGACGTTATGGTTAAGTTGGACTAATAAAAACCTATGAAATTCAATGAAAAAACTGTTAAAGGGACGTTATGGTTCCAAGTAAAACCGAAAAACCCTTGAAATTTGCCAGTTATGGTAAGCTAAGCAACCATAACTCGCGCCACCACCGTGCACTGCTAAGGCTAACACCCACGACATCAAATATGACATCACAAATGTCATTGATGACATCACTGATGACATCACATGTCTGGCTCACTCTTTTTTCTTTTGCTGACATATCTAGGCCACATGGTTTTCTTCAGTAACCGTCAGAAACAAAACATTTTATTTTATTTGTAGACATATCAGTAACAGTCAGAAACAAAAAAATGTTTTTTATTTGTAGACGTATCCTTTAAGTAGGTTCTTATAGTAATTCTCTTAGAGTCCAGTCACATCATATGAAACATAGACATAGGGGAAGACACAAGCTTGAAAGACAGCAATCCTTTTTGTGCATAAACATAATCAATGGATTTATCAGCACTTTCTGATAGTTCTGTTTTTTTTAATGGCTGTACTTTCCCTGTATATGGTCATATTTGTATACATTGTACTCACACTACTTTTCTTAGGGTCCAATCACATCAAGTGATACATATACATAGGGTAAATAGCGGCTTTGAAACAGAGCAATCATTTATTTGCATGAAAATAATCAGTTAGGTTATGATTTGTTTCTGCTACTACTTGTGCTTTTTTGCTAACTTCACTTTCCCTGTATATACCCATATTGGTATTTGTTATTGTCTCTTTGTGTTTTGTCTATAGTAATGCAATTATGTAATACATGGGTTTTATTAGCTACTTATTACATATTTCACAGTACACAAAAATCTATTAAGGAATCAATTATCATTTCATTATTCAACAAATTAACAATATGAATTTTATACCTTAATCTTGTACGCTGGACATAAAGCTATGTTTCTGTATGAGTAGCTTAGTATACTAGATAGAACCCCATAATAGAATGCTATTTATATCAATGCATCGTTCAATGCACTAATTAGGGTATGATATTTTTTGCAATGATCCTTGAGACATTTTTCGCAACATAATAGGAATCCCTTGTACACATATTTCATGAAAAGTACATACACATGGGATGTCATCAGTGATGTCATCAATGACATTTGTGATGTCATCTTTGATGTTGTGGGTGTTAGTCTTAGCAGTGCACGGTGGTGGCGCGAGTTATCGTTGCTTAGCTTACCAAAACTGGCAAATTTCAAGGGTTTTTCGGTTTTACTTGGAACCATAATGTCCCTTTAACAAAGTTTTTTCACTGAATTTCATAGGTTTTTAGTAGCGCAACTTAACCATAACGTCCCTTTAACAAAGTTTTTTCACTGAATATATATAATTTTTTTTACACTGGAAGAATGATGTTCGATGTTTTGGGCAAAGACATCATGTTGGGAAATGCTCCAGTGCACTGTTGGTGAACTCACATCTACTGATTGTTCTCAGAAAGTGTGCAGTAAAATGCAGCATTTTAACCTATTATTTAAAAAACAAAGAAGAACCGCTGCCTCTAGAGCTACTCCTTCTTGCTTGGGGCCCCCGACCTATGCTAAGTTTCTCATGCACATTAATTGCAAACTATTATGCCCCTCCAGTTTAGAAAATATCCAACCGCCGCCGCTTCTGGGTGATTGGCGTTAATTTACGACCCCTTTTCCGAATGTTGTTTCGGCGTGACCTGCATCAGTACCGGTATAGCTTACTTCAGGCTGCCCTTAACATCGGGTATAATGCCTTCCGTTTGGTGTTCTCCTCCTGAGGTGTTCATTGGTAGGGCCAGCGCTGCACTTGGTGCCCTGTCACTCACCAAGCTGACCTGCTCCTGGAGTCTAGTCAGCCTGAATGTGCGTGGAACCCCTTGTAACCTATGTTTGTTAGGTCTGGGGGCCCCCCACCCTGCCATTCCCTTCTCCTTGCTTTCCCTGTGCGCCACAGGAGCCACTGCCAGATTAGGAGTCGCTTTATCCGACCCCATCTCAGAGGGGTCTCAGACCTACGGTCAAACAATGCATGGCACATAAATATCAAACCTTTCTTAGACTAGAAAAGGAAGCCTTGTCTATCCTGCTACTGGGTGTGGAAGATCAATACGCTCTTTTCTATTCTGGTGAAGTTGTCACCTCGTTTGAGTTACACGAGCGGGTGATGGTTTTGGCACATATAGGGCAAATTTTATGTTCAAGACGAAAGGTATCTTAAAGGCAGATTATTGAGGGCCAGATATGGATAAGATGGTGGAAAGAGGTTAGAAGCATGTTTGGAGCGATAGAAGAGTGGAAAGAGACTGTGTGCACGTGCAAGACCTATGATATATCCGGAAGTCCCAAGGAATGTGTGGGAGGAGTTAGCAGTGGATATTTTAGGGCCTGTGGATGTTGGAGATGGATGTGGAAAGTTCATCATAGTCTTGGTAAATTTGCTATCTCAGTGGGCTAAGGTGATGTTTACCTGCGAAGCGAGTGCTGGAAGGACGATGACATTTCTTGAGGATGTGTTTGGTAGGGAAGGATATCCAGCATCAATATTAACAGATAATGGCATGCAATTCTGTGGAAGGTAATGGAAGAGTATTTGAGGATGAGTGGGATTAAGCATAAGAGCACAGTTGTATATCATCAGAAAGTAATGGAGATTTTGAGAGGCTTAACCATTTTGGAGGCTGGGAGGATGATTGAGGCATGTGGAGAAATGAAAAAGGAAATGGTGGAGGACCGGATAAGAGGGGGGAGGATGGTAGTTCATTCTGTAACAGGGGAAGTGCATTGGGAAATAATGTGGGGTATATAATAAAATTCAGACTTGTGCCTGGGACTGGTTGTGACGGGCATGTGGGTGTAGATTTCAGAGAGGTAAAAAGGTGCTAATCGTACAAGTTGAGAGTGAAGGAGAGGTGTGATGCGAGGTGAGGCATGAGGGAATTGGATGTGAGGAGAGGCGACTGAGTGAGAGTAGAAAATGAGTTGTAACGAAGAAAGGGGAGATGATGTACAGTGATCCTGGGCAGGTGGAAAATGTGTGTCTGAGGGTAGTGCGAGTTAAAGGTGGCCAAGTATGGCATTTTGGGAGAGTGGTGACAGTGCAAAGCATATGGATGGAGTGAGAGAGAACTTAATAAACTAAAGAAGGGAAGTGTGTGGTATATGTGCTCCTGCGTGTACGGTGGCTTGAGGGAGGGAGTGTTCTAGAAGTATGGATTGTTGTGGAAGGGGAATTCTAGAGGGAGAGGTTGAAGGTGGTGGAAGAAGGCGAGGTGGGGCTGGTGGGGGCACTCGCCATGATACTTATCATTCTTTTGTTTGATTAATAAACTTACTGCAGAGGATCCGACATCTCTGGAGCTTTCTTCACAGTGAGCTGTGCTCCTCTGCTCCTGCAGTGCTGTCTCTGTGCCTTCAGCAAAGAGGCAGGGAGAGGTTTGTGCTCCTATGCGGGAAATGCACCCCCAGCGCAGGCCCTACTCAGTGAAGGCAATGGCGAGGCCTGTGTCACGACAGCTGGAGAGGGAATTGAATCCCCTCCACCACCACCAACAGCCACCGTTTCGTGATGGACGGACACTGGCATGCTGTCTGCCCCTAGAACAATCCCCGCTACCCAGCTGAGGCGGCTATACACTTGCAATTTGTGACTGCTGTGGAATGGCTCAAGTTTGGGGGGAGCAGCTGGAGTGTCCAATGCTCCCACTCGTGGACTTGATACTGTGTTGCATGCCTGTGGGGCTGGGCAGCTGGGCCACACTACGCACCTGTGGTGCTAATGATAATGATAATGATGTGTTATTTATATAGCGCCTTTATCCAAAGCGCTTTACAGAGCACATATTTGCATACAATATCACCCAACCGAAATTGGTACTCGTTTATCGACCTCGGACGGATGAAAGGCTGAGTTGGCCTTGCCAGGATTCGAACCTGCGACCTGCAGGTCACGCTCAGATCGCAACAGCAAGCCCCTGTCAGCGATTGTGCTGTTGCATGTGTGTCTAAACTGTTGAGGGGGACCATTCTTGCTTAGACTGATAATGTTCTCAGTTTAGTTATCTCGGTGATGACTATAAAAAATGTTGTCCTAGTATTGGCAGAGGTGACCTTTGTTTGGGAACAGATTATTGGTGCTCACATAGCAAGTGTGCCTGAGTAACGGGTTTGGGGTGTGCACATTCATCCCTTTGAAGCATGGAGGGTTGTATGGGAATGGTTATCACCACAAATCCAATGCAGTAGCTTATTCCGTGGACTGTCAAGCGAGCGCTTAAGTGAGGATGGAGTCAACGGGTAACACAGTGGAAAGACAAGGGATTTCCATGTATTCTTCATATTGGACAGAAGCAGGGCAGTCCTCGCCTCAACTTGGAGCCAGTGGGATTGAAACCCTCATGCATGTGGCCCAAAACAGATTTAGAGCAAGGCACGTTTCCTACCAAGATAAATGGGGCTTTGAGCAGCTCATACACTAGCATTGCCTGAAACCCTGTCAAAAGACACAAGAATTTCCTCTGGAACTCCAGGGTTAAGCCCTTTTCCAGCAGCAAGAGAAATGGTGATTCGGGTAACCGATACAATTCGAAACAATTCCCAAACCCTTAAAAAAAAAAGAAAAGGTGGAATTGCCTTTCAAGCTGTAAAAGACAAATTAATCTATTTCAAAACTGACCCCTGGACGACCCCTTTCCAGGGCAGAAAGAGGGCCTTCATGTGGCATTTGTAAAGCTTGAAGCACCGAGGCACTCAAAAAGCAACATTGCATTGCACAAACAAGCAGAAGACTGCATGATATGGTCAATTAGAATAGTAGAGGTAACTAAAAATACATGTTATGCTAAGAAACCTTTATCGTTGTTGTATAGACGGATGAGCATATTATTACCAACACTGATGATATGGCCATAGTTTCTTATGCCAATGATGAAGTCATTATTAATTATGCTGATGGTGGTAGATAATCTTGCTTCCATTGCGGAAAGGGTGCTGTTTGTGGGATCTTTTGGTGGTGGGGAACATGCATTGCTTAAACTGTTGGCGGGCCTTCTTGCTTAAACTTCTTATGGGGGCATAATTGCTTATGCTGCTGGTAGGGGTTAATTGCACGTACTGATGTTGGGGAACATTATTGCTTGTATTGAGCGGGGCTTCTGAGGCATTATTGGTTGTTCCGATGATGGAGACTTTATTGCAAATAACCAAGATATGCAACAGTATTGCTTATACTGCATGATGGGCGGTGCTTTACATGTTGGGAGATGCATTTCCCACGTGTCATGAGTATGTTATCCAGTACATGGCACGTGTTCGTTCCAGACACGTTTTGTTGTTATTGTATTAATTTATGTGCAGACTCACTTGCCCATTTCCCTCGAGTCCCTGTGATGTCATTTTTGCAAAGGTTGTGTGACCTGACTTCTGTGAGGTCCTCGAATGTGCCAATTCATGTTTAATCTTAAGAATGTTGAAAACTTGAGAGCACAGAGTGTACATGGCATGTCTGTAGACCTCGGCTCTCTTTCCCATTTGCAGCCCTGCCGGAGTCGGGAAGGGGGAGGGCGGATGCGGGTGGCCAAGCGTTTCTGCAGCTCCGATCTCCTTTCTGGTGCTGCCTATTGAGCTTTATCTGACGGTATAGGATCGGGCAGAAATCAGCAGAACCTGCCGCTGTTATTCTTCCAGACCAGACTATCACAACTGGACTAGATTGTGGGCCTCCTTCTGGTTCTACTCAGTGCTTAATTTGGGGGGTTGCCAGGGCTGAGACCCAGGACTTCTTTCTGAGCCCTGGCTCTTATAGTCTCAGACTTGTTTCAATTATGATGATGTGTTTTGGCAACTTTTTTTTTGTTTTTTTACTGTAATGCAGTCTTAGTCACACAGCAAGCAACAACAGTGTGAGCAATTCTGGCTCTGATGTGTTAGTTATTCCGATTCAAATAACAATGAACCGGAAGGTGACGGAGATGGGCACTGTTGCTGGTCATGCCAGCAAACTGCTCTAGTCCGCTTTCATGCCATTGGTGCCACTGCTACTGTAATAACTGGCAGCACTGTCACTGCATGGGGGGGTGGCTCTGGTGTATGGCGTGGCAGTCGCCATGTAGCCATGGTACCTGGTGTAGCTCACTAGTTCCGCAGGCATGTATATGTGCCAATGCCAATATGACACTGACCCTGCTGCTCCACTGCAGGGGTGGGTGCGCAGCAAGCACATGCGCCAGGGCACCTACTCACACACTGGCACATCAATGCCTCACAGTCACCAGTGCCACTAGTGGGCAGAGCGCCACCCATCACAGGACAAGAAGCAGGTCACCAGCCAGCAGCACCACCAGAGGGGCAAAGCTAGGGAAAAGCCAAGTAACCAAGGAGGAGGGCCTGTGCTGAGCGCGCTCTATAGAGGAAAACCTTTCTGAGGTGTTCCGGGCAAGTTCTTCAGTTTATTAATGACGTCTCTCCATCAGCTTACTATAGGAAGAAAGCACTTCGGCTCTATTTTCTGTGCCTGGCCTCTCAAAACACTTAATTTGCTACAATGGAATCGGAGCAAATTGACACTGAAGAAGGTGTTTTTAAAAATACAGTTTAACATTTGGTATCTCATTTCAAGAGACACATCTCTATGTTCGGTTATGTAGCTTGGATTGTTATTTGTAAATCACACAACTGCCATGGGGTGAGCACACATCACCCCCATTGAGTCGATAGGGGTTTCAGATGCACCCCCAATATGTTGACACTGTGGGAACAGCAATGGGTGGGGCAACCGGTTATGGATGAGCTGACGTCTTGACATGGCGCAGGGGTGCTAGAAAATATTTGAGCCTTAGCACTTTTGTATTTACAAAATAAACACTGTTTCTAGTGGAACTGGTGCCCCCTGTCCAAACCTTCGGCCCCCAACTCTCATTTTTTCCTTAGGGTGGCATATCCTATAGGAATGATTTGGAAAGCCTCCCACCACCGTCCAGGACCGCAGGACGTCCAGGATTCCAACGGAGACCCCCGACTCGACGAAGGCGGCGTGATCCCCTCACAGGATCCGCAGAGGCACCCCCCTGCTTCTGGCTATCTGCTCCCCCTGGGCACCCCAGCACAGAAGCCCCTACCGCCTCCTGCACCCCGAGAAACACGCGCGCCGACATTATTTAAAAAAAAAACAAAAACAAAATGTCGGGCGCGATGCGGCCCGAAAGCAAGGCTTGGCATCACACGTTGCCTACCAACGGTGTGTAGGCTGCCTTTAAGCCCACACATTCGCCGGCAGGCGGAAGCCGGCGGCCACCCAAGGCCAACATAAGACCGTCTGCCCTGTTTGCCCCCTCAGACCCCCATCGACGTGGAGAGGGCAGGAGCCCCCCACCACCGTCCAGGACCGCAGGACGTCCAGGATTCCAACGGAGACCCCCGACTCGACGGAGGCGGCATGATCCCCTCACAGGATCCGCAGAGGCACCCCCCTGCTTCTGGCTATCTGCTCCCCCTGGGCACCCCAGCACAGAAGCCCCTACCGCCTCCTGCACCCCGAGAAACACGCGCGCCGACATTATTTAAAAAAAAAAACAAAAACAAAATGTCGGGCGCGATGCGGCCCGAAAGCGAGGCTTGGCATCACACGTTGCCTAGCAACGGTGTGTAGGCTGCCTTTAAGCCCACACATCCGCCGGCAGGCGGAAGCCGGTGGCCACCGAAGGCCAACATAAGGCCGTCTGCCCTGTTTGCCCCTGTTCGCGCCGGGGAGCTACTGCTTCTTAAGGTAAAAACTTTTTAACGCATTGTACGCGGATGATAGATTATTTACTGGACTTTAATCCACGTGAGTACTGTTACTGTTAAACTGCTATGCTATAACTAGCTACAGTAGTGCTCCCCTGTTACCCCTGTCACGTGCTATGCCCCTTGCCCTGGCCCAGACACCCATTGTCCTATGTTGTGCTTTTGATTGTTATATGATTCATGCTATGCCTGGTGCTGTGCCTCACGGTAAACCACAAATATACTGTGCTCCATGGTCACCTAAAGACCACATCTCAGTTGTGTTGTGCCCCTTGGTCGCCTACAGACCAGTCTAGAATTGTATTGTGCCCTATGGTCGCCCACAGACAACATTTCAGCTGTGTTGTGCCCCTTGGTCGCCTACAGACCAGTCTAGAATTGTATTGTGCCCTATGGTCGCCCACAGACCACATTTCAGCTGTGTTGTGCCCCTTGGTCGCCTACAGACCAGTCTAGAATTGTATTGTGCCCTATGGTCGCCCACAGACCACATTTCAGCTGTGTTGTGCCCCTTGGTCGCCTACAGACCAGTCTAGAATTGTATTGTGCCCTATGGTCACCCACAGACCACATTTCAGTTGTGTTGTGCCCCTTGGTCGCCTACAGACCACATTTCAGTTGTGTTGTGCCCCTTGGTCAAAATGCTCTTTTGTGATACAGACTGCCCCAAACTGTCCTGATTTACTCTGTGATCTGACCTTCTGCGTTTTTGCACACTTACATGTACATCCCTTGTTTACCAATGCAGCCCCCTAGCCCACACCCCAAAGCGCCTATATACCTCCCTTCCACTTTTTCCATCTTTCTCACATCCCTCTCCTTTCTGGCCACCTGCAACATGCTGCATGCGCACCTAGACCAACATGCCCACCTTTGCCCCACCCCTCCAGCAGACCTCATACACAACACACTGTCATTTGCACTCCATCCCACACTCAACTCCCTTACCGACCCGGTCGGACACCACCCACTCCACCTCAGGCTCTGCAGACTGAGAACTCGCACTAAACACCTCCTTACTCTCCGCAGTACTCCACACTCCACATTCCTCAGGAACTACAGACTCAGCTCTCGCACCCATACATCAGCCGCCCAGACTTCCTTCCCTGACCACGCTCACTACCTTAGCTCTCATCACGCTGCATGTGCCACGCCCAAGCCTCACACACCCAAATTCACACCGCCCACCCCCAGCACCACCAACACACACACTCTACATCCAAACTTAAGATGCGCCCTCATCAACGCGCGCTCTGTCCATGCCCATGCCATTGAAATTAATGACCTTATCTCTACCCATAATCTCGACATACTTGCCATTTCCGAAACTTGGCTCCATGAAGCCTCCAGTCCTTCCATTCACCTCGCTCTCCCTGAAAACTATACCATCCTTAGACAGGACCGTAAAAACTTAAAAAGTGGTGGCGGCGTAGCCCTCATCTTCAAGGACACCCTCTCCATAAGAATGTGTAATCAACAATGGGACAATAACGCCGATCTCCTCACTGCCAAACTAGCCCTTTCACCTAATTGCACCATAAACTTCTTTATCACCTACAGACCACCAGGATCTCCTCTTGACTACCAAAAGCAACTCCTCCAAAACATAGGCAACAACCTCAAAAGCACCACCAAAAGCATCCTACTAGGGGACATTAATCTTGGCTTAGCTGACCCGAAGGACAAAGCAGCCGCAAATTTATCCAAAGAATTATCTAACATGGGGTTCGAACACAAAGTTACTGCACCCACTCAGGGCAAAGGCAGATCCATTGACTGGCTAGCTGATCACAACTGCTCATCGGCAATTACCTCCATCTCAGCCCTTCCATGGACGGACCATCACCTCATCCAATTTACCATTCCTACCACGCCTACTCATAAAACCTTAACCCATGCCCCACCCGCTAAAGTAAGAAGCTCCAAAAAACTCACTGCTGCCAACCTCGCCCCTCTCCTTGATACCTCACAACTCAAGCATCCATTCCCCACTGACCCTACATCTCTAGCCAACATCTATTCCAGCACACTCACTCAAGCCATCGATCTCATTGCCCCGCTAGAAGAAAAAAAAGGGAAAAAATCTATGCACTGCAACTCCTGGTTCACTGAAGAACTATCTGTCCTACGCACCAAGAAACGCAAAGCCCTAACCAGGTGGCAAGCAGCGCCTAATCAATCCTCGCTTAAAGACTTTAAAGAGATCTCTCTGACCTACAAAAAAGCCATATTCCTTGCTAAATCCGAATCCTACAACCAGAGAATCACTAATGCCAGTTCCAAATCAAGAGAAATTTTCTCCATATTCAAAGAACTCACCACACCAGCCTCTAGCCCAGACAAAATCATCAAGGATGAAGCATGGTGTACAGGTATCCACGCTGCTCTCCTCAACAAAGTTAAATCACTCCAAGACAAAATAGCCTCCCAACGCAAAGCTCTCAACACCCCCACCTGCCCGCCCATACCTCACACCAACAACTCCCCATCACAAACACCCCTTTTTGCCTTCAGAGAAGTCTCGGAGACGGAAGTCAATGACCTCCTTAAAAAAATCAAACCCTCCACTTGCAAAGGGGATATCTGCCCACCCTCCGTAATCAAAGAGAGCGCAGAATACCTCACCCCCATCATCACGGCTTTTATCAATGCCTCTTTCACATCTGGAAGTGTACCACAATGCCTAAAAGAAGCCTGGGTCCGCCCGCTCCTAAAAAAACCCTCCCTTGATCCTTCTTCCCCTAACAACTACCGCCCCATCACCACCGTCCCCTTTCTCCTTAAAATCTTGGACAAAGCTGCACACAATCAAATCCAACACTACCTGGAAACAAACACCATCCTAGGCAAAAGACAGTCAGGTTTCCGCAAAGGCCATGGGACTGAAACTGCTCTTCTAGATTTAAAAAATCAGATTACTAAAATAATGGACACAGGCAAACCTGCCCTCCTCCTCCTACTCGACCTTTCTGCAGCATTCGATTTCGACCACAGCATTCTCACAACGCACCTCTCCAATGCTGCACACTGCTCTCACAAGGCTACCACATGGATCACATCCTTCCTTGAAGGCAGGGCCATGAAAGTGTACTCTGACCAGGATAGCGCCCCCCCCCACCACTATCAATTGTGGAGTCCCACAAGGGTCCTGCACCGCACCGACCCTCTACAACCTATTCACCAAACCCCTCTTTGACCTACTGGACTCCCTCAACATAGCGTACACCAACTACGCTGATGACACGCAGGTCCTCCTCCCCCTCTCTGGAGACTACGACCTTGACTCAGAAGCCCTCCTCAAAATCTACTCAACTATCCAAACATGGATGGCTATCAATGGCCTCTGCCTAAATGGAGACAAAACCGAAATCATCATCCTAGCCCCTAACGAAACTCTAACCAAACTCGGCCCCAATTACTCGCACTTGATCATCGACAGTATTAGCATACCTGTCTCCTCTGCCGTCAAGACCTTAGGAGTCTACATTGACGCGACACTCTCAATGACAAGACAAACCAGCGCCATTGCCTCAGCTTCTGCTCTGACTACCAAACTCATCTATGCCATAAAACCCTACCTCACCACGCCCAACTGCCTCTCCATAGCCAGAGCTACTATAGGAGCCAGACTGGACTACTGTAACGCCCTCCTGGCAGGCACCTCATCAAAAAACCTAAACAAGCTCCAAATAGTGCAAAACAATGCCCTCCGTGCTGCACTACACATGCCCAAAACTGACCATATCTCACAGGCCAGAAGACGCGTCCATTGGCTCCCAGTCAAGGAAAGGATCAACTTTAAAATCCTCACCCTCACACACAAATGCATCAACCACACAGCACCCCCCTACCTATCTGAGACTATAACCAAGAACTCCTCCATCCGCCCCAGAAGAAGTCACCACGCCAACCAACTCCAAGTACCCACTGTAAAAAGAGCCAAAGCCGGCGGCATTGGCTTCCCTCACATAGCACCTAAGCTATGGAATGCCCTCCCCAACGCGCTTAGAGCAGAACCATCTCTGTATCTCTTTCGCAAATCCCTCAAAACCACGCTATTCAACTAACTCCACCTTCCCTTCACCCACCTCAGCTCGCACACATCTGATACGAAAAGTGTTCGATACGAAATGCTTCCTGTAATGAAAATTGCTTTGTAACCATCTTCCTTCCATTGTAACCAGACTATGCATGTATTCATGTAACAGCGCCACGATGCCCCCGGGATGACGTGCGCTTTAAATAAATCTGAATAAATAAATAAAATAAAACCCCAGTTTGTTGTCTAAGATGGTCTCCTCCAAGATGTTCGTAAGCTTGAACCTCCCTGTGTGGCGGGGGCTCAGCCTGTAAGGGTGGGCTGTATTCATCTAATGAGGGCATTGCATGGGCTGTTGGTCAGTGTGTATTGGAGGCCTACACTGTTCGGGGCAAGTGCTGCAGCATGGACTTCACCTGGGACAAGGCAGGGCTGAAGCAGGCGCCTTGGGTTTAAGTGTACAGTGGTTGCAAGGGCTGCATCTGCACTGGACCTATAGGTGTGGCAGAAGGAGCTGTGCCCGGGCCTTTGTCTATAAAAGAGTAGAGGGCTAAGCAGGGTCCTTGAATGTAATTGGCCTGGGTGACAGCAGGGGCTGCAGTACTAAGGAGGCAGAACTATGGGGGGGTCTCTGGGTGTAAATGGCCAACAGAGGCTGTACTAGTTAAGGATCAGGATAGCAGCAAAGACCACACCATTAAGGGGCAGGGGCTGCAACAGATCCTTTGGGGGGAAGAGAAAATGGGCTGAAGAGAGGCACAGGATGCATGTGTATAATGGCTGAAGTAGGGGCTTTGAGCCTAAGGTGGGCACTTTCGATGTCGGGTGCTGGAGCTCTCTGTGTAAGGGAGAATAGGATCTACTACTTCTACTCCATACAAATTGGCAAATACTTCCAACAAAGAAAAATAGGGAGTAAAAATACTCCCAACAAAAAATAAGAAACTGGCACATAGAAGCTTGTCCCACTGCTTTCACCCACACAGCTCCATGGATATGTTTGGAAAACTGGCACACGTAGTGTCACAGGAAGAAACTACTATTATTACTGCCTGATCCGAAGAGGTAAACCTGTATCTCCTTATCTGCATGAATACAAGTGTCAAGAAATAGTTATTACACAAATATTTATATTTTATAGTTTTAACATATTTGAAAATACTCCCAAATAAATCGTTGGTGCTGCTGTGAAGTCTGGATGCAAAGGGACAGGAGTATTGCTGACATTATTTGTGCAAGGGCCAACAGTATGAGGGGCTATAGGAATATAAGGGGCAAGATAGCAGAAGAGGCTATGAGTGAAAGGTGAACTGGGACTATAGGGATAGCAGGCAGTGTTGCTGGGAGTCTATGGGTAAAGGATAGGAGACGTTGCTGCAGGGACTCTGTGCATGAGGGCAAGAGCTGACTGGGGACTCTAAATGTTAAGCCAACCGTTCCAGCAGAAGAGAGTATGAGAGCAAGGGGACAGCCAGTGCCTCTGTGTAAGATTCTGGGTGCGCAGCAGTGCCCCTGACTGTAAGAGGGGAAGAAGGGCCCCAATACAGGAGGACAGAGTCTGCCAAACAGACTCCATGTAAGGAATAGTTTACAATGGGGACATGGCAGATGTATAACATAGGTGTAAGAAGAGAACAAAGGTTGCCATGTTAGTTGGGCTGGACGATATGGACCAAAAGTCATGTTTTGTTATTTTTTGGGCTGAATGTCGATATCCGATCTAAATCTCGATATTGTTTATGCAGGCTAAATGCTCAGTTTTAAGCCGCCAACTACATGTGAGATGTCACAAACACCTTTATAAGACATTGATCAAAATAAAGTGCAAATACAGGGTTCCTTTTCCCGTTTGAGAATACACACAGCTGTGTAAATATTAAAATGTAAATACAAAATTGTAGTATATGTAATAATGTATATGTCTCAATGTTAATAATCTCGCTTTATCTCTTAAACTCGATAGATCACCCAGCCCTACATGTTGGACTCCATGTAAGCAGGCACACAAAAGTTGCAGAAGGGTCTCTTGATCTAAGACGCAGGGCTGCAGCTGGTCTGTTGTCTTAATGAAGTTATTTTGCTGCAGGGGGCGGGTGGCTGCATGAATGACTGAGACCCTCGTCACCAGTTGTGAACACCTGCACAAAGGATCGTCTCCTGAGCACTGGTCCCCATGTCGGTCACATGGTGCTACCTTGGAGTGCATTATAAACAGGACTTGTAGATGGATGAGCTGTACAATATTTGCAGCAAGTCATAAAACACATCTGGGAAAAGGGCACAGATCATTTAACACAAAAGACACATTCTTTATTTACACAACCCTTTGCTGTTTTAACAGACCGGGTCCTATTTATCCAGGGTGTTTGCAGACACAGTATGGAAAAGAATGTGTAGTTACAGGGGAATTAATTAAGGTGAAAATGTAACGCAACAAAACCCCTGAAATTCGGCAAACAATTCAGGCAAAGCCACCTTAACTTCGTGCCCCCTGTTGCGCAGCGTATGACCATAATGATATCACTGGTGACATCACTGATTGCATCAGACATGACATCATATATTTGTATTTGTTTATTATTTGTATCACGCACCGAACCCTGAGGTAACTGGGCGCTTGAGAAACTTGTAGGTTACATACAGTAAGTGCAGGCATAGTATAAGACAAATTAATGACAACAATGAAGGACCCTGGTTACAGGTGGGTCGGTCAAATAGGACGCATAGAAACAGCTATGAGAAACACGGGATAAGCCAAATCTTAACCAGATAGTGGTGAGCAAGCATGGTGTAGGCCTATTACAGGAGTGACTTACTGCTCAGCCAGATTTTTATGTTGGCTTTGAAGGTGAGGAAAGAGGGTTCCTGTTTGAAGGGGATGGGAATGGCGTTCCAGCGTTTGGCGGCTTATACTAGGAATATGGCTCCTCCCGCTGTTTTTAGAGTAGTTTGCAAATTTTTTTCTATGACTTGGCTTATAAAAGTTTTGATTATATAAATAACATTTTGAAATGTTAATACCATTTTGTTTAACATAAAATAAATGTACATAATATCAAATTATATTTTCTGCTGTAATTATAAGGTACATTTAATTATGCTGTAATGCATTTAAATGTAGTGTATGCTCTACAGTTTGAAGTACATACAAAAGTGAATAAATACTATTCAATGAATCTTCTCTATTTCTGTGTTATGTGCTTTAGTTTAATATTAACGTATAAATCATTTAGAGAAGAAAAACTGAAAGTAATATAAATCTACTTACATGTTTACAAGGAAATATTGAATTTCAAAACTTCATTTATTTTCTAGACATATGCAAATCTGCAGTAGTGCTTTCTTTTTAGTACCCATGTTTACAACTCTTAAAATATATCCCATTACGAGGGGGGAGCTGTTGCCCGTGCCGTAAGATGGCCGCAGCCTGAGAGTGCTCCAGCAGAGGCTTCATAATATGGTTAAAATCCTGCAGTCCTGCCTTATATTGTGATGTGAAGTTGGCACGACGAAGCATCGGAATAATACCAGAGTCGGGACTCTGTCTTCGTGGGCCCCCGGTTCGGGGGCTATGGGCTGTCTCCATTGAGGTCGCTGCAGCGAGGCAGTGTTCGGCGAGTCGCCCCTCCCCCACTGGCATCTGCTGCTCCGGTGCGCGACTCCCTTCCAACATGGTGCAGTGGATATTGTTGGCGGCGACAGGGTGGGGTTCCCCACCAGCTTCCCCTGTGGTGTCTGCCTGCTGCTGAGGGACCGGGGCGACGGGACCTGCTGGCGATCCCTGTGGTCCGCTGTACTTGGCCGCGCTTCATCAGAGGCCCCGGCTGCTCACCCGCGGGTGCCTGTGGAGGTGGCGTGGGCCGGCTCTACCCTCGCCGGGTCCCATTGACGGCTCAGGAGGGACCTCGCCGCGCCTGGCTGCTGGGCTCGACACACTGCGGGACTCGCTGTATCCTCCATCTCCACCCAACCCCGCTGACCCGCCATCCTTCTAAGCGGTGAGTCGGGTGGCTGCTGGGGGAGTGCTCCTGCTCCGGAGTGGGGCCGGTTGGGATGGTGGAGGACCAGGCTCGCCACACCTGGGCAGCTTAATGGTGTTGCCTGCTGGTCCTTGCCCCCCCTCCCCTCTTCTTGCGGCCGCGGTGTGTCGCCATTGCGGGTGTGTATATCAGTAGTATTATGGAGATAAAGGACTCGCAAGCAAATGAACAAAGTAAATCTAATGCACAGGCGCAAACTAGATTGGAATATACTGCTGTGTAAAGGGTCTTAAATGCGTAAAAACACCAGCGGAAACGGGCTGGTGGACTACAGCCACCCGCTGTTGGTCTACTGCTCCCAAAACAAGTAATCCTGCAAAGTGGACATCTCCTGAAAGAGAAAAGTCTGGTGGCTATTCAGAAGTCTAACTGTGGTCATATAAAAGGCATACAGGAAACAAGTTCCTCTTCACGGAATCATTCACCGACTCTTCCTTTGTGCAAAGTGACTTCCCAAGGATAAGAAGAGTGTTAAATAGGAGAGAGCAGCACTGACCTGAGGGGGCCCTCTGTTGGGGCTGTTGGTTGTCCGTGTCCTGTGGCGCTCATCGGTCCCTGCAGCACCGGGCCGGTGGGGGGGATGTCGTGGGGTGCGGGGGCCAGTTGTCCCACCTTTCTGGGGGTGTGGGGGAGTTGTTGACCCGCTTGGACCAGGAGGTACCATAGACTGGAGCTGATGACTGAAATACTGGACGGGGTCACTCCACCCTCCTCCAGTCAGTTATCTGTAGAAACTCCCTGGATCTAGGACTGTTCCTTTGGAGCCTCTCGGAGAATCTCCCGGCCAGCGGGGGCCTACCGCTCTGCCTTATTGGTCTTGTCTTTTGGGATGTCCCCGGGCGGGGACTTTGGGGCTCCCCATTCGGCCTTGCACCCCTTCTCTCATCCTGGATACTCTGCGTTACACCTCACAACCCGGAGATTTTCCTGAGTGCGATCCGGGTCTGCGACCCTTGCCCAGAATGGGCAATCAGAAGAAGCAGGCAAAAATGGATCAATATGCCAGGTCGGATTCTTCACAACAGGAGTCCGAGACTGGCCCTTCCCAGTTTGATTTTATGGCCCTTAACCAAACCTTGTTAGCGCTGAAAGGCAGCACAGACAACTTGGGCGCTAAAATTGATGCGCTAACATGTAAAGTGGACGTGTCAGCAGTGCAAATTGAAAAATTATGTGGCAGGATGTCCGAGGCAGAGCCCCGGATTGGGGAGGAGGAGGACAAGATTGCAGTGCTTCAGCGCGAGGTTGCGCCCCTACAACGAACGGTGAAAAGAGTGGTGGCTAAGAATGATGACTTGGAGAGCCAGTCCAGACGAAATAATATTAGGATTACGGGGGTCGCTGAATCTACTCCCATCGATAATATGGAAGTATTTGTGGAGAAACTACTCCGTGATGTCCTCGACGGCCCTCCCGTCACAAGCATGTTCATGGTGTAGCTGGCCCACCGTTCCCTGGCTGCAAAACCCCCTCCGGGGGCACCTGAGAGAGCCATCATCGCCCGTATATTTGACTATCGCAACTGAGATGTCCTGCTCCGCACCGCTAGGGAAAAAAAATCTCTGGTGTGGTTCTGCTACAATCAGACTTTCCCAGACTTTAGTCAGCAGGTGCAGGATTTGAGGAAACCCTTCTTGGCGGTGAAAAATATTTTGCGAAAGAAAGACTTCCGCTACTCTATGATGTACCCCGCCAAACTCGGGGTTGTCTATCAGGGGAAAACATTATTTTTTACGACACTGGAATCGGCGGAGCAATTTGCCTCTGAACTTCCTGATGAGGGGGCCTCCCCCCGTTGGCCATCCTAGTGTATCTGTCCTAGAGGGGGAATCTCACACGACTGTGCCCTGCTCGCGGGATCCTGGGCAGGTTCTGGGGCCTTGCTTTGCATTTAATGGATCCAGTTACAAAATGTCTTATTTCCAATATGTTAGCTTAATGTGGTAAATGAGCCCCTTGCTATCGGGAGGCACAACGGCCACCGGCACCCCCCCATGCCCAGCGGCGCTTAAGCAACTTGAAGTTGTATGATTGTTGTTAGGAGGGTGGGGGGTGGGTTCTGCTGGCCGGTAGGTTGGGATTTCTGGTGTTGGTGGGGGGGAGGAGAGGGTTTTTCATAGTTCTTCAATTGTTGGGGTGTCATGTACTGATGCTCTCGGTTCAAGCGGGTTGGGGGGTGGATTTGCCCTTCTGGGTCTAGCACGGTCTCTACGCATCATGTTTTGGTAATGTGTCTTTGCAGTCCTGCACCAGACGTTTTCCTTGTGTCGCAAGTCTTTTCAATTGCTCCCAATTTTCTCTTAACGTGACTGCCCCACAGGGTCCTCATGCTCCTGTTAATTTTGAGATTGTTCTACTTAAATGGAACATTCGGGGCTTCATCAATGCCAAAAAGACACGCCTCATCTCCAACTATGTGCGGAATCATCATGTCAATGTCCTATGCTTGCAGGAGACTCACACAGGGAAGGATC
Organism: Ambystoma mexicanum; assembly: GCF_040938575.1. Lineage (NCBI taxonomy): Eukaryota > Metazoa > Chordata > Amphibia > Caudata > Ambystomatidae > Ambystoma > Ambystoma mexicanum. The sequence continues at coordinate 667,476,639 of NC_090923.1, forward strand.
ACAAACTCGCTGCCCTGACAGGGTGGGGTGTCCATAGGTATGGCTCCTCCTACTCAACACACTCCCGGGGGGTGGCAATTTATATACACCAATCTTTGGAATTTAAACTGCATAGGCAAGTTTCGGATAGCGAGGGTCGGTTTATTTTGGTGGCTGGTGAGATCACGGCCTAATTTTTTCCAGTCATGCTCAGAACATCTCCGAACATTTCCGGGGTACGAAGTGGTTTGGGTGGGTGAGTTCAATTTAGCCCTCTTGACCACATTAGACAGGTCAACATCAGCCCTTAGGCCACTTCCCCAGGCAGCTCAAAAATGGCACTACATTGCTTCATACTACTCCCTGGTTGACATTTGGAGTTCCTCCAGAATTGATTATATCTTCTTGTCCCTGGATCTGTCACGGGGGCGGATGGAACGGCGATTCTCCCTCACACTTTGTCGGAACATTCCCCGGTGCTGATGAGGTTTAAAGGCCCCTCATCCCCTCCTAGGCAACTCCGCTGGAGGTTCCGGGCTCGTGCTCTGGAAGACAGGGCATTTCGGGAAGATCTGCACCGGGCCATTACAGAATTTTTCCAGCTGAATGTGGGTTCCGTGTCTAGCCCCGGTGTCATATGGGAGACTTTTAAGGTCTTTTTTGCGGGGTTGGTGTATATCTCAGGAGGGGGGGTCCAGAAAAGTATTCGTGGGACAATTGCCCGCATGGAGAAAGACATTAAAAATATGGAGCTCCTTCAGGGAAAGTCCAACTCCCCCTCGCTTCAAGCCGACCTGTCAACGAAAAGACGAGAAATCCGTTCCCTAATGGATAGTGGATAGTGAGGAGAGGTTCCAGGGTGACCCGGCGCTGGCGGCAAGATATGGGGGGGGGAGATCACCCGAGCAGGACCCTCACCTTGGCCATAAAACATGAGAATCGCCTGGAACCCATACTAGAAGTATAATCCCCCAAGGGGGAGGCAGTCAGGGACGTGGAGGGGATAAATGGGGTACTTTGTCAGTTTTATGAAAAGCTGTATACCACCCATGGCTCGGCCGGGCATGATGACATTGTTCAATACCTTGATAGGGTAGCCCTGGGCTGGCTCAACTTGGAGGCCTTCTTAATAATCCCCCCACAGCAGGGGAACTTCGTAGAGTGATACAATTGCTCCCAAATGGTAAAGTCCTCGGTACGGACGGGATCACGGCTGAGTTATATAAAGCTTTCCCTGATTTGCTTATCCCCCATTTATGTAACATATTTGAGGAGGCAACCTCCTTTGGGGTACTCCCGGAGTCCACTCGGACGACTTTGATCACGGTACTGCTCAAACCTAACAAAGACTCTAGGAAATGCTCATCCTATCGCCCCTTGTCTCTGATAAATACAGACAATAAAATCCTATTGCAACTTCTTGCGGACCGGCTTCTCCCACATATGCCCGCTCTGGTCCTCCCGGATCAAGCAGGATTTATCCCTGGCCGATCGACACAAAACAATCTGCGTAGGTTATTTACTTTAATACATAATGTGAACCCGGACGTCCCTATCGCTGTGGTGGCTTTGGACGCGGAGAAGGCGTTTGATACCGTCGAATGGCCTTTTCTGTTCGAGGTCCTCCAGTGCACAGGCGTGGGTAACACGTTTCTCCATTGGACTAGACTTCTTTACTCAGCCCCACGTGCCCTGGTATACACGAGCGGGATTCATTCCACTCCTTTTTATCCTACTCGGGGTACTAGGCAGGGGTGCCACTTCTCCCCCCTCCTGTTCGCCCTAGCTATCGAGCCGGTGGGCTACGTCCAGAGAGAGTTTCATTCCTACCTTGGATTGATAATTCGTTCTCACATATCTATTGTCTCCCTCTAAGCAGATGACATGTTGTTATACATAAAATACCCTCAGACTAACTTACCACCTATGATGGAAGTAATATCCGCATTTGGGGCCATCTCTGGCCTACAAATAAATTGGTCTAAATCCGAAGTCCTTCCACTCACATTAGGGGTCTCCTCGCAGGATGTCGGGGAAGCCTTTGCTTGGTGTCCACAGGGAATTCGCTACCTGGGTATAATGGTGTCCACCTCCCCTGCAAGCCTTTTCAACGAGAACTACATCACGGCCCTGCAACACTTTGACCATAGGGTAGGTACCTGGACATGATGCCCCCTTTCTCACGTGGCCCGCATTTCTTTACCTAAAATGATTATCCTACCGAAATTACTATACATCTTCAATAACATACCGGTATGGCCCCCTATATCGTTCTGGAATTGTGTAAGAGCTCTGATGACCAAACTGATCTGGGCGGGGAAATGTCCTTGATTATCCCTGCACACGTTGTGCTGCTCGTATGCTCAGGGTGGGCTGGAGGTCCCTAATCTTTTTCTTTACTATCTTATAGCTCAGATTCAATATTCGACTTGGTGTTGGTCCCCCACGAATAGCTGTCCCATTGTCAACTCGAGAGGGCAATCGTTCAAACCAACGATTTACGGGGCTTTCTTTGGGCCGTCCGGGAGCGCCATGTGAGGGTGGAGGTTCAGCCCCTGGAGATCCTGTTGAAGGCCTGGGATCAGCTGGCGAAATGGGCAGGGTTGGGTCCGTGGTACTCCCCGATGATGGCCATATGCAGGGTCCGTGGGATCCCTCTCGCATTTAAGCACGTTTTTATTCAGCACTTCCAGACCCAGCGTATCCATACGTTGGGGAATGTTGCGCTGCTTGGTAAATTTATAACTTGGGAGGAACTTAAGTCCAGGGCCGACTGGTCCCCGATCACTATGCTACTGTACTTCCGTCTTCGTGAAATGTTGAAATTAAGATGGCCTGATTTTCCCCTGGCTCCTGCGGTTTCTCCAATCATGGAATGCGTTACAAACCCGATATCTACTAGAAAGCTGGTCTCATCCCTGTATGGTATGGCGCGATCGTTGGTGTCCCCCACATCATCCCAATATAGGACTAAATGGGAAGGCTGTTTATCACGCTCCCTGTCAGAAGCTCAATGGGGTTCTATACTGGCTCAGTCCAAATCTATCTCCATCAATAACAGATTTCGCTTAATCCACTAAAGGTTTCTTTACCAGCTGTATTACTCCCCTCTGTCCCTGCACAAATTGTTCCCACCTAGGTCCTCGAACTGTAAGAGATGTCAACAGACCCCAGCTGATTTCTACCATGTGGCCTGGCTCTGCCCTCTTATTCAAACCTTCTGGATGGCCATTGCAGAAGTTATGGATCAGGTAATAGATGATCCAATCGCATTTACTCCTGAAACTTGGTTGCTGCCATTGGTGGAATTACAATCTAGTAGCGATAAATGCTTGGTGAGCATTGCCTCGGTGGTCGCTAGGTCTTTGGTGGCCCGCACCTGGGGGGCGCCTGCAGCCCCTACCTTACACCACTGAGTGAACCTCATGTCGGTGTGTGAATGGAGAGAGACACAGTACAATCAGTCACTCCCTCTCAGTGGCAGGCCAAGGGACTACTGGGTGGCCTTAAGGAGCTATATAGCTGATGGACTGTGCTGTGAGAGTGTCTCCTCATCCCAGGGCGCCCCGGAGACTACTCTGACAATGCTATGATGGTACTCGGCTACTGAGTCGGAAAACTCTTTTTGTTTTGGTGTGGGTCAATCTCGGGGTTATTGACCCCATAGTAATAAGGACAATAGGTTTTCTTCTTGTTGGATCTCTAGTTGTGACACGAACATGCTGACACATAAGTGTGAATTACATGTGGGATCCAGAAGGGGTTGGGTGGGGTAGGGATGGGGGGTTGTTATGCCTCATGAGGTGGGGCTCTGTTGAGTTGTATGGATTGTATTGTAAAAGTTAATAAAAAACAGTTTAAAAAAATATATATATATATCCCACACTTCTTTTCTAATTTAGAAAACGATACGTGTATAGACTACTGTTATAATAAGCGCAACCAAACATTTAAATCTGTACATTTAAGATTTGCCAAACCATCAGGTTTCAACATGTTTCTAATTTTATTTATTTATATTCTATACTAGCTTTGACCCACACTCTGCTCAGTTCAACAATAATCCAGTCCAGCACGAACGCATGCAGAACCATAGCGCTGTGAGGAGATTTGCCTCCATCATTTCCAACTTACATTTCCAATTGGAAGGCGTTTTTGAGTATACACACTAGCCTTGCCAGTTCCTCCACATGCCAGTGGCAGTGAACCCATCAACAGTTGTGCCCAATCACACACGCACGATGCACACAGGAACCAACATTCATTGGGCCTCCATTCTTTCCCTTCTCTCCTGATGAAGGCCACCTCAATCACAGCATCTTTCCACTGCTACAAGTGGCCGAAACACAACTGTGTTGACTCTTTCATACAGTATTAGGTGTTTATACTGTTCAATTAACTGTTTGACTCAGCTTACAAAATGACTTATGGCTCCCAATAGATGAAATGGAGCCTACATATTCCCTGTAATAATTTGATGTAATAAACTTTGTCTTTACGTGTTCTTTTTGCTTTTGTGTCTTCAACATTAATGTTCTCCTGTCCTGTGAACACATTTTTCGTATGTTCAATATTATGACTATGTTTGTAATATGATGTTGCAATATACATTTTACACTCATTCATTAGTAAGGGAATAGTTTCTTACCTGTAACTCCATTTCTCCAGCATTGGTATCTTTCATGGATTCACATGCTTAGAATATTCCCCGTCGTCAGACTGGGACCCCTCGGTACACATATATAGCCTTTTCCTATAGGAAAACTTTCGACACTTTTGTGTCCTATCTACGTCCTTTTAGGACCCGCCTACGCATGCTCCGTAGGCCGTCCCAGTATAAGAGGCCCGCCCCCGCGGTTCCCCTTCAGATTTCGGCCCCTCCAAAGTAGGAAGGGTTAAACTTATCAATCAAATACATTGCATTCCGGGGAGGTTTGGCGGGCGCATGTGAATCCATGAAAGATACCAATGCTGGAGAAATGGAGTTACAGGTAAGAAACTATTCCCTTCTCCAGCATTGGATCTTTCATGGATTCACATGCTTAGAATAGATTGTATAGCAGTAACACTTGAGACGGCGGTGAGAATGTAATGTAATATACCCTCACCATACTACACAATGCATATGTACAGTAGGAATAAGTTAACTCATATAACCTTACCCACATAAAGTATACTGTCATCAAAAAGGTAGAAAACAGATTCTCCACAGCGTGGAGCTTACCTTACAGAAACAGATGGCGCAGGACAGCTCTTCCCATCTGCACCTCGTCCGCATGCTGCCTGGCAAGGCAGTAGTGGCGGGTAAACGTGTGGGGCACTGACCATGCCGCACCCTGGCATATGTCTGTCAGCGGAATTCCTGCCCATAAAGCTGCTGAGGAGGACATTGATCTTGTAGAATGGGCTCTAGGATGTCCTTGCAGTGACCATTCGGCCTTGGAGTGACAAAACGCAATCGACAATGAGACCCATCGAGCCAATCCCTATTTAGAGATTGCTTTTCCTCTCGTCGACGGACCATATGCGATGAACAGTTGTCGAGTAGACCTGAGTTCCTGTGTACGATGTAGGTAAAATTTCAGAGCCCTCTTAACGTCAAGGGTATGAAAACCTTTTTCTGCTGTCGATGATGGTGTCACGAAGAAAGTAGGGAGAACAATGGACGAGTTTTTGTGATACACTGTCAGAACTTTTGGGACGTACGTAGGATTAGTTGCCAGGACCACTTTGTCCTTAAAGAATCTTAGGTATGGCGGGTCTACGACCAGCGCTTGCAGTTCCGAGATTCTCCTAGCTGATGTGATAGCAATCAAGAATGCCAACTTCTACGATATGAATTTTATGTCGGACGTGGCCATAGGCTCAAAAGGCGGTTTCATTAAGCCTACCAACACTGTGTTGAGACTCCAAGTTGGGGGGAAACATTTTACGGGGGGAAAAATTCGAAATAAACCCCTCATGAAGTGTTTCACAAGTCTGTCGCTAAATAGAGGAGACGACTGCCTCTTCCTCTTGAACCTTGAGATGGCCGCCAGGTGCACCTTTATCGATGTGAAGGATAACCCCCTCTCCGCCAAGAGGAGCAGGTAAGGTAGAACTTGTTCCGGCGTCACCAACAACGGTTGTAGGCCTTGTTGTCCTCGACACCATTCACAGAACCTCCGCCACTTATAGGAGTAGGATTTATTTGTAGAAGGGGCTCGGGCCGCCTGCAGAATTTTTTGGCAATCCTCCGCAACGTTTAAAGCACCGAACTCCGAAAAAGTCAGGAGCCAGGCTGTAAGGTTGAGACTGTCCGGGTCGTGATGCCACACCGTGCCTTTGTCCCGGGATAGTAGGTTCGGGACTCTCAGAAACGCTATGGGATGTTCCAGCGACAGGTGAAGCAGGTCGGAGAACCACGGTTGCCTCGGCCAGTGTGGTGCCACTAGAATTACCCGGCAATTGTATCTGCGTATCCAATGAATTGTCCTCCGTATGAGGGGGAACCGGGGAAAAGCATAAAGGAACATGTCCGTCCATGGGAAGGAGAATGCCTCCCCCATGGAACCCTCTTGAGGCCATCTGCTTGCGAATTGCTCGCATTTCTTGTTGTCTTTGGTCGCGAAGGCGTCCAGAGGGGGGTGACCCCATTTCTGGAACACTTTCATCAGGTGAACTGTGTCCATTTCCCACTCGTGTATTTGGGCCATGCTTCTGCTGAGGAAGTCTGCTTGGGAGTTCCTCACTCCTGGAAGGTGATGAGCCATGATGGAAATTTCGTGCTTTAATGCCCAATGCCCAATGCCATGTTTTCTGGGCTTCAATGGAAAGAGTTCTTGATCGCGTCCCTCCTTGTTTCCTCAGATAAAACATGGCCGTTGTATTGTCGGTCAGTATTCGTACTCGCGAGCCCTTGATGTGTGGTAGGAATGCCTTCAAGGCCCATCGTACTGCTCTGAGTTCTAACACGTTTATGTGTAGGAGTGACTCTGTTGGAGACCAGCGACCCTGCATTTGGAGGGCACCCATGTGAGCTCCCCATCCGGTTAGGGACGCATCCGTGACTATGGTTCGCTGAAACTCCGGCTCCTGTAGGGGTACGCCGTTGTTCAGATTGTGGAAACTCTGCCACCACTGAAGGGTCCGCAGCGGCTTGTCGTCGTCGATGGTTATCTTGTCTGACCACGATCCTTGAGCCTGCGTCCATCGGTCCGCGAGGAATTCCTGGACTGGCCTCATGAATAGGCGACAGTTTTCCACCAGATGGATGCAGGATGCCATGGCCCCTAGGACCGAAACGTATTTTCTCACTGAGAGCTTAGTGTTTCGCCGTAGTCGGCATGCTTGTTGATTGAGTCTTGAGGTTCTGTCGAGAGAAGGTTTCACTAGCCCTAACTGGGTCTCGAACTGTGCCCCCAGGAATACCAGCGATCTCGATGGCTGCAGAGAGGTTTTTTCGAAGTTTATGGCGAATCCCAGCTGTTGTAGAAGCTGCATGGTGACTTGTAAACTTATGTTGGTCGTCGCTGGGGAGGATCCCCTTACCAGCCAGTCGTCGAGGTATGGGTATACATGGTGGCCTTGCTTCCTTAGCCAGGCCACTACTGGAGCCAGGCATTTCGTGAACGTTCTGGGAGAGGTCTTGAGCCCAAAAGGAAGAACCGTGAATTGGTAGTGAGTCCGCCCTATTACAAATCTTAGGAATTTCCTGTGTTTCCGACACATTGGAATATGGAAATACGCGTCCTGTAAATCCAGGGACGCTAGAAAATCCCCCTCTTGAACGGCGCAGATCACTTCCTGCAGAGTGAGCAGCTTGAATTTTAGGCTCTTCAAAGATTTGTTGAGATCGCGTGAGTCTAAAATGGGACGCCATTTGCCGTTCGGCTTTTTTACGACGAAATATCTTGAGTAGACTCCTTGACCTCTCTGTGATGTTGGAACTAATTCTATCACGCCCTTTGCTAACATGAGTGTTACCTCTTGTTGCAGTATCTTCAGATGGGAATGAGCGGTGAACGCAGGTGGAATTTGCGGAGGGCTGTGTTTGAATTGTAGAGAGTGTCCGTTTCTTATAGTATCCAGCACCCATTGATCCGTCGTTATTCGTTCCCATTCGTCGACATATGCTGAAACTCTTCCCCCCAGAACGGTGTGTTGTATGTCACTGCTGATCTTTATTTTGCTTGTCTCTCGACGACGACGGATATGATGGTCTTTTTCTGGAAGTCTGGAAGTTCCGGCGACGGTTTGCCGTTTGGGAGGCACGTCTGTATCCCTGGGAGGGGTAAGCTGATCTGCCAAAGGATCTGTCTCCAGATGCAGAGAATCTTGAATTACCTGAAGCCCCTCTAAAGGGACGAAAAGACTTGTAGTTTCTGCCACTCTGGAGGGCACCCAATGAACGTGCCGTGTCAGAGTCCTCTTTCATTCCCTTTAGGGCTTCGTCCACCTTCTCACCGAAAAGAAGGTCTCCCTCAAAGGGCATATTCAAAACTTTGTATTGTACTTCTGGCCTGAAGTAGGTACACTTAAGCCATGACTGTGGATGTAATACGACCCCATTATTGACTTGCTTGAAGCCTGACTCAGCGAGGTCCACCGCAATGTTTATTGCGTGATTTGAGGCTTCCTCACCTTCTCGGACGAGTAACATCGCTGCCTTCCTATGCTCTTCCGGAAGATGATCAAGCAACGGAGCTAGCCTGTGCCACATCTCCCTATCGTATCTGGCAACAATTGCCAGAGAGTTTGCGGCCTTTACTGTGGTCGCTCCCACGGATAGCACTTTTTTGCCAAAGGCATCTTGGCGTCTCGCTTCGTTCTCCGGAGGAGTCGTGCACTTGTGCTGGGCCTTCGCCTTCCTCGCCGCTGCCGCCGACACCACCGAGTCTGGCGTTGGTTGGGAGGATAAACACTTGGGGGTAGACTCTGGAGCCTTAAACTTTTTTTCCAGGCGTCCTTTCACTGCCGGCTCTGAAAACGGGTGACGCATTGTCTGCAACCCCTCTTTCCATACATGGTCTAGTATTGGTATCGAGAACACAGACCTCCTTCTCTTACCCATGTGGTCGAACAAAAAAGTCTTTTTTTTGTTCTTCCTGGGACAAACCAAATTCGTTGCATTCCTTCTCCATCATAGAATGGAATGACGCAATGTCGTCCGGAGGGGACGGGTGAGCTGGGCTTCTAGGGGTTTCCAACTCCACCTCTGACTCCCAGGTTGGATCCCTGGAGGGGGATGATGAGATATCCGACATGGCTCCCCTGTCAGACTCCGAATCTGGCAGCTCACCTTCCTCTTTTGCCAGTGCTGAGATTGGCGTGCGTAGGTGCGTCGGTTGACGGGACGGGCCCGGCTCGTCGACGGGTGACTGCGGCAGGTTTGCCTGAGGTAGTCTCTGGTCCAACGACTGTAACAACGATTGAAGCGTGGACAGAATTTCCAACGACAAAACAGATTGAGGATTGAGAAGAGGGGCAGATACCGGTATAACGGATCCCCTCGTCGACGACTTGTCAGCCACTCGTAGCCCTAGGTCTGCTGGGCCAGCTATTCTCTCGTTCTCGTCCTCCGAGGACAGGAACACAGCCCGTTCTTGTAGTAAAGTATCCGGGGGGGTCGGATCAAAAACTTCAGGCCTCCAGGCCTCCTGTAGAACCCCCGTCGACGAGGCCATCGTCGACGTCGTCGGGACGGTGGATGCCACCTGCGTAAGTGGCAGGGTGGAGGCCGATGACTGGGCTGCCGTCAACGACGGTGATTTAGCAGGTGGTTTTGGCGGTCCCGCCTTTTCCAAACTTGGCTTGCTTTTACTTGACTCTCGACTCGTGGTCGATCTATGATGATCGCCCGAGGAGGATTTCCTTTCCTTTGATGAAGATGATTTCTTTGACAAGGAGTCTCTAGTTGAGTGGCTTCCAGATGACTCTTTTTCCGTCGGTCGAGATTTCTTCGCCGGAGGTTCCGACGAGGTAGCGCGGCGTGATGTTTTCGCCGATTGTGTGGAGCCTACCTCTGAAGGGGGGTATGCCCCCGCTCCCTCATTCAGCCATGCCACCAGTCGTCGACTGCGGTCTTTGAGGGTTTTTTGAGAAAACCCTTTGCATATGTTGCAGTTTTCCGCCGAATGATGAGGGTGGAGGCAATATATACAATCCATATGTCCGTCCCCCTCGTAAACTTTTTTCAAGCCGCACGTCGCGCATGGGCGGAACAGCGCTTTTCCTGACACGGAGGACATTTTCTGTACTCAAATTACAGTAACGCAACCTTGTACAAAATAGTAAGACAACGCGAGGAGATCCCACTACTTTGGAGACGGTTGAAATCTGAAGGGGAACCGCGGGGGCGGGCCTCTTATACTGGGACGGGAATATTCTAAGCATGTGAATCCATGAAAGATCCAATGCTGGAGAAATTCACTCAAATTTCAATGATTATTGGAGTCTTTGTGTTTTTGAGTACACCCTGATCAGTTTTTGCATATAGTATCTACTGATCCTAAGTGGTGTGACCCTGTACACCCAAGGAGGGCTTTCCTAAGTCCAATCCCAGACAGGGACTTTTGTATAAAAAAAATATTTAAAAATGTACTATAGGATGCGAGCAGTCTGTGTCAGTATTCCTCCTGTGAATGCTGTAGGATCCCAGCAGTGTGAGCGTTCTCTCTGGGAATGCTACAGGATCCAGTATTTTGAGTATTCTCGCCGGGAGTGATATCTGTGGTCGAAGTGAGCGAGAACTGTCGGGAGCGGCATTCCACTACTTTTATTTTTTTTACTGTTTACAGTCCACTACTTTTTTGCAACCATTTTCTCCATTCCGGAACTGTTCTTTGTGAAGTTGAAGCACACTTCTCCACTTTACCATCAGATAGTAATTACAGCTAAACTGAAATCTCTTTCAGGTTAATTGTCTGTCAACCAGCATGGCTGCAACCCTTGAAAAGTGTTCTGTGCATTGCTCCCATCCTGCCTACTCTGTCCCACGCTAGGACACAGTTCCACTACTTTTTTTGGTACACCTCTCCCACTGAGTGATCTAGGACCCCAGCAGCATGAGCATTCTCCAGGAAACGCTCTAGAATCCCAGTGGTGTGAGCGTTCCCTCTGTTAGTGCTAAAGGATCCCAGCAGTGTGATCTTTTTCCCGTGGGAATGCCACATGACACCAGCAGTGTGAGCGTTCTGCCAGGGAACACTATAGAATCCCAGTGGTGTGAGCGTTCCCTCTGTTAGTGCTAAAGGATCCCAGCAGTGTGAGCTTTTCCCCCTGGGAATGCCATAAGATCCCAGCAGTGTGAGCTGTCTCGCTCTCCATGCTTCACTAGAGTCATCGCGTCTCTCTCTCGTCGCTAGGCGCTAGCACGCACGCACACAATGCATCTTGAGTGTCTGTGTGTGGCTCCGGCATGTCTCATGAAGCGAAACCGTGCGTCTCTTGTCATTGCGCGGTGTCATTCAGTAAGCACTAAACCACACACTGGTCAGAGCCCACTACAGAGGCCAGTCATAGCCTCACACCTTCAGAACTCCGCGTATAGACAGCTTTACAAATACTCTTCAGAGACGCAGACTCTCCATCCTGAGGGTGGTGTGGGTGGGAAGTGTGGCAGGGCCGGGGAGCGCATTGACTGGTGTTGGGACAGTGATATCTGTGAGTTCGCTGAGGGTGGTCCTTGTGGAAGGAGGAATGCCTGGGAATCACAGCAACAACTCGGCCTGGGAAAAGGTGTTTGCAGTCACGGTTTTTAAGAATAATACAGGAAGACAAACCCCATCGAAAGATTATCACGCCGGTCAATGTGGATCTGAAAACTGGGGCTGACCATGGCATATGCAGTTACTTTCATTTTTGTATCGCACTGGCATGCCCCTGAATGCTGCTTCATTGCATGATGAGCGCCCCGTTCCAATGAAAACCGCCTCGCTCCCGCATCGAAGCGAGGAGGTAATCATGTGAATAGGGTGCTGATGCCTATTGTTATTAAATGCGCCCCTGCCGCCACGGGCACATTTAATAGCAAAGGGGGACCTGCAGCTCCTTCTCCCACTAGCCAGCTCCAGGGAACCCTTGAAAGACTCCCCTAAACTGGTGTGGCGGGGGGGGGGGGGGTGGGGGGGGGGCGGGTAATGGCGCCCTGGGCGGTCGCCCGGCCCGCCCTGCCCTGCCTTAAGGCCGGCTCTGAATATAGCAGTGACAGATTTAAGGCAAAGGGACCCCTGAGCAAGAATGACAGAGGGCCCTGGAGCTTTGGGAGGGTAGGATTTAATGTCGGTCACAAATGTGACATTGATGAACTTAAGGGAGAAAATGTTCCATGTATTTTAAGTTCTCTTTTGTGCTAGTCATTTGGTGTGTTCAGGTTTATGACTGTCTGGAAACAGCCTGGTCACCTCACCAGCTCTTGTTGACATGAAGTGATTTGTCCACTTTATTCAAGTGGAAAAGCCACGTTCCGCTTCCATCAGTTCATGCCTTCAAAAATCACATGCTCTCCTATACCCTTCCAAAATCTTCTGCTCGCCTCTTCCTTCCTATCCCTCATCTCCTTTCACAAAAGCCTCACTTCTTTTCCCTTTCCATTCTCTGCATCTTCCATCCGTTTAGCCTTCAATCCACTACTCTCATTACCCTCCATCCACCTCCCCACCCTTTCCCACAAGAAAAACTGCCCTTGATACTGCATGAATAACACAAACTCTTTGCTTCAGACCCCAAACAAGAGCCTTCGAGGCGAATCCCACAAAATAATTCCCTAAAAATAAAAGCTGTGCACCTTTTTTAAAAAAATATTGTTTTTAGTGGCATTTCCAATTTTGTAAACATGATAACATAACTTTCCCCAATTCACCCCCACCCGCCCCCATCTCGCACTCTCCCCCTCCTCTCTTCCCCCAGGGATCCAAAGTGCTGTACTCTTGAGCTAGGTCCAACAGCTTCACATCTGTTACATAATATCCAATATTTGTAGTCTTTGTGGACACAATCTTATAATCATTGTTCAAGAAAGATAAGACTGGCCCCAATCTTGTCCAAGCACTGTTATTTCCCCTGAATGGAGTATGTGACCCATTCCAATTGTGTTCAGTTGGACCTTCTTTCTGTCTCCATTTCCGCACCAACACTCATGCCGCCATTATCAATACAATTACCGGACATTTCCACCAGATGTGTGCCCAGTCTCCTCTGTCATTACAGCCCTTCCAACATTGAGGCGACTTATTGGGGCGCATTTTATGCAGGGATTCTGGGTTATAGTGCCAATGAACCCTTACTTTGTACCACATTTCCCAAAGCTCTATGGCTCTAGCCAGCTTCAGAATGTTTCACCATAGTTCATCCCAAAAATCCTGTGGTATAGTATTACCCAAGCTCACCTCTCATTTATTCATACAGGACCACTGGACTTGTGGGGAATTGTCCATGAATATTTTATACAAAGATGAAATTAGCCTTCTTTTTTTTCCTCCGGTTTGAGAGATTATGATTTTTTCAAACAGGGGAAGTGCTTGATTTGCAGCAACTTTATTCTGTGGGTGCATTATCCAATGTCATAGTCAATAGTACCAGAGCTTCTGCTCTTCGGCTTTGTACACATGGTTCTGATGTGCGTAGGCTTCTCTGTTTTAGGGAGATGGGTTTGCCCGCCTTCTGCGTTCCAGGGAGTGGTTGAGTGTTTTAACGGATTTCAGGAAGGGGGTGAACCATCTGGTGCGAGGTGCTTTGCTGTTGGGGGTAGACTTTAAGGGGGTGAGAGGTAGGAGAGTGTTGGAGAGGCATGTGTCGGAGTGACTGATAGATGGTAGTCCATCTTCGACTGGTAGGTTGGGGCGGGAGAAGAACACAGAGTCTGCCAGATCTGGGGTTACTATGACCTTGTTCCATAGTGCTATGCAGGTGGATGGTCCAGTGTTGTTCATGCATAGAGGACGGGTGGGTGACAGGAGCGAGAAGGGGATGGCTGTATGGTCCGTCCATATGGACAGTCATGGGGAGCATTGAGAGAAGGTAGGTGGGGCTGCAAATTGCATCAAGAGTGTGTCCTTCTGTGTGATTGGCACCTGTTACTTGTTGAATCATTGTAAGAGCTTCCAGATTGTCCAGGGGAGATCTGGTCATGGGGTTGTTGGGGCGTCAAACCGTATGTTGAGATCTCCTAGAAGGGCGATGGAGGGGTAGGAGATCAGGGTGGCTGCTAGGGAGTCTCTTTGTGAGTTAGCGAAAAGTCTGTTGTAGACAGGCAAGAAACTGTGGGTGTTTGAGGGGTTGATGTGAAATTTGCTTTGTGCCTCAGAGCGTGAGATAGATAGGTGAGGTTCAGAGAGGTTGGCAAGTGATGAGTGTATATTCAGGGGGGAATGCCTGGTGTGCGATGGGTTGAAGGTCATCGGAGAACCAGGTTTCTGTGATTAACAGGATGTCTGGGCTTTCAGAAGAGATGAAGTCGAATATGTTGTGTCTGGTTTTGGCGACAGATCTGGCATTGATGAGACACATGAGTGTGTGAAGGAGGGGTGGGGATAGTTGGTCTCTGGAGATGCAAGTGTGAGGGGTCGGGAGTGGCAGATTAGTAAAGGATTGAGGATTCCTCAGTGGGGGTGTTACAGGGGTGTGTGGAGTGTGTAGGTTAAGGGGGCTGATGTGCTGAAGAGGGCTGTGTTGTCAGTAGAGGAGGCGGTAAGGGTGGTGGGAAGGTAAGAGGGAGGGGAGGAGAGAGGGCTGTGGTGTCAGTAGAGGAGGGGGTAGGGGAGAAGAGTGAGGGGGAGAGGATAGGGAGTGTGTGTGTGCATGGGAGGCCGATTTGTTTCTGCTGTCCTGATGGGGGTGGTTGTTCTGGGCATTCTTAGGGCTTGTGAGAAGGGAGTTTGAGATGTGTGTGATGTGTCGGGGGGAGAGGACGGGAAGTGTGCGGAGGAGTTGTGGGTTAGGACCCAGAGTGGTTTAGGTGGGCTGGTGAGGGTGCGGAGTGGTGAATTGGGGTCCTTGGGAGGAGTGGGAGAGTGGAGTTGGAGTGAGAGAGGGTGGTGAGGTTTGGGATGACATCAAGTTGCTGATGTCCTTTGAAATTTTGAACTTGGGGCGGGGGGAGGGTAGGGTGTTTGTGCCGGGGATGTTGAGGGATTTTGCTGAAGAGAGATTTCACTGGATAGGGGAAGAAGGGTGATGATGAAGTCGTGAGGGCGAGTGGTGTGGATATGGAAGAAGGAGGCAGATAAGGAGATGCGTGTACAGATGAGATGGTATGGGTATTGTGGATTCTGTGTTTGAAATGATTCTTGTGCCTGTGATATGAGAGAGAGGGTCAGCGGGACTGCTGAGGAGGGAGTGTTGACGAGGAATGTTCGGGGGGACACTTAAGAATGGGAAGGCTGAGGTGTCTGGAGGGCAGGGGGTCGGGGAGAGCAGTGTGTGAGGGCTATGGGTAGGGCAGATGGAGGGGAGTGGTGTGGGGGCGTTTCCCCAGAGGGCCCATGCGGTGTGAGTGATGAGAGCGGGGTGGGAAGGGAGGTCAGTCAGTCTATTGGTGGGCAGGGGGCCCTTCTGGTTTGTAAGTTAGTTTGCACGATACAAAGAAAACTACTGCATCTGTTCAACTAGAATTAATAGCAGTGGCTAACTTGGGTGTCTTGTAGGATTTGAGAACTAGTGGCTAACTCCAAGGTCCAGCCAGAGGTTAGATACAGTGGCTTACTCCAATAAGCAGCTGAGACTGAGACTCTCTGAATTAGAAGTGGCAAGCTCAAAATATGTAGCTTGAACTCTTAGACTAAGAATATAGTCCCATGTGCAGTTAGAGATTGATAATCGAATGTGTGTTATTGTTATAGAGGGGCTGTGTTCAATAGGTCAGCAAGGTTAATTTTAAGATTTAAACTTGATGCAATGCAGGGCTGTACATGGGCAATAAAGGGCTATACTCAAGTATTCAGGCAAATGAAAAACAACAGGGTTTTGCTCAAGAATATTCAGCTGGATGCTATACAGGGCTATATCCATGACTATATCACAGAAAACAATATTGACATTATGTGCCTGACTGAAACATGGTTGCCGACGGCACGTGGTCCCAAAAATAGAACAGGCAACGACCCCTGGCCATGTCTTTGTCAAAAATCACCTTGAATGCATTGGAGGAGGTGTGGCAATAATATACAAAAAAGAACTTGGTAGGTATGAAAACAACATGGAGTGTGAAGGGTGTGATGTTATGCACACCCACTTGACACCCAATGACAATAATATTAGTTTCATCTTAGTTTACCGGCCACCCACAGATATGCCCTCTTTCAATGATAATTAAGGTCACCTTTTATCCCCCCTAGATAAACCTAATTGCGCTACTATCTTGTTGGGGGACTTAAACCGGTGGAGAGGAGATCTTATGGATAAGGAAGTTATTGATTTGGAGTGCTTCTTAAATAATATGGGTGTATATATCCATAAATCTGGCCCCACACATGTTAAAGGACATACCCTTGATTGGGTGTCTTCAGCCCTACAGATGAGGGGTATATCTGCCACATTTACTTGCTAAAAATAGGCAAATACGCCCAGAAAATGGAAAAAAAACAGGGAGTAAAAATACTCTGATCCAAAAAATAGGAACCTGACACATAGGAGTGTGTCACCCTGCTTTTATCCACACAGCTCCATGGATATTTTTTTGGCAGTAGTCCACAAAGTACTACAGGAAGAAACTACTATTATGAAAGCCTTGATTGGAAGACGTAAACATGTATCCTTTAATGTACATGTATAAATAGGTGCAAATAAGTCATTATTACAAAAGAAATTCAGTTTTCCAGCTCAAACATTTTTTCCCATTTATAAAATACTCCCATTGGAATGTAGGCTTACATTTTACTGCCTGAAAAATCATTTTATTCCCAACTTTAAAAAATGGGGAGTAAAACACTCCCACCTCCAATTCTTATCTGGAGCACTGGGTGTCTTCTAGAAACATGAATGTTGCTCCGACTATAACAGCACCTTGCATTTGGTCTGATTATTCCTTCATTGGATGCATCCTACAGTTACTAGGTCAACCACATCGAAATCACAAATCTCCTAAACAAACAATTAGTCAAAATTAGAATCACCAGACCTGAATAACTGTTTGGAAAGGTTTATATTGTCAACCTCAGATCAGGATCCACCAAGTAAACTTGCAGAAATATATGGAAATTGCATAAAATCGTGTTTAGATAGAGTTGTCCCAATGACAGTTAATTTAATAAGAGATTGTTCTAACCACCAGGACTGGTTTTCTTCCGAATTAACTATTCTTAAACAATACCAAAGACGGGCTAAACAATCTTGGGAGAAAAATAAGACTGAGGAAAATAAAAGAGCTTGGCAATTGATTGAAAAAGGACAAAACCACATGAGACAAAAAAAGTATAATGAGCAAATCAGTAATGCGCAGAGTGACACGAGAAAACTCTTTGATATTTTTAAGAAATGGGAAAAACCCAATGCACTATAACAACTCTGTGCAGGTCAATGATGATTGCACCACAGTTCATCAGGTTTCATCTACAAAATTACATCTGCACGTAATAGTATCAGAACGGTGTTATTACGGAAGAACGTAAGGAAAAAGAGGACACATGAAGAAATAAAGAGAATGGGAATAGTCAAGAGCTTCTTGAGTTCAAATTTATCTCGATTACAGAAACGGAGAAGATACTCAAGAATATGCGCCCAACATCCTCCCCAGGTGACATAAGGCCATATAAAATTATCTTGGAGAGCTCAAAACATTTTGTTCCTTTTCTTTGGAGATTTGTGAATGCCTCCTTCTTCCACAAATCTGTTCCTAAAGTAATTAAAGAGGTAGTGGTGACTCCCTTAATTAAAAAAGCAGGACTGGACCCGAAGGAAACATCCAACCTAAGGCCCATCACGAATACCCCTTTTCTACTCAAGATAGTTCAAGATGCTATTGTAATTGGATGGCAGCAATTTTTATCATCTATCACAATCTTTGCACATGAAACTATCCGGCTTTTTCAGCAATCATGGAACCGAGAGTGCCCTCCTGGACTTACAAACCCAGATGTTGGGCACCTTGGAGCATAGTATGACAGGGCTGTTCATTTTCTTACACTTATCAGCGGCTTTTGATTTAGTGGACCACAAACACCTGCTACATACAATGGCCGATATCTGTTAACTGTTCCATGAATGCTATTGAATGGATAGAATCATTTCTATGTGACAGAAATTCCAGAATTTGCTGGGGAATGCCTCTTTTGAAACATCTGAGATATACTATGGTGTACCACAAGGCGCTTGCTTGTCTCCAGTATTCAATGTGCATAAAAACCCATATGCGTCCAAATGGAACAGATCGGTCTGCGGTTCACAAATTATGCTGGTGATATCTAGCTGATGATAAAACTTAGTGGAAACAACCCTCAGGAATTAGAAAAACTAATCAGTGTATAAAGTAGTATCACAAATAGGATGATTGAAGATTGGTTATGCCTAAATAGCTCAAAATCTGATCTTATGATCTATGGATCCAGGCAGGCAATGAGAAAACTAGGTCAAGATGTATGGGATTTGAAGCAGAAGGCTGTCAAATCCCGGTATCAGCTAAAATGAAGACATTAGTGGTCTACATGGAAGCCTCCCTTGGTGCCCATGCCCATGTAAACGCAGTGGTGAAAAGCTCTCAATATCACCTAAAAGAACTGCAACAGATTAGTCCTCTGGCTACTCAGAAAAATTATGAAACTCTAGTTCGTACGATTATCATGCTAAAACTGTACAAGATTATCATGTTACTACTGTAACTCCCTGCTTGGTGGTGCCAGTAAGGATTGGCTAAAATAAAAATGCAAAAAATCCAAAATGATACAGTCTGGATTGTATATAATTGTGACCCTGGAAATGCATCGGAGGGACAGGGCCTCTGTATCCTTGTCCTTTACTGCTTTTTATCGCGTGTTCTGTGTGTTTTTCGCGCAGAGGTTCATGTGGGACTCCTGGCAGTGTAGCTCTCTCTTTTGGTTTTGGTGAACAGACCCATGGGATACCCTTATGGCACCCATGGGTAGGGGTGCAACCCTGTGCCCCTAGTGTATGTTTTTGGGCACCTGTGTGTGACCCACAGAGCAGGGTACGGGCTGGTGGCAGCTACGTGCTGAATTGACTGGTGCCCTGAGCATCCTACATTTTGGGATGCCCAGGCCCTGTCATTGGAATCGGTAGATTCCTGATGGAGACAAAATGGACCCCATGGCCTCTGGCCTTCCATCGCCTGTTACCTTGATCTTCCCGAAGTCCCGGGAAGCCCTGCCTCTGTCCCTTCCCCCTGACTGGCTGTTGGGTGGAAGTTCTGTATATGGTAGTGTGGGGAAGTGCCGACCAGACTGGCTGGAGCCTTCTCAACGACCGTATGTTGTGGGTACGCCTGTGGGTGGGACCTGGGTGAATGGAGTGTGTGAAGAATAATTTAACAAAACCTTCAGGGTGAGAGGTCACATAGTTCCAACATTATAGCAAATATGACAGTCACTTCTTACTGCATTATTCGTCACAAAATGTATTCAATGACATCAGGATAATGTTGGTGGGGATAGAGCACCCGGAGATGTTTAGAAAAAACTATACATATAGGTATGATCCAGTAAGACAGGCTGGATCTTAATGCAATAACAACAACAGATAACTGCTACTATTGGTTGATCATTTCAATTGTGCAGTCACAAGAATAAACATAAACCCACATCAATGGACATATATACAAAAAGCACATTAACAATGCTTCAAATGTGCACTGTTCAAATGGTTATATCGTCGACACAGAGGTGTTTCAGCCTCGAGGAGCTGTATAGTGCAGCTTTATGGGCAGGTCTTCATCAGGACGTGTGATGGAATGGATGGTCCCGGGGTCTCTATCTATGAACAACAAATGGGAAGGGGTAAGTGGAACAATGACCTCAAGTAAATGACAATTCACAAAGCTTCCATAGGATGCTTCATTAAAAACAGGAGACTCCCTTGTAGAGGAGCCTAGATCTTGCCAAAAACTTATCCAGTGTAGGGTAAGTAAGATAATCCATCATGGGTATAGATATCTTTGGGGCATTCAATGCGTCGTTGAGGGAACAAATGTTTACCTGTAACGACATATAAAGATCTGTAAGAATTCTATACAGATCGTGGTGTCATATATGATTGATAGAAAATGGTAGGATGTGTCTTCTTGGTTCAAAATGGTGGAGACACCCACTGTAAATCGTGGTTCCTATCCCAGATTGTCCAAACGTGACAGTATCTGTGTACGAAAAACGCGCATGAGTTAAGGGAACTTATCTGCGAGCAAAATATAGGTCTGCAGATATAGTGAGGGCAAAGTACTGTATTGGGCCCTGTTACGTGGCCGAGAATCAGAGCACATAGGGTTTAGCTTGCATTCGTACCTTAATGTGTTCGTCTGGGCTAGGCGAGGAGGCGCAGCGTCTCTGGACACGAACGCCTTGAAAGTGAAACTGTAGCCATGATGACCTTGGGTAATCAAACCCATCAGTCGTGTTGATTGGTTAGGAAGTGGCGCTCCCGTAGTAGGGCGTCGCCCGTCCAGTAGCCAATCGTACACAGTCACGGGGGCTCAAGGGGGCGGACTCACTGGACACCTCTGCTGGGAGCAAAAATACTTTGTGAAGTAAGGCAAGCGTAGTGCGCGCTAATTGCAACTAAGATGCAGGGTAAACGGAACAGCGAGCAAACGCCTAGATTTTCGTAGAAGTGATGTCATGGAATGGGCAGAGTTTATGTGGAGCCGCCCAATGTTGTCAAGTATAGCTTGTAATCTGTAATCAATCTAGACATGTAAATCACTTATGCATCACATTTCAGAACAAACAATAATAAATACAGATAAAGATATGTCCACGTTGATTCATGTGCAAAATGGGTACCATACAGTGCAACTTGTAACAACCAAATATGTGTATTGAAAATGAAGACGTATGGATGAAAGGTTGTTATTCCCCAGTGATACAGCCTCAAATAATGTACTCGTGGTACCAGAAATTGTAAGATCTGTTGAGGTCATCATAGAGGTTTGGCCGTTCATTTAAATTCTCTGGCTGTAGAAGTGTTTCCATTCTACAGATATATTTAAACCTGTTTTAACAGTGTCTAGTTTATGGACTAACTGTTGCTCGAGTCTCGAAAGAGCTTTATCCCGGTCCCCTCCTCTTTTCTGTGGAGTGAGTTGCTGTATGATAGTCCAGGAAATGTCATCATTTGTGTGTCCTAGTCGACTGAAGTGGTCAACCAAGGGTTTGTCCAGTACCTTGTTTTTGATACAGGATCTGTGTTCTGAAATCCGCTGTTTCACTGGTCTAGTGGTTTTCCCTATATAGAGTAGGTGGCACGGGCATTGTATTCCATAGATCACAAACCTGCTGTTGCAGTTAGTGTGGGTCTGTAGAATTCGATGGTATTCCTTGTAGTCCAAAGTTTTTGTCGGGCTGGTGAAGCGACACGCCACACAAGTACCACATCGATAGTGTCCCACCACACTCGGGAGGTCCCATAATGTGTTTGGTGTCTTTTTTCTTCTACGTAAGTGTGAACTAAAGTATCCCTTAGATTCTTGTTCTTTTTAAATGCAAAGATTGGCTTTCTCTCCAGGGTAACCTTATTTTTTATCAAGTGCCAATGTTTGTTGATAGTTTGTTTGGTAAGGTTACTTAGAGGACTATATGTAGTGACACAAACCAATCTGTTCATTTTGGTTTTCTCCTTCGGTGTCAGGCATATGGTTCTGTTGGTGTTTGATGCTCTTTTTCATGCCTGTCTAATCGATTTTTTGGGGTATCCCCTCTCTTTCAGTCGATGTTGTAGGTCGTTGGCATGTTGCTCGTATTTCTCTTTATTTGAACAGTTCCGTCTGATTCTTAGAAACTGGCCGTATGGAAGATTGTATCTAAGACCCTGAGGGTGATAACTTGAGAAATACAGTAAACTGTTGCGGTCGGTTGGCTTCCTGTAAAGTTCGGTTTGGAGGTTGTTGCCTGATCTGTACATGTGCAGATCGAGGAAATCCACAGCCTGGTAACTCCAATCTATGGTAAATCGGATGTGATCATTGCATTGATTCAGCCATTGATGGAAAAGGCCCAAATCAGATTCTGTACCGGTCCATATAAGTAGGACGTCGTCAAGATACCGTCGCCATAGGAGTATTTGAGATTTGAAAGGGTTGTGATCATTGTGTATGTGGTCTGTTTCATACTGAGCCATATACAAGTTAGCCACGTCAGGGGCAAAGGTAGCCCCGATTCTGACACCTTTGATTTGTTGGTATAGTAGATCTTTGAAAAGAAAGAAATTCTCCGACATGGCAAGTCTGACACATTCTAGGATGAAATCTGTTGGTGTTGTGGTCACATCAACCCTTTTGTTAAGACAAATTTGGAGAGCTTCTAGGCTTTCTCTTTGTGGTATCGAAGTGTATAGGGCTTCAACGTCCATTGTGGCAAAAATTCAATGTTGTGGTAATTCCAGGTCTTGTAGCATTAATATGACGTGGGTGGAGTCTTTAATGTAAGAGGGCATCTTTCTCAACACGGTTTCAGAAAAAAATCTTTATTTCACACAGTATTTTCGCTCCTAGCAGAGGCGTCCAGTGAGTCCGCCCCCTCGAGCCCTCGTGACTGTGTATGA
The DNA here is from genome assembly GCF_040938575.1 of Ambystoma mexicanum. NCBI lineage: Eukaryota > Metazoa > Chordata > Amphibia > Caudata > Ambystomatidae > Ambystoma > Ambystoma mexicanum. The sequence continues at coordinate 667,499,295 of NC_090923.1, forward strand.
TTGGCTACTGATCGGACAACGCCCTACTACGGGAGCGCCACTTCCTAACCAATCAACACGACTGACGGGTTTGATTACCCGAGGTCGTCATGGCTACGGTTTCACTTTTAAGGCGTTCGTGTCCAGAGGCGTTCATGTTCAGAGACGCTGCGCCTCCTCGCCTAGCCCAGACGAACACATTAAGGTACGAATGCAAGCTAAGCCCTATGTGCTCTGATTCTAGGCCACGTAACAGGGCCCAATGCAGTACTTTGCCCTCACTATATCTGCAGACCTATATTTTGCTCGCAGATAAGTTCCCTTAACTCATGCGCGTTTTTCGTACACAGATACTGTCACGTTTGGACAATCTGGGATAGGAACCACGATTTACAGTGGGTGTCTCCACCATTTTGAACCAAGAAGACACATTTTACCATTTGAGGTAAGATTTTACCCAATTATCTCTCAATCATATATGACACCACGATCTGTATATATATGTCGTTACAGGTAAACATTTGTTCCCTCAACGACACATTGAATGCCCCAAAGATATCTATACCCATGATGGATTATCTTACTTACCCTTACACTGGATAGGTTTTTGGTAAGATCTAGGCTCCTCTACCAGGGAGTCTCCTGTTTTTAATGAAGCATCCTATGGGAGCTTTGTGAATTATCATTTTACTTGAGGTCATTGTTCCACCTACCCCTTCCCATTTGTTGTTCATAGATAGAGACCCCGGGACCATCCATTCCATCACACGTCCTGATGAAGACCTTCCCATAAAGCTGCACTATACAGCTCCTCGAGGCTGAAACACTTCTGTGTTGACGATATAACCATTTGAACAGTGCACATTTGAAGCATTGTTAATGTGCTTTTTGTATATATGTCCATTGATGTGGGTTTATGTTTATTCTTGTGACTGCACAATTGAAATGATCAACCAATAGTAGCAGTTATCTGTTGTTGGTATTGCATTAAGATTCAGCCTGTCTTACTGGATCATACCTATATGTATAGTTTTTTCTAAACATCTCCGGGTGCTCTATCCCCACCAACATTATCCTGATGTCATTGAATACATTTTGTGACGAATAATGCAGTAAGAAGTGACTGTCATATTTGCTATAATGTTGGAACTATGTGACCTCTCACCCTGAGGTTTTTGTTAAATTAAGCGTACCCACCTGGGTTTTTCAGGGCTCTGCCAGGTGCCCTAATCTTCAATCTGTGTGTGACGAATATACATTCTATGTTGTGGCTGTCTAGTATCTGGTGGTTGACACAATGGTTGAGACAGCCCTGCCCGAAAACCGGTATGAATGCAGCTTGGAGTGTTGAATGGCTCGGTACTTGTCCCAATACACATAACTTGATGTGAGTGTCTGGAGAGAAGTGAATGGCCTGAAAGCCTTGTATGCCTGATTGGCTGCCTGCCTGCATGAATGCCCCTAGTTGTGATTGGATGCTTGAGTGTGACCCAGCGGAATGAATGGGAGATCAACAGTATATCTGGGGACCTCTCACTGCTAGAAATCGTGTTCAGAAGCTGAAGTCCACTACAACGAGTAACTGGAGTGACTGAAGCTTGATCCTGAAGCCCTGCTGGATGAGAAGAATTGCTGTTGCTCTCCTTCACAATCTGAAAGCTGGTGTGCTTCACGAACTGACCCAGAGAGGACCTGGTAAGGTGCCCTCTTCCCGAGCTATGAGGGACCATCGAGCACAGCTGATCTTTGCCTAAGCTCCCTGGTAGATGGACCTTCGACAGGCTGCAGACCCGATACGGGGACTGCTGCGGAACTCCAAGGAGAAGCGCCCGGACTGTTGTCCGCCACTGTCACCGACCGCCGTCGCCGACTGGAGCCACTGTGCTCCCATTGCCTAAGAACTTCATTGATCCAAGGACGCTCTCGTCCGCATCGTCGCTGCTGTGTCCTGCTGGAGAAGGCCCGGCCGTCGATGCACCGAGGAGCATCCACCGGTGGGTTTCTCGCCACCCAAAGACCACAGAGACGCTGACAACTCGACGCCCTTGCTGGGCGACAGTTCGTCAACTCTTTGTGGTCCAAAAGTATCGACACCGAGGTGCCCCGCACGCCTCTTCCTGGCAGGATGCTTACGCTTCCCCGTCAACGAGCACCGCTAGGAACAACACGGCCACTTCGCCGTCGTAGCTCGACCTGTTCTCCGTCGAACGTTCGAAGACCTGTGACTCCAGCCTGAAAGGGAGGACACTCAAGAAGGGCTGTCGATTCCCCGACGCGGAACGCTACAACGCCAAGGTACTTTGGGGTTGTAGAACTATTGGAAAGTCTAGTGTGAACAATATATGGACTGGGCTTGTATCTTTCTTCTACAGGTTGCCCAGGTGGGGGGATCTCCACACAGAACTGTGTCTCGGTAACGGGGCCCGTATTCTGCCTATTGCTCAACCATCTTGCTTTCCTTCCACTCTCTACTGCTGGTTTCCTCTTTATTTTGATCTGTGTGTCATTTTGACCGTATGCACTTTAATGAGCTCTAATAACGTTAGTGGTACCACTTTAGAATTGTACATATTTGCCATTGTTGATTTTCGGGGTACAAAGTGAGTTATCGTGATCGTGTATATGACCGTGAATATTAATTATATAAAGACTGTGTTGTAACCGATACAGTGTGTGGACATTCCTTTGTGGGTGCTTGGGGACTACACTGTACTTAAGAACCAGCTCGCATCCCCTCCTGAGAAGCTAGGCCTTGATTGCTCGTCCATTGCTACCAAAATAGAGAATCTTGGCAGGGGTCTCTGTGCCTCCCCTCTACCATATAGAGAGCAGAAGTGCAGACCCCCCTCCAGTCTTTACAGCGCCGTGGGGTGCTTATGGTTTTAAGACTCAGTGTATAACCGTGCCACTTAAGAAGGATATCTGCACTTTGTTAAATTAAGGTTTAGTCGTGTACAAGATAACTGCATTACAAGCAATGGAATCTATTGCGCATGGTAAATTGACTCGGATGAGCTTAGAGGCTCTCCAGAGTGCTTGTGAAGCCAGGGAATTAGACTTTGTGGATAAGTCTAGGGCTGAGCTGATAGCTGCCCTGGTGGACTACCAGATCGATTGTGAAACTGTTGAAGGGGGGGATGCAACCAATGAGGACTCTACCCCGGGGGTTGTCGCCGAATCTGATTCTGGAAATGCCACCATTCCTGCTGCCTCTGTTCCAAACTTCAGCAGTTCCTTGGAACTTGAGTTATTAAGGATGAAGTTGGCCTTTGAATATCGCAAGTTGGAAATTGATGCTGAGCTTAAGAAAGAGGAGTTGGCACAGCAAGTGGAACTCAAAAATAGGGATCTTGCACTCAGACAAGGACACTGAATTTCAGCGAATCCAGCTAGAGAAAGTTTGAGTGGAGACTTCAGTGAAACCAGTTGAGAGTGTCAGGTCCCCAGAAACCAAGTTCATGAAAGATTTGGTTGGTGTGTATGCAGAGGGTTCTGATATCCTCCAATGGATTGAAGCGTTTGAAATGGCTTGTGCAATTCACGATGTTGATGAGAGAGATTGAGCTAAGTGCTTGTTAAGCAGAGTGCCTCAAACTGAAACTGAGTGTGGAAGAAAGGGGTCAGTACGAGTGCATGGAGTCTGCCTTAATCGCCAAGTTTGGCAAGACACCTACCCAATATCTTAAACGGTTCAGGGATTTTAAGAAACGAGAGAATGTGTCTTGGGTTGACTGGGTTAGTGCTGCGCACATGAACATGATGGGGTGGATTGAAGGTTACAAAGTGAAAACGTTTGTCGAATTGTCTCACCTCTTGTTTTTTGAGCATTTTTCGGAAGCCTGTTCACCAGAGCTGCGTCAGTATGTTGCTGACCAGAACATTTTGGACCCCTTTAAGCTGGCTAGGTTGGCTGACAAGTGGTTCTCCCACCGGGTGTCCCCTAAGGACTCCAGTGGGAAGAACAAGGACAAAGAAAAGGGGTCCTCTCAGAACGCTGAAGAGTCCCAAAAGCAATCACAGTCGGGTAAACCAAAACCTTCCTCTCCGAAGACCCAAAAACCTAGTGGGGATAAGTCTGTTGTGGGTGGGAGTAAGAGTAGTGATCCGCCTGCTGCAAAGCAGGGTCCCAGTGTACAGTCGTGGTGGGATTGTGGGGCTCTGGACCACCGAAGGGGTGACCCCAAGTGTAAGGGTATGGCACTTGGAGTCCAGGCTGCCAGCCTAACCTAGCCCTACTCCGTACCTGAGGTGGAGGCCACTGTCCTACCCTCCTCTACTGGGATCACCTTCGGTGCTCCCGTAGAGATCCTTAGTGTCCCTTGGGGCCTGGCACCAGTACGCAGAAGTACTGGCGACTATCCCACAAAACACTTGTAGGTTTTTGAGAAGTGTCCTCTTGAATGCCAGCCTTCTACTGGTTTGAGAGACACTGGGGCAAGCATGACAGTGGTGGACAGGACCCTGCTCAAGCCAGAGGAGTATGTAGGTGCTCCACTGCGAACCACCAGTTTAGCTGGTGGGCCTCCCAAATTATCGCCTGTAGCCTTAATCAACATTACATTGTTGGGAAGCGATTTAGTCGAGTTGGGGATGATCAGGGACGCAGGAGTAAGAGTGCTGCCCCTGTAGAGGGGGCACTGCCCTTCCCGCTATTCTGACAGCACCCATTCGGATCCATGCTCCGGACGGGCTGGGTTCAGTGGTAAATCCTGTCTCAACTCATGTGGGAGATGAGCCAGAAGACTTTCCTGTGGGAGAGGCTCTTAACCCGGAGGATCATCCCGACCTTCAATGCTTGTTGGCTGAAGGGGGACCCTCCTGGGCGGACTTCTGTAAGGGACAGAGAGCCTTGTGTGCATGATTGGCTGCCTGCCTGCATGAATGCCCGTAGTCGTGATTGGATGCTTGAGTGTGACCCAGCAGAATGAATGGGAGATCAACAGTATATCTGGGGACCTCTCACTGCTAGGAATCGTGTTCAGAAGCTGAAGTCCACTACAACGAGTAACTGGAGTGACTGAAGCTTGATCCTGAAGACCTGCTGGACGAGAAGAATTGCTGTTGCTCTCCTTCACAATCTAAAAGCTGCTGTGCTTCAAGAACTGACCCAGAGAGGACCTATTTGTAAATATTCAACTAGATGCAATACAGGGCTATATACAAATAGTCAGCTAAATGTTATTCAGGGCTGCATTTAAATATTCAGCTAGATGTAATACATGGCTATACTCAAATATTCAGCTAGATGTAATACATGGCTATACTCAAATATTCAGCTAGCTGCAATACAGGGCTATATGCAGATATTCAGCTAGATGCAATACAGGGCTATATGTAGATATTCAGCTAGATGCAATACAGGGCTACATGTAGATATTCAGCTAAAGGAGATACTCAAAGTACCTCATCGTGAGACTTCAGTGGAGGGGCTAAATGCAGAATCACAAAACTTCACAGCTGGCTATTCCAGCGAGAGATCGGCACTCACCTTAGTGTTGTTGGAGACAGCTTTCAGGAGGCCCGGCTTGGGCTCCTGCGGGCGAACAGAGCAAACGGGTAGCGGCCCCTGGGCAAATCCCTGAAGAGTAACCCTTCAGGTCACATGCACACAGAGCACGCACCAATCCGGAATGAGTGTGGGCGGGCAGTGAGGAGGGTAGGGAGGAGGATCTGAGATGGGGGATGAAAGGGGTGAGCAGGCTCCAAATAGAGAGCAAGCATGGATTAAACAAGGATGCAAAATATATGCACAGAATCTTAGGGTGCAGATCCTCACTCTGCTGGTGCTGCGGGCAAAAGGGAGGCCAAAGGCTGATGCACACAAAGAAAACTCTCAGCTGCTTGTAACCCTTCCCGTCATGTGCGCCAAGCACCTACCAATCCAGAGCGAGTGAGGAGGGGAGAAAGGAGGGCATGGGAGGAGGGAGGAAGGAGGTGAGCAGGCTCGAAATTAAAAGCAACCATGGAATAAAAAAGGATCCAAAATAAACACACAGAAACTTACCGTGTAGATGCTCACTCTGCTGGTGAGGCGAGCAAAAGTCAGCCTACTCCCAACTCGCTGATTGTACCAGCATCCAGAAAAAAAGGCTGCTGTCCCCCTCTCAACTTCTGAGCATCCACCAGAATGGTCAAGCAATAAGATATGCTCAGTGGGGAGGAAGATGCCAACTTTGCCTGTGGCCCTAATAGCTAGCTGCAGTAGGGCACAGCGGAACAAACTCAATGCCCTAACCAAGGATTGTCCACACCCCTTGTAAGCACGAGTTCAAGGAACAGTTCACAAGGGCCAACAATCTGAAAACTCATCAAAAATGCCAAATAGTAGTGGTTAAAAGGCCTACCTGACTCCTGAGGCATACAATTCAGATACGAGACACAGGCTATCCTCATCGATAAACTCTTAGAAGAAGCTGTGCCATTAGATCAAGCAGTCGACGGAGTACTTAAAAATAAAAAAGAGCACAAATACCTTAAAGCCCTTGGCCAGACCGCAGGTAAAATCTATCCGCATATGCCTCAACCCGATGCACTTTTTGTGGCCAAGACTTCAGTTGCTCGCCCTGGCAGTATCGCGAAACAACCTTCAGAGATTGGCAGCAAGGCACGTTGGCCGGACAAACGAGTGGGTATACTATGCTACACAGGCTTGGTAGGGTAAGAGGAAGAGGCATGCCCACTCGGTGAGCAGGTTCTTCCTGAAAACAGTGACAACATAATACAGGTCCCATCCCATGCTTGTCCAGTAGGAGGTTGAATAACATCATTCACCCACGCGTAGGAGAGGACAACAACAGTCAAGTGGATGCTGAGCACTGCGACAGGGCTATTACACCAAATACCTTGGAAAACCATGTGATCTACCACCACTTCCCAGAAGGTTGCCAGGACATAATCAGCAACTTCTTCAGCATTGGGCAATCAAGGAGGTGCTCAAACATCAACAAAACACATGTATTTACTCTGTGTTTTCCTAGTGCCAAGAAAAGGTCTAACAATGAGACCAGTGTTAGACTTGTGCTGAGCAAACAAGTTTGCCAAACCACAAAAATTCAGAATGACAACACTGCAGCAAGTAGTTACTCTAAAAAGAGGGGATATTACATGGCGACACTGAACACGAAAGATGCATGCTTTCATGTTTCCATATTTTAGTCATTGCAAATACCTCCGATTCAAGGTGGGCGTTTGTCACTTCCAATTCAAAGTACTCCTTTGGGAATTGCATCGGCACCTCATGTGTTCACATAAGTGCTTGAAGTAGTTTCAGCACATTTGAACAGGCAAAAGGCCCCAGTATATCCCTATCCAGATGATTGGCTCATAACAGGGGGAAGAGCCAGAAAATGCTGCACAAACATCCAGAGGACCATCAGTCTCCTGCATCAAGTGGGGTTCTTCAGAAATGCCCACAAATCAAACCTAGTCTCAAGCCAGTTCAAAAGAGTCCTCTGGCCAATTCCGGACACAAAGGGGTAAGAGCTGTCCCTTCACCAGAAAGAGCATAGGCTCTTCTGTTGCAGATCACTTTTACGCAGCAAAGCTCTACATAATGGTTTGCGCACTAGTGAGACGGCTGGGAATAATGGCATCTAGTGTATTTCTCATTCCATTCACATGCCTACCCAGGCAGCCCTTGCAAGAGAGGCTCACAAGTCAGTGACCACAAGCAGCAGGCGAGTCGGGCAATCAAGTGGTTGGTTGCAAAACGTTTATAAAGGCGCCAAAGTGGTGGCCTCAAAAGGAAAACATTTTGTGAATCCATCTGTGCAAGTGACAATAACAACACATTTGACACAGGATAATAAAATACAGTGGAAAGAAAGTGAAAAAGTATACGGAGAAGCAATTAGGATTGCTAAGAAAAACCTTTATAATGAAGAGATCAAAACAGTGAAACGTTCAAACGGAAAACACTTAGAAATACTGAAGACTATAGAAAAGCCTAAGGTCCTAGTCCCCCCCACCCCACTACTCTCCAACCCAAGAGGACTGTGACAGCCCAAAAACCCTTTTCTGAAAAAAATTAGAAAGGCCAGGGATATCATAAGTGAATCCCAAAAATCAAGCATCAGGCAGCAGCAGATCTTGAAACAGCACCAACTCAATGTCAAGAACCTTTCAAATTCCACCAAATTGAAGAAATGACAAAGATACGGAATTCAATGAAAGCCACCACCTGTGCCGAAAATGCCATTCCATCTAAATTTATTTTAGAAAACATCACAACCTTTTCACCTTTTTTCACTAAAATGGTGAACGCCTCTTTTAGGGAAGGCTATGCTCCAACAGAAATTAAAACAGTTACAATTACGCCCCTACCAAAAAAACCTGAATTGGACCAAAGAGACGCAAATACTTTAAGACCCATCACTAATTGTAACTTTCTACTGAAATTATTGGACAGAATCACCACCAACCAGCTTCAGGAATACGTACAAGCCAATGAGATACTTCACAAACAACAATCAGGCTTCCGTGCCGCACATAGCATGGAAAGGGATATGCTTGACCTCCAGTCCCAGATGCGGAATATTGTAGACGAGGGGAAAGCCGGTCTACTCGTACTGCTCGACTTCAGTGCGGCCTTTGACTTGCTGGATCACGAACAACTGAAGCAAGCACATAGTAAGGGAGCAAATTGCTGCCAAGAAGCAACAGATTGGCTAACATCATTTCTATCATATAGAAAATCTAAGGTACACTTGAGGGAAAACTTCTCATTTGAAGAAATAATAAGATGCGGTGTACCACAAGGGGCAAGCCTATCGCCACTGCTTTTCAACTTATATATCTGATATCTCTGTCGGATTCTTGAAAAAATTGGCATCTTTTTCACAAACTACGCTGATGATACTCTGCTAACCATCAAGCTTAGCAGAGACTACACACAAGACAATGCAAAGGTCAAAGAGCTATACACATCCATTGAAACATGGATGACAAACAATTGGATGTGTCTGAACGAAAAACAAAATGAACTGATGATCTTCGGATCATACCATGCTAGAGCCAAACTAAGCCAGCAATATGAGTTCCTACAGATAGATGACGTACAGATAAAAGTAGCAAACAAAGTTAAGATGTTAGCTATCCACCTAGAAGCCTCCTTAGGCACAGAGACACACGTGCTACAGATTAAAAAACTGTTCCTACTGTCTAAGACTACTGCACAAAATTCGACCCTACCTAAGTGAAGCTAACTGTGTAACAGTTGCAAGAGCAACCTTCCTTTCCAGGTTACACTACAGGAACGCACTCCTACTGGGAGCTAACAAGGACCATATAGCAAAATGCCAGGAAATATAGTACCAATCAGTCAGAATCATAAAAGGCAAAAAGAAATCAGAACACATCAGCGAGGATAGGGAAAAAACTGCATTGGTTAACAATCTAGGACAGAATAAAATTCAAGGCACTGACTCCTTCACATCAATGTATTTACGGCTCAGCACCAACATACCTCAAATCCAAACTGACCTTGTATGCACCAAAACGGCCCCTAAGATCCCAATCACAGGGTCAGCTAGAAATTACCAAACACAAAAAAGCAAACAGTCTAGACTCTGCCTTCCATACGCTAGCAGCCAGAACTTGGAATGACCTTCAACAGACTATCAGACTTGAAACTTCCTACAGCCTATTTCGAAAGAAGGTCAAAACACTACTCTTTCGATAAGGAATAACCCGAGTTAGCCATAACCTGAATATACATATTCATTGCTTTCTCATAGCCTGTATGTCTCCTGGGCCTCTGTGTTCATGTCATGCACCCTGATGCCCGCGGGCTATGGCGCTATACAAGTAAATAAATAAGATAAATAAATTGAATAAAACAAATGCATCAAAGTCGGGGTGGGGAGTACATGGCCAGTAGCATGACACAGGGCAAGTTAACAACCCAGCAGGGATCCCTGTATTAAAACATGGTAAAAATGCTGACTACCAAAACAAGCTCTGCACCTGCACAATTTTCTAACACTGTTTCACCACCAAAGTGTCTTCCTAAACACAGGCAAGCAGGCATGTTTTACAAAAGCAAACGGGGTAGAACAAGCTTGCCGAAACTGTTGCTACCGTCTTAACAAATATGGCAGTTTAGTGTAGTTTATTTTATTTTTTTATTTCTATAGCGCACTTAACCCTCGGGTATCAAGGCGCTTTAGCTTGGTTACAGAGTTACAGATACATGTTAATTTACAAAGTTACAGATACATGTTAATTTACAAAGTTCCAGCGTTACAGATGGATATCATTTCCCAAGTCATAGTGACAGCAAAACAAACAATGGAAATACAAAGAAAAATAAGAATTAAATCAGTACAGATAAACAACATCCATACAATAGATTAACTGAGTGTACAGTTACTGCCATAAATCAGCAGCTAGTTAGCGATGTAATGTATGTCAAGAGATTATATGGCTGGTAACGGTACATTACAGCTAGTAATCCAGTTTAGGGCTGCAATTATTGGGAGAAGATGCAAGTTTTTGCCCTAGATCTAAAGGCCTAGAAAGATGGTCCGGCTCTGATGGCAGTGAATAGAGAGTTCCAGCATTTGGCTGTAGCACTGGGAAGCTTGAGCCCCCTGCCGTTTTTAGGTTATGCATGGGTATATTAAGGCAGTGTAAGTAGGGTGATCTGATGGGTCTGGTAGAGAGAGGAATGTCTTGAGAATTTGTCAGTTCAGTATTGGGGGGCTGTGTGGGCCAATCATTTGTGAGTAATGACGAGTGAGCGTAGTTTGATTCTATCCCTGACTGGAAGCCAGAGTGCGTCACGTCTGAAGGATGATATGTAACTGGAGCGTGGTATGTTCAGAGAGAGTGGTGTCTAGATAGAAACCAAGGGTTTTCACCTCATTGGCAACTTTGATGATATTGCCGTCAATGTTAAGATTTGCATCTAGGGTCAAGTTTATTTAGCTGGGTTTGAATGCCGACAATCGGGAGTTCCGTCTTGTCATCATTTAGGCAGAGGCTGTGAGTTGCCATCCATGCCTGGATTTCAAGATAGATTTTGTTTATTTTCTCAGAATCTTTTTCATAGCAGCCAGTGAGTGTAATGAGGATCTGGGTGTCATCTGCATAATTGGTGTAGGTAACACCCAGATTGTTGGCAGTGGTGTAAACACTGGCAAGTATTCATTCAAGCCCAAAATGTGCAGTGACTGCTGTGAGAAACCAGGTGTCTCACTGACTAGTCCCTGAGGATTTGTCATCCAGGTGGCCAAGACATGGCCATCGCTTTAGATCCATTTCCTAGGCCATAGCATGTGGGAGGATCACCTGGGTGAGGGGTCTTCGGGGAGTGGGACACCTGATGGCAAAATTAGTTATCCCTCACCCCTATAACACATTTCCTCCATCCTACCATGTAGGATACCTGGGAACTTTAACTCCTCCCCCCATCCCTATGCCAACACTTTCACACAGACAGACTCATACCCAAGCAATGTACCTGACATGTCCCACTGCTATGGTCAGGCAAAGTCCGGCAGTTGCTGTTAACAACTCACACCTGACTTCCATTAAGCTTCCCCACATGGATAAAAGGTGGAGCACGAGAGCACACTCTGAGCCAGCCAAAGCACACAAAGGAACAGCATTTTCCAGACAGCAGCTGAATGAGGGGAGAAATGCAGCAAACCAAGAAGGGAGAACAAGGAGGAACATACTCTTGACCGTTCTGGCAAAAACCATGACTTTCCAGAAAACTTCAGATTAAAAGGGGTAAAACCATGAAACCAGACTGAAGAATCCTGAATTGTGTGTCAGAGATACCCAGGGCCCTCCTGCATTAATGTCCGAGTCGGAGAGGAGCAGCAGACTCTGTGGTAGTTTTCTTGGCTACAGGATCAAATCAGCGCCAGAGAAATCAACACAGCCAGTGAGTTGGGGAGACCAATGAAGACAGGTTTTTGTTGAAGTTAAGGTCGCAAGTGGCAACATTGGATAAAGATAGCAAGAGCGAAGAATATTAACACGTGTGATGAAAGACACGAATAAAGCGCAATTGCCAATGGATGTTTGAACTTTAATATGAATCAGAGAAGGTATGACAAAAAGTAACAGAGTGATCTGGCCTCACAGGTGTGCTCAGTCAAAGGTCTGTGTGTGATGTACCCAGCCAAGAAGTGGCAGAAACAAAAGCAATAAAGTGAAACTTATGGAAAAAGTGACTCAAAGTGGTCTTGCAATGGTTTAATCCATTGCAAAAGTCTTTGAATTTTGATAACAAAAAGAAAGCAAAGAAAGTGAGATTATAAGGTCTGAGCCCGAACAAGGGAGACCCGTGGTCCGAGCCTGATTGAGGGAGACCAATTGTGAACTTGTGTTTAAGGGGGTACGAGCCCGACATAGGGAGACCTGTGGTGAACAATTAACCCGAGAACTTGCGAATGTGAAAATCCTGATGAGAAAGGAACTTCGGTAATTGTTGGTTAGCCCAGGCACTCTGCAATAAGAGACTTTTATTGGGAGAGAGACTTTGTTGCAGAAGGCCCAGATACCTATGTTTTTAAGAGCAACCCTCGTGGCAGAGAAGCTAGAGTGTGTGCGAAGCTCGATTGTCCCAACTTGTCCCGTGTTGAAAACGTGGGGAAGTGAAGCCAACTGCTCAACTACCCTGACATTGTTTCTTGAACACTTTTATTTTGCAAACATCGATTTGTGTTTAGAAGTAATGATTGGCAATAGGTTTATTAGTATAGGCTCTTTTATTTTGACAGAGACTCTACTAGGACTGCGTTATTATTATTTGATGGTCGTAGCTTGCTCCCATCCTTGGATTTAGGGTTAGATAGGCATTCAATCAACCCATTGAAGTACAATAAATACCCTTGAACTGTGATCACTTGTGTCTGTTTTCCCTGTCTGATACCATGCCTTCCTTACAGTGCACAACTGTCTCGCAGACAGCCGAAGCATGCTGCTCGTTCAGAAGCATGACGGGGAACTCAATGCAAACATACTCAAACAAATCTTCACAATGTTGGATCATCCAACATCAACTTATCGTCGTGGGAGGACAAAAGCAGTGCACAATATCACACAGTGAATACCTTTGAGTCCAACAACATACACTCAGGAACCAAGATACTAAAACCCACGATGTACAAGTAGAGCATGATAAGAATGCAAATATATGAAAAGGGATGTGGGGTAAGCACTTAGAAGCTCCTTATGTTTACAAAGAAAGTCGGCAAGCACCTCCCCCTCAATTGCTGTTACAGGTACTGTCAGCCCTATGCCCACATACAGAACAAGTAATGACAGGATCTGTGAGCTAACATCATTGATGGTATTTTATAAGATACCTTAAAAACAATACTCAAGAGGATGAGAAATACCACCGGAAATGTGAGCGAAGCCCACGAACCCTGTTGATCAAACAGGGACCCAGAATGGCTATAACAGCAAAGGGAGGATAACTTAATACATAAGACTCCTGACAAGGGACAAATAGTAATAGTGATTACAGAATAGTGCGGAAAACATAGGCATGCACACAGGACCTGGATACAACAGCACACTACATCTAACAATCAATATGCAACAAAGGGAGAAGTGCAAGGGAAAACCAGTTACAGACTCCAAGAGAAAGTAAAGGAACAGGAGCAGGGAAAACAAAATTACAAGTGCAAAGGTTCCCACCTCCCCACGCAGGGAAGGAAAATAGGACAAAATGGAAGGTCCATACATGAGGGGAGTCTAAGGATCAAGGTTGCACTGCAGAAAAAGGTAAAGCCACAGGAATAAAGAACACATGGCTTCACAGGAAAAAAAAAGCACTGAGAAGTTCTGACTGCCAAACAGAAGGAGGCAGAAAGGGAATCCAGGAAGCAGATCATACTAATAAGCACACTCAATTTGAAATCCAGGGGAAAGTGTAAGGAAGGCATGGTATCAAACAGTGAAGGCGGACACAACTGATCACAGTTCAAGGGTGTTTATTGAACTTTAAATGGGTTGGTTGAGTGCCTAAACCTAAATATAAGGATGGGTGCAAGCTAGGACCATCAAATAATAATAACGCAATCCTAGTGGAGTCTGTCAAAATAAAATGGCCTATACTAATACACCTATTGCCAATCCTTACTTCTAAATACAGAATGGTGCATGATAACAATGTATGCAAAAGAAAAGTGTTAAAGAAATGATATGTCAGGATAGTTGAACAGTTGGCTTCCCTTTCCCACGTTTTTTAGCATAGGGCAAGGCGGCACATGCGGGCTTCGCACACACTATGGCTTCTTGGCCACGAGGTAATCAGTTCAACACATAGGCATCAGGGCCTTCCGCCAAAGTTTCTCTCACAATGACAGTCTCTTATTGCAGAGGGCCTGATGTAACAAACAAAACACAAACGTTCCTTTCCTTTGTCAGGGTTCTTACATTCATAAGTTCAATATTGATCTCCCTCCTTCGGGTTCGGAACACGAGTCCCCCTCGTCCAGCCGCAGACCCCTTTTCTCCAATGTTCACAATTCACAATTTGGTATCCTTCATCCGGGCTTTGGACCATTTTTCTATAGTGTTCACAATTTGGTCTCCCCCATCCGGGCTCGGATCATGGATTCCCCTCCTCCGGGGTCAGATCCCCTCGATATTCAAATCGAAGACTTTTGAATGTGCAATGGGTTTTGCTTAAACAGTCGCAGGACCACTTTGATTCACTTTACACAATTATACTTCACATGAATCTTCTACTTTTGTTTCTCTTGTCTGGATACCGTATAGAGACCTTCAATTGAGCACATTCATGGTGCCGGACCACTCCGTCAACGGTATCATATCCTTCATTCTTAAGTTCAAACATTCACCAGCAATTAAGCTTTTCATGCGTCTCTCATCACACGCGTTTAACAATGTCCGTTCATTTTAAAATGTTGCTGCTTGCAACCTTCGCTTCAAAATAGACCGGTCTGGCATCAGTCTCCCCAACTCACCTGCTGTGTTGTTCACTGTCGCTTCTTTTTTCCTGGAGCCAAGGACGATACCAAGACGTCTGCAGATCCTCCCCTCCTTGGTCAGTTACGTGGGAGGGCCCTTGATATTTCTGACATACAATGCAGGATTCTTGAGCCTGGATTCCTGGTCTTATGCTTTCTGCCTTGAAGGTCTCTTGAAAATAATGGCTTCATGCCAAAATCACACATGAACTCTAAGGGCTTCACACCCGAGCTCACCGGCTGTGCCAAGTCCCTTGGGTTCCACATCGATAAACACCTCTCCTTCAAGACACACATAGCTAGAAAAACTCAGAGACCTTGGTATCAGCTCTCCTGTGAAATGTCAAGCCCTTCCTCCTCCGGACAGCTTTATATCCACTGTTCAAGCACTGTTCAAGTCCCACCTGGATGGGGGCAATGCATTCCTCGAAGGCCGCCCGTCATCCTCCCTTGTGCCCCTGAGAAGTTTCTTACACATGGCCGCACGGCTCATCAAGGGTCTACGCAGATATGACTACATGACCCCGGCCCTCACTGATCTTCACTGGCTCCCACTGCACGCATAAATACCCTTCAAGTCTTGCTGCATCATCTATAAGACAGTCACGCTCAAGTCACCCAGCTACCTCGCAGAGAAACTTGCATCCCCGGAGCACAGTGCACTGCCAGAAGCCAGGACACGTGCAGACTTGAAATCCGCCGCTGCAAAAACGAAAGGACCAGAAAACAAGCCTTCTCTGCCTATGCCCCAAGGCTATGGAACCTCCTCACCATTGGCATCAGACTCGCCTCCGCGCTCATACAATTCAGAAGATTTGAAGACTCACCTCTTCAAGGAGTCTCTTCTCCTCAACACGTAGGCAATCACGTTGCCCCTCGCACCACCTGACTTGCTAGACGCTGCCAGTCCCTCTCCTCCGTGCCACCCGGTACATCTGTAGCGCTCTGCCCCACTCTGTATACTACACCCTGCTGCATATCTGTTCTGTTGTTACCACTGAAAAGCGCTCCATTATGCATCTGTAATGTTGTACACCTCTGTAAAGCACACTGTTATGAATCTGTAATGGGGTATACATCTGTAAGGCGCTCTGTTGCTTCTCAAAGCTAGGTCTCTGCAACCAGGTGCTCTTGCTCTACTGAAAACACATCAGAGCAAGTCAGCTTTGGCTCCAATGGTGGAAGGGGCCATTCCAAGTTATGCTTGTGTCAAATTCTGCTGTAAAGTTGCAGGGGCACCCAACGTGCGTCCATGTGACCCATTGTAAAAGGGCTGGACCGCCTGTGAATTAAAATTATCAAAATACCTGGTTTATGATCTTTTGCTGTTTTGGTCTCCATTCTTTTGTAGTGTATTTTGTACCTCCACTAAACTGAGATAGAGCTACAATCTTTCCAACATAGTGACTACCTCAGATTTCCAGGCCTGGCCCTGGTATAAGAAGAGGTGTGTAGTCCACTGGCGGGAGGAACATGTGCTATGAATGAGGATTGGAAATAAGGACTAGAAGTGTGGTTGTGGTACCTCCCGAGACATGTTATGCACCCTCAAGGTGTGGTTCCATTGCCGTGCCATACCTCCCACATTGGTTGGTTCAGGACGACTATCGCAGGGCCTTGAATGCCGAGTCACAGTTCCTAAAGTTAGCCCCTACGTCAAATGTGTTCTCAAAGAATGAAAATCTGGCACTAGATCTACCCCAGCACCTGAAATATACCCTGAACCATTTCTGATTTAACCCATTTGTTTGTTTTATTTTGCTTCAATAGCGCTTCACACCAAAGCACTCTACAATATTTAATGAGATGGTTCATAGAATGATACGCTGACATAAATGAATGTAGAAAGAAATAAAGCCAGCAAGAAAATGGAGCAGAAGACAACCATGCAGAGGGAAATGTAGGGATAATCCAGCAACATGCAACAAAATGAAGGTCCATCAAAAATATTAATGTTCTTCTGTTTAGCATACTGGGCTGGGAAGAAATGAAGTATTGAAACTAATTTATTGGTACATATAACAAGCCAACATGCCGGTGGTGGCAAGAGAACGATCTTAAAGTGGTAACATTAGTAGGGACACGTGAATGTAGCATTGAAGAGTGTGGTGCTAGGAAAGGACTTCATTATCTTTATTGAGCTATACTGCCATTTACCAACCACTGCGAATCCTAGGAATAGTATTGAAATGCCAAGGGTGTGTTTGAATACCACACATGCTATATGCCAGCATAAGGAAGACATAGACCATAGAACATGTATCTTAATGCAATAGATTGTCCCCTACGTTTGAAGTTGCTCAGTTAATGTGAAACACACAGATGCATAGTCAGTCTCTCTGGTACAATACAGTGAGTAAGATAGATAGATCTGGATTCAGGTATGTTATTTTAAACACATTAGCAACCGTGATCTTTATCCTTCCCCCAGTCTGCATTTCAGGTAAATACTCAATTTCCCAACTGTCTGCACCCAGGGGGCTGCCATCTGCCTTCAGCAACAGAAGGAGGAGTTGCACAGAGGAATACAGAAACGGGAAGTAGCCGATCGAACTTCAGGTGGGGCCAATACAGCACTTGCAGCTTGGGGTGTGTATAAGGGGAAAGGTTTAGATGGTCGTTTAGGTTGCCTAGAATGAGGAACATGACTTCTCTCTGCAGCACAGCTCACCAACTCAAATACAAACATTGGTGAGCTCCACATTACAGGGAACCTTAGAAAGATCACCAGAGATACCCTAATCCAACTGATCAACCTATGATGACTTCAGGGCAAATGCCTGAATGGGACATTGCCTGTGAAGACGTGCAGGGCTACCTGAATTCTGAAAATATAAGTATCTGTGAAAATGTGCAGTGCAAGTGGGTTCCATGTGTTAATATCTCCGCAGAAATATCGCCATACAAAAATATTGACATTATTTTTGCGGCGATATTAAGGCGTGTAACCTGCGGGGGACACCCCTGCAACCCCCACATTATTTTTAAAGGAGCAGGGGACACCCCCGCAACGCCCGCTCCCAAAAACCCCCAAAATTATCCCCCACCAAAAATATCACCTATGGCCGTTCCAGAGACCATATATACGACGATATTTTTGGTGGGGATAATATGTAGTCATACCGTGCAACTGCTGCCCAGGAATCTTGGCAAATGACTCCAGGATACCCAAAGACCTGTGGGGCAGTCCAGCGGATGGATCTGCCGATGTCGAGGGAGCACCTTCACGGCAAAGGGGCCAATCAGAAGCATCTGACATTTTGGGCCTGTTTGGTACGTAAACTGCATCCTACATAGATGTTCAGTCTCGCACCATAACTGACATAATGTCTCACTACACCACTTAACACAACTACCTCAAGCCACGAACCCTAAACGCATGAACTAATGCGGGTCTCAACACAAACACATGCTATAAGTAAATACTCTTGCACGCAGACTACCCCACATTATCATGCCCCAAAAGTACCATAACACATATTGAAAAGGTACCGAACATGCAAAGCCACCTCACGGTACAACACCATTTCTCAACAGAGTAGATGTGGAAAACACGCAGAAGCCTACCCTGCACACACAGCCGGATTCTATACCAACTGCATCCACAGAAACCTGGACTGCTCCATCTGCTCCCAATCAAACCCAACCCATTCTCCTGCCGCGCCAAGAGGCCTTGAACATGGCAGCAGTCGGTCTACATAAAACCCAATTACATCAATACATCCACAATGCACAGGTCCTTCCTGCCCCTTCCAGATCCCTGACATACCCAGCGCCAGGGGTGTTGCTAGGTCTGAAAAAAATCTGGGGCTACACTAATATTGGGATTGTCGGGACTCCGGGCTAGCTAATGTTTTTGCTGTAGCTCCAGAGCTTTTATCTGGGGCTACAACCAAACGACCCAGGGCTATAGGCCCCTCAGCCCCCCTCTAACAACGCCTCTGCCCAGTGGCATCATGCACTGACTCCACTGATCTTCATATCACACAGAATACCCCTCTGCTACCGTACCACCTTACCACAAGAAAGAATGAACAATTCCTCAAGTGTCCTCTCGCATCCCACATTTCAGTATGCACGACACACAACACATTCGCATCACACAGCAAAGGATGTACATGTCCAACAGCATCTGCGCAGTCTTTGTCGGCTGGTGTCTCCCACTGCCTACATGTTTCCATACGGGGGGATACGGCGTCTGTTCTGACATCAAGAAAACACGATGCAGCCAGGGTCAGCGCTAGGCGTGTGCAGCATGTGTGGCTGCACTTGGCCCCGCGCCTGCTAGGGCCCTGCGCAGAGGGAGCCGTTGACTCCCTCTTGCAGACTGCAGCGTGGGCCGCTTGTGTGCTCAGAGTTCCTAAGCTTGATGCAGTCCACTCTGCGCACACAGGCAGCACACGCTGCAGCATGCATGATGACGGGGAAGCTAGCCGGAATATCTTATTCTCGAGGTTTGAGTACCTTTCCTTTCTTCAGGTGAGGTAACTTGTCACCTGTCGACCTCCTGCTACGACTTTGGAGAGACGGTAGGAGATGGGGGGCCTCCGTTGCACTGCTGATCACTTTCGTTCTTAAAGAAGAGCATTTAAAGTAGGTGCAATTTGCTGTTGAGGGCCTATTTAAGAGACCATTAGGCCTTATTAGGAGTCCGGCGGTAGTCGTGCCAGTAAATGTCATGAATTTATGGGCACCCAGCAATGGGGACTTACCGGGGCATTCCAGCCCATGCGGACCTGGTAAATCCCCATTGTCGGGTGCTGGTAATCATTACTCCCCATTCCCATTTGAGTCCCATTGGAATCAATGGGAATGAGGAGGCCGGATGCACCGGCACCATTCATAAATGGTGCCGGTGCATCCGTCGAGGTCTGCTCGCGGGTGCCGGTCCGCCCGCCAGGTCAGACCTGGGTAGCGGAAAGGCACCCGCAAGCAGAACTCGTAGTTTGCCGATCCGGTAACAACGTTGCCGGTAGCTTACCGACACTGTTGTTAACGGACCGGCAAACTTGTAATGAGGCCCATTGTGTTAAGAACTGCAAAGGGGCCTTTTTATTTTTAAAGCACATGCAAAGCAGCAGTTAGCTGCCTAAGATCTGTGCCTTCAGCCAGCACAATTAAACATATTGCTTTTACCGTTTTAGCTATTTGCCTTATTTCCACATGTTTATCTTTCCCAAGCCAAAAAGCCGTTAAGTAGAATGTAACATTTTGCTAACATTATATACGAAGCATGCAAGTGAGCAATTATTATTTAACAAAGATGTAACAAGCGAAGGTGTCCTCCTGGAGACTGGAGGGGGTATTTTCTTTGGTTCTGGCCCTGTACTGATTTTGAGGGCACAACTCGATACATGTAGGTGGACAGCATCAGCCTACTTTCTTCATTGGGTAGACGCAACCCTGGTTCTGTGTTTTTGAGGTCAGCATTACAAAAAAGTGTGCTTGCTCAAGTGTTCAGCTACTAGGGTTTCACACCAGACGCTTAGCTACAAGAAAAACATAAGTGCCATTAAAGCGCACGTCTCATGTTTGGATTTTGTTTTCTTTGGAATATTTCTTGGGCTTAAAAGGTGGGCAACTTTTATACTTTGCTAGTGTAGTTAATGGAAATTCTTCTCTCGGATTACCATGTTTTCGCTGCTGCCTACATACGTAGTGGTCATTATCTTGTGATGTCACGTCCTGTGATGTCACTTCGTGTGATGCTATCAAATGCAAATTCATACTTGCCAACTTTCTGTGACCAAAAAGATGTAGGATTTTTCAAGTTTCAAAAATAATACTTAGCATAACAATGACAAAACAGGAAATTACAAAACATACATTGTTGGCACCACTGGAGAATTCTAAAATGCACAACCCATCAAGCAGCACAACATCGAAAGATGCTCAAATGTTTAAAATGTATAATTGTGAATGGTCAGTTAACACCAAATTCAATTAACTAACTTCACAGAAAATAATCACACAGAGCTGGTAAGCAACGTTTGCCACTGCTCTATAGCAGCAGCCCAGGCAGTACATATTTATTCCTGCAGTGCAGGTTGAACACTGAACAACATGGAGACTGATTACCTCCTCAATCTGATAGGCAGATGCTCTGTAATGGCGGTCCAGGCAAGAGTGCAGGGCAGAGTCATGTAGCTGTCAGGTCAGTGGATTGATCTGAGCCCATCACACAAATGTATCACTTACCCGCCCACTGCACAGACATATTAATTACCTTAGAGTCACATAAATTACCTGCCACTGTAAAAAGCAGTAGGATCTGTCACCCAAATCTGTAGGCAGTAGGACTGCTTAAAAAGCAGTAGCCTACTGCCTAAATCAGTAGGGTTGGCAAGTATGCAAATTAAGGGGCCCCGCACTTAGTTTGCCGCACTTGGCCCCGCAAATCATAGGGCCGGCCCTGTGTGCAGCACCCAAGATGCGCAGGAATCTAAAGAGCGGCCAAAGTTATAACCAGCGCAGTCCAACGCAAAAAAGCAACGAGCAGGGCAATGCACGCCGCTCAGTGAAACGGGAGCAAGCACGGAACAATGCTGGCCCCGTCCCAAGGAAGCAAGGCGTGCAGATGGGACACAGCCATGAAATAAAACCGAAAGAGCTTTGCATGTCAGAGGCGAGTGAATAATCGTACACAGCTGATCCCAGCGCCGAATGGAGCCCAGAAGAAGGGGGAAGGGCTTG
The DNA here is from genome assembly GCF_040938575.1 of Ambystoma mexicanum. Classification (NCBI taxonomy): domain Eukaryota; kingdom Metazoa; phylum Chordata; class Amphibia; order Caudata; family Ambystomatidae; genus Ambystoma; species Ambystoma mexicanum. The sequence continues at coordinate 667,520,921 of NC_090923.1, forward strand.
GAAGCAAGGCCAAGACTCCTCTGCGTGTCCCCTTCGCGTCTCTTGCAGCGTGTGCTCGCGCGCTGGCCGCCGCATTCCTCGGGATAGAGTTGCACACCGCACGCATGTTAAATCCACCTTTTCAGTCGCTCACGATTACCTGCTTCAAGTATGAGCCGATCATAATGAAAATCCGCACTGCGTTCCTTTATGCCAGCCTCTTTGTGCGTGCCAAAATCCATTTAGCGTGGCGCCCCCGTTTTGGAAATACTTAAGTGGGTGTTGGAAAAGAAATGTGTTCCTTATGTGTTCAGGTTGAAGTGCTGCTCACTTCTGGCACGAGTGCAGGCCGGACATCTCTAGATATCGAATTGGTTCTCTTTTATACAGCGCCAAGATGCCACAATGCAGCTGCTTCGGAGCACATAAAGCCAGAACAGGTGGTTTCTAATGAGAATTCCGCGCATGGTCGCAGTAATTGGCAGAAAAACCTTGAAACCTATTGACACCCCTGTGTTGAGTAACTACGGTGGCTGCTCCGATCGATGTCATGATTTCCTTGAGGGACTGAAGATGCCAAAGTACTCGCGACTGTTTATGGCAGTGGTCCTGTCTTGTCACGCATAGATAGTAGAGCTGGGAGAGCCAGGGTTCTCTTGGCTAGGGCCGAGTAGGGCGTCTGACCTGGCTCTTGGGGCCGAGCCGAGCCAGGGAAATGGCCGTGCAAAAAGGGTGGCTGCGGACATACACATAGAAACGAGGCTGGTGTACAGAAAAAGGGGCTGCGTGCCTAGAAGAGGGGTGAAAAGTGTATGGGGGCTGATAAACGTGGTGTGAAGAAACTGGGGATGAGAAAAGGGGCTGGGGATCAGAGAAAAGGGGTGGGAAGGGACTGGGAGTGAGAAAGTGGGTGAAAAGAGACTGGGGGTGGGCAAAGGAGCTGGGATAAGAAAGGGGTTCAAAAGAGGCTGGGGGCCAGAAACGAGTCTGGAGGCAGAGAAAAGTGGTTAAAAGGGGCCGGGCTGAGAAACTGGGTTAACATGGCATGGGTGTACTGGGGTGTGGGTGCAACAGTATTTTGTGGTTGGTGGCACAGGGGAAAGAAGGAGAAGGGACTGGCAGCATTCAGGGTGAATTGGGGCGTACTCTGGATGGTGGCGCTGGTAATGTGGAGTGAATAGAGGGGGGTGCACTGGTGGTGCCAAGGCCCAGGGCAGGGAGAATGGAAAACAATGAAGCACTTGCCTGCTTCAAAGTCTCAGCTCCACTCCCACAATAGCAAATGGCTAGATCCCTGTTGTGGCCCAGCCAATCAATAAGTGGAGGAGGAGGGACAAGAAGTCTGGCAACAGCTCTCCTGGATATGCCTGGATGTTGGAGAAGCAGGTCTTTAAGACACGTTGTGGTTTCACAGGTGCTGCAGACAGCAAGGGGGCGTGGGGATGTGGCTGTCTCCTGCTTTAGGCAGGCCAGAACTCCATCTTTGACCTGCGCCAGCCTGAGCCTCACTGGGCTTCCCCAGCTCTTATAGATAGTAGTGGCATGATATTTCACACTCGCCTTGGTTCAAAGGAGGGTCAGCACCACAGGCTAGCTGTTCTCTAGCAGAGGTCTGGCCCTTTGGAGCATTGGCTGAAAATGCAACTAGTTTGTATTGCCCAATTAAGTTAATTCAATGTGTACAAGTCTTTTATAAGACGTTTACACATGGAATTTGTTACTGCTCATTTCCAATTATTTTCATAGCGAGAGGAGGCACTGATCGTAAGTTGCGATAGCACCTTGCCCATCCCCTCGCCATGCAAATGCTCCAGCATGTATTTCTATGCTCCTGCAAATGCTGTGGATTCCTATGGAATCTGCCTGCATTTTACACCAGCAAAAAGCAGGTGGGTTCTACACGAATCCACTGTAAAGACCGCCTGCCAGGTGTAAAATGCAGGCAACATTTACTCTCGTGTCTACTGTGTGCATCTGTGAAAATAATACAGGTGGAGATGATCCATGACACACAAGTTTCTAACATGGTAATGGCTTTTATCCAGGTGAAGGTGTCTGGAATTTTGGAGCAAAGGCTGAGTGCCTAAAATAAACTGATGATAGAAAGCTATTGTTAAATATAGCTTATTGTGGGATTGCGCATTTAGCTTTTTGCCATGTTTAAGAGGATGTCCCTGAAAAATGTTTAATAAATGAGCCCTTGCCTTGGAACATTTAGTTCGGTAGGTCCTGTTGCTTTATCAGCTGTGACATTGAAATGTATGTGTAAGGGGTCCCTCACTTTCCCATCCACATCCGAATTTGGCCAGAATTGTATGTCATATACTATTAAATTCAAACATAGCACTTCTCAATTTTTTATATAAAAATAATATCAATTTTATTTTCTTATATAAAAACACATCACTTACAAACTTTCATTAAATTTCATGTTATCTTTTTTTGATTTTTTTTATATTCTTTCTTTGGTTTAGAGACCTGTTAGACAATACAATTTATATCTCACTAGCTGACAAGCCACCTCATAAACAATCTGTCATGTGACACTTCAATTAATTTTAAATTACAGTGTACCTAATCACCAAGGATCTTATCTATCAGTCTGTTTCCATTAACAGGGCAATCTCTGTTCAGTTTCTCTTTTATTCAGCTCACAACACTTCTGCAATATTGGGTCAGCGACCCTTTATCATTAACTCCACTGCCTTACTTTGGGCTCTTGTTCTCAACAATATTTGTGTCTGCAATAATTCCACGGTCTTTGCCCCAGCTCTTTATTTCAACAATGTTCCTATCAGTAATAATTGCTTTGCCGTTACTTGAGCTCTTTCTCTCATCAACAGTCGTATCGGTAATGATTTCACTGCCTTTACTTAGACTCTTTCAACAATGTTCCTATCAGTAATAATTGCTTTGGCTTTACTTTGGCTCTTTCGCTCATCAACAGTCGTATCGGTAATGATTTCACTGCCTTTACTTAGACTCTTTCAACAATGTTCCTATCAGTAATAATTGCTTTGCCTTTACTTGAGCTCTTTCTCTCATCAATATTCGTGTCGGTTATGATTTCACTGTCTTTACTTGGGCTCTCTCATGTAGTATGCAGTGCACAACATTCGCCCAGAGGCACCCTGGTAACCTGCACACTCGCTCTAAACTTACAGGCTGTGTACAGAGTTTTCAGCGTTCCTCGTGTTTCACCGGCGTCTGCGCTCCAGGTCCATTGACTGGCAGTGTGCCTTGTGATTTTGCTCGCTTTTTCTGTGTTCGGAAGCTCTGGCTACACAAAACACAAATGCAACGAACATCTCCCAACCTGGCTCATCTGCACACAATTCCCGTTCCCGTTGGCCTATGCATGCCCTCTGTAGTCGGCTTGCCTTCAGCATACTCCACAGAGTCAGCATCCGTCAGGTGCCTCTCCAGTCTCTGGCTCTCTCGTTCTCGTGAATTTGTTTCACCGGCGTCAATTTTTAATGTCCCGGTCTTTACCTGCAGGTAGTATTACTAGAACGCAGCATTGGCTTACTGTGTCCAGTCATCCTCATTACTCCATCCCCCTTCCTCGTCTCAGTACCAAAAAAGGGAGCGGGGGCTTATGAGGTTCTGGGCAATAAAAAGACCTGGGAAGTCAGTATCTGTATTACAATAAGCCATGATGGAATGTTGCAATGGCACATGGTTGTCACTAAAAGTTATGACTGAAGGATTGTCTTGACTCGCTCTTTTCCTGTCTTCCTGGAGCTTGTCCTCTTCCACGTGGTGCTCCTGCAGATACCCACCCCCGGGTCAGAGTCAGGTAACTTCTGCGTTCCATGGGCATGTAAGAGAGGGTATCTTCCAGGGAATCAGTGACGAGGTTGTCTGATGTGTCACAGTATACAGATAGATGTATTTTAAATAAAGTGTTCAAGTAACTTTCTCTGCTACCATAATTGTCTTGCTACTGGAGAAAATCAAATGTTTCAAACACACCTGCCTTATGTTGAAATGGTATAATTGAAGTATTTGGTGTTGTGTAGAATAGAAATGTTTAAATGCCTAGTATTAGAATACAGTATATCTATAAGGTGACTGAATGAAAACTTGCATGGACTGAAATTATTCCGATTCATATAGGCAGGTACTTTGTTTTTTAGGTTGATCTCAATGTTGTAAAGCTGGAAACCAACTTAGTTGAAGTTACATTATTCCTTTGAATTCATTTCGATTTCTAAATACCACACTGTCTAGTCCTTGCCCAGACGTGTGTGTGTGGGGTGGGACTGTACACATGGGGATGTGAGAGCGGTGTGTCACTCCTGCAGAGCCAATTATTGAAATGTATGAAAACGCAAAACGTCTTACAAAGGAAGACCTCTGCTCTGTATCAAAACCTATTTTAGATGCATTGATACAGAGATGCTGTGTTCTTTGTCTTTAATGGGCATGGCCAGGTCACCCTTTGATATACATTTTGGGTCCCAGGCCACTCTCCCGAGTGTGGGCCCGCTTAGGTTTCTGATGTACATATACGCACGGTAAAGGTTTGTGTTCTATAAGTACATAAATATGTCATCGCATATCTGATACACAAAATGTAATATGTCAGGCCCATTGCTGCAAACCATTCTCTGGGGTGTTGCTATCATATGCCATGGGGTGCCGGCCAATGCCAGGAGTGTCCTGTCATAGGATACCACTGGCACGTTGCTGTTTAATGCAGAGGATGCTACAACATATTCCAGTGTTATGCTGCCATCAAAGGAAGGGTACTGTAACCCTTTGCCGTGAGATTGCTACCATGCAATATGCCTGTGTGTTAGAAGTAATATTACGGTATTGATTAATCGGTGGGTCTCTCCGCAGACTAGCAAAAAAGAATGAACTCCTGACAAGCCCAACTTCACACTTTGTTTTTTCCGCCCTCCCATCCAGTGTGGGAGGCAGGGGCGTAGCTAGGGGAGGGGGGGCTAAAGGGGCTATAGCCCCTGATCTTTTGGTTGTAGCCCCGGATAGAATCTCAGGCGCTACAGCCAAAAGACTAGCTAGCCCCCAGTCCCAACAGTCCTGACATTAGCGCAGCCCCGGGTCTTTTCCAGACCTAGCAACTCCCCTGGTGGGAGGTACCATGTAATGATAGAAGCGCGGGACCCCCGGATACCCTGTGCAGGAACCACAAAGGTGTGTGTGGATTGAGCACAGGACTCCTCTCTTCTTCCTGCTATTTCATGGTCTGATGGGCAGCAATAGACCAACATTGCTTCCCCATTTCTGAAGCAGGCCATTCGGCAGCCTAAAGAGCCGGATTTATCTGCCCATGATCCACATGGATGCCTGTGATCCAAGGTCCTGAAGACAGTCGGATGCATAACAAAGAGTGCAGTTTGGGTTGCAGTTGCATGCTCTATAGTCCCCCACAAGGCATAACTTATCTACATTATACTTCCAGACACTATTCTGCTGAAACAGGCATACACATAGTGGAATGTGCCAACATCTATACACTTCAGGGATTGGATGTATGACTTTACTTTGCTTGAATTCACTTTGCCATACATTCACTTTGTCACTTTTACTTCACATACCTATACTCTCCCGACTTTCACTTCTGCTAGCATTAACTTTGATCCTGTGTCCCCTGCCTTTCTACCCCATATTATTCCCCCTTGACCCCAAGCCTAACTTTGACGCAACGCAACCATAACGACATCCACTGACACCTTCAGAATGTGAAGATGTACACAAAGTAAAGGCATGAAAAAGTAAATGCATGACAAAGCAAAGATCTGGTGAAGCGAATGCAGGCAAAGTAAGTGTAGAGAGAGTCTTTGTGGCAACGAGGTAAAGGGGGATACCCAGTGAGTCATCCAGAAATCACCCTGGCATCTAAATTAAAAGCGAAAAAGAACCCAAGGGTGGAGCATGTCTATGTATTGCTGAACCCCCTCGACCCCCACCAACACTTCTTTGCACCATCAGCTCACATTTATTTTGTTTAAAGTAATTCCAAAGCTATCTATGTGACATTCCTTTAAGTTCTCTGAACAAAAATACCCTCTATCGTAAGTTCCATTAGAAGTTGCCCTTGAGAAAACTTTAGTACTTTGTCTCTAGCCTCTGGGCACTGCTGCAGGGCTGTTGCTAGGTCTGGAAAAGATCAGGGGCTAAGCTCATGTCGGGACTGGCGGGATTCGGGGCTAGCTATAGCCTTTTGGTTGTAGTCCCTGAGCTTCTATCCGGGGCTACAACCACAAGACCAGAGGCTAGAAACCGCCTCAGTCCTCCCCTAGCAACGCCTCTGGACGTCTCATGAAAAATGCTGGCGCGGTACCGTAGTGCACACACCTCCGCACAGTTGGCCAGCTCCTTCCTCTGTGTTCCTTACACTCCTGCCTAAGTTGCTATAATTCACACCGGCATGCAAAATAGTAATTGCCATATGCTGAGATAGGATGGAGGGAGGGTGGGTGTTGGTATTCAGAGTACGTCAATGCGCTACGAGGGCCGCCTGAAAGTGTATTTATTTATTTATTTTGCAATTTGTATAGCGCACCTAACCCGGAGGCATCTGGGCGCCGTCACGACGTCCTTACAGTTGTGTCTAGTTCTCCGCCACACCCAACTGCAGGAACATAGGCCTGAAGAGGAGAAGCAGCAGTTGCGCAAACGAGAGCTCAAGCCAGCATGTTGTGAAGGAATCCCTGCCAAATTGTGCTTCATTGCTGGATGAAGCATCACGGGAAGCATGCATGCAGAAGGCTTGCGGGGGTGTGGAAGAGGCAGCTGGCTGCCCTACCATCGAATGTGCTTATGAAAGGCTCCAAACGCTGCTTTCGCGTTCGCTCTTGAGCCTGAATTCCCTCCACACTTTGGCCAGTGTGCAGGGCAGATGCTTTCCGTCTGGCTGTGGATACATGTAAAGCTTAACATCCGGAAGAATTCAAAACATGAGCGACAAACATATGTACATAACAAGTAGCTAAGTGATTAAATATGACAAACGGCACTTGAAAGCTCCTCTGATGCGGGGATTGTGGAAAGTCCTTATCGGTCTGTTGGAGTGGCTTCCCAGAGAGACGCCCAAAGGCCCTTTTCATTCTCCGGTTGTGGGAATACTGGCAACGTCAGACAAAAGCGGCAGTTTCGCAAATAAACAATAAAAAAACACGTTCTTCCAAATAGGAAAAATACATTGTGCCTCTTATGTTATGTGTGGGTTGCAATAGGTGCAACAATCTCCCATTGGGTATCTGGGCACTGTCCAATGTTGAAGGAAGCCCAGAAACACAGATGCATCGGAGGCCAAGACGGCAGTAAATTATAAATTAAAATGGTAGGTTTTTAGCTTTGTCCTAAAGGCTAGAAGGGTTGTTCTTTCCGTAAATCAACAGGCGGAGCGTTGCAGTATCTCTGGACCTGTACCAAAAATGAACTGCCACCAGATCGCTCTTTCCTGCAAAATGGCGGGGATCTGTCTTCTGTCCAATCTTAATCTAGCCCAGTGTGCCTTAGCGAAAGAATTAAGCTTCATCGCAAGGGGCTTAGTTGTTGGGTGCCGTAGGCATTTAAACACTGTGCACATACTTTTAAAAGGGATTTGCTTCTTCACAGTAAAGCAACGCAAAGATCGCATCCCTGGGGAGATATGTACTTTTGGACTTTTCTAGACCCGAGTATGGGCCTTGCTGCCATGTTTTGTACCCTTTGCAGTCTATTAATGGCATAGTCAGGCAAGCCCAGGTAAATGGTGGTGTTAAAGTCCAGATGTGAGGAGACCAAGCCGTTACATACTAGCACCTGATGGGATTATGATGGATAGGGAAACATTTTCTTCGATTTCCTAATTAGCATGATTTTGTTACAGCGGTCTCTTGCGCATTTAATGACAGGTTCTCGTCAATCATCACACCCAAGTTCTTAATCTCCGGCCTAGGTCTAGGACAATGCCCAAAGCAATCAGGCCAACATGCTGGGACCGAAGGTTGTAATTATTGTTTATATCAAAGACCTCTGTTTTGTCCAGGTTAATGTTGAAGAAGTTCAGGTCCATCCCGGTCTTATTCAATAGCAGACAGTTCTTGATATTGCACATAAGTGACTATTCTCTCACAGACCTACCACGATCTGGGTATAGTCTGTGTAATTGAAAAAGGTTACCTCATCGAGTGTGCATCCTTGGGGCACTCCACAGTCAAGGGCGGAAGTGGACGAGAGATACTGACCCTTCTGAATCGGCTGGGTATGGTTTTGTAGAAAATATTTAATCTATTCCATACCGTGCCCTGGATAAGCATATTATAGATCCTGTCCATCAATACCTAATGATCAACGGTATAAAAGGCAGCTGATAAGTCCAAGAGGATCGGGGCCCCTGTTTTGTTCCCATCAGCTTTGAGCCTGAGATGGTCCATTACTGACAGGGTTGCCAGTTCTGTGCTGCGTAAGGGTCTAAAGCCTAACTGAACTGTGTTCAGGAAGTTATTTGTCTCCACAGCATTTTGAATTTGGGAGCCGACCACCCTTTTCAGTTGTTTCTAAAGGAAGGGTAGTTGAGAGTTGGGACAGTAATTTGATAATTCTGAAGGCTCTAATGAAGGTTTCTTTAGAAGAGGCTTAATCACTGATTGCTTCTATACGGGGAGAATGACCCCAGAAGCTAACGAGGCATTGCAAATGGAAAGACTGTGGCTGGCATAGATTGGACTTACCTACTGGGCTATATTAGGTGGTAGTGGTACAGTGTCCAGGGGTGATCCAAAACATTTAGCAGTAGATGGGTGGTGGATAATATGGGAGTCGCTTAGTTCTGTGAAATCTGTCCTGATTATATCATGCAAGTGCTTAGAGGTTTCACTAATATCTCGCAGCACCTTGTTAGCTGCATTTGTGGGGGACAGCTCTACTTGGATCTTTTCAATTCTGCCCATATAATATGTGGATAGTTGCTCCACAAAGAGTTGGAACGAAGGGAGGGCTGGACTGCTAGTATCTTTACAAAGTTCTTTGACTACCACAAACATCTGTTTTGTAGCATTAGTGGCCTCACACATATTATGGCCAAAGGAGGCTTTATTTGGATTATTTCCTTTTTGTAGACAGATTGGACTTGCCTAAGAGAATGCAGATCATCATCCTTCTCCGAAAGTCGGCATTTCATCTCCAAGTTATTTACTTTCCGCCATAAGAGATTAAGTTCACACGTAAACCATGTGATGAATAGTGGCTAAACCACATGCTCTGTCCCACACTGTGACTAGACCAACTGTGATCCCAATCTTAAAGGTGCAACACGCACAGCCGGACAGGTACATCTCCTTTGCCTCTTTTGGTAGCGCAGTCTATATCTTTTGTTGTGGTCTGAGCTGATAGCCATAGCAACCCACACAGCATTAGAACGATGGTTTGAAAATTAAAGGATGTCACTAAAAACCCACCCCATAAAAAGAAAACACAGAATGCAGAACTTGATGTGAAAGAGCACTGTGGGTTGATAAGTAGGGGTCTTCAGGGACGTACATCTGCAAATGCCAGTGTCACATGGATAAGGTCATATAGGTAAAATTAAGGAAGGGGGACTTAAAAGTCACTATAGGCCCAACAAGTGGACCAGGAGGCAAGGCCTCATCACAGTATCTTTAAGTCTTGTATTTTGTGCTTTACGGTATAGACCCAGGCTTCTAGGCACATTCGCAGGGTTCTAGCTGATGTCGAGGCATCCAAGTCGATGCGATCCCAGAGGTGGTCAGCATAGACTCTTTTCGAGTGGGCTCCTGTTGGTCGAGTCAGCGTTCGAGATGATGGCTTCCAATGGTTTGTATCATAATTTCAAGAGTCTCAGTTTCTTACTGCTTTTTTCAACAATAACTGTGGAAAATGGATGGATTCTTAGGAAATGTGAGTAAAGGACCAACTTTGTCTGTGCAGTGGGCTGAAGGCTCTGGGCTGAATGGCCACAAGGGAATAACCAACATTGTCATTGTTTGCCTTCAAACTGAGATCCACGGTGATGCGGACGCCTCACTCTGGGGGGCACAGCGTGGAGAGAGGCCCTGAACATGTGCTCACGCCCTTCAAAAGGACTTTTTGCCCCACCTCATCAGCCACAGAGAATGACTTTCCGAGGGTGTCCAATGTGTTTACTTCACAAAGCAGTATTCTTGAAAATTGGAAACCATTTATTTAGATGTTGAAGTAATCTTTTCTCACTGCTTTAACTGAGGGAACCCACACATAGCAACGACCTTAGACTACAACTGTTCTACTTTTAGGAGTTTTTCGTTTTTTGGCCTTTTCTGAGGGTTTTTCTTTTCTTTGTAGATTTAAGGCAGGCAATTTATTTTTTTAACAATCATCTGCATTTGTGCCCCTGCTAGCGTGTAAGGAACAGGCACGCCATTATCAACTGTACAACTCGGGGCCATTTTCTTATCCAGTGGCACATTTTGGAATCTCCGGTACATGGCCTTCTTTTGAGCTCTGGATGCAATCTTTTCTGAAAGCATTGATATATCAGACAACACCAGTTTCATACTTTCTACAAACCAAGCTATCTAGTTTGGGACTTGGAGTGACGGGAGAAGAAATGGGACCCCTTCTATGACAGGTGGTCTGGGTTATGTATGAGATCCAAGGCTCCGCCAGAAACAGATGATCCCAGAACTGGCAGAACCTGAGTTTATGGGGTTCAGGGAGAAGTTTAGCTTCATTTAACTTCTGGAGAACTTTGTGAATCATGAGCAGAGGAGTTAAATCCTAAAATCCCAGTTGATAAGGGAGGTGCATCCAGCAAGCGAGCATATGATCTTTCTCAAAGGTGTTGAAGACCAACTGGAGGATAGCTAGTAGTTATTAATAGCTAATAGTCAATTAATGTCACCCCGGTTTCCTTTAGTAACCCAAGATAGACCACACCATGACCACCTTACGTCCGTTTGCAATATTAACATGTTTATAACTTATAATGGATTAGTTTTAGGTCACTAGTTGGCCTTGCTTCAGCCTTCTGTTGGTCACAATAGTCTCTACGCACCGGGCTTGAGAATCCCGGGTCTATGCAATATCTCTACCCCACATTCTCCACCTCAGCAATCTGAATCCCAGGGATCACAAAAAGGAAGATGTTGGGGACTAAAGAACTTTCCCCACACTCCAAGACTGTCGGACAGAGAGGGCGGGCTTGAGGTCAACCCTGTTTTGTTATTTCAACGAAGGATTTAGTGATGACAAAATTCTCTTTATCTTCAGAGTGTTCCTGTGCAACCTTTTTTCTTAATGTTACCAGAGTCCATGCATCGCTAGTGTGTCATGTTGGGCTGCCAAACCAGTGCTGGCACATCTGGAGTCTGTGGTGACGGAGGTATGAAAGGAGGACTCTGAAAGTTGAATCCTTTGATGACGCACTGCCTCTAGACACCACCAGGACAGGCTAATGGAAAACCTGGGTGCTTCCGGAGTCCATTTGCCTGCATATCTGTCAACAGATAACATAGAAACTAAACTGGGATGCGGATCTGGCTCGTTCTTAGGCTGCTTTGAGAAACCTATCGGGTGTTAAGCAGCAGTTTGCATGAGCATTTGAGCACAGTAGTAGTTCAGGCATGTTCCAACGACTGGTGAGTGTTCCCCGAAGGGTGAGTGCATGTGATCGACCTGGTAGGGTTTGGCCAATGGGCAGGCAAGATAGTAATGTTGCAATAGGAGGGACTTCAAATTCTGTGTCGGGCGTGGAAGGCACTTGTCTGAGATCGAGCAGACTATGACAGTCTGAGTTGTGGTTGTCTTAGGCCTGGCCTGTGCCTGAGCTTAAGGGGCAGAGTTGGTGGTGTTGCTGTCTCATGTCTGTCATGGGGGACATATAGTCGAGGCCAACCTAAGTGAGGATGTGTTTGTGCCATTGTGCTCAAGAGAGGCCTGGGAGTGCTGTTATCATACTGGTTAGCATGTTAATTGTAGGTCTGCAAATTGACCCTGCCTTGCTGCTTTCCTACAAATTCATTTTTATGTGATGTAAAGCTGAGATCATGGACAGTACGTTTGTTATGTCTACTCACAACATCCAGTACCAAAGCGGACACACTCTGATGTCCTTGCCAGAAATGTGAGATGAACCTGGGCTCTGGAAGCAGGAGAGGCAAAGGACCAAGATGGACGCAGTCAACATTCCTTCCCTCAGACACTTCACCATGGCTCCCTATGTTCCAGGCTAAACCTTTACACGCAGTGATTCCTTCCAACGCCATGAAGGTGAACTCAATTACACAGCCTCCTGCATTGGCGCGCAGTATCTGGGGCACGCCCGTCTCGTTACCTACACATTCCCTATCGGATTCAGTTCTCGAAAAGAGGGGGGCAACCGTGAATGGAAAGGAACCAGTTTGTCCTGCTATTAGTAGCTACTGTGCATCGCTCGATAGGATCCACCCGTGAAGTTCACATAAACTGCTCACCAGCTTTTAATCAAGAGATTCCCTGCAGCCGTTTCATTCTGTGAGATGGGGCTTTAATTGCCACTTCAGAAATGTACATTCGTTTCAGATGCTTTTCCTGTGAGGATACCTGGAGTATCTCGAGGTAACTACACACTTGGCATTCTCCGAGGCGATCCCCCCAACCCCCTGTCCATATCGCCTCCTGAGATTATGACAGACTCGCTGCCAACAGGCGCAGTTGATAAACAAAAAAATGAAATCAAAATGCAAACATGCTTTCATAGTATTGGTTTTGGGTTGGGTGAATGACACTAGTCCATGCGCTCTCCCTCTTGGTTTTTGTCCTTTGTAGTGCTTTTTTCCTTCTCGTTTTCCTTCTTCTGACTTGCCCACGGTATGTGGTGGTCAGTGGCTGCATGTCTACATAAGAGCCAACATCCACCTGTTGGCTGGTTATTTGGGATAAAGATAGCGGTTTTCTATGTACTGTACTGTACTACTTTCTTGTAATGTACTGCAATGTATATGTTCTGAACCATATTGAATACACTAAAAGAAATTATTAGTGCCTTGACAATGCCCAGGAAAGGGCAAAACAGATGCACGTGCCTCATAGCGAAGTGATGTTGGCAGAAAGTTAACACAATTCTCACTGATGCAAAACACTGTATACAACAGCACGAAACTAATATAACTCTCACTGATGTAAAACATTGTATACAATTGGCACAAAGTCAATAAAACGCTCACTAATGGGAACAAAATTGTAAGCATTTGAATTAAAATCACTTACTAAACAGTGTGCAGTAGCTAATTATTGCAAGATTGGACTATACAAATAACATATAAACAAATGTGCAGAGGTCTACATAGAAAACCACTATCTTTATACTTTCACAGTAACTTAGGTGAGATGGTGTAATGTTGCAAGCACCAACCTTGTGCATACAGAATTGCATTACGAAAACATTACGAAGCCACTCTACCATGCTGAATATTTCCAGTGGTTACTCATAAGTGGGGTACTACGTAGTATCTGGTCCACAGGGATTCACCCCTGTACCAGGCAAACAACCCCTGTGAACCACACCACTAGGAACCACATCACTAGCATCAGTGATTGGCCAGCCTGGGCTACTTAAAACCAGTCAGAGAAGCCAGCAGGCGAGAAGCCCGGCCCTCTGCACTAAGGCACACATTAAGTCCCCTGTCTGAGCCTGTCGGAGTATGATGGAGCACCTCTCCCTATAAACTTTTTCCCGGACCTTCAACCCTAATAGATCCACTTGCCTGGTAAGCAGCCATGGGGCACAACACACTATCCTCCACTCTGGGACACTATGCATGCTTTTTACTGTTGCATGCTCTCTCCTACCCATCGAGATTTTCCTCTTCGCCACTAACAACATCACCACCATGCTATCCATGTCTTAATGTGTGTTGAAAAAAAAATCAAATTTAGGTGTTCTTATATCTGTGCATCCATTTTCGTTTTTGCGCTTAGAGTGTCTTTGGAGTGCCCCTTATGTGGGTGAGACCTCCCCTCTATGCTCACTGCTTATCTTTCACTTATCTACGGAGTCCTTACTATGTGTCAGACTGATTGATGTTGCCCCTCACTCCATGACGTGAGGCTTTGCAAGTATGTGGAATTGTACCTATTTGACTCATATGCTGCCTGATGTAGCCCTCTGTAACATGGGGTAAGACTTTGCCAGCCTGTGGAATGGTACCTATTTTGCTCATATGCTGCCTCATGTAGCACCCTGTAACATGAGGAGAGGCTTTGCCAGTCTGTGTACACATACCTTTTTATGTCTGTAACCATATGTTTAATCTCGCACTTCAGCAGTATACCATGCACTTGCTGTAACTAGCGCCTAGATGTCTCAGGACGTTGTGCACGGAACTAAATGCAAAAATAAATAAATAAAGAAGCTTCTCGTCTGCTATTGCTGTCAAGCCTATCCTTTTCTAAAAGCTACTTGTTTAAAAGAGCCGCCTCCCACTGCCCAATGGGTGTTTGCTCTAATAGTAGCGATCCAGTAAGAAAAGGAGATCTGGGTTCAAATCCATGCTTGACCCAAGTGAGTGATCTGGACCAAATCAATTCCTCTCTCTGCCTCACTTCTCTTATCTGATAACACGGAAGGTTACCAGGCACCTGCTAAGCCCAGCTTTAAGGATTATTCTTTAAATAAGATATCCATGCTTGGCTATGGTCCTGTTGGGATCCCCCTCAAAGTGTCACCTGGATACATCACTCTTGACATTGCTCGCCTTCACCTCTGCACCCACAGTTGCTCCTGCTGCTGAGATCTTCTGTTTCTCTTTTAGGCTTGTGGTCACTATCCAAAGACACCATTTTCTTTTTTTAATTTAGCGTCAACAAAGTGCCGGTGGCTAAAAACGGGATTGGAATAAAGGTGAACATCATACGGTAGTGGGAGGTGGGGGAAGTAGCCAGGTCTGTTATGATTGCGCTCCTGCAGTATGTGTGCTGTTAAATTATTGTAGAACGCGAGTGTGCTAAACTCTGACTTTGGCCTGCTTTAATCACAACCTCGTCACTTCCTTATTTGAACCAGTGCCTTTGTGGGGAAAGTTATACATATGATATTGACATTTGGCATGGAATGCGTGGGTTGATCAAATCCTCCCGCATATAGACGTTAGGAATGGAATAGAGATTAACTGCAAATGGAGATGAGATTAACTGTATATGAAGCCACGGTCAATGTGATGAAACTCCACTTATCATGCAAGATGAGACAAACCACAGTGAGGGCTGGTAGAGCTCCCAAAGCTCGATGGCATGTTCTTGGTGGTGAGAAGTAATACTGTATTATGTTCACAAATAGTGTCATATATGCTATAAGGTTTGGGGCAGAGAATCCAATTTCAGCCGACTTCGCCTCCACTTACATTGAATACAATTCAATATTGGAGACAGTAGCAAGGGAATGGAGTTTTGACAGTGACCGAGCATTCCCTCACTAATGTCTTCCTAGTAATCTGAACTGGGCGAGCGCCAAACAACAATATGTATTTGAGTACAATCAAAAGTAGTCCAGCTGTAGTCCAGCTGGGAGGTATTACCTTACAATAGGGCCACGCTCCAGGTTAAGCTCACCTTGGTGCAGGAATGAAGCGAATGGACAATGGACACACACGTCAGCTGTGGGGGAGTTGTAGTGCATGCTCCAATTGTGGGCACTGCTTTTAGGGCTAATTGAAG
This sequence comes from Ambystoma mexicanum, assembly GCF_040938575.1. NCBI lineage: Eukaryota > Metazoa > Chordata > Amphibia > Caudata > Ambystomatidae > Ambystoma > Ambystoma mexicanum. The sequence continues at coordinate 667,536,548 of NC_090923.1, forward strand.
AAAATTGATCCAACCCTGTTTGAGAGTAAACCAATTGATATGATATGAAATGGCATTTGTAACGCGCCTATACACAAGTGTTTCAAGGCACGATGAGGCAACGAAGGGGGAACAGAGGGAGGACAGAGACAATGATCTTACTAGGCCAAGTGACATTTAGATCACGCAAGTGCAGGGGAGGGAGGAGGGGAAAAGTGCCAAGGGAAAAGGGAGGTGGCAGTGCTGTACATAGGATCAAAACAAAAACAAGAAGTGCGGCCAGCAGGTGGCAGGTGCATGGGTAGGTGCAGACAGCAGGTGTCCAAATGTGCAGGTATGGGGACTGTAGGGTTACAGATACAGACCCAAGTGCAAGGGTTGCCGGGAGGCAGTGTTGGTGTACAACTGGGTGGGTAAGGACCTGGGCCCCAAATCAGAGGGTAGCCAGGCGACCAGTGCAGTATCAGACAGGAAATTAGCAGGGGAGAGGAAGAGAGAAGGCAGAAGCAAAGAGGAAGGTCTTCAGGTGCTTCCGTAAACTGTAGATGGTTCTCCTCGAGTTTCAGAGAGGCAGGGAGGCTGCTCCAGAAGGAGGCCCCAGCCGAAGAAAGAGATCTATCACCAACTCATTGCTTGGAGAAGTGACTGACCCTGAGGGAGTTGGAGGTGGAAGAGCGAAGAGCTCCAGTAGGAAGGTATTTACGAAGAGAGAGTTGGAGGCATTGAGGACCCAGGCCAGAGAAGGCCTTGTGGACAATGCACAGGGTCTTGAACATAATCCTTGCAGCCACTGGGAGCCAATACAGAGATTTCAGTGCTGGAGAGAAATGATCCCTGGGCTTGAGGCCAAGGACAAGTTTCGCAGTCCTGTTCTGGATAAGTTGCAGATGGCGGAGAGTAGAACCAGGCAGATTTAGAAAGAGGCTGTTGCAGTAGTCCAGCCTATAGAGAACAGAGCTCTAAAGACAGTGAGCTTCTGGGGGAAGGTGAAGAAAGGAAGAATACCTCTGAGGAGGTGCAGTTGGTAGTGTGACTTCTTAGAGATGTCAGAGATGTGAGGAGAAAAGGAGAGTGTGGAGTCAGATGACCCTGAGGTTCTTAGCCTCACAGGTGGGAGCAGGAAGAGGGCCCAGGGAGGCTGGCCAGAGAGTGACCGGAAAGGAGGGTGTAGGTATGCCGATTAGGAGAATCTCTGTTTTACTGACATTAAGGCAGAGATCGTTGCCAGCACACCACTTCTGGATAGCAGACAGATAGTCAGAGATGAGAGAAAGAGAAGATGTGGCAGAGGGGAGCCTGAAAATGAGCTGAGTATCATCTGCATAGCACGGAAAGTTGGCGCAGAGAGCATCAATGCGCTGGGCGAGAGTTGCCAGGTATTGGTTGAATAGCCAGGGAAAGTGGTTAGACCCCTGAGGAACACCAGAGGTAGAGAGTGAGATAGAGGAAAGGAAGGACCCAAGTTGAACTGGGAGGGTCGATCAGAGAGGAACGAGGTCAGCCAGGCCAGGGCCTGATCAGTAATACCCAGATCATCACAAAGACGATTGAGCAGGATACATGGTTGACTGTGTCAAAGGCAGAAGGGAGATCGAGTAAGATGAGGGCTGAGGGGAGATTATAATCAAGGTTAGAGAGCAGGTCTTCACAGATGTTCAGGAGAGCAGTTTCCATGCTTCTGGCTGCTCTGAAGCCAGACTGATGGTCATGGAGACAACCAACAGATTCAGTGTGAAGATAAAGCTGCGAGATGGCCAGATTTTCGAGGAGTTTGCCCATGAAATGAGTGATGGAGATCAGGCGGGAGGGGTCGGCTGAGGGTTTCTCAGAAGAGGGTACACAAGAGAGTGCTTCAGGGGTCAAGGGAAGGCTCCAGTGGTGAAGGAGTGGTTGCAGAAGTCAGCCCAGGCAGGACCGAGGATGTCAATGTGGTCTTTGATGGTTTTGGAAGAACAGGGAAGAACCTGTTTTGACAAGACTTTCATAGATTGGACTTGTTCAGAAATCTCATCAGGGGAGAATAGAGGAAAGAAGGGAAAGAGGGAGGAGAGGTAGCCACGGGGGTGACAGAGGTAGATAAAAGAGCAGAGGGAGGAGCAGGAGAGGACAAGAGGGTGAACAGGATATCCTGGGTTTTAGAGATGAAATAAGAAGCCAGGGCTGTGCAGAGGGCCTGGGAGGGGACAGGAGAGGTAGAGACTGCAGAAGGTTTGGCCAGCTCTTGCAGATTTTAATGAGTTTGTCCGAGTTGTTAGATGCCGCAGGGATGTGGGCTTGGATGTGGGCTCTCTTCTTAGTGTGGACAAAGAGCCGGTTTTGCATTTGGAGCAGGTGGCAGGCCAGTTTGTCAGATGATGCCCAGGATGAAGGCCATTTCCTCTCAACCACCCTGCACTTGCATTTAAGGGTGGCGAGGTCAGAGTCATACCAGGAGTTTTTGGGCTTCAAGCGGATCCTCATGACAGGGGCAAGAACATCAAGAGTATCAGAGATAGAAGAGTGGGGCATGGAAAGGGCTGTATCAGGATGTGAGTCAGCCAGAGGCGGAGGAGGAGGGGGAAAGAAAGTGGCGGTGAAAGCCTCAATTGACACACGCTTCATGGGTTGGATGACCGAGAAGGTAGGTGGAGTTGGCTTGGCCTGAGGGGTAGAGAGGGAGAGATGGGAGGAAAGGAGAAAGTGATCACTCCAGGAGAGAGGAGTGGTGAGGGGGATAGAGAGTGGGAGATCTGAGGATATCAGAGCATCCAGAGTGTGCCCTGCAGAGTGAGTCAGGAGAGAGGGTAGAATAGAAAGAGAGAGAGAGTCGCAGAGGTCACGAAAGAGTCCAGAGGAGGGACATGAAGCATCCAGGTGGATGTTAGTCTCCAAGAAGGAGTAGTTGAGTGGTTGAGGGAGAGGAGAGGTACGCCCACTCAGAGAGGAAGGAGGTGATCTGACCAGGTGGCCGATAGATAGTAGCCATGGTAAGAGAGCGGCCAGGATAATTATTATTGCAAACGACACACACGCTTTCTTTAAGATGAAAGATGGTAATGCATCACTGGCTTTAAAAATATACAATGGCCCTTAAGAAAGGGGTATGGCAAAGTCCTTAATTCATGTGCTCAGGTAATAGAAAGCCTTTTGTTTGTCCTTTACGCAATGAAATGGTATTTCAGATGCTCTTACAATTTTAGAATTAAAAGAGGTAAGTAATCAGAGGGTATTTTACTCGAGATTATAGCCAAACTGGTGTTTCAGATTGTTTATAGACTGAAACGAGTATGAATTATGTGTGAAGAGCGCTGGAGTGCGTACCTTTGTCTCCTTGCAAGAAAGGTTGTCCAATGTGCTTGCATTCTAACCTGCAATGATATTGATTTTTAAATGTGGACTTTCTATGCATTTGATGAACTTGTTGTACTGGTGGTCATAGAGTTTTTGTATGCTCTGATTAAATTATTGAAAACCATGTTTGAGTTTAAAGCTTATTTCCAGATAATTGAAGAAACTTGAAACTAACCTATGAGTGCTCAACTCAATGGCACAGAGAGTTGGTTTCATCATAGGGTACTCCTTTTTTAGCTTTTTTCTTGCAAGTATTTATTTTCCTTTTCTTACATCTCAGTGAATCTTATTTTTATGATAATATATAAAGTTAAAGTAGTTTAGATTAAAGTAGAATAAACTAGTTAAGTTCAGATTCAGGGAACTCCATTTCTCCGAGACTTGCCAGAAGTTATTTTCACATTGACTGAAGAGGGTTAGGTTCCTGTTTTATGTTTTCCATCTGTCTGGTTGACTTCTCCATTCTCAGCATACTAATGACTTCATTCGACCAGCGCCCTCATCACCAGTCTCTTGACTCCATTCCAATTCTTCACGATCAGTATCTTTATTTTTCCATGCTTATCCCTTAAACAAAATCAACCTAGAAGCCCACTAGCTCTGGCTTGCCTAGTTTGTTCCAAGGCAATGTTAAACAACCTTCACTTGGCCAGTAAAAGAAATGGCACTCACAAATGAAAAGTGACTGGATATGATGTCAGTAACACAAGATCATACCAGTTTCCAATATCGGAAGATAGTCACATGGCTAGTTACCTAACTAAATGCTTGTCTACACATGGAAAACCCTGTAGCAATCAAATCGCACCCTCCAACAAGGTTCCCGCAGGCCCAGATGCCTGGCTAGTCCCAACATGCCCGGCAAGGGTACGTTCAGTTGCCATATTGCACTGTAGAAGGGATGCTTCATATCAACATTCCCAATAGAATAGACTATATGGTGAGTTTCCCCATGCTAGATGCATCAGCACGCAGGCCGTTTCTGTGGCGTTCCTACACTAAAGGGGGTGATTTGCCAAAAAGTGTGCCAACTTCAGCAAGGCCTTTCCATACTGGCTGCAGCACGTGATGATCAGGAGCATGAGGGGCGAGGTTACTGATGATGCCGGCCTGGCAATGCCACCTCTGCCACTGCCCCGGCGATCCTAGTGCCTGCTTCTCAGTAAAATAGGTCGGGAAAAAGCCACACTCAATGGGAATGGCCCACTATTTCGCTTTATTTACAGCACACATTGAACATTTAACTTTTGGATGCTAATCACAGATGGTCGATCTTGCAACTTAAGACTGGAGATTTTGAACCTCTTCAGAAACATGAAAGGCTGAGTTGGCCCAGGTTGGATATAACTTTGCCAAAGCCCATGGTTTTGGCTTTTCTACAGCATACAAAGCATAGACACACCAAGACATAAAACTTCCAGAATTGCCCGAGCACAGCCTTGAGCCCCTCATAAATCTAACATTAGATTGTACACTGACTTCCAATTCTCCAAATCTACCTTGGAAACACAATCCAACTGTCACAACACTTTAGGACGTGTCTCCCTTTTCCCTTGTGCAGAACCATGGGCCACGACACACGCCCATGCCATCACAAAACCTTCTTGCCCTGTTGCAGCTCCCATTAATGAGTGCATAGCATCTTTTTCCTGCTTTTCAATCCCCTGAAGCCCTCCTGGCCCTACTCTTGAGTCCATAAGGCTGGGAGGGCTGCTTCACATACTTGGTTTATAACTTTTTCTTTTAGTTCCAAGTAGTATTAGAATTCATTTATTTACAGCACTGTTCGATTTAATACTCTTGGTTTCCTCCAAACGCGAGACCCCCTTAAATGGAGTGTTTGGTTTGTGGCTACTGTGTATATTAGCATGTTGCTTTTTGGGGAGATATTTTTCCCCAGGTTTTGCTGGCTATGATATCCTGCCATCTTGGACGCCAGTGGATGGACCTTTTATATTTCCAGCTCTATCTTGAACCTCAATTGTGTTGCAGCTTTTGTACCAGCAAATCTCCCCCTGAGGCTAACAAACAAACTACTATCACAACAGCTGGGGACGATAGATAGATAGACAGATAGATAGACAGATAGATAGATAGATGGATAGATAGATAGATAGATAGATAGACAGACAGATAGACAGATAGACAGATAGATAGACAGATAGATAGATAGGTACCAGGAAATGGTTTGAGCATCTTCTGGCTGCATTTGCCGACTCGTCCAAGCGTGTCTGCCAGTGGTGTTTCCCCAGGCCTTGGATTCACTGCAGAGGTTGGACACTGCTGACAAAGCCTTCAAACCAGAGAATCGTGGCAATTTAGGTAACCAGTGAACCACCATGATTCTGCGGTCTCTGTGGGGAGGCTCTCAGCCACCCCAGACCTGGCACAGGCTCCACATAAAACATTTGTGAGACAGTGGTGCTGTGGTGGGCGTGGCATGTCCTAGGAGTGGAAGACTGTAAAGGAAAGGCCTTTCTTCAAGAGCCATCTTGTGGGATTAAGGGACTCACCTGGTCTGCTGCCCTCTTAAAATAATCTGCTGATGCAGCAAAGGATTCTGGGATGGCAGAGCACTGAGGCAACAATCTATGGGTAACTGTGTTTGGTGAAGTGGCTGAAGCCTTTGCTTTCTTTCCTGAAGTTACATTCTTCGTGAACTCATGAAGCTGCTTGTTCTCCCCACACTCTTCCTGGGGAAGATCCGGGTAGCACTGCAGGGAAAATAGTTTCTGCACTGTGATGAGCATGGCAGATATACTATGGGCACTGCAGAGGTGACAGAGGACAAACTATGCAGCCTAGGTGTGCTCGAGTACCAGTATGCAGCAGTACTAAGGGGAACGATTACCAGTACTGTTGCTGGAGTAACAGCACACATTCCCCGATGTAGTCCTGATTTCCACAAATGTTCGGAAAAACACCACCACAAGCAGATAGACTCACTAAAATATTCAACGGTGCCGTGCTGAAAATGTTTGAACACTAACCTTAGCTCCTGACCGCAACTAACCCCCCTCGACTCCCCAATTATTTATTCATCTCTGTTACCCTAGAGCAAGCGTCTGCAACCTTTGGCACTTTTCCGATGTTTTGGACTACAACTCCCATTAGCACCTATCAGTATATTCAATGGTGAGCACTCATAGGAGTTGTAGTCCAAAACATCTGGAGAGCCACAGGTCGTAGACCCCTGACCCAGAGAGTGATTGGGCTACACTACCACGCTCTACTTTTCTTGCTGCTTAAGCAACAACTAAATTCCCCTTTTATAGTTCAAACAAATGTTTTCTGGAAGACAGGTATTTGATAATGCATGAGAGTGGACTTAAAAATGAAAGGAATCTTTAAAATATGCTGCTTTGTTTCCTTTGCATTAGAGCATGCTCCACAGAGTCTATTTTCACATGGGATGTCCATGCATGCTTGCTCGCGCATACACCCTCCTTCCCAATTAACCAAATCTGATTGGGAAGGGCTTCCAATTAGCTTTGCGTTTTACACGTAGCCCTCTTGTTTCCAAACCAATCACACCTGGGGAATGTTAACATTAACTTTAAAGAACAACCAGTGCTGTAGTCCTCCAAATAATGAATGAAGTTTAGCTTTCGATAACTACATGTTGTCACTGCATGCACTTTTGGCCAAATTCAGCATCAAACACTCTAGTATGCTCCTGTCACACAACTGTAACTGAAAGTCAGCTGCCCCAATGACATTCACCAATTGAAGCATTTCCTCTCCACTCGTCAGGTCTGGATGCCAAGTACCTGCCTGAAACTCAACCTTAACAAAACAGAGATAGTTCTCCTCCAGGTGCCACCAAATGCACCCAGGTTAAAACCTGGCTGATGCAGATGGATCTCGATGGCTTCTCCGCCCACACCTCCCAACTTGCCAATAATGCAAAGTCCCTGGGATTCACCGTCCATTGTGACCTCTCCTCCAAATCACACATTGCCAAGAAGACACATGCGCTATGGTACCAGCTCTCACTGCTGTGCTTAATGAAACCCTTCATCCCCACCTCAGACTTCAGATCTGTCATCCAGGCCCTAGTGCTCTCCCACCTGGATGGTGCAACACCCTCCAGACATGGGTCCCAACTAGTATTCCGACCTCCCTGAAAGCTGTCCAACATGCTGGACATATGACCACATTTCTCCCACTATCAAGGACCTAATCTGCTTTCTCCTCCAATCTTGCATCGTGTTCTAGACGGCATCCATCACCTACAAAGCTCTAATGTCCTAGACTCCATTATACTAAGCTGAAATTATCACAATCTCAGGAGGTCAGTGCAACACCAGGAGTCACGATATCAACAAACTGGTATCTAAGAGGTGCAAGAAATGGAAGACCAGAAAACAGGCATCCTCCTGCTATGCCCCCACATGCTGGAACACCCTTCCTGCTAACATCATCCTGGCTCCCTCCCTCCTGCGATTCAGGAAAGATCTGAGGACTGTAAGGGAGGCATGGCATCACAGGTAGGACACTGACACAAAAGGTACAGATGGGAGTAGTCTCTACCATCAAATGATAAAGAAAACAAAGTCCTAATCAGTCTCAGTCAAATCAAAATGTCCTATACTAACAAAGCCTAATGCCTGCCCTATCTCTTATACAAAAGTGTATAAAGGGGAAATATGTATGCAAAGGAAAATCAGTGTAACAACATAAAGAATCAAAGTGGCTGAGTCAGCTCTCCTCCCCACGTTGGACAGCACAGAGTAAGGTGGTCCCCGTAGACAGGATTACACACTCTGGCTCAGGTTCTCCAAACAAAGCAGTTCAAAGCGTGGATCGAGGCACGCCTGGACTTCCACATTAGTCACTTTTCCACCGCTCCAAAAGTTCCTTCACAGTTCAACAAAAGGATTCACAGTTCAACCAAAAGTTCACTCAGGCCTCCCTCAATCAGGTTCGGACCTCTCAAAGTAAAATGTTCACGCAGGTCTCCCTCGGTCAGGCTCGAACCTCTCACTCAAAACACTTGTAGGTGTTCCCTTCCCCAAGCTTTATTCACATTCGTTAGGGGTTCCCTTGGCCTAACATATCACACTTCTGATCTCTCTCGGGCTCAGATCTTTTCCTGATGTCGAATGTGCAAGGCTTTTACTATAACCTCCGCAGGACCACTTTGACTTTCCCTTCACTCGCACTCTTGTGTTATTTGCCCCAGTGTCTCTTGGTCTATGTAGTTCAATTTCATAAGCACAAGAGTTCAATATTCACTTTCCACTTCCCCTTCTGCCAGGGTCAATCTTAATCATCACGCTTTTAAAGTTCATTCACTTTTCGTGGAGACTTTCGAGTGGGCAACTACCTTTCGACGGACCACTCTCCTACTCTGTATCACGGGCTTCACAGTTAAAGTTCACCACAGGTCTGCCTTTCTCTGCGTCTCATTCACACGCTTGCAGCCTTCAATTGTAAGATACATTGTTGCCACTTCAATATAATACACACTGGTCTTTCATCTCACTCGCCAACTCACAGGCTGTGTGCATTTCTTTCTTGTCTTGGTAGTTTTAATTCATGAGTCAAGGTGAATACCACAGGCCTGGCCTCGCCTCCCCAACTCTGTCGTTTCCCTGGCAGGGTCACGGGTGCCTTTGAAACACAATGTCTCCTGCAAAGAACTCCTGGGTTCCTTTACCCTTGGTTCTCATCCCTCAATCCGTTGCTCTGCTACAGTAGGTTCACCTTTGCCCCAGAAGTTCTGCTGCTTCTCGTGTTCCACCTTGCTCAGAGTGTCTCTATGTTCCACCATTTATATGTGTGGGGAGAGATAATGAGTATCTGGTGTATGTGATTAAAGTCAAGTGCCCGACTTTGCCTGACCCGGTTAGCGGGAAATGTCCAATGAGATGTGTAAGGGTTAGCCTTGTTACTCTCAGTTGCCCTATTCCTCGGCACAGTGTTTGTGTAGAAAAGGGGGGGGGGTGAATTGGGACATCAGAGAATCCTGTGTGATAGGAGGGGTGATGGGCATGGGAAAGTGGGGGAATACTGCATCTCACCATCAGTCGTCATCCCCACTCCCTGAAGACCCCTCGCCCAGGTGTTTCTCCCGCCCTGGTCCACCCCCAGGGTCTGGATCCAAAGGTGATGGCTGTGCCCTGGCCACCTGAGAGAGAGATCCCCGGGGCCCTGTAGGTGTGACACCCTTTCGTTTCTCACAGGACCCTGCTCTACAAGGAACACTTCACTGACAAATGAGGAGCATATGCTGACAAGACGATTGCCCCCAACACTAGGTTCCACTCCCTTTTTATTGTACAGCGCACCATATTTAGGTTCACCCTATATACATCACATACTTACATACATACAACTCTGCCAATAGTCCAACTCTCACAAAGTTGCCCAGCTTGATATCTAATATATGTGTGACTCGTTATTCGCCTTTTATGGATTTAAGGATTCATAAATTCAAACTTGGAGCAACCTTAAGACCAACAAAGTACAACATAGTGGATTTCTCTGCTAACGAAGTACTCCTCATACACTTTATCTCGATCCTTAGAGCTGCCTGCAGCGTTGAAGGATGAAGTCGCAGGAAGATAATTTAGCATATCAATTACGTCCTGCCTGTTTGGCAAAATTGCATTCCCAGAAGTGTCAGCATCATTTCTGCATCATCTCCCTAAATATAGGGGTCAGACTATGACTCCCAAAACACCTGATTAATCATGCAAGACACTCTGGTGCCAAGGCTCCTTTAAGAGTTAAAGCTCCAACATGAAGCACAGGAATGTCCCAACAAAATTTGACATGAAGATCATATCCAGATATAAACAGATTTCAACGACTTCAATAGTGAAATACACACGCTTCTGTATAAAGGGGTTTTAGCATTGCCGAAGACGATGCCTTAACATTTACCATTCACTTTCAGTCAATGTATTCATTATTCATCCATGACAATCAGAAGCCCTATTTCTGTGCACTCTGAGGACTGTGTTGTCTACAAATATTGGAAGGTAGATAGGTCTTGGTGCTATCTTTTGGAGTGTGAGGCATTTCTTTTCCATGTAGACTCTTTAAGAGATTGTATTTAATGTATTCAAGTAATGCCAACATCTTCAACAAAGGTAGCAGGAGCCCCTCTCTCGGAAGAACAAGGCATGATAACCTGTTCAGTGGTTGATAACCACATTGAGAGTTCGCATCCATCTGCTTTTTGCTCACTGTACCTTTCACAGATGGGAAATATTCATTTGCATATCAGTCTTTGTCCTGCCCAGATGGGCAGTCCAGCACCGAAATGCTATGGCAATTCCTCTCTGAACAAGAGTACCACCAGCAACCCCATACACGTGTTTCAGCCTTGTTGGGCATCATCAGTCTGCTTAAAGGACAAAGCCCCAGCACCCCCTTTAGGCCAACGGATGGCACACCAGCTTTGTGCAGATCCTCGAGGATTACACACTCCACCTTTTATCTTTTGTGTTCCTCATGTCATCAATCTTCTCATGATGAACCACTTGCAGGATTTCAGCATCCTTCTGAAATCATTATAGTAACTGAGTTGCCTCAACGCCACGTGACCAGGGTGGGTGAAGAGGTTGATGAAGAACTCATTGGCCTTTCGGTGTGCGTGCTGTGTGAGAGGGGGTTGAAGCTTGACACTGGGTTATAGTTGAGGGGTAAATGACAAGGGATGCCTTTAGTTGGCCTTCACCTTCACAGGTGTTGTCCCTGATGGTTCCCAACAGATCCACTGAGCACAGCACATGAGCAAGTTAGAGTGAGGTGTAGACCAGCGCTCAACCTGGCAGCCCTCATCCTATTAAGGAAGATGAAATGAGAACCTAGGGTTTGCATATCTCAGGCAGCCCTTTATCTGAACCAAACGTTCATGCTTCCCATAACACTTAGCAACTAGCTGTTTTAGAGAGGGAGAGGGAGAGGGAGAGGGAGAGGGAGAAAAGGAGAGCATGCCTGCAACAGTGGAAATGCAAGAAAGTGAAATGGCATCTGTTGACAAAAGCCAGTGGTAGGAGTGTCCCTCATATGCTTGGCAGAGCTATTGCATGTAAATCAGAGCAATAAGAATAAAATGACTCATATCTGCCAAACATTTCATTTACTTGCATTAGTAAATGCAGGGTACCATGAAATGCATTTTACGTGCAACGCAATGTGCCATTTATCATGTATGTTCAGACCATGGCAACGCACCATTTAACATTTGATGTCGACCAGATGTACTTGTAAAATGCAAGTAATGTTTTCCATATGCGCATGCGGTGTGCATGTCATGTGCATGGATATTGTTGCAGACCCCTTGAATGCAATCAGGCCCCAGCCTGCATTCAGTTTCTCTGGGGTTAGCCGCATTTGCACACGTTGTCTGCCTCACCTTTTAAGTGCAGCATCCTCCTATTAGCTGGATGTGTCCCACACAAAATGCAGCCCATGCCAGCAATCACACAGCACCCCAGGCCCAACACACACAGCTGCTAAATATAACATCACAGCACCGGTATCGGAGTCAACAATTGTCATTTGCAGGCAGTGGCAAATGTATCTTGCAATGTCCTTCTAATGTAATGCAATGTTCTCTTTATCGTTCATGTTCAGACGAGAGTCTGCAAATCTCGCAGACAACTTCAGTGCTTTCAGGCCACGACAATGAAAGTTGAGTGCTATACAAATATTACATAACATAAATGGTGATTGGTATAGTATAAAAGCTGAGTGATAGAAAGTCTGCATACAATTTTATTAGATGACCCTTTAGAGGTGCAAATATAGTCCCTCACTGTCAGCCAGGTACACTGCAAAGGAATGGCGCCTTCTAAGTAGGATTATTATTTATATTTGCATTGTGAAGGAGTTTTCACAAGCAAAAGCAAACAAAGAAAAATCAAGAAATCAGACTGTACATATATAACTGATATAAGTGCGATTAAGGAAGGTTTGAAATTCATATAAAAGCGGAGTACTAGAACATAAATATTGCATACGTCTCTTTGAGGTGCAATTATAGATGGCCGGCAGTAGCCCCTTGCTATCGGGGAAGCATTCTGATGTAGAATGACACCTCAAGTGGGATTCTGTGAAAGTCATCATTCACATAATTAATGAGTCAGAGTTATAGAAAAATAGACTTCCCTCAATCTACATTCTTGCAGGATATTGGACCACATTCACCTTACATGTGCGAGGCAGAGGTAAATTACACAAAGAATGTTGCGGAGGGGAGGAGTGTTTCCAAAATGCCAACCAGAGGTACCAATCTCAACATGACATATTTGTGCATGGGCTAAATCAGGCTAAGCACAATTAAACATGACTCGGGTGTCATTGGCCTTCCTAGAAATAATCACTATTTTAAGCGTTCTACTATTATTTGAAAAGGACTGGGCAATCAAAAGGTGTCCACATGACTGTGTAATTTCATAGCTTTGGCAGTCGCTTCAAAAACTGCACTCGTTTTAATGTTTCTTTGCCTCTTTCATCTAAATCTTTATGACTCAGTAAATGTCACCATTCCATGCTGATTGCTCCCGGACCAAAGCACCCTCTCTGTCCATTGTGTTCACCTCATTTACCTCGCATGCAGTCCACTCTGAGTTATGTCACTTTTGACAACTGACTGGGCAATCACAGGCTTTTTTCAGTGTGGGGTTCTCGCAGGTTATGGACAATCGAAAATCTATACTTCAAGTTTATGCTGCAACACAACTCAAGCCCATCATGCAGCCATTCACTGACTCATTTCAGTCCTTTAAAGTACTAGAAATTGACTTCATGGGTAATGTTCTTGTTCATAGCAGCCTTATGTGTCAGCCCTTTTCCTGATCAGTGCAAAGCTTTGATCACTCTTTGCTGATGCTACAAACATGCAACTATCACTGTTGTGCGACAATCCGCCTTCAAAGGTATGTGCATCAGCCCTTGTGCTCTGCACAAGACAGGCCCAGAATACCTACAAGCTTGCCCCCTCTAAACCCAATAGAAACCTGCGATCAGGCACCACACTCCTCTTTGACATCCTTTCCTTCAAATCGACCAGAATAGAGGAATCCTCCTTTTCTGTCCAAGCACCCACAATATGGAACATGATTCCCCTTAGCACCCGCCGCTAAGAGGATCACCTTGACTTCCGGAAGGCCCTCAAGACCTGGCTTTTCCGCACTACGTCCTGACAAACCCATCCCGCTCCTCGCCTCAATTTAACCCCCTGTCAGATAGGCTGGGGCATTTATGAGTCCCGCAAAGAATGTACCGAGCAACGCAGAGAAAGGACTCCAGCAGACCGCAGGACAGGATCCGCTCAGAGGTCCATCTCGATGGAAGATAGTCATAGGCATGGCCACCCACCCGCACTTATCTGCAATCATGCGTTACTTGAGGACACATCGCGCAACACCTCTGCCACTAGAATGCAACTAAGTCCCACAACAAGAATTCGGTCTAACTGGACAAATAAGGACTCCCTGGTGTCTAGTCAAATGTTCGACAGACAAATGGTCTACAGACAAATGGTCGACACAATTTGGTCGACAGGACAAATGATCAAATTTTTTTTTTTGTTATATATATTTTTTTAGGTTTTCGTTAAGGGAAAAAAAGGGGTTTTTAGCAAAAAAAAAGGGGTTGGGGGGACCTTTTGGTGTCGACCATTTGTCCCGTCGACCATTTAGATTCGACCAATTGACCTACAACCGGACTCCCTTGCATACCCTCCCGAAAACATCTCAGCACCCATACACATGCCAGCTTGACATGGGTCGCCAACAGGGACTCAGCCACCTCTACCTACCTTCATACTGACTAAAACGCACACACGCTTTCTGAACTCCTCTGACCTAAACCACAGACTACGGTCCCCAGAGGACATTCACCTACTGCGCTTTTAGGCCATACCAAGGGAAAAAGGCCCTATACAAATGCCCCATTACATTACAAACTCCACCCCTATCCTCCACCCTCCTGCTTTACTCTGCCTAGCTGCCAGGTTTGTTTTACCCTGCTCACCCTTCAGCCTCCCTCTCCACTCTTCCACAGAGTAGGGTCTGGATACCGCTGGCGGGGGGGGGGGGTGCAATAGGCCACTTTCTGGACAACTCTCGGCACTGCTACAACACTTTGGTGGCGACTGGCACAGTATAAAACACTACTAACAGAACAGCTGGACATCCTGGCGGTATGCACGCTACCCCGTTATTGCTATACCGCTCCACGAGCCGTGCGTATAAGGAATGGGAAACTTCCATGGAGACCAGAGTTTCTTCCGGGTGTGTCTAAAGCCACCTTATGGCAGTGAAGGACGGAGGAGCAAATGTGTCCTGCTCACTGTGCCACAACATACCATGCGACCCTATTTTCCCACGAGATTGCGATGTCACACCTGGATCGAGTGTGCTGGTTTCCTGCTGATGCTCAGTGAATGCATCGGATTCGGACCCACACATTGCTGTTCTCATGTCTTCGCCTGGGATCATGTGCAAAGGTCAGCATGTTGGTCTAGCGGTGTGGTGCAGGACTTACTGGCCCCACACATAGGCAGAGAGATACGGCTGCGGTACATTGTGAGCAAGCTCTGCTGCCCTAGGTATCCTACGCCCCCACTCCCCTCCGCCCCCTTGCCTTGGTTCCCTGGACCGAGCGGCCCATGGGAAAAGCGCACGGGACACTTGGATTGGAGCAAAGGAGGCGTGTGGAGATGGCACAGCCGCCTACAGCAGTGACAGAGGTCACTGTCACCCCCAGCCAGACAACTGCAAAAACATCAACTTCCTCTCCTCCAGGGCGAACCGAGAAGCCAAAAACTATGGGAGCAATTATGAGAGAAGGATAGAAAAGAGGGCGACCGGAAGAGGAAGAGGGGGCGGGGGGTCGAGGGTCAGAAGAGTTGGGAAAGAGAGCAAGAAGACGCGCAGAGACCAGGCTAGATAAGTAGTGTGACATTGCAAACCAAAGGAAAAGACCCCCTGGTATGAAGATGCACGGTAAAACACTGCAATGCACTGCACACTGCTGAATCCCGAAGAGTGCACGAGCGACAACCAGGTTGTCATACCCTGCGGACAGCACTCCTATTGCCTTAGGGGTACACTGTCATATGCTGAGGGCCACACTGCTGCCCACTTAGGGGCACACTGCCATATGCCGAGGAACGCACTGCTGTAAATTTAGGAGAGCACTGCTATATGCTGAGGACAGCACTGCTGTCCACTTAGGGGTACACTGGCATATGCTGAGGACTGTTCTGCTGCCTACTTAGGAGAGCAGCGCCATATGCTGAGGACAGCACTGCTGTCCACATGGGGGTACACTGCCACATGCCGAGGACTGCACTGCTGTCCACTTAGGAGAACACTCCATAGGCTGAGGGCTGCACTTCTGTCCACTTAGGAGAACACTGCTATATGCTGAAGACCGCACTGCTATCTATTTAGGGGTACACTGCCATATGCTGAGGACCGCACTGCTGTCCACTTAGGAGAACACTGTCATATACCGATGAGCGCATTGGTGTATCTTGAGGAGTATTCGCACCTTATCCAGCGGAGGAAGTTGCTATAGCCAGGCGAGTGCGCTATCATAACCTTAGAAGGGAAAAACCTTATGCGAGAACCTCGCTGTCAGCCAGAGCTGGGGTCTCTAGAGTGTCAGCATTACTACCTCTGTGTGCCAGCGCAGTGGTACAGGAGAACAGGTGTGACAGGAGGAGCAACTACAGCCTCTCAAGCCTAGGTGTCAGATGTAATTCCAAGTTCAGTGATTGCCAAGCTGATGTAACCCCAGTCTCACTGGTGGGGATTCCTTGGCATTAGAAAGGGCCTCAAGGAATCCCTCCAATGGTTGGGCGGCAACGGAAATCGCTGATATTCCCAACAGGCAATGTAAGCCGATTGCGACCCGTTGAAATAGGGAGTGATCACCTTAGCAGCCTCAGCAGCTCTCCTGCTGTACATATTTGGGGTCTGGTGGATGCTGGCACAGTAGTTCAAGAATTATGCAGGAATGGTAGCTTTCTGTACATACAGTCACTTTCGAGGGGTGCACCAACAGAGGGGTCCTGTAAATGGCAATGGCGATGAGGCAACCACTGCCATGGCTCGCAGAGAACCCTGCCCCTACCCTCGGAAACACCAAAAAACACAGCACAAAACCTGGTGCTCAGCCCTCAAAATAAATGTGCTCCTTCTTGGCTTCTCCCTGGTCAGCAGGTTCTCAGCCTGCAAGTCATTCAGATGCTTCCTGAAGGAGTCGGGTGCATCTCAAGAGTATCCATGGATACTGCGTCACCTCTCCAAACAACGATGGCGTCCCACAGTACTTCCGAGAAGGATGCCAGGGCAAAGTAGTGCATAGACCATGGTGACCCCAGCAAACTTGACAGCCCCTTCTATGCAGAATCCACTACGATTATATGTCCCTTGTCCTCTCTCTGGGGATATTTCCGCAACCGTGGTGTTCTGGGGCCAGAAAGGGCCTTTAAGAGAAGGGTGCTCTGAGAGAGGTCCTCCTTGATCCCGTTCTATGCCTGCCTCTTATTGTGAGCAATGCGAAAAATGAGCTCTTACGGGTATCTAGGAGTCCAATTAATGGGCACAGTGAACTAGAGACTAAACATGCAAGCAATTGCAGGAAAAGTGTCAGGAACTTGCGAAGAATATTCACTGTTTCTCAAAATAATATTTCCACACCATATATGCAACACTACACCGTATCCTAAAGGCAGAAGTCGTGGGTTTATATGATTGGAGCCGGGGTCCAGGTCCCCGCGGGGGCATAAACTCTCTTGGCCCTAGGAGCCCCGGTTCTGTAAATACCTTTCCGGCTACCTCATTCACCCCCAACAGCAACACTGGAAACAGCTTTAAGTTACCAGAGGGTCAGGACCACACCATGATTCTATACCATTAGGGGGACAGCATCGCACAACGGACCACTCAAAAGGCAAAGCCTGAAATGCAGCCATGGGAGAATAAAGGGTCTAGAAGCGCAGTCTCCATGACATGACAGTGTAGCCCTTATCAGTGCACACCTCAGAGTGCAGCAGTGTGCTCCTGGGTATATGGCAACGTCATACATAGGGAATGGCACCCTGTTCCCGAGCATGAAGCTGTGTACCAACTCCGAGTGTAACTACCATAGCCCGTTGACCGAGGGATGGGGTGGGCGAAAGTATGGTGCTCTTATAGTGTTGGGAGGTGCTCGTTTAAGAGGCTCCTGCTCAGCTGGTATTAAAACAGGATTCTTCCCCAGCGCATAATGGACTCTCTCAATAGTTATTTGTGTGCGGTCGGACAGAATTCCGAAGCATAAGATGGATACGAAATGTATAGGTGAAACATGTACGCCTTGTGCGCCGGGTATGACTTTGTGCAGCGTGTATAGCATTCTGCATACCTCCTCCTCCTGTACACGCTCTAGAGCATGCTCCCATAGTCTAGAGCTTCATTCCAGAACCACTTTAGTGACATTGTAGATCACAACGCGTCCAGGCAAGACACGAAGACAAGTCAAAGGCCAATGTGTCCAATTCCATGTGGATGGGGAAAGGCCCTTTTCGTGGGATTCCCAGAACACACAGAAGATGTTGCATCACAGAACAGACCACCCGATTACGATTAGTCCACATTCTAGAGCATTACCTTGGCTGACTCATCTACAAGGCTACCTTGTAGAAAATTGAACTTGCTCGGGATGTGCTCACTTCACTAAGAACCATGTATTGAGAAGCACCCACACACCATGACTATCCCTTCCTTTCTCAAACGTTACAAAAAGGAGTTAAAAGGCCACATGTTTGCACGGTTCCTTCCACAAACCAATTGAACACACTGAATGTAGTGGCTACCTCTTCTCTCTGAGCTACTTTGTCAGCATTTCAACTGGTCCAAAAGAGAGCCTAGTTTTACAATGACCCGAGCAGATACAGAACAGAGTCTGGACTAGTAACACTACCTTCTGTCTAGCTTCACAATGTTGAAATCGCAAGCAGCTTCACAGTTCAGAGGCGGGCTCCTAGGTTCCAGTCGATCAAAAATACACCTTGCACTTAATCCCTGTTGTCTCCATGTTTTCTTCCACTCCGTATCCATTACCTCTTTTCCTCCTCTGTGGTTCCAGTCCGCCACTGACTTCATCTGCTCACCCCGTCCTTGCTTGTAATCCCTCCTCTTCAATTTTTCCCCATCTGTACATCCACTACAACTATTGTGCTCCCCTGCGGTCGATCCTCATTTTCCTCTCACCACATACTTATTACACCTCCCTTCGCGGCGCGTTCTTCATCCAGGGTTTTGAAGCACTTTGAAGTAGCAGAAAGGCAATACGCTGGTGCAATACAAAATGCGGGACATAAGCAAATAAATGAGAGAAGAAGGCTCAGCCGACCCTCATCCTGTTGGTTTGTGAACACAAAATTATTGGCTAGGACTAAGAACAGCAATCCAAGTGTCTCCGAACACTGGGTAGCCTCCTTCATTGAGTCACATTCTCACAGATGTTGACTTTGATAATAAATATTCACAATCTGTACGACTGTACATTCACCGCCCACGGGGGAAAACAAAAAGTCAAAAAAAATGACTGTTGCCATTAGAATAGAAAAGAGGGTAGAGGTGGAGCCAAGTACCCCACCCAAAACTCCTCCCCCATGTGGCCTATATGTTGGGAGCCAGAGTGTGAGGCACGTGCAATGCCAGTAAAAGTACCAATACTGAAGAGAATCCTGGAAGTAAGATTCCCATTGAGAAAGACATGCATGCATGCACAACAATATGATGGCCATTTGAATGAAATCCTGGAAGAAGCGTGAAAATTGAGCAAAAGAGAAGATTGCTGACATCATAAAGAGTGGAGCTGGCGCACCCAGAAGAGATGCAGAGCAGAGAGGACATAAACATTTTATAGGTACTCTAAAGAGGAGATGCCAAACTTGAGCAACATTTCGGGCTCGGGATGAAGATTCTCATGCTAACAGAAATAATGAAGAAGATATCAAGTTGTTTTACAATTGTACAGAAGCAGTAACGCAAGTAGACTAAGTGCTCTTAAAGGCTGGCTATGTAGTAAATAGATCACAGCGATGCACCAACGTATATGCATAGGAAACGTATGAACTATGAATGATTTCACAACGCACTTTAGCAGAGCTAGATCCAGTAAAAAGAAAGGTTTTCAGTGTGTCGTAGTTAGAAATCAGAAAATGTAACCATGGAGGTGAACCAAGGAAGGGCTTGGCTGGTTCAACACCAAGAAGTCAAGGCCACCTTGGGCCTGAATGTTCGAAGCAATGGTTACAGAACGTGTGAAAGAACAGAACTCCTGTCTTAAGTGAGGAGTGAGAACATTGTAGACGTCAGAGGTTCATCATTTAATAGTATTTTAAGTGCAGAAAGACCCGAAAACATGGTCTGCAGTCATGTGATTGGATGAAAATAGACACTGGGACAAGCTGTATCGAAACCGAGAACACAGAGTATGCCTATACTTCCTCATAAACTCGAGCTCAGAGAACATTTTCAAGGCTAAGTTTGAAGCTTAATTGACTGGCCGACTACAAGGGTGATGATAGATGAACAGGCAAATTGATGGGAAGCTATGGTTTAGACCAACCCACCAGCACCTGGATGTTAGCCTGCGTGCTGCTTGAGTAGGTGGAATATTACAGAGGTGTACAAGGATGCCAACCAATTATAAAGGGGCACGTAGTAGAGAGCCCTATAGCTTGTATACCTAATATGACGTCATGTATTTGATGGCGTCCGTAGTGACCTGGACTAAGGGAGAGCTTATTTGCCCCACCTGACGTTAGAGACCCAATCACCTTCCTAACAAGTATGGAACGTATACCTAGATGTTCCCTGTAATCCTAACACTTTCCCAAGTAGGTTTTTGTAGTTTGCAACGTAGAGTAACGTCAATTAATGACAGGTTTTTAGTATAAACTTTGATTTTTTCATGAAATGCATCGAGTATGAAGATCAAGCAAATTCGTTGATGTTCGATGTTCGTTGTAACTTCCTGTTTTAGATAATTGACATTAAAACAGTTATACTTTGCCAACTTCCTGAGTCAGTTTGATTATTGATGTTGAGTATCTTCTGCATCTCCATCCATCTTAAAGAATGGCTGCCTCGTCTTAAAGGACTGGGTCGGATACCCCAGTTCAAGGGACTAGGTCCCTTTTCGGATGACGGTGGCCATTTTGTAACTTGTTTTCCATGACCACCGGCATCCAAAAATCCCTTTTCTATTTTTATGATGGCAGACATTTTTTTTGTCATTTTGTTTTTCTCCGGGAGATGGGCTCGCGCTGACCTCATCTCCTGTCGGAAGGGAAAAAAAGGAAAACTATTCACACCGCAGTAAATACCGGGTGCGAATAGCTTTCAAGCGGCGGCGGCAGGGCAGATATAGGCTTTAAATGTCCGCAGCCCGAGCTGAGGCCCTGGCTTCGCTCGGGCCTACAAAGCTTGGGATGGCAGACCGTTAAATCCCATCCCCACCCCGCCTGCGAAGTGTGAAAACTACAGTATTACAGGGGATATAACTGCATCAAATTCCTTGAGAGAACATTACTGTTATCCCAAATCTCTTTGAAATTATAAAAATCTGTCAGAAAACCATTAATGCCACTGTGCTGGCGGATTAACATGCTGAATTACAAGTGGTAGTAGGCAGAGTTAGTCCCCGTACGCCTAGTAGATTAGTCCATAGGCCTCCTTGGGGAATGTTAGTGGAATTACCACTGGTAATCCATCCAGTGGTAATTCTGCCGATTTTTCGGCAGAAAGTTGGAGGATTTACCTCCAGCATACTGCTGGAGGTAGATCCTCTACTCCAAGGTCAAACTCTGAATATGGTAGTGCAGAAAAAGTGGCGGTAATTCTGTTACTGCCACTTTTTTACCACTTCGCCATGCTCATAATAAATTGGGCAATAATCCTTCTTTGCCATGGCCACCTAAATATAAATGTAAGTGTCTGATAGTGAGCTGTCTCGGACAGGGCAGCTCCCAGTACAGCATGTGCAGCTCCAGGCGCAGCACGGGCATCTTCAAGGCACTGCACAGGCAGTTTACAGACACACCACAAAGAGCTTGCAGATTGAGCACAGGCAGCTTTCTGATATTGAGCAGGCCACTTTGAGATACAGCACTTACAGGCAGCAGACTGAGCACTGGCATCTTCCAAGTATAGCACAGGCAGCCTGCAGAGAACAGCAGCTGCGCCCTTCCAATGCAGGTAAGGTAGCTTGCAGACAGGGCCCAGGATAGCCACCCCCCCCCCCACCCGGTCAGATAGAAAGCAGGTGTATTGCTCTCCCCAAAAGTGCACGGAACAACCATAAATCATCAATGCAATTATAGAGCAAATACTTTGAACGTAGATAGACACAATAACTCACAGCCACGCACTCTTAGAAGATAATCAGCTCTTATACGGCTATTTATTCAAATCTTAGAAGTACACAGAAATAACGCACAAAAATAATATGGACATAGATCACAGAAGAAGTAAAGAAGTCAAAAGGAAATACATCACTGTGAGCGTAACAGGATTCCTCATCTCGTCCAGAAGTGGCTGGAAGACCCCGGGAACAGCCAGGCCGAGAGCACCACAGCTCACAGGAGGGCCGGACGTAAGCGTCCTTCTCCGGCTGAAGTCTCACCTGACCACCTCTGGGCTTCCACATATATACACACTCCACAAAGGGGACTCAATTCTCGAACCTTCTGGAAATTGCACTTGCGTAGTTGAGGAACAGCCGTCGGTTGCCAGCTGGGTCAATTGAGAGCTCCCCCCAAGAGGCGCAGTGCCTCCCTTCTCTAAAAACACGCTCCACGGAGAACAGTAGCAAGCTATAACAAAGTTAACTTTCCCAGCAGAAATTTCCTTGACCGCATACCAGGTTTGGAAAGCATGTTTTTCTCAGCACTGTGAATCTAACACTCAGCAAAATGTGTGCAGCTTTTCACTGCGGCATGAAGTAAATATCCATCATGGCTCCGAGCGCTCCCAGAATGCATTGCTCACCAGCGCCATTTTAGATCAAGCATAACAATAGGCCATCCTCTTCCCCCTGCATGAGGAAAAGACATCCTTCACCTGCTAGATAGCAGAGGGAGCATATGCCCAGTGACCTAAGATACAGGCATCCTCTGCCCTGTGCAGGTAGAGCACAAACAGCCTCTAATGAGCAGTCGGCAGTTGCACTAGATGCCCTGGTCACCATGAACACTGTGCCCTCCTCTGCACTCCTGTGGATGCTGTTTAGTGAAACGGTCTATGTGAATTTACTTCGATTGATCAACTACTGTAGCATCAGTGGTACAGTGCTTTGCAACAGAACGTATAGGGCCTGATACGAGTGTGGCGGCAAAATACCCGGTTAAAGACAATTCGGTAAATGCCGTTACCTGAAGCAGTAAATGGAGGCACGCGGCACTATTACACTTTTACCACCCTCATGTTCTAACAGTCAGAGCACCTGATATAAGCGGAAGTGCAGAACCAAATCCAGTAATCGTGATACTGAAAACCTACATTCTGCATTTCCGGAAAAGAACCCACGCCTGTGCGGTCATTACAGTAAAGCAATCCACAGCAAATCGGAGTCCCTGTATGCCATCTGGACAGAAAGAGTGGCAGGCATGAATCTGGGGCCAGAAAGCAGGCAGAAGAAGCCAACCTTCTTGGAGTAGGACAGTGCAGTCCATGTCGATGAGGTAGCCAAGGATGCCCCCTGCTGGTGGACCACCTAATTGTGACTACAGCCCCGACAAATGTGCAGCACGCTGGGACTGTGGATGTGACAAGGTCCACGTTGTGTATGCACATCCCCATACAACCAGGGGTGTCAAGAAGAGGTGGGATGACCTGAAGCACAGGGCCCGCTCCATTATCTCAGACCCCCGGCAGGAGTGCCTAGCAACTGGAGAGGGAACCGTGACAGACCCATGTCTACAACCTTCGAGGGAAAGGCAGCCTGTGGTGGACATCAATGGTATCACTCGGTCCCATGACAGAGATGTCAGGGCAGCCTCACGTGTAGCGGCTGGTGAGCACCCAATATAAGGTCCCAGAATTATACATAGAAAGTGCATGGAAGTAAACCCTACATCAAGTCTGTGTGTCCCACCATTCACTGAAGAGGGAATGTGTCTGCCCGTACACAGCACAGCATCCCAGACATGACCCCAACACTTTGCCAGTCTGCCTGAGAGTGTGTGCCACGGCACCATATCTACTGGTGACCTATGAGAACCAAGGGATGCCAGCAAGTTTGCCCATTCTATACGTACCACATATGCAAGAGACACTCGCATGCAAACCAACTGGATAGGCAAGCAGGCAAAGCATATGGGCACAGCCTGGCCGCTAAGCATGTAGGCATTACTGGCACCCTCATTGGCAGAGTAACTGTTACATGTCTTTCATGTGTTTACACACAGAAGAACTTCAGTGGTTAAGAGGGCCTGTTGGACAACCAAGCATCTGCCCAAGAGCACACCACAACACTAAAAACAGGAACAAGCTTTCCCGGACATCATCAGCCACTCCTACCACAGAAGCCACCCCAGCAAAGAGCAAGACACCATCCAAGCAATGCCATGTCCCTCCAGCAGACCCTCCACCACAGAGTGAACCACAGGTAACGTCTTGCAAACTGAAAGGCCACGTTCCTCAGAAGCACTGAAAAGGCCGCCTTCCAACCATGTTGAGCCTGTACACGTTGGCCAAGATGTCTTAGCACTCATTCCATACTGTTGGCATTGGAACCTGGGAGGACCAGGGAGAGGAGACACAGACACTCCACTGTGCACGCCTACAGGAGTTGCCATAGGTAACTCTAATGATGACCAGGGTGACACTGGTGTGTGTGGTCCCCACCAATATCGAAATACAAGTGACTCCTGCAACCTTGTCTGCACATGCTGCCCCTGCACCCCACTCGGCAGCTGAGAGCACTAAAGGCGCTGTCCAACAAGAGCTAATTGAGGCCCAAGACCAGGCAGTCACCCAACATCTCTGAGGAAAACCAGACTACAGCGGTAGGATGACTTGTCAAATGAATATCTTCATGTCCTCCAAGAACTCCACAATGCCATAACGTGTCATGGAAAGAAGACAGGACAGGACAGCACATGTCAAGTCTGTGTGGGAAACTGGACAGCATGGTGTGCACGCTCACCCTCCAGAGCCAGCACACGAGGAAGAGCACCGAGGCTACCAACCAGGGCATTGCACTGACATCTAGCAATTTGGTAAATGTGGAAATGACACTAATCCAATTGTAATCCTTGGCCAACACCAACCCAATCCCACCTACCTCTGTCAACACCATGGGTAAATCAGTTCCCTGCGGTCCAGCCCGTGGGTCTATGAGACAAACCTCCACACCCACGCCCGCCAGGAAACCCAGTCGCAAATGAGGATGGCTGCTTATTGTTCACCACTGTTGGGGAGTTTGAGGGGTGTGTTAGGGAGCGGATTGATTACACCCATGTCTTTAAGAAACGATATTAAGAAACACACTCCATATGTATTTAGTCATTGTTTCACACTTAACTCCTGGATCACATCAGTTTGCATGTGAAGCTGTTACATTATTAAATTCATGCTTGTTCATATTGCATTATACTGCACAATTCATACACAGTACTGTCTCGTTTTGATCATTGGCCACCTGCACGTACACTCAGAAAAATGGGGACTCTAAACACTGTCTTGTGTCTATAATCAGCCACAAATAGGAATGTTGTGTATGTATGATTTGTAATGGCTTGGCAGGCGAAGAACGATGGTCTGTAGGGTTGACCAGAGCAATGACAGAGGTTAAGATTAATTCTAAAACTTCCAGCCAACACCTCTTTTGCTTTGCTGAAGTCACCCCGTATAGGAACCGGTATGCCCAGAGGTGGGTCCTGTGCCTGCTGGGCCTAGAGACCAGAGCTACCCCTCACTGATGAGGCCCAACAAGGCTGAAACATGTTTGGGGATGCTTGTGGTCCCGTTCAGAAGGGATGTGACTTAGCATTTCGGGCTGGACTGCCTCTTTAGGAGTGGGACCAAGCCTGATTTGCATGTGGTCATTCACATTTCTGTAATGGCTTGGCAAGCGAAGACCGATGGTCTGGAGTGTTGCCCAGAACAATGCCAGAGGTTAAGATTAATTCTAAATGTGTGCTGCTGCATGGTGTAGTAGGACAGCCAGTACCTGTGTCAGTATTCTTGAAAGTATTCTTACCTGTAACTGTTGTTCTCCAGCATGGGTCTGGCATGGATTCACATGCGAACCCTCCCGCCTACCCCTCTGTGGCTCTTCACTTGGTCATACTGCCACTTCACGTGCTTCCAAGTCTGAGGATGGCTGCCGGGGGCGGTGCTTGGGTGGAGGGCGGTCATTGGCTGTGGTCGGTGTGGCGCGGGGACCAGTGATTGGTTGTTGCTGCGGGGGACGGATCGGAGGCGAGGCTGATGCTGGTTTTTTCTTTGCCGAGGATTCCCAGCCTGACGACGGGGAGTGTTCATGAGCGTGTGAATCCGTGCCAGACCCATGCTGGAGAACAACAGTTACAGGTAAGTAACTTGTTCCTTACAAAATAAGGTAATCTTTGCGACAGTGCTGTTTGTGTACCACTTCTTGACGGATCAAGGAGTATTCAGCAAGGAAGACGGTGTTCTCTAGCCAATAGTCTCCATTTTTGCTTTTCTAAAATGTTACTTTTTTTTTTGTTATTGGAACAGGCCAGCCCTGTTGGAGCAGATTTTGTAGTATCAAAATGTCACCCACCAACTGACCTTCCCATGTTCCCATATCAATGTTTGTTTTCTGACAAGGAGTCCGAACTGTGTTTAATATTTAACATCAATTGCCTCCTAGCTAACGCCAATTATAACCTGCCCAATCTGTTTAGCATTTGACTCTTTCCCACAATCTTTCTAATGTTCATGAGGTGAATTTTCTCCCATCTCTCCTGCTTTACTACGTTTATTTCAAATGCATTGTCCTCCCGCGTAGTCCTCATTTTATGAGATTTCCATATCCAGCTGCTTTGGAAATATTTTCCAATAGAGGGCGCTGCACATCAATGCCTGTCTCTGTCCCTCGGAGGCCTCCGTCTTGATGCTGATGTAATCGATGGTATAAAGTGCGTGCAGTGACTACTTCAGTTCTGTTTTTCTGCGAAAGCCATTGCTTCGAATACGGTGCGCTTCGTTTCCTTCCGAGATCGGGGCTTAAGTGCCAGGACTGTGAGGCAAAGATGTCCCTTACGGACCCCCATCTGGTGTCTGTGGTGCCTGGGTTCCTTTCACCCTACCTTTGACTATAGGGCCTCCCGATTGATGACAGCGAAAGCCCTGAAAGAGCGAAGAGGAAATCTAGTGGCAGATAGGTCTACAATACCAGTTGACAACATCTTCAGACGGTATCGGGTAATATTATCCCCAGATATATGGTCGCCGTAAATAATATCGCCGGGAAAAGGTCGCGGCTATATTATATGGGTGACCATATATATGGTGACAGGGGCAAAACAATTTTTTTTTAAAAAGGTTTGCGGGTTTCAGGGGTATCCCCCGCATGTTCCATGTAATAATGTCGCCACAAAAAACGGCTATTTTTCGGCGATATTTTTGCATGGCGAGATTTGTGTGGCGACATTATTACATGGAACCCTTCAGCCAAATCAAAATATTTCTCCACTTCAAAAGAAAACAAAATCACGATCACGCAGTTGTTCTCACCGGTATGACGTCCTTTCATCACAGGATGTTTTGTCACAGGTTTTTAGCCGTGAATTTTTTTCTCAAACCAGCACATTTTTAGGGGGGTTTAGTAAATTATATATATTCCCATTATGGAGGCAGGTGAGTGGAGCAGCGATGCGCGGCGCCCATTTTGGGCCAAAAACACTTGAAAAAGTGTCTGCATTCCCTACGAGCCCCAGCCACCATTTCCTGGTCTCTCCCCCTCCAACCCGCCTCCCATCCCGCCCACGGGCAGTGATTGGCTGCCTAGCGTGCAACATCGGGGCCCAACGCTCGCATGCTCCCACCAGCTCCATTTCCCATTATGGAGGCAGGTGAGTGGAGCAGCGATGCGCAGCGCCCATTTTGGGCCAAAAACACTTGAAAAAGTGTCTGCATTCCCTACGAGCCCCAGCCACCATTTCCTGGTCTCTCCCCCTCCAACCCGCCTCCCATCCCGCCCACGGGCAGTGATTGGCTGCCTAGCGTGCAGCATCGGGGCCCAACGCTCGCATGCTCCCACCAGCTCCATTTCCCATTATGGAGGCAGGTGAGTGGAGCAGCGATGCGCGGCGCCCATTTTGGGCCAAAAACACTTGAAAAAGTGTCTGCATTCCCTATGAGCCCCAGCCACCATTTCCTGGTCTCTCCCCCTCCAACCCGCCTCCCATCCCGCCCACGGACAGTGATTGGCTGCCCCTCATCTCATAACCAGCCCTCCCAGGGCAGCCCTCTGCCCGGCAGCCCCTGCGGCTAAGGGCCCCATGGCCAAGGGCAGCTCCCACTAGGGCGGCTCCAGAGAGTGTCTGCAGGTGTCAGCAGGGGAAGCCAATGAAGCCACCAGACACCAACAAAACTGTAAGTGCTGGCATGGGTGGGGAGTAGAGCAATTACTCTACTCCAGAAAGCTCCTGCCACTCTAATTTACCTTTCAATGGCCTGCAGTATAATGTTAACCAGTACCACACCCCGAGAGAACCACAAAGATTAGCCTGCACCAAATCTAACACTGCACTTAGATGGTACTCTCAACCTTAGCCCGCATCGCATCTAGGTAGAAATAATGATTGTTAGCATATGCCACACTTAGATGAATCTCAAGTTTAGTCTGCGCCAAATCTAGACAGAAATGTAATTGTCAGCAAAAACCGCACCTAGATGGCATTTCAGAAATGTGATTGTTAGCATATGTGATTCCTAGCATGCACCACAATTAGAATTATGAACCTAGCTTGCGCAGCATCTAGATAGAAATGTGACTCTAAGAAAAGCTGCATTGAGAAGTGTACCCAATTGCCTATGTGTATTTCGAAGTTGTGCCCAATAGCCTCTCTGAGAAAGTTGCATTTAGAAGTTGTGCCCAATGGCCTCTCTGAGAAAAGTTGCATTTAGAAGTTATGCCCAATAGCCTCTCTGAGAAAAGTTGCATTTAGAAGTTGTGCCCAATAGCCTCTCTGAGAAATGTTGCTTTTAGAAGTTTGCCCAATAGCCTATGTGTATATAGAAGTTGCGCCCAATAGCCTCTATGTATTTAGAAGTTGTGCCCAATAGCCTCTGAGAAAGTTGCATTTAGAAGTTGTGCCCAATAGCCTCTCTGAAAAAAGTTGCATTTAGAAGTTGTGCCCAATAGCCTCTATGTATTTAGAAGTGTACCCAATAGCCTCTCTGAGAAAAGTTGCAATAAGAAGTGTACCCAATAGCCTATGTGTATTTAGAAGTTGTGCCAATAGCCTTTCTGAGAAAAGCTGCGTTTAGAAGTTGTGCCCAATAGCCTCTCTGAGAAAGTGACATCTAGAAGTTGTGCCCTATAGCCTCTCTGAGAAAAGTTGCATTTAGAAGCGTATCAAACAGCCTATGTGTATTTAGAAGTGTAGCTGGTTCCAGTATGGTCTGGAATGCAGGGAACGTTTGGAAGAGCATGTAAACCCACCATATCACACCCCACGCTTACTCTCTCCTCTACATCACCACTCAAATAGAACACAGAGATACTATGACACCATTCGGTATAACTGTTCTCATACCAACACTTCTCGCTCACTCCCCATCACTCTAAGTAAACACCGCTGGTTACACACCCCCCAGCCAGGCGTTCTCCTCAGGCCTAACGCAGCCACAGTCGGTCTGGATAAATCCTGCCAGAACTAACACATACCCCTGACATCAACCACCACACCTACCGCTAAGAAGCAGCTATTTCATGAATAACGCACCAGCTGCACACATACCCGGTGCGCACACGCGCCGTTTGACCCTCCCCACTCTCTCTACTGACTTGAACTTCGGTTCCCAAGGGCGTTCAACCTACCAGCGCCTTCAGACCATACCAATGGTATATAAGGCGCTATATAAGTGCAAAATAACAATAACAATAACAAAAAATGTGTACTGTGCCATGCATTGCACCATGTCGACGGTGTGCCGATCGCTACCTGTAGAAAGAAAATGAAGCACGGCGACTAACTTCAGCAGAGGTGGAATGGCAGTGCTTATACCAATTTGGCTCTCAAAGCCATTCTGAATGAGCCGCAGTTCATGGATTATGGTTCCCTGTCCGGCCAATAGATCGTCAGGATTCATGTTTCTGTTAGTGCTCATGGGGTATTCTGGACCTGGGTTTTGGGGCCTCCACCTCCTGTTGGCCGGTCATCACATAGCATGTACAACTCCACTAGGTATCTTGCTGGCATGTTGCTGTTGGTCTTGGGAGTGCTCTGGTGTAGGCTTCTTGGGAGGGCTGATTGTGTGCAGCTGTGGTTGATTTTGCTACACATGTCCTTCATTTCCACCTGCCTTTTCATGCCAGTTATTTCTTTTGTTGTTTCATGTGCTATTTTTGCAGGTAATGTTAGTCGGAATGATGTGGTAAATACCTCATCTGGTATTAGCCACTCTCTGCATCTGGTATTATGAGGGTGTGGCAAGGCATGGCTGTTATATGTCAGGTATTTTCGCATGCAGTAATTGACTCGTATAGTGCAGTTAATTATCCGGTATTTGCCAAAGCTGCGTGTTTGACTGTTACCTCCACACTCGTAATCAGGCCAATAGCTGCTAACTCCAAGAACTGTTCAAAAGAATAGTCACATAACACCTTTCATAGTGCACCCATGCAGAGCTGAAAATGTCACTGACTTTCTTGCGAGTGACTTTTAGCTGTCAGGGAGCGAGTTGTATAGGTCTGTGAATGATCAATGAAAGCCAGCCAGGACAGTAAGATGACCTTCAGGGGGAATCCTTCGTGATTTCTGTCAGAAGATCTGAGAATAAAGGCGAGATCGTTTGACTTGTGTTGCCTAAGACCCTTTTACACAGGCCACAGAATGGCACATGTCGATTTGTGGAACAAAGTACATTGGATGTAGGCAATGTATGAAACAAGCCCCTCAGAAAATCTATGGTTTGTGTGGCTTGCGTTCGACCATAAATGCACATCGGAAGGTTAACTCCCATTGTCGGGTCTAATAAAATACATTGACATCTTTGAGGCGCTACGATTGCTGGCAAATAGAGGAGCTGAGCAATGTGCAACCCAAAAAGGGTAAAGAAAATGACTGACTAAAGCCACAAGCAGTGTGAGTCCGTAAGCAAGACCAAGTTTATTGTTGTGTGTAACAGTTGGCAAAACACTTAATAAGTACACAATTATACACACAACATTATGAACAGGATTATGCACAAAACATTAAAATAGTTTAAAAAAACAGTTAAAACACATAAATGCACAAGTTAAAATCTGCTTTAAAAACGCAATAATGACCAGTGAACTTTCATACCCATTAACAAAATGCGAAAGCAAAAATCCTCATACAGTAAGGCATCCTCACGGCGCACAAAGGTGCACACATACTTTTTACGCAAAGGAATCAATGACATACAGCCTATACGTACATGTTGGAGCGCCTCAAGCTCAGAAGCACAATGGCGACAGGTGCGCTCTTCTCTCGGAACAGAGAGATATGTCACGGGTTAGACACACACTGAGTTTCATTCGCAACCTGCCATTCCGGAAGTTCCATTCTCAGAGGATAGAGCAGATGATGGTTTATAATCATATCTCTCTATTCACCATCTAGTCCATCTCTTACGCTCTGCGGATGAGACACCAATTCCTCTCTAGTCGAAGAAAGCCAAGCAGCTCCTGTGATGAAGGAAAGAACACGTGGTGCTCCCTCTTCTAGCATGTCCGGGATGGACACTGTGCTCAGTGCCCAGCACCATAGAGTGTCACATTGCTGGAAGGAGGACCTGGCATCCTGGGCTGGCTGGACAAGGCGCTCTAGGTGCAGCGGATCTACGTGTTTTTCAACAAAAATATATCCCACTTGCCATATGTGATGTGTGAAATGCGTGCATGCTATTTTGTATTAGGTTTGCTCAAGGACACACTTATACAAATTGTGGTGAGTGACATTCGAGCCTGCCTAGCACAATATTTGAAACTGTGCACCCTAATTTACCTACATTGTCAAGAAGCCAAATGGACTCCACAGGGGATGCAACTGGTGGGTCAGATTAAAATGGATGTATTCATGATTAGAAACATATGTGGAAAACTCAAAAGTATTCAGAATGCAAATAAAAGTCTCATTGTTTCAAAAAGATTCCTCAAAGGTCATTGCCTGGCCCCAGTATAACAATCTTTACATAAAAGGTTGCCCTGACAGGTGATGAGCAGATTGTGTAGGACACAGGCCAGCCATCACCATTTGTGATTTGTTTGAGTCTTCTTTTTAACTTCCAGGATCTATTTTAGCACGAGCCACAGGGTTCCCCAGAGCTGAGGTGGGTGAGGTGGGTCCCTAAGTGTCTGATGGAGTCCCCACCCCCCGTCAAACTTTCCTTCTCACTTATATGCTGCTTACTCGTGCCCCGGGGCCTGACACTAGAGCTAGGCTCCGCCCCTTGAGCTGGCTATCAATTGACCCCCTCAACATCCTGCCATGTGCTCATTCCTCCTCTCGCTGCTTCAGACAACTCATTCCTCCTCCTGTTGCTTCCAGACAACTCGTAGGTTTGCATTGGCATGCTTGGACTGTCAATGTCCCTATTTCCCCAGGGCCCTTCCCACGCCTTCTTTTCCCTAGTTATCAAATATGTCTATGTCGCTCCCTCTCATTCTCTCTTGCGTGCTCCACTCTTCCTTGCTGTGCACTTGGTAACCCCCAGTGCCCCTCCACTCCTCTTCCCCTCTCTCCCCTCATATACCTTGATGTTCAACTCCTTTGGCCGCCTCTGACTTCTTTCGCCCTCGTTGGTCGTTACCACCTCTAACCTCGGTTTCTCCCTCCCCTCTTCTTGCTCTATGATCACCTCCTCCAACCTTCATCTCGACTGCACGCACCTCCACCTCCTTCTGTACCATTGCCTCTCTCCAGGCCTTCGCCTCCTCCTGCACTCTCATCTCCTCCTCCTCCACCTTCATCACTCCCTGCACATTGACCTTCGCACCATTTACCACTCATCTCCTCCAACTGCCCCCACTGTACATTCATGTCTGTGGGTTTGTATAGCTCTTAGATGCTTCCCCCCAGGGCCTGGTTTCCCCTAAGTGCCTGCAGGTGGGTTTCCTGATTGTTGTCTCTAAGGAATTGCTGGGCAGCTAAAGGATTTCCCTGTTCAGGTGCATTTAATTTGAAAGGCCAGACTGCCATCTTTGTTTTGTCTGGGCCACGCATGCGCTGAAACTCGGGAGCACAGGCACAGTGGAGACATTCTGTCTTCACTCACTCACAAATCAAGGTAATCTCTTAATCTCATTCACCTTCTGAACTGAACCCTTTCCTGTTCATTAAGGGGCTGTTTTTTTAGACTATGCTTGTATTCAAGGAATCACTTACACAACATCCTTACCAATATGTACCACAACCAAAAACAGTAAATCTCGCATACACGCACTTAATGTGTAAACCCAAATTCTGAGTATTGGATTATTTATTTTTTACAATTAGACGTACCATCCCTCTTGTGCTCTCAAACCAATGTATTGTAAAATTGGTAACATAGAATGTGAAGTTATAGAGCCTTCATTTATTTATTGCCTTCATTGACAGTGCCCAAACCCGTAAGTATCACGGCCCTGGTACAATTTGGTGAGTAGGGAAAACAAAGCACAGTACAGAAGAGAGTAAGAGAGAAGTAACACAGTGCAAAGCAGGATAATAGTATAAGGTCCATAAAGGGGGTCACTCAAAAGGTGAGATCAGTCATATCTGTGGATTTTTCTGACAATTAAGTAGGATGGTTCTTCTTGGATGTAGGAGGGGAGGGCATTCCATAGTGTGGGAGCAATGACCGTGAAGCTGGTCCCCCCTGCTCTTTTCCTGGTGAATCTGGGGATGGCAAGAGTCATGTTGGTTGAGGAGTGTAGGCTGTGTAGTGTAGGTCTTATGGAGATGCGATTGTTGAGAAAGGTAGGTTCGGTGTTGTGGACACATTTGTGCGTTAACGAGAGGAGCTTAAACTAGATGCAAGCTCTAACTGGCAACCAGTGTGCCTCCATGTGGTCCGAGTGTTTAAGGCCCCAGACAGCCCTCGGAGCTCTGTTTTAAATTAGCTGCAGTTTTTAAAGCTTTTTTGCCGATGTGCCTGCAAGAATGGCATTGCAATAATCCAATTTGCTCCCTATGATGGCTCTGGCAAGGGTAAGGCAGTTGCCTGTGGATACACATTTCCTGTTGAGGTTGATGAGCTCCGTGGTGTAAGCTGCTGAGGAGACGAGGGCTTTAATATGTTTGTGCATAGTTAGATCTGCGTCTAGGT
Organism: Ambystoma mexicanum; assembly: GCF_040938575.1. Classification (NCBI taxonomy): domain Eukaryota; kingdom Metazoa; phylum Chordata; class Amphibia; order Caudata; family Ambystomatidae; genus Ambystoma; species Ambystoma mexicanum. The sequence continues at coordinate 667,570,354 of NC_090923.1, forward strand.
GGACACCTAGAGTTTAACATTTCTGGACACGCTGGTGGGGTTGCCATCTATGCAGAAGGAAGCATAGGTGGGGTCCAAGCGTTGGAGCCGGTGTGGGGAGCCCACTATCAGGAGCTCAGTTTTGTCGTCATTTAGGCATAGATGGCGTTCAGCCATCCAGGCCTGAATAATGCTGTAGACTTGGTTGATGTTGGCAGTCAGTGGCATGATTGCCAGTCAGTTTTAGCAGAATGTGCGTTGTCTGCAAGGTTTGTGTAGAGGATGTCCAGGTGGTCAAACACGGGTTTTGTGCACATGTTGTATAAGGTGGGTGAGATGCAGGAGCCCTAGGGAACACCATAGAGAACAGGAATGGGATTGCCATCTTCTCATCTGGCGAAGACCCTGGAGGATCGCTCGCAGAGAAAGGATTTAATCCAGATGGTGGCTTCACTGGAGAAATTGAATCTAGTGGTAAGGTGTTGGCAAAGTATGTGATGGTCGACCAGATCAAAAGCAGCAGAGAGGTTGAGAAGGAGGATCGCTAAATCGCTGGAGTCGCGAATACCGTCGAGCTTGATCTTGGCAGACAATAGAGTTTTTGTAACCCCACTCAATGGTGGATACATTATAGATCTCAGAAGAATAAAGGTCTCAGTGGGCTTTCAAGGATTCAAACCGGTGAACCTGAGGTCAAGCACAGATCCCTGCGTTGGATGCATTAGTTCACTGAGCCACAGAGCTGGCTAGTACATCCAAGTCTTGGAAATAAGCAGCCCTGGTGCACAATGCCGACTCCATTTTTAGTTTGGGCTATTAGGTGGCAGGCCAAAACTATTGCATTAGAGTACTGATGGGGGAGAAATGGCATATGAGGAGGGACACAAAGCTTGAATGTTTTGTTAGATTTTTTGCCACCCATTCACTGCTCATGGCTATGCTAATCCATATGGCCATTGCCACTAAGTTCCTGCTCCTCCCCACCTAAAACAACTACTCATGGGAACTCTTTAATCTTGCTTTACTTGAAACCTGACATTGTTTTTTTCAAAGCAGTCTTCTGAGAGTTAATGACTTAATTAAGCTGTAAGCATGCTAATGGTGTAATCAAAATGTCTACACCAGATCTTCCTTCAGCCACTCGATTTATAAGCACGATGTGTGTCTTTCACTTAAGTCCTGTTAAAAACAAGCATTGGCAAGGAGTTATGTTCATGTAACTTATTTTCCTGTTCCCTTGTGTGTTACCTGTGTACAGATTCAAGAAGCAACAAGCATTGGCAACGCAAACAGTTTTGGCTTGTGTAATAGTATTAGGCATTTGCCAGGGACTGCTATTAAATATTAAATGACCAGGTACTCGCACTGGCCACCACCAATGGCCAGTTTATGCTACTGTGACAGTGCCTTTCCCGTGTTTTCAGTGGTGGAAATGGAAAAAATGTGGTTGGGGACCCCACAATGTGGGGGAGGAGTTGGGGGGCGTGGTCTAGAGGGGGCGGGGTTGGTAGTGGCCATCCGATCAAATGAATACTTAAAAAAAAGAAAGAAAAAAAGTGACGGCAGCATTGCCTTTTACCACCGGCTTTGGTGTAATGCACAATGCTCGCTACATGTTGATGCCGCCCCCATGACCGCACTTGATATTGTGGAGCGCAATGATGTTTCTGTGCCTATTGATCTTACCAATGCCGCCCCCATGACCACCTCTGACCCCACACCACCTAGTACTTCTGACCCACCATCCACACCTACTAGCCCACCCATCCCCATTCCTCCCTCTGCCTACACGCTCAGCTGTGCCCTGCTTAATGCCCACTCCGTACCAGCACACGCCCTCGACATCAACAACCTGCTCATAAATGATAAGCTTGACCTCTTCATCCTTACTGAAACCTGGCTCAACGAAAGCTCAGGACCGGCCCTATCACTGGCCATCCCACCTGGGTACTCCATTTTCAGGAAAGACTGCTCCTCCCATAGAGGTGGAGGTGTTGCCCTCATCGCGAGGGACACCATTGCCATCAGAGAAGTTGAAGGCATCCTTAACAGCAACTACCTCCCTCTAAAAATCAATGTCTCGCCCAACTGCACCATAACCATGTACATTGTCTACAGATCCCCATGCCCATGTATTGACTTCCATGACACTCTTATACCTGCACTGTCTAACAACATCAAAAAGACCTCACAGGTTCTACTCCTCGGTGACTTCAACCTAGGGCTCAACGACCTTAAAGACTCCCCTGCGAAATACCTCAAGAAGTCCCTATCCAACCCCGGCTTTGCGCACTCCGTTTCTGACCCCACGCACATCAAAGTGCGCACCCTTGACTGGATCAGTCATCACAATTGCTCCCTTCTCATCATGGCCAACACCCCCATGCCCTGGTCCGACCATCACTACATCCAATTCAACCTCAGAACAAAGAAAGTGGCTCTCTCTACGCCCCCACCGTGCCTCGCTACCTACGCCAGGAGCTCACGCCTTCTCACAGTCGAGAACCTAGCACCCTACCTCCTCAACCCAGCCCTTCAGGCCCCCTCATCTAATAACCCCGATACCTTAGCCGACACCTTCAAGGATGTTATTACGTCAGCAGTGGACGCCATTGCTCCACTGACTCTTAAAAAAGCTAAGAAAGCCAAACATGCTAATTCATGGTTCCCCAAAGAACTCCTTGACCAACGTGCGCAAAAGAAGATTGCACTATCCACCTGGAAAGCAAACCCTTCTGAAGCCATTAAACAGAAGTTCAAAGCCATTTCCAAATCCCACAAGACAAACATCACTCTGGCAAAGGCTGCCTCCTTCAACGCCAAGATCTCTGATGCCAAGTCAGGATCTAAGGAACTATTCACTATCTTTAGGGAACTTGAAAAACCATCCCCCCCCCCAGGCATCAAAGATGACAAGTGGTGTAATAGCATTCAATCTGCCATGCTAGAGAAGCTCAGCACCCTCCAAACAAAAATCTGCGGCCACCAAAAAGTCCTCTACAACATTATTGCTAACATGCACACCAAGCCGCCCATCAAGACCACCTCCTCCCCTATGTTGGAGTTCAAAGACATCACTGAGCAAGCGGTCATCACCCTGCTCAACTCTATTAAACCTTCCAACTGTAAGGGTGATGCCTGACAAGCAAGCCTCATCAAAGAGTCCGCACCTACCCTTGCCCCCTTCCATACAGCCTTTATCAACTCCTCCTTCCAATCAGGCCATGTCCGATCAGGACTTAAGGAAGCTTGGGTACGCCCACTCCTCAAGAAACCCTCGCTTGACCCAACTGTTCCACAGAATTACAGGCCCATCACTACTGTACCATTCCTGCTCAAAATTTTGGACAAAGCAGCCTACCTGCAGGTCCAAAAGTTCTTAGAGGATAACCGTCTCCTCGGCCTGCGGCAATCAGGGTTCCGGCCACGACATGGCACCGAAACGGCCCTCCTAGACCTAAAGAACCAAATGGATGATCTTAGAGATGCAGGCAAACCTGCTCTCCTACTGCTCCTGGATCTATCCGCAGCTTTTGGTCTGGTTGACCACAACACCTTGTGTCACCATCTAGCCACCCAAGCCAACTTCTCCCCCAAAGCCTGTCAGTCGATCACTTCCTTTCTCCAAGAAAGGGCCATGAAAGTCTTCTCTGAAGTTTGCGCCGCCACCCCTAGCCTCCTCACCTGCGATGTCCCTCAGGGATCCTGTATCACACCTACGCTATATAACCTCTTTACAAGGCCCCTGTTCAGCATCCTGGATTCCCTTGGTATCTCATATACCAACTATGAGGACGATACGCAGGTACTTATCCCACTCATGGGTGACTACCTAGCAGACACCAACACCCTCACTGCTATCTACTATACCATCCAATCTTGGATGGCGGAGAATTGGCTTTGCCTCAATAGCGAAAAAACGGAACTCATCCTCATTGGGTCACCCTTCACTTTGGGCAACCTCGGAGATCAGTACACCTCCTTCACCATTGACAACATTCCAATCAAGGTCTCGAACCATGTTAAGTCACTCGGAGTCTACCTTGACTCCGACCTGTCTAAGGATAGACAGGTCAATGCTATCGCTGCCTCCTCAGCTTACTACTCCAAAGTCCTCAACGCAGCCAGGCCCTTCTTGGCCCGTCAAAGTTACCTCACGATTGCCAGGGCAATCATCGGGTCAAGACTAGACTACTGTAATGCCCTTCTCGTGGGGACATCCAACAAAAACCTGGCCAAATTGCAGCTAGCCCAAAACAATGCACTAAGGGCAGCCACTGGCACCGCAAGAAGAGACCATATCTCTGAAATCAGAAGGCAAGTACACTGGCTCCCTGTCAAAGAGAGAATTGTCTTCAAAACTCTTGCCCTCACCCACAAATGCCTCCACGAACTCGCACCGCCCTACCTGACCAACAGAATTACCATGCACACAGCCACGAGACCCCTTAGATCCTTTTATGCCAACTCAATTGTCACGCCTACTACACGGAAAGTGCACGCTGGTGGCTCTAGCTTCCCCACTCAAGCAGCCACGCACTGGAACGCTCTGCCACCCCACCTAAGACTTATTGAGTCACACCTAGCCTTTCGCAAGGCTATCAAAACTAGACTTTTTGTCTAACTGATTATGTAACCTGAATCTGTATTAGCCATTTCCTGCATTTATGCCTGCCAAACTGTAACTGAGAGCCCTCCTGTCACCTGTCTGTAATCTTAAATCTGCTTATCCTCTGTAACAGCGCCTCGATGCCTTATGGGCTGCAAGTGCGCTTAACAAATGCAAATAAATAAATAAAACTGATTCCTTTCAGTTGTACATGTAGGGAGCATTGTGCATTACACACCAGTGTCAAAGCCTGCGGTAAACGGCAATGCTGCCGCCACGGGTGGTTTTTTAAATGTATTTATTTATTTATTTAAGTATTACAGCGCAGTTCATGGCCTTGGGCGGCACTGCGTGTTTTCACAAAAGCCCAACCTGTTGACAATGCCAATGCTTGATGCCAATGCTTGCTGGCTCTTGAATCTGTACCCAGGTAACAAACAAGGAAAAGTAAAACAAGGTACATAAACGTGAATAGCAGTCTTTTACTATTGATGGCTTAGCAAAGTGTAGCTCTTTAGGGAAATAAATGCCAATATTTGGGACCAAGAAATTGAAAGGACAACATCTTACCCCCTCCTGTGAATGACATGAGAGAGCAAATTACAGTCTAGAAAGCAGGGGCGCTGCGAGCTCTCGGGGCGGCAGGTACGCGGGCCAGGTCAGAGGAGGCCCCCACCGTTACTTTCGAACCGTTCTCCTCCGGATTCGCTCGCACAAAATAACCTGAAAGTGCAAACCACGATGGTACCCCTTGGTTTGGGCTGAATAAGGCTGTGGCGTTATCGAATGGTAAAGTCCGTGGGAAATTGACGCTCACCTGATTTCACCTGTGACCACCAACCCCACCATGATTTCCTGCCTATGGTCTGACTGTCACGGATCTCCCGCCCCCTTACCCACTCATCCAAGGCCTGTGAATGAGAGCTGGCAGATTCTCCCTGTCCCATCCAAGTGGCATTTGCATGTCTCACCCCTCACCCCCGTCGGCATACGATGCTGCATACTCGGGGCAGTCAAGTTGTTGCCATTAAGGAAAGTGGGTCGGTACCAGGTAGTACTAAAAAAAGACCTGAGGGACACTTGTTTCCAGGAGAGAGGTGTTTTTTGTGGATGGCACAGCGCCCTGAAGGGTAGCCAGAGCAGTTAATAGACCACATTGCCCTGCAGCGCCCAATGTCAACATTGGCACGCTGCCATGGTCATGCGACTGCACCAGCATCCAATCCCAGTGGAGCAGGCAGAGATGACAGCCACAAGACCCCCCCCCCCCCCACACACAACTGCTCCGTCCCCCATGTGGCGGATACCCATGACCCGAGGTGATGCGGGTGCGGGAATCTGGCATTAATCTTAAAACAGCTGACTGGTATACTTTCGGGTGGCAAGGGACCATAATAAAAACTCTCCATTGAGACCACATTCCCTGACACACCACGAGGGCTCCAAAGAAGAGAGATGGGTGCTGGAAGATTTAGAAAAAAACTATTCCGAGGAAACGCCGGCTAGGGCCTTCACACCCGAAATTGCTGACTGCCATAGGGGTAACGCCACACACGAATGCACCAGCGCGAATGGTGCTCTGCAGTAGCGGGAGCGCTGGCCCTCCGTGCAGTGATAGGGTGACGCCCCACGCGAATGCGCCAGCGGCAATGGCGCTCTGCAGTAGCGGGAGCGCTGGCCCTCAGTGCAGTGATAGGGTGACGCCCCACGCGAATGCGCCAGCGGAAATGGCGCTCTGCAGTAGCGGGAGCGCTGGCCCTCAGTGCAGTGATAGGGTGACGCCCCACACGAATGCACCAGCGGAAATGGCGCTCTGCAGTAGCGGGAGCGCTGGCCCTCAGTGCAGTGATAGGGTGACGCCCCACACGAATGCACCAGCGGCAATGGCTCTCTGCAGTAGCGGGAGCGCTGGCCCTCAGTGCAGTGATAGGGGTGACGCCCCACACGAATGCACCAGCGGCAATGGCGCTCTGCAGTAGCGGGAGCGCTGGCCCTCAGTGCAGTGATAGGGTGACGCCCCACACGAATGCACCAGCGGCAATGGTGCCACACGAATGCACCAGCGGCAATGGTGCTCTGCAGTAGCGGGAGCGCTGTCTCCGAATGCACCAGCGGCAATGGTGCTCTGCAGTAGCGGGAGCGCTGTCCCTCAGTGCAGTGATAGGGTGACGCCCGCTGTCCCTCAGTGCAGTGATAGGGTGACGCCCCACACGAATGCACCAGAGGCAATGGTGCTCTGCAGTAGCGGGAGAGCTGTCCCTCAGTGCAGTGATAGGGTGACGCCCCACACGAATGCACCAGAGGCAATGGTGCTCTGCAGTAGCGGGAGCGCTGGCCCTCAGTGCAGTGATAGGGTGACGCCCCACACGAATGCACCAGCGGCAATGGTGCTCTGCAGTAGCAGGAGCGCTGTCCCTCAGTGCAGTGATAGGGTGACGCCCGCTGGCCCTCAGTGCAGTGATAGGGTGACGCCCCACACGAATGCGCCAGCGGCAATGGTGCTCTGCAGTGGCAGAGAGGATGCCGCTTAGACATGGGGGTAGATGATGCTACGCACTGCTGCACCCGAGTGGATATTGACTGTCATCCTGTACTCTATGATCATGGACCGGCTATACTAATGGCCAGGGCACACTCTTCTCACACGAGCCAATGTCAGGCCCTGCTTTATTGGGGGCAACGCGGCTCGCTGCCACACTACAGCAAGGGGACGTGCGAGGAGCAATTACACTCGCACTCGCTGCTAAACCAGAGAGGCTGGCACTCACTTTTATATAAGGGGCGATGGGATGCACTTCGAAACAAGAAGTAATGCTGCACACACATTGTGCTCTTACGTAACACTTCAAGTCAAACTCCTCCAGCTTCTACGCGCTGTATGGCATGCTTATTAATTTAGCGACTTCAGAAGGGTGAAAGGCTAAGTCAGCCCTGCCAGAGATTTCAAACCTGCCAAGTGTAGGTGGTCCTCGTGTCAGACACCAATGCTTTACTCTTGTAGCCATCCACCCATTGTCATACTAAGAGTGATGATGCTTACTGTCATACCAACTGCTGTAACACTGCAGATATACCAAGGGCAATGGTATTTGCCAGCGGCAATAGCCCAAACTGCTATACCGGGGCAATGGCAATTGATACTCATTAAGGGTCATGCAAATCGCTGCTATCCGAAGGGAATTGCATATGCTGCTCTGCTATCCAAATAGCTCTCACTGCTCTACAAAGTCCAACGTTTGATAGCATCACTCACTGCTATGCCAGGGGTGGTGGTCGAACCTGCTGCCATACACGGGTGATGTTACTTGCATGGCTGTCGCCTACTCTGCCTCCCATGGAGATGTAGACGCGATGGACATTGGCAAGTTCAGAAACATGATTGTTGCAACAGCCTTTGGCCTCAAACAAATATATAGATCTACTGATGCCATGAACAAAGACATTGAAAAAGGGATGCAGAGGGAGTTGAAGGACCCCTGCACTCCCCAGTAAGGAGAAGCTGAATGCCATGGGCGCGCGGTAAAGAGACCCTGCACTCCACAGGTGGAATGTGGGCAGTCCCTGTACTATACAGGAAAGGTCAGAGGTAAAGAAGAACTCCACATTCCTCAGATGCTAAGTGAAGACCCCCTACCCTGAGTAGCAGTCCCCGTACACATAGGTGAGGGACGAGGGGCACCAGTATTTCTCAGGCGAGTGTCAATGAGTCCTTGCACTCAATAGAGGAGAGGTGAGGAGACGTGCCCTTCGCGGGTGAGAGGCAAAGAGCAGCTGCACTCCACAGAAAACGTAAAGAGTCCTAGCACTAAGACCCATGATTAATATAGAGGATGCAGCATCCTCATGCACGGCCAATCATGGAGAACCCACAGTTAACCAGGATGCTGCCATCATCTTAAAACTCAACTGAAGCTCAGGTGAAAAACCCCTGCACACCAAAGGAGTGAGGTGAAGAGCCCCTGCACTCGGCTACGCAGCAGTGAAGGTCCCCTGCCTTCTACATGCAGCTCAGGTGAAAAGCCACTGCACACCAAAGGAGAGAGGTGAAGAGCCCCTGCGCTCGGCTGCGCAGCAGTGAAGGTCCCCTGCCTTCCACATGAAGCTCAGGTGAAAAGCCCCTGCACACCAAAGGAGAGAGGTGAAGAGCCCCTGCACTCGGCTACGTAGCGGTGAAGGTCCCCTGCCTTCTACATGAAGCTCAGGTGAAAAGCCCCTGCACACCAACGGAGAGAGGTGAAGAGCCCCTGCACTCGGCTGCGCAGCGGTGAAGGTCCTCTGCCTTCCACATGAAGCTCAGGTGAAAAGCCCCTGCACACCAAAGGAGAGAGGTGAAGAGCCCCTGCACTCGGCTACGCAACGGTGAAGGTTCCCTGCCTTCCACATGAAGCTCAGGTGAAAAGCCCCTGCACACCAAAGGAGAGAGGTGAAGAGCCCCTGCGCTCGGCTGCACAGCGGTGTAGGTCCCCTGCCTTCTACATGAAGCTCAGGTGAAAAGCCCCTGCACACCAACGGAGAGAGGTGAAGAGCCCCTGCACTCGGCAGCGCAGCGGTGAAGGTCCTCTGCCTTCCACATGAAGCTCAGGTGAAAAGCCCCTGCACACCAAAGGAGAGAGGTGAAGAGCCCCTGCACTCTACTGTAGAACGATGAAGGCTCCCTGCCCTCCACAGGAATGAAAGAGGATTGTCCAGGAGCCCTTCCCTTCTTAGGAAGGGGAGGATACGTTATGCCCTAAAGGAGCCATAGGCTGGACATAAAAGAAGAAAATGGCAGACAGGTCTCCCCGCTCTGCCATACACATGTGACATTTTGGGTTCGTTTGTTAGTGATGGAAGCTAGAGGTAGGCTGTCGGCTCGGGTGAGAGTGAAGAGATGTCTGATCTGCGGGATGGCTAGCGTCAACAGGTATGGTTGATGGCCTCCCCCTACCACAAACATGTCAGCACAACGTATGTGGGACAAGCTTGCAGACTCCTCCATCATCCTCCTTAGCCTTGCCCCTTGAGCTTCGTTAGGTTTTTGCAATAGGGCACTGAGGCGGTCTGTTAGATGACAGTCTGGATCTAAGATAAGACTAATACCCAGTTCTGCAAGGTCCTTCAAGAGATTCTTCCCATATGGGGAAATGGGAGGATTGGGAGAATTGTTCCTGCCACGCCAAGTCTACCAGCTCCCTTGTATTGGAGACCACCCTCTTAATGGCATATCTGACTGGACTGTCCATTGTCCTTCTCTCCTGCTTCTTAAAACCGACATCTGCATGCAGAGCTGCCGGTACCGGAGCTTCTGTTTCTACCCAACCTTTTGGGTAGAAACAGAAGATTCCTCCAAAAAAGCCGTTCACAGATAACTACTTGACCAGCACATTTCTGGAGACCCCAAAGCTCTGCCCCATAAGTAACAGTACAACCTAACTTTCCACACTAAACAGCCTCAATTTCAGCAGCAAAATGATCCCTGTGTTTACGCACCAGTTTTGTGATGGCTCTAGTAACAAGTTAGTAACAAAGGCCCTGAAGTCCGGAACACTTATTTTCTGTGACAAGCCGGCCATATTCCAGCTCCCTGGTTTGACATAAAGCATTGGACCAACACCAAGCTCCCTATCAGCATTACAAGGCATGGGGCAGGAGTTCCTCAGTAATATCCACCTGTGGTCAGATGAAGCAGTAACACATGCTTTTGGGACTTTGTGCCTATATACCTCAGGCATGGGGCATCCCAAGGAAAATGTTGTCCATCTGGATGTTCCATTCCCTTTAGGCAGAGCTGCTTGTTTAGTCCCACTAGCACTGCTGCTGGTAATACATGCGTGTTCAAAGAGAGAAATACTTGAAGTGAATCTTAACTCTTTTCTTGACCATTCCTAAAGGACTTATGGAGGAACACTCCCAGGGTGCCTTAAGACAATACTATTGTCCCATGTGCGTAAAATCAGCCTAATTGTAGAAAAGTGATTAACAAGAGGAGCCCCTTTTCTTATGAACGGAATCAAGCTGGAATTTACGCAAGCGATCAGGATGGCATTGCTATGCGGGCCGTTTGCAGAAATGTTTAGATTCAGCCTCTTTCCAGATCCCATCTCATGATTGTGCCCTCTCCAAGCTTACTACTTAGCCACCTGTACACCCTCTTCTGGACACTAGTCCCATTTTCATGTATAGTGGGATCGGGGACATTGAACCTTACCATATTTCTTTTGTCGTCTAGGAGTGTGCAGAGGGGAGACTCCTTTGGCAAATGCCCAGAGTCTGCACAGATTTGACTCTTCAATCACTTCCATTGCAGACCTAGGTTGCCATTCCATAGATCCCTTGAGCCCCTAAATATATACTATGTGACACTCAGCTGTGCCTGCTATTTTCTGTCTGGCCTCCATCAATCCTCTTGCTCGGAGCAAGATAGGGGAAGGAAAGCTCCAGCTGAGACAGGCCCAGTAGGAGGATCTAAAAATGTAGAGCTGCCACCTCCAACGTGATGTGGGGTCTTCGGAGTTTGGGGTTCTTGTAAATTGCATAGGAGTAGGCTCTTTCGCTTTCTATAGCACCCGCCCGTAACTGGGGGCAAGACTCAGACCTGTGAGGGCAGCTGAGAACGAGACTGCTTCTGGGAACCAGACCTGATCCTATAGTTTTAATAGTTTCATTCAAAGCTTCCCTTCGATCACTCGCTCAGTTCGGCTCTTAGCCCGAGTCCTGTTTGGTATGAGACTCATGATGTAGTTCGATCCATTGGTCAATTGAGGATTTGAACGGGAGTATGGATGTGTTCAGGGTGATGAGTAAAAGGGAGCATACATTTTCCTCAGGGATTATTGTCGGGCATTGGAGCAATATAGGTTTGAAAGTCTTGTTTGCCCCATAGAGTGGGGCTTGGTCATCACCTTTAATTTCGACACTAGAGGAAATTGCTGGAAATTTAGGGCAGATCAAATGACCATCAACTGTAACTAGCGTCGCCGGCCCATGCAGCCCCGTTTCACAGGAACGAACCAGCTGCGCAGAGCTGATACTCGCATGCTAATACAGATCACCGTCATTTTCACTGAGCTCAGGGGAGTAGCTTTTGCACAGAGCTTTAAGGCCTCAAGCGGCCTAGCTACTGCTGATATGCTCTTTACGTCTGCCTCATTCTCTTTCCCGGTCTGCCTTGTTATAAAACCCTGGTTTATTAGCATTCTTACAACCACACCCTTTTGTAACGGCACCCTATCCAGGGAATGCCTCGCCATCTGTATATTCTTCCTGTGTGCATCCTTTCAGATTGAAAAGTCATCGCTGTCTATTAAAAACATACATGAAATACATGATTCTTCCAATACCTTTTCCTTTTCATAAGCCTTTTCCCACTCCTCCTCCACAACAGAAGTACTCATGATTGCAGCAACCACATTATTTTATTTTATTTGTATTTTATTGTTTAAAGCGCAGACATAGCTCGAAAGAAGCAGAGTGCTGTACAGAGTGTGGGGTGCTGGCATTTAGGCTGGCATCTTTAAACAGTAGCGCAGTACTGAGAGGTCTGTGTGTCGGCATGTGCGTCCACTGGAAATAGTCGTTGGCCAGGTGTTGTTGAAATAGCCATGTTTTAAGAGATTTCCAAAACTGGAGAATTAGGGGGGGCATTCCGAGCCGACACCGGAATCGAGTTCCAGAGGGTGGGTTCATGACAAGAGAAGGATTGCTTGTGAGCCCTCTCTTTGCAGACAAGTTGTGATTCAAGCTGGTTGGTCGATTTGCTGCGCGAGGAGCATGTGCCATCAGATATGGGGAGTTTAGCTGGCAGGTACGCTGGTGTGCTACCCGTGACTGCTTTGTAGATGATACATGCAGTCTTGAACAGTATCCTTGCTTGGACTGGAAGCCAATGGAGTTTGCGTAGTATGTTGGTAATTCGGTCAAATTTCCATGCTCCCATAATAAGACGTGCTGCAGCGTGGTGGACTATTTTTAGGAGAGCAAAGTGAGCATCTGGGAACCCTGTCAGGAGAGCATTTACCCCATCGATGTGCAAGACCACAAGGGCCTGCAGTGCGGTCCGGAAGTCCTGAGGTGGGATGAAGGGTTTGATTTTTTTCAAAGGGTAGAGATTCTGAGCCAGGTTATTTGGGCATTCTTGGCTATGTGTTTCTGGAAGGACAGATTGCTGTCAATGGTAGAGCCTAAGAATTCTGAGAGTTGTGGATCAAATCCTTCTAGGCTCATATCATTGAGCCATTGTTGGACTAGTCTTTTTTTTTAGCAGGTGGACCAATGACGACAGATTCAGTCTTCGATGAGTTTAATTTGAGGAAGGCAGTCGACACCCAGGACTGGATGATGGCTAGGTAATCGCAGAGATAAATTGCTCTCATGTACAACTGAGTATCGTCTGCATATTGGTGATGGCTATGACCTTTGAGGAGATTTCCCAGAGGTTCCATGTAAACCACACCCCATCCTACCTCTCCCACAGTCCGATCCCCCATATCATCCACCGCAAAAGCATCCTAGACAAACACTCCACTGCAAGATGTTTATATCAGGGCAGCTTCACTACCTCAAAATGACATGGCTCTGTATTCAGTAAACATGTGGTGATCTTTTGGAGTGTGTCTTTGCCAACAATTTCAGGAAATAGCTGAACAAATCATCCATGAAATGACCTTCCCACAAAAGGTAAACCCCACGGATATAATTGAAAAAGTGTTAAAGCCCATGTCACACAAATGCTGCACTTCCCATAACCAAATAATTTCTTTCTGTACTTCTTAAAGAATGGAAAAATGAAAGTTATAACATTTTCCCTCCTCTCCTCCTCCTGAGGTTGGGTAGCTCCCAAAGCCACCCACTCTACAAGCATCTACAGTTGGGTATGTTTCTCCGCCATCCTCCTGCCCCCAAGAATAACCCTGACCAACGTATGGGGACTTGAATATGTCTTATTTCTTTACCACAAGTACAGCTCCACATGCAATCGACCACACACACAACAGATCGCACAACAGTGGAGAGCTGGTTACTGTGCTGCAGACAAGATTAATTTCCGCACAATCGCTGCTACTTACCGGAAGGCTATTCTTCTTGCCAAACAAACTTTTTTTAGCGCAAAGATCGAGGGTGCCATCGAGGGTGCCATTAAACAGCCCAAGGCATTATTTGATTTAGTACACTCCTTGTCCTCCCTGGATAAGGCCAACGCCGGGCGTATACCCTCTCAGGTGTTTTACGAGTCTCTTTCCTATTTCTTTATTGACAAAATTGATAACATTCATCATAGAATTGCGACTGCTTGTTCGCACTCCGCATAACCTACCTATCCTCCTTCGCATTCTATGTCTAATGTTATTTGGTCTACCTTTCCTACCTTCACTAATCATGATGTTCTCACTGCTATTAACAAACTGAAATCTGCTTCGCCTCATTGATTACATTAGTAGTCAATACCTCCCTTTCCTCTGGTCAAATTCTGAGTGACTTGAAACGTGCATTAGAAATTCCTTTGTTGAAAAAACCCACTTTGGAAACCTCTATTTTAACAAATTTTCATCCTCTTTCACTCCTCCCATTTCTCATGAAAGTACTTGAGTCCTTGATTCTTTGATCACCACTGTGCTTGGTTCCTTTCTCAAATCCTCTAAATTCTTTGATTCCTTCCAGTCGGGCTTTCGACCGGGCAGGGGAACTGAGATGGTCTTTGTGTCCGTGGTCGATGACTTTGCCCGCCTGGTTGACCAGGGTGGCATGTGTGTGAGCTAATTCTACTGGATTTGTCACCTGCATTTGACACCGTAGACCACCCCACACTGATCGACCGGTTGTCTTTTGCTGGTCTGTCAGCGCAGGTTCTTGCCTGGTTTTCTGCCTTTCTGGCTGTTCGCTCATAGTCAGTCTACTTTCCCCCTTTCTGTTCTAGGCCTGTGCCCCTATCTTGTGGAGTTCCTCAAGGCTCTGCTCTATTCCCCCATACTGTTCAACATTTATATTCAGCAACTTCTCGGCTTTATTTACTCCCTCAGCTTCACATGCTATGCCTATGCCGACGACACGCAGATCATACTTCATCTGGATCTCGCCAGATGGAACACTGCTGCTCGGCGGCTGCCTGGAGGAGGTTGGGGGGGGGGGGTGGTGGATGGCCGAAAACTGGTTGAAGTTGAACGCAGAGAAAACAGAGGTTCTGGTCATTGGCACCTTTTTCAATCCTTTTGCACCCCTGATTTCTGGCCCGTTGTTCTTGGCCCCCTCCCCTATCCTGTAACCGGTGTGAAGGATTTGGGGATTAAAAAATCTTCTGCCTTGTCAATGCGTGACCAGTCTCTTCCATCTGCCAATCAGGCCATTTCAAGCTCAAAATTCTCAGCAATGTTCTACATTTCATCGCATCTAAATGTCACCCTCCTGTGGTAGCTGCCCGTGTGCTAAGCAGTATTGATTACTGCAACGCACTTTATTTGGCCCAACCTAGGTATCTCCCTGAAACTTCCTTTTGGTGCCCATATGTCACCCCTCCATTGGCTTCCTGTCGAGAAGCGAGTTCTGTTTAAGTCCTTGTTTATCATCCACAAAGCTTTTTATAAACTTGGAACTGAACACCTTCAAATTAAATTTTCCCTGTATGTTCCTCTCAGAGCTCTGGGCTCTCAATCTGCTCTGATGATACACATACCTTGGGTAAAACCTTCTCGTATGGGCGGTCGTGCCTTCTCTATAGCTGCAGCAAACTCCTGGAACTCAATTCCCTTCTCCCTGCAGACAACCACCAACCATCTCTCCTTTCGTCTTGCTTTGAAGACGTTTCTTTTTAAGGAGCACTCCTGCTGTCTCTTCTCTGGCCCATATATGTTAGGTTCCGTTAGGTGAGCGCCATGACGCCCTCGGGTGAACATGCGCTTTATAAATGTCATTAACATAACATAACATCCCCTTTTAATTGCATTCCCGTACTGGATCTATGGTTTAAGCAAGCCATCAATAAGGTTTGAGTACTCAGCCATATCCAGAAACAAACAAAATTGTTCCTTATCCCAGGGTTTCAGCTTCAGATGTAGATGTCAACGAAACTCCATCAAGGCATTATTCGCTCTCCAGGCAACATATGCCTTAAATAAAACACTATCTTGACTTCAGGCAGTCAGGTATGCTTCTGAAGAGGCAAGCAAAACACTCTCAACCTTTCGGAAACACTATCAAAAGCAACATCCTGCTCTTCCGAGTGCCATCATACAGACATGTCTCATCTTTTAAAAACATCAATTAATCTTCGACCCTGGAAGACCTGCTTATAGACCTTAGAAAAACTACAGAAGAAAATGTTAATGCAACGATCTCTGCCTTAATGGCAGTAAGACTGAGATCCTTCTCATTGGGACCCCAATTCCTTCCTTTCCTCCTACTCTCTGGTTGTCTTCCATGGGGTCCCTCACCCTCTTGTTAGGCAAAACACCTTGGTGTCATCTTTAACTTCTCCCTCTCCTTCTCTCCTCACAACGTTAACCTTGCCAAGAAGGCCCACTTTCAGCTGTACCTCCTCCGGGGCATTCTGCCCTTCCTTACCCTCCACCAGAAACTCAATGTCTCCAGAGTTCTGGTGCTCTCTAGTCTGGACTACTGCAACAGCCTCTTCCTCAATCTGCTTATATCCTCCCTTCACCCCCTTCCACTAATCCAGAATAGGACTGCAAAACTTTTCCTTGACCTCATGCCCAGGGACCACATCTCTCCAGCCCTAAATTCTCTTCACTGGCTCCCAGTTGCTGCAAGGATCAAGTTCAAGATCCTCTGCATCATCCTCAAGGCTTTCTGGTGCCTGGGACCCCCCTACATCCAATTCTCTCTCCCTAAATACCTCTCTGCTAGAGCCCTTCGGACTTCTAGCTCCAACACTCTGCACTTCAGATGCTTTTCCAAGCAGAGAGTGGGGGTAGATCTCTCTCTTCCACAGGAGCCTCCCTCTGGAATTGCCTCCCTGCCCCTCTCAGGCTTGAGCCGGATACCCTTAAATTCCTGAAGCTTCTCAAGACCTTCCTTTCTTCTTTTTCCTTCTGTCTCCCCCATCTCTGCTAATGTCCCCTTCTGCCGTATTTTGACTGGCTGTCTGGTTCCTTCTGATTTATACAGGGCCCCAGGCCCTCGTTCCCCAGACTTCCCCAGAACCTCAGTCTACCCTAATCACCCCCTAAATCTGTACCTGCCCTACTGGGTTCCCTCCCCCTGTAACACCCTGGTGGGGACTGAGCCCATCCAGTCCTGTCCTCGCACTTAGCATGTGGAACTCCAGTCCCTGCATCCCTGCATTCCACTGGCACTTGTCCACCTGGCCTCCCCTTAGCACTTGCCTAGCCCAGTGGCCCACTTCCTCCCACCTCCCATTCCCCTGCACTTCTTCTTACTGCACTTGCACCATCCGAATGACACAAGGCCTAGTATGACCGTTTGTTTTGTTATTCTTCATCCCTGTCCCCCCTCCCAGCCCCCTCTTTTGTCTTTTTGTGCCTTGAAACACCATTTGCTGTACAGGTGCATTATAGGTACACAATAAATAAATACAAAACAAATGAAGACAATCTGTAGAAACTAAACGTGCCTACAGAAAATAAACTGTGTCCAATGCTGCAATTCTATACACAACCTAATCAGTGGATATGCCTATGAGGCACTAGTGACACTTAATATAGCAGCTCGACCCAGAAGGGCCTGCATCTCGGATCCAAAGGGACAAGAGAAACTATCAATCGGAATACACCTGTCGATATCTCTAATAACAGCCCACGCACAGTGTGTACCTACCAACAATTGGCACTATCCACTCAGAGCCTCTATGGGGCCAGTCAATAACGTGCTTCCTGCCATGCCTTCCATGTACATTGTGATACCAGCATGAATCTATTAACACACGTGTAACTAACTTCCCAAGAACAAGTCTATGTAGAAAAACTCTTGAAGGAGAAATGTGTCAGAGAAAGGATCACCAAGCTCTATACCCCAAGCTTCAAATAACCACGAATGCAAGGACTGGGATACATCTTGATAGCTATCTTCTATTGCTGCGTCTAGCCCAACCATACTGCTGCCAGTCCCTCCTAATAGATCCAGTACACCATAGGCATTAGACTTAACCAGGTGCCAGATGTTCTCCTTAAGAATTTCCTAGCACGTGCCAGAAGGTTTCATGGTTACTTTGTTCCGACAATAACACTAACTTGGCACCCACCATCTACAAAGACTCACTTTCATTCAGGCATCCCAAATGTACTATTGATTTGTTTCTCTCAGTTCTGCACCTCTCCCACATGCCTCCCTTCATCATTCAGAAAATCATCAGCCACCTCTGCAAAATGCCCAATGCTGAAATATGTTCTACATACCTCCCTGTAAGCATGGCATCTGGACATATTTGCTGAATATCATATACTAGCACACCAGTAGTGCTTCAAATTCTTCCCTACCGGGATCACACAGTCTTTACACAGTGATGTCAGTTTGCACTTTGTGCACCGCTTCCGCCTCATCCACTCCTTTGGGAACTCCATCCGCCCTCTTCTATTTTACACATTCTTCAGTGCATTCAATGCATTGCACACCTGCTATAGCGTCTACTATGTTATGTTATAGGTCTTGCACTGGGCACTGTTGCCACTTGCATGGTCTCTTGGTGCTCTGGAGGATCCGCAATGGAAGGAGGGTTTGGGGTGGGAGTTTGTTCGTGAGACTGAGAGGGAGAGAAGCAAGACAGCTTTAATGTGCTGTTGGCAGCTTCAGTTCGGAGAAACCGGTCAGTGAGCATTGGTGCATTTTCGGTTAGTTGCCATCATGTGGTGTTGAGGTATGATTGTGCATGGTTTGGTTTTCTGTTGGGTTGTGTGTTGTGCGTACGTGCGGTAGAGGTATGGTTGTGTTCACTTCAATGTTTGCGGATGAGTATGCAGAATAGTGTGATTTTAGAGCAGTTAGTTAGAAGCAACACATGTCCTACCCCCAACAATCCAGATGGGTGGACCAACAATCAATTTTCAGAGCCTACATTGTGCCACCCCTCCCCCCCTCCGACACTGCACTCTCCAGTTAGGCGTGTCTTCTGTGTTCTCTCCCATTCTGCCACGTATAGGACAGTTCCCACATCTCCACCAAGGCCAAGTAAGGCCTGCCTACACTCATATCCAGTTAGGCCGATATGCATGATGTTGCCAACCCCTACAATAGTTAGAGCTTGATTGGGTTTATACCCTGTACAAAGGAGTATGGCTCATTTACACGATTAGGCTACATGCAAACTATGGCTAATTTACACAATTAGGCTGGGTGCAGAGTATGGCTAACTTACACAATTAGGCCAGATGCAAAGTATGTCTAACTCATACAATTGGGCTAGGTACACAGTCTGGCTAACTTGCACAATGAGGCAAGAAGCAAAGTATGGCTAACTTACACAATTAGACCAGATGCAAAGTATGGCTAAATTACACAATTAGGCCAGATACAAAGTATGGCTAACTAACACAATTAGGCTAGCTGCAAAGTATGGCTAACTTACACAATTAGGCTGGGTGCAAAGTATGGCTAACTTACACAATTAGGCCAGATGCAAAGTATGGCTAACTTAGACAATTAGGCCAGATGCAAAGTATGGTTCACTTACACAATTAGGCTAGATGCAAAGTATGGCTAACTAACACAATTAGGCCAGGTGCAAAGTATGGCTAACTTACACAATTAGGCCGGGTGCGAAGTATGGCTAACTTACACAATTAGGCCAGATGCAAAGTATGGCTAACTTACACAATTAGGCCAGATGCAAAGTATGGCTAACTCATACAATTGGGCTAGGTACAAAGTGTGGCTAACTTACACAATTATGTCGGGTGCAAAGTATGGCTAACTAACACAATTAGGCTGGGTGCAAAGTATGGCTAACTTACACAATTAGGCTGGGTGCAAAGTATGGCTAATTTACACAATTAGGCTGGGTGCAGAGTATGGCTAACTTACACAATTAGGCTGGGTGCAGTGTATGGATAATTTACACAATTAGGCTGGGTGCAGAGTATGGCTAACTAACACAATTAGGCTGGGTGCAAAGTATGGCTAACTTACACAATTAGGCTGGGTGCAAAGTATGGCTAATTTACACAATTAGGCTGGGTGCAGAGTATGGCTAACTTACACAATTAGGCTGGGTGCAGTGTATGGATAATTTACACAATTAGGCTGGGTGCAGAGTATGGCTAACTTACACAATTAGGCTGGGTGCAGAGTATGGCTAACTTACACAATTAGGCTTGGTGCAGAGTATGGCTAACTTACACAATTAGGCTGGGTGCAGAGTATGGCTAACTTACACAATTAGGCTGGGTGCAGAGTATGGCTAACTTACACAATTAGGCTTGGTGCAGAGTATGGCTAACTAACACAATTAGGCTGGGTGCAGAGTATGGCTAACTTACACAATTAGGCTGGGTGCAGAGTATGGCTAACTTACACAATTAGGCTGGGTGCAGAGTATGGCTGCTGCTTCACCTTCAACCTTTCGCTCTTAGCTTGGATGATTCGTCCCCCCAACCAGTCTATCAGTAACTTTCTCATTAACGCCATAAGATGTCACATGTTGCCCAATCCAGGTCAAGTTGAAGCATAAGCAACCACTCTCTCCTCTAGAGTTTGCTCTCCCCTCTGGAGTTGATATGTGAAGAAAACTTATTTGCCTCGACCTCACTGTATTTTATTTTAAAGTACCATCCATCAGGTATACAGCTGTTATTATAGGTCTCAGACGCTAGATCATTCTGGCATGAAAGTTCTATATAAAAACGGATATATTTTATTAGTATTAGTATTATTATTATTATTATTATTATCGGTATTATATTTTCTGAGGTGTAAATCCAGCGTACCCCTATAGCTAACACAGGGATGAAGTACATTACTCTCATCTTCACTGGCAATGTTTAGTTAGACGCCATATAGGCTCCCACCTGTCAACCCAGGTTCTTTTTACAATAGAACATCCTGTTTTTGCAATCCAGCATTTGTTTCTCCCACAAACTGAGACCAAGTCCCAAATAGGTATTTCCATTTTCTTTGGTGGACTCTAGGCTCTGCAGGTGGAAGACGAAAACATGATGATGGGGCCATTGTCTACACTGGGATGGCAAATATGTGACATTGGACTAAGATAAAGAACAACCCAGTAAAATAGCAAAGCAAGCCACAACAATGTCCTCACACACTTCTTGTAGGCCCTTCGGCAATGAGTAAGCCGGGACGAACGTATATGCTAGTTTAACCTAAATGCACGAATATTGGGTGTTTTTGTTGAATCTATTTTTTTCCAAACCTTATCAGTGGTTAGTGGAAAATGTTTCAGATGTTTGGGAATTCAATCATTTAAAAGGGGTGGGGGGGTGGCTGATGAGGGGGGGTACTTGGTTCGATTCCATTTCAAGTGTTTGTGCATTACTGTGGACCCCTTCTTTGGTATAACCTTCCTCACTGGCTGCTTCCATAGATGGCCAATTACAGTGCCTAACTCACCCTAACATTCTTTCACCTCCATAAATGACAAGTAGTTCCAAGCCCATAGCAATGTGGGAACTGTCCAGGAGCGGTGTTGGGATGTCCCCTGTACCACCTGACACTTGATAAGGGATACCTGCACCTGTGATTGCCCATCTCCAAGGGCAGGCACAGGTGCAGCGGCTTCGGTCTGTTAACCCTTTTGAGCCATCTTCTTGGGTGCCACCCTCGTTTGTTCCATGCTTTGGTCTTACATTTTCTACAGCACCAACGCCTGCATCCTTTCCTCGCCAACTCCGGTGAGCCTCATAACACTGTTGCACCCTCTTCCCGCTGGGATCCCTCTCCAACTGTGAAGTTTATTAAGTCATTGCCCAGAAATACCTTTAGTGTGTCCTCTCTGTCACTGTTGATATGCCATCTGCTCCTCTGCCACCTTCCCAGTGGCAAACCCTTAAATCCCAGCCTTGCCTCAGCTTTAGAACTCGGGAGGATAGCTCAGGGGTAACGTGCTCACCTTGGAAGCAAGGCGACATGGAGCAAGGCAGGTTCGATCCCTGCGTCCGGGTTTAGAAACCTCTTGGTATTAAGCACGTTATAAATAACTTATCATATCCTGAGCCATTCCAACCTCGGGTAACACCTTTTCGGCTGTAGGCCATTGGCACCTACTTGAATAAGCTTAACAGGGACAAGTGAACATTCTCTTCCTCCTCCACCTCTCCCTCAAATACAAAGCCCTGTCCCACTTAATTTTAATTTCTTTAAATGAAAGGACGAACACTACACAAAATAAAAAATA
Source organism: Ambystoma mexicanum (assembly GCF_040938575.1). Lineage (NCBI taxonomy): Eukaryota > Metazoa > Chordata > Amphibia > Caudata > Ambystomatidae > Ambystoma > Ambystoma mexicanum. The sequence goes on from NC_090923.1 coordinate 667,592,232, forward strand.
CAATTGACTGACTAGGGCAAACAAATGGATTCACACAGGGTTCTTAGACACACTACAAAACAGGAAGGGTCCTCTGGATCCCACGGAATTGGTAATCTTTTTTGGGCTTCTCAAAAAAGTGGGAATGCAAAAGGAATTCAGCTTTTTATAGTTTTAAAATGTTCTTTTCGGAAAAAGACAATAAATGGCAGTAGTCACACCAGGTTTAGTAGGATAATCATACAGTGAAAGGGGATAAGGAAGACACAAGGGAAAAGGGCTTTTGTTTGCTTTTTTATACTTTTTGGTGTGACACAAGTGTGGAAGGAAGCCTTGGTTGATTTTTTTTAATACTTTGTATGAAGGAAAGCAAGAGTGAAAAAGGAAGGGTGACAAAGGAAGCATAATCAGTAAACAAAGTGACTAAAGAGAGGCAAATACAGTTGAAGAGTCACGAAAATCGAATACACTGACAGAAAAGTCCACCAAAGTTCCTCTAAAACACAAGTTGTGGGTCTGCCGCATACATCGCTTTTATAGCCTAACAAGATGCACGAAAAGAAATCGAAAGTAAGTTGGTCTTATTGTAATGTCTGTAAACCTCCCAGAGAAAACTGAATCTCTCTGGGCAATACGATTTCCCAGGCTGAGGCCAATTGTTCTGTTGGGTTTAGTGGCAATAACAAACTACTAAGCTTTGCGCTGTGTCCTATATTGCTATAAGTGATCAATCCTACGTTTCTCCGGTTTAAGCTCACATTCCTTAATTAGCCTAATTAATTACCAGTAAATCAGTATTACATGATACTTACTTTTTGTTGTACCAATTTGTATTCCCAAATATTTCGTCTCACCAAATCTAGTGCTTCCTGTACTTTGTCTCAACCTGTGGGCCTCTCCACCGCAAGATTTGTCTTAACCAAAGGTTAGTAAACTGCTCGCTTACTGGAGTTACAGCATTCTCATTGTATCCAGGTGATATGCCTTCATCGGTAAGCTCAATACAGGATTAGAAATTGCCCGGAGCTATTTAGCGCCTGCTACTAGCCCAGGAGAGCCTGGCGAGAAACATCTACCAGCTACTTTCGGCTCTCAGGGTCAATTGTCAAAAAGTTTGCATCTCACGTGAAACTTTGATTGGTGACATGCTATGTACAAGCTTCCAGTTCCTGCCTACTGGGTGATGCCTAAGACCCAAGAACTAGTTTTAGCTCCTACTTATGAAATCTTAATTTCGACCCTGTATTGTGCACTATTCTTTTTAATTCTCTGTACTGATGTATAGCAGCATTGTTCTTACATACAAATGGACCCGATGCGTCACACTAAACGGAAGGTGGTGTTTTCCAGAGAAACTATGCTTATTTTTTGATTGATTCCTACCTTTAGTCAACAAATAATTGTTTTTCATAATTAAGTTTTGTCAACATTTAAAAACATAATCAACATATAGTTGAACTTCATTCTCATATAGAATCTATTTACAGGCTAGCGTGCTTATCAGGGCCTAGAACAAACATGATACCCTCCTCCAACAATAAAAGTACATTTTACCCAAAAAGGTTTTGCTCGTTAATAACAAATACATTTCACATAGTTCATTTCCCATAATAAATATAGCACAAACTTATCTACAGCAAAGTGCAAAAAATCAACTCTCCCTACTAACAAAAACTCCCAAGCCTTATTAAAAAACCTTTTCCCTCCATGTTTCTGTTCGTTAAATGCCTATACTGTGCTGTTACTTCTTCAGGGGCTTTGTATGAGGGCACTAGTTTGTTGAACAGTTTCTGATAGACAATTACTCGTGACATGAGGTTCAGTTCTCTATATTAGGACACTTTTTATCTCAATCTTCTGTGGTATCCAATGTGTTACTTCCCACAGTGTTGGGGTCGAATTTCGGTCATACAGCATCCCTTTCTGCAACAAGCTTCAAAACATATTGTTTCCACCACCTGTAAAGTGCACAGTAACAACTTTTAGTCACTGGATACAGGACCCCATTAATTCAGTCGCATGTACCAACATGACCACGTACACTTATGTTATCAAGAAGCTTCTGTCTTGCATCAGCAGTGACTTAAGGTTGTTGCTATGCAATTTACAAGTGGTGAAAACAATATGTTTTGAAGCTTGTTGCAGAAAGGCGACCTGTATGACCGAAATTCGCCCCCAACGCTGTGGGAAGTAATGAATTGGCAGGAAATTCAGTGTGGGAATGTTGGGCTGCCCGGCAATAAGGAAGTCCCTCTCAGAATGTTGCCGCCCAGCCATTCTACCCCTAATAGAAGATGCTCTCGGACAGCAAGCCTATCACCTTGGGAGACTTGGGGGTAGCTGGTCTATAGTGCCAGAAAAATCTGTCACAGTGACATCAAAGATAAACTACATCCAAGCTTAATGTATGTATAAACGCACCACTTCTGTGGACGTATGCCGCAGGCACGGCTCTCCAGCCACGCATTTTAGAATGCAGCTACGGATATGACAAATTCAGTCTCGCTGGTCACATAAAGTGTCACACTAAAACCCTAGACTTGCCTCAACACCTCTGCCATTAGCATACAGCAACAACCTACGACAAATTTGGTCTAGCTGGGTACACATCAAGTCTCCTGCACTAGTGGTCTGTCATGACCACCGACAGCACCTCCCACGTACTTGACCTCTTGGGTTGCTTACTGGAGCCGAGCCAGCTCTCCTAAATCCTAATCTTGGCCAAATGCGCACACACACACACATCGCTTAAGTCTACTCTTAGAACGGAAAGCAACAAAATGGGGAAATGGCACCAACCTGATGTCACTCAGTGGGTATTGACTAAATAAATTAGGGTGTCGCAGACTCAGGAGGGACAGAGGTCAGAACCCCACCTCTCACAATTGGTGTATGAAGCACACCTCCGAGTATTGATTCTGTGCCACACTTAAGAAAGTACACTTGACATGGTCAAAGAAATGAATCACATTTATGCCCATCCACATATGGGCATAAATGTGATTCATTTCTTTGACCATGTTTCTGACCATTAAAGAAGCATTTATCTCAAGTGTACTTTCTTAAGTGTGGTGCAGAATCAATACTCAGAGGTGTGCTTCATACTCTTGGAACGTTTCCCCATACCTGGACTTCGGTCCCGAGGGCATTCCAATCACAAAGCACATTCAGGCAATACAAATGGGAAATGGCGCTATATAAATGATGACTATAATACAATAGAATAGACCTTGCCTGAACCATTATATGACAAGTTCTGTCATCTCCAATTTAACTAAGTTGGTTGGATTGCATGGTAGTTTCTGATAGCAACCTGCTGTTTCCATGGGTGAATACACCATCTTAATGTAGTCTTTGTTGTTCATAATGACAAAATTGCCTTCTTTATCAGCTTCTTTAATGACAACATTGGGGTCCCTGGACAGGTTCTGTAAAGCTGTATGTTTCTCTGGACTGAGATTTTAATAGGAGCTTTCCTTATTGTGTGTTGCGCTGCCCATGAGTTTATTAAGGTCTTGCACAACAGCTTTTTGAAAGGTATCAATAACGCTATACGTGGAATAAACTTAGATCAAGGTCTTAGATCTAAAACTTGGAAATACAAGAGCTCAATCCTGGATCTAAGTTCAGGGTGATGTAATGTTGACAGGCTTAAACCTAGAAAAGGCACCTCGGCAGCTCTGTGGCAGGGCGTCAGCAGCCAGGTGCTATGGTAGGGTGCCATCCAAGAAACCATGATTGAAGACCAGGACTCTGTTACCTGGGAGATCACGGGATGCACTTCAGAAAAAAGTCACAACTGTTGACATGATCACTATAATGAAAAAAAATTCACAACTGTTGACATGATCACTATAATATATCTCCAACTGTCAATGAGAACCAGAAGTTGATGGCTGGGTGCCATGTAGATGGAGCATTGTGGTAGTTCCCACTCGAAAGCACAATACAGTTGGCTTTGGCAAGCCTTGCCCGGTACACCACTACTGGCACAATCAGGTATGCCATGCACGCACAAGAGTCATCCATGCATCAACCCCCCCACCCTATAAAGCGAGAATGCGTACAATTGCCTACCTAGTGTTTAACGGCCATCAATTAGGGGAACGGGCCTAATGGCCATACAAGGCCCACCCACTGAAACCCGCCATCGCAATCCCTCCTACCTCCACCATCTGTGTCTCGAAGCTTTGCATCATTGTTGCGCAAGACGCCAGTGGAGCTGTGCAGAGCTGAGACCAGGCACCACAGCCTGCGAAGTCCATCCCTAATTGATTGAAGATATTGTTACAGTTTTTGGAGTGCACAAGGCGTTGGTGTACCTGGCTTTGTTCCCAGGTTTGTTTAAGTCTTTTTGTTACTGATGCTGTTTACTTTTTTTTTTTTTAGCTGTTCTGCATTCCATTTTTGTCATTTTTAGAAAGAACGTTTTGTTTTAGCTCCCATCCTATTTTTTGTATATCAGATTGTTTGTAGATGTTTCGTTGAATTGTATTTAGTTTGCTGACGTGCAATTTTTAGAATATATTTTGTATTTAGGAACTACTTTTTATATCTGTTTTAAATTGTGCAGATGTTTTATTAACAGTTCTCCAGTGTACTTGGCTGGGGCTCTTGCTATAGAAAAATCCACAATGGAACCAAGTGCGCTTAATGTGCATTGCACAACTTCCAAAGTTCATCTGTTTCATACAAATTCCCCGCAATAGAGCACTCCACTACAACCCTCGTCATCCCAAATCATGCCCAACGCCATGCGGAGAGAAGAGAGGTGTGGAGAGCCTTAGCATCCCACATGTGTGAAGCTAAGGTTCACACCACTTAACAGACCGACAGGTGAAATGCCTCATAACCTCGCAGGGTAAAGGAGCAGTGCCCCAGGAGCCCACAAGGTAAAGGTGAAACACCACTGTACTCCACAGGAGAGTGATGAGGACTCAATCACCTCGAAAATGAGTGGTGAGGAGCCCCGAACTCTCCAGTTAAGAGGTGAGGAGCCTTAGAACCCCACAGTAGAGGTGAAGAGTCCCAGCACCCCAAAGGCAGAGGTGAAGAACCCCTGTACGGTGCAGGTGAGTGGTGAAGAGCCCCACCATTGTGCGGGTGAGAGGTGTCGACCCCCTGCATTGTCGTAGTGAGAGGTGAGGAGCCCCTGCATTTTGCAGGTGACAGCTGAAGAGCCCCTGCACTGTGCAGGTGAGGAGCCCCAGCACGTTGCGTGTGAGAGGTGAAGAGCCCCTGCATATTGCAGGTGAGAGGTGAAGAGTCCCTGCACTGTGCGGGTGAGAGTTGAAGAGCCCCTGCATTGTGCAGGTGGGAGGTGATGAGCCCCTGCATTGTGCGGGTGAGAGGTGATGAGCCCCTGCATTTTGCAGGTGAGCGGTGAGGAGCCCCTGCATTTTACGGGTGAGAGCTGAACAGCCCCTGCATTGTGCGGGTGAGAGGTGAAGAGCCTTTGCATTTTGCGGGTGAGGGGTGAAGAGGTGAAGAGCCCCTGCATTTTGCGGGTGAGAGCTGAACAGCCCCTGCATTGTGCTAGTGAGAGGTGAGGAGCCTCTGCATTTTGCAGGTGACAGCTGAATAGCCCCTGCACTGTGTGGGTGAGGAGCCCCAGCACTTTGCGGGTGGGAGGTGAACAGCCCCTGCATATTGCAGGTGAGAGGTGAAGAGTCCCTGCACTGTGCGGGTGAGAGGTGATGAGGTGAGGAGCCCCTGCATTTTGAGGGTGAGAGCTGAAGAGCCCCTGCACTGTGCAGGTGAGAGTTGAAGAGCCTTTGCATTTTGCGGGTGAGAGGTGAAGAGCCCCAGCACTGTGCGGGTGAGAGGTGAAGAGCCTGTGCTTTTTGCCGGTGAGAGGTGAAGAGCCCCAGCACTGTGTGGGTGATAGGTGAAGAGCCCCTGTACAGTGCAGGTGAGCGGTGAAGAGCCCCTGTACTGTGCAGGTGCGCGGTGAAGAGCCCCTGCTTTGTGCGTTTGAGAGGTGAAGAGCCTCTGCATTGTGCAGGTGAGAGGTGTAGAGCCCCTGCATTTTGCAGGTGAGATGTGAAGAGCCCGTGCACTGTGCAGGTGAGAGGTGAGGAGCCCTGCATTTTTCAGGTCAGAGGTGAGGAGCCCCTGCACTGTGTGGGTGAGAGGTCAAGAGCCTTTGCATTTTGCGGGTGAGAGGAGAAGAGCCCCAGCACTGTGAGCGTGAGAGGTGAAAAGCATCTGCATTGTGCGGGTGAGAGGTGGAGAGCACCTGCATTTTGCAGTTGAGATGTGAAGAGCCCGTGCACTGTGCAGGTGAGAGGTGAGGAGCCCTGCATTTTTCAGGTCAGAGGTGAGGAGCCCCTGCACTGTGTGGGTGAGAGGTCAAGAGCCTTTGCATTTTGCGGGTGAGAGGAGAAGAGCCCCAGCACTGTGAGCGTGAGAGGTGAAAAGCATCTGCATTGTGCGGGTGAGAGGTGGAGAGCCCCTGCATTTTGCAGGTGAGATGTGAAGTGCCCCTGCACTGTGCGGGTCAGAGGTGAAGAGCCCCTGTACGGTGCAGGTGAGCGGTGAAGAGCCCCTGCACTTTGCGTTTGAGAGGTGAAGAGCCTCTGCATTATACGGGTGAAAGGTAAATATCCCCTGCATTTTGCGGGTGAGTGCTGAAGGGCCCCTGCACTGTGCGGGTGAGGAGTGCCTGCATTTTGCAGGTGAGAGGTGAAGAGCCCTAGCTCTCCATGTGTGAGGGGTGAAGAGTTCCTGCAGTCTGCAGTGAGAGATCAACGACCACTGTTCTCCGCAGGCTAGAGATGACCTGTCCTATAACCTCTCGGGACAGAGGTGAAGTGCCCCAGCATCCCACAGGGTCGAGGGGAGGGCCTCTGTACTCCACAGGAGGTGACGAACCCCAGAACCCCAAAGGTGAGAGGTGAAGAGCCCCTGCGCTCCACAGGTGAGAAGTGAAAAGACCCTGCGCTCCATGGTGCGTGGTGAAGAGCCCGGCCCCCTGCGCTCCATGGTTAAGAGGTGAATTGCTCTTGTGTTCCACAGGTAAGAGGTGAATAGCGCCTGCACTCCAGGCATGAGAGGTGAATAGCCCCTGCGCTTCATGGGTGAGAGTTGGAAAGATCCTGCGTTCTACAGGTGAGCACTGAAAAGCCCTTGTGCTCCAACGGTGAGAGGTGAAAATCCCTTGTGCTCCAATGGTGAGAGGTGAAAAGCCCTTGTGCTGCACAGGTGAGAGTTGAAGAGCCCCTGTGCTCCACAGCTGAGAAGTGGAAAGACCCTGTGCTCCATGGTGGGTGGTGAAGAGCTCGGGCCCGCTGCGCTCCATGGTTAAGAGGTTATTTGTCCCTGTGTTCCACAGGTAAAAGGTGAATAGCCCCTGCGCTCCACTGGTGAGCAGTGAAAAGGCCCCGTGCTCTATTGGTGAGAGGTGAGAAGTCCTTGTGCTGCAATGGTGAGGGGTGAAAAGCCCTTGTGCTCCAATGGTGCGAGGTGAAAAGCCCCTGCATTCCAATGCTGAGAAGTGAAAATCCGCTGCATTCCAATGCTGAGCAGTGAAAAGCCCTTGCGTTCCAGTGGTGAAAGGTGTAGAGCACAGGGACTCCACAGTGAAGGGATGCCAGTGATACAACACTCCAGGATCTCAAAACAACACAACACCAACATTACAGGCAAGGATTTTTGGTGCAAAGAAAATCAGTCAAAGAGACTTGGGAAGTGCAAGTTAACGGATCTGTGTGTTGTTCCCAAATGCATGCAGGTCAACAATATCTAACCAGAGTCGAATGGTGTAAGTGTTCGCTACACCTTCTCTTTGCTTTAATACGGGATGCCACCCCACCATACCCTCATTGGATGTCCACGCCCACTCCTCACATGCCATACTGTACCCCTGTGTTTTATTGCGAGCATGATCCTGTCCGTGGGATTTGCTGTCCTTTTCGTCGTTTCGATGTGTTTACGCAGGCCGCATTTGAACGTGTGCGCGCACAGATGTTCGCAGACTGAGTAATAGAAGTCCCCGGACCTGGTGCTGGCGGGGGAACAGAATCCTCGGGCATGTGTTGATACTGCACTGGGAAGCACGGGTGGGATAGAGCGACCCACGGGTACACGGCGTTCAGAGAGAAGAGCGGGGTCAGTGCTTCTCCGGGATAGTGGAGGAGGGAGGGGGGGCGGGGGCGGAGGTGGTGTCGTTTTGAAGGAATGCGGGGCATCTGCTGGGGAAGGACAGAATAAAAACAACAGACAGCTCGTGTGGGAGAACACACGGACAGGGTGGCGCGCACCAGAGACGCGCGCAATGCACGGAGCTGCCTTATGCATTGCTGTTGCTCACAACACACATGCCGCTTTTTGATTGGATTGATTCCAAAAGGGAGCGATTCTGGGAGACTCCAGCTCGCCCGCTTGCAACATGAGCATGGCCGCAAAGGCTGCGGCTAGAAGCAGAGGCACTTTAAGTCTGGGAGTGGGCGGCGCATGCAACGATTCCCTTTGTACTATAGGTCCTTAGCAGTTATGGGGAGGGGTGCTACTCGGGCAGCCACTGATAGAGCCCACACACGAAGGCGACCAATAAGATATGGTTCCTAGTTAGGGGGAAGCCCGGCCGTGGCATGGGTGGGAGCACAGCTGGGATCCCCGTGTGCCTTGGCCTGACCTAAGAAGACCGCTAGGAGCAGGACAGGGAAAGCACGGGCCCTGGATACCGAGAAAGGCGGCAGTGCTGAGATGGGGGAGGCCTCGTAAAGCAACCGCAGATACACATGGGCATGTTTCCTGCAGTGGGCCTCTGCACTTGGCAAGTCAATAGGTAGGACTCTATTAATTGACACTGGCAGCGGGATACACCCTGCTTACAACACTCAATGACACCAGGGCAGTCTCTCGAGGCTTAGTACTGCCCTTGTATGCGAGGTTCAGCATCAGTGTATGTCTGGTGCAGCCATACACTCCTGTATTCAACCAATACACAACACGTATAGCACATAGAACTCTATAAGGTGACATTATATAGGTATACAATTAGGCCCTCACTAAGATCGCTGGATAGTAATGAGGAAGGCCACCTTAAAAGTGTGATTTGGTGATGTTCAAAATGTCCCTTCCTCCTCTTGATGGTCTTCTCGGTTGACTACAGCACTTCACTTCAGTCTGAGCTTTAGTTTATTTCTAAGCATTCCAAGAGTTCCCACATTTACCGGAAAACTGAAGCAGAGAGGGACAGATTTTTGCCAAAGATGTAAACCCTGGATTGGTAACATCAGACAGCCAACAAAGTCCCAATGGCATCACCAGAAGTGACCAGGCATGACATCCTTACTGATGGTGGACCAGTCACGGCTTACAATATGTACTAGGAACCTGAAGGTGCAGCATGTCAACAAACAGTGATTGGCGTCAAACCCCAGCTGTTAAAACCAAAAAAAGCGAAAGATGAATAGTCAGATGAGTTAATCATAGGAGTAACAAACCAGTCCAAAGTGGTTGTAAGCAGCAAAATAGGGGGCAGCTATTACTACCCCCAGATGGTGTTAATGATGTAAATACATATTCCCTGGTTGCACAGTCTATGATTTAGCCACCTGACCACTCTTCTCCTGACACGTCTTTTGGGTGTATGAGTGGGCTAATTAATGGTATCAGTTTATTTAAAGTGTGCCCACACTTGACAGATAAGGGGTGAACAGAGGGATTGGGTGACTTCCCCAAGATAACACAGGTTTGGTTAAATGGGGAAGCCAGAACTAGAGAGTGAATCTTCAGTTTCCAAAGTGGTCACTTTGCTACAAGGCTTAATCTGCTTTCTCATGTTCAATCTTTTGTATTTAATCTGTCATAATAAACTCATGTTCACTTTATCTCTGAGCACTTGCATGTTTGACAGATGAGGAACCTGGAGTAATATAATGTAAAGTTGTCTTATATAGGGCCCAAATGCCAATAGTGTTGGCCTTGTTGTGCAGGGCGCTGTAAGAAAGGAGGGCAGGTTGTGTTAGTTGGATAGCGGGAAGGCAGATACAGAAATCTGGGAATCAGAGATAGAGGCTGTTCACATTGTCTCATTTGGATAGTATTGGAGAAATAATGCCATGGCCTGTGGTTGAATGTTAAGTAACGTAAAATGTAGCCTATAATGCGCAACGAGGTGAAACAGCTTATGACTATGGCTCCGATCTGCCGGACAAGAGTGAAGGCGTTGTCCATTGTGGTTTCAAGATTCCTTAGTGTGGTTGACAGAATTGGGCAAGGCCCCATCTAGTCAGGCCAAGTAAAAAGTAGAGTGGAGAGCGTGGAAAGTTATGGTACTCCACAGGTAAGTGGGCGGAGCTGGGATTTGTATTGGCCCAAGATAGTTTTCTGTGTTCTACCCACGGGGAAGGCGATGACCCAGTCTGGAGCTGTTTCTTTAATACCAATATATTCTCATCTTTTTAGAAGGATCTCGTGACTGATGGTGTCAAAAGCGGCTGGGTTGTCAAACAGGATGAGAGTGCGCTCTGAGTTTTCATCCGCATTGTTTTTAAGTGTATCCCACATGGAGCACAGGGCCTATTCTGTACTTCTGGAAGGTCTAAATCTGTGCTGTGCCTCATTCAGGAGGCGGTTTGTTTAGATGAAATTCTGGAGTTGACCATATATGAATTTTTCCAGATTAAATGGGTATTTGAGATGGGGCGATAGCTGGCTGGGTCTAATGGCTCAGCTCTGGGCTTTTTGAACAGAGGTTTGCTGTATGCATAGTTGACCTAAACTGGGACACTTCCGGTGCAGATGAAGTCATTGAGGAGGGATAGAAAGATGGCCGTTAAGTCTGGCGTTCTCATGATGAATTTCTAAAGATTGGGGGGACATGGAAAATCTTGATAGGTTTCATGAGTCAATGGTAATTTATAGATCCTTTGCAGATAGAAGGTAGGAAGACAGAGAGGAGGTAGTGGGAGGTGTTGGTGGAATCTTGTTGGTTGTGTGTGATTGGGAGCGTCCTCTATTGTCGAGATGATCCTGGACATTGAGGATCTTTTGATTGAAGTATGCAGCAATCTGGTCACAGCGCTCTTGTGTACGGGTAGGAGTTGCGTTGTTTGGAATTCTTTGATGGTCTGATACATTTGCTTTTCACTTTGATTTACCAAATCAATGTGTTTGGATTAGGGTGCTTTCTTTGCTTTGAGTGCTTTCGATCTATAAAAGCTTAACCGTGGATGATACGTGTATTTGCTAGTGCATGGATAATTTTCCCTCCAGATTCTCTCCAGTATACAATATTCTTTCACAACGAGCTACAATGATGTCCCTAAAAAGTTGCTGTGTGGAAGCTGTGATTAAAATCCTTATGTTCTGGGTTGAAAGTTGGTGTTGTCACCAAAAGACACCACAGGCAGATTTTGGCTTATGAAGTTCAATACATTTCCAAGCAGACTCTTATTTGGCAGACAAGCAACTCGATGCACAAGGATTTAAGGGGGTACGCCCTACATCACAAAATATGGGAAAATTAAGAACCTAGTTCTTCCTGGTTCTAAAATGTAGCCCATTATACCCCAGTGCTCCTCTTTTTCCTCTGCTTCCTGGCCGTTCATTCACACTCTTTCCCCGCTCCTCCCTTGTGGACTGGGATTCTGTGGAGGGAAATGGGGCATGTGCTTGCGCGGGAAATTGGTGGTAGGTTGTGCTGCGTTTGTGAGGATTAGGAGAAAATGGATGGTGGGGATTTACCAGCAAGGGGTGCATGTGGTCACATTTGTGTTGCGGGATGAGGACATGCATGTTGAAGTATATCTTGAAGGTGGTGTTATGTTGTTTATGTGAGATTTGTGTATGTATATGAGTGGATGACTGTCTGAGGGGCTATTATGAGGAGTCCACAAACGTGTGTCTCGGTGGATGAAGTGTGGCGATGTGAGGCCATTGGTGGACCTCTCATGATCTGTAAGTATTGCTAATCTGGCAGGAGATAATTATGGCTAATTCATTCTGATAACTGTTGTTGATAATACACTGCATGAAGTCAATATTTCTAATTATCTTCCTGCTATAATTATTGCAGCCCCCCAATTGATCAATGTATCAAACATCCTAGTTGTAAATTAAGTAATTGTTGCTATTATTTAGGCTTGTATATGTAATCTGCAGCTGTGGTTCTATCACTGAACTCATGACTGCTGATCAATATTGCAAATTCCGCTGGATGACCTGTACTGCTAATCCTGTCTGTTGGCCATGTTTCCTAATCTTGGCGGACGACTTTATTACTCTGTGTGTGACTATGAAGTGGGTCTTACTGGCCAATTCCTTAGAGAAAAATGTCATTAAAGTGCACATTTATGGTCCTGTCTAAGAATGATGTGGGTACAAAACCTCTTTAAAATGCCTTAAAATAGGCATTCCCACTTGGTAAGTGATCCTGCTCTGGGACTTGAAGTGGTAAATATTCCAGAGTGATCCATGATTTGTGGAAATTCCTTGGTTTTCAGGGAATTTTGGAGGGCGGTTGAGAAGTGCCACGAATCTTAGAAGAAGGAAAGTATTTGGAAAAGCAAAATGAATCAGGACACCAGAGATAAGGCGCAGGTAAAAATGAGAAGCCAAACAGCACTCAGAGTGGAAGAAGCTGACAAGAATTTCAACATGCAGTCATGATAGGGAGCAGATAAAGCAAAACGGGGAAGAGGAAAATAAATACATATCAGTAGTCCGTGCTCTGTAGCAGAACAATTGTGTCACCTCCCTTATCAGGCTCTAGGAAATACTTACAGGCAATCATTGAAGGGTCGTCATGGGGCAGCACTGCTATAGGGCATCGTTTACGGTACAACCTAAACCTGGCTTTAAGCAGAAGAGGAGCGGGGACGACCTGCCCCATGAAATCTACACCCAAGTGCTGAAAAGGGAAAACATTGATGCACATGCAAAAGGAGATACCAGGAACAGCCTCAGATGAGAACAGTGAGGCAGACCCACTGGCTGAACATTGCAGTTTTGAATTTCAGAATTTTTGGAACCTCAAAGAAATGCAGCTTCAAGTTTGGCCCTGCGCTTTATATATTTGTAAGTGCTTCCCTTTTGAGGTTGAAGTTCTGTGAAATAAACAACTACTCTGTGAATCCGTGAATCCAACGTCACTGTGTATCCTTGCCTGCATTTTCTGTTCCCTTGCAACATTGAAATAACTGTGTTGTTACCGACCTCTGCAACTTTATTCACTCTCCCCTCTGCTTCTCTGCGATTTTCACTGTTTTTATTTTTTGTTCTATTTCTCCTGCCCCTTCCCATTCTCTATCTCTCTCTCTCCTCCACCCTTCCTTACATTTTTCTATGCACTTACTCTATCAGAATTATCCCTGGACCTAGTATGATAGTAACAAATGTTGCCCCCCTTTACTTGTTATTCCCTCATCCCCCTCCAGCACTATCTAAAATGTCAGGCCTAGTACGATAGTCACTTGTTTTGTTCTTCTCCCTCCTCTCTCCTCCCCTCTCCCTCACCTCGTGTCATTCTCTGGCTCTACCAGAAATGTCATCAGGCCTAGTACTATAGTCGCCTGTCTGTTTACATTTCCTTTGTCGCTGGGCTGAGTAGGATAGTTAATTTCACATTCTTGTTGTTCATGGACCATAAGAATGTTTTGTATTTTTCCCTTGTTCCCTGACTTGTCGTGGAGTGCTTTGAAACACATTGTGTATAGGCACTATATATAAATAAACAATCATATAATATGAAATGTCAGGTATAGAAAGTGAGGCATGGATATAATTAAATGTGTATGAGAAAGCATCTGCCTGGACCAAACTGCACACCTGTTGGGCCTAAATCCATGCCTCTGTGATGGAGAAACGAGGTGAACGTCAGATGGGTGCAATATCGTGAACCAACGATGGTGTCTTCTCATAGATGTTTGGGACTGTACCACTCTGGAGTTACTGTAGATTGTGAAGTGGGAGGGGTTGGTCTGCTTGCACTACAGCAAGGCCCTTGGACGTGTTTGACACAGAAGCTAAATACTGGGAGGAAAGCTGAACAGGAACTGGCCAAGGGAGGGAGAAAAGATGGGTCTGCCACAGTACTGGCGCCTATGCTGTCGTTAGCGGCATGGCATGGTGCATGGACGGGTGGGCAGGGGTGGACTGGCCTATAGTGAACTCTGGAGATTTCCCTGTAGGCCTCTGCAACCTGGGCCTCTTTTGTGTGCTAACCTATTTTTTATTTCCACGTTTTCTCATAGGAAAAGGGTTGGGCTTGCTGAAAATGTGTAATATGGGCCACTTTGAAAACTATTTCCAGGGCCTCTTTTGGTTCCCAGTCCACCCCTGAAAGGCCGCGGGGAGGGGGGGGCTAGGGGTGTACCGGTTTTGAAAAGATGAACCCCTCAGAGAATTGGCAAAGCGGAGAGGCAAAATGGGGGGAGGGAGCAGATTCATAAAACCAGTAATACTCTGTAACCCAGAAACCTGCTATTGTCTTTCCCCTGTTTGCCTAAGGCTGGAAGAGGGCGGTGATCCTACAAGGCGCGGGGAGTGTGTGGGGGTTAGGGGGTACAGGAATGCGTGTTTCCACGATTCCTCCTCCTTCATACTGGGTTACAGGCAGCATTACAGAAGTCTCCGGTCCCAGCGAAACCCGCCTGCTCTGCTCGTGAGAGAAGAGGCCGGCCTGGCCTCTCCGAGCTCTTTCATTGTTCTGGAGGGTGCGGGGGGCTGGTGGGGGGGGGCTGTAGGGAGCATCGCGTTTCAGTGGGGGCTACACAGCTGGGTGAGGGACACTGCCTGTTCGCTGCACAGGCCTCTACTCCACTGCCTGAGCGGCAGCCAGAGCACCGAGCTCCCAGGAGGCTCAAGGCAGAGGGAGTGACACCTTCACCCAGGCTCAACCTCCCTCCCTCACTGTGAGCTAATTGCTTGTTGGGGTGGGAGGGGTGGATCGGGCTGTGGGAGGACAGCCAGGCAGGCAGGAGACAGAACAGGGAGGTATGACCTGAGAAGCCGCAAGGAGAGGTATGCAAAAACAGAAGGCGAGGGAGCGAGACCTCACAGGAGGCCTGGACCAGCAGAGGGCACAGGGAGGCAAGTGGGAGCTAAGAGGAGAAGAATGGGCGCAAAAAAGAGGGGCATAACAGTACGATGAAAGGGAGAGGACCAAGAGAGTGGACGAGGATGAAGGATGTACCTAGAGACTGATTTCTTGTGGACCAAGGAGATGATTTAGGATTCACTGTTGCCCGGTTGCCGCTGGTCCCGGATTGCCTTGCCAATGAATGTACCCATCTTATTACCTCTAATGCAGTGGTCTTCAAACTGAGGGGCTGGCCAATTAGGGGGGCCTGAAGGGTGACCAGAGGGGGTGGGATCAGACTCTTCAAATACGGATTCATATGGCCTTTTTTTAAACTATATTATGACTTCAGGGGTTTCTCGGCATGAAAATGTATGAATACCACTGCTCTAATGTATGTACATGTTGGGCAGAGAGGGGAGACATGGGCGTACAGAGGGTGGGATATCGACTTTGATAGGCTTGTGAGTTTTTGCACAATTTGCTGGCGCTCCTGACTGGTCCATATATATCTCTGGCTTGTGTGTTGGACACTCAGTTGCAGCCTCTGAGTGTTAGAGGTCCTGGTGCAACACTTGTGTGGGGGAAGGAGGAAGTGATCACTGGGACTCACTGCTCCCTAGTAATCACAAACCCAAGCAGGCACCCGCTGTACACTAATCCACCTGCCTTCAACAGCCTCTGGGATTTTAAGAAAAGATTCAACGTGTCCCATTGCAATGTTCTATCCCTCCCTCAGCTACCCAAATTTAACTCTAGAAAAAAGCGTCCCGTCCCGAAGCGACCTGCACTAGCCAATCTGCCAGCAAACTCCTACACTCCTCTGCCTCCAGGACTTATTGTGAACTCAAACCATGAGTGCCTGCCTTGTGTCAACTGTGCACAAACCCCAAACTCTGAGGAGGTTTGTAAACGTCCTCTCTGAGAGGACTGGCGTCAAGATGTCCATCCTCTGGTCACTGCCCCAGAGCACATTGCAACCTCCTGTTGCACCTCCGGAATGATGGCACAATGCCGTCTGCTGCCAGGCGCGGAAAGAGGTCAATCCTAAACACTCCAAACAATCTCCTGAACATTTTGGCACCACCCTACAATCTCACTGAAGTAGCACCTCCCAGAATCCCAACAAAGCCGCCAACCACAGGCAATAGGAAAGCAAGACCAGAGGATGCCCAAATGAAGCATTGAGTCCATAGGGTCTTGGCGGCAACACCGGGCATTGGGTGACTGGAGCCCCAGTTAATTGCCCCCAAGCAAAGCAAGGCGTGTTGGGGAGGGCTTGGCACCTAATGGCCGGTATGATGACTCCTCAAGCCCACCTGTGGGCTAATACTTCACCCATGGATATTTTTAGGTTGCAAGGAGGTATCAAATGGATTAGATGGTGTTCAGCAAAGGCTGGTGGTCATGCTGTGGCACCGACAAATGGTGGCAGGAGCACTGTGGCCCCGGCAAGATCACAGTGGCCTGCTGCATTGGAGTATGGGGGAGCTGGAGGGTGGAAAGTGACCTTAGCAGCAGGGTGGCACCCAAGGGACTGTGGGGTGCCACTGTGCTGAACTAGTGGTGGTGTGAGAGTTTATGGGAGGACAAAGTGAAGAAGCAGAAGGGAGCACAAGCTGCACGACCAATGGGCATCAGGACGGCACGGTAAGGGAAGACCGCTGCCATGCGTGCGGATGGGGCGGTGGGGCGGGAGAGGCCCTGCGTGGGGTGAAAGCCACAAGCGGCATAGTGAGCAGTGGGAATGTCAGCACACCCAGCGATCATTCCTGGTGGCCGCTTCTGAGGGAACCAGAAATTCTTGGCAAAGGTCCAGATTAGTTACTAGAATTCAAGGATTCTGAGTGGGTGAGCCAACATGAACGTTCCATGAAGAGTGCTAAAGGCTACAAGGTTACATTTTACTGGGCCACAACGTTAAACTTGCCAAATAAACCTCATTCTGGTCCAACCCAAAGCAAAGCCACATGCTCTCCAGCGCAGGCTGAGGGACCACAGCCTGTCAATGGCAGGTCGACACACAGACCAAACGTGAAGTCCATGGAGCAACGAACCCACCAACCGGGCACTACGCAGCGGGACAAGAAGAGACGGGGAGACGCCTGCTCGTGCACACGCAGAGCACGCGCTGCCACACATTCTGCGAGGAAAAGGAATGCTCGAGGAAAGCAAAAGAAAGAACATTCCACGCCATCCCCGGGGACCGGGGCAGCAAAGGATGACCAGGCCTGTCTGTCGCCAAAGGAGAAGGGGCTCACAGCACTGGCCGGAGTGGCCGGGAACCCGAAATGATGACTGTGGCACAGAGGCCGTAACGCCGTGTGCGCACCACCCCGTACTTGGCAATGCTTGCCTGGCTTCCAACTCCAAGCCAATTATGTACCTTGTTTTGGGTTGGGCGGAGCACCGCCGCAGAGAGGTGGGGCAAGTGGATATCAGATACATAGTCAGGGAGGAAGGGACAGCTGGAGGGGAACTGGGGGCGTCACATGGAGAAGAGGAAAGCGGGCGAGAGAAGAAGAAAGGGCGTGGATTTCCAAGGAAAGTAAGGGGGGGGGGCTGGTGGGGAGAAGCGGAAGGAAGAAGGGGACCCGGGGAGAGAGCGGCTAGGACAGAGCTCAACACGCAGGAGAGTGGCACTGGAAGAGGGTCAACCATGAGAGTCAGAGGCACCTGGAGGAAGGGGGCGGGGCAGGCGAGGAGGAAGAAGCAGGGATGTAGAAGAGACAGGCAGGGAAAGGGGGTGGGTCTACACATCTTCTGAATCATGGTGCCCCCTAAACAAAAACTCCTGTCTCCGGAACAAGCAATACTAAATGGTGACCCTTTCATATAGAACCAAAGTGTCGTGTCCGCCCCACACCCTAAAGTAGGAGCAAACTCTTGTAAGGGCACCCTGGAGAGCACCCATTACTGGAGCACCTGAAAAGGGGTGCTGCTTAGGACATCGCCGCAGGGGGCATTACCCATCGTAGAAGTCCCCCCTCCCGGGGCTTCCCCTGTCATCCCGGCAGGCCACAGCCACATACGCCCTCGGAGTCCGGGCATCTCTCTGCCCTCCATCGGCCCCTGGAGCGAGCTCTACGCCCTGCTCTCACAGCAGGGGGAGGAAGGATGCCTGGGTGCTCAGGGTGGCAGCGGGCACATGCCAAGCTCCTCCACAGCTGGGCAAGGAGCCCTCGGGAGAACAGCCTCTTCTCAGTAAGAGATGGTAAACCCCAGAGCAGCAAAGCCCCCGGTATCCGGTCCTGAGCCGGCCCGGGGCTCTTTGACGCCGGCAGCGTCTGCTCATTAAAACTTATCGGGGCGCCATTAAACTGCTAAGGTAGGACGCAAAGAAGATCGCCCTGTAAACCACACCACAACAAGGCCAGGGACACACAAGTACATAGAAACACAACTGCGTGCACATCTGCACGCAGAGGCAACAGACACACTCTGACTCAAGAATGACGTTGCCTAGAGGCAACCCAGCACATAAACCTACAAAGAGTACAAAGAACGCATAGCGCTTGTTTACGATCTTCCGGTTTCTCGGCGCTGTACAGCGCGAATCGCACTATTGCTCATCTCAATGGTTCTAAGGTTTCGGAGAGCTGGAACGGAAAGTTGGTCCCAATTGGACCTGCATGTTTTATACACACATCCCTTCTAAGGGTTCACGGGGCCATGTTACAGGGCAGCATACCACAACATAGCACATCGTAATATAACAGTGCATGCAACAAAGTCACTTTGCCGGGTCGCCGACTTGCGCATCTGGACCCCTACCTGAGGAGCTGGCCTGCTGGAAAGGGTCCCTCGCCGGCACCCGCCTGGGAAGACCCTCAGCGGAGGCGCCCGTGCAACAACATCCCTTGAACTGTCCAAACCCGCGATAGCCATTCACCCAGGGCTCCGTTGGCCGAGGGTCCCGCGCCGGGGACGCCGCTCCTCCACAGCCACGGGCGAGGAGAGGTCAGCCGGGAGCACTCCTGCGTAGTCCAAGCAGGCGAGAGACTCGGGGCTGCCTCGCTGCCCTCACTCGCTCCCAGTTCTGTTCAGAGAGGGAGAGAGGCAGGGCGGCGGGGATGTGGAAACCTCGCTCAGACTGCTGAGGCGACGAACTCGGCAGCGGCGGCCAGGAGTGGGAGCAGGGACGGGGCGCAGGGGGGAGGGGGGCGCTCCTAGAGAGGGTGGGAAAGGAGCGAGCTGAAGGAAAGTGCGCACTCTATCTGCCCTGCGCATCTCTGCGCCCCCTCACATCAGATGTCTCACTCGCACTGTTTCTTTCACTCCAGGACCCTTCCTGTTACTTTCCACCCTTCACTCCCGCTCTCCGTTCATCGGCTCTTCCGAGCTTTTCCCCTGTTTCTCCTTCTACCGCCGTTCTCTTCCTTTATTCCCTTTCACCCCTCCGCTTCCTTCCTCCCTTTTCGTTCTCTAGCCTCGCCCTTTGTTGTCTATTTCTCATTGTGTTTCTTATCGCCCCTCGTTTTATTTTACCTTATGCCCTGTTGCTCTCATATTTCCCCCCTACACCCCCCTTTCTGCATTATGCGCCCCCTCTCACATTCGCACTCCTTCTGAATCAAGACCTCCTTTTCTTTCTACTGCTCCCGCGTTCTGTCCCAGGGTTCCTCTTCTCCCATACCGTTCCACACTGCCGCCCGCCCCTCTCTCTACTTTTCTCCTCCCTGTCACCCCTCGTTCTTCTACCTGCCCCTCGCCCGTTCTTTGTTCGCCCTCTAGCGCCTTATCCCTCCCATCTTTATCTCCCCCCCCCAGGCACTCTCTGAACTTCACCGCATTTCCTTCTGTACCCTCCCTCCCTCCCCTACAACTCCTCGCCCTGCATCTCTTGTATCTGCCTCGCCCCTTCCTCTTCTTTCTTCCCTTTCTTCTGTTTTCTTTCCTTTCTTTGTTCTCTGCTTTCTCGCTCGCTCAAACCGACAGTTTCCTGCAAAACATTCCCAGCTACGCGCAACTCTCTCAGTGCCGAACTCCGCCCAGGCAGCACACTTCCCCAGATCCCAGAGCAAATGTTTCTTGGTTGCACTCCCAGAGCCCAAAGTCGTTCAGCTTAATCGCCCGGGCAAGCGAGATGCCCCAGCCCCCGAATAAATATTTATATTAAGCAATTGAAGCTCGATTGAAATCTCAAGATTCAAACACACCATCGTTTGTCAGCGACTCGTCCAAGGGGAATGACCTAGAATTGGCTAATTAGGAGTATGTTCTTGAAGAGGCTTCATTAATGTTTAACTAAGACTGCGCGGGTATGTGGGACGAGGGGCGCCCCAGGTGTTCTGGCACGCATCGAGGCTAGGCAAGGCTTCTGAGCAGTGTTTGCCGAGGTACCTGCCGAGGTACCAGAAACGAACTGCACACCGAGATCCCACATCAAGCACTAGGCTCTTTGCTTCCAAGTTCAAAACAGCCTTCAGCAACACACCCACCCTCGGGCACACCTCAGTTATGTCCCACCCTGAACTGTGCCCCCCAGGACCAACCTCTGCTTAGCCCCTGTTGTAGCTGAATCTTGGATGGCTAAATCTTCTATGATAAGCAAGGGGGAGGTCTTGTAGCTGAATCTTGGATGGCTGAATCTTCTATGATAAGCAAGGGGGAGGTCTTGTAGCTGAATCTTGGATGGCTGAATCTTATATGATAAGCAGGGGGAGGTGTTGTAGGTGAATCTTGGATGGCTGAATCTTCTATGATAAGCAAGGGGGAGGTGTTCTAGCTGAATCTTGGATGGCTGAATCTTCTATGATAAGCAAGGGGGAGGTGTTGTAGCTGAATCTTGGATGGCTGAATCTTCTATGATAAGCAAGGGGGAGGTGTTGTAGGTGAATCTTGGATGGCTGAATCTTCTATGATAAGCAAGGGGGAGGTGTTTTAGGTGAATAGAATGTGGAATGTTTGGTGGGTAGACCTTGGGAAGGAATGGAATGGAGAGGAGTCTGTTATGATATGGGAATAAAGGAGTTCAGACATGCAGGCTGACTCCTGTCATTATTTGATGAAGATATAAACATTAAAGTGGTGTCCATGAGGCACACAACAGCCCCGAGACACGCAGCACAGGACCTACCGCACCTGTGCACAGTCGAGCAATGCATTCTCTGCCTCCAAATAACAACCACGTGCTACGACCCAGCTCACCAGTAACTCAGTAACCAACGGATGGCCTACCCGATTCTCGTGTCCGTTTCCTGTGTCCCCGGGACCTTCCATGGTCTGAATGGTGCCATCTTTCTCTATATGCTGTTCCTATAAACTCTGAATGCTGTCAGAATGCCAGAGGAGAGGGTCGGGCTAGGATAGCCCCAGCACCTTGTGGCTTAGAAAGGCAGATGTTAGCCCACAGTTTCCTAGCAGAGTGTCGTGCTGGCTGGAGTTGGTACAGGCGGTATTAAGCTTATGGTTAAAAGTCATTAAGTGGCCAGACACCGGACATGTGTCTATAGTGTGACATGTTGACCACACCAAAATAGTTGACCACACCAATATATTTCTATCATAGGTCCTGACTTAGCCCGCATCTTTGCAGTGGCACCTAACCACCTCAATCCCTCCCTTCCCCCACAAATCCATCACCTCGTCACATTGTGCATTGGCAAAATAGATGCCAGGTTGGTTGAGGACATGGTGAGGACTTTCTGCCCTGCCTCTTGGGATGACTGTCCATCGTAAAGGCCCTCCCGGTAGCTGGGTGGGTCCAGGCAAGTATGGAAGAGAGAAGACAATTGTCCTGTGTCCTGACTTGTAGCCCTTGTAATACAGTGGAAGCGGAACTATAAGCAGACTCCCTGTTTACTTGCCAGAGGAACTGGGCCCTGGAAATCCCCCGCCCCATGAACGGGAGGCTCAGCCAGAGAACTAGGTTTTCTGACTTTATTAACAGTTAAAATTACAGGGATAGCAACATGAACAATACTCTTCACAAGCTCTCAATCTCCGGGGGGAAAGTCGTTCCATTTTGCAGACTCACGACGTCACTAAAACAAATTACATCCCAAAAACCTAACAGGGGAAGGGATTGGTTAATTGGGTGAACTATATATGTAATCTATAAGGGATTAGTATGATCATTGGGTAAGCCATATCTGATGGCTCCTCCTGAGACCACACCTATGTGTTACCAATACAAAGTTACAGGTTAGTATAAAGATGATTGGCCGGTGCAACATAGTGTATGCTTAGTGTGGAAGGTGTTTGGAGATTGGACAGAAAGGGTCTTCTCAGCCTTGGAGCTTTGGACAGTTACCAGACCAAGTGTAACTATTCAAGGGAGTGGGAACAACCCCAAAGGTGCTGCATGTTCTGTAGGGAAGGCATGGTATCACAAGTATTGGCACTGAGACAATGGATACAATTTGTAAAACCTTTATTGAACATGTTGGGGTTGGAGAAACTCCTATTCTGCCCTATAACTAAGATGGGAGTAGTCTCGACCATCAAACAATAAACAAAACAGTCTTAGTGGAGTCTGTCAAATCAAAAGGGCCTATGCTAACAAAACCCAATGCCTGCCATATCTCTTGTACACAAAAGTAAAAAGGAGAAAATGTATGCAAAAGGAAAAGTCAGTGTTCAAATGATAATGTGGCTGATAAAAATAATTACACAAGGGGTGTGGGTTATGCCAGAGCGTTACCTGGTAACACAAAAAGGATGAATGGGTGGGCAGGAAAACCCTAGCATCAGAGCACCAATAAGCATATATAATGTTCGTGATTAGACCCATGTGTCTCAAAAGGATGAGTAAGGATGGGGGCCACACTCTCCTGTCGTGCTGTAGAGTACTGTTTGTGGCTTGTTATGTATTCTACAGACAACAACAAAATTTGCCTGGGCCTGTCGTCAAGCAACAAAATAGTTGGTCACAAAAAAGGACAGAGGAACTACTGATTGTGAACCTATCTGCTCATGCTGTAACACAAGATGAAACCTCAGTACTCCAGAAAAGCCTCAGTTTCGTACCTACAGTACGGTATGACTCATTCAACACCCGGATTGAGGTTGCTCAACTACTATGAAAAATTAGACTTAAGCAATATTTTGGCGATTCTGATCCCTACAAAATACAACACAAATAGTACTACTGGACTACATGGTAAGTCCAGATTCTATCCCAACGTGATTACACCTGAGTCTATCACTTTCGTAAAAGCACTAACCAAGAAGTTAGAGGAAATCAAACATGAAAACCGTTCAGACTTCCAGAACCTTTCTAGACTAGAAAGAACAGCACTAACAAAGCTGAGTAAAAACCCAAACATTGTCATTTAACCGGCAGTCAAGGGGGGCGCCATAGTAATCATGACTACACCAGCCTACGAACATATGGTGACCACCCTACTTAACAACCATTTGCATTACTAGCGCTTACCCAGAGACCCCACACAGAATCTAAGAATCAATATTGACACATTGGTAGAAGAAGCAACCAGTGAGGGAAACATTAGCAAGTTGGAGGCTGAATTCTTATGCCCCCCCCCTTCCCAAGTATCCCAGCCTTCTACGCCTTACCTAAGATACATAAAGGCGTATCTTCCCCCCCTGGGAGACCAATTGTGGCAGGATCAATTCCATACTCGAACCACTGTTGCAATTTGTCGACTTCTTTCTACAACCTGAGATATCACACATGCCCTCCTATTTCAAGGACAATACTGATGTGCTCAACTTACTAAAAGAGACTCCATTCGACCCACAAAGACAGATTCTGCTCACTTTAGACATAGAATCCATATACACCTCCGTTCCACAAATAGAGACACTTACGGCGAACGATAACATCTTAGAAGAACTGCCCCCAGCGGAGATTCCCCTTTTTATTTTGCTACAACTTGCCGAGATGGCACTGACTAAGAATGTCTTCATATACAAAGAAGAATCCTATGAACAGATGTCAGGCACATAGGTCTAATCACGATAATGTGACTGAACCAGCTCTCCTCACCATGTTAGGCCTCACAAGGTAAGGGGATCCTTGTAGGCAGGAGGACACACTCTGGATCGGCTTCCAACACAGTACACATTTCAAAACCGTTGATCGAGGCCCCCCTGGCCTTCCAAGTTTAAAGTTCCTTTCTCTGACTTTAAAAATAATGTTTCAACCAAAAGGTTCACAATGGTCCCCCTCTGCTGGGCTCAGACCTTTCACCACACAGTTCTCGTAGGCCCCCCTATGCCAGGCTCAGCCCTCTTAAGATACAGTTCACACAAAGTTGCAATGGGGCTTCTTTCCTCAAGCTTAATATAATCCGGGTCTCCCTCATTCAGGCTCGGACCACTTTCGGATATCGAAATTTTCAGAATGTGCATGGCATACCTTACAGACCACTGCAGGACCACTTCAAAACAACATTCAGTATTGACCTTTACGCTTGCTGTTTGTTCGCCCTTTAGTTTCAAACAATGCACTTTTCACAGAGACTTTCAAATGGCCTACTTCTTTTCACCGGACCACTCCATTACCTAGTATCGCTGATCTTGCAACTGTATTTTACTTTAAAGTTTGTTCACTGGTCTGCCTTTATTCATGTCTCATCCATACACGTGCAGTCTTCACTTGTGATATGATGTTGCTACTTCATTCACTTTAAGACACACCGGTCTTCAAGGGTCACTTGCCAACTCACTGGCTGTGTGCACTTCTTTCTTGTTTTGTGTTTTTCAATTTTCAAGTCAAGGTTAGTACCACAGGATTGACCTCGCCTCCCCAACTCTACCGCTCCCTGGAGGGTCGCGGGAGACCTCAAAACACAATACAATCTTCACTTGTGGGTTCTGGCCTTCTCCAGGTGTCTTTTGCAGTCTGTCAAATGCACCGACCTCCAGTAGGGAAGCCTTGGGGTTTTCGGCCCGCTGCTCTCGTCACTTGGTCCATTGCTCTGCTCCACTAGATGTGCCTTCTTCCCAGAAGGTGCGCTCGTTCACGTGTTCCAACTTGCTCAGAGTGTGCCTTTAGGTGTTGCCTTTTATTCTGTGGGGTAAAATATACTCCCTGAATGCCAGAAATAAAGAGCCCAGGGTGATTTGTAAAGTCCCATTGAAGCCTAAAGCCAGCACAGAAATGGTGATGTTAGACATGAGGCCTATTGAAACAAAAACTGGCTTAAGTCTCAAAAGTGTGAAGATATGCGCAATGCATTTCAGCAAGGAAAAGTAAGATGTGCTGACAGTGCAGTTTTACTAAATGCATAGAAAGCTACCATTTCTATTTAAAGAGGCAGATAGCAGCGTGTACAATATCTTTATGCAACATGAGACTGTGATCCCGAAAATCTCAAGTGACACCAAGCTTCTTACATTTCTAAGAAATAAAATAACTTCCTTTTTGTTTTTTTCTCATCCTAAATTACAGTATGCCGAGATAAGTGCCTACTGGGTTTCAAGGTGAACATGAGTTCTCATATAACTGCCCTATACATATGGACAATCCAGAAGGGATACTCATGTTGTTTGCAACTGTGAGATTAAAGAAGTACAACAAACATGGATACAAGGCCCAGTTAAAAGCCATTTCTTGCAGAATTCTACATGCAGCTAGTCATTTCTCCTGAAATGAAACTTTAACCCCAAAGGTCTTTCCTCTGCTCGTCCTGGAGAGGGAGGTCTGGTTGTCAACAATCAATCAGGTCCATTGCATAAAAATATAAAGAAATACCCTGCTCTTGATGGAAACTACGGTGGAAATAGATAAAGCCCTGCCTGTGTTTATAGCAGAAGCAATCCTGAGGTCACAACTCCCATAAATTGTGCATTAAAGTGGCAGCCAGGGCCATGACCAGGCCAAGAAGGGATAGGCTAAGATAAACATGAGCCAGCATCTGGCTGGTTACATGGTTAAGGAATGCAATTTAAGATAACAAAGGTGGGGGACAGAGTGAGCAAGGCATGTGAGCTGTAGTTTAGATAATAGAAAAATACATTTTATTGCATAAAAAGGGTAGTGTATATGCCGCAGTGCTCTTTCCAGACTTTTATTAAAGGCGACAGTAAAACCCTTTGAACCATACCAAAAACGATTATTGTGTGATAAACATAACCAAAGTTAATAAGGAACATTTGATTTGGGCCTTCCCTTGATCCCGAGAGATTTGAAAGTTCATGTAAGGGTGAAGGACAAAATTAACACAGGAACTATGAAGTGGCATATTTTTCACTGATATGGCTCCTGAGTAAATAAAGAAAAACTGTATCTCTGCATAGGAAGGGTGTGCCGACTTCAGATTAGCATCATCTGATTGGCCTTAAAATGTAGTCCTATTAGCACACAGGTGGGTAGAGAAAGCCAACCAAGCCCTTCTGCAGGAATCATGACAAGTTAGTGATGTCATTTGCCCTATAAGTAAACCAGTTTGCATCAGAACTGTGCTTTTCCACTTATTCCGAGAGGTAACCTGCTGCTGAACTCTTGTGAGAAACACCCAAGGAGAGCGGCACCAAATCTTGCATTGGAGACAGGGACCAGGAGACATAGAAGTTGACACGGACCGCTTGGAGGAGCCAGAGGGGACTATCCTTGACTTATACCCTTGCTGTCCCAGAGGTGCCCTAATGTTCCCTGAAGCCCATTACAAGGCCTCTCCTGTAAGTAAAACTATCACTAAGCCATAGATTGTGTAGGCCCTGCATTTCTCTCAAGTATTGTTCCAGTTTTTGCCCATAGAAAAATATCCTGTTTGTCTGTGTAGATCCTTAGCATATTTAATGAAAGTAAATCAATTAATTCCCCTATAGAAATCCAGGATGTGTTTGGTTAGCATTCAAAACTAACAAGCTTCTCCCAGTGTGTTTCGCCAAGGATAGACATAAAGATTTGGCTAACTATTTGTAAGAATCCCCTGACTTCAGTACCGAAAGTGGGGTCCTGAATCCAAAAGAATGAATCCCAAAACTCTGTTTCCAAGTGAGTGGGCAGGGTGTAAAACAAAATTCCCCATTGGTCCCCTTCATTGTAAATCAGCAGTGTGGAGCCTTGTATTTCCTTGGCATGTGTGGTGGGAAAACAAAATTGCCCCTTTATTTCCATTGTGCTCTGACCCAAACCACAAAGCCCTGCCTGTTCCTTTTAGGTGTGGCAAAATTAATTTTCCCATTGCTTTTCTTTCACTCATATTGCATCTGCAGTAACAAGTGCAACACGATTTTTCCCATTGAATCCCTTTTTCCAAAGAGTGCATTTTTCTATCAAAACCCAAAACGATTTTCCCATTGTGTTCCCACTCACTGCCACTGGCCTTCAATTCAGAGGGGTCAAGTCTAATTGATGTCTGGATGTTGGGGGTTGCATGTAGAAAAAGTATTAGAACCAAAATCAACAATCAGTGTGGGCTTTGAATTTTTCCTTTTCTGTATTGGTGGGTGATTTGAAAAGAAAGCTGTGGGAAATTGTGACTGCATATCTTAATATTATCTCTCTGTTGGTGCCAAACTAATACATCTATATTCTTACTGCACACCGGCCTGGTTCCTAGTCCATTGTGGAAATGGGTATTTGTCGGGGTTGGGTGCAAGACCGATTGCAGGCCTTACCAAATTGCACCTGAATAAAAATAATTGTGTTTTGTTGTGCTCCACCTTGATTGGGGGGAAATGAACTCCCTGAGTTGAGTGTGACCGAGTAATAAACAACGAAAACATTGGGGGCTTATGTCAGATTGGCAAAGAGTTTTCACCCATGACAGCGCAGTATCAGCAGACTATTCATTTAGATGTGAAATTGCATTGCAGTGGATGGAACGTTTTGTTGCATTGTGAAGGCACCATTCAGACCTGTACCCTGAGTTTCAGGGTGGTGTATAGATCGAACAGTGTTGATTTGAGTTGTCATTGCGAGTAGAAATTATGCAGGAGCAGGGTTGAGATTTTTGCCCTTGCATAGAGAGCATAGTAGTTGCAGAACACATTTGAAAATGAGCACCATAGAAATCAATATGGCCAGGAAGCACCTTCTATCAAAATTGTTTATTAAAAGTGAATGGGCAGAACAGGATCATGAAATGTGGAGAGCTAGAATGATGCAGCCGGTTACCTATGCAAATGTTGATATGTGGCAGAATAACGGGCTGTTACATCAGGCCCTGATAGACTTTTATATGACACAGACCAGCAGAGATGATCAAATTAAAATGGCTCAGCTCACAGCATACATGTACTTCCATATGATGATCATGGAAGATAGATACCAGGATAGTGTAGCCTCTGTGCAAAACCAATCTGAGCTTTTGGGTCAAGCCCAGAGAGAGCTGAAACAATAAAAGGAAAAAGTGCAACAGAGCCAAAATGCAGAGTTGAAATTAGAAGACATTATTCAGCAGCTAAAAGATGAGCTAGTGACACAACAGCAAGCGAATTTAGAGCGAGAGGCTACATTTTCTGCACTGAAAGAGGCATATCAAGAAGGTGGTAAAAACCTGAGAGTGAGTCAACATAAATTAAGTGAGCAGGTTGTTCCCAATAAAGCCTGCTTAGAGGACATTTTCGCATTTCAAATGCAAATTAAACAACTAAAAGATCAAAATAGCCAGTTTATCATTAGGGATGTCAATTCGATCAGATGCACCAACATCTGAACACTCTGAAACATAAGAGAGAGCAGTTCAGGGAAGAGAATAGCAAATTGAGTAAAGATAATAGTGCCCTGTGTCAGGAAGTGTGTTAGTTAAGGATAGACATGGAGAAAAGTGAGTTATGTTCTCAGGAACTGACTGACATGAGGGTAGAATATGAAAAATGAATGGAACATGTGAGGCAAGCAGAGTTTGACACAGGCCAAAAGTGAACAATGGGAGGAGATTAGTCTCCTGCAAAAGAAGAGGTCAGAATATGCACAGACAATACAAGCCCCACAGAAGGAAAATTAGTCCCTTTGTGAGGAGAACAAGGGACTCAGTGACCGAGTATTGGCACAAAATAAAGTGCTAGAAGCTACTCAAGAACTGGTATGAGAGTTGCAAACTGAGGCCTCTATATATCACCAAGAGATTGGGCTGAGAAAAACAAATCTGAGAGATTGGAAAAGAAAATAGCCAAATACAAACAGACTTTGAGGCACCCCGACCATATATAGTATGGAAAGGCACCCTCCGATCACAGATTGATAACCTCTTTACCAGGGACCTCAAACCATCTCACCACCTTATATGCACAGGGGGCTGCTAACTTCATGCTTGCCAGTTTTCAAGAACAGGGAAACATGAGGCAGCTGAACTCAACCAGGCCTGCTCCAACTGAGCCAGGAGGCCAGTCCTTATCAGATATTCAGATATTGATGGGTATTCATCTCTACCCAGATTTAAAAATACCCTAGCATGTACTTCTGACCAGGAGGGTTCCTATCATGAAAAGATCAGGGAGTTAGATTGGCAGAAACTAAAATTACAAAGGGACCACCTGGTCCGCTTTGTAGACAGAAAATAACCAGAATCAAGGACTCAAAAGAGTATTTTAAAAACCTTTACACATTCAGAAAGGTGGGGGGAATTCTCCACCATACCTGGAAGAAGGGATGAGGAAGATGAGTACTCCCCTGTGCGAAAAGGGGAGTACAAGGGAAGTGACTCAGAGAGCCCACAGCACAACAGGGGAGAAAAGACCAGACCACGTAATTCTGGTAAGGATTCCCAGTCTCATAGAGGTAGGGAGCGCTTAGAGGACAGGGAGTGTACCACCAATAGTAGCAGCTCTGAATCAGATGGCGAGTGGACTCGGGTGCAGCAGAAAAGAAAGTCTGCCAAACAGAAGAGGGGTCTTGTGATCCAAATCGGCAGATAAAGGCCATAAAGAGCTTTATGACTCCTTGCCATAAGAACGCCAAATACTCCATATGGGAGCATCTAGAACCTTATAACTTAATTTGGTATCACGAATGCTACAAATTCCATCGAGTTTGTCAAATGGACATTCTCCCCGGACGCTCCAGCTTCTTTGCAGGACTGGAGGACCAAGATCACCAAAGATGGTCCACCTAAAAGGCAGCTATCTTAAAGCATTTCTCCATTCACTGGAACCCTCAGGAGGCTCGCAAGGTGGCCTACAACCTGCAGTGTGGGGAAGACCAAGCACCTAGATAGTTTGTGCAAGAGCTGAAACTGGCATTTGCAAAGACCTCTAGGCCGGTGAACACCAATAGCCGGGAGTTCATTAACACTTACTTCCATTCGCTCCCGAAATACATAATGACCCAACTGGTAAGGGACTTCCTTGAGTGTAGGACCCTGGATTGGGTTATAAAACAGACACCCAGATTTATGAAGTACAAAAGCCCTCTGAAAATACAAATAACCCTAAAAACCCCAAACTGTCAACCACATCCGCTGCTGCAAAGATGGCGGAGGTGAAAAATACCCCATATTGGACTTGGAAATGGGGGGGCCTAAAAATACTCCTCTCGCTAATACTAATGAGGAGAATGAGAGACAGAGGAGACCCTCTGATCCAGCCCAATCGGATGGTAGCCAGGCAGGTTATCAGACCCATCTTGGGGTACGTATGGACTCCCCTGGCACAAGGGGGGCCCATTCAGGTAGGTACTGCCCCAGGAAACCTCTCTCAAAACATCCCTCATAACTTCCCTCAGGAGGGAAGAAATACTCCACCCCCCAACCGAAGTTTCTTTCCCAGATACCCTTCAAGCCCCAATTTCAAAACAATCCTCCTCTCTCTCCCCACTTTCAGGACAATAGATCCTCAAATCAGGGAGAAGGGAGACCAAGGACGGACGGTTATCAGGGAAACTCTCATACCCAAGCTACTCTGGGAGAAGGGACAGCTATCCTTTCCGGGAGCAGCAAAGGTATGAATCCAGACCCCCTACCAACCAGAAAGGATGTCTCAACTGCAGCACCAGGTCCAACACTTAACACAAGCCCTGGGTCGCATGTTGAGGGCTCAGCAGAGCCCTCAACTGGAAATTGCTGCCCAGAACAGCTTGATACCCGGGTCTGGGGCCCCGGATCAATGATGGGAAGAAACCTCCAACAATCAACAGGTTCCAGAGGAGGGGCCCTGGGGGAAGGGAGATGCAAAGCCCTAGAGGAAGCTTCCCTTCTCACCAGAACAAAACCCCATGGAAACCTCTGAAACTGAACACAAATCCTCTACCCACAAAAATCTGTAACCTAGGGAACAGAGGGTAAGTAGGAGAAATCAGGAGCAAAAGAGAACCCACTTTGTGGTGGAAGTGCGCATCCTCCTGTTCAAAGGGGAAGAATCCCTGGAGGATTCAGGGAAGCAAATCTTCTGTTTCAGGGATGGAGTGATCCCTCCCAAGGACAACTGGGTCCCAAAAGACTCTAACTTAGACTGGGTAAGTATGGAGATTGACCCAGAGCAACCAATTCTTAAACCCCAACAA
This sequence comes from Ambystoma mexicanum, assembly GCF_040938575.1. NCBI lineage: Eukaryota > Metazoa > Chordata > Amphibia > Caudata > Ambystomatidae > Ambystoma > Ambystoma mexicanum. The sequence continues at coordinate 667,623,596 of NC_090923.1, forward strand.
TGTCACCCAGATGACCCTGAAAGCAATGAGGGATTCTCCCCCCATACAGGTTTGGGTAACTGTCTCCTGGGAAAGGGGGACAGCAAAGAACCAGGGGAAAAAGGGGACTTTCCAATTCCACAGATATCTGGGAGCAAAATTTTCTTTACAGATTCCCAGACTGCGACACAGAAAACTGTCCAAGATCACACGGTGTCAGAGTTCAATATAAAAAATAATTAACCGCCAAGCTGGCACAAAATGCACATTTCCTTTGTCCCCTTGAAGAGAGAGAAGGTAAATGTTGTGCCTTTGTGAACATACAGGGTCAATGTTCATCGTCAGTGTTGGTGGATACTGGATCCCAAGCCACCCCCCTGTCCAAAAAGGCCTTTGACCAACTTAATTCAGGAAGGGGGAGAATCACCAAATCCCCCTCACACCTCTTCCTGGCCAACTCCAAAACTATGATGGGAATTATATTTCCCTCAAAGGGACTGCAAATCTGGAGATCAAAATTGGGTGACATTGGGTGAAACACCCGGTGATAGTCATCACTCTAGAGGGAACACCTTGTTTGCTGGGGAATGACCTCCTTCAGATGTTATTACCCCTGATTAAATGCGTGAACAAAGTACAAACTATGTGAGTTTAAATGGTGCATGCCACATGATTGAACAACGGTCCAACAAAATAGAATTCCACTTTAGGAACATCCAAGTCCCAGACATCACTGGCATCTCTGTGGGAGAACAAACTGGTGATGGGAACCCTTCTCCATTTTTGGAAATTAACCTCCTTATCAGTTTTAAGTGGCATTCCACCCTGGAAGGAAATACTCTGAAATGTTATACCAATCCACAATCAGAAGAAAACCCAAATCCCATGATAAAAGATGATGAAAAAACAGCTCACAGTTTGACCGACATCCAGATAAAGGATGAGCAGTTGTTTTACCGCATTCCGGTAAATGAGGGGGATGGGGCCTGTTCTCGTCAGAGTATGCCTGAATAATGGAAGAAGCTTAATCAGCGAAGCATTATTCAGGAAACCCCCAAAAGATCACACCATTCCCACGTTTAAGTTGATTGATAAGTGGGAAATGGGCCTTCAAATTCCAAACATCTACTGCCTAGCAGGTGCATGCTAAAAATGTCCATTGGCAAGAAAAGCATAGAACATAATTGTTGGGTTGTGAGAGATGCCCCTTTCGCCTTTTACTTAGGCGGTGACATTCTCAATCGATTCACAATTAATTTGGACCTAATTAATTATAAAACCTGGTCACGACTGGAGGGTAAGCCCATGGGCTTTGACAACACTGAGAAAGCATTTCGGTCAGCCCAATTGCCTACTGTATGCGGTTGAAGTTCAAATGGGAGAAGAGGTCTCCATCCCAGGATAGGTGCTACAATTTTCAATTCCCCCAAAAATTAAGAGAGGACAGAACCTCAAAAACAAGGATGCTTACATAAATTTGAATTATCAACTCCAACAGCAGGGTTTGTATTTACATCCGACATCCCTAGTTGACCTAAAACATCACACCATTCAAATATTGGGGGACAACAGCGTGCCTAGAAGTATCACTTTGTGAGCAGACACCTTTATTGGAATGGCGGTTGATGCCCAACATTATTCTATTGATTTAGGTAATGAGATCATTGGACCTATTCCAAATGACTCTTTCAATTTTGATGACAATATCACTCCAGAAAAGATTTTCACCCGGCAATGGGGGCATTTCTTCGTGTACTCCTCCTGCCCTTACGGTGTGGAAGAGGTGACCTGTGACATCAGGAAGGATGAGGCGGTATTTTGGGTCAACAGTGACTACCTCCCATCCTTGAAACCTCATGTCCAGGCCAACAACATAACAAGAGATCTCTCCACCCAGCTGGAGGATACCGCCAAAATTGCCAAACATAAGGTCTTTTTTCAGACTTTAAGCAGATGGTCGAAGAATTAATCAATCTCGCTGATGCCTGTGAGACCGAGGAGCAAAAGCAGAAGCTGAAACAGGTGTTTTGGGATTTTCAGGATATCTTTGCTGTCGATTTGTATGATTGTGGATGTACAGAGATACATTCAACCTCCATACCCATGGACCCTGAGGTGGCTCCAGTATTTGTGAAGCAATACTGGTTGCCTCTCGCGTCTATGGAGTCACTCACAGAGATCATTAAAAATGTTGAATCCCCTGAGATAATTTGTCCAGTCCACAGTACGTTTAACAACCCGGTACTGGGGATACTGAAACCCAATGGCCAATGGAGACTTTGCACAGACCTTAGGGAGTTAAATAAATGCGTCCACGTGTCAAGATGGCTCCTTCCATACCTCGATCAGGGACTAGCCCAGATCCAAGGGTCAAAGGTTTATACCGCCATTGACATGACCAATGGTCGGTGGACAGTACTCGTGAGTAGGGAAGACCAGTACAAGCTAGCCTTTACCTTCTAGAGGCAGCAATACATGTGGACCCAAACCTCCTTTGGATACATAAAGTGTGGCAATTAATTTAATGTCTTCCTACATAAGGCCATGCTCGACTTCGGCAAAAGGTAAAACCGTGCCTATTTAGACAAAGGGCCTCATTACACAGTCGGCGGTAACCATGGCACTATTAGCACCATGGTTGCTGCCGGTATTTTACTGTGTCTGCCTTGGTGGATGGCGGAATTACCGTCCTACTCCAAGGTGAGCGGGGGCGGTAATTCCCCATTCACCAAGGCCCTTACCCATTCCCATTTTTGCCCCCATAGGGCATAATGGGAATGGGGAAGGCGCTAATTATGGTACCGCAAATTGCGGTACCGTAATTAGCACCAAGGTCCCTTTGCGGGTTCGTTTTTTAACGCCTGCTAAAAGCAGGCGTTAAAGTACCAACCCGCAAAGGGACCTCGTAATAAGGCGGTAAGGGTCAATGGTCACCGGTACCCTTACCGGTGACCGTTAACCCTTACCGCCTGCTGTGTAATGAGGCCCAATGTCTTAATCAAGAGCTCAACTGTGGAGGAACACATATCTGAAATACGCTATGTTCTGACCCAGTTGCAGAAAGCAAGAGCAAAACTGTACTTTCAGAAGGCAAAGTGTTGTAAGACCGCCTGAAATGCTTAGGGCATTAAATCACCCCTGAGGGTCTCAGTCCCCAGGTGAAATAGATGGCAGCATTAGTGAAATTGAAAGACCCTACTACTCTGCGTGAACCTAGAAGCCTTCTTGGACTCACTAATTATAGTAGAAAGTTCATTGAAGACTACGCAGAGGTCACACGACTCTTGGTCCATTTATTAAAGGCCGGGGTCAAGTAGAAGTGGGGTCCAGAACCATCCAAGGCAGTAAAACAACCAAAGAGAAGCCTTTCCCAAGTGCCTTGTTTGGCTTAACCCATAAAGAACAAGGTGTTTTTCTTGGAGACGGGGTTCTCAAATACTTGCTTAACAGTAGTATTATACCAAAAGCATGACAAAGTCAACAAAGTAATCTCATACGCGAGCAAGACTTTGTCCTCTGTGGAGGAAAAATTCAACGATTGTGAAAAGGCACTCCTGGCAATGATGTTGGCATTGAAGAATTACTGCCCGTTCATCCACGGGGAGCACATCCTTGTCGAGGCTCCTCACCAGACCTTGCAATATCTCCAAAGTGACCGAATCCGAACTGGGAATGGGAGCAATTCCAGAATTACTTCCTGGATTCTGTCCATGCAAGGCAGATATGGCCAAAACAAGAAGAGTCTCCTAGAGCAAGGTTGGCTGACTTGCATGACTGTGCTGAAGAAAACTTTGTTGAGGCTGAAAGTGTAAAGACCAAAGACAAAATATGGAGGTGCACCTTATTTCCCCGCACAAAGTCCATGAGGAAGACACGTGCCAGGGGATACCCACAGTTTATGTGGATGGGCGCTCCTACCATGCTGATAATCATGGGTAAAAGAACTAGTGGCTAGCATTGGTAATGCCTGGGTGAATGATGCCCCAGAGCCCTCTGCTGGGTAAGAATTAGGTCCACGAAGGAGTCAGGTGGCAGAGTTGATGATGGTACATCAAGCCATCCTCACTGCCGTGCAACACCAACTCAAAGAACTGGTCATAATCACTGATTCAGATTATGTCAGGAATGGGTTAGTGGAGTACCTGATTAATTTGAAAAATTGAGGCATGCTGTGTGCAAATAACAAACCGCTCAAGCACAGGAAATTAATCCAAGCAATTGATGATCTGGTCACCTCTAATGAGATGACCATATATTGGATATCACTGCAAAATAGAGGGACAAGACAAAACTGGAAATGACTTGGCTGACCAGTTGGTCAAAACCACAGCTGACCAGTTGGCCGAAACCACAGAAACCGAATCCCTGTTGGGGAAAATCTAGGTCGCTGCTGTCACCAGGTCTCAAGCATATGAACTCTCAACTGCCCAGTGGAGTAAAGAAACCCCAGGTGCAGATTTAATTACTGCACAAAAAGAGGACCCGATTATTGGGAACTTTCATCAACATATTGAAGACCCCGTGAATTTTCCTCTGACAGAATCCGATTATATAGGGAAGGAGGATCTCCAGGTGTTCATGAAGTTTTCCAAGGCAGTTTGTTGGTATGGATATCCATATCTGGATGTGACCAGTTGGTAGTACCTTTCTCATTCCGGAGCCTGATGTTAAGTCATGCCCATGATGCATGCCACTGCCGGTCATAGGGGGTTTCATACAACCTCAGAAATTTTGCGAGAGGTCGCATACTGGTCACACATGGGTCAAGACTCGACCTATACCTAAAGGGGTGTCTTGTGTGTGCTCAGTTTCAGCCAAGTTCCCTCACACACCCTGAGCTCCCCTACAGAAAAGGGGAATGACACTACCTTGGTGTATTTGCAAGTCAATTTCATTGTGCCAGTGATTCGCTCCTCTAGGGGAAACAAGTACATGTTGTGCGTGACATGCTTGTTTACCAAGTGGGTGGAATGTCTTCCAGCCCCAAATTGAAAGGCAGAAACAGCTGCCTCCATAATGTTCAATCACATCTTCTCCCATTTCGGCCTACCCCCAAAGGATTGAGTCGAACCGAGGAAGTCATTTTACCAGTGAGGTGATGACAAAGATGTGGGAGATACTAGGGGTAAAGAGAAAACTCCACATTGCCTACCACCCAGCCTCAAGCGGGTTAGTTGGGGTGTACAATAATACAATTGTGGGCATCTTGAAGAAGTGTTTGGCGGACTCTGGGACTAGTCGGGACATCCAATTACAGCTTATCCTAATGGTCATCAGGTATAAACCATCTTCTGCAACACAAATTTCCCTATTTGAATTCATGACTGGCCGAAAAATGGTGCTCCTCAGCATATGCTCTACAGAACTCAAGAGCAGACCCTGGCCAACACATCCACGACCCATGAGTACATTGAAAATTTAAGAAAACATCCTCAGCACACTTTTGCTTATGCTCAGCAAAATTTAGAAATGTCTGCAGTGGGGATGAAAACCTGCTACGACTTAAAGACTACCAAGAAAGAGTATGAAGTAGGAGACAGGGTCTGCCTGTACAATTTCCAAAGGAACCAGACCAAAGAGTGGAAGTTCCTCCCCTCTTGGTGGGGTGATCTTGATATTGTCGATAAAATCTCACCTGTCACCTATAAGATCTGCATCCCTAAAGGAGAACATACGGAAGAGAAATGGGTTCATATGAATCAGTTGAAAATCTGGCATCCCAAACAGACTTTGTGACTGGTTGAAGAACCCAGTTAGGGTAGAGTCCAAGAATCATCTGAAGAATAAATGTAAGAAATGGAAACCCGGATGGAGAAAATCTCACATTTACAGGGAGTAAAACAATGTATACTTATCAGGAATGTACCAAAAGTAATGATCATGTTCTAAATGGTATACGTCAAGTGAAAATTAATGTGTAACTGGTTGTTTTGCTGTCAAATTGCACGTCGATCATACTGGGGAAATTAGTACTGTATAAAATATTTAACCTCTCTTTTATTCTCGGCAGATCAAATAACTCCTTGCCTCTACAGGCCGGAGGTGGAGCTACCGGAAAGGGAGGGGTCCAGGACCAAAAACGCAAATTCCGAAAAGAGTGGAGTGCAGACCAGAACGCCACTCCCTCAGGACAGCGAAATTCCTGGGATGAACCAAGGCCACAAGGAAACAGAAACCCCACTCTCTCCTTGCTCTTCTCACTGTTTCACTGGATTCAAAGAGCCAAGAGGAAGGAATATGTTGGGTAAAATATAGCCCCTGAATGCCAGAAATAAAGTAGCCACAGTGATTTGTAAAGACCCATTGAAATCTAAAGCCAGCACAGAAATGGTGATGTCAGACATGAGGCCCATTGAACCAAAAACAGGCTTAAATCTCAAAAGTGCGGAGATATGCACAATACATTTCAGCAAGGAAAAGAAAGACATGCGGCCAACAATGCTGTTTTACTAAATCCATGGAAAGCTAGACGTTCTACTTAAAGAGACAGATAGCAGCGTGTACAATATCTTTATGCAACATGCGACTGTGATCCCGAAAACCTCAAGTGAAACCAAGCTTCTTGTATTTATAAGAAATAAAATAACTTCTTTTTTGTTTTTTTCTCATCCTAAATGACAGTATGTAGAGAGAAGTGCCTACTGGGTTTCAAGGTGAACATGGGTTCTCATATAACTGCCCTATACATATGGAAAATCCAGAAGTGATACTCAGGCCTGTTGCAACTGTGATATTAAATTACATTACACATAGATATAAATCCCAGGCGCCTTATAAAATTTCATGTCAAATGCATTGTGTGTGAGTTAAAATCCATTTCTTGCAGAATTCTACATGCAGACAGTAGTTTCTCCTGAAATTAAACTTTAACCTCAAAGACCTTTCGTCTGCTGGTCCTGGAGAGGGCGGTCTGGTTGTCAACAATCAATCAGGTCGATTGCTTAGAAATACACTTATCTTGATGGAAACCACGGTGGAAATAGATAAAGCCCTGCCTGTCTTTTTAGCAGACGTGTCCTTGAGGTCACAACTCCTATAAATTGTGCATTAAAGCATCTGGCTGGTCACATGCTTAAGGGGAATTGCAACCTAAGAGAACAAAAGTGGGGACCAGAGTGAGCGAGGCATGTGAGCTGGAGTTTAGTGAATAGAAAAATACATTTTATGGCATAAAAATGGTAGCGTATAAGCCCCAACACTCATTCAAGACTTGTATTAAAGGTGACAGTAAACCCATTCGAACCATGGCAAAATGATGTTTGTGTGATAAACATAACAGAAGTTATTAAGGAACATTTGATTTGGGCCTTCCCTTGATCCCGAGAGATTTGAAAGAGGGTGAAGGCCAAAATTAACATGGGATCTATGAAGTGACATATTTTGCACTGATACAGCTCACGATTAAACAAAGGAAAACTGTACCTCTGCATAGGAAGGGTTTGGCTACTTCAGATTAGTATCATCTGATTGGCCTTAAAGTGTAGTTCTTAAAATATATCCACACATGTAAAGACTAAATTTGGGTACTTGCCATGTTGATAGATTTTCAGAGTTTGAACATGCCAAACCCACATGTCAGTTTGGCATGACAAAGCTTTCTCCTCCCATAGCTTTCCTAACTCACACCCCTCATCTCCTTGTCCTATTAGCACACAGGTGGGAACCACCAATCCCTTCTGCAGGAATCATGACAAGTTTGTGATGTCAGTTCCCCTATAAGTAAACCAGTTTGCATCAGAATGGTTTACACTTATTCCGGGAGGTAACCTGCTGCTGAACTCTTGTGAGAAACAGCCAAGCATAGAGGCCCGAAATCTTGCATTGAGGACAGGTGTCAGGAGACATAGAAGTTGACTGGGACCCCTGGGAGGAGCCAGAGGGGACTATCCTTGACTTGCACCCTCGCTGTCCCAGAGGTGCACTGCTGTTCCCTGATGCCCATTACAAGGCCTTTCCAGTAAGTAAAACTATCCCAAAACCATCAATTGTGGAGGCCCTGCATTTTTCTCAAGTATTGTTCTAGTATTTCCCCATAGCAAAATATCCTGTTTGTCTGTGTAGATCCTTAGTATATTTAATTAAAGTAAATCAATTAATTCCCCTCCTCCCAGTGTGTTTCGAGCCGGTATAGACTGATTATTTGTAAGAAAACCCCTGACTTTGGTACCGAAAGGGGGGTCCTTAATCCAAAACAATTAATTCCAAAACCCTGTTTCCATTTGAGTGTGCAGGGTGTAAAACAAAATTCTCCATTGATCCCCTTCTTTGTAAATCAGCAGTGTGAAACCTTGTATTTCCTTTGCATGTTTGGTGGGAAAAACGAAATTGCCCCTTTGATTCCATTGTGCTCTGACCCAAACCACAAAGTCCTGTCTGTTCCTTTTAGGTGTGGCAAACACATGTTCCCATTGCTTTTCTTTCCCTCCTATTGCATCTGCAGTAAGAAGTGCAAAATGGTTTTTTGCCCTTGAATCCCTTTTCCAAAGAGTGCATTTTTCTATCAGAACCCAAAACGATTTTCCCATTGTGTTCCCACTCTCTGCCAATGGACTTAAATTCAGAAGGATCAATTCTATGTTTGGAGGGTGTGGGTTGCTGGGAGAAAATGTATTATAACCAAATCAGCAATCACTGTGTGCTTTGAATTTTTCTTTTTCTGTATTGGTGGGTGATTTTAAAAGAAAGCTGCAGGAAATTGTGACTGCATATCTTAATAGTATCTCTGTGTTGGTGCCATTACAGAAGTCAATTTTGTTCTTGTGTTGCCACAGCATTGGTGGCTGATGTTAGTCTGTTTGTCAAATTTGGTTTAAATAAATTAATAAATCTATATTCTTACTACATACTGGCCTGGTTCCTAGTCCATTGTGGCACTGGGTATTTGTTGGGGTTGGGCGTGAGACAGGTTGGGGGCCTTACCAAATTGAACCTGAATCAAAATAATAGTGCTTTGTTGTGCGCCACCTTGATTGGGGGGAAAGGAACTCCCTGAGTTGAGTGTGATCGCGTATTGAATCGCGACAATTTGTGTGAGGATAGCTAATTGGTATCAGGTGTATGCACTTAGGGTAAAGTGCCTCACTTTGGCTGACCCGATTAACGGGACATGTCTAGTACAATATGAAAGAGTTAGTCTGGTTACTCTCAGTCACCCTCTTCCTCAGCCCAGTATTTGTGTAAAAAGGGCGCGGTTTGGGACTTCAGAAAATCCTAAAAAATGTTATGGGGTAGATGAACAAAAAAGGGGGGGAATACCATCGGCTATCTCACCCCTACTTCCCGAAGACCCCTCCCCCAGGTGAATCTCCCACACTGGTCCACCCCAGGAACTGGATCCAAAAGTGATGGCCGTGTCCTGGCCACCTGGTTGACAGGTCCCCGAGGACTAGCGGGTGAGATACCCTTTGGTTTCTCACAGTTCCCAATAAGTTACCATCTCAAATCTCCTAGGCCTTGAGACAGAACATTTGGCTTTGAACCTGTATAACAGTTGTATCTTCCTGCCTGTGGTTCGATGGGAACAGTCTTCTCCGTCTGCCTCGAATGACTAGACTCTGTCTCGTAGATTCAGGTAACGTGTGTAGGCACCACAAAATGGAGCTCTCCTGCTTGTAATTAAGAGGATATTTGAACGTGTCTCTCGCAGGTGTCCTATCTCCTCTGTTAACTCGAAACATTCCTTCCCTACTTGCCCTTGGTGAGGCTGTGCAAGGTGTCTGTGCTGGAAGCTTTGTCTTCATGCTTCAGCAGGATCAGTCTGTCACCGTTTCCCTGTATTCTGAGGTTCGGCTTGCTTTTCCCATTCACTCCAATGTACCTATAGCTTCCATCTTTATTTGCATGGCCATCCATGTTAGTTGCAATTAAGCATAGGCAAGCCGATCTTATGTATTCGTCGGTGTCTTGCAGTTTCCGCATAGCAAAAGGTATACGTGTGTCAATTCTTTAACTATGTGATTCATAAGCATTTACTTTGTGTCTATCAGCAATAAACTAAAGTGTTTGTGTAGCTTTGTGCAGAGATGCTTGTGTGCTTCATTAATGCATCATTGTCATGATGTCACCCATGACGTCATCAGCGTTCTTCGAGGCTGCAGTCAGTCAACTTGTTCGTTGATGACAGATGTATCTCCTCAATACTGTCATGTGGGTATGGTCTGAATGGTTGTCTGAGTGAGTAGCAGTTTTCACACCTGAGGTACATCAATGATGGTGCTGAATGGCCCAGAAGCAAGGTACACCTCTTGTTTCACTGTGGCCGGGCTGAGAGTGGGATGGGTGTAACGAGGGCCCTGTTTGGGTTTACCTCTTTACCCTTGTGACCCTTGAACTGTAGCTCACCCATAATCCCATGAGGCACTTCAATTGGTATCATTGTATCTCCCATTGGGGAGAAGGTGCCCTGAAAATGGGCGGCGTGCTGTTCAGCTGTATATCTTCCTTTGCAGCGATGATCTTGTCTCTTTTGTGTTTTGGTTCTTTATGTGGATGAAGTAATCCCCGTTACACATCTCATCTGTGGTCCAGCTGTGCCAGCTTTGGGGCCATCCTTCAAGGCTGCTTGGTGCCACTCTAAAACAGTAAGCTCTGGGGTTGGAAGGTTCTCTCATTGTGTTGTTTGTTGATTTGTATTAGGTAGCCCATTACTCCAATCATGTGATGTATACTGCCTGTTACTTGGTGTTAGTGTGATTATCATAGTTTGTTTTGTATAAACTGTCTGTGTGTGTGTATTTGCGTGAATGCGCACGTGTGTGTTGCTGGAATTTCACATGAACCTCTCTACTCTGATCTACTACTCTCTAGGAATCTGGGTTCATTCATGGCCTACGGGTGGGTTTTCAGACTAGCACGAATCCATCACACATGCATCCTGCTTTTAGCTGGTGGTATTTTTGGAATTAAGGATTCGATTTTGGTGCCTAAATCAGACAAATTTATTTTTTACCCAAATTTTTAGGATTATTATGGCGGAGTCTGTGCAGAGTCACTGGACTGTGGAGCAGTGTGGACTTTGCATTTTTCCTTGTGCATTTTTTTCTTTTTTAAAAAACCAAGTCTTTTTTCCATTTCTACACGGAAGAGGAGGAGGTTCCAGGACTCAAAAGCACCTTGACACGTGGAGCAGAGCGGAGTCGGTGCAGTCACTGGAGTCTCTGGAGGCTGTGGAGGCAGTGTAAAGTGTAGCGAACCCTGAGCTGCACGAGAATTTGAGTATTTTGCAGCGAACAGTGAAAAACAACAATCGAGGAGACAACTCTTCTGACAACTCTTCCATGCACCGTGGTTACCGTGAAAGGAGAGAAGGGGAGTAACAATATAATTAAGCCCCCAATAAGAAGAAAGAGGTTAACCATGGAAACGAGGCAGCAGCTGTGTGTTCGATCCAAGCTGTCTCGCTGTGAATCTGCACCGGCAAGGATTTCAAGGAAGCCGTCCCCGAGTTCACAAGTAAGTAAAAACGAAAACAAGCCGATTGAGGTTTTCATGTCATGTCCGATGAAGGGGAAGGTGCGGGTGACGTGGTGTGAAAGGAAAGAACTGAACGAGCTGTCAGAAAAATGAAAAAAGCACTGTCTTTATGTGCTACAGAAACAGGAACTTCATGTGTTTCACATGCAAGCTGTTTGAGCCCTGAATGCCTGTCCGCTCTTCTTCCTCGAGATGTGATTGCCCAGGGGACTCCTCCCTCCCACCCACCAGACTTCCACCTGTTCTGTCCACCTTGTCTGTGTCTGATGATGCACGTCCTGTGTTGGTAGCAGGTCCCTCCATACCGGCGTGTGAGTTCGCTTTGAGTCGACTGCCTTTGTGTGCAGGAGACTCTGTTGATCCTCTCACCCTGGCCGCTGACTTGGACCAGCCCCAGCTTCAGTCAGTTAAACACACTCAAGTGGTGTGGTGTGAGAGTGGGGCAGTCTGTGGCAGTCCCTCTCAGTCTTTCTACAGTGGCTACAGTGTCTTTTTTGGCGCCATTTCCTTCAAAACCAGAAGGCAGCAGCAAAGCGGAGTGGTGTGAGAGTGGGGCAGTCTGTGGCAGTCTAATGGCGGCTGGGGTGGACGGGGGAGTCTCCCTGGACTTGAGTCTCAGTACCCCTGGCGGTGATGATGCACCTCGAAGGCTGCGGAGTGCTAACAGCCTCTCTACCCCCTTGTTACCTTCCTCACTCTCCAAAGATGCTTTTTCAACTTAACAAACAAATGACCTATCCTGTGCAGGCTCCCTAAAGCGGCCAGGAGGTAAATTGCAAAACATTCCATCAAAACAATTGGCTAAATTAACAGCCCAACAACATACGGCAAAGAGCAACCATCTTGCTCAGAAACAAAAACAAAAACTCTTACCGGTGGGGTGGTTCGAGCCTATGTCCGGACCTACTTCGACTGGGGAGGCAATCACGAAGGAGAAACAAATGGAGGAGTTTGGTGCTCTTGGGTCGGAGTTGGAGGCTGGCTGCAATAACAGGGGAGCCGCGGCGCCTTGGCCCCAGTCTCTGATGGTGGACAGTGCGGGGGGGGCCCCCTCGAGGGAGGGGAGGCCACCCGTGGTGGAAGCCGGAAGGAGCTGGGGTCGGGCTTCGCATGCTCCGAGTCACCGACAGAGGCCAGCTGCGGCCCTATGGGGCAGTGGAGCCGCAGGGAGACATCGCCTCGGCAGCGCTCTGAGGATGAGACCGAATGCGCGGGTGCATCCAGCGAAGCCGCGCGGCCTTGGTCCCGGCCCCTGCGCCTGGTGGATGACGTGGAGGAGCCCTCCCTCGAAGGAGGGGGGGCCACCCGGGTCGGATACCTGGGGGCACCGCGAGCTCCGCTACACCCCTGGAGGATCACCATTCACCGATGAGGGAGAGGAGCAGCGAGGGATGGCTCCCATATCAGCACTCTTGTGGGCAAACCAGAGATCCTGGGGCGGAGAACGCCTTTCACTCGACGACTCCCGGTGTAGTCGTCCCACACTGCCACCTGGTGGACAATGACGCTATTACAGCGATTCCTCCTACTAAAACAACAAAGGCACAAATACACAACACTCTGACTTTGTCACTGGCCGAAAGTGCCGAAATGGACCAATCTGAAAGAAACAAAACACATGCTCTTGAGGGGGATCATAAGATTGCGAGAAGTCTTGGTGAGCCTACTACAATGGCTCTCGCATCACCCTCCTCTTCCTCGGGCCCTTGCACTCTGAGAGCCCTGAAATTGAGCCCGCCAAGACTAGAGACCTGAGAGAAGGCATTAAACAAGGGGTGCACAATCGACACCCACATGGAATTCCATTTAGGCTGCTCACAAAAAAAAAAAAAAAAACTTCGGTCTTCCTACGTCTGCAAGCGAACAGCAACAAAAAAGCCCTCGAGATCTAGCAGTGCGGCCACTCCATCGGCAAGTTCGCGCCTGTAAATTTCACTAAAAAATGCTTTTCCACAGACAAGCAAAAAAGAAACTTTACCAATCAGGGCTTGGGGAAATTTCAGGCGCAGACTTGCTAGAAGCACTTCTCGAACCTTTACTCATAGCCTCATCTGGCTCTCAGAAGAACATCCCTGGTAGCGAGACTCAAGTACTGACATCGCAACTCAATAACGACATTCTCAATCCCGCGCCAGCACCTTTACCAATTATTGTGGAAGCACAAGAAAACCGGCCAGAGGAAATTCTTACCGTACCATCTTCGCCATCTCACAATGAGCCTTACAGGGAAGATCCAAACTCTCTGGAGCATGATCAGATAATCCAAACTATACTGGGAAGTTTGGAATCTAACCCCCAGTCAGACTATACAGGCCCGCTACCCGCCTTACCAGTGTCATTGGGAAAAAAACAGCTTGTTAACTGCCTTACCAGCACCATCGGAAGAAAACAGGTTGGGCTCATATGATAACGAAAGCCCATCGCCTCAAAACTTTGATAATAAGAATTTGGCGAACAAGCCCATCGACCCGGTAGCCCTCCTTGACATAGAGGCACACGTGAGAAATGGAAATAAGGAGGCTTTGCCAGATCCCCGGGAGGGTTCTCCTCTGAGGCTTCCCACCCTTCATCCCAAGTCCAAAGAATTGCCGAGGATGTGGCCGCCTTCAACACCAGTGAGCTCTTCAACTAATAGAAGATCAAGTGAGTCATCCCATAGTATCTCAAAGGTGACTGCATCGAAAAAAGCAGACTTCATGTACATTATGTCTGCCGTAACAATCGCACTTGCACCATTCTGCAAGCTATATGAGGCAATCAACGATTCTTTGAAAGATCAAACATCTATCTTTGAGATGATGAACTCAAAGCTCATCTATCTAGAAGGCTATATCAACGCCCTGGAGAGGAGGAAAAATGATTCAGCCGGCACCTCCCATCTCCATCAATCTGAGTTTACGGATTCTTCAACAGTCTTAAGAAATAACAACAAAGACAGGTCAAGGATGGATGCAAGCTCCCACACAATAGCACAAGACACCTTGTGGCGCGAGGCCACTTACATGGATTGTGGGACAAGACCAAAATCCGGTACCACCAAGTTGCTAAGTCTTCACAGCTCATCACCAATTAGATCAGACTCGACACGCATCAAACCGGGAGACAATGAAGTGATGTGTTTAGATGACACCCTCCCACACAAAGATCAGCCAAGAACGAAATTAATCCAGGGACTAAGCCAAAAACTATCAGGCTTAGGGGCGACTCTCGACGGGAACCTAGACACGAGAACTAAACGCCAACCTCCCAGCTCCCAAGTATGCCTAAAAACGGCACCTTTGTTTAAATCAATCCCTGTGCCTCAGCAACCTGAACTCCGTCAGAAGGAAACTCTGCCAAAGAATAATCAAAGTCTGGGAGGGAAGAACCCAGCTTCAGTAATCGCATTAAACACTGATACCCTACCAGAAGCTCTTCCCCAGTCACCAAAATCAGTAGACGATTTCCTCGCTAACAAAGACTTGATGGACTTAAGCCAACATCTTGACGTCAGCGCTGATAGCAACAGAAAGGTGTGAACTCTCATCTTCCCAAGCTGTCACCCAGCAAACAGACAGTTATTAGGGATCTTTCAGGTTTCACTTCACTGGACGACCATTTCAAATCTTTACGAAGTAATAATTGGGATCACACCACCAAACCCACTGAAAAGCGAATTGAACAAAACATTCACTTGGACTCATTTCCTCGTCGCCCACATGCGAAATACAGTTCGAGAGTAAATATCCAAACAAAAGCTGACTTATCGGACAGGACTAAGGATACTAAGCACTCGCAGCAGAGAAAAGGTTTCCAGGATTTCAAACATCAAGAGGGAGCGTCCTATAATTCTCTCTATCAGAACAAGTCGCTCCAAGACACTAATAGACAAAAATTGAACCCTGCTGTCAAAATACAACAACGGTCTGACAACCAAAAATACTTGGTCTTAAATAGACGTACTGTAATGAGGCTGTTCCACAGTATTTCCACCTTAAGGAACCTAAAATCAGAAGATCTCAAAATGGTGGAACCTTCTCATGAGAGTCACAAGGTCTCTTGTTTGCTTTACATATCATCAGTCAGTGTGATCACTCTGCTGTCAGCAGCAGCGGAGGTACTATACAAACAAGGGTTTGAGCTAACCCTACTCAGGCCACTTAAAACGGATCATAAGAAGATAAAGGACAGCTCAACGGAGGACAGACATACAAATGAAAAACACCCCCATACAAGCTCAAGCGCCGACTTGTCAAAGAAATCCTCAGTAACACTCCGGTCGGTCACGGCTCAATCGCCACTTCATGGGCAAGATATCTCCCCTCGCAAATCATTTAATCCAAAGGCGAGCAATCTATTAGAGGAGAACCAAAAGGTGACTCAGGCCAGATCGAAATCCAATCCTTCTACATGGGCTTGGTTACCTAAAGCTCTGGCTACACGTCTCCATAAATAGCCACCAGATTTCACCAAAACTGATAAAGAGCAACAATCACTCTCTCTCGCAAGCTGGAACACAAGAGGGTTCCTACACTTAACAACACCTGGTGACATCAGCTTAGGGGAATACGATATTCTATGTCTTCAAGAGGTCTGGTTGAAATCTAAACCAACACTGGATGGCTTTGAGATAGCCTTCTCAGAAGCATTATTAGGAAACAAAGGAAGGCCTTCTACAGGATTAATTATTGCAGTCCGAATGGGCGTGGGACTAGAAATAACTAAAATCATCCTGAAGTCCCCTTACGTCATCGCGGTACTAATCTCTTGGCTGTGAAAGGAGTCTGCGGGAGACCAGTATACGCGCACTGTTTTGCTGGTGCTGTCCATCTATTGGAACCACAAAGCGATTCAACAGACCACTCTGTTTGACATAGTTATTTCTACACTGGATTTGGTTTACCTGGAGTTTGGGTCATGTGAGGTCATTATATGCGGAGACCTAAACATCAAATGTCCAACGGCTGGCTCTGTCACCATAGGTCCCTTACAGAGTAAACCCTGCAAACAAGGTATAACTTGGAACAAACTGATGACGGCCAGGCAACTTTTTAACACTGCATGTGTACTCCCTGATTCCATCATTCTACCATCATGGAAGCGAGGCATGGCCCATTCAACAATAGACTACATTTCTGCTTCTGAATTTCTTCTAGCTCGGCTGATAAAATTTAGTGTTCATCAGTCAAGCCAAAGCAACCGTAATCTTTTGGCCATCAAATGGGCGTCTACAAAACCAGCGTCAACCCATTACTTTGGAAGAATCGAACCGGAAGGTAAAGGCAACCGGGTAAGGGTCACACGGGCAAACATCCGAGCAATCACTTCTTCATATGGAAACAGGCAGTCTGCTGCGGAGGTTGACTACAGACCTCTTCTAGAACCTTACAGAGCCATGATGAAAAGCTCGAAGGGGATAATCTCAAAGCAAACATCCCACGCATACAATTTCAACGCCCTCTTGGTGGAACAGCGAAACATCCTTCGCAGAGCGAAAAGGACGGCTTCAAGAAACAACACGCCCTCCAACAGAGCCCATGTAATCGAGGCAACAAGAGCCTATAAAAGCTGGCTACGGTCCTATCGTCTAACACTACACCAACAGGACTCCGAAGCTATGTTGGAACAAATCCAAAAATCCAACTCTAGGGAGTTTTGGAGTCTGGTCAACCCACGGGCCAAAGAAGCAACCACAATGATGCTTAATAGCATCTCGGAAGCAACGTGGATTGGGTTTTACTCAACACTATTCAGTTCTCCAGACTCTGATGGGGGCCTTTACTTTTGCAGTCGACAGCACCTTGGGTTGATCTCTCCGACAAAAACGAAATCCTGGACAAAATATCCAAGTTAAAGAAATCAAGGGCACCTGGGCCAGATGGTCTGTCCAATGAGAATTTGAAATCTGCCCCAGAAGACTGGACTAATCTGCTGAGTCTAATTTTTCAGAAATGTACAATCTTCAGCACAATCCCACCTTCTTGGACCTCAGCAGTCATCATCCCAATATTTAAAAAAGGAAGAAAGGTTGACCCTAGGAATTTTCGCCCAGTAGCTCTCCTTGACGTCATAGAGAAGGTCTATGGGTCCCTTTTGTTAGACCACTTCAATCAATGGGCAAAAAGTGCACCCTGTAATGGCCCTCTCCAATCTGGGTTTAAAAAGGGAGTAGGAACGAGTATTAACATCTTTATTCTCAGTCTACTAAAAGCAAAAGCCCGTGAAACAAATCGGAACCTATACCTGGCATTCATCGACCTTACCCAGGCCTTTGACTTAGTCAATCGCAGGAAACTGTGGGAAAGACTCACCAACTTGGATTGCCCTCAGGAGATCTTGAACCCCATTATAGCACTTCATGCTTCTACATCGGTGCAGGTGCGATTGAACACCAGTGGTCTGCTTTCCTCAGCTATAACAACCGATAGAGGGGTCAAACAAGGCTGTCCCTTAGCTCCAGCCCTTTTTCTTTCATACTTTGGGGACTACAAAGAAATCTCAATCAGAACACGAGCATTTCCCCAGAATTGGGCAAGGAGAAGATTCCAAGACTCTTGTATGCGGACATCCTTATTCAACTTGACCAGACCCCAATCGGCTTACAAAGCCAGCTGTCTGCATTGACCACATACACAGCTGCCAACGATTTAGAAGTTAACAAACAAAAAACAAAGATCCTGGTGTTTGCAAAAAATCATAAAAAGAAAAAGAACAACTCATGGTTCTTATCTGGAAATAAAATCGAACAAGTGACAGAATTCAAATATCTTGGAGTCCTCATTGACTCAACACCTAAAGATTCAGCGGTGCAACTCCACCTTTTTGAAAAAATGAAATCTCTTGCCTCACAAGCAAAAATATTGGGCAAGAAATATGGGCGCTTTTCATTGATGCCCCTACTCAAATTCTATCGGGGCAAAGTTATCCCAGCTATTACGTATGGAGCTGACGCTATGCCATCTCTGCCCAACTCTCTGTGGGTCAGACTTGAGAGCCTCTTCTGGCGTTCCGTTTTGAACTTACCATCTTCTACTCCGATAGCCTTGATAAGACGTGAACTCTCTCTTTCATCTTTAGAGTCAACAGTTAAAAGGGCGTCTGTCATGCTATACCGGAAGATTAAAGATCCTTCTTCTCCGTCAATCTTTTTGGCGGTACAGGCGGAAATGAACTCAAGCAAAAGCATACTACTATCCAAATGGGAAGTAATCTGTTTACAGCAACTTGAAACTTGCGGCAGTTCCATGGAAGAACTTTTGGTTAACCCATGGAAGAACTTTTGGTTAATCCAACAAAAACCAAAATCTGTATGGAGGAAACGGACTAGATAAGTACATTGGAAAAGGCATCTGAGTACAAACTGACTAGCCACCTACCCCCAACATGTAGAAAATTGAATGAAGTCCAACCTTTTCTGTTAAAACATCCTAGCAGAAAAACCCGGAACACTCTTCTACGTGTGAGGTTGAATTTGCTACCGACGAATGAAATACTGCACATAAGAGGCCTCTCTCCATCTAATATCTGTCGCTTTTGTAATGACATCGAACAAAGTGAAACATTACGGCACCTTTTACTAATGTGTCCAGGAACAGACAAATTCAGATCGCCGTATATACTGCATCACTTAAAGAATGCTTACCTGACTGATGAAGCACTTTGGTGGGAGCGTCTAATAGGAGGTTTGAGAGCCTCTTGAACTATAGCAGCTACAATAATCCTGGATCAAATCTTCGCACAAACAGCTTCGGAGACTTGGCAGAGTGGTCCCACGTGAAGTCAGGCACAAGGGGTGACATCTCTTGGTGGTGTGTGGGTCGGTGCAATCTACCAAGATGTTTGGGAGTGATTTCACCTTGTGCCTCCACCCTCACCTTTAATCTTCTAACCTCTTCTTCTTTCACCTCTGACTTCTGCTTTGATTTTTGTTTTGCTTTGACTTTTGGACAAAACACTTCTGTGAAGTTTTTCTTCAGAAATAATTGAAGTTTTGTTTGCTCATCTTCTTGTAAAAATCATTTCTGTGATTATATACTCGTAATAAAAGAAATAAAAAAACTAAAATAAAAATAACACTCAAGATGGTGTCCAGAACGAGCATGACGCTGTTAGCATGTCACCGTCTGGTTTTCAGCCTGCAGCCATCGGTCAGCCGACTGTCTGTGTCCTAAAAAGCTGCGACTTTGCTGCATTGCGACCAAATCTGCTGACGAGTTCTGAGAATAACACACAAAAAGCGAACCTTTTACTTGTGCCTATTGGTGCTGAATCTCCATGCACTGTGTCAAGTACTTTGGAAGGAATGGATGGGAAATTTGCCAAATATGATGAGATTCAACATGAACCGGCCGCAAAAAAAAACCTTTAAACCAATGACTGCTCGTATACCCAACTTCACAAATAAAATCTATAAGCAACATTGAAATGGGTGAGCTGCTCTTTAATCATCCCGAGCTGGACCCAGAAACATGGCAAAAACAAGACCTCTTTAAGGAGCGGAGGAATTCACTGGTTGTGGCCGATCAACTGAACAAAGATTTGATGGAGAAGACCGAAATAGTTAACACACGCAATGAAGAGGCGATTGCCCGAAATCAGTCAATGGAAAAAAACAATGAGACATGAGAAATATAGTCCTGTCTGAGATGTCCAATAAGCTTAAGCACAACGAAATTAGCGTCAACGTGCCTTTGAGAGATGAGGAATGCGAAACACTGTGCGTGCCTCCCGTAAGAGCTCGTGTGGCCAAAAGAAGACTAGATTCTAATTCCCAGAGAGAATCGGGACGCGCCCCTAAAAAGGCCTCGGGATGGCTGACCAATGCCATAAAAGATCTACAGGTGCCATACCCTTGAGACAAGAAAAGAAATAGCGGAAACCTAACTCTGAATCAACATTAGATAACTCCTCCTCAGATGATACGTCATCTGTTCTGTCTGACAACCATGTTAAATATAATTCTACAAGTTCTGCTTATGACTTAAATCAAAGAACCAACAGCAGAGGCACGATACAAAAGAAATGTATAGAAGATGTGACTGAATCCGTAATGAACGAACTATGACCGACTTTGCTGCCTGCTAATGCTATTGCTATAACTCTGTTGGCAAAAATCTATAATCAGTTCAACGAGAACTATAGAGACCAAAATACACTCATTGCGCTCCATAATACCAAAATGGTAAACCTTGAGATGATTTTTAACGAATTGAAAGTGCAACTTCAAAAGGACAAAAATAAAGATGAGCTGACAGCTAATGTCGTGAAAGATGTGCTAAAAAGTACAGGAGAAGACAAAAAATTGTTAGCCGAAGTGACAAAGGAAGCATTATCAATCCTGAAAAAATATCACAATGGAAGTGTAACTAACGTCGACCTTCAAAGGGACATGATCAAAGCTCATAATCCACAACAGAGGATGGAAGAACTAAAAGAAACTCTCCCACCCCCTCAAGCCTCAAGAAAATGTAAAACCTGTTGAGAAGAGTCTGGAGAGAAGACAAGACGGACTCGAGAATTTTGGCCTGTGCATTCCAGAGCGAGTTAATAAAGCTACCAACAAGATACCACTACCGAGAGTTGCCCCCAAAATCATAGCCGACTCTGCTGTTCCCTCGACATCTAGAGATGCCAACTGAATGTTTTATGACCCTGCAAAAGATAAAGACTCACCAGAGGCGGCCCCTAAAAATAATAAGAGTCAGATGCCTGCCTGCCCCAGATTGATATGGGTCTGGAGTCATCGGACAGGTTATTGATTGGAAAGATTTCTGAATCTAAATGAATGAACCACCACAAGACGCTTTAAAGGAAAGTTATGCCATCTTTGGAAACGAAAAAAAAAAATACCTGATTCTATTACCGACTTTGTGGGTGAAAAAAAACTCAAAGAATCTTTAAAAAACAAGAAAAAAACAAAGAAAATTAGCAAACCAAAAAATCCAAATGCAAAGAACTCTTGTAAATTCATGAGAAACCTGAAAGCTCTGAGTGTCACTAATCAAACAACTAGCTCTAACCTACCAGAAAAAAATCCAAAGGTAGCCAATAGTGTTCCAGTAACAGAAATGGTCAAGAAGGTTAGCTCAAATACCCAAGAGAACTTGTCTGTTGAAGACAAATCAGAGGCCACAATCATGGAGGAGCTATTAAACATGTCTACATACGAAATAAATGATGGCGATGAAGAAAGCAACACAGACATCATAAATGATGGTGAGACTCCCATGATGAAGAGGAGTTTTCTCCTTAGAAAGAATGTCTACGAGGAGTCGAGAAAGAATGGAAAAGAACTGTTGCTAAATGTTCACTGGAAAGTAGGAGGTTAAAAGATAACGATACAGAAGGTGGAAAGCCAAATATTTGTGATGATTTCTTGACTATGGAAGACAAAAGAGAGAGGACTATTGGAATACAGAAGCATGAAGAAATAAGATTAGCGCTAAAGAAAGTAGGGGAGCAAAGAAACAAACAGATGGAATCTAAAAAACTCCAACATCCGCAGATGGATCCTGCACATAACAGCAAAAGAGTGCAGGCTGCGAACTTGGAGAATGCTGAGTCTTGGAAGCAGGATAAAAGAGTAAATAATATGAACAAAGCCGGGAGCAATAAACCGGAACAACTCGAGACAGGGTTGAGGCTGCTACTTGAGAGAACCGTGTCAAAAGAAGATGGTTTAGTTTTAAATCGTTACAATGTGATGCAGCTTTTGAATCATTTACCTTCAATGAAGTCCATTTCATCTATCGACATCAAGACCATCGAATTTATTGCTGATCACATTCTGGATCGAGTAGTTTTACATATCCATGTTTATGATCTCATTTTACAGAACATCGAAGCCCTACTTTTTCTTGGGTTCACCAAAAAAGAGATCAAAATGAAAGGCATTACTGAAAGTAACTTGACAGATAAATCGGACAAGAATGGGGCCCTCCAATACTGCCCTCCTGCTTCTATGAAGGCTTTGAAGAAGACTTCTGGAAATACAACTCATCCAAAAGAAGATTTTGATGAGTTAGGCTTTCATCACAAAAAGATGGAGATTGTGATGGAAAAAAAAAACATTCAGAATCACCATTATAACCCAAGAGGGAAAGAAAACGTAACGAAAACCGATGAAGATCTTGTACAAAGACCAATGACTGACGGCAGTTGGGATAGGGTTGTGGGGGCTCTTCACACAAAAAAAGAAAGCTAACTCATTGAAGCGAGCCCCGTAACAACTAATTCCTTAGGCTTGTGCAATACGCAGGGCTTCTCTCATCTCACCCTTAAGTCCAACAAACTTTTACAATCTCTTGATGTAACTTGTCTTCAAGAAACATGCTTGGGTGAGCTCCCCCTTGTAGATGGCTTTGATATAGCTTTCAATTCCGTCATCTGTCAAGTGCACGGTCGTCCTATGTCCGGCATGCTCACAATGGTGAAAAGAAATAGTGGATGGCAAATAACTGACTTCTTCAATCCATCTGCCTATGAGCAAATGACGACCATCTCTAAGAATGGGAACACAGAAATTTCAAACAGCCGGATGCATGTGATAAACATATATTGGCATCATAAAGCGGTTGGAGATTTGGAGTTTGTTGACCAGCTATGAGAACTCATGGACAACATATCAGAAAAGCAAGATAATGCAACTATCATACTGTGTGGAGATTTTAATATGAACTTCTAACACAAGATAAGTCGCAGCATAAGACCAAACGAAAGGATTCCATAAAGAAAACGATAGAAGAAGAACTTGAAGTTAGAAGCATGGAAATACTTAATGGAAACAAGTTAGGAGACATACTTGCACAAGTCACTTGGGAACAAGGTCATTTGGATTTTCTAGTCATCTCGAAAAGCATGATGTTGAACATCTGCAAAATGAAGGTCACTAAAACAGCTCTAAGTGATCATAATCTATAAACAATGACCTTTAAAACGGAATCTAAAAAAGAAAGAACAAAGTGGAATCAAGTGATTGAAGTGGAACAAGGCAGAAATCACTTGAGAATGAATAGGACAAAAATTATTCATATGACAGCATTATTAGAGGGGACAAGATCAGCCAATGACCATATGTCAAATGAATACGATGGACTGCTTCAAATATACAAAACTCAAAAACAACTCAGCAAGAAAAATCTGGTGAACAAGCACGTATATGACCCGGAAGTGGTAAAAATAAAAATAAAAAGGACTTTACAAAAAGAGCTGAGGACTCTGGAATTTTCTTCTATGATAAGAGTTGAGAAAGACAAGGAAAAAAAGAAAAGGAAAATGCAGTACAAAAACTGGCTTAAGTGGTATAGATATATACTTGAGCAACACGACGCAGAAGTCATGATGTCATGCCTAGCACAGAGAAACTCAAGAGATTTCTGGGCGGCAATTAGTGAGCTAGAAAGACCACAGAGTATGAGTCTGTGCAACATGGTAACTGAGGACTTGTGGATCGCACATTATACTATGCTCTTTCAGAAATCTGAGACCACTGTTGATCTGGTCAAGAAGGAAAACATTCCGTGGAATATCACGATGGAGAGGGACGACATATATAGTACCATCAAGAAGTTAAGTGCCTCCCGTGCTCCAGGACCCGACGGTCTGACACATTACATTCTTAAACAAAATCCAGAAGAATGGACTGATTTCTGCCACAAGCTCTTTCAGATGATACTTAAAGAAGGAAGAGTACCAACGACTTGGAAAAGAGCCATAATAGTCCCCATCCCCGAAGGGTTCGAGATTTAAACCTAGCAACTATAGGCCTATCGGACTACTAGATGTAGTAGGCAAACTGTTTGCCACACAGCTGCTGAAGCAACTGACAGCTTGATTCAATATGCTGGTGTGGCATACTCAAGGCAAACGGGCTTTGGAAAAGGCGTGGGTTGTAGCCTTAATCTTTTTTATCTTGAACATCTTGAAGATGGAGGCGATTAAGAAAAAACATCTTTTAATGAGGCACTTATTGATTTGGCACATTCCTTCGATAGAGTTGACCGGGAGCTGCTGTGCTCTTTAATCCGGGACATCCGTTCCAGTCCGTCTAGATCAGTGCGGACATACAACACACCCGATAAGCACTTCACGTGGTGTTAAACACGGTTGTCCTTTGGGTGCAACACTTTTTAACTTCTTTTTTTCGGACGTTGGTGAAGCTTTGGACAGTGGGCCTCATTCCGAGTACGGCGCTAACCAATGGCGCTATTAACACCTTGGTTGACGCCGTACCCGGAACGGCAGCGCCTTGGTGGATGGCGGAATCACCGCCCCATTCCAAGGTTGGCGGGGTGGTAATTCCCCATTCACCAAGGCTCTTCCCCATTCCCAAATGAGCCCCCATAGGGCTCAATGGGAATGGGGAAGATGCAAATAACGGTGACCGTTCATTACGGTCACCATTATTGGCTTGGAGGCCCCTCTGCGCCCTCGACTTTAACACCTGCTCAAAGCAGGCGTTAAAGGCGAGGGCGCAGAGGGAACTCGGAGTATGGCGGTAAGGGAATACTGCCACCGGTCTCGTTACCGGTGGCCGCTATCCCTTACCGCCATACTCGGAATGAGGCCGAGTGTGACTTCATATCCACCAAAGATTAATAGAGAGCCCATAAACATGATTATATATGCAGATGACATCGCAATATTAGATCAAACACCCATTGGCCTGCAGAGGAAGCTCAATGCTCTCAAAGATTATATTGAAAAGAGCAATTTGGAGATCAATATAAAAAAAACAGAGATTCTGATCTTTAAAAAATCTGCAGGGAGCTAGCAAGCAAAAAGCCAGCCAAAAATGTGACTGGAAGCTGGGAAATGATGCTTTGAAAGTGGTTGCAGAGGCAAAATATCTAGGCATTACAATTAGTGCAAGCATTAATGATGAACCTATGACCAAGAAGCTGGTCTCGAAATGCAACCAATTTGCTGCACAAGCTGCTAAATTACATCAAAAATATGGCAAATTCACAACGATCCCAGTTGTACGTTTTTATAGAAACAAAATAATTCCGGCATTGGCTTTCGGAGCTGAAACTCTATTTGGGTGTAACCACAAACTGTGGTCAAGATGTGAAAATGTGATATGGCGAAGAATACTCCAACTGCCCAAAGGCTTTCCTACTGCCTGTATGCGGTATGAAATTAGTCTGTCTTCTATCAACGTGACAGTAACATGGAATTCTTTAACTCTATACAGAAAAATATCTGTAGCAGACAACATCACCCAATTTCATAATACTAAAAGAAAAAAAAGAGAGACCTTTTAGTGAAGATCTCTTAGCTTGTTGGAGACATCCTGTGAGACGATCCTTCAGCAGCTTAATGTAGATAAGGAAACATAACTACAGAACCCATTTTGGGTAAAATAAAACCTTCTTGAACAGGACTGGATTGATACATGTGATAGGAGAAGACAACAAACAAGAATGAAAAACAACCCACCTGAGGCAAAAAAATTGAATGTCCTCCCAAAGTACATGTCTCAATTCCCGTGCAAAAGGAGAAGAATTACTTTCCTTAAATTCAGATTAAACGCATGGGTAACGAATGAAACCTCGTACCAGAGAAAGCAGAGCTGCATGCGCGACCAACTATGCCGTTTCTGTGAAGGTGCAGAAGAATCTCTGAAACACCTAATTCTGTATTGTCCAGACATGAGAGAAGCAAGAAGCACTTATACTGCTGAGGAATGGTGGAGCCAGATGCACTTGGGCGAAAACAACAAACTGATATTTGCTTTGACAACGTTTATAGAGACAATAGTGTATAAACCTAAGATGAGAGATGGCTCTATAAATGAAGAATCAAATAAACAAGGATAGTCTGGTTCTCAGTCCACAGACCTTGCATGGAATATAAGCTATGATGAATAATGTTATTTTTAATTTTATTGACAATCTATATGATTTTAGTTTGTGTACTAATTCTGTTAATGGATCTGGAAATATTGAAACCTGTTTTCTGATTCTTCTGTTTTTAAAGGTTTGTAATAAACCAAATTTTAAAAAAATGATGGTGACCAATGCTACTTTACACCAAATTAATTACAATGGCTGGTGGGAGCCAGCAAGGATCAGGCATCAGCACACCTAAAGGCCCAGTCATGGGTGCACATAAAATGGTTTGCAATAGACAAATACCACAGGTCACTTGCTTAAAGTTAAGCGCTGGCTCAAGACCATGAGCATGTGCTGAGGAGAGTGGGTGGGTTTGTGGGGTGGGAGAAGGGTTGAATGCCTGAGAGGAGATCTCCCACCAGGTGAAAATTGAGGTCCAGCATGAACAAAAGGTGCTTGGAGAGAAGGAGGAGATTGCAGAGGAGGATGTCCTGAATCTAGAAGATGGCAACAATGTATGCAAGACTCCCCTTAGACCTTTGTTGAGTAGCCACGGGACTGAGCCTAGTCCATGCAGTCTCTGCTTGTCTGCAGTGATTTAGAAGATGACTGCACCAAATGGGACCAAGTTTCCAAATGGAAGGTAATGCTTTGAGCACAGGATCACAGTGGGGATGGAGCTTTATCATGTAGGTCAGATGAACAAAGTGCCCAGAGAAAGTCTAGCCAATCCAAACTAGAATAGTTGTACTGTAGACTGAGTATCCTACACCAGGCCCAGTTAGCATGAACCGCAGTTGGGTCCAGATGTAGTAAACAGTGCATTGACTTAGTCTCTGGGGCTCTCCCAGGCATCGGTTTCTCTGGAGTGCCCATTGTAAGTTACTCATGGTGGCAACAGTAAAGACAGACACAAGTGATCACAGTTCAAGGGTGTTTATTGTACAATGAATGCAGGGTGGAAAAACGCCTAAACTAAACCAAAATCTAATATGGGAGCAAGCATCAACCATCAAATGAAAAATAAGGCAGTCCTAGTGGCGCTGTGTCAAATAAAAAAAAGGGGCATATACTAAGAAAAACCTATTGTCAATTCCTTATAACTAATTACAGAAAGAGTGTGGGCTAGGGTATCGATAAAGAAAGAACTGCTCTCAAATCATAAGTCAAGATGTGATTGCCATGGGTCTCCCTTCCCACGTTATAAGCACAGGACACGGTGAGACCTTGGAGCACAGCACACGCGCAAGCTTTCTCAGCATGAGCCGACAGTTCCGTTCCAGCTAGCGAAATAACTTCTCAAGCTTTCTTGGCACGTGCTGACAGTTCCGTTCTAGCTATCAGGGCTCAATGGGAAAGCCTCTTTGCATTAAAAAGTCTCTTGCCCTCGAGGGCCTGATGTAGTCCACAAAAAACCAACAACAAGTTCTTTTCACAGTTCACGTTGGGTGATGGCTTTACCCCTGGGTCCCCCTCTTCCAGACGCTGACCCCTCATGTATAGTATACAACCAATCAATTGAATAGTTCCTTTCCCAATGAACTTTGGGTGCTAGCTTTTCACCCCTGGATCTCCCTCAACCAGGCTCGGACTAACTTGACAAAGGGGACAATTCACTTCCCTTAGTCTTCCAAAACCTGTTACACTCACGAGTCTTAATGTCTTAATGTCTTTAAACAGTACTTCAGGCTTTGTTCCTGATGGTCGGCGTCCCTCTTCCGGGTTCACTTTCGCCAACTTCTACAAACAGTTCACTCTGATTGTCGGGTTCCCCCTTCCAGGTTCACTTTTGCCAACTTACATAAACAGTTCACTGTACTTCGGTACTTTGGACTTCACTCCTTTTCCTTAGCATCCCTCCGGCGGGTTCACGCTTGCCAACCTTTTTCCAAAGAGTTCACTCTGATTGTCGGCTTCCTTCTTCCGGATTCACTTTCGCAAACTTCTACAAATGTTCACTCTTCATTTTACCAAACAGGGTTCATCTCCCTTAGTTTCAAAATCATCTGTAGGTCAAAGACTTTTGACGGTACATAGGATTTTACAAGACCATTGTGTGACCACTTTCACCCCTTTTTGCCTTTTTCCAAGGCCTTCTAGTTCTCGTAGCCTCAACAAATAGGTAATCGCCACAGTTTCCTAAGTGAGCACCCACGTGGTGCTAAGCTTCTCTCTTGCTGGTTTTCCCCTTCTTTTCACAATCGTATCTTTAAGTTTTTCAAAGTTCAAATTAGATTTTGGCTACTTGTCATTCAACACAGTTTGGTTTCTTATTGATTCTGCCCTCGACTCACCTTCTGTGATGAATCACTTGCCTTTCTTCATCCTCAGAGTCAAGGTTGGTACCACCGAGACCAGCGTCCTTCCCCAGCTTGGTTATCAGCAGAGGAGGGTCTTTCGTACAGTAGACATCTGCTTCAAAACACTCTGGCTATTGTTCGCGGCCTTATATTTCCATCTGCAGAGGTTTCACGTGTCTTGATCGGAAAGGGCAAGGTTACTTCTCTCCTTGTCACCCTCTCAGTATTTGCCGTCTTTCTCCTCCTCTTGAACTGTCATGCAGAGTTAGCTCTCACGTCACGCGGTCTGCCGTGCTCGTCTTGTGCTCCACCTTTTATCCCTGTGGGGAAAGTAAAGGTGCATCAGGTGTACGTGATTCAGGTTAATTGCCTGGCTCCACCTGACCCTTCGGTTGGGACATGTCAGGTAACCAGTTTTAACATTATGTATGATTTGGTTGGCTCTAAAGTTACAGCTGGTCTGTGCAGCGACACCTTATTTGTAAGAAGCCACACTTTTTTTTACAGCTCTTTAGGGTTAGTTGCCCCTGCTATAGTTGTGTTGTAGATAAGTTACTAGTTGCGCCTCTACAGTGTTACTGCAGTGTAAAGCTAAACACTGCCAAATAGAATCCACTGAAGTAATGTTTTTCACATTTTGTCTTTCCTTTTTAAAGCGTTTCAGCAATGTGCTTTTTCAAAAAGTACATGCCCATTTTTTGAAAAAGGCACATTGCCGAAATGCGTTAAAAAGGAAGGGCAAAATGGGAAAAAAAGAATAAAAATAAAAACATTTTTTGTAAAGACCAACAGGTGCAGATCTCCAGGAGTTTTTTTTTACTTCAGCAGTTTTAACATTAGTCTGTTTTTTTATCATAGTGTACAAAAGTGTTCGTATTGGAAAAGATGGGGGTGAAACCAGGAATTAAGGGGGTAATTCATAGAATTTTGCGCACAAGTGGCGCACGCGGCTGGGACAGTGTGTGCGTCCGAATGTCTGCGCCAGCCGCATGCGCTAAAATCCATTTCCGCGCACAGCATATTCATGGATTTTAGCCTCCAAAACCAGCTGTGGTGCAGAGTGGCGCAGCGACCCTGCAGCAGCGCCAGTTACGCCCCCAAGAACGCTGTCGCGCAAGGAAAAGACATCAAAATCCCCAATCCAGCGCAAAGGGCTGCGCTAACCCTGGACCAGTTTACAGGGCTGCCAAACAGCAAACGCCAAGCGGGGAACGTGTGTTACTGGGGTTCGCGTGAAGTTTCACACGCAATAGGCCCTGTGCGAGTGGGGTACATGTATAACTGGGGTTCGCGTGAAGTCTCACACGCGATTGGATCCGTGTACGTGTATTTCGGGGGTGCGCGGGAACTTCCACGCGCGATTGGCCCTGTGAGAGTGGGGTACGTGTATAACTGGGGTTCGCGGGAAGTTTCACACGCGATAGGCCCTGTGCGAGCGGGGTACGTGTAGAACTGGGGTTTGCGTGAAGTTTCACACGCGATTGGATCCGGGTAGGTGTATTTTGGGGGTGCGCGGGAAGTTTCACACGCGATTGGCCCAGTGCGAATGGGGTACGTGTATTACTGGGGTTCGCGTGAAGTTTCACATGCGATTTGAGCATGGTACGTGTATTTCGGGGGTGCGTGGGGAGTCCTACAGGTGAATTGGCAGTGTGGGTCCTCCCAGGTGTTCCCTCTACACCCTCCACGGCCCCTGCAGGCAGCCCACACCACAGTGGACTACACTGCACCGCTGGTCATGTCCTGCAGGCAGCCCATCCACCATGGTCATGCCCTCCAGCCAAGCCACATGTCAGCTTGCACTACTGATCACCAACTCATGTCCCCCAGCACCCCCACCCCCCAGCAGTCAGGGGCACCTGCCAGCAGGCCCCCACTCATGTCCCCCTGCACCCCCACCCCCAGCAGTCAGGGGCACTTGCCAGCAGGCCCCCACTCATGTCCCACTCATGTCCCCCTGCGCCCCCACCCCCCACCAGTCAGGGGCACCTGCCAGCAGGCCCCCACTCATGTCCCCCTGCACCCCCACCCCCCAGCAGTCAGGGGCACCTGCCAGCAGGCCCCCACTCATGTCCCACTCATGTCCCCCTGCACCCCCACCCCCCAGCAGTCAGGGGAACCTGTCAGCAGGCCCCCACTCATGTCCCCCTGCACCCCCACCAGCCAGAGGCACCTGCCAGCAGGCCCCCACTCATGTCCCCCTGCACCCCCAACCCCCAGCAGTCAGGGGCACCTGCCAGCAGGCCCCCACTCATTTCCCACTCATGTCCCCCTGCACCCCCACCCCCCACCAGTCAGGGGCACCTGCCAGCAGGCCCCCACTCATGTCCCCCTGCACCACCACCCCCCACCAGTCAGGGGCACCTGCCAGCAGGCCCCCACTCATGTCCCCCTGCACACCCACCCCCCATCAGTCAGGGGCACCTGCCTGCAGGCCCCCACTCATGTCCTCCTGAACCCCCACCCCCAGCAGTCAGGGGCACCTGCCAGCAGGCCCCCACTCATGTCCCACTCATGTCCCCCTGCACCCCCACCTGTGGGGAAAGTAAAGGTGCATCAGGTGTACGTGATTCAGGTTAATTGCCTGGCTCCACCTGACCCTTCGGTTGGGACATGTCAGGTAACCAGTTTTAACATTATGTATGATTTGGTTGGCTCTAAAGTTAGAGCTGGTCTGTGCAGCGACACCTTATTTGTAAGAAGCCACACTTTTTTTTACTGCTCTTTAGGGTTAGTTACCCCTGCTATAGTTGTGTTGTAGATAAGTTACTAGTTGCGCCTCTACAGTGTTACTGCAGTGTAAAGCTAAACACCGCCAAATAGAATCCACTGAAGTAATGTTTTTCACATTTTGTCTTTCCTTTTTAAAGCGTTTCAGCAATGTGCTTTTTCAAAAAGTACATGCCCATTTTTTGAAAAAGGCACATTGCCGAAATGCGTTAAAAAGGAAGGGCAAAATGGGAAAAAAAGAATAAAAATAAAAACATTTTTTGTAAAGACCAACAGGTGCAGATCTCCAGGAGTTTTTTTTACTTCAGCAGTTTTAACATTAGTCTGTTTTTTTATCATAGTGTACAAAAGTGTTCGTATTGGAAAAGATGGGGGTGAAACCAGGAATTAAGGGGGTAATTCATAGAATTTTGCACACAAGTGGCGCACGCGGCTGGGACAGTGTGTGCGTCCGAATGTCTGCGCCAGCCGCATGCGCTAAAATCCATTTCCTCGCACAGCATATTCATGGATTTTAGCCTCCAAAACCAGCTGTGGTGCAGAGTGGCGCAGCGACCCTGCAGCAGCGCCAGTTACGCCCCCAAGAACGCCGTAGCGCAAGGAAAAGACATCAAAATCCCCAATCCAGCGCAAAGGGCTGCGCTAACCCTGGACCAGTTTACAGGGCTGCCAAACAGCAAACGCCAAGCGGGGAACGTGTGTTACTGGGGTTCGCGTGAAGTTTCACACGCAATAGGCCCTGTGCGAGTGGGGTACATTTATAACTGGGGTTCGCGTGAAGTCTCACACGCGATTGGATCCGTGTACGTGTATTTCGGGGGTGCGCGGGAACTTCCACGCGCGATTGGCCCTGTGAGAGTGGGGTACGTGTATAACTGGGGTTCGCAGGAAGTTTCACATGCGATAGGCCCTGTGCGAGCGGGGTACGTGTATTACTGGGGTTCGCGGGAAGTTTCACACGCGATAGGCCCTGTGCGAGCGGGGTACGTGTAGAACTGGGGTTTGTGTGAAGTTTCACACGCGATTGGATCCGGGTAGGTGTATTTTGGGGGTGCGCGGGAAGTTTCACACGCGATTGGCCCAGTGCGAATGGGGTACGTGTATTACTGGGGTTCGCGTGAAGTTTCACACGCGATTTGAGCAGGGTACGTGTATTTCGGGGGTGCGTGGGGAGTCCTACAGGTGAATTGGCAGTGTGGGTCCTCCCAGGTGTTCCCTCTACACCCTCCACGGCCCCTGCAGGCAGCCCACACCACAGTGGACTACACTGCACCGCTGGTCATGTCCTGCAGGCAGCCCATCCACCATGGTCATGCCCTCCAGCCAAGCCACATGTCAGCTTGCACTACTGATCACCAACTCATGTCCCCCAGCACCCCCACCCCCCAGCAGTCAGGGGCACCTGCCAGCAGGCCCCCACTCATGTCCCCCTGCACCCCCACCCCCCAGCAGTCAGGGGCACCTGCCAGCAGGCCCCCACTCATGTCCCACTCATGTCCCCCTGCGCCCCCACCCCCCACCAGTCAGGGACACCTGCCAGCAGGCCCCCACTCATGTCCCCCTGCACCCCCACCCCCCAGCAGTCAGGGGCACCTGCCAGCAGGCCCCCACTCATGTCCCACTCATGTCCCCCTGCACCCCCACCCCCCAGCAGTCAGGGGAACCTGTCAGCAGGCCCCCACTCATGTCCCCCTGCACCCCCACCAGCCAGAGGCACCTGCCAGCAGGCCCCCACTCATCTCCCCCTGCACCCCCAACCCCCAGCAGTCAGGGGCACCTGCCAGCAGGCCCCCACTTATGTCCCACTCATGTCCCCCTGAACCCCCACCCCCCACCAGTCAGGGGCACCTGCCAGCAGGCCCCCACTCATGTCCCCCTGCACCACCACCCCCCACCAGTCAGGGGCACCTGCCAGCAGGCCCCCACTCATGTCCCCCTGCACACCCACCCCCCATCAGTCAGGGGCACCTGCCTGCAGGCCCCCACTCATGTCCTCCTGAACCCCCACCCCCAGCAGTCAGGGGCACCTGCCAGCAGGCCCCCACTCATGTCCCCCTGCACCCCCACCAGTCAGGGGCACCTGCCAGCAGGCCCCCACTCATGTCCCCCTGCACACCCACCCCCAGCAGTCAGGGGCACCTGCCAACAGGCCCCCACTCATGTCCCACTCATGCCCCCCTGCACCCGCACCCCAACCCCCCACCAGTCAAGGGCACCTGCCAGCAGGCCCCCACTCATGTCCCCCTGCACCTCCAACCCCCACCAGTCAGGGGCACCTGCCAGCAGGCCCCCACTCATGTCCCACTCATGTCCCCCTGCACCCCCACCCCCCAGCAGTCAGGGGCACCTGCCAGCAGGCCCCCACTCATGTCCCCCTGCACCCCCACCCCCCAGCAGTCAGGAGCACCTGCCAGCAGGCCCCCACTCATGTCCCACTCATGTCCCCCTGCACCCCCAGCCCCCAGCAGTCATGGGCACCTGCAAGCAGGCCCCCACTCATGTCCCCCTGCACCCGCACCCCCCTGCAGTCAAGGGCCACCATTCCAGTAGGCCCCCAATCATGTCCCCCTGCACCCCCACCCCCCAGCAGTCAGGGGCACATGCCGGCAGGCCCCACTCATGTCCCCCTGCACCCCCACCCCCAGCAGTCAGGGGCACCTGCCAGCAGGCCCCCACTCATGTCCCACTCATGTCCCCCTGCACCCCACCCCCCAGCATTCAGGGGCACCTGCCAGCAGGCCCCCACTCATTTCCCCCTGCACCCCCACCCCCCACCAGTCAGGGGCACCTGCCAGCAGGCCCCCACTCATGTCCCACTCGTGTCCCCCCATACACGAAATAAAGATGCACAATCAAGGCCCACTTCTACACCAAAAAACCACATCACAACACCCCATTCTTGAGACGCAATGATTTCCCAATCCACCCCACACTGACATGCCTATCTCAAGACACAAACCAAAACTCAACTATGTACATCAATACATGTCCATCACACACATACACTGGTTGGCATTGCTTGTGTAAACCCACATTTTCCCATGCATCAACCCAATGAGCGAATCCCACACATGGAACTAAAACATGAAAATGTATTATGTACATAAATAAATAAATGAAATGAAAGCATACCAAACTATGAAACCTGAAATGAAAAGCATGTGCAAAAGATGAGTGAATGAAAATGATAACCAATCCAAAATAATTTGAAAGAAAAACAGTCCAAACTCTCCCTCCACCAACGCAAATCCAAAGGAAAGGTAAAAAAAAATATCAATTTTTTCATGTTCATAATGAAAAATAAAAAAGAGAAATCAATCCATAGTCCAACTATTTACAATACATTGTCCTGAAAAAAAATCCATTACTCCATGTCCATAGTGAAAAAATAAATCCAAATTAATCCATGATCAAACTATTCACAATCCATTGTCCAAAATAAAAATCCATTAATCCATGTGCAAAATTCAAAAAAAGATATCAAATCAATCCATTGTCCAACGATGTAAAGGGTCCATGAGCCCAACCAAACAAATGAAACCTACCTAAGAAACTACATAAAAATAAAACTATATACAAATGTGTGTGGCATTGTCCATTGACCACAAATAAAAGGAAAAGGAAAAGGAAACCTAACTCTAAAAACTCTTTGCAATGGCAGCGGGCTAGTCCGACGGCTCACTTCCCGATTTCCCGGGCCAGGGCATCATCGAACTCCTGCTCGATGTCCCGGAGGTGGTCCTCTTCCATGGCCCCGAGGGTTCGCAGGGACGATGACATGTGGACCTCCAGGTCCCTGCAAATTGCTTCGAGGCACTCGGCCCGCCTCAGAGCCCTACGCATGGAGTTTTCCGCCCTGACCATTGTGAGTCGTGCCTCTTCTGCCTGCTGCCGCTCCGCATCCATAGCATGGCCTAACCGCTGCCACACGGAAGACACTTCCAGTCCTGGGTCCTCCTGCCCTCTGGCCCATGCCTGCCCCTCCGATGTTGAAGGCCCCGAGCCATCATGGCCCCCACCTTGTTGCTGCTGCTGCTGTGCCTCTGCCTGTGCCCTGGCTCTTGCTGCCTGCACATCCTCCTCCGGCTGGGGTGCAGTTGTTGAGGTGGCCACCCCTGCTGGACGTCTGACTCCCGACTGTGGCAGGGATGTGCCCTCCACCAGCCTGGCCGCAGGGTCAGAGGCAGCTCCACAGGGTACCCAGTTGATACATGCTGGGAAGATGGCATGGAGGACGACTGGTGCGTAGGGGATTCGGGTGAGGAGGGAGTCGCTAGAAGGTCCAGCACACGGAGGAATCCAGCACTGGTGACCTGTCCCGTCAAAGAGGCACCCGAGATGACAAGCAGTCTCTTCACGAAAAGACCGCACGTCAACTCGCATGCCCCGTTGATGCAACGCTATCCCTGCCAGGACAGGCTCAACACGGTCCTGGATAGCCACGTCCGCAGGGAGCGGAAGGCCAGTTGTTGTGCGCTCATCCCCTCCCTGAAAACGGGTCTGGACGTAGGCATCCCTGCTGGTGCCAGATGATGCAGTGACAGGATCAGGGACAGGATTGCACACAGGCACCTCCGCGGTGGCCTGTGCTGCCTCCTGTCCCTGGTCCTGCACTGCACCACTAGCACCAGTGGAATCCCCACCTCCAGACCCTGTGTGTGTCCCTTCCACGGCCTCCTCCGCCACCAAACCCCCCACCAACCTAGATGACTCCATGCCATCTTCCTCCGTTGGACTCTGTGGGGTCTCAGCTGCCGCTTCTGCTGCCGAGGTGTCCACCTCCAACCTCTGCCTCTTGGACCTACCCTCGGCAGCTGCGGCCTGGAACGTGGCACCAGACTCCTCACTCCCCGACGAGATGACAATCTGGGAGGGGAGCCGGGCCTTGCGTCTCCGGGTGGTGGTGCGATCCCTGCCGCTGTGCTCCACAGCACCCTCTCCACCCTCTTCATCAGTCGACGCTGCAGACAGAGTGAGATAAAACACAGGCATCAGGGCACAGTACATTGGACTGATACACACATGACAGTTGTACATGAGTGGCATTGTCAAACTTCAGACACGGCATCACACTCCACGACACACATGTCATTTTAACTCACACACATGAGCATTTCCACAGCAATATTGCACCAGGCAGCACCATCCATACACATACAACAGCATGTACAGCCAAAGGTGAGCCTGACATCACATGAAACACTGGGAGTGCACTAGACATGCACACACGCCACCACACTTACATGCATTAGTACATCTCCTCCAACTGTCGCAGTGATGAGATCGCCATACATGTCACATCTGACATTCAGCATTCTACATATCAGTGTCACATGCATCCATGTTGCATCACAGTTGCACACTTGTCAAATACACATACATTCACAAGTACACAGTGCAGATACATGCATTATGAACCACCATCCATGCCACAACCATGCCAATGTACATACACACAAATTCAAACATGTGTGCTCACACACCTGCATTTGCCCAGCATGCTTACCAACACATACACCATCAATGTGTCTTACACCTGAGAGGACTCACATGTGGCAGCCTTACGCCCATGTTCATACACATCCCTACATGGCACTACAAAAATACATGTGCAACCTGCACACTACTGGCACACCACGACACGCACAGCGTCCAATCACCATGCATGTACACTTACTGCTCGACTCCAGACGGGTCTGCCTCTCAAGGATCTGGACATAGAGCGCTGGGCATATGCGTTCCAGGACCCTCATTTAGTGGTCCGACAGCTGGCCCCGGCGCCCCTTGGCATCCACTGCCTTCGAGAGGCGCTGGGCCTCTCGAAGGCAGTGGACGCTGGTACGCAAAGGGTTGTTGAGGGTCCTGGACCTGAAGTCCTCCCAGCGCTTCTTGACATGATGTAAGTCGCAGACTGCCACCCCCTCCCCGTTGATGGCAGTCACAATGTCCATCCAGATCCTGGTTCGTCCTTCATAGCCGGCGCGCGAACTTCCAAAGAGGGCATCATACTGCCCCAGGACTTGCTCCACCAGGACACCAACTTCCCTGGTACTGAAGCTGGTGGCCCTCTGCCTCTCTGGCTGAGGGTTGCCAGTGGTCTCAGATGGTGTGCCCGACATGGCAACCCCAGAGGCAGGAGTGGGTGGGCAACTGGGTCCTGGGGCTGGGCTGTGGAGCGATGGAATCCCAGTCGGGAGTCTTCGGTTCCAGCAGGGGTGGTCACAGCAACTGCACCCCTGGCTAACGTGCAGGCAGCAAATGGCAAGGCACGTGGGCAGCAGGCAGCAGCAGATGGCAGGTGGGAGTGTGCTCAGGGCTCTGGGGGGCAGTAATTCGGCCTTCTGGGCAGGAGCGTGGTCTTCTGTGTGTTTTCGCGTGGCCAGCTTGATACGGAGTGATTTGGCACATGAAAAAAGTGCACATCAGCGTGTAATTCGAAGAAAAATCCCTTAGCGCGTAAGCGCGTCATCACACGTACGCAATTTCATTGGACCAAAGGCCCTTAGCGCGAAAGCGCATAAGTTACATTACGCGCGCGGGCGTTTCCCTCATAGCACGTGATGACAGAGCACACATGGAAAAACTGCACGTCCGAGTGTCATCGCGTGTAATTGGAGGAAAGGGCCTGCGTACACGCGTATGTGACGTGTACGTCTGAGCCGGTTTAAAAGCTACGTGTAGGACATTTCCTTGTACGTGCTTTTCGTAGAGAGCAAGTGGGTGAATTCTGTACTTCTTGTCGGTTCACACGTGATTACTTCACAGCGTTTCAAGTTCGTACTCCCTGTTACCTCTGACAGCTTTTTTCTGATTTTCTGTTGGGCCTGTTTCCTCAAACAGTGTTCACTTCTTCTTTTGTCCTGTCTCCTCAGACAGCGTACAATTCTTTTGGTGGGGGTTTTGCCAACACGCACACGCGCATATTTTTCACATTCTTTTTCCAGGCAGACGGTGAGTCGCGCACGTATTTAACAAATGTGCTTGCCCCGTGTGTCGCGTACCCCTCCAGAGGTTATTGTAGGCTGCGTGTGTTATGCTTACGCTTATTTTTGTGTTTCTGGGTGCCACAGCGTAGTGTGGGTTCATTTTTTCAAACACGTGGTCTACGAGGGATTGTGTGCACATTATTTTTTGATTTTGGGCTGCCTGTGCGTTGCGTGACCCGTCATCTTCCCCCAGGGGTCACAGACAGCCTTGTTAGAGCACTAGGGTTCGAATTCCATCTACTACCCTACCCCTTTGACCCCCAATTGCCCAAGACAATTGTTTACTGTAACTCCCATACGCACAACAACATCAGTGCCATGGTTGGAGGCGACCAAGCGGTAAGGGAGGCAAAGGTGGCCGACCTTCAAAAGGTGGCCGTGGTGGGCGCGGTAGGGGATGTGGCTGGGATTTGCAGGGTGCCCCTATACCCCCATGTGTGGAGGACCAATCAGGGACACTCATGCCCCCCCCCATGGTTGAGGGAATCGTGGCTGACACGATCCCAGCTCAGCCCTTGTTGGACCAGCCCATTGAGACACCAGACCTGGCACAGGATGACTCCCAGGCTGACTTCCAGGTCAGCAAGTCTAGGCCACGGGTGGCGGTGCAATTTGTTGTCACCGAGCCACGTGGATCTGGGGCAGCTATATCATCTGCTGCCCCAAGTAGGAAGGGTGGGGAGGCTGCAGGGGCAGCTGCAGCTCCATCCGCCCCAGCTCTGACTCTCCCAGCCAGGACAGTGTCGGTCCAGGTCCATCAAACTGACGTTCCCCCTGCCAACATCACCCTGCAACCAATGCCTACACCAAGACCTATGGTCATTGTGCATTCGCACACTCCCAGTACCCAGTCCACCTGCGCTTCTGCCCCTACTGACCAGAGCGGCGTAAGCCACTCAGGCTCCACTCCACCTTTGAAGAAGAGGAAGAAGGGTGCTCTGGCACAACAGGCTGAGACCCCAGACACGGCCACACACTCCGGCACGTCAAGGAAGCCTAGCTTTAATGACCCGGAACTTGATGCAATTGTGACCTTTGTGTTGGCACTTAGCCGCAAAATGTTGGTGACTGCAGGGTGCAAGATCACACCTGGTCAACGTAGGGCACACTGGCAGACCATCGCGGACCGCATACATGCCCTTGGATTTGTGAGGCGCACAGCTGATGATTGCTACAAGTGGTGGAATGACCTGAAACGCAGAGCAAAGAACAAGCTGGCCTCAAATCATGCCGCTACTCTGGTGACTGACGGTGGGTCTCCACAAGAGGACAACAAACTCACTGAACATGAGTCTGTTGCTGGGACCTTCGTCACAGAGGAACAGATCCAAGGTGTGGCAGATTAAATATACAAACTCAGCTAAAATAATATTCTTTTTACATACCTACCATGGTAATTTATAATACACCCTGGTAGGCCTTATGTTGCAGGAACTATGGGTAGCCTGTAATAATTGTTTTATCTTGATGTGATTAATATGTTATCCCTTCTTTTGCACTTGATATATTTGTGATGAATGTTCTGTTTTTCTTTATTTTTTCAATTGCTCTATTCTACTTATTTTTTGCTTTAGAAATTGTGTAAAATCTCAAAAAAAACTATGCTTTCAACAATAAATTTAGGTTAGCACTTCTCAGACTGCTCCCTTGGTGTATCCCCAGTGATTTGCCTCGCAAACACTAGCCTTTAAATTACTATGGAGATTTAATTTGAATGTCGGACAGAATCTAGGACTGTCTCGAGTGTGAGTACCCCTTTGTCGGTTTTTGTAAATTCTACATACTTTGCCCCCACTCACACTTGCACACAGGGGCTCCCCTATTGTTTGTTACATTTACCTGATTACGAAGCATTGTCCGGTGAGAGGCCATGCGTGTGTGTGTAATCCATGTGTATGTTGTTGGGTGACGGGTTCTGATTCAGTGCCAGGTGAGGGTGTGTACTCCTGAGTGTTATGGGTCACCCGTCTGCTTCCTCCCATACATTCACGTGCCTTGGATTTGGGTTTGACTGTATCCCTTCTGCCCACAGTTGCCAATTAGGCACACATTAGTGCACTTTACCTTGAACTGTCATCCTGCAACACCATAGTTCACATTTTGTAAGTGTTCATTCAGGCCGATTGTTTCCACTCTCCTCTTTTTGCTAGACATTTTTCTGCACTATTGCAACATATGTGCTATGTTTCAGTCATTGTTCACAGCCCACACTGGGGCACTATTTTCACATGGTTATGTTAATGATTAGACCATTCAGGCCGATGGAGTCTTGGCCTGCAGGACATTTTCATAAGGGCCTGTTTGCATGTGGAAGATGACAGTTGTTTCCTGTGATGTCAAAGGGACCAACCATTGATCAGCCCACAATGACTGTGTTATTGGACACTGGATGTGTTTCAATGTGTGGCACATGCATATTTTGCAACACTATTCAGCATCAATCTTCATATCATGTCGATGTGACATGGATGTGTGACATTACTCATTCACTGACATATTGCTGTAGTTTTGTAATTTACCGTGGCTATGCTACATGACATCTGTGTGGTGGCATGTGTCATGTATGTGTATTGGACATGCCACTCACAGCCTGATGTGTGATGCCAGTGCTACCCAACATGCTGTAAATGTGTTGCATATCCACATTGCTCTCCCCAGTGTCTGCCTTTTTGACTCCACTTCCAACTCTTTAACAGTGCATGCATGCCATGGTTATAGTCATGTGGGACATGTGTGATTCATGTACTGGATCTCTGCCTTGTCAGGCCTATGTGTGTGCTATGGTGCTCATGCCTGTTTCCATTTGTTGTCTTTCATGTTTTTGCAGGTGATGATGCACTTGATGTTGTTGAGGTGGAGGAGATGGTGCAGACCCAGGAGGAATCTCAGGCACGACCGGGCACCAGTGGGGGACGTGGTGTGGTGGTGGGTAAAACCCAATGTTACTGCAGACCATACTGTCCAGGGGTGCCTCTGGGTGCACCTCACCAGACCTCTATTCAGGTGCTGAGTCGGATGATGAGACTTATGTGCAGTCGCAGGTAAGTGTTTCTGGCAGTGATTCTGCTCTGTCCAACCCACCTGGACCAGGGGTAGAACCCCCTATGGGGATGTCAGTGTTGGTAGGTCCGCCTTTGGCGGTTACGGATGCAGGGTCACACTCCAGAGCATCTGATCCTGTTCCTGGGCCAGCAGATCAGAGGGGGTATGCAGTCCTGCAGCCTCAGGCAGTGCCAGCAAAGCAAGGTGCAGAACGCCTTGCCCCAAACAGGTGTGGTGCCTGTCGACGCGGTGGCCGTGTCCCACCAGGCAATAATGTATGAGAAAACTCCATGTACAGTATGACAACCCGACAGGCAGCATCAGTAGAAATGATGGCTCAGGCAATGGAGAGGGTGGCCACTTCCATTATCCCCCCTGAAAGGCAGATGGAGCAACAACAGCAAGCAACAGACTCCATTTGCCAATCACATAGGGAAGACATGTTGGCGTCCAACAGGGACAGACGGGCAGCACTGGAGACTCTGCGCGAATCCATATCAATTGAGTCCCAGGGCCACAGGGAAGCCCTGAGGGTAGAACTACATAACCTCAAGCAGACTCTGGTTGCACTTGAGGCGTCCAGTAATTTAAGGGCAGAACAGCAGCTGGAGCAGCTCACACGTTCGCTCTCAGCTGAGCTGCATGCAACATGTGAGGAGATCCGGGCATCACGCGAGGCCATGCGTGCAGAAATGCAGGCAACCCGTGATGTGCTGCATGGGGATCTCTGCACTTTAATCCTCCAGAATCAGACCTTCCAGACCTGCATGCTTGCTGCCATGGAGGACCATACCAGGGCTTTGCGTGGGCTGACTCCCATAGTGCCACCGCCTCCTGATGCAGCAGCAGAGGATGAGCAGAGCAACAGCAGTTCTCCCACAATGGCATAGCCGTGGAGGCCATGAGCCCAAGGAGGTTTTTTTTTTTCGCGACATCCATGCAGGTGGGTGTTGGCGTGCACCCTGTCCTCGAACCTCCTGGTTGGCCTCCCCCACACCCCCTGGCCCACACATGGCCAATTATTTTTTTTTTATTTTTTTTTTTACAGTGTGTTGCCTTGTGTGGCTCCTGTGGGCATCCACTGTATTCCGACTGGGCACATGCAGGCTTGTCCTGAGTTTGGGTTAGATGCTTGGGTTTGTGAGACACACACACCCCTCCTGCTTCTCGTTTCCATGGGCTTGCAAAGGGTGTGACCAAGTGACATTGAATTACACAGTGACATTGGGCTCCCATGAGCTGTGTGGGCAGTCTGTAGTCAATACTGTGTAGACATCCCTAGTGGATATTGTTGTTGTATTGTACACTGCATGGTGTATTGATATGTGCTTGTGCATCCATGTCTTCCTCCTAATCTGCAGGTTCCTTCCTCATGTCTTCACAAGGCCGTCTACTTTACAGATGCAGCTCATGTTGTATGCAGTACACTGAGACATCTGCGTGGCAGCAACACTGTCCAGTTGGAAGGGGTCGATGTGGTGGCATATTCAGTTAGTAAGACTATGACTACTTTAATTTAGTACTGTCATGTTTTTGCTTTTTTGATGTTGTGTTGCTGCATTGTATTGTTGGTAAGTATTTGGTAATGTGTGTTGTATTTGGTCATGTGTGTTGTTAGGTATACATTACTGGGAGCATATTGTGTGTGGGCATTTTCCATTGGGGACAGTGTACTTTGTGACACTTGTGTCAGGTTTTGTGCATTTCTTTGTTTGCTTTCACATTGCATGCCATGCCATGGTGTGTTGGGTGGTGGAGCTGGGGAGGGGTTGGGTGACATGGCGCTGTTTTCATGTTGTATTTTGCTAGGGGGTAATGAATTTAACAGCATAGATGTATGTCTTTTGATTACACAGCATTGTCGGTGTTTGTGTAGGTAGGGATGCACACAATGTAACACTTCCAGGTGACCAATCTTAGGCTGTTATGGTTGTGACAGTTGACTGTCCCTTATGTCATCATCATTGGGTGTCAGCTGGTATGTACCAGGGCTGTGTGCACTCCACAGGGGTGTGATTTTATGTGAAGTATTTAGCCACCAGCTGCGTACGGGCTGCCTCACCACGTGCCCTTTCCCCTCCCATGCGCAGCGGGCGTGCATGTGGTTGGGGATGTGGGGGCACCACCATGTCCACCGGCAGGCCCCGGCGTGTTGCAACGTTGTGCAGGACACATGCTGCCACTATGATCCTGCACACTACTGGGGGAGCGTATAGCAACTGCCCACCAGAGTGGTCAAGGGAGCGAAAGCGTGACTTGAGCACTCCGATTGTGCGCTCCACTATGCCCCTGGTTGCAATATGGGCTGTGTTGTATCTTACCTCGGGTGGCGTGGTGGGGTTCCGAATTGGCGTCATCATGTGGGGGCTCAGAGGGTAGGTACTATACCCTGGGGAGGTGGTGATGGGTATCATTAGTGGGGTTGTGACATTACTCAGTATGTGACATGCATGCATGTGCAGTGGCATTTATACTCACCAAGCAGCCATGTATCGCCATGCCGCCCAGCTTCTAGGTCCCGGTTTAGGGTTGACATTCTGTAAATGAAACTGTCGTGGGTGGACCCTGGATAGTTGGCATATACTGAGGTGATGATTCCCTTGGCATCACATACTACCTGCACGTTGATGGAATGCCAGTGCTTGCGGTTTCTATAGATGTGTTCAGAGATGCCCTGGGGGGATGTAGAGCCACATGGGTGCAATCAATGGCATCTAGCACTTTGGGGAATTGTGCCATCCTGTAGAAATCCTGGACGGCACCCTGCCTTTCTGCAGGTGTTCTGGGCAGGTATATGTGCCTGCGGACTGATGGGAGTGCAGTCATGATGGCCAACACCTGGTGTAGGCAGCGTGACTGCGTGGCCTGTGACACCCCCCCACTATAGCACTTGTCCGCTGAAATGATCCAGTGGCCAAGAGGTGCAGTACATTGAGGACCTTCTCCAGGGGGCTGAATGCTTGGGAGCACTGGGTGGGTGATGTGAGGTCATCCTCCCACTCACTCACCAGGTCGAGTATTATGTTAGGTGGAAACCTGTACCTCCCATACACATGGTCATCAGGCATCCCAAAAAGACTGGTTCTGGGTGTAAAAATTCTGGGCCTGACTATCCTCCTCCTCCTGCGCTATCCCACGACCACTACTGCTAGGAATGGTATATTTATCCTGGCGTCTGAGCTTGTTTGTTGTTTGCGCGTACTTTTATGCTGCTGGGGCCACGTACGCCTGCTTCCTGCTGGCGTACGTGTTTCCGGATTAGCGCGTCTTTTTTGGCGCACGCGTTAGCCCCATTCGATTCCATGAATACGCGTTTTGAACGTGCG
Organism: Ambystoma mexicanum; assembly: GCF_040938575.1. Taxonomy (NCBI): domain Eukaryota; kingdom Metazoa; phylum Chordata; class Amphibia; order Caudata; family Ambystomatidae; genus Ambystoma; species Ambystoma mexicanum. The sequence goes on from NC_090923.1 coordinate 667,668,244, forward strand.
TATGGGCGTTCCGCGCATTTGTCTCCTGTACTTCCCCCATGCTGCCCACATTTTCACGCGTTGTTCCCCATTCCGCGTGTTAAGCCCCCTGTTCCACCTACTTTTGTTGTGTGTGCCACGCTATGTGCGCTTTCGCTGTGCGCGTAGCGCAAGCTGTTTGGAGACGTGTGCGCCACGCAGATTTTTAGCGCACATCCAGGGATTTACACGGGCACAGACTTCCATGAATCGCTGTGCACGGGTTTCGCTGTGATATTCGCACTTGCGCTGCGATTCGCACGCTTTCGCCGAAAATTTCAGCGCACATTAATTCCATGAATTGGTCTGTAAATCTTTAAAGAATGAAGCACTCCCATCCTAAATAACCAGATCACAATGCCTCACATAAACTGGCAGACTAGCTGACTCTAACCTTTACTGAAGAAATCCAGAAGATCTAAACGAGCATAAACACCCAAACAAGGTGCTTTCAGGACACACTTAACACACTCATAGACAAACCATGCATTGACAGCTTTCAAATGTAGGCTTTCTAATGAGGACATCAATTTAGTGCAGAGCCAGAAGGCATTCGGGGCACCCTACTGTCATCACACGTCTCAAAACCAATCTCTAATACAACTTTCAGAGATGAATCCTTGAATATAATGTTACTCTGCCAGTCGTAGAATCTTGTGAGACAGCAGGTCTATTAAATGATAACCTGCCTGGGTTCAGATCCTTTAGGAGTACTGAATGCACCCTTATCATTGGAAGGGAAGAAATCCTCCAAGTGCCCCCCTTAGCAACCTCCTAGCAACGCCTCTGTGCAGACTCCTCTTCTGTATCCTCTGTAAATATTCTGCCAGACCATCCGGTGGCATAGGCTAGAATAGACCAGCGCACACCCATTAAAAGACGTACTCACCAGCCCTTAAATGGATCTCTTTGTTCTGAGAAGAATTAACCACATATGTTAATGGCGTCCTGTAGAGTTCTACCCCATCACAGCCTCACCGTGAATTTTCAGTGGTCACATCAGACCTCTGGCCTCCGTTCTGAACCAATTCACACAAAGATCCGATCTGTACACAGGTGTTGCCTAAAATAGATTTAATATTAATACAAATGGCACCCGGCAGCACTGAGATATTCAGGCGCCTCATGATAGTGCACAATTGGCTAATACTGAACAATCTCCACCCCAACTCAACAAAACCTGAGATTCTCATGTATGGCACCCCTAATCGTAGCAGATGGCCAGACTTGCTGGGCACAGTACTAGTCTAAATCAACTCCCCAAAGAACCTGGGTATCATATTAGATGAGGACCTTGTTTCTCACTGCACAAACTTTCCAGACCACCAGCAAAGCACACTTTAAGGTCTTTACGCTGCAGAAGAGTTTGCTGTACCTACAGATAGCACAAAAGATAGAGCTGACTAGAGTCTTAGTACTATTCTAACCTCAATGTTCTAATTCCATGTAGCTAAGTCGGCCTGAGCATCAAACACATCAACTCACTATTCAAAGCTGTGCTGCCAGATATATCTTGGGTCTTAACGTGCAGTGCCCAATAACAACAGAGGCTGCCTGAAAGTTCTATACCTGACATTAAGCTCTCCAAAAGCAGGGACTAAAGTACATCAGAGTCCTGCTGATGACCTACTCACCGGGCAGGAACATTGGGTCAACAGCGGAAAACCTCTTGGACCGCCGCAGGTACACAGAGATACAGGGGTACAGATGTATGTCAAACTGTGGAACTACTTTTCAAATCTCCTGGAAAATTAACTGAACTACAAAAGTTCCAAACCTACCCTTAAATCAACTTTATTTAAGGAAGCTTTCCATCTCTGAGCTACTCACCCAACACAAAACAATCTCTGACCAGTATCGTCTCTGCCTGGGATGAGTTCACCCCTTCAAGGAAAAACCCCTCACCCAGCTTCAATCTAGTCTGCTATGATGTACTTGCATTTTTAAATGTTAGTATTGTTTGTTAATTTTCCAAGATGCTTGTTCCCAAAGTGTAAGGTACCCTACTTTGTAGGGTACATGGATTGTTTGAATGCACAACCCTCTTCTTCTTTCCCCCTTGTGCTGTGAAATCATTTCTGTTGCGAGTCAGCGCTATATAAAACATTAATGTAAAATAAATTGGGCACCATGTGCAATACGATAGGCCAATTGACAGATGGGGAGGAGTGCAGGGTGGAGAATCGACTCATTATCATAAGCGAAGTGCTTATGGTTATGAAAGTCATGAACCCTTGGTTAAGAAAATGGGCTGTTTGAGATGTTGAAACTCCAGGCGCTCATGTCACCTTCCTTGGTATACTGCATAGCAGGCTGAGTGACATCTCATTCCTCACTAACTGGCTCAGGTGCTGCACTCAGTGGGCTTGCTGGGAGGTAAAGTCCATCACTTTGTCAGGCGATGTGGCCGGGGCCAGGATCCTTTTTTGTTACTCCCTTACGTATACCACAATGTCTCCAAAAAAGCATCAATCCCCTCCCACACAATGCATCAAGTGAAAGGCCGATAATAAATATCCACTGCCCTCCACCTGGTGTTGGGGCAGCTCCATACCTTCATTGTCAGAATGATACTGAAACACTCTCAGGGATTCTTCACAGGGGGAAGTCGATGAGATGAGAAGATAAAAGGTGAAAGTGGATTGCTTGAAGTTCCCCAAAGCTCCAGGCACTGTCTCTTACTCTAAAGGAGGCATTGTGTCTTCAAGGGATTTCCAGTGAGAGACAGGGGCAGCACACAGACTTCTGTATATTTGGTGGAGGGAACCCCACCACGTGTACTCACACCCACAAACACATGCAACATTTGCTTCCAACCAAACAGTAGAGGCTAACCTTTTCATGTCAAGGTTCTATGCCCTGTCTGTAAGAACAAATGGCAGGCCAATTTTCACTACTAAGGTGAGGCTGTTTAGCTGTTGAATTGATGTGGAGCAAACTCAGTTCAGCTGCGCTTAGGTGTAACGGTACTGGTTGGACTGCTGCTACAGTAGGTGTAAATAGGCTTCCCCACAGCCCACAAACATGAAAGAGATAGTCACTACACCGCATCCCATGTGTGTGTGCCTAATTATTATCAGCTCATTGGTTATTGACTATAATTGGATAAAGATCATAGTCAGCAGTCCAGATCATTAAGTTCCCTTTCCCATCAATAAGGGAATATTGAGTTTTCTTTCCCATAGATAAGGATGTGTCACTCTTGAAGTAGATATAAACCATTTTATTTCATATTCCAATAAACATGTGTGAGTTGATAAATTACAAGTGCCCTAAGGCCAACGCGTGTTTCGCCCTATTAACGGTCTTTCTCAAGGCTGGGCTTCCTTTAAGTACATATATGGTAATAATCAAAGGGGCGTTGCCCAACTGGTATGTCAGTAAATGGATACACTATCCTTATAGTAGGTACTTCATTTCATTTAGTAATTTGATGTAAGATATTTTTGTGCTGCCGTTGGTAGCAATAGTGCCAGACATTTTCAGGCTTGTGGCAAACAGCACATTCAGTGAACAGTGATCAAAACATGATCAGGATAAGGGCTCATGCATAATGCTCCTAACAATGAGCATAGAACCTATGAGGGCAGCATCTAGTGCCTTAAATGAACAATGAAGTTCAGCAGTACGTGATTGCATTGTCGGGGGGAAATTCTGCCGGGGTCGGCCGGGCCGTCCGCAGACCTCCAGGCAGGGAGGCCCCAACTCCTCCCGTGTATATCTCAGATGAGACAGAGTATGAGGCACACACAAGGAGCAAGGTGACTTCTGCTGTTTATTAGACAAACGGCAGGGATGGGTCAAGGAGCGTACGCGTTCGTCCTGACACACACACAATCGTGGGGCTCGCAGGCCCTTTTTACTGTATTATGACGCGCTACTTGCGTCACGTCAGAAAGTTAACAAAAACCTATCGCCACTCTTAATTGGATGCTCGAGTGGTAGGGTTAGTATAGAACACATATAGAGAACGATGTTAGTGGATAAAGGGTAGTCAGGTGATATATCTGGGTTGTCCCTACAATTAGATACATGAGAATTGTTACATGAAGACTCCTGAGGATTGGTTAAAGCTATTTGCGTCAGTGATAAGAGCCTCATGTTCTGATTGGTGCACTCGTGAGCTCCCCAGCCTGGGACCACCGCTGTTCCCAGCTCTCGGTGTACCTTTAGTTTGCAACAATGTTTCACTATGGGTACATGCAGACAATGTGAGGATTTATTCATAGCTGGAAGGCTGACCGCTCCCACTGTCGCAAATGTCCATTGAGCCTTTTAATTGTATCTGCCTGTGTCTCGTGGCGCGGGATCCAGACGCCTCTTTTCTCCTGGGCTTGGCATCTCGTCAGGTTCGGCTTGGTCACGTGAGGCGGGACCGTGTTTGAGGCAGAATTCTGCACAATTAATATTGCTTTTCCACTGTGTGTCTGGTTTAATTTGTAGGTGTGACTTTAACGTTGGTGCGCGGAGTGCGAGGTTGCAACATCGTGCCTTTGATGATTTGTTCTTTGAATGTGAGTTTGCAACATTGCGACCTTGGCTAGTTGCTTCGCCAGGCTCATTCTTGCAGGATCAGCAACCTGACTTTTGCTTTGTTAATGTCCACAGGAACTCTTGCTTGAGGCCTACTTGGGCCTGGTGCATAAGTGATCCATTTCGTGCATGGGTGCTTTAGGTTATAGTGGCATATAGTTCCATGACCAGTATCGTGTCTTCATTGTACTTCTCATGGTGGTAACTGGTTGCAAGGGAAGCGTGAGCAAGCTTTGTAGATAAGTTCATGACGCGTCTTGCGTTTCTTCATGCTGAAAGCCTATGTGAAAATAATAAAGATGCACGTCCGTGAATATGCCTGTCGCCTACGTCATAGCACTGAGTATATTCTTCGTGTAGATTGGTGTGGGAATGTCCAGTGTGTATATTTGTACAGCTGTGCTTCCCGTTGTCTAAGTCGTCATGGCATCTCTAACGACGTGTAGATTTTAGTCTAGTTGGTCCGTCCCGCAGGTGTCGGCATGGCCAGTGCGGGCTGCTGGGCAGGCAGATGGACACATCCGTATGTTCCTGTACCAGGGTATTTGGTCGTCTGGTAAATGGACAAACTCTTCTCGTGGCGGGTGTCTGGGTCGTGACCCTTTAGGCCAAGCGCGAGAGGTGAAGGACGGGAGCCTGGTCTTCCATTCTCCCACTTCAGTCCCCCCTCTGGTCGACTTGTCGACCACAAACATATCCTTCTCGTTATCTCCTCTTACTCGCCATATCTTAGTTATTCCTCCTAGATGTCCATAATGGTTTACATGATCTTCGAATGACCAATACATATATTCACAGGTTCCTCCAGGAGTACAGTATACCCATTTCCCTATGTAGCTCCTGGGGTTTCTTGGGTTCTCGGTCTTCACAGATGGTGGGTCTAGATGGTTGGTGATGATTTGGGTGCGCAATTTCTCCCTCTCCATTATTATCACGCCTGTATGTTGGCCGTCATCTGCTGGCATCAAGGGGTGCATACCCACCATTTCCAACAACTCGTCAGTGGTACGTGCCTTCCGGGCCTTCCAAAATCTAATTATGATCAGTGTAGCTCCAGCCAAAATAGTGCAACCCACTATTATTTTCAGTCCATCTGACAGCCAAGATGGCATCCATGACCATAATAGTGAAAACCAGCTCTTATCCTTGTTTACACCGTTACTTTCATCCACCATTTTGGAGTGCAACTGGGCCAATTGTGAAACTGCTTCTGTCAGTGTACCATTGTCAGCATCGTTGGAAGGTATAAACGTACAGCATGATTGTCCTATCTTTGCACAAACTCCTCCTTCCATTGCTGTGAGCAGGTCCAGTACATATCTGTTCTGGAGTGCTACCATCCTTATAGCTCGTAGCTCCTCCTTTATTGCGTTAAACCCATTTACTGTAGAATTGATGGTCATCATTAGTTCCCATCTAGTTATTTGGAGCCATTTTGCGTTTGCGTAAGCCTGTAGTCCTGGGTGTATTATTGAGGAGAAGAACATTGCTGCTCTGCTGAATAGTCTGTGTTCTGGCGGTATTGAGGTTAGCGCCGTTTCCGACCTTCCCCACAGGTAATTTCCTGTCAGTGGCTCTCCTTGTCTTTTTATTCTATTTAGGAAAGTATCATTGCTGTTGGTCCTGTTCCCTTGTTCCTCCTGAAGTGGTGCAGATCTCCTTTTTCTTCTGTCCCCTTCATCCATTTTGGGAAAGTTCGCCACATTGACATGCTTCTTAGGTACCACTAATGATGGTACGTTGACGTGCACCATTGTGCACACACCATTCCACAGGGGAGGCAGTGTATGGTATGCCTTTTCTCCACAGGCCCAATAATGGTCCATTATTACTGCTGTTCCCGCTCCCCCCTCAGGTAACTCCACCACATTTGCACAATTGGTATTATATCCTACGTCCACCTCTCCTTTATGCTGGTAGCATACCTTGGGTGCAGTCAACGGTAGTATTGTTATTGGGTCTTCATCTGTTTCTACCCACGTGAGCATTGGTACATACTTGATCCATATCGTCCAACATCGGTGATTGTGTGCCTCGATAGTTGAGATAGTTTCTTTTGTTACCATGTTGCTGCCAATCACTCCTATTTCCCAGCTGTTGTCCAGATACACCTTCTCTGTTATCGTCAACAGCGGCCTCTCCCAACATCCTTGTTTACCCGGAACTTCAGTGGCGTACCAATCACATGGTAGATACTGCAGCGTTACTTTCTTTGTTTCTCCTTTTGCAGGACCACTGGTTATGTATCTGAATGCTTCAGCATGTAAACTGCTCTTGTGGTAGCTCAAATAGGTCTTGAGGAAGTTGTTTTCATATGGGTATGAGTCTCGCGTTTTCCATGTCATGTGTACTACTGTCCCTTGAAATCTCCCTTTCGTTTGGAACAGTGCCAAGTAGATTATGCACTGTGCTGTCTTTTCCTCTATTTCTGTGGCAACAAATGTTCGTGAAGCACTCATGGCGTATGGTATTAATGAGCAAACGTAGCAGCTGTCCTCAGTTGTCTGCTTACCAATGCGGGTCATGTGTTGGTACCATATGTTGTTTGTAACGTGTGCTGAATCTTGTATATAATTATCAATACCTTTATTGTCTGAGTATGTGCTGCGTTTACCTCTAATTTGCTTGGGTGCACTATTACTAATATCACCTGACATAACACCTGTTGCAGCAGGGGACGGGGGTACATTAGGTTTAGGTGCAGCAATAAAATTAATAGCATAGCTGTACTGCCATACAGAGGCAGCCAAGACCCCGGTGATCATAAAAATCCCTACTATTTTTATTACATATGCTAGTCTCACCGGCATTTTGCTCTTACCTTGCTGCAGTCCTGGCAGCGTATTCTTGCGACGTTAAAGTTGCCCGCCTAAAAATTCTCAAAAATGCTTAGTTGTTTGTTTTAAGCTCTCCCTATCAAATAGTCATTCAGTGCCCAGGCGAAGAGCTGCTCCCACGCTATTCTAAGTGATCGGTCTCTTAGCACCGGCAAGTAGGGGCGGAGATGTGGCATAGAATATTCTATGGCCAGGAGGAATGCTGTGTAGTAGACACGCACCCTCCTCTTCTTTAGGTACGTTGGCCTTTTTATTTCGTATACAAATTGGTGTGACAATTCTTCTGGGTAATTATCGTCTGGGAGTACCATCTACGCCTGGACAGTGAACTCGTTAGTTAACTTTTCTTAACAATACAATAATACGCAGTTCCTGTATGTGCGAGAGAAAAAGAGAACATTCACTTGTTTACATGTGTATTGGTGCAGGAAATGTCTTTTAATTCAGTTTATAACTATACTGGGGGGTCAATGGGCGGGGGGTTTGTGCTTCAGATGGCGGAAGTATTTTTACTCTTTGACCGTGTGACCATGGGGTGGGCAGTATGGGGATCACCCCTTTCTTCGTCAGTTATTGTCTCCAGGGAAGCTGGGTAGTTACACGGTAAGGGGACAATTGGGTCGTTGTCTGTGGTAGAACTTTCTTCCGCTGTCGGGGATGTTGTTGTTGTTCTTCCAATGGACCTGTCGTTGGCGCTGGGGCGGGTCTGCAGTTTGTAGATCTTTACATCATGTAGGTGGTTCCAGGCACGCTTGTCCTTTAGTTTTACTGCTCTTGTTGATACGTCCTCTACCAGATGGGGGCCAGTAAACCTCCTGTCGTTCCACTTCCTATTGAAGTTGCGGAGTAGCACGTGGGCACCCTTTGCAAGTTTGCACAAGTTCTCCTTTTCCAATTCTGTACTGGCACCTTCTTCTTGATTGCTGGTAGACCCGCCCCGTGTGCACTCGAGCTGTTGATACACAAACACAACACTAGTAACCAACGAAGACACATATTGATACATTTCATCTCCTAATACACTTGCTGAACTTTCGTGGTCAGTGAATGCCCTTGACGTTGGCGTTAGAGGAAGGCGCATTTGACGTCCAGTAACCACCTCGTGAGGAGTGAGGTGGTGGTCGGACCCTGGCCTATTCCTCAGTTCGAATAGGGCTAATGGAAGGCAATACAACCAACTTTTCTTTGTTGTTTGTTGTATTTTTGCAATTGCCTCCTTCAATAGGCCATTCAGGCGTTCACATATACCGTTAGCCTGTGGGTGGTATGCACATGCAAATTTGTGCTTTATGCTTAGCAATGATGTGATGTGTTGGAACATTTCGTTTGCGAAATGCGGGCCATTGTCTGACCTTAAGACCTCGCACACTCCCCACCTGGGGAAGACCTCCCTTACTAGGAATTTAGCTGCTCTAAATGCATCTGGGTGTGAACAGGGCCCTGCTTCAATCCACCTAGAGAATGGGCATACTACTACAATCATATACCTATTACCTTGACATATGTTGATCATATCAACATAGTCAATGTGAAGGTGTCGAAAAGGTCCTTCTGGCCGGGGTATGGTACCTCTTATCACTTTTAGGGTATAACCGGCCGTAAACTGTTGACATGTGAGACAATTGCTGATAAAATTAGACACATGAGAATTTAACTCGGGACAGAACCAATCTTCTCTAATTCGTGCTGCAATTATTTCCTTGCCTGTATGGGCTGGGTGATGTAATTGGCTCAGGGCGGTGTTTAAAAGTGCCAACGGTATCACAATTTTTCCAGTGCCACCCTGGCGCCATAGTGCGTCGGTTGGTGACATTGTACATCCTCTTTTTACCCATATTTCTTTTTCGGCCATTGGTGCAGCCGCTTGTAGCTCCATAATCTGTGTGGCTGGGAGATGGGTGTACCCTTCTCTTATCAACATCTCCCTTGCCACTCCCCTCCCTCTCCCTCTCTGTGACTCGGGAGGGTTCCATATCTCACCAAAGTATGCAGCATATTTCGCATGTGCGTCTGCTGCTGCATTCCCTTTTGAGACGTGGTCTTCACCATTGGTGTGTGCGGTACATTTTACTAGGGCTAGTTCTTGGGGGTCGTTTATTACTTCAATTAGTTCAGTCAATAAGAGGGCATGTTGCACTGGAGTGCCATCAGCTCTCCTAAACCCTCTTCTTCTGCATTTTGATAGTCCTGAGTGGACAGTGGATGTAACATATGCACTGTCGGAATATATTGTAACTCGTTTGTCAAAACTTTCCTTTAATGCCAATATTAGTGCAACAAGTTCCGCTGCTTGAGCAGAGTAATGCTGTGGTAATTGTACAGATTTCATAGCCACACATACCGGCGCCTCCATCATTTTTACCACGGCTGCCCCAGTCCTTCGTATCCCATCCCCTTGATCAATAGTTGATGACCCATCAATAAACAAAAGCTCACCTCCCTCTAGTGCGTTCTCTTCAACTTTTCTAGTACATGAGTACATTTCAGTTATTTGGGTGCAGTCATGGGCGTAATCTCCCTCCTCAATCGCTTCTGCTAGGAATCTTGCAGGGTTAACCGTGCTACATCTAACAATTGCTAATTCAGCTCTAGACAAAATAATCTCATAACCTGATGCCCTCTGCGTTGTTAGTGTGGACTTAGGTTTATTCAATATTGCAAATAGTGCATGTTCCACAAACAGTGTAGTTGGACACCCCATGGTTATTGCTGATGCTTTTTCCACTGCAAAAGCAGCTGCAGCGAGACCTTGTTCGCAAGGAAAGTGACCTAACATCACAGGGTCTAAGTGACCGCTGTAAAATGCTACTGGTTTATAGCCCATGCTCGTTTTTTGGGCCAATACTGCTTTCATCACTGCTGAGTCGCAATGTGAAAATATAAAAAATCGTCGTTCATAGTCTGGGGATGCCAGTACTGGAGCAGTTGATATCGCATCTTTTAATTCGTTAAAGGCCTCCCTCATTTCCATAGTCCACCCCAACTTTTTCTCCCCTTTATTTGCTTCCCTCAAACCCTCAAGCAGGGGTCCTATGTATGAGCTGTAGTCAAATACCCATGCTCTACAGTAGTTGCACAGCCCCAGAAATTGCTGCAGTTCTCTCACAGTCTGTGGCGTTGGAGTGCTTGAAATGGCCTGTGCTCTTTGTGGTGCAATCTTTATTCCATGTTGGGATATCAGTTGGCCAATGTAAAGTACCTGCTCCTGACAGTATTGTATCTTTTCCATGTCTACCTTGTACCCCTTTTCAGCCAATATCGTTAACATTTTTAAGGAGTCCTCTCTGCATCTACTTTCGTTTGTACTGCAAATTATTATGTCATCAACATACTGTAACACTGTGCTTTCCACCTCAACATTACCCAAATCCATCTGTATTACTCTATTGAAAATTGATGGTGATTCACAATACCCCTGTGGCAATCTGGTATGTTTCCACTTTGTATTTCGGTAAGTGAAGCTTGTCAAATCTTGTGAGTCTGGGTGTAATGGTATTGAGAAAAATGCATTTTTAAGGTCAATCACTGTAAATCGTGATGCTTCTGCTGGAATGCCACACAATATCGTGGCCGGGTTTGCTGTTACTGGATACTCTGCTTCTACTATGCTGTTCAAGGGCCTGAGGTCCTGTATGAAGCGCCAAGATCCCCCTTTAGCCTTGCGCACTGGGTTTACAGCCGTGTTACATGGTGATTCCGAGGGGACCAATATTCCATTGTTTATAAGGGCCGTTATAGTTTCATATATGCCCTCATCTGCCTCTTTTGACAGTGGGTACTGTTTCACTCTTGGTAGTATGGCGCCTTTTTTCAATTTTATCCTCACACCCCCTATGCTTTTTATGCATCCCACGTCATAAGGGCTAATAGTCCATAATGATTTGGGCACCCTTGCCATATCCTCCTTAAAGAAGGGAACTGGGGTGCATGCGGGTGCCTCAAGTGCCATTGCAATTTTTTGTGCTACTTGTTTGTGAGCCACTTTTAGCCATATTTCTACACTCATCATGAACACCATTTCACCTTCCTCCTTTTCTTCTGAAAACAGCTCCTCGTCTGATACCTGGGTCAACCTGCAACCTTCTGCTAGTGCTATCACTGCCCTCCATGCTCTCCCTTCTTTATCTTGGGCGTGCACAGCAATATAATCAGCTGTTGCAATAATGCTCTCAATGTCCATTACTAACACCTTTCCTTCTGGTTCATTAACAGGTGTTTCTGGTCGGAACAGATAGGCTGCTGGCCTCCTCCATATTCTCCCTTCTATCCCTGGCATCCATGCAAATGCCATGTCTGTACCATACTGGAATAGTTCGCCATCTACTGGTTCTGCCCTAATTGCAGTCTGTCCACAGTATGCTTGCATAATCTGTCGTGCTGCGAGCATGTTAATCCCTGGAGTAGAACATATTATGCCATCCTCTGTAAAGGAGATAGTCATATTCAACCTGTTCATTATGTCCCTCCCTAGTATATTTACTGGTGAGGAACTATAATATAAAAGCGGAACTGAAAGATCATAATCTCCAATAGATAAGGGAACGTTATCAGTAAAGGGAACCAACCCTTTAGCCCCAGAAAATCCTTGGGTGTTCATGGCTTCGCCTGACATCTTAAATTTACCTTCCCTTATGCAAGACCGGGTTGCCCCGGTGTCAACAAGGAATGATAATTTTTTGTCACCTATCGTTACCTCTATGCGTGGCTCCTCCGCACTATTAGGTGTTACTGACAGGATGGGACACACCAAGGCCGTCTGTGGGCTGTCCTATTGGGGGTACAATGATTGGCCATTTCCTGTGTAAGGGTTGTGTCCCAAGACCGTCACCCTACCCAATTGCGTTTGTTGTGTTTGGGGTGGTTGTGTTAGCGCTACTTGTTGTTGTTGCAGTGGCTGTTGTTGTGTAATTTGTTGTTGTGTGTCACTTCCTTGTTGTAAAGTCTGCTGTTGTTGTATGCCCTGCTGTTCTTGTGACATCCTAGGTTGTGCCTGTTCATTCCATGCTGGTGTTCCTGGCCTGACCCTACACGTACGTGACATGTGTCCTAATAATCCACAACTCCAACACACGGGTGGTTCCCTGCTTTGCCATGGGAAGCTCCCTGTGTTGTCCTGGTATACTGGTTGCCCTGAGGGGTATGAATTTCTAAGTCCTCCCACCTGCTGTTGGGTATTGTATCCGTATCCTCTCCCTCTCATAAATCCTCCTCTCCCTCTGTTGTAACTATAATACCCAGCTCCTTGCATTGGGTACCCTCCTCCCATGTTTGGTGCGTGAGATTGTAGTTGCGGCACTTGTTGTGTTATAGACTGTAGAGGTGCTACTTGAGCCGGATCTTGTGCAGCCACTACTTGTGTGGGGCTTCGGGCCATTGGTGTGGGCGTAGTTATTAGCGCCCCTTCCATTGTATATTTAGTAAGTTTTTTCTGTACTAGTTTAGCCTCTTCTGTTTTCCTGTCCTCTTCCTTTTGTTTCATTTTTCCTTGCCATGTCCTGCAGTGATGTACTATAGTCAGTTGTATTTCTGGCCATGGCTTTGCTTCCATTCCCACTACTTTCTTTAGTTGTTTCTGAACTCCTTCTGGGAGCCCTTGTACTAGTATATGATAAAATATGGCTGGTGTTTTGTCCCATTGCTCTCTAGTTTCCATGCGCCACTTCTCTTGGATATCCTGGATATAATCAACAGGATCCTCATTCTCACGCATCTTGCGGGAAGTAATGGCTCCTATGTCTGATGTGTCTGGGTACTGTACTCTCAGGGCCTGCCATAGCGCATGTCTGCAGTTTGCAAATGGTGCCCCATCATGCGATGTGTTCGTTATTGTTACCCCATGGAATCCCGCTCTCTTCCAAATGTCATCTGCTCTATCCCCTAGTATTGATATTAACAGGCCCTTCACATCTCCTACTGCTAATTTCTGTCCTGCGGTGTGTTTTTCCATTTCATATATCCACTTACCCGCACCTCCGCTTAGTGATGGGAGTCTACATTTTATATTTTCTTTGTCTGTATGCTTCCAAGGGACGTACTGTGATCTAACCCCTCCTCTCTCCAACAGTGGCATTAAGTTGTGTCTTGTGTCACCCTTTACGTTCCATAATATCGAGTCCTCACACCCCTCTTCCCCTTCTGTTTCCCTTACCTCTTCAATCTCGTCCTCATTACCCCTGTTCCTAACTCCTTCTCCATCCTTTTCCCTCCTTTCGTCATTTCCTGTATTTAATGTGGGCATGTTTATTTGTCTGCCTTGCCTGCGACTAGGGAGGTCCCTAAGCCGACATGCATAAGGTGTAAGTTCGTCCATGAAGGGCGCGAGCTTTATTCTGTGCAGTGAGCGTGCGGTGGTTGAACATGTAGGGTGTGATGTGGGAGGGCGTGATGGGGATGTGGGTGGTGTGGTTTCATGGGTTTGTGTTTCCCCTATTCCTTTCACTCCCTCCTTACTTCTCTCCAGCTCCTCCCATCTTCTACTCATCCATGGCGAATCTATGTTTGTTCTAGTGAGGTATAGTTTATCTAAGCTTTCCCTTTTACTCTTTCTTCCATCCTTCTCCACTCCTTCTTCCTCCTCACTGCAAAAGTCATTCATAAATGGCACCCCCCACTCTGCCTTTTTTCCTTTTATTGTTACTGTTTTTAAGTCTATTAGGTCTCTTTCTCCCCTTCCGTTGTTACCAACTGTTCCCCCTAGTGCTGATGTTGTTGCTACCTCTCTACTTTTATATACATCTCCCCATCTTTCACTCTCCCTACTCCTCCCTTCTCTTCCCCCTTCACTTCTCTCCTCCATTTCCCTACTGTTTTCCTCCCTTTTCCTTTTCAATTCCTCCATTACTTCGTTGCTCATCTGTTCCAATATTCTTTCATCCTCTTTCTTCCTTTCCCATTTCACCCTTTCTCTTTCTACTATACTCTCTATTACCTTCCCCTCTTCATATTTCTTAGCTGTCTCTGACAGTACCCTCCTCCTCCATATTTCCATTTCCTTTTCCTTTTCTTCTTCTTCCTTCTTCTTCTCTCTCAGCACTACTCTTGATACCCTATCTGCTGCTGCTTTTACCCTTTCAGCTTCTCTCTTTTGCTCCTCATTTCGTTCCCTTAATTTTTCCAATTCGTTCTTACCTTCTTTCCTTTTCCTCACTCTCTCTCTTTCCTCCCTCTCAAGTTGTTTGATCAATTCATTCTGCTCGTCCCTTAGTTTTGCTAATCTTTCCTCCAAAATCTCTTCCTTCTGCCGTAGTAGCTCCTCTCCCCTCATTTCACTCTCTCTGGCACTATCCTCGTTTGTTCTCTTTACCGCCTCCCTCTCTTCTCCAGTTAGTGAGCCTCGTAATTTCAATAATATCTGTGCAGCTACCAACTCATCGTTTCCTATCTCTACAGTCTGCTCTTCTCCAATCCTCCCTTCCCCCATTGTCATCTTCCTATGAGCCCCATATGGTGGAGGGCTGTATGCCGGGTTCGAGTATCCTTCAGCTGCCCTTAATTGTCCTTCTATTTCTTCTAATTCTCTTAAAGGGTACAACCCTCCCCCCTCTGTTTTCACTCCCGGTGTTATGGGTACCTTGTTACTAGGTTCCCCTTTAATGCCGTCTGATTTATCAATTTTATCTCCTCCCTCTCCTTCGCTCCCCGTATTCTTTGTGCTTTCACACGCCTTTTTCCCATCCTCTCCTTCTTTCTTAATCTCCTTTTCTTCCGGTGTTTCCCCCACAGTGAACATTCCATTTGGTCCTGGTCGGGACCCCTGGAACATCCTCCATAAGTTAAACACCTCCACATGGTTTGCCAACTTCTTTCCCTTGTATGTATTGTGCAGATGGTTTAGCAGTGAATGTTGGGCATATGGGTCGAAACTACCATTAGGCGGCCATGGTGTCAACATTTTGTTATCTGTCCCCTGGGTCCACTCTATGCTGTACTTAATTAATTTCTCCCTATGGGGTGGCAGTGTGGTACATATGTGTTGTAGTGGGGTAGTGAGGGTGTTCCCCCACCCTCCTGCCCCTGTCCCGTATGACATAGTGGAGCTCCCCTTGTTACCCTTATCTTCACTGGCAGTTTGCAATATACACCCTTATATTGTTTACCTTGCCCCGCAAGTGTGGGGACTTACGACAATCCCTTGGCACAATATGCAGTAAAATTATTAAAACACATAAAAACAAAAAATATATCTGTGTACGATTTAATATTTTATATTCCTTCCTCTACGGCCCCCTGCGGCCGAAGCGCACGCAGCCCCCTGCGGCTGCGTACCCCTTATTACGCTCTTATACAGCCGCCCTGTTTTCCCCGTTCTCTCCCCCTTTTTCACTTGCCGTGGCCGGCGTTCTCCGTGCGCAGCCACGCCCCTCTCCCCTTCTCCTTTTCCGATCCTCTAGTCTATCCGTTATCTCCGTGTCCGCTCCCTTATCATCTTTCTCTTCCTCACCACTCTCAACCCAAAGCTCCTTATGCACGCGATATCCTATTAAAACCCTATTGGTGACGTCACCGATTTCTTCGAGCTACTGGTACATTCTTCATATGTTCTTTAAGTTCAAAATACACTTGCAATCTATCCCCGCTAACCCTACAGCTGTCTTCCTGTCACTCCTGGAACAAGGTAATCAAATCAATAATATAATCGGACTGCGCACGCTGCGTCGCCTCGCGTGTGATACGCCCCTCAACAGGAGGGCTTAACCAGCCAATTATCTTCCGTTTTCGGCAACTAGCTACCGCCTACAGGGAAACGTCATCTACCTATCGAGTTTCTTGCTCGAACAATAGGGATCCTCATCTACTCATTGATCAATAAATGTCAAATCGTAGGAGACCACATACCCCCACCCTTACACGTAGTCGCGACTTAGGCCAATCAGTGTCTTACGAGCGGCCGCACGTGATGTTTTCGTGCTCCGCCCCCCTCTTTCGCGTGACGTAGCCGACTGCTCTCACACTCGTTTCGCTACCACTCATTCCATTGGCAACACTTAGTTGTTAGACCTTCGCCGTGCATCTGTACAACACCTCCCTCCTCCCTTATTTACTTCTTCCCCCCTCCCTCACAATTTCGCATTGCTCGTTGTGCGTGTCATGCTCACCAAGTTCTCTCGATGCAGGGTCGCTCGACTGCGTGCACCCCTCCAAGCGGCTCGCCACCTCCCCTCGTCTGGACCACGTCTGGACACTCGCCAACCGCGGGCGGGATACTTCTCAACCGGCTCCCGAGGGCCAATATCCGGATTGCGCTGTCCGGTCTTCTCGCAGCTCCGCGATTGTCCTGTAGTCCTCAGAAGGGGGCAATGGCAGAGGGGGCCGCGCCGCCGGGCCTCCTCGCAACGGCAGTGCTTGGAAAAGTAAAAAAAAATAAAAAGTCGATCTTAAACAGATCTCAGCAGTGCCTCCAACTTGTCGGGGGGAAATTCTGCCGGGGTCGGCCGGGCCGTCCGCAGACCTCCAGGCAGGGAGGCCCCAACTCCTCCCGTGTATATCTCAGATGAGACAGAGTATGAGGCACACACAAGGAGCAAGGTGACTTCTGCTGTTTATTAGACAAACGGCAGGGATGGGTCAAGGAGCGTACGCGTTCGTCCTGACACACACACAATCGTGGGGCTCGCAGGCCCTTTTTACTGTATTATGACGCGCTACTTGCGTCACGTCAGAAAGTTAACAAAAACCTATCGCCACTCTTAATTGGATGCTCGAGTGGTAGGGTTAGTATAGAACACATATAGAGAACGATGTTAGTGGATAAAGGGTAGTCAGGTGATATATCTGGGTTGTCCCTACAATTAGATACATGAGAATTGTTACATGAAGACTCCTGAGGATTGGTTAAAGCTATTTGCGTCAGTGATAAGAGCCTCATGTTCTGATTGGTGCACTCGTGAGCTCCCCAGCCTGGGACCACCGCTGTTCCCAGCTCTCGGTGTACCTTTAGTTTGCAACAATGTTTCACTATGGGTACATGCAGACAATGTGAGGATTTATTCATAGCTGGAAGGCTGACCGCTCCCACTGTCGCAAATGTCCATTGAGCCTTTTAATTGTATCTGCCTGTGTCTCGTGGCGCGGGATCCAGGCGCCTCTTTTCTCCTGGGCTTGGCATCTCGTCAGGTTCGGCTTGGTCACGTGAGGCGGGACCGTGTTTGAGGCAGAATTCTGCACAATTAATATTGCTTTTCCACTGTGTGTCTGGTTTAATTTGTAGGTGTGACTTTAACGTTGGTGCGCGGAGTGCGAGGTTGCAACATCGTGCCTTTGATGATTTGTTCTTTGAATGTGAGTTTGCAACATTGCGACCTTGGCTAGTTGCTTCGCCAGGCTCATTCTTGCAGGATCAGCAACCTGACTTTTGCTTTGTTAATGTCCACGGGAACTCTTGCTTGAGGCCTACTTGGGCCTGGTGCATAAGTGATCCATTTCGTGCATGGGTGCTTTAGGTTATAGTGGCATATAGTTCCATGACCAGTATCGTGTCTTCATTGTACTTCTCATGGTGGTAACTGGTTGCAAGGGAAGCGTGAGCAAGCTTCGAGATAAGTTCATGACGCGTCTTGCGTTTCTTCATGCTGAAAGCCTATGTGAAAATAATAAAGATGCACGTCCGTGAATATGCCTGTCGCCTACGTCATAGCACTGAGTATATTCTTCGTGTAGATTGGTGTGGGAATGTCCAGTGTGTATATTTGTACAGCTGTGCTTCCCGTTGTCTAAGTCGTCATGGCATCTCTAACGACGTGTAGATTTTAGTCTAGTTGGTCCGTGCCGCAGGTGTCGGCATGGCCAGTGCGGGCTGCTGGGCAGGCAGATGGACACATCCGTATGTTCCTGTACCAGGGTATTTGGTCGTCTGGTAAATGGACAAACTCTTCTCGTGGCGGGTGTCTGGGTCGTGACCCTTTAGGCCAAGCGCGAGAGGTGAAGGACGGGAGCCTGGTCTTCCATTCTCCCACTTCAGCATGATGGGCTCAAATGGAGTATGGAGGCATGTTTGCTAGTTTACAGAGTGACCTGTCGGATGCCAGAGCAAAACATCTGTCATTGCCCAGCCAGCTATCAGACATGACAAAGCAGTGGACACAAAAGTGGAAGTGGAAAAAGCAGTAAGGACCATCATGCACGTCTGAGCAAGCTGAAGAAGGATGATGGGAAAGATTGGGAACTCCTAATGGAGTCCCTCATTCAGAACTGGGTGCCTGTGATCTCCTGCAGCCTTCAAGGTCATATGTCACTGCGCGTTTCTATATCCTAGGCCTTGGTGCAGCTGGATGGTGTGAAAAACCTTAGGGTATTCTCCCAAGTAGACCTCGGGAGTCCCTTATTCAGGTGGCCAGGGGTGGCCGAGCGAGGGTGGATCACCTGGGTAGGGGAACCCAGGGTTATGCTTGGAGGAATATCCAAGGTGAGACACAGTATAATACCAAAGTGGATAGTGAGGAGGTCAAAGTCCGAGGGGTTTTCCTTGGTTATGCCACATCTACCTCTCTTCCATCCAAAGAAGCTCCCTTACTCAAGTTCCGTCAACCCTACAAATCTGGCAAATCCCCTAGGAACCCAAACCCAGTTACTCACGAGAACCACAACTCCCAAAATCTCAGTCATTCTCCTTCCTATCCCTTTGATTATTATTCCTCGCACTCTCAATCTGCTCAAACAACACACTACAATTCCCACAAATCCCTCTGTTCAGATCACGGTAAAAACTCTGGTCATCTTCGTTGGTTTCACAATCATTAGCCATCTCACCCTCCTCGTTGACCAAAATCCCTAGGACGAAGGATATATGGTTCTGAGGAGACGTTGGTTGTTGGTGTCTTTACTCTATCCGGGAAATAAGCTTTCCTCTTTCTTTCAATCATGTACAGTATTTACAAGTAGGTTTGTCAACGGGGTACGTAAGCTTGTTTTCAAACCATTTGTGGGCGAGTCTGTGGGGGAGAGATAACGTTTTTTCATACACTAGTTGCCGGAATGTCCAGACATCTGGTTAACTCTAGTTTCAATGGTTCTGTTAGCTTGTTAGGTTCCGTTTAGTGGCCAGGTGGGTAGCCTCTGTGTTGAAGGTCTGGTGGAAGTTGTGGATGGGGACATTTTCAAGAGGTCTAAATCAGACCGGGTTAGATTCTGTCTGGGTGGTGTCTTGTTGGGTGTGGCTTTGTTTGGTGTTGACAGGTTTTCAGGGTCAATATGTGAATGGACCAGAGTACCGAGATGTGTGCTGCCAGCTCTAGGTGTATGTTGATGCAAACAATCCTGTCCAGTGTGTGATCTTCCCTATGGGTAGAGGCGTTGACCCATGTGAAAAAAGCCAGGTTCTTCATGATAGACCTAAATTAGCAGGCCTGTTGCTCTGTTGGGTAATCAAGCTAGAGATGTATATTGCCTAGTATCAGTATCCTGTCTGAGAAGGCCTCTGTGTTCTTAAGGAGATTGTACAACAAGTGAAAGAATACCGAGCTGTAGCCAGGTGGGCAGTACATCACTATGTTGGTTATGGAAGAAGTATTGCTGCCGATCTATTTGCAGGTAAGGGGTTCTATGTTGACATTCTGAGTGGTGTTGACAATGGAGACCTGGAATATGTCTGGGTAGATGAGGGTGTCACGCCCCTGCGGAGACCATGGTCTCTGTGGCATAGATGGTCTCTTAGACGGATTGCGGCCATCTTTACTCCCAAGATGGCCGCCGATACGGATGGTGTGGGTCTAGGTTTACACCAAGACCGCGCGGTGGAAGGACCGCACCCCGGCTCCGGAGCCGGTTCATCTGTTCCTGCAGACAACGCGCGGACGTGTTGCTACTCTTCCACAACAACGCTTCGTGAGTTCGATACTAGGATCTATTGCATACTAGTTTGTTTGTCATTCCTTCTGTGTAATTCTACCCTTTTCACTCACCTATTTTCAGACCTGACTCCTTCTCCCAAATCTTGCACGACATCGGAGACTCGAGTGGACTCTCTCAGCCTCACTCGTTACAAGCTGAATCTCACTGATCGGTTTGCTAGTGAGAACTTCTCCCTGGCGAGCGGTACGTGAGAATTGATAGTCCCTTGTAGACCCGTGGGTTAGAAATAGACCCAGGATTGACACCTAATATTGTCTCACCTCTGCAGAAACAGGGATATGCGGGGTCCGATCCGCAGCATTGAGATTTGAGAATCGTTCTCTTTCGGGAACGTCCTCAAGGTTACTCCTATCCGAGTCTTATCGGAAGATCTGCAATATAGCTCGATAAGTTGTATCCCCTTTCCGATCAGGTACTCTTCGTTTTCTCTACCCATATTCTGCTTTCTAGTTTCCCTTCTTAAACTTACCACTTTCCTCTGTCTTTATTCAGACGGCTCCCCTTCAGCGGATAGTTCGGGTACCAAGAACCTCTCCAGACAGACAACATCCATCCAGAGCATCGACACAGGGTTTCCCTGGGGTCCTTCCCCTCCTTACTCCTTGTATTGTGGGCGGAGGAAGGGTCTCAGGGAGGCACTCATTCTCTACCCCTGTCAGAATCTTTCTGAAGAAGGCAGCTTAGGAAGGAGAACGACTGGTGTATCTCTAAGGTAACCTTTTGGTGTTATTCAAATTTCTTGTAAATTGTCTAATTATTACAGAGGGCCACTCCACTACCTAGTCTGCTGTTGTATATGTTTTTGTAGTAAAGGAGGAGTAATGTTTCAAGATGCGTGTTGAGGTTCTTGTCGAATCAATTCTTGGTGACACCAATGAGGTCACTTTGGTGGTCTTCAACACTAAGTTCTATCTTAGCTGCACTTCTTATTGCTGTAACCCGCATTTAGGGAGCCTTATGTGGTTTCTTTCTTCCACTGGACCTTTGCGACATAGATAGAGGTTGTTCTGTTTTTGGAGCCACTGGTATTGATTGTGAGAGCAGGGGGTGTCTATTGAACCATGTAGAATTATTGTCAAAAAGGTTTTCTATGTTAGTGGCCCATCTGTTAATAAGTGTATTATCCTTATTGTTTGATGATAGATATGCATTGGTTATACGATTATAGTTGGAGATGTCCAGTTGGAGGTATTTAGTGATATTTAGTGATTTACAGGAGGTTGGGAAGGATAGTGGCTATCACAGACAGGCTAGAATGTTTGGCTTGAAAAATTATTAACCCATTGGTGTACGTCAAGCGTGAGTTTCCTTCCTGGGGTATTGGGAATGCAGGTTTCCCTCCTCCCCTTTGACGGGTTGAAATGTGTGTTGTGTAAGCGAGTGGAGTTTAGTTTCTGGGTTATAGTGAAATGTCTGTCACCTGTTCTTTTGTATTGGGAGCCCAGTAGCAGCCTGTGCACAGGGTGTTAGGATTTTCATTTCAAGTTTGTCTTTCACATATTTTCTTACCATTCTTGTTAACAATGTCTGCTGGGATGTTAATGATATTGCAGTTGGGTAACATTTACAAGGTGCTGAGGCCCATAGCATCTGAGTATCTGCATGCCAGACGAGGGCAGAGGAGTGGGGGGACTCGGAGTACTAGTTTTAGGGGGTTATTAAGTGTGACTGGCTGAGGATGGAGGTCTTGAGAAGCTCAAGGGCTTAGACGCTAGAGGTCAAGCACTAAATAAAAAGGGATGTATGGCCCAAAAGCAGCTTTTCAATGCACATGAGCGACATTGACTAAGGTGCTGAAAGATGTTTTTGAAAGCATATAACCGTCACAGCCTTAATGCAGTTGTAGCTGTGCGAGAGAGAGCGAGAGAGCGAGAGAGCGGGAGAGAGAGAGGGAGAGAGAGAGAGAGAGAGAGAGAGAGAGAGAGAGAGAGAGAGAGAGAGAGAGAGAGAGAGAGAGAGAGAGAGACTGGCGACATGAGAAAATGAAACAGTAGCTATCTGCAAAGTTCAATGGTAGGCATCTCTCATATTTTTGGTATATACACTGTATGCAAGGTACAGAAATAAGATTGCTATGATTCTTAGATCTGCCAAAATTGTCATACTATAGTAAATTCAGAGTGCCATGTAATGTCATTTTCTTTAAAGTCAATGTTCCATTTATCATGCATGTGCAGACCGTGGCAATGCACCTCTCAAACATGCAATGTCAACGAGATATGCTTGTAATGTTTATGGACATGCTACCATATATGCCCTCAGCTTTCTAGTAATATACATGTATATTACTGCAGAGCCCTCCACTGGAATCAGTTGCTCCAGGCTTGTATATTTTCATTCATACATGTTGCTCACCATACCTTTTAGTGTAACATGATGGTTAAGTCTCACGCCAAATTTGGTCCATGCTAGGATTCGCATATTCACTCACCTATCAAATCCCGCAGCACACCACCCCAACTCATAATCTGCTTAATATAGCATACAGTACTATCTCTGCCAACAAATGTAATTTTCAAGCCTGAACAAATGCTTCTTGCAGTGCCCTTCTTATGAAATGCAATGTACTGTTTATTGTGTAAGTTTGGAATATATCTACCGAACTAAGGGACGTGACAATGGCAGTAATTCACTATAAAATCATGACATACTATTTGTAAATAATACGAATGGCCTATGAAGCGTAAATGCAGGAAATTACATGGTGCAATAGGGCGTTGTATGCTTTGCTTGTAAGGGACATTGTCATCCACCAGTAAAATCAAGATACATTTTAGCACCAATTGGGATTTCTCTGAAAACCACTCAGTCACAACTACTTCACAGCCCAGTTTACTCCAGGAACACAACCTTGGTTCAACTAAGAACAGCATAAAACCAATGCACCAATAACCCAGGTACAACAAAAAGCAGATGTGTAACTCAACAAATTGGCAAACCCAGGAAAGGCACCAGACATTCAACTATTTCATAGTAATTATCCTACCTACACAAACACATGAATGCAAAAAACAAACACTGCACACATAATTATAAACATATATACCAAGATCGGATTAAACACGCACATAGAAGAAACATAATACAATCCAAGACAACTTTCGACAATAGCAGGGACATAATTAAATTTTAAATTTGGCACAGCCCAGGATTAACTAAATATAAGAGGGTCAAACTCAACACCTATCTTCTTGCTAGATGGTAAAGCCTCAATGATATGATATTATAGTTTATCTATATAACGCCTATACACAATGTATTTCAAAGCGTTTCAAGGCAAGGGAGGGAACAAGGGAAAATACAATGACATTCTTACAGGCCATGAACAGTAAGGATGTGAAATTAACTATTGTACTCGGCCTGACGACATTTCAGATAGTGCAAGAGCTAAGACATAGATAAGGAACGGAGGGGGAGAGTGGGAAGGAAATGGAAACAGACAAGCGACTACCTTACTAGGCCTGACAACATTTCTGATGGTGCTGGAGAAAAACAAGAGGTGAGGGAGAAGGGTGCAGAAAGGTAGGGCAGGAACAAAACAAGCGACTATCATACTAGGCCTGACGACATTGCAGATAGTGCTGGAGGGGGTGGGGAGGAAAAAACCAGTAAGGGGATGGGTGAGGAGACAGACGAGGTTGCTATCATACCAGGTCCGGGGACAATTCTGATAGAGTAAGTGCATAGAAGAAAGTAAAGGGGGGAGATAGGAAAAGGGAGAAGGGAAAGGAGGAGAGAACAGAGAGTTAGCAGTCAAAAGAGTGGAGAAGCAAGAGGGGAGAGTGAATACAATTGCAGAAGTCAGTAGTGACACATAATGTTGCAAGCCAGGATAGAAGATGAAGATGGGAACAGCATGATTCCGGGCCACCATGAGTACAAGATGCAAAGGAAGCCCAGCATTAGAGTTGAGAAAGGGTGACGTGCTATGAATGAATGAAGTCCATAAAAGTCAAATCCAGCATTAGCCAAAAGATGATGATGGTGAAACCAGCATTTATCAGCACAGACTCCTGCAGAAGTGGGCTTGAGGGGGTCGAGGGGGGAGCGGGGTAGAAGAATCAAGCAAAACAGGCAACACCTGTGTGCGAGAATGGTGGGGGCACAAGGAAACATCATGGGGGGACCAGAGGGGCTGGGGATGGCCTGTGGGGACAGAGGGAGTAACACATGTTTGTGCATGCTTACCTGCTGTCTGAACAGGGGGTTGAGCCCTGGGCCCTCCTGGTCCGAACAGGTCCAAACAGGAATTGCCCTTTTCTTCGTCTGCCCTTCGCTTAGGATGCCCGGGTGAGAGACACCCTTGATCTAATAGTTAAGGGCAGGAAGGAGGAGGCAGGACTGAGAAGGTGGTGGTGCTTAGTCTAAGGTGACCTAGATCCACTTGCACCTGCTCCCCATAACCTGCCCAGTCTACGAACTTCCATAGTACATGACTGTAACTCCCAAAATGTATTTCCTATTACTCGTCATTTCTACTTTCACTGTTCATTGCATGGTGATATCACTGGTTGCTAATAGTGCCATATAATTTAATAAACGTGCTCTGGGAACCAACATAAAACAAATCAGTCTTTTTCAATGTAAGGAAGGCTTCCCAAGAGACCTGGTTACCCAGCATAAAAGGGCATCATTTCTGCCCTAAACATCAAACTCAGCACAAAGCACATTCCAACACAAACCTGGATCCTAACACTGAGCAAAATTCAAGATACTTTGCTTTATACAAACATAAAAAGAATGGACGCTAGAAAAACTAGGCGCCAGCTCAACAGAACCAAGGAGCCTACACCACATTAATAAGTATCTAACTCAACTGAATTTGAGTTTAAAGAAACGATTGAAGTTCAATTTAACACAATTGATGATGGAGCTCAGGGTAAATGAAGAAGTGGTTTAGCATAACTTCTGCTCCGAGGGATTCAAACTAACACAGCCAAGTTCCAACTCACCAAAACTCAGTCTCAATGGAACAACGCCTGTGTTTCACCTCAGCAAAATTTGGGATCCAACTTTATGTAAACCAGCATCCAAAGTATTGCAAATAAAGTTCTCTCATAACACAACGTTAGAATGAACTCATTGAACATTTTTCACCTTTAGATCCCTGCTAAGTGATCAAGATAGTCAAGGTTAACCTGCCTCTTCCTCCTTATGATCAACAGAACGATCATCTCAATAACCAAGTGAGTAGGGCCTGCTTCCCTGAAGATGGCTAGAATTATTCCTTTATTTAAGCAGTCCATCTCTTTTCTACCCCACACTTCCAAAATTCCTGCAAGGGGGTGACTCATAAAAACTATGATTTCATCAAAGCCAATAGTTTCCTTTATCCTCAACAAGCATGGTTTCATGTGGCAAGCGATAGACTGGCCTTTCTGGCCTCTTTGCTGGATGACCTCTGTATGGTGGTTGACGGTGGCCTGTGGCTGTGCAGCGGCTCTTATGCTTTTGGGGTGGTGCCCAACTTCAGTACCACTGATCACAAGCTACTTGTACAGGTCATTGATATGACTGGTATCCACAGCTCTGCACTGGCCTGGCTCCGGTCTTTCAATCCTGCTCCCTGTGGTCTACATCTTGTTCAAGCATGACCAAACGGGGGTTGATGTGGCAGGATTGCCATGTTATGCAGCTTCGCTGTGCTATGCTATATAGGCAGGATTGCTATGTTAAGCAGGATTGCTCGGTTATGCAGGATTTATATGCTATGATGTGCAGGATTGCTATGCTATGTTATGCAATGCTACTAGGCTCTCCCATGGAGTGAGACCCTGGGCCTCCCTGGGCCTGCTCTACACAACATCCCAGACAGACCCAAACCCCTCCTAGGGCAGAGGACACGTCAGACCTTCTCTTATGGTTATTCTCTACAAGGTTAGCATTAGCCCTGTTTATGGGAGATATCCGAAGGGGTTTCTGCGAATGCCACTTATTCATAATACAACACGATGTCCCCACAGCACTGCGTCACAAGGAAGATGTCGACAGTTCTTTTCAACTGTCTGCAATGTCGTGCCACGTAACACCCTCATTGTGATAGTACAGAAACATATTAGTATTTGCCTATGATATGTTATATAAACCTGCAGGAGGGGGGACGAGAGAGAGAGAGCTCCTTGTACTGGATGCCCGAACACTTGCATGCTGCATGCTGTTTTTCCTTGCCCATAACTGTATACTGTGTATTTGCGATATAAATACATGAAGCTTGATTTACCACCCGACTGTCTGATCTCCTTATTTGCTGCAAACTGAGGCTGGCCGAGGGGGCCTTATCTTGGCCAACACAATGTTTATGGCCCCTTTCTCATCTGAGTTCATTGTTTTCATATTTGGCATCCTGCAGGTATCAATACTCTTCCCTGTGCACTTTAATATTTACATTCAACCTTCGGCCCGTCTTATTCAATCTTTCGGCCTCTGTTTTTACTCCTATGCCGACAATAACCAGTTGCTTCACAGAATTTTTGGGACACTCATGATCAAATGCAGCTTCTATACAGGAGTGTCTGCTGGCCATAAACAGCTTGATCAGAATGAAGTGTCTGCGCCTTAACACCAATAAACAGAGGTTCTAGTTGCTGAGGAATCCCACTCATTATCGGAACAGTTCCTTCTGGCCCGCATGCATAGGCCTACTGCCCACTCCCTCACAATGGATACAAATCAGGGGTTCTGGTTTCATAAGTCCTTATCATTGATCCCACAGGCTATCTCTTTTGTAAGCAGAGGATTTTTCTGTCTGAAGATCCTGAATAAACGTCTACTCACTGACATGTTTTCTGCCATGGATGCTGGTAGACTACTGTATCTAGTTCTGCCTTGCTTGCGAAGATTATGTGCCTACAGGTTTTACAGAATGAGGCATTCTGACTTCCAACAGGTGTAGGGAATTTGAAAATATCCCTCCTGTATTTTGCCACCATCACTGTTTGGTTGGATCCAGTGCAGCACACTTTGTATGGTTCATCGACCTTTCAAGACATATGCCCTTCAATTCTAATAAAGGGATGTACTTAATACCATCCATCTCATACTCTTAGAAGTCTGAACTCTTATTAAACATCCCCATATGCTGTAAGGTTAGATCTGGTTTTACGTCCTTTTCTGGGCCGCTTAACTGTGGAGTAAGCTCTTCTCTGCACTCGATCTCTAACCAACCAAGAAGCTTGACTTGAAAAGTAGAATGTTTCTCCTATGCCTCTTAGTCTTTGCTCTTCACTGTCAGCACCTCAATCTTAAACAGCACCAAGAGACCTCTGGGTTGTAGTGCGCTTTGCAAACAAACAATACAATACATGAATCGTAACAATAGGGACTCAAATTGGGATTCAACTCAACACAAACTGTGAATGTACTTAACAAACACAGAAAATCATCTTGATGGACCATAGGTTCCACTTAAACTTAGACACAACTAGGGCCAGCACTACAGATAACGGATGTAGCCCCACGTTTACTCCATAAAAATAGGCAAATACTCCCAAAAACAAAAAAAAGGAAGTAAAAATACTCCCAACAAAACATGGAAAACAGATACATATCACCATGTGCTCCATGGATATGATTGGCCCAGCAGTGCAAAATAGTATCACAGGAAGAAATTGCTATTATTACAGCCTGATCGGAAGATGTAAGCATGCATCTTTTAATGTGTATGAAGAACTAGGTGCAAAGAAATCATTATTACAAAATCATTTCCCTTTCCCAGTTAAAACCTATTTTTACTCGCTTATAAAATACTCTAATTGGGAATTGGACTTACATTTTTTACTCCCTAAAAAATCATTTTACTCCCAACTCCCAACTTTAAAAATTAGGGAGTAAAATACTTCAACTTCAAAATCATATGTGGAGCACTCCCTAGGGCCAATGTATGAAATTCAACTCAGCCCAAATCATTAATTATATTTAAAAAACACACAATCTAACTCCACACAAGCTAAGAGCCACCTCAACAACACTAAGGTATAACATTGAACATCGGGATCCAATTTACTACAAAATGGGACCTAACTCAGGGTAATATCAGATACAACTCAATCTTATCCCACACTGAAAAATAACTCTAAACTAGGGAACATCCAGTTCCCTGCACCCTTGGATCTAAATGCACACGTTGTGGTACCTGACCAAATGCCCTGGCAAACACAAACATGGTTCCTACCAGAATACACAACTAATGTTAGCATATAGCTCAGCAGAGTGCTAATACCAGAAGGGAAGCCACGCTTGATCCCTGCCTGGTCTGTAACTGCCCACCTTCTCAAATTTAGAATCTTTCTCACCAACCCCTTTACGGTCACGTTTACCCACGATGCAATTCTATTTCAAGACAGGAGGCTTCACATTATGCATAGCAATCTTTACGGACGCCAAAGCAGCAAAGAAAAAACGTTTAGACAACACAAGTAAACAGTATTGCAATCATACTGAAGGGAAAAATCCCAAACCAAGATGAAGGACAGTGTCATGCCCTGCTAACAACCAGTAAGCAGAGACACTCCCCATATAAGTCCTTTTCTCTAACAACTCTTTCATTGCTGCTGATGCCACAAGCTAAGTACATTCCTTTCAGTACATGTACTTTGTTGCTAGTTTGTCTCTACAACAGTTGTAAAAGCCAATGTACTTTATTTTTCATTACAAAGTATCCTTTGGTTGCTAGTCTCTGTTCCCTTGGTTACTCTCCGGGGTGCTTTCCAGAGAAAGTGCGTGTCAACTGGCGGATGAGGTGCCGTCTTTCTCCCTCAGTCCTGCCAGGTTACTTGTTTAATTATAATGTGTAGGTGACCACTGCGTTAAGTTATTCACCTCTGCAGCGGTCGCGCTCGCACAGTGGCCTGGCCTTTTGACACCTAACATTTCATTCAAGGCCTAGGGCTGGAGGCACGCGAGCCAGCTCAGCAGCGTGTATTGAGCTGCAGCTCCACCCTCTCTCTTGGAAAACTATCCCAACTCAGACATACTTCGTCTGCGCGCGGCCTGCTCAGCTTCCAGGCTCTGCCTGGCAACAATGATAAAACAAGGTGCTTCCCTCGTTTCACTGCAGTCACTAGCCCGCCCACCTCAGCAGGAAACACTGTTGTGCAAATGCCTGCTCGGCGATCATATATATATTAAGCATGCTTTGCAGTGACTCAGTGTGTCACAGCCGTTATGCTGTGATTAAGGACCAATTACATTTACAACACTTTGGTTTGGACCTTCTGTTGGTTTCTGTTTGCTTCTGTTCCCACATTTGCCCTATATTTAACAATGGTTGCAAAGAAGTGGGTGGAGGCCCCTTCCTCAGTTGATGCCAGTACCCAGGTTAGGCCTTCAAAGACAAGTGAAAGGTCTGTGGAAGATAACACTTTCAGAGGGTCTGAGGAGGTGTCCCTTTCTGCCCCTCCTTCAGTGACTAGGGCAATTCAGGAATCTATGGACTTTGCCCTTCACAACCTTATCCCTACCCTGGCCTCAGCTTTTGATAGATTAATTAATACAATTTCAGATAGATTTTCACCCTCATTCTGAAGCAGGCCATTCCCTTCTGGTACATGCTCCTTGAAAGTGTACTGCCAAGTCCAAATATTTGGAAGGACAACTCAGTCCTGCGTCTAGCTACCCAAGTCAAGGTCATTCTTCTAGGAGGGCTTTAAAGCATACGTTGGTGCATGGGGGACCCCCTCAATCAGGGCCACCTTTTAACACCCCTTCTATTCCCATATCTTCAGAGGATAGTTCTGAAGATTCAAATTATCTGCCCAAGAGGTTAAAAAGAAGGTCACCCCCCATGGAAGTATACCAAGGAGTTATTGGCCCTTTGTTAGATGACAGTGGGGTGCTGTTCTTTGATCTCTTCCTCATCCAAAGTCCACGCAGTGGCACCCATCTAATGCTATCTCTACCTTTTTACATCATTGAGTTAGAAAGCCTTTACCCAAGGAGGATAGGAACAAACTCTGTTCTGAATGTACTAGACCAGTTATCTCTGACAAGGTGGCCATTACCCCTGATATTGATCAGCCTATGGTGTCTTTCTTATCTCAGAAAGGGAAGGACCCCAAGAAGGGTGTTGACAAAGCCTTACTTAGTCGCCAAGATAAGCTATTGGATATTTCGGGTCCCTTAAACAGGGGTGTTGCTGGGTCTGGAAAAGATCAGGGGCTAAGCTAATGTAGGGACTGGTGGGATTCGGGGCTAGCTATAGCCTTTCCTTTGTAGTCCCTGAGCTTCTATCCGGGGCTACAATCAAAAGACCTGTGGCTATAGCCCCTGCAGCCCCCCCTAGCAACGCCTCTGCCCTTAACACAGATTTTTGAATTAGCATAGGAGGCTGCGCTGTCTAATTCCTCTGTCGATGTTCAAGCTCTTCGGACTGGGTGCAGAGGGCGGTCTTCCTGCTCGGCAATACCAACGCTGCCTTTTCCAGGGAAAAGCACAAGTCTATTCTTATGCACATTGATTCAAAGTTGGCAGATATGGCAGAAGGGGAGGCAGGCCCGAAAGCCCAAGTCAACCTGTTCAGTGAAAGGTTTATCAAAGACCTGTCTGCTTATGTGCATACTTTCACAGCCTTGGATAAAGCTCAGGCTAACACTAGGAACGTTTTTGCCCCCAAGGTTTTTGACAAGGCTGGACGAGGTTGAGCCCGCCCCTCTGGCCGCTTCCCCCTGGGCTCTACCCGTCCCAACCAATATGTATCCCAAGGTGCACACCATTCCTCCTCTGCTCGAGGAGCCCAAGCCACTTTCTACCCCCTGCCCCAGGGGGTTTCAGTGGAGAGGGCGTGCCGGCAGGGGTGCTGGTAGAGCAAGGACAGCTCCAGGTAATGCAACATACTTGAAATGTTTATTAACGTAAAGGTTTGGGGACAGGTTGGCAAGGTTCTTTCCTCAGTGGAAGGAGCTCACTTCAGATCCTTGGGTATTGCAAACTGTGCGAGGTTTTCAAATAGAATTTTATTCCCCTCCCTGTCAACTCACATCTCCTCTTCCCCTCTTGTTCGACAAGGCCAAACAAAGGTTAGTGGATGCAGAGGTCAGGGATCTCATTTTGAAGGGTGCAGTGGTCCCAGCCACCTTCAGGGTGTCTCAGTTCCTAAGCACAATGTTTCTAGTACCAAAACCCAAGCAGTTTCGCCCAGTCATCAAGCCGGACAGCAGGCTCTCACAAATTCAGAAGGAGATTCACCTCCTCCTCAGGAAGGAGAGGGCCAACCTCAGGCAGCTAGCCAGGGTAGTGGGGATGCTTTTGGCCTCCATTCAGCCCATCTTTCCAGCATCTCTACATTACATGGCCTTGCCAGCATCTCTACATTACATGGCCTTGCAACGCATCAAGGGCAAGCATCTGTGCAAAAGTCTCCCTTTCTCACATATGGTGCTTTTGTCTCCAGACGCAAAGTTAGAACTCCACTGGTGGCTTAATCACATGACCGTCTGGAATGGCAGGGTGATTTTTGGACCATATCTGGACGTCGTGCTAGAGTCCGTTGCCAGCAGGGCAGGTTGGGGGCCAGGGTGTGACAGGTTTCCAATGCAGGAAAGTGGTCAGATCAAGAGAAATCTCTGCATGTAAACTGTTTGGAGCTACTAGCGGGCTCCTTTGCAGTCAAGAGCCTCTTGAAGGATCCGGGGAATTGCTGTGTCTTTCTTCGGATGGACACTGTATCTGCAGTTTGTTAAATAAACCATCTCGGTGGAACACGATCTAAAGCCCTAGCGGATCTAGAGAGGGAGTTTTGGCATTTCTGCCTCGACAGGAATATTCTTTTGAAGGCAGAATATCTTCCGGGGCCAACAATGCAGTGGCGGACTGATATTCCAGACATCTTCAGGACAGGAGCGACTGAATATTGGACAAAGATTTATTTGACAGGATCCTTTCTCTCTGGGGTCCGATTCAGGTGGACCTCCAAGATTGGTGGGGTGCCCTTGGGATTGGCTGGGCATAAGAAGACCGAAAACCCATAGCCGGCAGGCGATGCTGGCCCTTCTCCCAAAGACCCTCACTAAGGCTCCTGTCTGAGCTTGCCAGAGCGAGGAGGAGCACCTCCCTGCCTAAACACTGCACCAGACTTTACTACAACTGTGTATCAAGCACTTCCAGCACCTGCACTGGTAAGCAGTGACCGATTATAATGTTCCCCCCACCTCTTGCCTAGTTGTTCTCACTTTCTTCACCACTACCACGCACCTTCGCCCTTTATCCATTGACAAATGCATTTCAACCACTTCCTTTATTACCACCAGGATTGTATGCCTCAAAGTACTGTTGTGTATATGATGCATCTAGGTGTTCTTTACACTCTGCTAACTATTTGTTCTCATGCCCCAGAATTCTTTATGTAAAACTTGCACTGAGCTGTTCCTTAATCTGTGCAATCATTCTACTTCTAGCTCCTACTATGCCTTGGGTAATAATGCACTAAGGGTTTTGGGACGATGTTAACATTATTGTATTAACCTCACCTCAACATGAGGTGAGGCTTTACCATACCTTATCTGACTGACATGCTGCCTGATATCACCCCGTAACAAGAGGTGAGGCTTTGCCAGTCCGTGAAACCATACCTACCTGACTGTCATGCTGCCTGACGAAGCTCCCCGTAACAAGAGGTGAGGCTTTGCCAGTCTGTGAAACCATACCTACCTGACTCTCATGCTGCCTGATGTTGTCCCCTCGCAACATGAGGTGAGGCTTTGCCAGTCTGTGAAACCATAGCTACCTGACTCTCATGCTGCCTGAGGTAGCCCCCGGGAACAAGAGGTGAGGCTTTGCAAGTCCGTGAAACCATACCTACCTGACTCTCATGCTGCCTGAGGTAGCCCCCGGGAACAAGAGGTGAGGCTTTGCAAGTCCGTGAAACCATACCTACCTGACTTTCATGCTACCTGATGTAGCCCCCGTAACAAGTAGTGAGGCTTTGCCAGGCCATGAAACCATACTTAGCTGACTCTCATGCTGCCTAGTGTAGGCCCTCATAACATAAGGTGAGGCTTTGCCAGTCCATGTACACATACCTTTATATGAATGTAACCATATACTTTACTCTTGCACGTCTTATGTATCATGCACTTTCTGTAACTGGCGCCTAGATGCCTGAGGGATTTGCGTGCTGAAACAAATGCAATAAATAAATAAAAATATGCCTTTCCCGGGTTCGCTATGATAGCCAGAGTCCTGGTACAAGTGCGCAGGCAAGCTGCAACACTGGTAATAATGGCTCCCTTTTGGCCCTCTCAGGTGTGGTTTCCAGCCTTTTTAGAGCTAGCAGTGGATATTCCTCATCTTCTCTCCCTCCACCCTTGGTTCCTCAAGGACCCAACAGGTCTCCCTCACAAGCTGGTTGTTAGGGGCCATCTCTCCCTTATGGCTTGGAAGATTTCAGCTCTTCCTGGTGCTTACAGGGTCGCAGGACTCTATCTGTATCATCAAGGCCTCCTGGGCAGCTGTCACCAAATCAGGCTACTTCTCCGCATGGAGCCGCTGGGTGGGCTGGTGTCTGGCTCGGCACCTCAATCCCATGTCTGCCCCTCCAGTAGAGGTGCTTAATTTTTTGGTTGAATCGTTCAAAGTGGGTAAGGCCTACAGAACAATCAACGGGTTCAGGTCAGCCATTTCAGCTGGACATGTGTTAGCGAAAGGGGAACCAGTGGGTAGACACTTCCTGGTGTGCATTACTCTTAAATCTATTCACCTAAAGCTAGGTATTCCATCTTATGGGATATCAATATGGTCTTGGATTTGTTTCACGCTTGACCTCATAATGATGAATTATCTTTGCACCAACGTTTCTCCAAACTTGCCATGTTATTGTGTCACATTTCCATCAAAAGGGTTTTGATATCACAGGATTGGATGTTGATAATTAAGTGTTTCCCTGCATGGGGTGACCTTCTTTGTCTCTAGGAGAACTAAGTGCATGATTTCTTCCTTTTCATATCCAGCTTTTCCAGAAGATCACAATCTGTGTGTGGTGCAATGTTTAAAATGTTTTGAATTAAAGACAGAGGGGCTGAGGACCCCAGGTACCTCTCAGCTGCTCATTTCTTACAGAAAACCCCATAAGAGTGTTTCCACAGCCACTTTAGCCAGGTGGGTTAGGTGGGTCATGAAGGAAGCATGTATTGACATTTCTTCATTCGGATCACATTCAGTAAAGGGTGTAATGGCCTATAAGGCCGCTTTCCTGGGGGAAGTATGGAGCAAATTTTAAAGGCAGCTGATTGGTCCAGAGAGTCCACGTTCAAGAAATGTTATCATAAACGTAGTAATCATGTTGCATTTAATGTGATACAAGGCGTTTGAACTTGCATAATATGAAGCTTCTTGTTTTAACATAGAATGGTTAATCCCCCTTACTAACGTGAGCGGGGGTTTAGATTCTATTAAAGACAGGAGGTGAGTATTCGCCCTCCCACCCACCTTTTTCTATTTGTTTTGCAAACAGCTTCCGGGTGAGATGGCCCATTCAAGAAATTCCTAGTGTGTCCCAGGATGACATGGTGCAAGAAGGTTCTGGAGCTGGTCGTGGATCGTTTTTCCGTGCAGTGTCTGGTCTTCAGCGATGGCATCTGGTGTGGTGCAGCTACAGAAGAGGATATGTTGTTAGAGAAAAGGACTTATATGGGGATGGTCTCTGCCTATTGGTTGCCATCAGGGCATGACCTGTCCATCTTGGTTTGGGGTTCTTCCCTTCATTATGATTGAAATACTGTTTCTAAGTTTTAAGTTAAAGAAACTTGTTTTTTGTAAAAGTGTTTTCTTTGCTGCTGATGTATCAGTTAGTAAAGATTGTTATGCATAATACTCACCTCCTTGTCTTTAATAGAATCTGAAACCCCTCTCACATGAGTGAGGTGGATTAAGCATTATTCAGTGACCACAATGCTGACCTGACAACTGAAAGAAGCAGGCCCAGTGGGCTACGAACGTAGTACCCTGTACACTAATCACCTCACTCCGATATATACTCACAGCATGAACCCTCTGAACAAGTGTGACTGTAATAAAGAACACTAACTGGGGTCACACGCTGACATTTGTAGTCCAATTCCGATAAAAAAAAAAAACGAAAACAAACAAAAAATACATTCAAATCATGCACACCCCACCATTAAAACGAGCTGTATTCTGTAACTTTCACTCATTTTTGGTAGGAGGCATAGAGTGCTGTTGCAAGGCGCGGCTTGCCTGCTCAGCTTGGCCTTCTCTTTTTGAATTACATTCGACACGATACAGTCGGAAGGTTTCTAATCGGCCGGGTTTGCAGACGCCTTACTTACCTCCCAAATCTCAACGGGGAGGTTGTAATAAATACGGCCGGGCATGATTAAGACTCGCGCTCTCGAGCTCCGTGCGCGTCTGATTAAAAACAGAGCCGGAGATCAAAAGACTATTTGTCGACTTGTAGCAAAACATTGCCTCTCACCTTTGGGGCAGCTACTCGCATTTGCACTTCAAATGACAAGCTTTTCCTAGCGGGGTACGCATTTCCGGGAAGAGTGAGTAATGGCCGTTAACGGCGCTGCGAATTCTTCTCAGGTTCACCCACATGGTCGGGGCCCGCAGCATTACCCCTCAACCCTGGCGGCGGTGACAGACGTGAGGCCTTCATTGGCATAGCGTTCAGTCAACAGCCCGCAAGAACTTTAGCGAACATCTGCAGATTTGTGATAGCCCATGACCCCCAGCCCCCACCCTACCGAGAGACTGCGCTTACAGGCAGTAAGTATTGCGCCATAGGCTCGTAAACGGAGCGTCGGGTCGCCACCACTTCACACAAATACTGGTTGTCCGTTGGGGAGGGGTGAATATTTATGAATCCTAAGAAGCGCCTGATTGGTAAATGCAACCGGAAACTGATCTAGGCAAGAGGCGTATCCGAGGCAACGGTAGCGCAAGCTTTCCTCACACTGGGAAAAGTGCAACAGCAGGTCACGTTTCCCCAACAAACTCAAGAGGCAAATCACACACATATCAGATAAGTCATGAAAGCTGGATGTGTCACGTGAGCTCACAGTGTAGGCCCAATTAGCCAATGGCAGCGAAAGCTTTCCACACAGGCAGTGGCAGTTTTCTTCAGAAAAACAGAACGGTTACAGCCATGATACAAAGACAATCACCGGGGCAGGAACGATTTAAAAGGGAGTATCTACACGGTATTAGGGTGCAGGGTATTAGGGCGTTGAATTTTCCTCCATGTCCACCTTAGCGCTACGACCAAGAAAACAGGTGTAATAAGACAGAGTGTGGGCAAGCATTCCTGTCATCGGATACGAAGAAATTACAGGGTGATACAATATATGTATCTTCCTGAATTTTCCTTTTTTTGTTGTGCTTACACTATCTCAATGTCAGAGGCAAAACATATCACAGGCTGGGTTGGAATGATTTTCAGAAGGCATACTGCTATGACTGAAAAAAGAGCCTTTCAGGGCATGGCGTCATGTCGTACAAGAGGAGTGCAGCGAACTGAAGCCCCATATATCCTACATGTAGTAACCTATCTCAGGAAACATCAGACACCAACTGGATGAGGTAGGAACATCTTTATTTCCATGTATACACCAGTCCCCGTCTCTGCAGTGGGATCTCTCCCACACTGTTGCCGTCCTCTCCAACCGTCCTCACAGTTCACATTCTATCTATGGCATTCTAAACTTTAAGTTCTATGTCAACCTATTACACCTCCCCCATCCACACAATGCATTATAATTAACCAAATTAACCTATTAATAGATATTGAACAACAGCATGCAATAAAACAATCTATTATGAAGACTACTAAAGAATACTTTTTTTTTTTTTTTTTTTTTTTTTTTTATTTTTGTTTTTAATTGTATCACAATTTTTACAAAAATATAGGATGAGTAGTCTTTATATATCAAATATCCGAATTCTTTTTAGAAGTGTCTTTATTTAGTCTTTATTTAGTAGGCTTAGGCTTAAGGGAAATCCTCCTACTCGAGCGTCAAGGATTTAAGGAAGAGTGTTACTCCTATAACGCATCTAGTGTTGTTCCCGTTCGTCAGGAGTATCCATAGGTTTTCTTCGTCGAGGGTGAGGTAATTTTTCAATGGGACTGCAAGGTATTTATCTCTTTTCGTTTTGAGCCCAGTACATTCCATTAGCAGATGTTTTGTGCTTTCGATGGCATTTATCGATTGGCAGAAGCGGCAGGAACTTGATGGTACTTGCTTGCGTAGTGCTAAAATTTCGTTGGTTTTTATTTGGTTCAGCTTGAATCTTAGGAACAGACGACTTAAGTTCTTATCTGGAAACCTCAGTAGGTAGCCACGCATGTCGTTTAGCTTCATTGGAGCAGTTGGTAATTTTGCTGTGATGGAATACGACCAGGCCATTTCTTGGGTATGGATCCAATCTGCTTCTAAAAGTTTTTGCGACACTCGATTTGGATTGTGTATGAGTGTCTCAACAGAAAGATCCAGTTCTTCCAACATTTTCCGGTTGGATTGATCCCAGCTTACAAGCGCCCGATTGTTTCCCTCGTTAAGTTCTTTCCGTATGAGGTCCAGTACTTTGACTTCTGGATTGTTTATTACCTTGCGGTATAACATCAAGGTGGCTCTCAGTTTTATTGCCAACAGTGAGGAAATGCATAGCTCTCGTCTTATTAGTGCAATTGGAGTGGATTGGGCTAAACCGAGTACCTTTCGCCAGAAAAAAGCTTCCAGTTTCTCCCAGATGTTGTTCGGAGCTAGCAACATCGCGTCCATCCCATAAACTAGGGTAGGAACAACCTTGGCTTTGTAAAATCTCACGATGGGTACAATCGAAAAACGGCCGTGTTTCTTGTCCACGGCCTTAGCTTGGGCTGTGAGATTTTTTAACTTTGTCCAGAGTGTTTCAAGCGCGGGTTTTTCCTCTTTGTCGTTACTGATTACAATCCCAAGGTATTTAAAGGCTTCCACTCTTTCCAGCTTCCTTCCATCACAATGCCAGGTAAACTTAGAGTTCCACTTTGAGGATCTCCCCAGGGTAAGCACTTTGGTCTTTGCGGTGTTAAGGCATAAGTTGTTTTTCGACATATATGCTACCATGTTGTCCAGTTGTCGCTGAAGACCTATAGGGGTTAAATCCATCAGGATGATATCGTCCGCGTACAGTAGACGGTCTATCTTCTCCCCTCCCATTGTCGGGGGAAAGTGTCTAATCGTAAGAGTGGAATCTTCATAATCGGCGATGTAAGAGTTGTACAGCGATGGAGCCAAAGGGCAACCCTGCTTGACTCCACGTCCTGTTACAATTTCTTCCGAGAGTCGGCCGTCTGCACTTAGACGAACTCGAATTGATGTCTCTTGATGTAAAGCCTTGATTGGATTTAAAATTGACTCCGGACAGCCTTTAGATTCCAGTTTCGCCCATAAGCGTTCCCTATCTACCTGGTCAAACGCTTGTACCAGATCGATGAAAACGATATAGATTGGGTTGCCACTTTGAAGAGCCTTTCCCTTTAGCACACTCATACTTACATTTAGAACTGTGTGTGTGACGTTAACGTTATATACAATTAAACTGAACATTTTGTGTGTGCAGGTCCTTCTGTCAGTGTATAAAGCAACTATTTGATATTCCTGGTCTTGTTACATAACCCTAAGGAGACATGTTATAATCCTTTGTCCAGAAGTGGAGTGGTGTGTAGAGTGGTTGCTGTGGTGACGTCTTTCTACAGCCCTGTTCATTGGAGGAGGAGCCTGCCCTTGGAGTCCCTGTGTAGTTACTTCATTACCTGCAGGCAAGCATGGCACAGACATGGAGTGGTGTGTGGAGTGGTGTGTAGAGTGGTTGCTATGGTGAAGTCTTTCTACAGCCCTGTTAATTGGGGAAGGAGCCTGCCCTTGTAGCCCCTGTGCAGTTACTACATCACCTGCAGTCCAGCGCAGCGTGGACGTGGAGTGATGTGTAGAGTGGTTGCTGTGGTCGCTGGAGGTGAAGGAGGTGTATGCAGGTTTTAAATCATTTGGTTCCTGCACACGCGGCACCAGGCAGGTCTGATTCTAAGGCGGCAGGACCTTTGTTACTAGCGCCTATTGTGGGCTCTGTGTTAAGCATGTGTATTAGCTCCTAACTTGGGCTGTGTCTCTGGGATCATTTGCCGTCCAAACCATTCTGACACTCACACTAAAGTAGCAGGGCTGTGAACCCTGTAGGGTTCTGCAGTCGAAAGTAAAACAATAAAAAATAGTAAGAGGCGCTTCGCTGCTTGGAACCTCCCATGGACTTTTAGTCAAAGCTTGAATGGATAAGATTCATTGGGGCTGTTTTATAGACTGGTGTTCTCTTTTAACTTGTGTAATCGAGGCTTGGGCATAAGGTGCACAGAGACTGTGGGGAATTTTGCCCTTTGATCCGCGGCCTCTGTGTAAAAAACCCTTAGCCACTAACACGAGGTTTCTAGTGGTCATTAAATCTCCCAGACTTATCTATTCCAAAACAGTGCCTGGTATAATCCTGATGGTTGAAAACGGCGGGTTTTCGTCACTGTAGGAGCGCTAAAACAGTAAAAGCCTGATAGTTCAAAACGGCGGGTTTTCGTCACTGTAGGAGCGCTAAAACAGTAAAAGGACCAAATAATGGTGGCTACTCTTAGAAATATGGGGCTTGTTGTTGAGCTCCCAACCCTGTTGCCTTGTGTGGAGGTAGACCCATTGAGATCTGAGGGGGAGGGATGGCCGGGGACACCGGTCCAAGGGCTACTTCATCAAGTTGTACAGAGTCGCCATAATTCCCTGGTGATGGAGGTGCTATGGGGCCGTTGACTAGTGTAGGCCTGGCGGCCTCTGTGGCTGGAGAAAAGGCAAGTTTTCCTAAGGAGACAGAGAATTCATTGATGGTAACAACAGGAATGCTGAACCAAACTCTTGCCAGAATTGATGGAAACATCTATTTATTTTTATTTTTTGCATTTGTTATACGCCCAGACCCAGGGGTACCACGGCATAGTTACAGACATCTTAATTGGGAATTGGACAGTATTCAGGGTGCATGCATATTACGACAGTTACAGTATTCTAATTACATAGATAATCTAACAGTTATACAACAATTACAGAGATATACAGACATTGGCCCTCATTACAAGTTTGCCAGCCCGGATACAATGGTACTGGTAAGTTTGCCGGTACCGTTGTATCCGGACCGGCAAACTCTGAGTTGTGCTCGTGGGTGCCTTTCATTCCACCAGGTCTGACCTGGTGACGTGTGTCACGACGTGTGTTCCCAAACACTGTGAGATGCGAGAGAGAGCAAACAGTGCTCAA
Source organism: Ambystoma mexicanum (assembly GCF_040938575.1). Classification (NCBI taxonomy): domain Eukaryota; kingdom Metazoa; phylum Chordata; class Amphibia; order Caudata; family Ambystomatidae; genus Ambystoma; species Ambystoma mexicanum. The sequence goes on from NC_090923.1 coordinate 667,708,754, forward strand.
GCGGCAATATATATACATTAGACATATCCTTTTCTAAAGCAATTCGTCCCGCCTTCATACATGTCATACAGGCTAGGGTTCAGTGATTGACAATTAGGACAATTATGACACGTTATGACAAGTCTTCATTCAGCCTAAACATAGTTATTTTAGAAAAGCCAGCAGATACAGCTTTCTGTTATGAGGAACTTGGAGCTCTGGCTCAGCAAGGATATTGTGTTCATAGCAGGGAAACATTCCTTACTACGTTATCTGTGTGTTTCGGCTCATGAGCTAAGGGTCAGATAGTTCTGAAGCAGAAAATACCACTCTCCACGAAGGAGTACCGCTAGGAGAATATAATTCATGTTTAACTGCCTTTTACAACAACGCTTGCAAGACAACCCGGCACCTGTACTACTGATTAGATGCGGCTTCTGCTCGACTTCAAGGACTTAGTGAGAGAGAAAAACAATCAGGCCGATTCATGGAATAATTAGCGCGGCGCAAGTGGGCAAAAATGTGCGAATCGCAGTGGAATAGCGAAAATCGCAGTGCAAGTGCGAAAATCGCACGAAAAGCAGCGCACATCGATTCATGGAAGGCCGTGCGCGAGAAAACCAGCGGATGTGCGATAAAAAAGTGCGCGGCGCACGTTGGCGCACAGGCCATCTAACAGCGTGCGCCAGGTCACAGCGAAAATCGCACAGGCCACAGCGAAAATCGCACATAGCGCGGCGCACGCAACAAAAGTAGGCGGAACACGGGCATAACACTCGGAATGGGGAACAACTTGCCAAAACGTGGGCGTCACGGGGGAAGTACAGGGCACAAGTGCGCGGAACGCACACACGCTCGCCTACAACACGTATTCATGGAATAGAATAGGGCAAAAAAGCGCACGGTCAAACCAGCGCACAGGCACAAACACGACCGCCACAAGAAAGCAGGCGGTAGCGTCTCTGCGGCTGTAAGAAATGTGCGCCAAAAGGTGCGCCAACAAATAGCACCTATATACTGCCATGATGAATGTCCTATACTGTGGCCCTCCAGGACAAATGACGTGCAAAGGGGTACCCACAAACACGGACACCCGCTGACAAAAAATACGTGTGCGTGTATACCAGGGTGCGCGGGAAGTCTCACACGCGATTTGGCCGGGTACGTGTATTTCAGGGGTGCGCGGGAAGTTCCACACGCGATTTCAGCAGGGTACGTGTGTTTCAGGGGTGCGCGGGAAGTTCCACACGCGATTTCATCAGGGTACGTGTATTTCAGGGGTGTGCGGGAATTTCCACACGCGATTTCAGCAGGGTATGTGTATTTCAGGGGTGCGCGGGAAGTTCCACACGCGATTTCATCAGGGTACGTGTATTTCAGGGGTGCGCGGGAAGTTCCACACGCGATTGGCCCAGTGCGAGCAGGGCACGTGTATTTCAGGGGTGCGCGGGAATTTCCACACGCGATTTCAGCAAGGTATGTGTATTTCAGGGGTGCGCGGGAAGTTCCACACGCGATTTCATCAGGGTACGTGTATTGCAGGGGTGCGCGGGAAGTTCCACACGCGATTGGCCCAGTGCGAGCAGGGTACGTGTATTTCAGGGGTGCACGGGAAGTTCCAAACGCGATTTCAGCAAGGTATGTGTATTTCAGGGGTGCGCGGGAAGTTCCACACGCGATTTCATCAGGATACGTGTATTTCAGGGGTGCGCAGGAAGTTCCACACGCGATTGGCCCAGTGCAAGCAGGGTACGTGTATTTCAGGGGTGCGCGGGAAGTTCCACATGCGATTTCAGCAAGGTATGTGTATTTCAGGGGTGCGCGGGAAGTTCCACACGCGATTTCATCAGGGTACGTGTATTTCAGGGGTGCGCAGGAAGTTCCACACGCGATTGGCCCAGTGCGAGCAGGGTACGTGTATTTCAGGGGTGCGCGGGAATTTCCACACGCGATTTCAGCAAGGTATGTGTATTTCAGGGGTGCGCGGGAAGTTCCACACGCAATTTCATCAGGGTACATGTATTGCAGGGGTGCGCGGGAAGTTCCACACGCGATTGGCCCAGTGCGAGCAGGGTACGTGTATTTCAGGGGTGCGCGGGAATTTCCACACGCGATTTCAGCAAGGTATGTGTATTTCAGGGGTGCGCGGGAAGTACCACACACGATTTCAGCAGGGTATGTGTATTTCAGGGGTTCTGGGGAGTACCACACGTGAATTGGCCGTGTGGGCCCTCCCAGGTGTACGCTCCACAACCTCCACGGACCCTGCAGGCAGCCCACACCACGGGGGACTACCCTGCACCCATGCTCATGTCCCGCAGGCAGCCCATCCACCATGGGCATGCCCCCCAGCCAACCCACATGTCACCTTGCACTACTGATCAACAATGCATGTCTCCCATCACCCCACCCCCCAGCCACCAGGGGCACCCACCACCAGGCCCCCACTCATGTCTCCCACCACCCCCACCACCCTGCCACCATGGGCAGCCCCCACCAGGCCCCCACCCATGTCTCCCACCACCCCCACCCCCCTGCCACCATGGGCAGCCCCCACCAGGCCCCCACTCATGTCTCCCACCACCCCCACCCCCCTGCCACCATGGGCAGCCCCCACCAGGCCCCCACCCATGTCTCCCACCACCCCCACCCCCCTGCCACCATGGGCAGCCCCCACCAGGCCCCCACTCATGTCTCCCACCACCCCCACCCCACCATGGGCAGCCCCCACCAGGCCTCCACCCATGTCTCCCACCACCCCCACCCCCCTGCCACCATGGGCAGCCTCCACCAGGCCCCCACCCATGTCTCCCACCACCCCCACCCCCTGCCACCATGGGCAGCCTCCACCAGGCCCCCACCCATGTCTCCCACCACCCCCACCCCCTGCCACCATGGGCAGCCTCCACCAGGCCCCCACTCATGTCTCCCACCACCCCCACCCCCCAGCCACCAGGGGCAGCCTCCACCAGGCCCCCGCCCATGTCTCCAACCACCCCCACCCCCCAGCCACCAGGGGCAGCCTCCACCAGGCCCCCACTCATGTCTACCACCACCCCCACCCCCCTGCCACCATGGCCACCCTCCACCAGGCCCCCACTCATGTCCCCCTGCACCCCCACCCCCCAGCATCCAGGGTCACCCTCCACCAGGCCCCCACTCATGTCTTCCACCACCCCCACCCCCCTGCCACCATGGGCAGCCCCCACCAGGCCCCCACCCATGTCTCCCACCACCCCCCAGCAGTGCAGGGGTAGCCTCCACCAGGCCCCCACTCATGTCTCCCACCATCCCCACCCCCCAGCCACCAGGGGCAGCCTCCACCAGGCCCCCACCCATGTCTCCCACCACCCCCACCCCCCAGCAGTGCAGGGGCAGCCTCCACCAGGCCCCCACTCATGTCTCCCACCACCCCACCCCCCAGCCACCAGGGGCAGCCTCCACCAGGCCCCCACTCATGTCTACCACCACCCCCATCCCCCTGCCACCATGGCCACCCTCCACCAGGCCCCCACTCATGTCCCCCTGCACCCCCACCCCCCAGCATCCAGGGTCACCCTCCACCAGGCCCCCACTCATGTCTCCCACCACCCCCACCCCCCTGCCACCATGGGCAGCCCCCACCAGGCCCCCACCCATGTCTCCCACCACCCCCACCCCCCAGCAGTGCAGGGGCAGCCTCCACCAGGCCCCCACTCATGTCTCCCACCACCCCCACCCCCCTGCCACCATGGGCAGCCTCCACCAGGCTCCCACTCATGTCTCCCACCACCCCCACCCCCCAGCCACCAGGGGCAGCCTCCACCAGGCCCCCACTCATGTCCCCCTGCACCCCCACCCCCCAGCATCCAGGGTCACCCTCCACCAGGCCCCCACTCATGTCTCCCACCACCCCCACCCCCTTCCACCATGGGCAGCCCCCACCAGGCCCCCACCCATGTCTCCCACCACCCCCACCCCCCAGCAGTGCAGGGGCAGCCTCCACCAGGCCCCAACTCATGTCTCCCACCACCCCTACCCCCCTGCCACCATGGGCAGCCTCCACCAGGCCCCCACTCATGTCTCCCACCACCCCCAGCCACCAGGGGCAGCCTCCACCCGGCCCCCACCCATGTCTCCCACCACCCCCACCCCCCAGCAGTGCAGGGGCAGCCTCCACCAGGCCCCCACTCATGTCTCCCACCACCCCCACCCCCCAGCAGTGCAGGGGCAGCCTCCACCAGGCCCCCACTCATGTCTACCACCACCCCCACCCCCCTGCCACCATGGCCACCCTCCACCAGGCCCCCACTCATGTCCCCCTGCACCCCCACCCCCCAGCCAGCAGGGGCAGCCTCCACCAGGCCCCCACTCATGTCCCCTTGCACCCCCACCCCCCAGCATCCAGGGTCACCCTCCACCAGGCCCCCACTCATGTCTCCCACCACCCCCACCCCCCTGCCACCATGGGCAGCCCCCACCAGGCCCCCACGCATGTCTCCCACCACCCCCACCCCCCAGCAGTGCAGGGGCAGCCTCCACCAGGCCCCGACTCATGTCTCCCACCACCCCCACCCCCCTGCCACCATGGGCAGCCTCCAGCAGGCCCCCACTCATGTCTCCCACCACCCCCACCCCCCAGCCACCAGGGGCAGCCTCCACCAGGCCCCCACCCATGTCTCCCACCACCCCCACCCCCCAGCAGTGCAGGGGCAGCCTCCACCAGGCCCCCACTCATGTCTCACACCACCCCCACCCCCCAGCAGTGCAGGGGCAGCCTCCACCAGGCCCCCACTCATGTCTACCACCACCCCCACCCCCCTGCCACCATGGCCACCCTCCACCAGGCCCCCACTCATGTCCCCCTGCACCCCCATCCCCCAGCATCCAGGGTCACCCTCCACCATGCACCCACTCATGTCTCCCACCACCCCCACCCCCCAGCCACCAGGGGCAGCCTCCACCAGGCCCCCACCCATGTCTCCCACCACCCCCACCCCCCAGCAGTGCAGGGGCAGCCTCCACCAGGCCCCCACTCATGTCTACCCCCACCCCCCAACCACCAGGGGCAGCCTCCACCAGGCCCCCACTCATGTCTCCCACCACCCCCACCCCCCAGCAGTGCAGGGGCAGCCTCCACCAGGCCCCCACTCATGTCTCCCACCACCCCACCCCCCTGCCACCATGGGCAGCCCCCACCAGGCCCCCACCCATGTCTCCCACCACCCCCACCCCCCTGCCTCCATGGGCAGCCTCCACCAGGCCCCCACCCATGTCTCCCACCACCCCCACCCCCCTGCCACCATGGGCAGCCTCCAGCAGGCCCCCACTCATGTCTCCCACCACCCCCAACCCCCAGCCACCAGGGGCAGCCTCCACCAGGCCCCCACCCATGTCTCCCACCACCCCCACCCCCCTGCCACCATGGGCAGCCTCCACCAGGCCCCCACTCATGTCTCCCACCACCCCCACCCCCCAGCAGTGCAGGGGCAGCCTCCACCAGGCCCCCACTCATGTCCCCCTGCACCTCCACCCCCAGCCACCAGGGGCAGCCTCCACCAGGCCCCCACTCATGTCCCCCTGCACCCCCACCCCCCAGCATCCAGGGTCACCCTCCACCAGGCCCCCACTCATGTCTCCCACCACCCCCACCCCCCTGCCACCATGGGCAGCCCCCACCAGGCCCCCACCCATGTCTCCCACCACCCCCACCCCCCAGCAGTGCAGGGGCAGCCTCCACCAGGCCCCGACTCATGTCTCCCACCACCCCCACCCCCCTGCCACCATGGGCAGCCTCCAGCAGGCCCCCACTCATGTCTCCCACCACCCCCACCCCCCAGCCACCAGGGGCAGCCTCCACCAGGCCCCCACCCATGTCTCCCACCACCCCCACCCCCCAGCAGTGCAGGGGCAGCCTCCACCAGGCCCCCACTCATGTCTCACACCACCCCCACCCCCAGCAGTGCAGGGGCAGCCTCCACCAGGCCCCCACTCATGTCTACCACCACCCCCACCCCCCTGCCACCATGGCCACCCTCCACCAGGCCCCCACTCATGTCCCCCTGCACCCCCATCCCCCAGCATTCAGGGTCACCCTCCACCATGCACCCACTCATGTCTCCCACCACCCCCACCCCCCAGCCACCAGGGGCAGCCTCCACCAGGCCCCCACCCATGTCTCCCACCACCCCCACCCCCCAGCAGTGCAGGGGCAGCCTCCACCAGGCCCCCACTCATGTCTCCCACCACCCCCACCCCCCAGCAGTGCAGGGGCAGCCTCCACCAGGCCCCCACTCATGTCTCCCACCACCCCCACCCCCCTGCCACCATGGGCAGCCCCCACCAGGCCCCCACCCATGTCTCCCACCACCCCCACCCCCCTGCCACCATGGGCAGCCTCCACCAGGCCCCCACCCATGTCTCCCACCACCCCCACCCCCCTGCCACCATGGGCAGCCTCCAGCAGGCCCCCACTCATGTCTCCCACCACCCCCACCCCCCAGCCACCAGGGGCAGCCTCCACCAGGCCCCCACCCATGTCTCCCACCACCCCCACCCCCCTGCCACCATGGGCAGCCTCCACCAGGCCCCCACTCATGTCTCCCACCACCCCCACCCCCCAGCAGTGCAGGGGCAGCCTCCACCAGGCCCCCACTCATGTCTACCACCACCCCCACCCCCCTGCCACCATGGCCACCCTCCACCAGGCCCCCACTCATGTCCCCCTGCACCTCCACCCCCCAGCATCCAGGGTCAGCCTCCACCAGGCCCCCACTCATGTCTCCCACCACCCCCACCCCAAGCCACCAGGGGCAGCCTCCACCAGGCCCCCACCCATGTCTCCCACCACCCCCACCCCCCAGCAGTGCAGGGGCAGCCTCCACCAGGCCCCCACTCATGTCTACCACCACCCCCACCCCCCTGCCACCATGGGCAGCCCCCACCAGGTCCTCTCAATCCCCAATCATGTGCGTAATGGTCAGCCTCCACAGCCAAAAAGCTCTACCAAGTAACCCATTCACCCACATGGAAATGGAAATCACATGTTACACCCCCAATGTTCATTAAGCTAATGAACCCATGTCCGTCACACACAATGGTTGCAATTGAATGGGAAAACACCCAACATGACATGCATGAAACCAATGAGATGATACCACACAGTGAAGTATGGAAACAAAATTGTATTGAAAAAAATAAAGAATGCTAAAGAAAGAAAACAAACTACAATGTGAATGAGAAAAAAAAAGCTGCATGTCCGTCTAAAAACACAAAACTGCAAATCAGAATCCAAAAAAATGTCGTCCAAAGTCAAATGTAAAAAAATCTATATGCAACAAAGAACTATGTAAAAAACTACCAAGGGTCCATGAGCCCAACTGAACAAAGGAAACCTACTAAAAAACCTACCTAAAAATCAACTATATACAAAAAGTGGAGCAGTGTCCGTCGACTCCAAATCATAATAAGAAAGAAAGGAAACCTAAAACTAAAGAACTATATACAAAGGCGGCGGGCAAGTCCAGCGGCTCACTCCGTGGTGTCCCGGGCCAGGGCATCATCGAACTCCTGTTCGATGTCCCGGAGGCGGTCCAGTTCCATGGCCCAGAGGGTCCGCAGGGACGACGCCGTGTCCTCCTCCAACCCCCTGCGGATTGCCTCGAGGCACTCGGCCCGCCTCAGGGCCCTCCGCATGGAGTTCTCCGCCCTGACCATTGTGAGCCGCGCCTCTTCCGCCAGCCGCCGCTCCGCACCTATGGTGTGGCCCAACCGCTGCCACACGGAAGACACTCTCTGTCCTGGGTCCCCCTGCCCTCCGGCCGATGCCTGCCCCTCCGATGTCGAAAGCCCCGAGCCTTCATGTCTCCCACCATGTTGCTGCTGCTGCTGCTCTGCCTCTGCCCGTGCACTGCCTCCTGCTGCCTGCACATCCTCCGCCGGCTGGGGTGCAGTTGTTGATGTGGCCACCCCTGCTGGACCTCCGACTCCCGACTGTGGCAGGGATGCCTCCTCCACCAGCCTGGCCGCACCGTCAGAGGCAGCTCCACAGGGCACCCAGGTGACTGATGGGTGGGAAGATGGCACAGAGGACGACTGGCGCGTAGGGGGTCCAGTTGAGGAGGGGGTCGGAGCAAGCCCCATGAGACGGAGGAATCCGGCCTGGGTGACCTGTCCCAGCAGGCTGACGTGGTCAACGAGCCATTCGAGATGACGTGCAGTCTCTCCATGAAAAGACTGCAGGTCACCTCGCATGGCCCGTTGACGCAACGCCACACCAGCCAGGACAGGCTCAACCCGGACCTGGATGGCCACGTCCGCAGGCAGAGGAAGGCCAGTTGATGTCAGCTCATCCCCTGCCTGAAAACGGGTCTGGACGTAGGCATCCCTGCTGGTGCAAGATGATGCAGGGACAGGATCGGGGACAGGATTGCACACAGGCACCTCCGCGGCGGCCTGTGCTGCCTCCTGTCCCTGGTCCTGCACTGCACCACTAGCACCAGTGGGATCCCCACCTCCAGACCCCGTCTCTGGTGCTTGCACGGCCTCCTCCTCCACCAAACCCCCCACCAACCTGGATGACTCCGTGCCATCTTCCCCTGTTGGGCCCTGTGGGGTCCCAGCTGCCCCTTCTGCTGCCGAGGAGTCCAACTGCAACCTCCGCCTCTTGGACCTCCCCCCGGCAGCTGCGGCCTGGGACGCGGCACCGGACTCCTCACTCCCCGACGAGATGACAACACGGGAGGGGAGCCGGGCCTTGCGTCTCCGGCTGGCGGTCGGATCCCCGCCGCTGTGCTCCACAGCACCTTCTCTGCCCTCTTCATCAGTTGACGCTGCAGACAGGGAGAAACAAAACACAGGCATCAGGGCACTGTACAATGGACACATACACACATGACAGTTGCACATGAGTGGCATTGGCAAACCTCAGACATGTCATCACAATCCCCAACACACATGTCATTGCAACTCGCACACATGAGCCATACCACAGCCATATCGCAACTGCCACCACCATCCCTACACATACAACAGCATCAGCAGCCAAAGGGGAGCCAGACATCACATGCAACACAGGAAGTGCACCACACATGTACACACACACCACCACACTTGCATGCATGTCTACAACTCTGCCAAGTGTCGCACTGTTCAGACGGGCATCCATGTCACATCTGCCAATCAGGCTTCCACATACCGCTGTCACATGCATCCATGTTGCATCACTGTTGCACCCTTGTCAAATACACACACATGCACATGTACACAGTGCTCATACATGCAGCCGAAAACAACATACATGCCTGACATCACGGACATGTCTACTTACATACACATTCATCCAAACATGTGTGCACGCACAACTGCATTTGCCATGCAAGCCCACACACACAAGCACCATCCATGTCTCACACATTACAGCCCTCGCATGTGTCAGCCCCACGGCCCTGTACACCCCCACCCATACTCGATCCCATACAAACAGATGTGCAACCTGCACAATACCGAATAATCACCACACGCACTGCTCACAATCAGGATGCATGTACACTCACCGCTCGACTCCAGACGGGTCTGCTTCTCTAGGACCTGGACGTGGAGCGCTGGGGATATGCGTTCCAGGACCCCCATCTGTTCTTCCGACAAGTGGCCCCGGCGCCCCTTGGCATCCGCTGCCTTCAAGAGGCGCTGGGCCTTGTTCAGGGTCCTGGACCTGAAGTCCTCCCAGCGCTTCCTGACATGTTGTAAGTCCCGGACTGCCACCCCCTCCGCGTTGATGGCAGTCACGATGTCAGTCCAGATCCGAGTCCGTCCTTCCTTGTCGGCGCGGGAACTTCCAAAGAGGGCATCATACTGCCCCAGGACTTGCTCCACCAGGATACCAACTTCGATGGCACTGAAGCTGGTGCCCCTCTGCCTCTCTGGCCGGGGGTTGTCAGTGGTCACAGATGGTGTTTGCCCCGACATGACAACCCCAGAGGCAGGGGTGGGTGGGCAACTGGGTCCTGGGGCTGGGCTGTGGAGCGATGGAATTCCAGTCGGGAGTCTTCGGTTCCAGCAGGGGTGGTCACAGCAACAGCACCCCTGGCTGATGTGCAGGCAGCAAATGGCAGTGCACGTGGGCAGCAGGCAGTCAGGCAGCAGCAGATGGCAGGTGGGAGCGTGCTCGGGGCTCTGTGGGGCAGTAGTTCGGCCTTCTGGGCAGGAGCGTGGTCTTCCGTGTGCTTACGCGTGGCCAGCTTGGTACGGAGTGATTTGGCACGTGAAAATCCTGCACGTCAGCGTGAAAACCGAGGAAAGGCCCTTAGCGCGTAAGCGCGTCAGCACGCATACGCGATTCCATTGGACCAAAGGCCCTCAGCGCGTAAGCACGTCTGTGACGTGACCCGCACGGGTGTTTCCCACACAGCACGTGATGACAGAGCACACGTGGAAAGACTGCACGTTAGAGTGTCATCGCGTGTAATTGGACAGCACGTCAGAGTCTCATCGCGTGTAATTGGACAGCACGTCAGAGTCTCATCGCGTGTAATTGGACAGCACGTCAGGGTGTCATCGCGTGTAATTGGACAAAAGTGCGCGTACACGCGATTGGCCTATGTACGTGTATATCAGGGGTGCGCGGACACTTACACACGCAAGTATGTCAGCGCACCTGTATCCCGGGGTGCGCGGGAATTTCCACACGCTATTGGACTGGGTACTGGATTTCAGGGGTGCGCGGGTCACACGCTCGCCTACAACATGCGCAACGCATTAATTTGCGCGCTAACAAAATAACAAGCTCAGACCCAGGATGAACATACCGTTCCTAGCAGCAGTGGGCGTGGCCTACCAAAGGAGGAGGAGGAGGATAGTCAGGGCCAGAATATTCATACCCAGAACCAGCCTTTTCGGGATGCCTGATGACCAGGTGCATGGGAGGTACAGGTTTCCACTACACATCATACTGGACCTGGTGAGTGAGTGGGAGGATGACCTCACATCACCCACCCTGTGCTCCCAAGCACTCAGCCCCCTGGAGAAGGTCCTCAATGTACTGCACTCCTTAGCCACTGGATCATTTCAGCGGACAAGTGCCATTGTGGGTGGTGTATCACAGGCCACCCAGTCACGCTGCCTACACCAGGTCTTGAACATCATCACTGCACGCCCATCAGTCTGCAGGCACATATACCTGCCCAGAACCCCTGCAGAAAGGCATGCTGCCGCCCTGGATTTTTACGCTGTGGCACGATTCCCCAAAGTGCTAGGTGCCATCGACTGCACCCATGTGGCTCTACGTCCTCCCAGGGCATCTGAGCACATCTATAGGAACCGCAAGCACTGGCATTCCATCAACGTGCAGGTAGTATGTAATGCCAAGGGAATCATCACCTCAGTATATGCCAACTATCCCGGGTCAACCCACGACAGCTTCATTTACCGAATGTCCACCCTAAGCCGGGACCTAGAAGCTGGGCGGCTTGGCGATACATGGCTGCTTGGTGAGTATGAATGCCACTGCACATGCATGCATGTCAGATACTGAGCAAGGTCACAACCCCACCAATGATACCAATCACCACCTCCACAGGGGACAGTGCCTACCCTCTCAGCCCCCACATGATGACGCCAATTCGGAACCCCACCACGCCACCCCAGGTAAGATATAACGCAGCCCACATTACAACCCGGGGCATAGTGGAGCGCACATTCGGAGTGCTGAAGTCACGCTTTCGCTCCCTTGACCGTTCTGGCGGGCAGCTGTTGTACGCTCCCCCAGTAGTGTGCAGGATCATAGTGGCAGCATGTGTCCTGCACAACGTTGCAACACGCCGGGGCCTGGCCGTGGACATGGTGGTGGCACCACATCCCCAACCACATGCACAGCCGCTGCGCATGGGAGGGGAAAGGGCACGGGGGGAGGCAGCCCGTACACAGCTAGTGGCTAATTACTTCACATAGAAATCACACCCCTGTGGAGTGCACACTGCCCTGGCACATTCCATCTGACAATCAATGATGACTCAACCTGTCACTGATCCTGAATGTCTGGAGAATGAACCGTGAAAACCATATCAGCCTGAGATTGTTCACCTGGAAGTGTCACAATGTGTGCATCCCTACCCACACAGACACCACCAATGCAGTTTTGTGAAGTTACACATTCAAGCAGCTAAAATGAATACCCACTTGCAAAATGCAACAAGAGGACAGTGCCATGTCAGCCAACCCAACCCCAGCACCGCCACACGACACACCGTGCCATGTCATGCTATTTGCAGGTAAACAAAGTAATCCCCACAACATGACACTAGTGTCACAATGTACAGTGTCCCTATTAGAAACTTGCAACACCTGAAATGCTCACACTAATGCCGGACCAACAACAAACTTGAGCACGTACTACCATTAACATGACATCACAAATGTTAAATATTAGTAGTCTCACCACCTGGAAATGCCTGCACTCCCACCACTACCAACTGTGCAGTGTTGGCGCCATGTAGAGTTGTAGGTGCACTGCTGCCAACATGGACCCCAACTCCAGACTAGAGGTCCTTGTGTAGACATGAGGAAGGGACCTGCAAATTGGGGGGTAGACACAGAAGATGAGTTACACATCAATGCAACATGCAGTGTACAACAGAACAGCAATATGCACTAGGAATGTATACACAGTATTGACTACAGACTGCCCACACAGCTCATGGGAGTCCAACGTCACTGTGTAATTCACTGTCACTTGGGCACACCCTTTGCAAGCCCATGGAAACGGGAAGCAGGAGGGGTGTGTGTGACTCAAACCCAAGCATCTGAACCAAATACATTACAAGCCTGCATGTGCCCAGCCACAATGCAGCGTATGCCCACAGGAACCACGGAAGCCAACAAATCGTCCCAAAAAAATTGGGAATAAAATAAATAAAAATAAAAATAAAAATAAAAAAAAATAAAAAATGGCGTTGGGGAGGCCACCCAGGAGGTCCGAGGACAGGATGCACACCAGAACCCACCTGCGTGGATCCTGGGGAAAAAAAACACCTCCATGGGCTCATGGCCCACACGGCTACCCTATTGTGGGAGTATCACTGCTGTCGCTATTATCACCCTGTGCAGCTGCATCCGGAGGTGGTTGCACTATGGGAGGCAGCCCACGCAAGGCCCTAGTCTGCTCCTCCATGGCTGCAAGCATGCGGGTGTGGTAGGTCTGGTTCTGGAGGATGAGTGTGCGGAGGTCCCCATGCAACAACTCACGGGATGCCCGGACCTCCGCCCTCGTTGCCTGCATCTCAGCTGAGAGCGTACGGGTGAGACGCTCCAGCTGCTGTTCTGTCCTTTGGTGTGTTGAAGCCTCAAGCTCAACAAGAGTCGTCCTGAGGTGAAGGAGCTCCTGCCTCAGGGCTTCCCTGTGGCCCTGGGACTCAATGGAGATGGCCTCCTGCAGAGTCGCCAGTGCCGCCCGCCTGTCCCTGTTGGACCCCAACATGTCCTCCCTGTGTGACTGGCAGATGGAGTCGGTTGCCTGCTCTAGTCGCTCCATCAGCCTTTCAGGGGGGACAATGGAAGTGGCCACCCTATCCATGGCCTGAGCCATCATCTCGCATGATGCTGCCTGTTGGGTTGCCATACCGTAAATGGATTGCTCCCATGCGGTATTGCCAGGTGGCGTACGGCCACCACGTCGGCGGGCACCACACCTGTCTGGGGCAAGGCGAACTGCGCCTTGCTGTGCCGGCACTGCCTGAGGCTGCAGGACTGCATTCCCCCTCTGATCTGCTGGCCCAGGAACAGGATCAGATGTCGCGGAGTGTGACCCTGCATCCGTAACCACCAAAGGCGTAGCTGCCAACACTGACATCCCCATTGAGGGTTCTGACCCTGGTGCAGGTGGGTGGGACAGAACAGAATCCCTCCCTGGAACACTCACCTGCGACGGCACGTAGGTCTCATCCGAATCAACACCTGAGTACAGCTCGGGGGAGGTGCAGCCAGAGACACCCCTTGAGAGCACGACCTGCAGCACTTGTGGGTTCTCACCCACCACCACACCACGTCCCTCACTGGTGGTTGGTCGGCCCTCGGACCCCTCCTGGGTCTGCACCATCTCCACAACCCCAGCAGTATCAGGTGCGTCTTCCCCTGCAAAGACATAAAAACAAAGAAATGGAAACAGGCATTAGCACCATGGCACACAATGAGGGCTGAGAAGCAAGAGAACCAGTACTTGTTTGACACATGTCCCACATGACTAAAACCCTCCCATGCATGCACCCTCACTGCGTATGAAGGGCAGGCAAATGGCACACACTGATGACACCAAGATGGAAGATGAACACATTTTCTGCATGCTGCCTGGCAGTGGCATCACACATTGGCCTGTGATTGCCAGGTGAAACACACATGCCATCACACAGATGGCATGTACCATTGCTATTGAGTGAAGATGGAGAGGAGGGCAGCACCTATTCATTCAGTCCAGTTCCCGCATGTAATAGCTTTTCTAATTCAAACAGGTCAGATTCTTCACCTGGAGCTGCCAGTCCGAAATGGTCCAATTGCACAGGGACATGTTTGAACAAATGATATCCAGGTAACAAAGTCACTCCACTTTACCATAGCCATGTCAGACATGTGACTAGAGGACTGCGACATGCCTAGTAAAAGTGGTGGAATGCAAACAATCTGACTAAATGAACAGTGAAAAATTAAGCAACAATGTTGTGGCAAGGTGACACTTCAAGGGCAACTGGCGTGCAGTTGGGCTAGATGTCTACTATTGGCAGAAGGGATACTGCTATGGCCAAATGCAGCTGCGCAGGATGTATTGCATGAAGCACATGGCTGACCCATACGACTCAGGCGCACACACTCTCACCTGGCACACAAACAGAAGCCCTCACACACACCATGCACATGGATGACACACACATGCATGTGCACTCACCGGACAATGCCTCGTAATCAGCCAAATCTCCCACGCCTTGGATCTGTTCCTCCGTGACGTAGGTCCCAGCGACTGACTCATGTGGAGTGAGTTCCATGTCTACTACTGGAGACCCACCTCCAGTCACTAGAGTTGCGGCATGACTTGAGGCCAGCTTACTCTTTGCCCTGCGCTCTAGGTCATTCCAGCGCTTATAGCAATCATTGGCTGTGCGCCTCACGATTCCAAGGGCACTTACGATGTCCGCAACGGTCTGCCAGTGTGCCTGGCGTTGTGCAGGTGTGGTCTTGGATCCTGCAACAATGACCGTCTCGTTGTCATGTGCGGACACATACTCGACAAGTGCATTCAGTTCGTCATCCGTGAAGCTGGGCTTCCTGGACGGGCCGGACTGTGTAGCCGTGTCTGGGGCATCAGCCTGTGCCGGACGAGCACTCTTCCTCTTCCGTTTGGAAGGTGGTGGTGATCCTGAGTGTCCTGCGCCGCTCTGGACACTAGGGGCAGGAGCCCTGGTGGACTCTGTATCAGGAGTGTGGATTGCACACTCAGCATGGGAGTTGGTGCAGGCATTGGCTCTAGTGTGATGGTGTCAGGGGGAATGTCAGCAGCATGGACTAGGACCGACACTGTCCGGGCTGGGTGTGTGAGGGCTGGGGTGGATGGAGCCGCAGCTGCCCCTGCAGCCTCTCCGCCCTGCCTACTTGGTGCAGCAGATGACCTTGCTGCCCCAGATGCACGTGGCATGGTGACATCAACGTGCACCAGCGCACGTGTCATAGGCCTGCTGCCCTGGAAGTCAGCCATGGAGTCAGCCAGGTCTGGTGCCACAATGGGCTGGTCCAACAAGGGCTGAGCATGGATGGTGTCAGCCACATCAGCCTCAACGGGAGGGGGGGGGATTATGGGTGCCCTTGACTGGTCCTCAACACATGGGGGGACAGGCTCACCCTGCAAGTAACGACCACGTCCCCTACCGGATCCACCACGGCCACCACTTGTGGCTCTTCCACCTTTGCCACCCTTACGGAATCCTCGCCTCCCAGCCATGGCACTGATGTTAATGTGCGTATGGGAGTGGCTGTAAAATATTGTCCTGGGCAATTGGGGGTCAAAGGGGTTGGGTACCAGATGGTAATTGTACCCTAGTGCTCTTGCAAGGCTGATTGTAACCCCTGGGGAAAGATGACGGGTCACGCTGCGCACAGGAGCCCCAAAAAAGGGAAATGACGTGCACGCAACCCCTCCTAGACCACGTGTAAAACCTGCACTACGCTGTGGCACCCAGTAACACAAGAATGAACGTATGCGTGTCACACGCAGCCTAGAATGACCTCTGAAGCGGTAGGCTACACACGGGGCAAGCACAGATGTTCGATACGTGCGTGACTCACCGTCTGCCAGGTCAAAGAGCGTGAAAAAGGAGCGCGTTTGGTTGGCAACAACCCCGCCAAAAGAAGATTTGTACGCTGTCTGAGGAGACAGGACAACAGTAGAAGGGAACACTGTTTGAGGGAACAGGCCCAGGTAAACCAGTAAAAGAGAAAAAAGAGAAAAAGCTGTCAGAGGTAACAGGGAATACGAACTTGAAACGCTGTGAAGTAAATCGCGTGTGAAACGACAAGAAGTACAGAATTCACCCACTCGCTCTCCACGAAAAGCACGTACAAGGAAATGGTGTTCTACGCGTACCTTTTATACAGGCCCACACGTCCAGCGTCACTTACGCGGCGTGTACGCGCTAGGGCCATTTCCACCAATTACACGCTTTGTCACTTATGCGTGTAGGGCCATTTCCACCAATTACACACTTTGTCACTTATGCGTGTAGGGCCATTTCCACCAATTACACGCTTTGTCACTTCTGCGTGTAGGGCCATTTCCACCAATCACACGCGATGACACTCTGACGTGCAGTCTTTCCACGTGTGCCCTGTCATCACGTGCTGTGTGGGAAACACCCGTGCGGGTCACGTCACAGACGCGCATACGCGCTGAGGGCCTTTGGTCCAATAGAATCGCGTATGCGTGCTGACGCGCTTACGCGCTAAGGGCCTTTCCTCGGTTTTCATGCTGACGTGCAGGATTTTCACGTGCCAAATCACTCCGTACCAAGCTGGCCACGCGTAAGCACACGGAAGACCACGCTCCTGCACAGAAGGCCGAACTACTGCCCCCCAGAGCCCCGAGCACGCTCCCACCTGCCATCTGCTGCTGCCTGACTGCCTGCTGCCCACGTGCATTGCCATTTGCTGCCTGCACATCAGCCAGGGGTGCTGTTGCTGTGACCACCCCTGCTGGAACTGAAGACTCCCGACTGGAATTCCATCGCTCCACAGCCCAGCCCCAGGACCCAGTTGCCCACCCACTCCTGCCTCTGGGGTTGTCATGTCGGGGCAAACACCATCTGTGACCACTGACAACCCCCGGCCAGAGAGGCAGAGGGGCACAAGCTTCAGTGCCACCGAAGTTGGTGTCCTGGTGGAGCAAGTCCTGGGGCAGTATGATGCCCTCTTCGGAAGTTCCCGCGCCGACAAGGAAGGACGGACTCGGATCTGGACTGACATCGTGACTGCCATCAACGCGGAGGGGGTGGCAGTCCGGGACTTAAAACATGTCAGGAAGCACTGGGAGGACTTCAGGTCCAGGACCCTGAACAAGGCCCGGCGCCTCTTGAAGGCAGCGGATGCCAAGGGGCGCCGGGGCCACTTGTTGGAAGAACAGATGGGGGTCCTGGAACGCATATCTCCAGCGCTCCACGTCCAGGTCCTAGAGAAGCAGACCCGTCTGGAGTCGAGCGGTGAGTGTACATGCATCCTGATTGTGAGCAGTGCGTGTGGTGATTATTCGGTATTGTGCAGGTTGCACATCTGTTTGTATGGGGTCGAGTATGGGTGGGGGTGTACAGGGCCGTGGGGCTGACACATGCGAGGGCTGTAATGTGTGAGACATGGATGGTGCTTGTGTGTGTGGGCTTGCATGGCAAATGCAGTTGTGCGTGCACACATGTTTGGATGAATGTGTATGTAAGTAGACATGTCCGTGATGTCAGGCATGTATGTTGTTTTCGGCTGCATGTATGAGCACTGTGTACATGTGCATGTGTGTGTATTTGACAAGGGTGCAACAGTGATGCAACATGGATGCATGTGACAGCAGTATGTGGAAGCCTGATTGGCAGATGTGACATGGATGCCCGTCTGAACAGTGCGACACTTGGCAGAGGTGTAGACATGCATGCAAGTGTGGTGGTGTGTGTGGTGCACTTCCTGTGTTGCATGGGATGTCTGGCTCCCCTTTGGCTGCTGATGCTGTTGTATGTGTAGGGATGGTGGTGGCAGTTGCGATATGGCTGTGGTATGGCTCATGTGTGCGAGTTGCAATGACATGTGTGTTGGGGATTGTGATGACATGTCTGAGGTTTGCCAATGCCACTCATGTGCAACTGTCATGTATGTATGTGTCCATTGTACAGTGCCCTGATGCCTGTGTTTTGTTTCTCCCTGTCTGCAGCGTCAACTGATGAAGAGGGCGGTCAAGGTGCTGTGGAGCACAGCGGCGGGGATCTGACCGCCAGCCGGAGACGCAAGGCCCGGCTCCCCTCCCGTGTTGTCATCTCGTCGGGGAGTGAGGAGTCCGGTGCCGCGTCCCAGGCCGCAGCTGCCGGGGGGAGGTCCAAGAGGCAGAGGTTGCAGTTGGACTCCTCGGCAGCAGAAGGGGCAGCTGGGACCCACCAGGGCCCAACAGGGGAAGATGGCACGGAGTCATCCAGGTTGGTGGGGGGTTTGGTGGAGGAGGAGGCCGTGCAAGCACCAGAGACGGGGTCTGGAGGTGGGGATCCCACTGGTGCTAGTGGTGCAGTGCAGGACCAGGGACAGGAGGCAGCACAGGCCGCCGCGGAGGTGCCTGTGTGCAATCCTGTCCCCGATCCTGTCCCTGCATCATCTTGCACCAGCAGGGATGCCTACGTCCAGACCCGTTTTCAGGCAGGGGATGAGCTGACGTCAACTGGCCTTCCTCTGCCTGCGGACGTGGCCATCCAGGTCCGGGTTGAGCCTGTCCTGGCTGGTGTGGCGTTGCGTCAACGGGACATGCGAGGTGACCTGCAGTCTTTTCATGGAGAGACTGCACGTCATCTCGAATGGCTCGTTGGCCACGTCAGCCTGCTGGGACAGGTCACCCAGGCCGGATTCCGCTGTCTGATGGGGCTTGCTCCGAACCCCTCCTCAACTGGACCCCCTACGCGCCAGTCGTCCTCTGTGCCATCTTCCCACCCATCAGTCACCTGGGTGCCATGTGGAGCTGCCTCTGACGGTGCGGCCAGGCTGGTGGAGGAGGCATCCCTGCCACAGTCGGGAGTCAGAGGTCCAGCAGGGGTGGCCACATCAACAACTGCACCCCAGCCGGCGGAGGATGTGCAGGCAGCAGGAGGCAGTGCACGGGCAGAGGCAGAGCAGCAGCAGCAGCAGCAACATGGTGGGAGACATGAAGGCTCGGGGCTTTCGACATCGGAGGGGCAGGCATCGGCCGGAGGGCAGGGGGACCCAGGACAGAGAGTGTCTTCCGTGTGGCAGCGGTTGGGCCACGCCATAGGTGCGGAGCGGCGGCGGGCGGAAGAGACGCGGCTCACAATGGTCAGGGCGGAGAACTCCATGCGGAGGGCCCTGAGGCGGGCCGAGTGCCTCGAGGCAATCCGCAGGGGGTTGGAAGAGGACACGGCGTCGTCCCTGCGGACCCTCGGGGCCATGGAACTGGACCGCCTCCGGGACATCGAACAGGAGTTCGATGATGCCCTGGCCCGGGACACCACGGAGTGAGCCGCTGGACTTGCCCGCCGCCTTTGTATATAGTTCTTTAGTTTTAGGTTTCCTTTCTTTCTTATTATGATTTGGAGTCGACGGACACTGCTCAACTTTTTGTATATAGTTGATTTTTAGGTAGGTTTTTTAGTAGGTTTCCTTTGTTCAGTTGGGCTCATGGACCGTTGGTAGTTTTTTACATAGTTCTTTATTGCATGGAGATTTTTTTACATTTGACTTTGGACAAAACGTTTTTGGATTCTGATTTGCAGTTTTGTGTTTTTAGACGGACATGCAGCTTTTTTTTTCTCATTCACATTGTAGTTTGTTTTCTTTATTTAGCATTCTTTATTTTTTTCAATACAATTTTGTTTCCATACTTCACTGTGTGGTATCATCTCATTGGTTTCATGCATGTCATGTTGGGTGTTTTCCCATTCAATTGCAACCATTGTGTGTGACGGACATGGGTTCATTAGCTTAATGAACATTGGGGGTGTAACATGTGATTTCCATTTCCATGTGGGTGAATGGTTTACTTGGTAGAGCTTTTTGGCTGTGGAGGCTGACCATTACGCACATGATTGGGGATTGAGAGGACCTGGTGGGGGCTGCCCATGGTGGCAGGGGGGTGGGGGTGGTGGTAGACATGACTGGGGGCCTGGTGGAGGCTACCCCTGCACTGCTGGGGGGTGGGGGTGGTGGGAGACATGGGTGGGGGCCTGGTGGAGGCTGCCCCTGGTGGCTTGGGGTGGGGGTGGTGGGAGACATGAGTGGGGGCCTGGTGGAGGCTGCCCCTGCACTGCTGGGGGGTGGGGGTGGTGGGAGACATGAGTGGGGGCCTGGTGGAGGCTGCCCCTGGTGGCTGGGGGGTGGGGGTGGTGGGAGACATGAGTGGGGGCCTGGTGGAGGCTGCCCCTGGTGGCTGGGGGGTGGGGGTGGTGGGAGACATGAGTGGGGGCCTGGTGGAGGCTGACCCTGCACTGCTAGGGGGTGGGGGTGGTGGGAGACATGAGTGGGGGCCTGGTGGAGGCTGCCCCTGGTGGCTGGGGGGTGGGGGTGGTGGGAGACATGAGTGGGGGCCTGCTGGAGGCTGCCCATGGTGGCAGGGGGGTGGGGGTGGTGGGAGACATGAGTGGGGGCCTGGTGGAGGGTGACCCTGGATGCTGGGGGGTGGGGGTGCAGGGGGACATGAGTGGGGGCCTGGTGGAGGGTGGCCATGGTGGCAGGGGGGTGGGGGTGGTGGTAGACATGAGTGGGGGCCTGGTGGAAGCTGCCCCTGCACTGCTGGGGGGTGGGGGTGGTCGGAGACATGAGTGGGGGCCTGGTGGAGGCTGCCCCTGCACTGCTGGGGGGTGGGGGTGGTGGGAGACATGGGTGGGGGCCTGGTGGAGGCTGCCCCTGGTGGCTGGGGGTGGTGGGAGACATGAGTGGGGGCCTGGTGGAGGGTGACCCTGGATGCTGGGGGGTGGGGGTGCAGGGGGACATGAGTGGGGGCCTGGTGGAAGGTGGCCATGGTGGCAAGGGGGTGGGGGTGGTGCTAGACATGTGTGGGGGCCTGGTGGAGGCTGCCCCTGCACTGCTGGGGGGTGGGGGTGGTGGGAGACATGAGTGGGGGCCTGGTGGAGGCTGCCCCTGCACTGCTGGGGGGGGGGGGGTGGTGGGAGACATGGGTGGGGGCCTGGTGGAGGCTGCCCCTGGTGGCTGGGGGGTGGGGGTGGTGGGAGACATGAGTGGGGGCCTGCTGGAGGCTGCCCATGGTGGCAGGGGGGTGGGGGTGGTGGTAGACATGAGTTGGGGCCTGGTGGAGGCTGCACCTGCACTGCTGGGGGGGTGGGGGTGGTGGGAGACATGAGTGGGGGCCTGGTGGAGGCTGCCCCTGCACGGCTGGGGGGTGGGGGTGGTGGGAGACATGAGTGGGGGCCTGGTGGAGGCTGCCCCTGCACTGCTGGGGGGTGGGGGTGGTGGGCGACATGAGTGGGGGCCTGGTGGAGGCTGCCCGTGGTGGCAGGGGGGTGGGGGTGGTGGTAGACATGAGTGGGGGCCTGGTGGAGGCTGCCCCTGCACTGCTGGGGGGTGGGGGTGGTGGGAGACATGAGTGGGGGCCTGGTGGAGGCTGCCCCTGCACTGCTGGGGGGTGGGGGTGGTGGGAGACATGAGTGGGGGTCTGCTGGAGGATGCCCATGGTGGCAGGGGGGTGGGGGTGGTGGGAGACATGAGTGGGGGCCTGGTGGAGGCTGCCCCTGGTGGCTGGGGGGTGGGGGTGGTGGGAGACATGGGTGGGGGCCTGGTGGAGGATGCCCCTGCACTGCTGGGGGGTGGGGGTGGTGGGAGACATGAGTGGGGGCCTGGTGGAGGCTCCCCCTGGTGGCTGGGGGGTGGGGGTGGTGGGAGACATGGGTGGGGGCCTGGTGGAGGCTGCCCCTGGTGGCTGGGGGGTGGGGGTGGTGGGAGACATGAGTGGGTGCCTGGTGGAGGGTGACCCTGGATGCTGGGGGGTGGGGGTGCAGGGGGACATGAGTGGGGGCCTGGTGGAGGATGGCCATGGTGGCAGGGGGGTGGGGGTGGTGGTAGACATGAGTGGGGGCCTGGTGGAGGCTGCCCCTGCACTGCTGGGGGGGTGGGGGTGGTGGGAGACATGAGTGGGGGCCTGGTGGAGGCTGCCCCTGCACTGCTGGGGGGTGGGGGTGGTGGGAGACATGGGTGGGGGCCTGGTGGAGGCTGCCCCTGGTGGCTGGTGGGTGGGGTGGTGGGAGACATGAGTGTGGGCCTGGTGGAGGCTGCCCATGGTGGCAGGGGGGTGGGGGTGGTGGTAGACATGAGTTGGGGCCTGGTGGAGGCTGCCCCTGCACTGCTGGGGGGTGGGGGTGGTGGGAGACATGAGTGGGGGCCTGGTGGAGGCTGCCCCTGCACTGCTGGGGGGTGGGGGTGGTGGGAGACATGAGTGGGGGCCTGGTGGAGGCTGCCCCTGGTGGCTGGGGGGTGGGGGTGGTGGTAGACATGAGTGGGGGCCTGGTGGAGGCTGCCCCTGCACTGCTGGGGGGTGGGGTGGTGGGAGACATGGGTGGGGGCCTGGTGGAGGCTGCCCCTGGTGGCTGGGGGGTGGGGGTGGTGGGAGACATGAGTGGGTGCCTGGTGGAGGGTGACCCTGGATGCTGGGGGGTGGGGGTGCAGGGGGACATGAGTGGGGGCCTGGTGGAGGGTGGCCATGGTGGCATGGGGGTGGGGGTGGTGGTAGACATAAGTGGGGGCCTGGTGGAGGCTGCCCCTGCACTGCTGGGGGGTGGGGGTGGTGGGAGACATGAGTGGGGGCCTGGTGGAGGCTGCCCCTGCACTGCTGGGGGGTGGGGGTGGTGGGAGACATGAGTGGGGGCCTGGTGGAGGCTGCCCCTGCACTGCTGGCGGGTGGGGGTGGTGGGAGACATGAGTGGGGGCCTGGTGGAGGCTGCCCCTGCACTGCTGGGGGGTGGGGGTGGTGGGAGACATGAGTGGGGGCCTGGTGGAGGCTGCCCCTGCACTGCTGGGGGGTGGGGGTGGTGGGAGACATGAGTGGGGGCCTGGTGGAGGCTGACCCTGCACTGGTGGGGGGTGGGGGTGGTGGGAGACATGAGTGGGGGCCTGGTGGAGGCTGCCCCTGGTGGCTGGGGGGTGGGGGTGGTGGGAGACATGAGTGGGGACCTGGTGGAGGGTGGCCATGGTGGCAGGGGGTGGGGGTGGTGGTAGACATGAGTGGGGGCCTGGTGGAAGCTGCCCCTGCACTGCTGGGGTGTGGGGGTGGTGGGAGACATGAGTGGGGGCCTGGTGGAGGCTGCCCCTGCACTGCTGGGGGGTGGGGTGGTGGGAGACATGGGTGGGGGCCTGGTGGAGGCTGCCCCTGGTGGCTGGGGGGTGGGGGTGATGGGAGACATGAGTGGGGGCCTGGTGGAGGGTGACCCTGGATGCTGGGAGGTGGGGGTGCAGGGGGACACGAGTGCGGGCCTGGTGGAGGGTGGCCATGGTGGCAGGGGGGTGGGGGTGGTGGTAGACATGAGTGGGGGCCTGGTGGAGGCTGCCCCTGCACTGCTGGGGGGTGGGGGCGGTGGGGGACATGAGTGGGGGCCTGGTGGAGGCTGCCCCTGCACTGCTGGGGGGTGGGGGTGGTGGGAGACATGGGTGGGGGCCTGGTGGAGGCTGTCCCTGGTGGCTGGGGGGTGGGGGTGGTGGGAGACATGAGTGGGGGCCTGGTGGAGGCTGCCCATGGTGGCAGGGGGGTGGGGGTGGTGGTAGACATGAGTTGGGGCCTAGTGGAGGCTGCCCCTGCACTGCTGGGGGGTGGGGGTGGTGGGAGACATGAGTGGGGGCCTGGTGGAGGCTGCCCCTGCACTGTGGGGGGGTGGGGGTGGTGGGAGACATGAGTGGGGGCCTGGTGGAGGCTGCCCATGGTGGCAGGGGGGTGGGGGTGGTGGTAGACATGAGTGGGGGCCTGGTGGAGGCTGCCCCTGCACTGCTGGGGGGTGGGGGTGGTGGGAGACATGAGTGGGGGCCTGGTGGAGGCTGCCCCTGCACTGCTGAGGGGTGGGGGTGGTGGGAGACATGAGTGGGGGCCTGCTGGAGGCTGCCCCTGGTGGCTGGGGGGTGGGGGTGGTGGGAGACATGCATTGTTGATCAGTAGTGCAAGGTGACATGTGGGTTGGCTGGGGGGCATGCCCATGGTGGATGGGCTGCCTGCGGGACATGAGCAGGGGTGCAGGGTAGTCCCCCGTGGTGTGGGCTGCCTGCAGGGGCCGTGGAGGTTGTGGAGCGTACACCTGGGAGGACCCACACGGCAAATTCACGTGTAGTACTCCCCAGAACCCCTGAAATACACATTCCCTGCTGAAATCGCGTGTGCAACTTCCCGCGCACCCCTGAAATACACGTACCCTGCTCGCACTGGGACAATCGCGTGTGGAACTTCCCACGCACCCCTGAAATACACGTATCCTGCTCGCACTGGGACTATCGCGTGTGGAACTTCCCGCGCACCCCTGAAATACACGTACCCTGATGAAATCGCGTGTGGAACTTCCCGCGCACCCATGGAATACACGTACCCTGCTCGCACTGGCCCATTCGCGTGTGTAACTTCCCGCGCACCCCTGAAATACACGTACCCTGATGGAATCGCGTGTGGAACTTCCCGCGCACCCATGTAATACACGTACCCTGCTCGCACTGGCCCATTCGCGTGTGGAACTTCCCGCGCACCCCTGAAATGCACGTACCCTGCAGAAATCACGTGTGGAACTTCCCGCGCACCCCTGAAATACACGTACCCTGCTGAAATCGCGTGTGGAACTTCCCGCGCACCCCTGAAATTCACATACCCTGCTTGCACGGGGCCAGTCGCTTGTGGAACTTCCCGCGCACCCCTGCAATACACGTTCCCCGCTTGGCGTTTGCTGTTTGCCAGCCCGGTGAACTGGTCCAGGGTTAGCACAGCCCTTAGCGATGATTTAGCGATTTTGATGGCTTTTTCTTGCGCGAGGGCGTTCTTGGGGGCGTTACTGGCGCTGCTGCAGGGTTGCTGCGATTCTCTGCGCCACGGCTGGTTTGGAAGCCTGAAATCCATGAATACGCTGTGCGCGGAAATCGGTTTTAGCGCACGTGCCTGGCGCAGTCAATCGCACGCGGACACTCTGCGCCAGCCGCTTGCGACACTTTTCTGCGAAATTCTATGAATTACCCTGAATGTCTTTCTGCACAGTTTGACATTCCTGTCTGTGTTAGTACATGCAATATCTTAATTGCATCAAATATTGTGGGGGAGGAGTCACTTACGAATACACAGCACGTTGACCCCACCAATTTGCATACTCCTCCACGATCAGCCAAAAGTATATCAAGCCCCATTGTATTCTGAAGTGCAATTAATCTGATTGCTTTTTGTTCCAATGTCATATTATAGAGTATATCTGTTGTCCCATTTATCGTTTTTTCTAACACCCTGGACAGTTTTCTTATATTCCATGAGTTTATTGCTTGTCCCCAAAATGGTATTAATGATTTTGCTACATCCCCAACAATCTGTTCTGGGGTATCATCTCGTCGGAGCCAAAATCGAGATAATTTTGCTATTTCAGAAGTTTTGGAAAGAAATACACCAGGTAAAAGTATACTTAAATAACAGGCCCCTTCCCACTTCTAGGTAACCATGGATAGGCCTGATCTCCACATATAAAATAGACAGAACCTCCTATATATAATGGTTTTTCTTCTTGTTCAAGCACAGCAATATTCATGCATCTAGTGAATGTTCCCACTGAGTAGGAACCTTTTTTCCACAAGCAAAATGGGACAGAACATGGACTATGATTAATAGTATAGGAGGGAGGCACAGCATCGTTGTTTCCTACTGGAGCCACTCTAAAAGTGATTAGGGACGGGTAAGGCCTAGAGAGCCTATCTACTGGATGTGTTGTTACCGGTTTTATTTTGCTTCTGCTTGTAAATACGGAACAACCCAACGGTTCCAGTACCAATCTTTCAAATTCATTTGTTTGTTCCATCAAACTGACCAGTGACACTATCATTCCATTTTCCAAAAAATAGCGCTCTTAATGATGCATAACAAGCAGTATTAAGTGGCAAAGGATGTACATACCAACCCATTCCTCTTTCCCCGTGCTGGGGTAAATGGGAACAGACCCAACAATTGGACCTATTCAAGATAGCATGGGTCATATTCATAATCAGTAGTAATGTATTATTATCATACCCTTTTCTATGTTTCACTTCTTGTGAAGGGAGAGTATAAGAGAGCACATGTACTGGGCTGCTCATGGTAGGAGCATTGGTAGCAGTTAGGAGAGAGTAGGCTTAATATCTATCTCTATATCATCAACAGCATTGGTGCAGGAAGGAGCAGGAGTGAATCTAGGCATTGTCTGTAATGTTTATTTCAGGAAAAGTTTTTCAGTGTCTGTCGGGGAAAGTTCTCCACAGCAACACACATTAGCAACAAACTTTCAGGCCAGTCCAGGCTAGCCTGCTTATAGATGATAGAAAGCTGATGTTAATTTGCACAGAGCTCCAAACAGGCAGGAGCAAGTATCAATTTTATAGTGTCGGTACCATTTGCCACCGCAAGTCCGTGCTAGGTTGCAACCGTCCTTCACTTTCAATGGTAGCACCAGGAAACCGCGTGTCAGAGCTTTCAACTTGATACAGCTCATACGCTCCTTTTCCCTAGGCCTCCGTTCCCAGCTTCATCCGTGAGCTAGGAACAAAGGTTAAACAAATGATGATCACTTCTGATTTTGTGAACGTAGATTGTACCTTACAGATCCAGGTACAGTATGATCGATGAATAATGCACTCTCATTCCCAGATGCAGGATCAGTTCCAACTTGTGATGCACTGCGTGATGATGATGAGGCAGCAGTCGGACAAAGTTGAGGCAACTTTGGCCTTTCGATCTTCGTTGCATTCTCCCCAGGCCCTTTTCTTGAGCTTAGGAAGTACTTCTGACAGGGAACTGGCGATGATATCTTTGTGATCAAGTGCAGCTGTCTTTCTTTTGGCATCAGCAGTTTCAAGTCCCTATTCGGGCGCCATATTTTCTAGGCCATAAAGACTGCATATGGAAACTAAGGCACAATAACCATATACTAAAAGTACACGTCAGGATGATCAATCTCTTTCTCATGTGGCAAAGGAAACTGAACTCTTTTCATGTGTGTTGCATGGATCCAGTGCTTGCGGCCATTCACTCGGACTGCAGTGTGCGTAGCCAGTAGCACCTGGAAGCTACTATCCAGCGTGGTGCAAGTGAAGATTTTCTTTCAAAATGTTTCACCAAAGTCCAGTCTCCAGGCTGCAGACAATGTCCTGGGCCGGTATATCTGACAGGAAGAGCCTCCTGCACCTGCTGATGAATCAAATGCAATTTTTGAGTTAACTGTTGACAATAAGCAATAAGTAATGGGTATTCAATATCCCTCAACCGTTTTGGTCGAGGCACGTTCCAGACATTTGCTGGTCTCCCCATCACTATCTCGTAAGGGGAGAGACCAGCCTTGCCTGTACAGCTGTCCGCATGCAAAGTAAAGCTAGGGGTAGTGCATCGGGCCATTTCAAATTGCTCCCTGCACAGATTTTACTCGGCTTGCTTTTCAAGATACCGTTTTGGCGTTCTACCAAACCGGCACTCATAGGGTGTCTGGCCGAATGGAATCGTTTATCAATTTGTAGACCTGCGCAAATTTTCAATATCACAGCCGCAATAAAGTGTGGGCCATTGTCTGACCATAGGACACGGGGTAGCCCGAATCGGGGAAAATATTCTTTTAGCATGGCTTTAGCTGTGGACATAGCCGACAATCTTTCAGGGGATAGGCCTCTACCCTTTTGCTGAATGCGCAGACCACCATGAGGACATATAGTTTTGGCACCTCTCCATTTCTATGAAATCAAAATGGATGACTTCAAATGGCATAGACGGTGGGCCAAAACTAACTACTGGTGTCACTGTTCCATGTGTGTCGGACTGTGGACCATAGTGACCATGGCCATCGGCATTTGGCAACATCCAACGGTTATTTTGCTTGACCACCCAACAACCCTCAGAATCTAATTCTGCTGGACCCTCAGACCAGTTTTTTATTTCAACTACAGTAGCTTCTGCTTGCATTTCCTTAACTGTTGCAATTCCGTTTTCTATCATGCAGGTTACTTCTTCTATTCTTTCGACATACATTTTTGTGTGTAAATCAGTGGCAGTTTGTTTCGCAATTTTGTCTGCACATGCGTTTCCCTTTCCAACATTACATGTAACTTTTTTATGTGCTTCACATTTCATTATTGCTAATCGCTTGGGAAGCGCAAGTGCTGACAACAGTCTCACTATTAAAGTGCCATGTTGAATTTTGGTTCCGTGTGATGTCAGGAAACCCCTTTCAGCCCATAATCGACCAAAATTTTGTACCACCCCAAAGGCATACTGACTGTCAGTACATATGTTCACATTGAGGTTTACAGAAATTTCACATGCTCTTGTTAACGCTATTATTTCTGCAGCTTGTGCTGAGTTATATGGGATTCGTTTGCTTTCTATAATAGTTTTCAGTGTGGTGATGGCATAAGCAGCAGTTGATGTGCCATCTGGTAATTTAAAACAAGAACCGTCACAAAACAGTTCTCCATTTGGCTCTTTCTGTGGGGTGTCAGTTAGGTCAATTCTTCCTTTTGTCTCTTTTTCGGTAACCATTAAGGAATCATGGGCGAATTGTTTTTCACCCCCTTTCTCATTTGAAGGAGGCATTAACTCAGCCGGATTTAAAGCGAAAAATCTCTTAATTTGGATATGTGGTGAAAATAGAACAATTTCATACATTGTTAATCTGGCTGATGTGAGATGTTGCATCTGCGTTCTATTTAAAAGAACGTCCACTGAATGAGGTAACATTACGGTTAAATCGTGACCTAAAACCATTCCCTCGTTTTGTTTTACTGACGCAGCAGCTGCAGTAACAGCTCACAAACAACGCAGCAAAGCACATGCAACAGGAAGAGAAGTAGCCGCATGGTCTATTTCTCCCCCCATGTTCCTGAGTCAAAACAGCCAAAGCACATCCATTGTTTTCATGGACAAATAACTGAAAACTCTTGTCGTAATTTTAAGTGCCAAAACTTGAGCTGAACATAATGCAGCTTTGACCAGGTCAAATTTTTCTTGACATTCCATGTTCCATGGCAAAGGTAATGTAACATCCTTCCTTGTCAATGCCACTATCGGTTTCACGATCATTGAAAAGTGAGCGATCCACTGCCTACAATATGAAGCCATGCCAATTAAAGCCATTACTTCTTTCAGCGTATTTGGAATAGGCATATCAGAGATGCTTTCTATTCTTTCTGGTGTCAATCTTCTTCCCTGCTTCGAAAGAAGGTAGTCCAAGTAGGCCACTTCTTTTCGACAATACTGGAATTTTTTAGCAAAGCTTTATGTCCATGCGCTACTAAATCTGTCAATACTGCAACTGTGCTTTATTTACATATTTCTTCTGTATCAGCTGCTATTAACAAATCATCTATGTATTGTAGTAATACACAACCTGTTGGTAGTTCAAGCATATCTAGTTGTTCCTTCAAAGCTCTACTGTAAATACTTGGACTCTCAGTGTAGCCATGTGGAATTTATGTGAATGTAAATAAACGTCCTCCTAGTGTAAAAGTAAACAAATATCTACTATCTGGATGCACTGGGATACTAAAAAATGCATTTTTAAAATCAATTATACTAAAATATGATGCAGAGGCTGGAATCATAGTCAAAATTGTAGTCACAACCCGGACTAATGGAAATTGCGGATCAACTACTTTATTCACTCCGTGTGAATCAATTATAAAACAGTAAGGTATATCATTACCTCCTTTCTTGTAAACCGGAAGAATCGGACTATTGCAAATACTACCAGAAGTTTTTTCAATTACGTTTCTTTTAATTAAATCTGATACAATGCATTTCAATGCTTTTTCTCCGTCTGCCGAAATGTTATATTGCGGAATACGCGGCAATGTAATTCCTTCTTTTAGAACAATTTTGACTGGTTCTACTTTCAAACAACCAACATCATTGTCGTTCACTGCCCATATACAAGTCGGTACTTTACTCAATTCAGTTGGTAGTGGCTTAGATACAAATTGTGATACAGGAGTCTTTTGTGGCGAAATTGTCAAATACATTCCATCAGGAGAACAATAAATGACCGCATTCAATTTCTTCAACAAATTTAATCCCAACACATTTTCGCCGCAGTTTTTTGTCAAAAGAAATGAGTAAGACTCTGTGAATGGACTTAGTGTTATAGGTACTGGTTGTGACACTGGACTAATTATTGGCATACCTGAGAACCCTACGGAGACATTTGTATGCCCTGACAGTGGTATTTCTGGAACCCGCTGATGGTCAATTGAACATTTTTGTGCACCTGTGTCCACAAAAAAAATGTGCTCCCTATTCCCAACCTTCATTTCTATGTAGGGCCCTTTCTGGTCTACGGTAATAGATACTGGTTCCAACCTCTGTCTCGGGCTGTCCTGGAAGAAGAGTACATCGTCAGATGTAAAGTCGTCAGAGTAATATGCATTGGACTGATTGTCAAAAACATTCCCACCATTTGTATGGTTTCGTTGTTGATTCTGATTACCCTGATTTTCCTGAAATTGTGGTGCCTTTTGGTTCCTATTTTGTCCTTGTACTCCCGGACGACCTTTATTCTGTCTTCTCGGAATAGTCCCATTTTTATTCTGTATATGCGGGCACTGTGCTCGCCAATGGCCTTCTTGTCTACAATAGGCACATTAATTAATCCCTATTGAACCCCTTTGCATATTGGACGTTAATGCAAATTGGACTCTGGACGGTGCATTCCCACCACCTCTATTATTGTTCGCTACTTGCTGTAACTATAATCTTGTTTTCAAATTCCCTTTGTCCCTTAGTTCCGTCTCCTTTTCTGAATTTACTCTGTTCTCATAATATTGGGCCATATATAATACTTCACCTTGTGTTTTTGCTTGCCATGCACTTTCAGATGTCATTATTAAACTGTGGATTTTCGGTAACAACCCTTGCACAAACTTATCAACAATCTCTTCCCCGGTTCAGTACTTAGATCTTGACCACTAAAATCTGCAAATACCTCTTCAAACCGATAAAAATAATATGTCGCTCCTTCCTCTTTGCCCTGTAAACAAGCAGTCAATTTATCCCAAACTATTCTCTTTTCGGGCACTAAAGTTTTAAATTTCTCTACTATTCATGTTGGTAGAGCCAACATTACTTGAGGTGGCTTTTCTCCAGCCTTTCTCTCACTATCAATTCTGATCAAATTCTCCCATGTTTCGCCTAATATCGGCGTGTCATTTATATTTCTAACCTGTTTCCATATGTCTACAGGAAGAATCACGGGAAACAGTAAATCAATGTCACTCAATGTAAAAACAGATGAATTCAAAACAGATTAAATTTCCTTATAGAATCCTGCCGGATTTTTCCTAATATCAGGGATCGTCTGCTTTATAGTATTTACCTCTTACCTAGAAAAAAGGACATGTACAAACTGTGCGATATAATGAGCTTCTATCGTTCGCGCAAGAGCTCCTCCAAGTGCAGCAATCTCTACTTTCGGGACAAACCTGGGAGGCACCTCACACATGGGTAATTGCAAACTAGGCGATTCTACACTAGTTTGTCTATTAAGCAAAAAAGCTAAATCAAGTGAAAACGCAGCCGTTCCAGTTTCATGCGAAAATGCTCTTTTATGAATTGTCATTAGATCAGCGGGACAACATATCTTATTCTTCAGCGCATCTCGCGTACAAATTTGCATCTCTTCACTAACAGGTTTCAACGGTGGTAAAAACCGTTGCTGAACATACGACATATGCGGTTTATCTTTTTTCAATAATTCTTTATGCAATCGATCAAGTTCTCGCTTAAACACATATTCGGCCTACGTGTTCTCATACTTTTGTTGCATTATCTGGCAAATTCGAAAGAACAACCAAATCACGCAACTCTTGCGGTACCACTGTATCAGTCAAATCACTCCATATTTTCACAAGATAATTCCCCATGCATTCTAACAATACCTGCTGTTTACCAAGGCCTCTATGATCAGATTTGGAACTTTGAACAGCCACTTCATTGTCATCATCAATATACGTTTTGGCCAATTCTTTCAGTTCTTCTTTCCTTCTTTTGCTAATCATGACACGAGTCTGTCTAAAGCTTCCTTGTGCAGGCCCCATCTCTGTAGAACTGCCTGCTAAAGTGGCTAACTCATGCTCTGGTGGCGGTGGAGGAAATTATGTCACAGGCGCAGGGGGAGACAAACTGCTTACTGCAGGTGCAGATGGAATAACAGGAATGGGAGGTACATGAGGAGGTGCAACTGGGTCAGTATTTTGATGTTCATTTCTTCGCTCATTTAATATTTTGTTTATTAGTTCATCTGATGTATGCAAATCTTGCTGGGGATATATTTTCTTTACATCTAATTGGAAAGCCCAGTCCATGTTTCTAATGGCTTCTGCCTGCTGATGCTTATCGTGCCTGTCTGCGCGCATGTTTCTCCTTACTTCTCAAACGGAAATTAGCTTCCTCCCTCCAGTCTCTTACAACGTTGAATGTTGCAGGTCGGGCCTTTTTGCATAGCAATACTGATTCTAGGTGTTCTATACGTGCTATTCAAAGCTCCCATTATTAGGCCACTGAAGGTCTGATACACGTCTGGTCCGCCTATGCCAAATCGCATTAAACACTATTGCCCCTATACCATACTTGATGTACATTTCATGTGCCTGCGACCCTTCAGGTGGCGCGACCTGGCTAGTTTCCAAAGATTGCCTACCGCAGTGAAAAAAACTCACTAAACGGGAAGGCAATTTCCCAGGCATGGTTAATTCTTACCCTTTTCTGACCCTGGGCATTTGAACTTGCAAGTGCAACTCTCTACCAATATCAGGACGTTTAAGAATCGGGGCACGACTCACCTGATCAACCAATTTGTCACTCAGGACGCAATTCGCCCTTATACAGATGCAACCAAGAATCGTTGTGACTGCGTGTCTGGCTCAATCTTGCCTCGTTCCAGGACCCTCACCTTGATGCTCTCTGGGCGCTGCTCGTCGATCAGGGATTGGCTGTGTACAGATCTGTGGAGGAGTCTCTCATCACTTCTACAGGGGTGCCCCGAACGCCTTCCAATCCCGGTTCGACGGCTTCGTCCTCGACTCATTTTTGCCTTCCTTCAACTTCAACATATACGATGGAGCATTAGTGGGAGGGTCCCTATTCGGGTGCCATATTTGCTAGGCCAGAAAGACTGCATATGGAAACTAAGGCACAATAACCATATGCTAAACTGACACGTCAGACATGAGGTTCGTTTTCCAAACAAGTCTGGTTTATTTCAAAGTATTCTCAGTCGGCCGATTGGGTCTCACCGCCTCACAACATGCATTTCCAAACACTGTGAGATGCGAGAGAGAGCGAACAGCGCTCAAGCAGCAATATATATATATTAGACATATCCTTTGCTAAAGCAATTCGACCCACCTTCATACATGTCATACAGGCTGGGGTTCAGTGACTGACAATTATGACAATTATGACACGTTACAACAAGTCTTCATTCAGCCTAAACATAGTTATTTTAGCAAATGCAGCAGAGACAGCTTTCTGTTATGAGGAACATGGAACTGTGGCTTGGCAAGGATATCATGTTCTTAGCAGGAAAATATTCCTTTCTAGGTTATCTGTGTGTTTTGTCTCATGAGCTAAGGGTTAGATAGTTCTGAAGCAGAAAATACCACTCTCCGCAAAGGAGCACCGCTAAGAGAATATAATTCATGTTTAACTGCCTTTTACAACAGCGCTTGCAAGAAAACCCGGCATCTGGAATACTGATTAGATGCAGCTTCTGCTCGACTTCAAGGACTTAGTGAGAGAGAAAAACAATGTATTTCTGCACAGTTTGACATTACATTGGTGATTCTAGGATTGCGATGTTTGTCACATGATGCAATTGGCTTCTGGCCAACATATTAAACGTATCAATCGACTATAGGGTTGCTTTTCTGGTCTAACATATTGATCCGGTAATTGCCCATTTCTGTGCACTGGAAAAAATGCAACTTCGACGGCAGCCGTGCCTGATTTACAGGCACGGCCACCGTTAGGGTTGTAATGAGGCCCATTGTCTAAAATTGATTGAACAACCAGGTGTTTAGACTTTTTTGAAGGATTGGAATGATTCTTCATTTTTGATGCTTACGGATAGGGCATTCTAATGTTTAGGGGCCATGACTGAGAAGCTACTTCCCCCGGCTCTGGCACTTTTGTAGCGAGGGACCGCTAAGAGTGAATTTTTGTTAGATCTGAGCGTTCTATTGGTTTCTTTTTTAAATATACAATTATTAATGTAAACGTGTCCTTTCTTTGCAAGACCTTTATGGGTAATTTACAGGGATTTGAAGATCATTCTGGCCTTGAGGGGTAGCCAGTGGTTCTCTCTCCTGATATTAGAGATGTGGTCTGATTTTTTTTTTAGACCTAGGGCTGCTCGTAGCGCTTTATTTTGCATGAGTTGTATTTTGCCTAGGTTGGTATTTGATGTTCCTAGTAGGAGTATGTTACAATAGTCCAACTTGGATAATATCAATGCCCTGGCTAGGGTGATGCAGTTAGTAGGTGAGAGGAACTGGTGACTTAAGGCAATTAACTTAGATGTATAGGAAGTGGATGAAGATAGTGCATTCACATGCTTCATCATAGTTAGGTTAGCGTCTAAGCAGACTCCTAAGGTTTTTACTTGTTCTGAGGTTGGAAGCAGAGTACCATCGATGTTGATGGATGTATAATCCGAACGGAGGGTGTTGATTTTGAATTGGGAGCCCACAATGAGAATCTCAGTTTTCTCATTGTTGAGGCATAGGCTATTAAGAGCCATCCAATTTTGTATTATTGCGTATATTTTATTAATGATCATTTTGTCATGGTCATAGTGTCCTGTGGTTGGAATGAGGATCTGGGTGTCATCTGCAAAGTTAGTGTAGATGAAACCCATAGCATCCAAGGCAGAGAACAGGAGCTTGGTATGCGCATTGTAGAGAGTGGGTGAGAGACAAGCTCCTTGAGGTACCCCGATGGGAACTGGCATGGGATCTGCAGCTTCTTTGCCAATAGATACTCTGGACGTGCGTTCCGCTAGAAAGGATTTCACCCACAGGGTGGCATTTTTAGAGAAAATGAAATAATTCGCAAATGTAGCACAGAGTTTATCATGGTCCACTAGATTGAATGCTGCTGACAGATCTAACAGCAGCAGTATGCAGAGTTTACCAGCGTCCCTAATGGAACCCATCTGGATTTTCAGATCAAGGAGTGCCGGTTCGGCACTGTGATTGGGCCTAAAACCCGATTATCTGGTGCCCAGAAGCTGGTTTTGTTCTAGATGGGCTTGAATTTGGGTGTACGCTATTTTATCTATGATCTTATGCAGGAATGGGACCGTGGTTATTGGTCAGTAGTTAGTAGGTATTGTAGAGTCAAGCGTAGGTTTTTTCAGAAGGGGGGTTACCCATGCTTCTTTTATACTAGCTGGTACTGTATTTGTATTGAAGGAGGCATTCACAAAGTAAGTGATAATAGGCGTGAGAGTAGGGGCACATAGTTTGACTAGGTGTGCTGGGAAGTTGTCCCCTTTATAGTTGGATGCTTTTAGTTTGGAGGTGGTGTCTAACACTGAGTCTTGTGTGACTGGAGAAAAGTGGGTCAGCATTTCTGTGTTTTTGTTCATAGTATTGACTATAGTTTTGGGCATAATCTTATCAGCCAGAATTTTTCTTTTTCTGATGATTTTCTTTTGTAGTAATTCAATTTTGGAAGTTAACGCATTTTGGATGGTGGTGCACCACTCTTTGCTAGAATTAGTCGGGGTGGTGACTGGGTTGGGAATTTCCAGTTCTCTAAGGCTGGTGAAGAGCTCCTTAGAGTTTGAGGGGGCATTGTTAATGCGGGTGTTATAGGCATTAGCTTTATGCGTTATGATTGCTGCTTTATGGATTTTGTTTGCCGTCTTGAATGCATTTGCAGAATCTGTTGTGAGAGATTTTTTGAGGATGTGTTCAATGGATTTTTTGGTGCGCCTGAGCGCAACAAGTTCTTCATTTAACCAAAAGCTTGTACGTTTGTCGACACGTCGAGTTTTCGTTGTAATAGGTGCTACTGAGTCGATGATAGTTGTAAGACATTTGTGGTACATGTCTGCAAGGTGACAGGGATTGTCCCTTATGGCTGGATAGGTAGAGAGGGCATCGCTAAGTAGGGGCGCAGGGTTCTTAGCAGTTAGTCTACGGATGTTTCTTGTTTCAAACGTATCCGTTGTCAAAATCTTAGGGGCACAAAACCCATTATTGATAATGGCAAAGTTGATACAATGGTGAGCTGTCCATGCAAGGGGTGTAATTGCCTCAATGGATACCTGGGAATTAAGCGTGAGTATCCAGTCGAGTGTTCTTCCCTTGTTATGGGGAGGTGCCTTCCCTACTTGTGTAAAGTTCATGTCTTGGATTGCAGTATGGAGGGCTTCAGCTTTGTGATCCTGCTTATGATTAGAGCCTACATTGATATCACCTAAAATGATGCATCTGGTATTAGGTTTGATATGAGATGCTAGTAAAAGCGAGATATCTAGGTCAGGTTGGGAGTTGCTATTGGGTGATCTGTAAATGACCAGCAGGTTCATTGTTGTTTTTGGGTTAGGTAGAATTTGGCTAGGAGAAGTTCATAGCTGCTATTTCTTCAAGGGGGTAATGTTCTGATTTGCACACAGGTCTTAGCTATTATAGCCACACCACATCCGTGTGCATTGGCTCTGTCTGTCCTGAATATATTATAATCAGGAGGGATGGCTAGGGCTAGTAAAGGGCCAGACGCTTGGTGCAGCCAGGTTTCTGTGACTACTAGCAAGTACAATTGCTGTTCAGTGATGAGGTCATGAATTTCAATGGCATGGGCTCCAACTGAGCTGGCATTTATGAGAGCTCTTTTAATGTTAGGTGGTGGCTCTGTAGGACATGAAATGGTGGTGGAGAGTACCTGTGATGCTTGAGTACTACAGGGTTGATTAGTTGCGACTAAAGGTGGTGTCTGGTGGAGTATGCAGTAGGGAGGGGATTGTGCTTCTGCTGCAAAGGCTTAGTAGGTGATACATTGTTCTTTTGATGAGACTGAATGGTGTGAGATCTTAGGCGCCATAGTCTGGTGTTGTCTTGTATAGGGTGAGAGGCAATGGTGTTCCAGGTAGTAGGAATGGGTTTTATAGCAGTCCTTAGTATGTTGGTCCTAGGCTTTGGAAGATTAGTGAGCATTGTTTTAATTTGATTATTGCTATGAAACTGAGTAGGTGGGAAAGGTGGAGGAGGAGGTAGGAATGGGGTGGTACTGGGGATAGCATGGTGCCTGTGGCATCCCATTCTGGATAGGCCATTTCATTGGTGGGAAAAGTAGCTTCCTGTGCAAGGAATAGTCTTCTACTATGTAAAATGGAAACATGGTGGTGATTAAAAGGCTTAGCATGGTTGCGTGGTCGGTCCAGACTAAGATGTGACGAGGCTGACGAGCGCAAGTCAACAGGGCGCCTAGCAATAGGTTGTGTTACCCTTTGGTACAATAAAGCAAGTAAGATTGGTTTGGCACAACAAAGCAGGTAAAATTGTTTTGGCACAACAAATACAGGTAATATTGGTTTGGCACGACAATGCAAGTAAAATTGTTTTGGTACGAAAATGCGAGTAACATTGGTTTGATCCAACAGTACGAGTAAAATTGGTTTGGCACAACAATGCCAATAACATTTGTAGGGGAGGTCCCAAATAAGGCTTGCACTCCCATTACCCATTTCGAAGTACCAGGAACCTTCACACCCAAATACGTGACGTATGATGAGCAAATAAACCAGCAGAGAGCCGCAGTAGGGCTCTGCCCAGTACCTATCAGGGGAACAACACCTGTTGAAATACCGATACACAGAAAACCATGGACAGTAAGGTATCCATTGAGGAAACCCTACCAGCAAGTAAAACAAGATGAAGATAGCGTAAACACTGTCCCGAAGAAACTCAAAAGGCTTTAATGGAAGATGAATGGTGACGTCACGAGGGCCCGGACTAAAGTGCAGAACCAAAAAATGACAAAAAGAGACGAAAGGCCATGAATAAGGATATCGTGAACCTAGGAGAGACAATGTTGAAATACAAAGAAACTTAAGCTGTAAAGCAGGATGAAGTCATTCAACCAGCTAACGCCTGTACATATGCTTGAAACCGCAAGAAAGCTAAGAAAATAGTGCGGCTTGCTATGCTTAGTAGAAGACAGACCGCTGCAAGCGCCACCTATACATATCTACCTCAATGAAGCACATTATATAAGTGCGAGTCCACTTTACACAAAAGCAGAATCAACTCAGTTTGCTAGAGGTCAAACAGGACAGGATTCGTATTCCAGCAAAAAACGAGAAGAGATGGCTGAATCGAAACTCAGCAGAGGTAACGTGCTCTAGGAAAGAGCCAAGGTCAGTCCAATAGAAGGAGCGAAAAGTAGCTTCGCGGAATCGAAACTTAAGAACAGAATAGCCTATCTCAGGAAGGCCGAGATAAGGAGACGTAGGCAGGTGGCAAGCCGAGTGAAAACTAAATGCACAAATTGAGGGAAACTAGGCAAATTCACAGTGTGAGCAGCACGTGACCATCCGAGCAAGAAGAGGCACGGGTCCACACCTACGCCTGGCTGTCACCCAGACAGAGATATCATAACTTTTCCTGACAAGAAGATACAGTTTCGAGGCCACCCACAGCCAACCAATTGGCACATAGCCACTAAAGTAATGATTGTTTGAAGGGAGGCCAGGTGAATCCTGGGGCACCCTGCACCTGGCTGACCATTCTGCGTGCTGCTAAGTAAAGTGGAGATTTATGCATGGGGTTGAAGCCAACCCAATCATAATGGACCAAATAATCTAGGCTCCTATAGATAGTAGAACCAATGGGACGTCGTACTCTTAGTGACGTCTACAAGAGCAATGTTAGAAGGAAGGGCTTAGACGCCCACCTGATAGTGTTCATCCAATCCTTTCACTCCGTTACCATATACAGATATAGTACCTATAGTAAAGTTACCTTTTTCTAACCAATAGAATTGCATGTTAACTTTTGAGCGTTACATGTCAATGATGACGAGTTTTGAGTATAAATGTTCCTGTTTGTATGAAGTTTGAGGGAGTTAAAGCGAGACAAACTGTCGCATCACTGTTGATTTCCATGTTTTCCTGTTTTTTGTAATTCTCATTAAATGACTCCCCTTTGCTAAACAATTGAGTTGTCCTTATTGATTGGTGTTGGAGTAATATACCTGCACCCCCATCCATCTCAAAGGTGCAGCTATCTCGTCTTAAAGTACTGCGGATCAAACCCCGACTCTATGGGCCGGCCGGGGGTCTCTCCAGTACACTTCGTAGCAGAGGTTGGATGGTTATCGACTATCGATTATTTGACTAAAGTAAGACACCTATTGACCGTCGACATAAACTCTAGGTCTTCGGCAATATCGCAAGTCCTTTGACATTCGGCTGAGTAGACCTTGAAGCTCCCCGTAGACAATGGTAGCTTAAGCTCGAGTCTGCAGAAAGAGCCTGAAGGGACCGCTTTTCCCGCACATCCCTTCCCATTCCTACGGGCAGCTGAGCGAGCAAAAAACCGAAGGAGGCGGTAAGAAAGGCGGTGATCCTGAGGGTCCAGAGATGAACCATGCGAATGGTGAGTGAAGCAAAAAATGTAATGCTTTGGCAAATAGTGCATGCCTTAGAACAAGTAAAGGGAAAAGGTAACAGAGGGTGGAGGGAAAACAAAATATAGTTAGAAGTAGAGAAAACTGCATATATATAAGGGGATAATGACTTGAGAGTAATAAAAGGTAAATGAGAGGTTACCGGGGTAGACACCCGAGAAGAGAGAGGTTACCGGGCTAGACACCCGAGAAGAGAGAGGATTCGCCTTATTCCTGCGCTTTAATATAGCGGCTAGAAGAAACGTGTACCCAGAGTCCCACATAATGGGGAACGACTAGGCTACCACAATGTTTAAAGCCGTTCTGAAAGGGGTACGTTTACACTCCATGAAGGGGTAATGATTAGAGGCAGAGATATTTGTGTCCAGCTGGTGTCCGTCTAGTCTGTTAAGTGTCTGTCTTACATGTTTCTCAGTTGTGATGTCACACATATGTATTGAAAACCTTTGAGAAAACTGATTTAAAAATGTTCATGTGATTTGATAGCTGAGACAGAATCGCACATGAATTGATGTTTTTTGAACAAATAGGTAGTATAACATTTTGGGGAAAATATGGGTTGGAGCTTGCAATACTTGGTGCTTGCTCATATTGTTAGAAGCTGTTTAAACCACACAAAAGCATTGACAAGTTTTATATAAGAGGAAAGGGAACAGATTTAAGCATGGAAGACATAACTCCATTTGCACACTTATGCAAGCAATTGCCAAAACACGCACCCAAGCTAAAGAATTATAGTACCGAGTGGGATAAGGGTATCGGCCACAAGATGTTTATGACGTGGCCACAAAATGGGTCTTTATCCAAAGCCGTCTTATAACAAATGACGACATATTTGCATGCCACATATACAAGCAAGAAGTTAGAAAAAGGCCTTGCTGTTCTTGAGTTGTGGATAATGTACGAACAGGTAAAGGAGGAAGAGCCGCCAACAGATTGGATACTTAATGTATGCACAGAGGGGGGTGAGATGCCTACCGCACCACCTGCCCCGCCTGAAATGAAAATTGAAGGAAGTAAGGACTACAGGGATTATACCCGTTGAGGGAACTTAAAGCAGCCACGGGGTACAGCAACCCCGCATATGAGTCACCTACACATAGCGTGACAGAAGCGAAGACAGAACTGATGAGATAGCATTCGCGAAAGACGAATGGATGGGAGGACACATTTAATTGAAATTCGATGGCAAAGGCATTGATGACGTGAGGCAAAAGGAGAGATTAGATGAGACGAAGGGGAAAGAAAAGTGAGTTAAGAGATGAAAGGATAAGAAGGAAAGACAGACAAAGGCGAGAACAGCTATATAGCGAAGAGCAAGAAAAACAGCTCGATCGCAACCCAAGAGCAGCCAATGATCAAGATAGATAGAAACAGCAAAGGTTAGAAGATCAAAGGATATGTGAGAAAAGAATAAGGAGATGAAGAGATGAGGAAATTCGAAGGGCAGATGGACGAAGCAATGAAAAGAGAAAGGAAGAAGATGGGGTCAGAGAAGAGGCAAGGAAATGCAAAGAATTTGATGATGATGTAGAACGTAAGCAAAGACAGAGAGTGCGCGATCTTGAATATCTGGGGAGAGAGGTTAAAAAACCCACTCCAGTAGTAGATTGGGAAGACATTGAAGAATTCTTTCCTGCATACGATTCAGTACCAGGCACATTTAGGGCAAATATTCATGATGACTTAGATACCAGGAGCATCGGAGAAATGATCAATAGAATATATGATGACATGGGGCTAGAACAAATACCCCAAGGGGAGGGGGAAGACGAGTGCCTGGAAAGCACTCAGCTGTATGACACTGTATGACATTGAGGGGCTCACTTGAAGTAGTGGGAATAGAGAGCTAGCTAGATTAGAAATAAGCAGGAACAAGGAGGATAAGAGAAGTTGTGTGAATTGGGGAGAGACAATGTCTGACTCCGAAAGGGAAGAGCGCAAAGAAAACGAAGAAGGGAGGCGAAGTGAAAGGCGACTCCCAAGGGAAAAGGAAATAAGATGGTCAGATGCTAGTGAGTCTGCATCAAGAGCGTCAGAGTCCACCACACAGCCTGACCGATATGAAGAAGTATCTCATGGTCAGAGGGGGGTGTCTTCGCCACCCTATGTAGATAGACTAAGGGCATTGCCAGGTAGACGGCAATGCAGGAATATTACCCCAGCAATAGATAGGAGAACAATGAGAGAAGAGAGAGAGGGTTACACATTCCAATTTCTGTTGCTCGAGAAGGGGGGAATAAGACCGCAATATATTCCATGGCCACACATGGATCGAGAACATTTTAAAAACAAGCTTCCAATGCTGATATCGGGAGCCGGAAAATGGATACATGAGTTAGAAAAAATGACAGGAGGCAACACACTAGCTGTAGGGGACATCAGAGGTCTCCTGATCACCATACTTGGTGAGAGAGCAGACAATGGCCCTCATTACGACCCTGGCGGAAATCGAAAAACGATGGCGGAAATGCAATACCGCCATCGAATAGCGCTCGGTGCGACTATGACCCGTCACCGCAAAGTACGATGCCATTAGCGACACCGCAGTGAACGCCAACGCTAACTGCACCAAGTACGCGCGCGCGCGCCATGCCAAACCCTAAATACCACCATGGCGCAAGGGTACGCGAATTCCGACCCTAGCGGACATGTACCTAACGCCATCAAGCACGGCGGAAAGTACCATTCCGCCATGGTGAGAAGTACGGCATCGCGAATCAA
Source organism: Ambystoma mexicanum (assembly GCF_040938575.1). Classification (NCBI taxonomy): domain Eukaryota; kingdom Metazoa; phylum Chordata; class Amphibia; order Caudata; family Ambystomatidae; genus Ambystoma; species Ambystoma mexicanum. Next base: position 667,751,532 of record NC_090923.1, read on the forward strand.
CCGTAAACGGCCCCACTGAGTGCCTGTACACCGCTCCCTGGCCACATAGTACAACTCCCCGTAGGTGCAATGAAGTCACAATGCAACCAGTGAAATGTACAAGTCACCCATGCATGCCAACGAACAAAAGAATCTCAAGAGGGGCCAATGGGAGCTGCAGGGCACAGATGGCACGAATACAGAAGCCATTCCAATGGACATGACCTCAGTCCCCCACCAAGAAACGCACGCAAACACAGGCACCTGTGACCAGCAATATTCCGAAAATCACATCATTCCACCAGTCCACCTGGCTGACCGGCATCTGTCACACAAAACCTAATCCCCCGCCCCTGAGCATGACATCATTCAAACAGTCATATTGGCAGCCCTCATCCCTGACCTCACTGGGCTTCGTAGGCAAACGCGCCCAGCACAGTACCACGCAACTATACTCCGAAGCTGGAACCCAATGCAGATCTCGTCACAATACATCGCTCCCCAAATAGGAATATGCCACATCACTTGCAAAGAAGAACGCTACACGGCCCATATCAGAATAGAAATTTAATGCACAACAAATCCACCAAGCCCATACAGCCATTAGGCCATGAACTCCAAAACACATTTCACCATTGTGGGCTGCATCCGCAAGAAATGACCAGCTACTTCTTGTGTGACGCCCTGTTCCTTCATGGTACACAGGGCCACATTCTCGTACGAAAAGGCAACATGGAAGCGCACAGAACCGCAGGGCCGTCCCAATGGGGAGGCACTAGTCCAGCTGAAAGGCCGAAATGTTGCTCCGAGCCACTAGTACTGCGTAAGGGCATGTGGCCCATTGGCGATCGTCCCATAAGATCGTAATGCTGCTCCACTGATTAACACGAAGCAGCAGGTGTCGGGAGTAAAAGCCATCTGCAGGAGTGGCATACAGATGGCAGTGGCAAAAGGGGAGGAGATACCTGTCAACCAAAAGAAAAGAAAAAGAATAGAATGGCCATCAGAACTACATTCGAACAACTCACTTCAATGATCACACTAAATCCACAGCCATATGCATGCTAGCCCACTCCAAAGGATCATCACCACCCCAAAACCACTTGCGACTCATAACTATCTATATCGAGGTGAAAACACCATCACAAACGAGTGTACCTGTGCATGCGTCTGTGAAAACAGAATCCATCAGATGGGATTGGTAACGTGCATGGACACAAGTGTCTGAAGGCGCGTCGAGACAGGGAGGGCTCAACAAGGCCAGATAGACGATGGTCCCACTATGGCAGCCCTGCATCACATAGCGCAGGGGAGGCGGACAGATTCCAAGAAGCCCTGTACATGGCAAACACTGCATCAAATCATCTGTCCATGCATCCATTCATCATTCCCTCATCCCGTAATGATAACGCCTGTTTCCATACTCACATAACATGTGAGAATTCCATTGAGTCTGTGCGTTATGCAGCCTGCAAAATCCACTGTGCCCCAGCCCGTAATTCCAGTGTTGTGAAGTAACATGTATTTGGGAACGTCCGGCCTCATCGTCCACTTCGCTATTGCGCATCCCAAACTATTCATATTAATCATTGCATCCTCGCCATGGCCCCTGTCCCAAGGACATTGAACAATAGAACGTTATATTTGCAGTCAGACCTGTGGGCATCGCCTCGCCGCTAGCTGATAACCGAAAGCGCCGCCCTTCGAATTCCTCATTTGCAACATCACGTCGAAAAGGCATCTGTGGCCGCTTGAAATCACAAGTTAATCCATCTAGTGCGGCTGTGTGTGAAAATGGCAACTGCCTTCACTCACAAATGGGACGCCCCGCCCGTCGTTGCAACTCGGTACAGTGATGCATGAGGGTCCACCGTTACCCGAGTACTACGTTCCACTGACCCTTCACAAGTCTGTTCGCGACTGCAAAGATTGTATGTGAAACAATGGGACCATAGCCGAATGAACATATCAACCAATGTTACACGGCCATCGGGTACAAATACATGATTGTAATAGCAAGATGCCATTCCTCGAATTGCAGCGTTGTGTGCGGGACGTGCTCGGCCAAAGGGGAGAGCAGCTTGCACAGGTGGAATGAATCACCACAGGTGGAGGCCATACAGCCTGAAAACACATAAATTGCACACCCAGTCTCCTCCCACAACCACACCCACTCCGAAATGCTACCGGCAGGACTCGCGATGTTGGCCCTGGGGGACCTGATAGCACTGCAAGTACTCCAACTCCAAGAAGAAGACGAACACCAACTACAACCGGCCGCACGGAGGAGACGCAGGAGGAGGAGGAGGGCAAGGCAGGGACAGCAAGGGCCGCCAGCACAGCCACTACCACCACGCAGGCAGCCCGCAATCCCACGCCTCCGAGCACATCCGTTCAACCTCACTGATGAGCAGATCCACACCCTCTACCGTTTGGACCGGGACACCATAGCCGCCATTGTGGACATGACACAGGCTGACCTTGTCAGCATGATAGATAGCCCAACCGCCATCCCACCCCTACTGAAGGTGGTGTCTGTACTCCACTTCCTGGCCACAGGCACCTACCAGCACACAGTCGGACAGTTGCATGGCATTTCTCAGCCACTGTTCTCACGGACACTATTGCAAGTGCTCGATGCCCTCCTGCAGCACGCAGACGACTACATCTCTCTACCACGCTCGGAGCAGGAAATTACCAACACAAAAGTGGGATTCCATGCACTTGGCGGCATACCGGGTTGCCTTGGTGCCATCGACTGCACCCATGTGGAATTGGTCGTCCCACATGCCATGGAGGCCCAGTACCGCAACCGAAAACAATTTCATTCTCTGAATGTACAAATGGTGTGTGACTCCAACAGGATCATTACACATTGTTGTGCCCGATTCCCTGGATCAACCCATGATTCTATGGTCTTGAGGAACTCAACAATACCACGCTACATGGAGCGACACGCAGGGTACAGATCCTGGCTACTCGGTGAGTCTCATTTCATGCATGATGATGTGGGGTATGTGATGCGGCAATGACCTGGCAGGAAGGGGGGGGGGTGCGTACGTAGCAATGGCATTCCACATAATTCGTTTATCGTCCACATACAGGTGATGCCGGATATCCACTGAAGAGATGGCTCCTCACACCAGTCCGGAACCCACGGGACCAGCATGAGGAGGACTACAACCATGCCCACTCACGTACCCGTGTAGTCATAGAACAGGCATTCGGCCTACTGAAGACTCGTTTCCGGTGCCTCAGCAGGTCTGGCGGGGCACTCCTGTACCGCCATGAGAAGGTTGCAAAGATGGTGATGGCATGTGTCATGCTACACAACATGTGCGTACGTAGAAATGTGCCCATGCCCCCTGACGCAGAACTGCAAGCACCTGAAGATGGTCATGATGAGGGTGGGGATGTGGCAGCACCTCAAGGAGTCCGCGAGGCACAGGAGGGCCGTGACATTCGTCAGCATCTCATTGATGCATGCTTCTAGTACTCACGCCTGGTGGCTGATACATGGACACGGGACTCGTGGCACTGTGTGTGTCTGGTACATGCACAATATGGACTGTACGCCTATGATGGCCTAGTACACAAAGATCATTGTCCACACATCTCATTGGTTGATCGTGCATTGTTTATGGCATATGTGATATCATGTTGAACACCCTATCGACCCGCCACCCAAGTGAGCCCAACACACCCCCTCCACCCTCCTACCTCCCCCCCGAACACCAGTGTCCAAAGATGCTCATTGTCAGTGGGCAGTCGCTATTGCAAGCCCCCTCTGCGGGTATCAGGGGCACCCCTGCCTGTGGAGCGCAGGTTCCTCCCAGATCTATGTTGGGGGCTGCCCTGGACGGAACTTGCAACGGATGATGTCTCTGCCTGCTCACGTCCATGCATGTCCCTAAGGGTTTGTGAGAGCTCAGTGAGCAGACGGCGCACTGCGGCAAGTTCGGCACATACGTCTTTGGACGTCGCATGCAGTTCCCCCCTCAGGCTCTCGGTGCTTCTCTCCATTTGGACTCTCAGGCTCTCGGTGCTACTCTCCATTTGTACTCTCAGGCACTCGGTGCTACTCTCCATTTGTGCCCTTAGTGTCTCTGTACTTCTCTCCATTTCTGCCCTAAGTGTCTCAGTTGATGTTTCTATGTCTGCCTTAGTGCCCCCACATTCATCGGCATGGTCCTTGAGGAGCGTGGCCAGTTGCTGCTGTTGCACGATTAACTGGTCGAGGGACTGTTGCCTCTGCTGGGCCATGGCCATTTGCGGTGGTGTCACAGAGTGGCTGTTCGCCTCATGTTGCCCTGCCACAGGGCTTGTGGGGGATGGCCAGTCGTCGTCTTGTGGGTGCCCCTGCGTGGTATCCTCATGGTGTACGGGATGGAACAGACAGGGGGATTGGGACAGGTCATGGATGGATCTGACTTCGACATCCCCGTCTTCTGTGTCGGAGCATGCTGCCATTAATGGGGTGTCACCTATGGTGCTGCTGCCACCAGAGGCAGTGCCTTCTGTGGCATCCATTGGGGGGACCTGTGGTGCTGCTGTTGTGGGCATGCTGGCTGCTGGGGTGCCTGTTGATGTTCCCTCCTCTGTGCTGCCACTTGATTTGTGCTGCTGCCGTGTCTTGATGCGTGCAGCTGAGGTGGAGGGTCTTTGGCCGTTGGTCTTGGCCCTCTTTGCAGGTGTGCTGGTAGGGGTGTCCTGAAGCTCGTCGTTTGGATCGGACCCTGTGGTGGAGTAAAGAAGGGCGAGCGTTATTAATGGGTCTGTGGGAATTGGAATGGCAATGTATCACATGCATTGGGGTGGTACCTGAGGGTGATTTGGGTCGGGGCCTTGGAGGTGCTTTCATTTGTGTGTGGAGTGAGGGTGCAGTTGTTTGGCAGCCTGCAGTTAGGGTGTGCCTGCTGCACGTGTAGTGGGTGTTTTTGGGTTTTTTAATTATTTATGTATTTATTGTGAGTTTTAAAGTGCGCTATCAGGCCAATGTGTGTGGACGTTCTCCTGGCCATGTGTTGCTGTTGCGCTATGTGGACACATGTGATTCACATGATTGGACATTGTGGATTTGGCATGGTTTTATTTGGGCCACCTACCGGATTCTCCGGATGTCTGCACTCCTTTCTCCATCCCTCCGACTCCCTCTATGCTCTCCATTCCAATGGTGGAGGCACAGATTTCTTCCCAGGGGGTCAACTTGATGGGTGATTCCGATCCTCCCCCGGTGGCTGTGGCAATGTTGCGGTTGGCAGAAAGTATGCTACGGACGCGTATCCGCAGGTCGTCCCATCGCTTTCTGCATTGCTGTGGGTTGCGGGGTGCGGTCCCCACCGCACTTACCCGCTGTGCCACCAGGGCCCATATGGCCTTCTTGTTCGCAAGTGCCGTCCTGGTCATTTGCGTGGAGAAGACGGCGGCGGCATTCTCCTGGAGGGTCTCTGTAAGCACGGTGAGTTCCTCACGGGAGAAGTGGACCTGCCGCTTGCGGTCGCACGATTTCTTCGCTACTTTTCCCATTTTTCTTGGTTTCACTAGGGTGGATGACGGGTTGGGATGTGTCTCAGGGTAGTGTTTTTAGTGGTTGTGTGGATTTTGTGGTTTTATAGGTGTACGGCGTGTTGTTTCCCGTTCCGGGCCCATGTTTTTACTTCCGTTTCCGTATATTTACGGTCACCGTACTTTCCGGTTGGCGCTCACTGCGGTGTCCGCTAAGATGGGTGGCGGTATTGCACCTAGGGCGCCGTACGGCGGCGGTGTGGGCCGTTTTGGGGTCATTTCCGCCATCGCGGACTTTGCACTTCCGCCATGCCGTGGTGCTCGTGCCCGATGGGTCGGAATGGGCCGCACTTTGCTCCATCGTGCAATGGCGGAAACGCTATTTACGCTGTGGCGGTCCGGTCAGTCACTTTCCGCCAGGGTCGTAATGAGGGCCAATGTGTGGGCACGAGCAGGCTATGCTGGTGTAACCACAATTAATACCTTGCATGACGGAGCTCCATTTAACAATTGTAGAGCCGCTTTATGTAAAGCGCTACAAGTACTTTACTCAGATACTTCTGATATGGGAGCTATAATGAGTCAAAAAATGAAGGAGTCGGAAGATCCGTTGATTTATATACAGAATTTCCAAGACACATGAGTGCTCGAAACGCATGAATCTTGGATGAAATCTATACCTGTGTTTTACCATATACTGTGCCAAGGGCTGCCAGAGCCGGTGCAAAAACAACTCAAGAAATTGGTGGGAATCGAAGCCAAACCTTGGGCAGAAATACAGTTGACCATCGCACATTATTGTAGACTGTTGCAGGAAAAGAATCGCAAAAGGAAGTGACTCGTAAGGGTGAAGAAGCAAAATTGGTGCAAAAGAAAATGTCAAAAAATGCATTTGAGGGAGCCATGATAACTAGCACAGCTGAATCAGGCATGCAGCAGGTGGCTAATCCACAGGAAAATAATCAGGGCAATACAGGATTCTATCCCAAGGGAAGAGGATTTAGGGGAAGAGGATGACAGATCAATCAGGGAGGTTTCCAGAATAATCAAGGAGGCTTTCAAAATATGCAAAATGGTAACCAAGATATGTCAAACGGGCAAATGATCCGACGATCGCCAGTTTGTTGGCTGTGTGGAATGACAGGGCATTTAGCGCGCACATGCAGAAACCAAGGCATGATGCATAACGGCCAAGGAACAGGAGCAGGCATGATAAATCCACTTGCAGTTTTACAGCAGGGTGGTGCACAGAATCACACTGTGCAGGCACAAGGAGTGCAACAAGCATTGCAACCACAAAGCATGGGGAATTTTCCACAAGGACAATCCCAACAGGCACCGTTGCAGCTATCACAGACCATGAACCCTGGAATGGGAGGTAACAATGGGAATGGGTGAAATCCACCAGCACACGGTGGGCCGAATTTATATATAAGCTAGGGCAGCTTACTGGGAACCCTGATGTGCTCTATCCTATCAGTGACACCAGTACCTCACAGGTAACCCAGGGTGGATGTCGTTATAGGGGATAAAGAATATTCCTTCCTAGTTGACACGGGTGCGACACGCTCATGCATATGCAAAGGCAAATTTTCCTTCTCCGACGAGACCATAGATACTCAGAATTTTACAGGAGTGACCAGTCGATTTCCCTTTACAAATACACTACCAGTCACCGTAGGTGAGTGCGAAATGAATGTACCTTTATTATATTCTCGTCAGACCCCAGTAAATATTTTGGGTCGAGACTTAATGACAAAGTTGAACATGACAATTTCGTTCACGGAGGAGGGCATAGTATGTTCCACTCCAGGAATGCACTACTCATTTGTATGAGAAATGGTTAGAGCATACTCAGGACACATAGCCATGAGGGCCATACCATTAGAGCCAGAAATCTTTGCATATGGCATGCGTGTGCTTATGGCAGGATTGCCAGGTCTTGCAGACAAAACCATGAGAATCCCTGATGAGTTCCTATTCAGACCCAGAATACCGATGATCGAGGAGAAGGGACAAGTATTTCCCTTGATGATACACACGGCTGTAATACGAGGGAAAGTGGTCTTGGTTGACGGTTACGATGACGAGGGCAGGCAATGGTGCGCGATAATTGCCATTGAAGAAGGATATCGAGTGACGGACGTCACATATGATGATCTGTTTGAAGTACAAGCAGAATGGGAGAGGCAATGGTGGAAGTGAGTCTCACCTTTTGGGTAAAGATGATTAAAAGAGAAGTACCACAGAGAATGATGTTGGCACTAAAACGCCGCAATATTTTTGATGACGACATAGCCAAGATGCCTGTCTCAGTGTGGACTACAGGACCTTATGACGTGGGTCTCTTGAAGGGGGTTGGTGAAGTAAGGATTAAGCTGAAACCAGGAGTGATTCTACCAAAAACCTGACAATATGCCATGTCCAGAGAGGCAGATTAAGTGATTTTCAAGACAATTTCTGCCATGATGGACCAGGGCAGTACAGGACCTAAGGCCAATAAACAATATTGTTGAGGCCGAGTTCCCTCTAGTCCCTAACCCATCTACAATCCTATGCAATATATCCGTTGAGACAAAATATTTCATGGTGATTGACTTGCAAAATGCATTTTTCTCAATCCCGTTGCACCTTGACTTTCAAGATCTGACGTCATTCACGTTCAGACAAATGCATCTGAAAAGCAAGAGGCTGCCACAGGGGTACTGTGAGTCTCCTTCTATTTTCAACAGAGTCCTGTTGGTGGACTTAAGCAATATTGCATTCAAATGTGTCGTCCTGCAGTATGTGGATGCCATCTTAATCTGCAGCACAACAGAAGAGCAATGCAGGCACAATTCTATTCAACTACTGACTATACTGGCTGAGAAAGGATATAAGGTTGACAAGGAAAAGTTACAATATTGTCAACAGGAAGTGCTGTACATAGGCCAGCTGATCTCACATGAAGGAAAGAAAGTGACCCCAGAAAGGGCTGAAGCCATATTGAACATGGCTAAACCACACACGATAAAGCAGGTGCAGAGCTTTCTAGGCCTATGCAACTATGTCAGGGCATGGGTCTTCGGCTACAGCTCTTACACTAAGCCTTTACTTCAGGCCCTAAAGAAGGCCCAAGTGACGAAGGAAAAGATCGAATGGTCTGAGGCCATGGAGAAAGGGTTTGCCGAACTCAAAAGAGCTTTTTGCACAGCTCCAGTTCTAGGGATCCCCAATTCTGTAGAGGAATTTTACCTATTTTCACACACAAATTGCAACATTATGATGGCAGTACTCACACAGAGAACCACGTTGGGGTACAAGCCCCTGACTTATTACAATGGGAATCTGGACCCAGTAATGAGAGGCCACTTCCCATGCGAACAAATTTTAGCTGCCGCAGCGTTCGCCATAGAGAAGGCAACAACCATTGTAATGGGATGCTCAATGACATTGTACGTCGAGCACTCATTATTTGCTATTCTAGAGAAACCGAAAGGCACATTAACATTTCAGAGAGCTTCTGTTTATGAAGTGATCATATTGAATCCCTCGATAAAAATAGTCCAATGTAAAATAGTGAACCCAGACATGTTTACAGCAGAGCCAGTCACTGAGGGAAAGCCGATACATGACTGTGCAAATTACAAAGGATTCTATGATGAAATCGCCAGGGTGAAAGAAAATGCCTTGGCAGGAGGAGAGATCGTTTTTATTGACGGGTCTTCAAGGATCAATCAAAATGACGGACAAAGATATATAGGTGTCGCTGTGATGAAACACATAGCAAATGGAGAATTTCGAGTACTTGTCAGTGCGCGAATACCATCTCATTACTCAGCACAGGCTGCAGAATTATTGGCGTTCATACTCGCCATTGAGAATCACGCAGACCAGGAAGTAACGGTGTACAGTGACTCCGCCTATGTGACGTCAACAGTGCATGCAGGCTTAGCGCGCTGGAAGAGGATGGGCTACCTCCGAGCAGACGTCACACCAGTATAGCACACAGCCTTATTGGACAGGCTGATTAAGGCACTACAGCTCCCAATGGGAATAGCTGTCGTGAAATGCACTGCCCACACGAAAGGGACAGATTTTATCGCACAAGGAAACCAAGCAGCAGACACGGAGGCCAAGCGTATGGCATCCAAAAGTGAGACGATTATGGAAGTGGAAGTCGCCTGTACCAATGAAAGGATGTTGATTGCACGAACAACACCTGAAGCTTATAATAGCCTTGGGCCAACGCAGCTAATTGAACTCCAAGGGGTGGCACCACAGGAAGAGAAGAACTTGTGGAAACATCGGGGGTGTTCTTTAAACCCCTCTGACAGCTTGTGGTGACAAGACAGCACTGATAAACCAGTAATGCCTGCCTGTAGCCCTACTAAAAATAGCGCTGGAGCAGTTACATTACCCGGCACATATGACAAAGGAGAATCTAGCAGTAATGCTCGCGGAAGACTAGTTCACACCGAAATTAGCTGAGCATGTTGCATTCTTTATGGTGAACTGCATAATCTGCCAGCAATTCACCGCTGGGCACACATTAAAAGTTATGAGAGGAGTGATCCCCAGGCTAAATGGGCCTTTTCAGCACTTTCATGTCGATTACGTCGACATGATTCAAGTATGCAATGGGTACAGATACTTAATTGTTGTGGTGTGTCCATTCTCTAGATGGATAGAGGCAGGTCCATGTACACACCCAAATGCTACCTGTGCGGCAACATTTTTAGTGAGGGAAGTGTTCCCAAGGTGGGGGGCATGCGAAGTCTTGAGATCAGATAATGGCCCTCACTTTGTTAATGCAGTATTTGAACAGATTAACTTGCTGCTTGGTATAAAGTACAAGTTCTTGTCGGTTCATCATCCACAAGGTAATGGAGTCTGTGAGAAGCTTAACGGATTGTTGAAGGAGAGAATAGCCAAGTTGAAGCTTACTCTAAAGAGGGGATGGTTGTATTGCCTTCCACTGGCACTGTATGTACTTCGGAACCAACGCGCCTCTGACCATCATCTTACGCCACACGAGATAGCCACAGGAAGAAGAATGAGAACTCCCCTAACACCCCGAGATAGAGCTAGATGTGATGCCCAGTCAACAGGAGAGGTTTTAAGGTCTGAAATGCAAAACTATCTGAACTGCATGACATCTTGCCTTACTGTAATTTCAGACCAGCTGCAGCGACGACGAAAAGGGTGCAGCACAGCACAAAACACAGAAGGAGACACTGCAACAGACCCAGTTCAAGGTCTACGTGTTCCACTCGTCTTCCCTGGAGACGCCATCCTTGTGAAGAACCATACAAGGAAAAGGTGGGACGAGCCAAGATTCAACGGTCCTTTTATCATAGAGGACTGCACTCCGTCCACTGTGAAGCTACAGGGCAGGAGAGCATGGATTTTTCTCAGTGATATCAAACCCTACATCGTAGTAGGCCCACTGCCTGCACCCCAATGAGAGGAATCGACGAGCGACAGGGAAGACCCACAGCATGTGCAGACGAGATCCATGACGAGGTAGGACGACGCATGGCCAGCAAAGTAAAGACAAAGAACTTTTTGCAAGTTGTGGCTTAAATTGGACACTTCCTCTAAGCAAAAAAGGGGATAAGGACATAAAAAAATGGACACTCTGTGCATCCTAGTTGCAGGGTGAAGAAGAAACTTGCATGCATGAGCCACAATATATTCTGTTGATTTGAACTTTGGACTGAGGCACACTTAAGCCTTGATGAGAAAAAAGTCTAGGCCAAATTTTGACCAAGGACTGTTACAGTGGAAGCAAACCCAGTATCCCGACTTGTTCCGCATCCGAACCCTATTCGGAATCACTTATGGTGTCTCACAGTAGAGACTTCATAAAGGACCTAGTTACCTATTTCGACTTAGTACTGAGGTCATACCCGTCGCTGGTAGGGAGGCTCACCAGTGTCACAGACTTTTTACAAGATCCTGAAAACAAAAAGATAATAAGACAACTCCTCACTGTCATTGCCGAACACCTTATCCTACTCCCTGAGTACAGTGAGAAAGAATCAAATGTTCCCAACACAGGTGGAAATAAATGAGCTTGTCAACACACAGTTCTTTTGCATAATCGAAGACTGTTCAACTCTTATTGGAAGAACGACAGACACACTCGCATTTCTTCGAGACCCAGCAAACACTGTACATTTAAGCCATCTTTTAAATAAGATCATCATTTTAGTCTCACTCCACGCGATCGGACAGTGCAGACATTGTTTACATCAAGAAAGAACCATATAATCCTGAACCCAGGAAGACAGGACAGATGTCCCTGTCACCAGAAGACAGCAGATTGGCGCACAGTGTCCTTTTTCACCTAATCACTGACTTTCCAGAACTGGTGGGGAGATCTATCGAGATTGACGTCCTCACCTTCATCAGAGATCCAGCTAATGTCGCACAGATGGGAATGCTCCTGCATGGAATTATACTCAAAGTGGAACTTTCCAACCATCAGAGAGATTATCTGAGGAGATTCTGAGAAAGCCTTCCGCCGAGAGACAGATCGAGGGAGCAGAGTCAAGAACTTCATTTGTTATATTTGTTGTCATTCTTTCCCTATTTCTTCATACTGATCAGTGCCCAGTATGTCCTCAGGACTGAAGCAGATTTGAGGAGTGGACTGGAAGCTTACTCACTTTGAATATGCACAGTAAAGGAACTCACTGAAACATTATTTTATTTGATTTTTCTTCCCATAGTCTAGCAAAGGAACTGCATCCTGAAATAGGAGACAATTTGTCACTCCCAAGAGGGGGGACACCTGTGAAGCACCTAACATTTTTACACAGAACTCGAAAGACGATATTGGGTGGGGGAATAATAACAGTGACATTTTTTTGAATGATTAAGATGGGGGTCCAGAGCCGCTACCTGGTTCTCCCACAAGAAGAGAGGCGCCCTCGCTTCACTGGAAGGAAATGCTGTCGCCTAACGCATAGAACCATAATGTACTTATCAGCATATTTGTCATTATTTTTCTGTCATTAACGATCAGAACCGCATTCTTTATTGGTGCACGAAGCGTTCCAATTTCAGTGCACCCACCTGATGATACATGTATGGAACCCACAAAAGCACCCAGACCTTATATAGTCATTCCAATCCCTAGGAGATCTGACGTTTGAGTGAATGAACTCGAAATGAATTTGATTAGCAATGATACACACACACTTGAAGTAACAAATGAAAAGAAAAGCCGGAGACAGGGTCGGCACGAAATGAATGAAGTGAAATCACTGACAACTGCATGCACACAAACACTGAATGCACATGAAACAGGCCTAGTGTCAATGACCGCAGAACCTCGAACCAAAGCAGTAGAGAAGGAGAGACTGCCTGCCGCGAAAAAATTCACAACAGATATTGTAAAAAAACAAGAAGAATTAAGAGAAAAACCAACAGAAGCAGTCATATTAGAAACTCTTAAGAAAACAAAAGCTAACTCAGAAAAACTCTGTGCACGGACACAAATGATAGTAGACTCATTGTTCCCGCACATAGCCAGAGCAAGAAAACTACAAGAGGAAATGAAGAACAAAACACCAAAGACTGTATTACCAAGAACACATGTCTTAACACAAGGGACAAGTACCGGGTCTACAATACAGCCATACACGGGACCGGCGTCAGGCTGGTTGGCATGGGCATTTGCATGCAGCAGAGAAAAGATGCATGAGGACCAGGAAAGAGCTGCCACACTCTTGTCCACTCAAATGGCGCAGATGAGGAGACCTGCACCATGGACCGGGATACCTGAAAATCCTCCAGCAAGAAAAAGCCATATTGATGCATTCAGGGATGTAGTTATAGCCAACTACAGGAAAACACTAAGAATCAAGAGAAGCGTGCATGAAGACGACAATGAACTAAACGGTTACCTGGACAGCACAGCACATCTGGGAAACAACATTTGGTACCAGCACATGAAAGAAGTTGGAAGACGAAATTCAGAAGGAGAATTCTTTGTTTGTGCACTTCTACGGTACAGCATGGGGAAGTACAAGATCTTCGTAGCTGTAGAAAGTGATGTCCCGACAGTACACTGTCTCTCACACGTAGCAATGTGCAAGACCAGAGGCCAGTTCATGGGAAGTGACGCCTCAGTGATATGGGCAACTGAAACAGCTTATCCCGATGAAGATGATTATGTCCAAGACATTAAGACGAGAAATAGAGCTCATACTAGGAATCATGTGATCAGGTATGAGAAAACTGAAGTTAAAGAAGCAGGAATAAGATGGGAAGTAAACCCAAGACTGAATGTCCACAGGAAAACTCCAGAAGAGGCTCAAATTTGGAAAAACAGTGGACAAATGCAGATTTGGGGAACAGTACTTTCACCAAACGGATGGGAGCAAGGAGTAGTGATATGCCGAGCATGGATGGTCCTTGGAGCCTGCAAGGAAGCAATCGAGAACTCACAAAGACTGTGCAAGCCAGTATGGCCAAAACTCGCAAAACTGCTGATGTGGGTCGAAGACAGAGGAGGTCCCTTGCAGATAGTGCCACTAGAAAGCCCGAAATTGTGCTTCAGGAACAATGGCACAAGGAAGAATTGAGAGAATCAGAACTGTGGACACATTTTTGATGCTCCAGGAATGGATCACGGAACCGCAGTAATTATGGATCATCATTGGGTATGCAGATCCAAAGCATATATCAGCCTGCCGAAAAACTGGGGAGGCATATGCACAATAGTGAATGTACTTGTTCCAGCGTTAGTAATCCCGAAAAGCGACCTGAACATTGACAGCTTCCCGAAAGCAGATGCTCACCTGAGGAAGAGGAGATCTGTGGAACTGATAACTCGAAGAAAGAGAGAGAATTACTTTTCTGCTAAATCAGAAGAAGCATTTCATGCAATCCCATATGAACACAGGCTATTCAGCCTCGCCTCATCAGTGTTCACAATGATTTTTATGCCAAGAATCCAAGTTGGAGTAAACACTAAATGGTTGCAGATAACCAGATGGGAATTGCTACAGACAATCAACACAACCACAAAAGGATTCAATGCGATTAAGGAAGAGTTAAGAGCAATCCGATTGATGATTCTCCAAAACATATACGTCCTTGACATGATCACAGCTATGGATGGAGGAGTTTGTGCAAAAATTGGAGAATCATGTTGCACATTTATACCTTCTCACAACGAAGAAAATGGAACTCTAACAGAAGCTATAGGAATGCTGACGAAGCTACAGAACCAGATGATCGGCGAAACTGACAAAGTTGACGATGACAGCTGGTTTGGATCACTATTCATGTGGGTCCCACAATGGATGGCAGACATATTCAAGTTTCTGGGAGCCCTGCTATTGATGATATTACTAGGATTTTGTGTCATCAAGATAATAATCTCGCAATCCCAAAATACTGCGAAAAAAGCCATAGGGATGAAGATCATGATTGGTGTCAAGCCAGGATGGAGACCCAGAGATCTCACTGATGATGAAATAATAGACTTTGTGAAGGCCAGCGAGCATGCACCAGAAGGTACAAAGTTTCTATATCCCAGGAAATGCTGAAATTTTGAGGGAAAATGAATTTACTGCAGCCCAGATGGACAATGCCAATTAATGACATGGAATAAAGACGAACATGTAAGAACAGCAGGAAGCCTGAAAGGAGTGATAAAAATATGGACTCCAAAGAGACACTTCTTCAAACTATCATGTATAAACCTAGAAGATGACAAAGGAATGAACCCAGAAGATGAAGTGAAGATGAATAAAAAAGAACCAAGTAAGATGAATCCAAAAGAGGAAGTGGAAGTGGTTGATGAATCGCCCAGAGGGGGGAGTGTAGAGGAGGTCCCAAATAAGGCTTGCACTCCCATCGACCATTTCGAAGTACCAGGAATGTTCACACCCAAATACGTGACGTATGATGAGCAAATAAACCAGCAGAGAGCCGCAGTAGGGCTCTGCCCAGTACCTATCATGAGAACAACACCTGTTGAGATACTGATACCCAGAAAACCATAGACAGTAAGGTATCCATTGAGGAAACTCTACCAGCAAATAAGACAAGATGAAGATAGCCTAAACACTGTCCCGGAAGAAACTCAAAAGGCCTTAATGGAAGACGAATGGTGACGTCACGAGGGCCCGGATTAACGTGCAGAAACGAAAAATGACACACAGAGACGAAACGCCATGAATAAGGATATTGTGAACCTAGAAGGAGAGACGATGTTGAAATACAAAGAAACTTAAGCTGTAAAGCAGGATGAAGTAATTCAACCAGCTAACGCCTGTACATATGCTTGAAACCACAAGAAAGCTAAGAAAACAATGCGGCTTGCTATGCTTAGTAGAAGACAAACCGCGGCAAGAGCCATATATACATATCTACCTCAACGAAGCACATTATATAAGTGCAAGTCCACTTTACACAAAAGCAGAATCATCTCAAGTTACTAGAGGTCAAACAGGACAGGATTCGTATTTCAGCAAAAAACGAGAAGAGATGTCTGAATCGAAACTCAGCAGAGGCAACGTGCTCCAGGAAGGAGCCAAGGTCAGACCAATAGAGCGAACAGTAGCTTCGCGGAATCGAAACTTAAGAACAGAGTAGCCAATCTCAAGAAGGCCGAGATAAGGGGGCGTAGGCAGGTGGCAAGCCGAAAAAGAACTAAATGCACAAATTGAGTAAACTAGGCAGATTCACGGTGTGAGCAGCATGTGACCATCCAAGCAAGAAGAGGCATGGGTCCACACCTGTGCCTGGCTGTCGCCCAGACAGAGATATCATAACCTTTCCTGACAAGAAGATACAGTTTTGAGGCCAACCACAGCCAACTAACTTACACATAGCCACTAAAGTAATGATTGATTGAAGGGAAGCTGGATGAATCGTGGGGCACCCTGCACCTGGCTGACAATTCTGCGTGCTGCTAAGTAAAGTGGAGATTTATGCATTGGGTTGAAGCCAACCCAATCACAATGGACTAAATAATCTAGGGTGCTATAGATAGTAGAACCAATGGGACGTCGTACTCTTAGTGACGTCTACAAGAGCAATGTTAGAAGGAAGGGCTTATACACCCACCTGATAGTGTTTATCCAATCCTCTCACTCCGTTACCATATACAGATATAGTACCTATAGTAAAGTTACCATTTCCTAACCAATAGAATTGCATGTAAACTTTTGGGCGTTAAACGGCAATGATGATGAGCTTTGAGTATAAATGTTACTGTTTGTATGAAGTTTGAGGGAGTTGAAGCGAGACGGACTATCGCATCACTGTTGATTTCCATGTTTCCCCGTTTTTTGTACTTGTCATAAAAACGGACTCCCCTTTGCCAAACAATTGAGTTGTCCTTATTGATTGGTGTTGGAGTAATATACCTGCACCCCATCCATCTCAAAGGTGCAGCTATCTCGTCTTAAAGTACTGTGGAGCAAACCCTGACTCTGTGGGCTGGCCGGGGGTCTCCCCAGTACAAATTGCTTTGGCGCGACAATGCAAATGGGATTGTTTTGGCACAACAATGCGAGTACGATTTGTTAGGCACAATAATGCAAGTAAAATTGATTTAGCCAAATACTACAAATTGTTGGGGTACGAGGCTGAGTAATACGTTACCATTAACACTTTGATATAGAGTAAGAATAATACGAATAGGGTTAAACTTAGTCTAGCAGTGAGCATTTCATATTTATATATAGAGTAATGGAATAACAAAACAAAGATACACATGTTGGTGGGATAAAGAACTCCATATTGTTGAGAGCAGGTTGGTGAATTACGTTCCAAATAAAGAACTGTAGAGAGGTGGCGTGACACATAGCGTCTTGGTGCTAACTTTTAGCATGGCATATTACATTAATTTAGTAGTTAGACGTTTGATAACATTGCCTAAGAGATGGCACCAGAGATGTTAGTGCTAGTGCATATTTGCCTGAGGATGTACTGTGGGTACAGTCTATAACAGATAGCGTTGTAGAAACATTGTGCTAAAATGGAACGCTCAGAAGTGGTGCAAGTTACCACGAGCGGGGTGGTGGTGAAATGCAGAGTGGGTTGAGCACTAAGGGGCGAGTGCTATATTTGAATCTGGCATCGTTGGTGTCAAAACGTGGTAATCGGACTGATGAGGAATGGGTATCGGCAGCCCTGATTAAAAGCGCTCACCCGTTTTGGGAAGTTCATGATAATGACTTACAGTTAATGAATGGGTGTTCGAGCTACTATGCTGCTATATTATTCCATAGAACACTCGTGAATGTGATGTAAGAGCAGAAGGTGCGGCATGTGAAGGATGATACAAATAATACTTTCAGTACGGTGGAATATCACTCAGGTGGTGGCAGGGTACTCACGGTTATAAGGCGATAGTGATGGCACATCCTGTCACGGACAGGCACAGACAGGCCAAGTGCCTTAAAGGGTGCCTTTAACAGGGATGCCGGCTCACGCCTTCCGCGGCATCAAGCTAGGCATAAACAGAAGCTCTGACAATGAACTTTAGATTAGGTTGCTAGGCAACCAATGACAACAGCATTGTGGCAAACATTTTGAGAAACTCCACGCGGTTCTGTGTGTAGAAAGGGCATGGAAATGGCCCTATCTAGCTGGATGCGGCTTAGATGCCGCTTCAGCTCGTGCTGCTGCCCGGATCGGAGGCGAAGAGGGATGGGCTCCTGCCCATCCGAAGAGCAGAGGATGAAGCAGCCGGCACAGACAGGCCAAGTTCCTCAAAGGGTGCCTTTAACAGGGATGCCGGCTCACGCCTTCCTGCGGAACCAAGCTAGGCATAAACAGAAGCTCCGCCATTGATCTCCGGATTAGGCTGCTAGGCAACCAATGACAACAACATTGCAGCGGGCATTTTGAGAAGCTCCATGCGGTTCTGTGCTGAGAAATGGCGTGGAAATGGCCCTATAATGTAAAAAAATTGTATAGCAGGCCGTAGCTGTAGGTGCTCGGGTCCTTCTGGGCAGCTATTTCCTGATCTAGCCTGGATGCGCCTTTGGATTGTGCTGCTGCCTGGATCGGATCGTGGCTGCAGCTGGTGAGGCGAAGAGGGATGTGTTCCTGCTCCTGAATTAGGGAAGCGGGTGAGACTCTCCTTGTATTTTAGGACAAATCAGTGGGCACTGCCAGAGTCCCCAGCACGTGGCCAAGGTCTGACTGAGATTATGCTATACCAGCCCGACTACATATTCCCAAGTAGAAGTGATGCTTCTTACTCGCGGATTTCGACGAGTTGTAAGTGTGGGGCTGGGGGGTTACCATTGAGTAGCTGGGAGGGACCTTCCTCAATTCTTCCTGCAGCACCACTATTGCTACGTTGCTTACTCATTGCCTCATTCGCCAAACAGCCATCGCTTTCCTGGTCCCACATCTGCCACATCTGCACACTTCATAGGCCTGAACTTCCTTCTCATTGTTCCCTTTCATGAATACCTGCCAACTCTGTTAAAATTCTAAATACACCATCTTCGACCCTCACAGCATTTGGCAACACATCTTGTACTTGAATGAGATCTGAGAACTTAGCCAATCCCTTATTAGTGGTCACCCCTTTCACCATGCACAAAACCTCTAGTGTACTTCGAAGCCTTGGCATCATGATTCATCTCCTATTTACTCTGCGCTACATCAATGTGCTTTCTCACCTCCTCCCTTTCTATCTCATTACTCACATACACCCATCCAGGATTTAATTTAGAATTAGGGTCTCTCCCTTTCATTAATCGGAAAGGGAAAATCCCTGTCACAGCATTAGGAGTTGTTGTGACCATCCACACCTTATCTACAATAGCCTCTACAACAGTGGTCTTCAAACTGGGGTTTTGGCCCCCCTAGGGAGCCCAAAGGATGTCACAGGGAGGGGGTAGACTCTTTAAAAAGGGATTATGATGACTGTTTTTAATATAAAAAGGATTAAGGTGACTGTTTTTAGTATAAAATATAAGCAGTAGAAAATCTGTTTATAAGAGCCTGGGGGCCCCTCTGGACATCCTTTGGGCTCCTTAGGGGGACCACCCCCTTGGCGGGGGAACCAGAAACAATATTTCTACTCAAAGGGCAGGGCCCAGAAAACAATATATTTTTTAATACCACTGCTCTACAACATCAGTATTACTTCTTTTAGCCAACTCTATAATCTCCACTAACACTCTGTTGAACCTTTCTACCAAACCATTAGCTTCGGGGTGGCAATTATACAAATGTTTCCATCTTTTTCCCATTATGCTTGCATAGTCCTGAACATCTTTACCTCTAAACAGCAGACCATTGTCTCTCACCACTTATTCAGGATACCCTTAGCTCCTGAATACATTGTCCATAAATGTAACAACATCATTATAAGAAACTTTCATCATAATCTTCACCTCTAGCCATTTTAAATAATCATCAGCCATTACAATAATGAGCTTAATCCTCCTACCGAGCACATGATAGGGACCTAAATGTCTATCCCAATCTTTTTCCACACCTCATTGGGTACATCCACTAGTTTCAATGGTTGCTTCACGACTTTTAAACTTTTGTCTGAATCGTGACACGGCCAACAATTCCTAATCATCCTTTCCACTCACAAATCTATTCCCAGCCACCAATACCTCTCTCTAATCCTTATTTGGGTGCTGGTTATACCTTGATGTCCTTTGTGACCCAAACTCATAATATGATCTCTGAAGGAGCTGGGAGGAATCATATGCTATGCTCTGACAAAAAATCCTCCCTCTATAGACAACTCGTCTTTCACTACCCAAAACGGCACCAAATCCTCTTTTAGCTCATTTTTATTTGGCCATCCCTCACAACTCCATATCATTAGTTTGTTGAAAACCGCATCCTCATTCATTTCCATAACCTATTGATCCACAGATATGGATTTCCATAGCTCCTCCTCCCTCAACAATGCCACAACTTCCTCTTCTCATCCCCACACCTCAGCACTACCTGTCTGTAATTTTGACAAGCAATCTGTGACCTTATTTTGCTCTCTTAGCAAATATTGTACTTGAAAATCATATTCCTGTAGCTTTAAACTCAACCTGGCAATTCTTGGGGACGCTCTAGTCAACCCATTTAACATTAACACCTCCACAAACGGTTTTTGGTCTGTGCACACAGTGAATTTACTTCCCCCAAAAATAATCTCTGAAGTAATTTACTCCCCAAACACATGCCAATAATTTTGCATTCTATTACAGAGTACCTTGATTTTGTCTCGGCTATGGCTCTAGATGCATGACATATGATTCTTTCAGTTCCATCCACAACTTGAGACATCATAGCCCCAAAACCTTTCCCATTGGCATCAACCGTTGGTCTCCCTATAACATAACCTCCTAAGCAAGGGGCTTCACAAATCCTTTCCTTTATTTCATTAACTGCAACCTCACATTCATTGCCCCACTCAAACCTGCTGTCTTATTTCAGTAATTTCTTTAATAGTTGTGTTAATTCTGCAAAATCTCTTATCAAATTATTATAAAACTCAGCCAACCCTAGGAATTACCTCACTCCACCCTTATTTCATGCAATTGGATTCTTCCCGATTACTCAAAGGCATCATGTTTGGGTCAGTACCCTTCCCTATTAAAAATGTGTCCTTAACAGTCCACTTCTTTTTCTATAAATTTAAACTGATCTATTGCAATTGTCAATCCTTTTGCTTTCAATCTCATTAAGACCACCTCTAGTCTTTTGTCATGCCTTTCTACTCCAGACCCATATATTAAAATAACATCATAGTATACCATTGTTCTTCATGACCCTTTGAGTACATGTTACATCCTTCACTTAAATATTGCTGTGGCAGATGCTAGTCCAAACGGCATCTAGTTGTATCAATAAAGTCCATATGGTGTGATGAATGAGGTGATAGTCTTGCATCAGTTAACAGAATCTTCTGGTGGTATGCAGCGGACAGATCCAAGATGGTGAATAATTTCACCCCATTAACACAATTTAACATCTTATAAATGTTTGGTAGACAATACTTATCCACTTGTATATTCTTATTCACATCCCTCAGGTCAACACACACCCTTGCTTTGCCATTCTTCTTCACTGCGACCACTTTGGGGCTTATCCATTCTGATGATTACATTTTTTCTATGATGTGTTCCTACTCCAACCTGTACGATTCTTCTTCCACTTTTTCTCTCAAGGCAAACAGAATGTTCCTTGTCTTATGCACTACAGGTACCACTCCTGCTTTAGTTATTATTTTGTGTGCATGGCCTGTAATGGAGCCTATGTTTGGATTAAACACTTCTTCACATTTACCCTTTCCATTCTCAACATTTTGTTCCACACATAGCACTGTTTCCCCCAGACAGGGGTCAAGCCTTATTCTGAGCGCTGCTTAATCCCTCCACCCACAACCTCTATTCCCTGTTTTGTAACATATACATTGACTGTCACCATCCTGTTCTTAAACTAGTGCTTGAAAAAAAACATTATGTGAGTGCTTGTCCCTTCAAATCCTCCTGTATTTTTGATATCACATTTATGTAAAGCTGTTTTAATGCTCCTTCGCTTCAACTTTTCTTACTTCTACTTTGAAATTATAGTATACGAAGAACAACTGTCTACCATCACCCTCACTTTTGTTCCCTCCATCCATATCACACAGCTTGGGCATTTCAGATCAGACCTATTTGCTTTGCTTCTTATTATCATGATTTTCTCTTCCTGAGATTTATCTTCTTGTACTAGTGCAACCTTCTTTTCATTTCTGCACACAACTGCAAAGTGCCATTTAATGCCACCATTTACACATTTTGAGATATATTGCTGGACAAAACTTCAAATTAGCCCAATGTCCACATTTGTTTCTCTCTCCGTCCATATATTGCCAACTCTTTTTGACACTTCATTCTCCACCTTTCTCTTGTTGTTTGCTTTTCTTTCACATTTTCATCAGTTCTTTCTCACTACCTTACCATCTGTGCTATTTGCCAGGTCGCCTTCTTTCACAGAGTTCGCTTGTAGGGCTTCTTTCTTCTCCTTAATCTCCTTTGAGCACAATTGTGTGTGCTCAATTCTTTTTCGCTATTGCAATCATCTCCGCTAAGGTGGGATCTCCAAACATCCACAACGGTTCCTGTATCAGTGTGTTATTTGTGTGTATGATTATCTGATCCCTGATCAATTTGTTTGTCATTATCCCCATACCAAATTTACAGGCCAGAGAAAGGTTTCAGCGCTGAGTCAAATTCCTTCATTGATTCATCCACCCTTTTGAACTCTAGAACAAAAATTGAGC
This sequence comes from Ambystoma mexicanum, assembly GCF_040938575.1. NCBI lineage: Eukaryota > Metazoa > Chordata > Amphibia > Caudata > Ambystomatidae > Ambystoma > Ambystoma mexicanum. Next base: position 667,774,273 of record NC_090923.1, read on the forward strand.
CTGTTTATGGCCAAATTTATTTCTGGTGCACAACACAGGTCTAATTGTCACAATGTGGTTTTTTCATATATATCTTTATCTCCTGCTTCTAGTTCAGTTGCAGTCAAGAGGGGAAGTATTTACATTGTCCTTTGATGCCATGGCAAATCCCTGGGTGATGGCTCTACCACCTCGCTTGTATAGCAACCCTCCAATGCTTCCTTCTGTTGCGCCTCTTGCGCCACCTAAGTAGGCCTAACTTCTGCTCACATTTGTTGCACAGTTTTGTGTGTCAATCGGGGGGGCAGGTTATTCTTCTCACTTTTGTGCCAGCTGGAGAATGTCTTCTGCGCCAGACCACAATGGGCCCGTCTACACCTGCACCCCTCACACACACCTATGATGGTTGAGGTGCTGTCTGTTGCTGCCCTCCCTTTGGCTCCTTACGCAACTGCTGAGGGCCCCTTGCTGGCTCCTGTGGTGTGTTACTGTCTTGTCCATCAGCTCAGCCAGCAGTAGTTGCTACTGCCACAGCTCGCCTTCCCTCTGCACTGCGTCTTGTGTGGGGGGGGCAAGGGTTACTCTGGTAGCAATTGCCCTATGGCTGTCACTTGCCCAGAGTTTCTTGTCTTGTCCTTATCCTGCTGCGTGTCCTGTTATGCTAGTTACCGCCTGTGCCCCTGATGCATGGTATGTGCTCCCCACTGACATCTACTAATGGTTTATTGGCACTACATGTCCCGCCGTTCATTTGTGCCTTTCTCCCATTTTGCCTTGTGTCTGCAGGAATGTGGATTGCATCAGGTGTGGAGTGCCCAGCCATGTTTCAGCCGCCTTGGTTTGCACTGGTATGCTGCAAGTATATGACTTGCCCCTAAACCTGCCATTGTGTGTAGCAGCCATGCACCTCTATTTGTCTTCCACTCACTGCCGGGTCCATCCACTGGAAGGGTGGGAGGGGCCTCCAGGTATCCACCGGCCTCAACACATTAAGGCTCCCCTTGAGCGCAGGGACTGGGTGCCGGGGGGGCCAGCCCAAGCACCCTCTATACCATTGTACATTAGCTTATTCGGAGCCCCAGGCTGCTCACTCCCTTCAATCACACCTTCAGCAGCCCGGCTTTAAAATCACAGTGTTATCTATCCCCTGTACCTCTGTGACCATTGCCTTTTTGTGCTCTGATGGGTAAAGTTGCTTCTCCCGACTGCGCTCTGACCTGCATTTGCCACATTCCCTGCTGGTCCTACCAGCGTCTCGTCTCTCAAGCGTTGCGGGGCCATGAATCACCCCGAGCACCGGCCGACGTCTCTCCTCTGTGTGCTCTGGCTATCCTACCATGCACCCAAGTGTGTGCCCACACTGTTGTGTGGCAGAACTGCCTGTCCCTCCGGCCATGGCCACCTTCCTTCACTCACCGCCTGTGGCCATGTTCATAGGTGCCCCCCCAGCATATGGGCCCCTCCTGGGTATTACACTACAGTGTCTTGCCGCCTTACTGGGCTCCAGGACCCCATCTCTTGCCTCCTTCCCTGCCGCCAGCCTTGCGCGTGTCTTTGTGATCACGTGGTGGGGGGCTGTGGAGCACTCCAAGCATCCGGCTTCTCACTGCCTTCACTTTCTGGGCTATTTAGCTGCACACCATGTGCGCTCTTGTTATCGTGCTATGGGTGGCCCATTCTTCCAGCCGCTACCTCCTTCCACACTTTACTGTTCTTGTACTCTGCCTCCGGACTCCTACCAGCTGTCCCGCCACACTTTTATTCTCCCTCCTGATCTGAGTGCTGCTGCAGTGCTCGATATAGTGCACTGTCACCAATTCTCTTCTCATGGCAGCGGAGTTGGGGTTGTCATTGTTCTTCTTGCTAGGCCGGGCCCGCTAGGTTGTCGGATCTCACTTGCTTCGTGCCTCTGCTTCTGACTTGATTTTTCCAGTGTCAGCTCCTGCTTTGCGCCGGCCATTTTGTTTTCTCCTTGCTGACTGGGTCTAATTCTTTGGGAGTCCTTGCTCTGCACTTCGCTCAACACTCTTCTCTAGATTGCTCCCAGCCGTGCTACGTCCTTTCACCCTTCGAGGTCCTTTCACCCTTCCATTATCGTACTCTCAGGCAGCCACTTGGACTGGGGCCAATGTTTCAGGCCTGGATTGTTGCGGATCGGTAGGAGCTCCTTGGACACATGTCCTTACAGCATGGCTGCTAAGCCACACCCCTTCAATATGCATAATTTAAGTAGTTGCGACACCTGCTCCTTCTTCTCCGCTTCCCAGATGGCAGGCCAGCCTCGGTAAGCCCCGCTCGCACGCTGGGTGCTGGCAAGCACATTCCAGCAACTCCAATGCCTCTCGGCGGAATCGGACAGTGTCCTCTTGCCTCGCTCGCAGCTCCAGCTGCTTGATTCTCTGATATGGAGGCTCACTTTCCTGGGATGTTGGCCGGTGTCCTAGATCTGCTCCTTGGTTCCCACCATGGCTGCCTCTTCACTGACTGGGTCCCCTGCTGGTCGTCCCCACACAGGCCTCCCTGTTGCTCTATACACTGCTTTCTGACTCTCCATTTATACACACGCAACAACTTGACAGGTTGCAGGTGTTCAGTCTCAATTGGGCTTGCCTGACCATAATTAGAGGGACATGCCTGACCATCATAGCACTCTGCAGGCCTCTTCGTCCCAGTACTAGAGTGGTGAAATAAGGTGTTTGGTTTCCACTACTCTGTTGCCTCTTCCTCGTCCCAGTACTGTCAGCAATTAAATGTGGAAATGAGGGGAGCTGATTTACAGTAGCCTACAAATGCTGTGGGATGGTTAGGTTGATCTCTAATAGGTAAAGGGGGATTCCATGTCTCTCCTATGGGTCCCCTGCTCCTAATCCCTGAGGACCCTCCACCCAGGTGATCCTCCCTCGCTTCTCCACCCCCAGGGTCAGCATCTAAGAGCGATGGCCTTTCCCTGGCCACCTGAGCAGAGGATCCAGGGGGAGTAGGAGTGAGGATACCTATAGGTTTCTCACAATACCTGAATAATACTGGCAGGCCACTCAATAGAATGGCACCATCTCTGGTGCTATGAACGCAATATCCTCTCTTTGATGGGTAGAGTAGTGTTGGTAGAAATTGTTCTTCTGCCCTGTATGTTGTACTACTACGCAAATGTGGCATGTAGATAGGTCCCTGTGACCCGCTGGCCATGGCCAACAGGGCGCTCCTGAAAGGGACCTGTACCCAAGGTGCTGCACCAAAACAGCTGAGCCATAAAAAGGCGTAGCGCCCTCTATAAGCTCTGGCACCTGGCTCCTCCACTGGCACACTGTCCCGTTGTGCAGGGGAGGCATTGAACAACAACCCTACAACCCATCTCTAAGCCAGCCTGGCCCTGCTTCCAGAGGCAGAGCGACTGGGGGAGAGGATGGGCTAGCGGAATATAGGAAAAATGCACGCCTCTCTCTGCGTTGCAGAACATGGGAGTATTATAACAATTTCTGGAAACAATGTGAATAGCTGGCCTCTAATCTGGTATATTGTTTGATTACCTGGGCATTAAATAGCAAAACCTGGCGTATGGTATGAGTACTTGGGAATTTGGAGCCAATGCCTTGCAAATGGGGTGAGTTACTAGGAGTTATATAACAAAATCTTGCCTATGGTTTGAGCAATTTGCCAATTATTAAATTTTAGAGTGGCCAATACACATCCTTTGTGGGAACCATTTCTTGTCCTAAACGACTCATTTTTTCAAAATGTATCCATGTTAAGCGTGCCTTTTATCTAACTGCATCAAGGTACCATCATTGCCAATACCATGGAGTGGTGTATATGATCAAATGCCAATGATAAAACCATAAACACTAAGTGAATGTTTGTTCCAAGCCCCATTAAATATTTTGGAAGGATTCAATTGAGGTTCAATCCCTGGAGCACTATCTTCACCCACTCTCTAAAGCCAAACTGGGTGTCTGTAAGAATTCCTGCATTTTCCAACCAATCCAAGCATTGTATATGGATGCTTTTACCAAACTGTTTGGCGGTACCATCCAGTAGATGGAGAGGCAGGTACGAAATGGCTACAATCTGTTTCCTTTCCCCTAGACTGGGGCTAGTTCATCCCATTTTCCAAGAAGAAGAAGAAACCATCCCAGTTACCAGTATGTCATTTAATACTTTGGTCAATAAACGTTCCCACAAAATGTGTAGATATTTTAAAATGTTTAATGGTGGCACTGTCTTAACCAGGTTTTTTCTGTGTTTGTTGTTTATTCAACACCAACTCTACATATTTTAGGAAGATTTAGAGAACATATGTGGTTATTCATATTGGCCCCCTCACCAAGACCTTTGAAGGGCAAATCAGCGTCTTGTCCAATTGTAACACTTCTCCCTCCCATGTCCTGCAGCTGTATAAAGTGATATATCCAGATTTGTGGGGAACCTGCAAATACCTGCATGGTTAAAGTACCCCCAGCAAACCAAACCACAGTGAGGATATTTGTAATTTAATTGGGAATTTTATGGACCATATACATTATATTTGTAATTCTGCTTTCGAGGTGAATAGACATCCATCATCGACCAGGATAATATCAGGGTTGGTACCAGAGAGGAGCTGCCTCACAGGTATTTATCAATCACTTTTCCAAATACTTATTTTTCTCCAGCATTAAAATAAGTATGGTGTCAGAGAAAAACAACTTTAATTAATAACATCTCTTTCTTTTCACTTAACTCTCATGTACAAGCGTGAAGTTATACATGTGTGGTTATGTGCAATCCATGCATATTAAACAAAGGCTTGCATGCTTACGCTCCTATAAGTTGGAATTCAAAATAGTTTTTCTGTGATTTATTTATCCTGTCCTCAACCCACATGTATAATGGATTCTCAATACACCTGGACGTGGCTTTCTATGAACATGTATAAGTGACTTTGACTCAACATGAGAGTATTGCTTGCACTCTGTACATATGTGTGTGTTTGTGTGTGTATGTGTACACGTTTGTGTGTGCATATGAGTGTGTGGCTTTCCTTTAACATGAACGTATTCCTTTAATTCTAGATGTATGCATAGATTTAAAGGGGCCTGCCTAATATGCTTTCAGTCTCTTTATACTTCTGGGCTGGAGATGTACTATTATCCATTAACAGACACTTAGACCCCCTTCTTTCCGACATTACACATGACTCTGCCTATACATAGAAAGACAAGGGAATGCAGAGGATTTGCACTTTACACAGTTCTTAATTAATATAATTAATTCTTTCAGCATGCATTTGTTGCATAGACATCCAGTTTATCACTATGATATGGTATTAACTGCATGATATCTCTTAGACAATAGTGCGTCATGATTTCACTATGATCTAAATGGCTCAACACTGGCTCCAGCCACAAACCATATTCATACATAATACTTAACTTTACAAAGGCAATCCCACTTTAATGTGACAAACAAAATGCCTTCAGATTTGGATTTCGTTTTTCAATGTAAAGTAAATTGAGCTTTGAATAACAGCATCTCCCATTACATTCTAAAAAGTTGAGGAACATAGAACATAGACATCTTTACACTCAGCTGTTCCCACTGGAGGACAGCGACAACACATTGCCTAAATATTGCCTCTTCATGTTATCACTATCCAAAGTAAAGGTTCTGGCTGTGAATCATTTCCCTAACCTTTCACCTCTGAATATTAAGAGCCTGGGGTCCATTTTGCATCTGGATTTCAGTCACCTTTTTCATTGACCTTTCATGACTAATACATCTTTTCCATGCCTTTGACTTTAATGGATGATGAAATATGTTACAGATTTTCTTTGAAGCTGAAGCCCTTCTGACCATTTAATGTCTAAAGTAAGTTCATATGGTTACCTCCTTTAAAAACCTGCCTTGAACACTATGGAGGAGCACTTTGGGGGGGTCACCAAAAGCCACCTGGACTGATCTTTAAATGTAATAATATTCTAATAAGAAACCCCAACCAGACTGAACACCTGCTCTTTATGTGTTATGATTCTTAGAATTGTAAACCTACAATTGGCTCTGGTTTCCTGTTCAACATGCAAGACGAAGCAGAAATTAAACCTATATGCTTCAGTTTTGTTTTTCAGATCCTCCTGTTTAAAATAAAACACCAGCCTCTCTATTCAGTGACATTAAACAATAGGATTTCTTATAATGCGAAGTGCTTTTGTTAAGTGCTGTTCGGTGGACCTGCTGGCTAGAAGCCCTTTGACTCTTATCATCCTGTTGGAAGGAGAAATCCTTGGTATGGACTTTAATATGGACTTTCGTGGACATTGTTACTGGCTTCAGACCTGCTAAATAGTATCAGTACATTATTATGTGTTTCCAGTTATTTATTTCAATTTATTCAGCTTTTTTTGGAAGTTCGCGGCAAGCCCGCCCCCATTTCCCATAAGCACTAAAATTACAGGAATGCCCGCGCATGCATTTGCGAAGTGCTTCTGTTAAGTGCTGTTCGCTGTTCGTGTGATGTGTGCTGCTGATGTTACAAGTAAGCTATGTGAAGCTGTGTGATTAATTTGGTTATGTAACAACTAAGAGTACGATGAGTCAGTGAAGTATGCGTGATCACATCACTATCCTCTTGTGTTTAACGCAATTGAGTATAATACAGTGTTCTTGTGCTTAGTGTTATTATCTCATTACGAATTTCCAAGACCAGCGGTTTTTAGTAGCTGCTGCAGAAGCCAGGGTGGGGTGCAAGTGTATTTCGAGGAGTTTATAAGAATTTTGTGTAACCTGTAATTGGTAAATAATTGAGGTCGACGTAAATTCCCATAGAACTGCGGTATGGCGCAGTGTCTGTTCTGATTCGTGGTCATTTCAAACCTACTTTCACCTCTTTCTGATCTAGTGTTCTAGAGCTGCTCTATTAGCGAGTTCCTCCATTGCTGCCACTGTTTTTGCGGGCATACGATTTTAGCAATTGTTGATAAAGCGGTGATGGTGGAATTAGGGTGTGTTCGCAACATGATTGATCTAGGATGTGGTGATTTGGGGTTGGTGAGCAGCCCGAAGCTTCCTATGCGGCTCTGCCACCAGACATGTATTCCTAAAACCATTTCTAAGCCTAGTGTGGGCATTAAATCTAAAAAAATGACAATGTTTTTCCCCGAAATGCAGGCTTTTGATCATGTTGCCGAAGAAATTGCAGCAAAAGAAATAGTTGAGGAGCTTCGCATCCTGCTCAGGTGCTTGGGTGTAAAACTATTGGAATCAGTGATTTCACTGCCAAATGCTGTTACAACCAGGACGGTGAGATAGGGCTGAGCCCATTAAACAACTCCGAACCCCATGCGAAGGGGGAAACAATAGAGCACTCCCAACGTGTAAATCCTATAGAAACTGCCCCTCCATTGTTAGCAACTGATGGCACAATTGATGGCATAAAGCATAACAAAACTCTTATTATTGCAATGGTACATGGGTCTGTGAATGATGATTATGACGTGTATCTAAACCCCACAAATAACTTAGACCTATTCAAGGATGTATCTGTTGCTGAATTCATGGGTGACATTGGGGAAACCTCATCCACACCATGTCAATTACATATTAATCCTTGCACTTTCTTTGAGCATCAGAATGATAAGACACAAGGTCCTGTGATCTGTTTTGAAGGACAAATGAAAGACAGTGAGTGTGCAGAATTGCATAAGAGTAAAAATGTCAGTAGACATATAGCCTCAGAATGCAAAATTGAAACCCCTAATAAAAGCATGAATGATAACAGTTCGATTAGTATGGCTTCAAACACTATGTTTTGGGCCCTTGACAACTTGTTGACAACACTAGTCCCGAAATTTGAGAGTCTTGAGAAGAAACTGGAGGTTCAATCTGTTCTCCTTCATAAGAGCATTAATCGTAACCGTAAAACGGTAAAAGATGAAAGTACATCCACAGACCCGTTAGTAACTCGTGCTAACTTGACTGAAGCACTGGAGACATCTCCAAAACTAAGTATTTCAGTGGAGGCAGTTGTAAACAAAACAAAAAGTGGGAAAGTTGAGAAAAATCATAATGGGAAGCTTACATTTAAACCTCCCTCCCAAGTATTTATGTACACTAAACGCCTGAGATCATGTAAGAACGTAGGAGTGGCAGTTAAGAAATCTCGTCATTATAATGAGATTGTTCAAATATCTGTGAGTAGTGAACCTGCTACTCCGACCTCTGATAGTTTGATCAGTCATTTGCCTACTCAACTTGATGTCCCTGTCCCTTCTAGTGTTAAAGAGGCACCAGCGCACACTCTACTTAATGCAGAGCCAGCGGAAGTGGGTGTGGCAGGAACTAGCACTGCAGACTGTTCTGCAATCCAATGTAAATGCAAAGGAACAGCTTAAATGCGCCCGCAATCTCAAACTAAATTATCTGATATGTGGGTAGCTAACATTGTGAATCCTATTTTTCGTATTCCGATACAAGCTGGAACAGCATCTGCTGGTTTACATAAGGCATTACAACTTCAGCCAGTGTCACATATGGAGACTCTCCTGCCACTGAATAGAGCGGCAGTCCTGAGTATCTTTCATATAGTGGTACCACTGAGAAGAATATCAACAAAAGATATTAAGATTGTTGATCATGCTGAACATACTCAAGAGTTCATCACCAATGTATGGTTCAACCATGAGGCCACACTTACCTATGTACTAAGATAAGAAGACGAAATATACAAGTTGGGTTACACCTGTAAAATATTGATTTTGTCTCAGGTTAAGCCTCAGGGTATTACTGCAGTCTCTAAATATAGTATAAATCTGTCTAGTATGACCGCCACGACTACTGGCTGTAATGTAGTCCAGAGGAGTGACAGCAGAGCCCCTAGACAAGATGCAAATACCATTGTTGAGACGTATATTGTGCAAAGACCTAGTAACCCAACAGACATGGCAATGGGAGGCATTCTAGATAACCCAGGTGACGGCTATTGGCAATGGCTGTCGTCTGCATTTAGACAACACTTCACAACTCAGTCTTAATGATGTTAATTTTATATGTTCATGGAACACGCGTGGGTTTGTCCATTTATTTGGGGAAGAAGGGCTTGTGACACATATTGACACTTTCGCTGTGATTGCACTTTAGGAAACATGGATTGTAGAGGAGGTTCAATTTTACGGTCGTAACACAGTTCAACAGCTAGCAACGAAGGGTCCGAGAGGCCGCCCAAAGGGTGGTCTCCTGATCTCTGTAAAGCAGTCATGCCACATTGAAGTCCTTAAAGAGACTACTAAAGCAATACAGGCAGTGATATTATCACACCTTCGGTTGAGAGTGTTATTAGTGAACATCTATGACCCTCCAAACTATGTAGAAACAGTAGCAAATGTAAAGGTATTGATATTTTATTTCTATCGCGCATGTACACAAGTGTTTCAGAGCGCAACAAGGCAAGGGAGGGGAACAGGGGAGAACAAAACAGCAATCTTACTAGGCCCAGTGACATTGAGAACGCACAAGTGCATGGGAGAGGGGGAGGGGAAAAGTGCATGGAAGGGGGAGAAGTGGAAAGTGCGAAGCAGAGGAGAAACAGATAAATAATAATAATAAATAAATACATAATAAAGGCAACAAACAGTGGTAGTGAAGCCATCAATTTGCAAGTGCTAGGTTTAAGGCAGCAGACAGGGTGGGTCTGATAATTGTAGGAAGATAAAGGGGGGGTTGTATGGGTACAGATACAGACCACAGTGCATGGGGTGGTCCGGAGGCAGTGCGTGAGGGTGGCAGGGTGAGCAGGTACCTGGGCCCGGAGGACAGAGGGTGGCCAGGTGCACGGTGCCAAGAGAGAACAGATCAGCAGGGGAGAGGGGGAGAGGTGGAGCCAAGGCAGAAGAAAAGAGAAAGGTCTTGAGGTGCTTCCGGAACCGGAGATTGTTCTCCTCAAGTTTTAGAGTGGCAGGGAGTTCCAGAGGGAGGCCCCAGCCGAAGACAGAGATCTACCACAGCTTGTTTCTTTGAAAAACGACTGACCCTGAGGGAGTTAGAGGTAGAGGAGTGAAGAGCTCGTGAGGGGAGGTAATTGTGGAGGGATAGCTGAAGGTATTTTGGACCCAGGGCCCAGAAAGCCTTGTGGGCAATGCAGAGGGTTTTGGATTGAATCCTTGTATCCACTGGGAGCCAATGGAGAGATTTCAGAGCTGGAGAGATACTTTCTCAGGTCTTGAGGCCAAGGAAAAGTCTCGCAGTCCTGGATAGGTTGCAGAGGGCGGAGAGTGGAGGCAGGTAGATTTAGAAAGAGGCTGTTACAATAGTCCAACCTAGAGAGAACCAGAGCTTGGGATACCATGAGCTTCTGGGGGAAGGAGAGGAAAGGCAGAGTACCTCTGAGGAGGTGCAGTAGAAAGTTTGACTTTTTAGAGACCTCAGAGATGTGGGCGGAGAAGGAAAGGGTGGAGTCAAAGATGACCCTGAGGGTCTTAGCCTCACAGGTGGGGGTAGGAGGAGGACAAGGGAAGCCGGCCAGAGAGTGAGGGGAAAGGATGGTGAAGGTGTGTCGATGAGGAGGATCTCAGTCTTGCTGGCATTCAGACAAAGATCATTGGCGGCACACCAATCTTGAATGGCAGTTAGGCAATCAGAGATGAGAGAGGGAGAGGAGGTGGCCGAGGGCAGCCGGAAAATGAGTTGAGTGTCATCAGCGTAGCACTGGAAATTTGAGCATAAAATGGCAATGCAGCGGGCGAGAGTTGCCAGGTATTGGTTAGACCTCTGGGTAACACCACAGGTAGAGAGGACTATAGATGATAGGAAGGGTCCAAGTTGGACCTGAGAGGGTCGATCAGAGAGGAAAGAGGTCAGCCCGGCCAGAGCCTGATCAGTGATACCCAGGTTTTCACAGAGACGGTTGAGCAGAATGGTATGGTTGACCGTGTCGAAGGTAGTGGCAAAACTGATGAAAATATATTCCCACTGCCTCCCCATGTGGCTCATGGGTCACTTCAATGCAGTAACAACTGTTGTGAACCTAGACTCTAATATTCATGTGACATCAGCACTTGCTGCAACTAATCGCCAAGAGAAACCCTGGGCCAAGCTATTAGATCAATATGGTTTTACCAGACTGAATGGCTATTGCCCGGGCGATGCTCATGTAGCCTATACCTGTGTCTCTGGTAGAAGTGCATCTACCATAGATTATGTGTTTGTAAACTGTGCTGGGCTCTCCTTAATTGTTGACATGGCCGTTGTTCCTTGGGATGAGAGTGACCATTTCCCTCTTTGTGTCCTTCTAAACCCACTTGACGTGCAAAGTGAACCACATGAATATGATGAAAATGGAAATATTTATCTTAATAATGGTAATAATCATATTCAATGGAATGGAAAGAATTTGACAAAAGCAAATCTGGCAGTAACAAGCCTAGTCCCTGCATTCATCCGACAGTGTGAGGCATTGAATGCCACTATGGTCTTTGAGATAGTCCCAGCTTTCTCTAAATTCATGTTGAAATTGAGAGAAATTCTTGCTATCAGACAAACTTATAAAACTCCTCTTGAGCGGTCTAATAAGAACATTAATTACAGGCATATATATGATAGAAGGATAGTGGACGCAGAGAAAAACAGATGCTTAAAATAGCAGCAGTGATCTATCCTTCCATCGGAAGCAAAGATTCCTCCGAAATTAATGCCTACTTTAAGGGAGTAAAAAAAATATATCATAAATGGTTAAGGGTACATACAAGTAATTGTGAAAAAGAGAACTGGCTGATAATTGCTAAGCTAGCAAGAATGCAAAATAATACAGAGATATGGAATGTTATACGTGAGACAAAACAAGAAAACTGTCGATAAATTGTGTCTCTGAATTGGCATAGATTAGGCATATTGCATTGACATTGGGAGTAAGATGCCAATGAGGATTTGGTGGTATTACCATCTAACACATGTGAATGCAGGGCGTCAATACTTGACATTGTAGTTATCATTGAACGCTTGAATGAATCACGCGCAGCAGGTCCTGACGGGGTCTCTAATAATTTGCTCAAACTTTCACCTGAGAATTGGGCTCAAGCGTTCTATGTATTGTTCAACGAAATTGGCCGCCACGGCAGACTCCCAGATTCATGGCGTATGAGTAACCTCTTACCAGTCTATAAAAAAGGAGCCTGGCACAATCCATCAAACTATCACATGTTAGCGATGCTTGACATTCCAGCCAAAATCGTTGCTAGTTTTTTTTGGGAAGAATTGAACACCTGGATTACTACAAACAACATTCTGCCCCCTAATCAGACAGGATTTAGGCCAAAATCGAATACCTCGCATAACATCTTGATATTAACATCAGCAGTGGAAGAGACGCCAAACGAAAGTCTACTGCTCTTATATTGATTTCAGTGTGGCTTTCGACTCTGTGACCCGCCATGAGATGTGGCGCAAATTATTAGCATGGAACATCCTGCTTGGCTTTCTTAGAATGCTAATTAGCTTAGAATGCTAAAGCTCCTATACACAGAAACATGTTCTCCTGGATAGGAAAGGGAAATTATCTAAACCAATACGTACCCACTGTGGTGTAAAACAGGGGTGTTTTGTAGCAGCAACACTTTTCAATCTATATCTACATCTAGCTGACCTGAACACGCATCGTATACACCTGCATACTTGTCCTGTTAAAGTGGGATCCGACACTGTAAATTGGCTTGCTTATGTGGACGATTTGTTGCTCTTAGACCATACCCCTAACGGATTCCAAATCATGCTTACCGCTTTGGGTAAATATGCAAGTGTCAATAGACTGCTTGTCAACATAGAGAAAAGCAAAATAATGGTCTTTTCAGGTAAACATATAATTCCAAAACAGCGACAGTGGACCTATGAGGGACTTGCTCTTGAACAAGTAGAGGTCTACAGATACCTTGGTGTCTATGTAGATGAAAAATCAAATTGGTGATACCATTGGAAAGAAATCAAAACAAAGTGCATGAAAGCAGTAAACGCAATAAGTGTATTTATAGGAAAAATGTAGGATATTCAGCGCAAACAATCTTGCTGTTATATACGGCAAAAATATCTCCATTGCTTCAATATGGAATTGAGTTTTGGGGTCACAGTTATCTTCCAGAGCTACAAAAGTTTGAAGCAATGATCTTGCCTAAATTATTTCAGCTATCACACAATGTAACAGTGGAATTCTTATTATTAGAATTTGAATAAAATGGTATAATTGCAAATTTCAATTATAGAACTATTATGTGCTATGAAAAATTGAGGCACTTCGACAAAGCTACAATTGCTGTTAGCTACATTGATGCATTTCAAAGGATTGACCAATGTAATAAAATGGTCACTCTGGCCACAATCTTATCCCTACATAAGAAATGGATTGCAGGATACGTTTATGGATACGTTTATAATTCTGTGTCAATGGCCAGACATGAGTTTAAAAAATGGCTGAGATTTACTATTAAAGATTATAGCAATGAACACCACATGGTACTGCTGTCTACATTAAGTAATAGCGGTTCTTATCTTTGCTATGGAAAGGAACGCATTTCTACTCCGCTATATATCACGGCATACCCTTCTCCACTGGATATAAAAGGAGCAAAATTAGGCATTATACATTGTGATAGAATGTGCCGCTTATGAGAGGAATCTAGTTAGGAAACTCTTGAACATCTGTTAGTGGAGTGTGTGAGTCTAACTGTGATTAGGTCAGGCTTTCTGAAATCATATGATAACCAATATGACTGTAATGATGATTGCATGATTTTGAAACATTTTATGAAGGGTGATGACATGAATTTTATATGTTTTATGGTTACATTTTACTGTAAGTATATGGACATTTTAAATGTGTTATATAATGGAGAGTTTGTTTGAATGTTATTCAATTGACTATATAGAAATTTAAGAGGTATCTCTGAATGTATTTAATTGAAGGTTTAAGAAATCCATGAGATTTTATGTGATATGTTTTATTGTTGTTTTTATGTGTTATATTGTTGTTTCATATTGTATATACAAAGCCGTGCGGCTATAAGGATATTAAATAAATAATGCAACAATAGCGCTTACATATTTTTACCATTTGGTTTTGTTCTCAAAAGGCCTAATAAAAGCAATACTTTAATTTAAATTACATTCAACATGTATATCCACTTTTTCCTCAGAGGGTGTATTTACAATTATGAGGACATATTGAGGAATCCAGTTCTTGGGGACCTGTATTTCTTTGTCAATAAATGCACAGATTTTGTTGTATTTCTTTAATGGCACCCTTTTCAAAATGGTTGTAAGCAAAGCATCTTATCTAATCCAGTATCTTTTTAATTTTGACAGTGAACAAGGGGCAGAGATTTCAAATAAATGACAGAGTCTGTGCATATCATTTATCTTATGTTAGGCTTCCTTCTAGTACTTTTACATAAAGAACGTTCCTGTTGAAACACAGTTTGATCCTGAAATGTCACCAGCATTAATAAATGGTACTGAGATGTATTGAATTCCAGATAAATACAATTCCCAGCCTTTCCTCAGCTCTGACAGACTTATCTTAATCTTTGAAAACATATAATTTGCATGCGCACACCTAGTTTAAACTTTACACTTTCTGTACAAATTGTCACAAGTTGCACCCAAAACCCCACCAGAAGTAACGTCCGTAGGGGAAGGATGTTTATTCAGGAGTCCTTACACTCGCAGCTTAGCTGTGTCAAAGTTCTTCGGGTAGTATTTTTCCGACCTTGCATCTCTTCCTTCATTGGGTCGTTCAACACCCTTTTCTTTGTGTTACCCCCCATCGACTTCCAGAGGTCTGGTAGGCTGGAAATCAAGGTGTCTTTAATTTACTAGAGAGAGGGGTAGAAAGACTGGTTTGGTATCACATACAATCATATTTTTAACCTTACATTATTAGGATTTCCTAATCTGTCATGCACTGTCTACAGGACTGCATACACATTATGGATATATTTTAACATTTAATTCAAAATTGTGTTCTTTTTTAAACATTCATCCTTTCAGTCTAATCATTCCTACTTAGCTTGCTCTTTACAGAGTTTCCTTTACTTAGTTAGAAGTAACCTGATTAATCCGTCGAAGAGCAATTCGAGGTTGGCAGGCTTTCCGCTGGTTCATGTGGACCCAACATTCCTCAGCCTGTTCCTCTTTTAAGACCTCAATAGTGTATGTAACGTGAGAGATCTTATACATGATCTCATATGATCCCTTCCGGATTGTAAGGAACTATGCTCCGTGGACTGGATTAGTTGGAAATTATAAAGATAAACTCTATCACCTACCTGGTACTCCTTTTTAGATGTCCATAGATCATTGTAGGTTTTTGTACCTATTGCAGTTTTCTCCAGGTTCCTCTGGTCATAGGCAAAAGCATGTTGGGGATGTTTTCATAGGTTCTCTACGCATTCATGAGTGGTAGAGGCATTGAGCAACAACTGCTCCTGTGTTTAGTATAACAGATGGTGCAACAAGATAATTTTCCTACCAGCCATGAGTTAAAATGGGGATATTTTAGTTGCAGATGTTTGTGTAGATCGTAGAGCCATCAGAACTAGTGTAGCCATACATCCCATCTGGGTCCAGAATCAACTACAAACCTCTTTAAGATTCCTACTATAGTATCATTATATTGCTTCATCCCCGCTGGATGCTGGGTGGTAGGCGATCTGGAGTTTTCTCTTCACTCTGAGAAATTCCCACATTTTAGTCATTAACTCACTGGTGAAATTACTACCTTGGTCAGACTCAATCTTTTGAGGGTTGGCGAAACAAGAAAATATGCAGTTCATCAATATTATAGCTGCAGTTCCGCTTAGCAGTTTGGAGCCATTGGACCCACTTGGTAAAGAGACACTTAATGGTCAACATATATTTGTTGCCGCATGTAGAATGAGTCACTGGACCAATAAAGTAAATCTGAAGATCTGACCATGGTAAGGTCATTCCTCCCTTTTGTAGAGTAGCCCGGTGAGTGGGAGAACTCGGTTGAACTGAGACCACACTAGACATCCCTTTAAGTAAATGTTGAGGTCTTGACCCATGTGTGTCCAGTAACCCACCGCATGTAGGATTTCCATTGTCTTTTGAAAACCCTGATGACCAGCTGTTACTGTGTCATGTGTGTGGTTTAACATTATGATTCAGAATGAGGCAGGTACCACCCACTGGTCATACCCAGAGTGGGATTTCCTAACTGAAAGTAATTCTTGAATTTTGAAGATCTTTTCAAATCTGCTCAAAACTCAAAGATCTTCCTTCCCCTTCCAGTTTACTTCAGATAATGGAAAGTTTTCTGGGTCCTCTATACAATGATAGACTCGTCCTACAATTGGATCTGCTTACTGTGCTTTAATTAAATCTTGGTCTGGAGCATCTCTATTCGACTACAGAATAACAGGCTCATTCACAGCTTGAGTTTGTGATCCAGTCACTGCTGTTACTTGTATCTCTACAAGGAAATGTTCCATATCAATGTACCCAACCTGAATTGCTCCAGTTTTGGCTAGTTGTTCAGCCAAATCTTTTTGGTTTATTGGGACCTTCAACTTTTGACTGACCCTTTATTTTCTTCCAAAATATAGTCATATTTTTTGATGTTTCTAAATTGTCTATCGCTTGGATTAACTTCCCAGGCTTTAGGGGTTTGTTGATGGCACAAATCATACCTCTGGCTTTCCAGTTCACTAAATGCTCAACAAATCCATTTCAGACATATTCTGAATCAGTTATTATTACTAGGTCCTGGAGCTGGTGATTTACGTCAGTAAGGAAAGCTTTATATATTCTTATGTTATGTTTTGTTATCCGAATGTATTAAGCGCAATTACCACAGGCAAAGTCATCATGGCGCTGAGAACTGGGGAACAGGGACTGAAGGAACAAAAGAGAAGCCTAGAACAGAAAGGTTTTTAACAGCAGACGAAAGGATAAATGGTTAACTGTAGCCAGAAGAGCTGATGGAAGCTTATTCCGCAGCACAGCGGCTGCAACGGAACAACCCCCATCTAACCAGGTTAAACCGCGGCACCGTGATAAGAAGTACATCCGCAAAGCGAAGAGCATGGGAAGGCATATAAGGCCAGAATTTCACCTGCAAATATTCCGGACCAGTGCCGTAGAAAGCACAGTGCACTATACTCACTGCTTTAAAATCAATGCACTTTGAAACAGGAAGCCAGTGGAGAGAGCAAATAATCGGGCTAATGTGAGAGCACAAAGAAGTAGAAGTGGCTGCACAAGCAGCATCATTTTCAAGAATTTGGAGACAGTGAAGAAGGTAGAGAGGTTGAAAGGGATAGAGAAAATTACAGTAATCAGGAGTCTCAAAAATAAAATAAGGCACCACTATAGCACTTAAATAAGTGGGCACAAAAGGAAGATTTTTTAGCAGGAGCTTCAGCTTGATATGAACTGCCTGACAGATTGCGCTCACATGCACTTCAGCGGACAGGGAAGAGGAACATGTGCCATCAGTTCTGCCCCTTGACTACTCCAGGGACCAATTTTCTAGCCAGGTGTGGGTTCAGGGTTGTCATTCACCCAGACATTCCCAATACCAGCTACTTACTCATCATTTTCTTTAATATGCTAGGAACATGCATCCAAAAAAACTATAGGCATTCCTTGACAGGTGTTCTCTCATGTACTTTATGAGGAGAAGCTATATACGCCTCCTTATCATTGGTGGTATTTACCCCTTCAACTTCTATAAAATCTTCTTGAACACTATCATGTAGGTCAGCTAATCCTTGTGCCATCCATATATGATTTCTACAGGATAACCCTACATTGAAAGAATCCAGGAATTAACCCTTGTGTTAGAAACATTGCCATTTGGGATCTGGTCACTGCAAATATTGTAGATGCTGGTGGGAAGTCTCAACTATTACATGTTCCCCATGGATCACCGGATGGTAGTTTGTCAGTGCCTATACCGTTGCCAGGAGTGATTTCTCGCATTCATTAAATCCAATCTCTACGGGTGAGTGTTGCTTCCATAAGAGATCATTTTAGTAACCTGGCCATGCTTCTCATACAAGACTGAAGTTAAGCAGTGTGAGAAAACCATGTTTTTATGAACAATTCCTTCTTTTTGAAGGGCTACGCCAAGCAGGGAGCTTGGGATAAACATTTTTTCGGTTGTTTCACAGCTTCCGTTTGAGAGTCCCCCCACTCCCACTTGACCCCAAAGGTTGAGTGATTCTGGCTTAATCGTCTATTAATTTATGACTATAGTTAGTCAATCCTAACAGACTACTTAATTCACAGAGATTTGTGGGGTTCTTCAATTTCAGTACAGCTTCAACATTCTTCCTTTGAGTATTAAGGCTCTTGGATGTGATTTTATGTCTTAGGAAGTTTACTTTAGTTCTGCACCACTATGCTTTCTGAAATGATAGCTTTGCACATGCATTTCGTAGCTGAGTCAACACATGGCGGATCTCCTTTGACATTTGATCAGTAAGTCATCCACATAAGCCAAATTCCCTCTTTCAACAAGGTCAGGCATAGCCTTATGTAGGAAGATTTTGGACTCATTTGCGCTGTTAATGTTCCCAAATGGAGTTATTGTCCATGTATACTGCTGCTCCAAAACGTAAAGGTGAGTTTATATAGATGTTCCTGGAGTACCGAAACAGTCCAATACCCATTAGTCAAGTCGAGGGCAGGATAGACCTTTGAAACTTAGATTCGTGCAAGGCCCTGATTGATATAAGGAAGAGGCCTGTATGACATGTGTAACTTCTTGGTTCCTTCTAGTTGCCTTATTTTTTATTTTATTTTTATTTAATCATTTCTATTGCACCGGTAACTCGCAAGTCTCGGGGTGCATATACATGGCCACGTGCATACAGACATGAAAGGACAAGACATTAACTGGCGTTTGTGCATGGGTCTGGCTATATCGCGATGTTGAAATTAATTGAAGAGGTGAGTCTTCACCAGCTTGCGGAAGCAAAGGTAACTAGCTTCTTTTCTTATGTTGGTAAGGAGATTGTTCCAAAGGCAACTAGAAAAGTTGCCCTGGCCACGGTGGCACAGTTGCTTTCAGACAAATATGGTCTGATACATTTTAGGAGTCTTAAGTAGTATTTGCATGTTTTTTTAAGTATTGTGTCTGTGCTACGGCTCCTAAAGATGCTTCCATCATCATGCTTAGTGTTTTGACTTTATCCAGCACCTTAATCTGTGTGTTTTCAATCTGGAATGAGCAGTAATCTGAAGAAAGGGAGTTTCAGGCCTGTTGAGATCCAAATATCATCAACTCAGTTTTCTTGCCATTTAGGCACATCCAGTTTGTGTCCATCCACTGTTCTATGATGGCATATATTCTGAGTAGGTTATCATTATCATTTTTATGGTGCCCAGTGAGTTCCATCACTAGCTGCATATCTTCAGCGTAGTTTGTAAAAACGATGTTTACCTGATCTAGTATGTGGCATAGGAATCTAATGTACAAGTTGAAAAGCAGAGGTGACATGCTGGCTCCCTGTGGTACCCCGCATAAGATTTCTCTTTCCAAGGAGAATTTGTCTCCCCAGTGGACCCGAGATGTCCTTTTTTTAGAAATGACATTATCCATTTTTTTGCTGCTGATGTACAGTTAGTGTTTTACCCAGAGCTACTTCAAGTAGGTTGTGATCTAGCAGATCGAAGGCCGCACTGAGATCTGGTAAGATCAAAAGGCCTGCTTTCCCTTTGTCCATGATGCTAAGCTTCTTTGTCTGAAGGTCTATCATGGCTGTTTCCGTACTATGTGCTGGTCTAAATCCCAATTGTTGTGGATGTAGTGAGTCAGAGATTTCTACGTGCGCCTGTTATTGTGCGGTGGCTATCCGATCCATTTCAGTAGGAAATTGCAGTTCGTAATTGGTTTGAGATTGCTGGGGTCTCTTGGCTCTAAACCTGGTTTCTTAACTAATGGAGTTACGGTGACCCTGTTTATGGCCTGAGGAACTGACTGGTCCCTGAAAGAGGTGTTAATGATTTTCGCTAATATGGGAGAGAATATGTCTGAGTTTTCTAATATCATTTTAGCTCGTAGGATGTTTTTGGCACATGAGGTAGGTTTCATAGAAGCAAGTGTTTTTTCCATGTCCTCTGAAGTGATATAAGTAAAATTAAAAGTTTTGATTTTGTCAAGGGCCTTTTCTAGAGGCATGTTTATGTTGTTAGATTTGTTTAATTGAGATTTTGTGATTGTGTTTCTAGTTTTTTCGATTTTTTGAAAAAAGGCTTTCTGGGTGTTATCGCACTCATGTTGAGATGGCGTGAAAGGGGGCAAGATTGCTTTAGGTTTCTCAATGGATTTCAAGATATTAAATAACTTGCTTGTCGCATTGTCAGCTAATATGTATGCTTAGGTATGTGCAGAGTCTCCATTGTCTATTGGTTTACAAGATTCCTAGTACTGGATTATCAAAAGTACAGTGGACTGTCTGAATAATCCCATGTGATTCCAAGTTCTTGATAATCTCAGTGAGGGATTCCATGGGTGCTAGAGGTAGACAGTGTTGTTTTAGAAATAATGGTGCTATATTAGGGCCCATAAGTATAGTTCTGTAATGGAGAGAAGTATGTCCACAATCACATGAATCTACAGAGAAAACATTTGTTTCTGTTCTTCTGTCTAACAGACAACAGCCATAAAGATCTGTTCTTCTACCATTTGGCGGAAGCCTGGAAATATGTCTGCGATGGCTTTTTCTGAAGTATCTTCCAAATGAGCGGAAGTCTTTGTTATGGCGTCTGGGTGGTTGATTCCTTAGACAGAGATGGGTAAGAACCTGGGTCACACAGGCGCTGGGTCAGTGAGTGAATATCTATAAAATAGTGTCATCGGTTCTGAAAGAATTTTCTGTAGAGTTTTGATGGTTAGTATTGTGGTGATTTTAATTACACAGTTCAACCGACACGTGTTTCAACCCTCCTGGGTCTTTTTCAAGGCATGTGTTGCGTAGTAGTATGCATCAATGTGGGCGGTGAGCTATGGATAGGATGCTCGTGTTGGTTAACAACCTGCCAGGCCTGGGAGTGCCTCAGCAAACAGATGAGCAGTCTCAGCGATCTTTTGATTCCTCAATGTTGAGATAGTTACTGGTGACTTCAAACACTCTATCATCTTCTAGCATCTTACGGTTAACATCCTCCGCTCCAGAGTAGCACAGGGAGTACACCATAACATCCCCCCCTTGTCATGTATGAATATTTTCTGGTCTATTACCATCAGCATTGTCATAACCATCTCCTGGTATGGGACCAAATATAGGGTTGGCTAAATCCATGGAAACGTTTTTAAGAGTAAACAGCCATTCCAATGGTGGTATGTGGGGATAAAATGGTGCTTTGGGATCATTATTATTAACCAGAATTTGGATGGTGTTATCATTGAGATCTAATAATGGAGTTGGATGCAGGGATTGGCCTTGTTGCTGAAGAAAATTATTTAAACTAATAAAAGCTTCCTCATTAAACAAGGTCTATCCTTTTAAAAAATGTTACTGATAATGTGTGTTGTCGCGTATCTCCTGGAATAGTCACTTCATTGATTCGAACCTCAGCAGCATAAGGCATCAATTGGGCTGACCGAAATACCCTTTCTAGATCCTTGAAATGATCTGATTAAGGACCAGACTTTGTTATTAATGAGATCCAAATTAATTGTGAATCGATGTAGTATGTCATTGCCAATATAAAAATCAGACCGGATATCTCTCACGTCCTGCCAATTATGACATACGTTTTTATTTTCATTTTGGACCTCCAGCATACACCTACTGGTAACCATATTTTTTATTGCATTAAGTCCAGACTCCCATTTATCATTCAGATGAAATGTGGGAACCTTCTGATCTCTTTGTAGTTTCCAGAGTAATGTTGTCCTGATAAAACTTTCTTGCATAAAACAAACTTTGGAGAAAAATGTTTCTTTACCTCTATTAAGTTGAATGGGGAAGAATATGAGTTCTCCTTTTTTTGTAGTGGTACTAAATTACTGATTCTGTCTTCTGAGTTATCCTCCGATTGACCTTGGTCCAAACTGGATGTCGACCGTGAACACAATTTTATTTCCCTCCATCGTGGAGAACCACTCATTGTGATTTATTCTGAAAGACTCTGTAGAAGTCCTGTCACTTTCATGTTGTTTTTTCACAGATGTGACGGGTGATATCTGGTACCGGAGTGTTGTGGAAATTAATCTCTACTCGATCCAGATGTTTTTAAATCAAATGACAGGTGCCATTCAAACTGACATAGTTGGCACTTTTTAGATTGATCGTGCTGCGAGTATGAGTACAGAGGACCTGGTTCACAAAGTCTATACGAGGCAAAAGCCTCCAAAGCAAATAATTTCCTAGTAAAAACAGGTGTGCTCTGGGGAGCCACGATTATCACTGGATGGGTGAGACTATGTGGTCCTCTTTTGATTTCGATTTCAGTAACCCTATCTACTGGGATCTGGTTCCCATCAAAATTGTGAAGGTTTTACAGAAATGCTGTGTCTTTTCCATCTTCGTTGGTTGAGAGTCTCTTTAGACTTTAGACTTCTTTAGATATCAGTGTCGCTTGTGAGCCAGTATCTATGAGAGCTGGCAAGTCACACTGTCCCTGAACTTGTAAACGCAAGAAAAATCTTTCATCTTTCATCTGCAGCTTACAGAGAAGTGTGAGATATGATATGATATTTTATTTATAGCGCGCCTATACACAAGTGTTTCAAGGCGCAATGAGTCAGGGAAGGGGAAAAGGGGGACAAGACAATGATCTTACTAGGCCCAGCGACCTGGAGATCACTCAATTGCAGGGGAGAGGCAAAGGGGAAAAAGTGCCGGGGGAAAGGGAGGAGGAGCAGGTGCAGGACATAAGATCGAAGCAACGAGAAAAAAAACACAACAGGAAGTGCGTCCATCGGTGGCACTGCAGGGGTTAAGTGCAGGTAGGGGGACTGTAGGGTTGCAAATACAGCCCCAAGTGCAGGGTTGCCAGGAGGCAGTGCAAGTGTGCAACTGGGTGGACAGGGACCTGGGCCCATCGGTCAGAGGGTGGCCAGGTAACCAGTGCAATAACAGACAGGAGATCAGCAGGGAAGAGGAGTAGAGAAGGCAGAAGCAAAGAAGAAAGTCTTGAGATGCTTCTGGAACTGGAGCTGATTCTGCTGAAGTTTCAGAGAGGCAGGGAGGCTGTTCCAGAGGGAGGCGCCAGCCGAAGAGAGAGATCTGTCCCCAGCTCGTTGCTTGGAGAAGCAACTGACCCTCAAGGATTTGGAGGAGGAGCGAAGAGCTTGAGTAGGAAGATACTTCAGAAGAGAAAACTGGAGATAATTTGGTCCTAGGCCCCAGATGGCCTTGTGGACAATGCAAAGGGTCTTGAACTTGATCCTTGCAGCCACTGGGAGCCAATGGAAGATTTTCAGTGCTGGAGAGACACGATCCCTGGGATTGAGGCCAAGGACAAGTCTCGCAGTCCTGTTCTGGATGAGTTGCAGAGGACGGAGAGTAGTGGTGTGCAGATTTAAAAAGAGGCTGTAACAGTAGTTAAGCCTAGAGAGAACCAGAGCTCTAGAGACAGTGAGCTTCTAGAGGAAGAGAAGAATTCCTCTGAGGAGGTGCAGTTGGAAGTTTGACTTCTTAGAGATTTTATTTATATTTTTTTATTTATTTAACATTTATAAAGCGCTCACACAGCCCGCAGGCATCGAGGCGCTATTACAGGAATTGTTTGTTTTTCTTAGTTGCGTAATTGTGTTTTTTTTGCCTTAGTTACGTATTTATAACGCACTTAAACACCCAGAGGTTTTTAAACGTGGACCCGGGGATCGAACCTGTTGTTGCTTCGTGTCGTCTTGCTTCCAAGACGCGCACGCTGCCGCTGAGCTAACATCCCAAGATGTTGGAGATGTGAGGAGAAAAGGAGAGTGTGGAGTCAAAGATAACCCTGAGGTTCTTAGCCGCACAGGTGGGAGCAGGAAGAGGGCCAAGGGAGGCTGGCCAGACGGTGAAGGGAAAGAGGGGTGCAGGTGTGCGGATGAGGAGGATCTCTGTCTTGCTGGCATTCAGGCAGAGATCCTTGGCAGTGCACCTCTCTTGGATTACAGACAGACAACCCAGGATGAGAGAAGGAAAAGGGGCAGCAGAGGGGAGCCTGAAAGCGAGCTGGGTGTCATCCACATAGCAGTGTAAGTTGGAACAGAGAGCAGCAATGTGGTGGGCGAGAGGTGCAAGGTATTGGTTGAACAACCAGGGAAAAAGGTTAGATCCCTGGGGAACAACGCAGGTGGAGAGAGAGATATAGGAAAGGAAGGACCCATATTGGACCTGGGAGGGTCGGTCAGAGAGGAAATAAGTCAGCCAGGCCAGAGCCTGATCAGTGATACCCAGGTTATCACAGAACCAGTTGAGCGGGATGGCATGGTTTACCGTGTCAAAGGCAGAGGAGAGATCAGGTAGGATGAGGACAGACGGGAGATTGGAATCAAGGTTAGAGCAGTGGTTGAAGTGGGCGGGAGCGGTCGGGAGCGGTGCTCCTATACTTCTTTTAATGAAGTTTTACCGTTCCTATACTTTTATTTTAAAAAGAAACCGTTCCGGAATGGTTTCGTTTTAAAATAAAAGTGTAGGAAGCAGTTGAAACTTGCACTTTCAGTGCAGTGAACTGAACATTCCCTTGAACTGCAGGCGCATGCGTTTGGGGGTTTATATCGTGCATGGGAGGGGGTGTGGCGATGGGGTTTGCGGGAGCAGTGCAGACCAGTAGGGAATATAGCTCCACTACTTCTTTTTGTACACTTCGACCACTGGGTTAGAGGACAGGTCTTCACGGATGTTCAGGAAAGCGGTTTCTGTGCTTCTGGCTGCTCTGAAGCCAGATTGATGGTCATGGAGACAACCATCAGATTCAGTGTGAAGATTAAGCTGGGAGATGGACAGCTTTTCCAGGAGTTTGCCCAGGAAAGGAGTGATAGAGATCGGGCGATAATTAGCCAGGAAGGAGGGGTCAGCTGAGGGTTTCTTGAGAAGAGGGTGCACAAGAGAGTGCTTCAGGGGGAAGGGAAGGTTCCAGAAGTGAAAGAGTGTTTCCAGAAGTCAGCCAGGCTGGAGCGAGGTTGTCAATATGGTCCTTGATGGTTTCAGAAGAACAGGGAAGAACCTAGTGTAGAGGAGGAGCCAAGCACCCCTACCTCAACTGTCCCGCCCATATTATCTATATATTGGAAGCCAGAATATGTGACATACACGGAGCAGTTGAATCAAGAAAGGGCAGATTAAGAAAACCGTGCAGTACCTTTGAGAATACCAATATCTAGGAGAATCCTAGAGGAAAGATTCCCATTGAGGAAACCATACCTGCACACGAGAAAATATGATGGTCATTTAAATGAGATTCCTGAAGAAGCAGAACAAATGAACGGTACATCCAAATAGCAGTGTAAGTTGGAACAGAGAGCAGCAATGGGGTGGGCGAGAGGTGCCAGGTATTGGTTGAACAACCAGGGAAAAAGGTTAGATCCCTGGGGAACACCACAGGTGGACAGAGAGATATAGGAAAGGAAGGACCCAAATTGGACCTGGGAGGGTCGGTCAGAGAGGAAATAAGTCAGCCAGGCCAGAGCCTGATCAGTGATACCCAGGTTATCACAGAGCCGGTTGAGCGGGATGGCATGGTTGATCGTGTCAAAGGTAGAGGAAAGATCAAGTAGGATGAGGACAGAGGGGAGATTGGAATCAAGGTTAGAGGACAGGTCTTCATGGATGTTCAGGAGAGCGGTTTCCGTTCTTCTGGCTGCAATGAAGCCAGATTGATGGTCATGGAGACAACCATCAGATTCAGTATGAAGATTAAGCTGGGAGATGGACAGCTTTTCCAGGAGTTTGCCCAGGAAAGGAGTGATAGAGATTGGGCGATAATTAGCCAAGAGGGAGGGGTCCGCTTAGGGTTTCTTGAGAAGAGGGTGCACAAGAGAGTGCTTCAGGGGGAGGGGAAGGTTTACAGAAGTGAAAGAGTGGTTCCGGAAGACAGCCGAGGCTGGAGCGAGGGTGTCAATGTGGTCCTTGGTGGTTTCAGAACAACAGGGAAGAACCTAGTGTAGAGATGAGATGAGATATCTGAAGAAGCAGAGCAAATAAACGGTACAGGAGAATCGTGACATCATGCAGAGCTGAACTAACGTACCTAAGAGATGCAAAGTCCAGAGAATGCAGATATTCTACAAGGCATCAAGAACGTATTAAGGATAAGTGACATCTTGGAATCAAGGTGAAGAAGCTTATGCCACAGAATTGATGAAGACATCAAGTTATTTTACACGTGTACAGATGCAAAAGCAACGCAAGCAAGCAAAGTAATCGTGAAGCTAGCCTCAAGCTTTATAGTGAATTGATTGCGGCAAGCACCAATATATATATATATAGCAATTGTTGCAGGATATTCCTGGATTTCGTTTTTGATGGGAGTGCAGCTTCCAAGAAGACAGGACCATGCGGTCCGTGTTTGCTTTCATTTTCATATATATATATATATATATATATATATCCACCCTTCACTTATCCATAGATAACCTATGATATATCCATATCATATCTATATCCATAGATATATATATCTATGGATAAGTGAAGGTATATATATATAAATATCTATGGATAAGTGAAGGGTGGATGTTTCCACTACGCATTATCGCAGTGCTGGACATTAACAAAAAGGCAGAGAGAAAGCCTTATTTTCAGTGTGTCTCAGTTGAAAAAGCAAATTGAATTACAAAGTGAATCTCAGCCAACAAGGCTGGACGACCCAAGAAGCCAAGTCTTAACAAGACTGGAGTATACTGGTATTGGATACAAAATGTGTGAAAGAACAAAACTAATGTTCAGAAGGCATCAGCAAAACAAGGAAGATGTCAGAGGTCTATTAAAATGTTTTATTTTAATACACTAGAAGCTCTATTTTATGGTCTCCAGTCACGTGGAAGGATGAAGTTGGAGGAACGAGATGGTCACACCTACGCATAAAGGCAGAGCGTGCCTTCACTCCCTGAATTTCCCAGAGTTAAGAACACTCTCAAGGACGAGCTTCAAAGCATAATTGCCAGTAGACCACTGAGGTGGTGATGGATTGATAAGCTAATTGGTGGGAAGCTCATGTTAAAGCGACCTCACCAGCACCTGGATGGCCAGCCTGCCTGCTGCTAGACGTAGGTGGAAAAGTACTGATGGAGGTTACAGCGCCAACCAAATGTAGAGGATCACGTAATTAGGGGTCCTATAGTTGTGTAACCAATGGGACGTTGTGTATTTAGTGATGTTTGCAGTGGTCATTTTTAGCTGAGGGTTTAGTTGTCCCACCTGATGTTAAGTAACCAATCACATATTCACACTTCTTTAGACTAGTATGGATCATTTACTTATATGTTGTCTCAGGAGGATAGCCCAGGGGTAGCGTGCTCGCCTTGAAAGCAAGACGACACGGAGCAACACAGGTTCGATCCCTGGGTCCGCACTTAGAAACCTCTGGGTATTAAGCGCATTATAAATAACCTATCATATCATATCATATCATGTTCACTCAGAGGCAATCACCCACTCTCAAAGGTTTTTGTAGTTTGCCACTTAGGATGACGTTGATAATACGTATGTAAAACGTCAGTGATGACGAATATTATGCATGAAGTCTTAGTTTTTATTAAAATGAATTGAGTAAGAAGATCAAGCGAGTTCGTTGATGTTCGTTATGCTCCCTGTTTTAGATAATTGATATTAAAACAGTCTTCCTTTTGCTAACTACCTGAGTCATTTCGATTATTGATGTACGAATAAAAATATGCATCCCTGTCCATCTCCAGGTTAATTGCTACTCATCTTAAAGGGCTGAGATATCCAGTTCACTGTTTTGATGAGGTTTACATAGATCTGACTTGTCTAGAAACCTTGTCAGGGGAGAAGAGAGGAAAGGCAGATAAGGGCGGGAGGGTGGCTGCAGGAGGGCCGGAGGAAGAGAAGAGACTGGAGGGAGAAACAGGAGAAGCTGAGATGGTGCACAGGAGGTCCTGGGTTGTAGAGATGAAATGAGAAGCCAGGGCTGTACAGAGGGCTAGGGAAGGAACAGGAGAGGTAGATACTGCGGCAGGATTGGCCAGTTCCTTGCAAATTTTAAAGTGTTTGACTGAGTTGTTAGATGCCGCAGAAATGTATGTGAGCTCTCTTCTTAGTGAGGATAGAGAGTCGGTATTGCCTTTGGAGCAGGCGGCAGGCCAGTTTGTCAGAGGATGAACAAGATGCCAGCCATTTACTGTCAGCCACCCTGCACTTGGGTTTAAATGTGACGAGATCTGAGTCATTCGAGGAGTTGCACTTGGCTTTAGGCTTTATGCGGATCCTCCTGACAGTTGCAAGTGCATTGAGAGTAACCGAGACTGCAGAGTGGAGCATGGAAGGGCTTTGTCAGGGTGTGAGTCAGCCAGAGGTGCAGGAGGGGGAGAGAAAGAGGCAGCAAAAGCCTTAACTGAAACATGCTTCATGGGTCGAATGACTGAGAAGGTGAGCGGCAGTGTGGGGGTAGGCTTGGCCTGAGGGGTAGAGAGAGAGAGAGATTAGAGGAGAGGACAGGAGAAAATAGTCACTCCAGGAGAGAGGGGGAGGTCGGAGGAGATCAGAACATCGAGTGTGCCCTGCAGAGTGAGTCGGGCCAGAGGAAAGAATAGAGAGAGAGAGTCGCAAAGGTCGCGAAAGAGTCCTGTGGGGGGACAGGAAGCATCCAGGTGGATGTTGAATTCTCCATGGAGGAGGAGTTGTGTGGCGAGGCCAGGAGGGAGGAGGCAAGGTCCGCCCACTCAGAGAGGGAGGGGGAGATCTGACTAGGTGGCTGTTAGATAGTAGTCACAGTGAGAGAGTGGCCAGGAGAGAGAGAAAGCCTACATACCAGGCATTCAAGGAAGGAGTAGGCCTGCATAGGAATGAAAGAGGCAGGGATCCACTCCGGGAAGATCAAGGCTACACCCCCACTGGAAAGGTTGGATCTGGGTGTGGAGAGGATCTTGTAGCAATCAGGAAGGAGAGTGTCAAAGCTTGTGACAGAGCTGGCCATGAACCAAGTCTCGGTGAGACCAAGGCCATCAAGGTAGAGTTCTTCCAGGAGACGACAGATGTCAGAGGAGTGTTTTTACGGCAGAGCGAGAGTTAAGAGTGGTGAGGTGGAGAAGGTTACCATCCTTGAAAGACTTCTGGGGAGGGGTACAAATCAGATGTACTCCCTGTGGAGGTGTAGAAGGAGCCTGGGGGAGGGCAGAGTAGGGAGGAGGAGAGGGCGCGGTAAGCGAGGGGGAGGAACAGTGCGCCAGAGTAGTGGCAGAGGGTGGAGCCAAGGAAGCTGAAGAAGGGAGAGAAGGGAGAGAAGGGATAGCGGGAGAGGAAAGGAAGTTGATAAGGCTTGGGAAGCATCTATCGAAGAGGAGAAGGTTGGCCTGATGGCCTTGAACCAAGACGGTGCCATTGAGGTAAACATTAATGATGACCTTAGAGGAATGGGAGGAAGCCAGGAGGGCCTAACACCGGGTGCCACCATTAATAGGAGAGAGCACAGAGACCATATTGTATTGTATTGTATTGTATTGCATATTAATATACGCTCTTTCCCCACTTGTGTGGCCTCAATGCGCTTTCTCCTCAGTTGAACACCTTTGGTTGCCGTAGTCGATGTGGTTGTAAGGTTCTAGGGGGTTTAGTTTAGGAGATGCGTGTGTGCATGTTGCCGTTCTAGGACTTAGGTGGCTGGCAAGGCGCGACTAAGCAGCCCAAGAGAGGTCAGACACGTGGGTGCTCTTGAGGGTTAGAGATAGATTGCTATTGTTGAGAGAGTCTATGTGAGGCCAGCTATACCAAGTTCCATTCGGGTGGTGGTCACTGTATGCTAGTGGCAGAGGTGTTGAGGTACATCTGATGTTTCAGTCTGGGTGGCTATGTGTGCACTAGACTGAATGTGCTTAGCCGTAGGAGTGTTCTATCGTGCATGGATGCTTGGCCGTGCCTGTGGCCCATGTCCACGCTAGTGGTGTGAGATATATGTACCTTAGGCTACAATGTTGCTCCAGGTCTATACCAGGGGGGCCTGGCTTTCGTAAAGTGGTAGCTATCTGCATATATTAAGCCATGATGGGGGCTACACCTGGAATTTGAGAGTCTTGTATAGTGGGAGAGTGGTCTACACCTAACAGTACAGTGTGCATAGAGAGGCTAAGCACAGCCAGATATTAGAGTCCTGTCTAGTGGGACAGAGGCCAGCCCCAACAGTGCATATTTGGATACAGGCAAAGGACAGCTAGAGTTGAGAGTCCCTGCTGGCGTACCTGGAGTTCTAGTAGGCAGGCAGTGTTGTTGAGCATTAGGTGGTGGTGTGTCAGGTGAAACCGCTGCGAGAGCTGCCGGCCCCTGAAATATGAACCAAAGCGATGGATTATTAATGGTGCATTCGCGGGTGGAGTGGCTTAGGAGAGTATTGGGAAGAGCCAGGTGTTAAGGGCCTTCCTGAATTTCAGGTGGTTTTCGATGTTGCGAATGTGTAGGGTGATGGAATTCCAGATGATTGGCGCTTGGACAGAGAAGGAGGAGCCACCAAGTCTTGTCGAGTTGTGCGGTGGGATCACTAGGCGAAATGCATTACGAGATTTGAGATTCCTGGAAGGTCGGTAGGGGACGATTTTGTCTTGCAGGAATTCAGGGCCCGTGTTGTGGATTGCGCGATGGGTGATGCACACGGCTTTGAAAGTGGTGCATCGAGCAATAGGGAGCCAGTGGAGGACTCTCAGGGTAGGGCTGATGTGTTCTCTGGCGGGCAGGTTAATGAGAAGGCGTGCTGCTGCATTTTGGATTCTTTGGAGTTTCCGTAGTTGGGATGCGGCGGCTCCTGGGTAAAGACAGTTTGCGTAGTCAAGGCGGGAGAGGATGATGGAGTTGATGGCCGGGAAACGGTGGGGATAGGTGAGGTAGGAGAAAATCCTCCTGAGGATACGTAAGTGAAAGAAACAGGTTTTGGATGCGCTGGTGGTGTGTTGGGTGAGGGATGGATCTGAGTCTAGTTGGCATCCAAGATTTTTGACCACGTTAGAGTGTGCTGGTGCTTGTCCTAGTGAGTCAGGCCATGGGATTGGTTGGGGTATGAGAGATGTTTTCCCACAAAGTAGGATTTCGGTTTTCCCAGGGTTGAGGATGAGATGGTTGGTCGTCATCCAGTGATCAATATCGGAGAGGCATGATGACAAGTCCGGACGGCTGAGTCTTTTGGGATTAAGGATTTTGAGGATGATCTGGGTATCATCTGCGTAGTTGTAGCAGGTAAGGTTGTATGAACGGAGGATTCCGGGGGTGGGTTGTAGATAGAAATAAAAAATTAGCGGTGACGTGGCTGCTCCTTGGGGAACCCCTTTGCAAATTGTACGTGAAATGGATGTGAATTGGTCAAGGTGCATGATTTGGGACCGGTTAGAGATGAAGGAGGGGATCCACGAGAGGGCTGTGCTTGTGATTCCTAGTGTTTGTAGTCTGTCTAAGAGATTCATGTGATCGATGGTATTAAAAGCTGCAGAGAGGTCTAAAAGGATGAGGACTGCACAACCATCTGCGTCAGCTGTCCTTTTTAGGTCATCCCATATCGACACTAGGGAGGCTTCTGTTCCTGTTAGTGGTCGGAAATCTGATTGTGCTGGGTCTAGGAGGTTATTGGATACAGCAAATTGTCTGAGCTGTTTGTTGGCCGCGCGGTCAATCAATTTGGCGATGAAACGCGTATTGGAGATGGGTCGGTAGTTTTGGGGAAGAAGTGGGTGAAGCGTCCATTTTCTGAGGATGGGTTTGGTGGAGGATGTTTTTAGGGCTTTCAGGAAGGATCCTGAGGTGAGTGAGTGGTTAAGGATTGCACAGGCGACGTTACCTGCACATGTGGCAGTTAGTATTTTCTTGAGCAATGTGGGTGGGCATGGGTCTTCTGGAGAGCCTGACAGACGACTGGCCACTACCAGTGACAGGACTTCTTGGTGTAATGGGAGAGAAGGAGTCAAAAGAAGAATGTGATCGGGTGGGTTTGTACCGTGTGCTGCAGGGAGGGTTAGGGGGATGCTACGGCTTTTAGCTTGGCAACAATGGCATTGTGTCTTTCGTTGGCAGTGTTGTAGAAGTGGAGCGAGAGGGTATCGCATAGGGCTTGGGGTGGTAAGGCGAGAGCATGAGGGGGATTTGAATTCTGCTATGATTTTATGTAGTTCCTTACATGGGTTGCAGGCATTTAGGATTCAGTTCCCATAGAATGATTTCTTGCTTTTCCTGATTTCCGATCTATAGGCTCTGGATGTCCTTGCTAGGGTGGTTTTCTTTTGGGCTGAGGGGTCGGCTCTCCAGGCCCATTCCAGATGTTGCTTGAGAGTTTTGAGGTATTTGAGATTGGCGGAGAACCACTTCAGCGATGGTCCATATCTCTGTGACGAGCATTTTGACGGAGTGAGGGGTTTGAGGGCATTGTTAAGCCAGAGGTCGAAGGCATCAATTGCCAGTGGTCCTTCCACTAGCAAGAGAGGGTTGAGAGAGTTGAGGAGTGAGAGCTCAAGATCTGGGGTGATCACTACTTTGTTCCGTAATGGGAGAATAGAGGGGGCAGTTTGCAAGGACGAATTGGGTGTTGGCGGCTGACCACTGTGTTGAGAGGTATGGTGAAAAAGAGTGCTGAGTGATCAGACCGGGTTGGGTGGCTATGTTTGTGGTGCTGAATATTGCATCGAGGGTGTGACCTCTTGTGTGGGTGGGAGTGGAAGTGTGATGTTTCAGATTGAGAGGGTCTAGAGTATCTGTGAGTGACCTGGTCATGGGGTTTGATGGGGAGTCGAACCATATGTTGAAATCTCCTAGTATGATGAGTGTTGGGTGTTGGATGAGGTTGGCAGCCAGTGCTTCACCAAATGTGTCTGCAAAGTTTTTGTTATAGCTCGGAGTACTATAGATGAGAGGTGCCGTGGTTAGTATCTTGAATTGGACTTTGTGTAATATTGCGAGCCCACCTCCTCTACAAGATCTGTTCCGAACGGTGAGAGTGTAACCAGGTGGGAAGGTCTTATAGTCATCCGAGAACCAGGTCTCAGTAATGAAGAGGATGTCTGGGTTTTCTTCTGTGATGAGGTCGTAGATGTGGAGTTTGTTTTTTGAGACAGACCTGGCATTGATGAGGATGCAGGATATTTGGAGGGACTCCATTGTGGGTGGAGGGTTGGTGTTGAAAGGGGGGAGAGTGGGGTCTAAATTGGGGAGAGGCAAGGGGGAGGGGAAGGGTGGGATGCTGCGGTGGAGTGAGGGGATGCTGGGGTAGTTGGGTTAGGTGGGAGGGAGGGGAAGAGAGCTAGGACTGGGTTGGAGGTGGGCAGTGAGGTTTTGCTCCTGTATTGGGGTGGCAGTGGTTGAGTGCTGTGTCGGAGAATGGGAGATGCTAGGGGGGGGGCATTGGGTGAGTGGGGTCTCTCCCTTTCCTTGCCTTGTATGCGGTAAAGGGGGTGTGGGAGAGAGTGGGTGGTTCTCTGGTGCGGGGTGTGTTGGATAGAGCTTCTCTTGCTGCACTGAGTGAGGGGAAGAGACAATTGGGCGGGCCTGTAGATGGATGCGGGGGATGTGAGTGGACTGTGACAGGGATTGTGTGCTCCGTGGGTGTGAGCTGACTGATCCGTCTCTCCATCTTGCTGCTCTTTATTGTGCTTATCGGGATCTACGGGTAGGGGAGAGAGTTACAGTTTGAGGTGGGAGGGTAAGGTAGGGGCCGGGGCTAAATGGGGGTGCGAGATGACAGTTGGATATGTGCTGTGGAAGCAGAGTGGACTGTGTGGTAGAGGGGATAGGGAGCGACTGCAGAGGATTTCAGTGGGGCTAGTGGTGTGCCAGTGAGCTGCAAGGTTGTGGCCGGCGAGTGACATGGTGCCTTGATGACTGTGCTACAGGTTGAGGACTGAGTTTCACGATGCTGGATTACGTGCAAAGTAGAACAGCACTAACTTTGTTTGCGAAACAAGACACATCCAGAGTTTATGATTACTATCTAGTGGGAAAGCGGCTACTCCTAACAAGATAATTGTGTATGAGACTAAACACAGCTACCTAGCAATGCGGTTGGTGTACAAGACTAAACAAAGCTAGATTTCAGAGTCCAGTATAATGCGAAAGAAGTCTACCCCTAACAATGCAATTTGTTGTACAAGGATGAATATAACTACACAATTTGTGTCTTTTCTAATTTGTGTACAAGATCATACACAACTACCTGACAATGCAATTTGGTTACAGGACTGAAACCCGGCTAGGTTTGAGTATACTGTATAATGGAAGAGAGGCCTACAGCTGACAATGCAATTTGTGAACAGGACTAAAACCCAGCTACCTAGCACTGCAAATTGTCTACAAGACTAGACACGGCTAGATTTGAGAATCCTGTATAGTGGGAGAGAGGCCTACCCATGACAAAGCAATTTGTGTGCAAGACTATAAACAGCTGCCTAACAGTGCAATTTGTGTACAAGACTAAACACAGCAACCTACCAATACAATTTGTGTGCAAGACTAAACACAGCTAGATTTGAGAATCCTGTATAGTGTGAGAGAGGCCTACACCCAGCAATGCAATTTGTGTAGAAGACTAAACACGGCTACCTAGCAATGCATTTTCGTGTACAAGACTAAACACAGCACCTAGCAATTAAATTTGTGTGCAAGACTAAACACAGCTAGATTTGAGAATCCTGTATAGTGGGAGAGAGGCCCACATCCAGCAATGCAATTTGTGTACAAGACTAAACACAGCTACCTAGCAATGCAATTTGTGTACAAGACTAAACACAGCGACCTAGCAATGCAATTTGTGTACAAGACTAAACACAGGTACCTAGAAAAGCAATTGGTGTACAAGACTAAACACAGCAACCTAGCAATGCAATTTGTGTACAAGACTAAACACAGCAACCTAGCAATGCAATTTGTATGCAAGACTAAACACAGCTAGCTAGCACTGCAATTTGTGTACAAGACTAAACACAGCTACCTAGCAATGCAATTTGTGTACAAGACTAAACACAGCGACCTAGCAATGCAATTTGTGTACAAGACTAAACACAGGTACCTAGAAAAGCAATTGGTGTACAAGACTAAACACAGCAACCTAGCAATGCAATTTGTGTACAAGACTAAACACAGCAACCTAGCAATGCAATTTGTATGCAAGACTAAACACAGCTACCTAGCACTGCAATTTGTGTACAAGACTAAGCACAGCTGCCTATGTAAGCATTTCCGATTTAGAGGAAGGTTTTCTTAATTATGAATGGCAGGGCTTTCTGGAGTAAAGTGATTGCTTTAGTCCCCACCCGTGCCACACTTACTTTAGCGGTTGGTGCTGGTTGACAGCAGGCTACTGGCTTCTCGCTTTTCCTGGCGTCTCCTGCAGATACCTGCTGATACTTTCTGTATCCGCCTCTGTAGGAGCCGCCCTTCGCCTTGGACCCTTAGCTGTAGGGGCTGCACGGGAGGAAGGCTGCCCTGGGTAGGTCGGTTATTGCTTGGGCAACACTTGCCAAGGCACAATCAGAGCAGGCGGACGGAAGGAGGAGGGAACCAGGAAATTGAAGCAGGAGGGAGGAAGAAAAGAAGGCCTCGCAAAGGGGCTTGGGCAGCAGAAAACGGCTGAAATTAGATGAGATGGCCCAGGAGGGTCCAAGTTTCCTTCAGGCACTTACCTGCTGCAGCCCCAGGAGAGATGCCGATGCATATGAAGAGTCCACAGGTCTAGCGAAGGAACGACAAAGAGGTTGTCGGTGAGGGTCTGCTGGAGGAAGTGCTAGTGTAAGTATCAGTGATAGGGAGGCCTGGTTTGGAGACCAGGATATCCTTTTTGAACTTCTTCCTACCAGACTTAGTGAGAAGCATAGGATAGTCGATAGAGAAAAAGTTGGAGAAGATGGGAGGGACGGAGAGCACCGTAGGTGATGTGGAAGAATGGAAGGGGAGAGAGGGGTAATGGAGGGGAATGCAGGAAGAAGGGAAGGGGAGATTTGACACTAGGGGTGAACACGGGGGTGCAAGCAGAAGAGAGATAGTGGATCATTTAGATTTCATGTGTTGGATATTTGGGATTTCATAGGCTTGAACTTGGGCAGTCCCCTCAGGGGCATTCTCCTGAGGGTCATGTTCATGTGGGTTGGTCAAGGACTCTAGGAATAAAATAACATTTTAAGATTATGTAAGGGATGCAAACTTGCCCCTTTTTTCGGTCAATGCTACTGCTTGGATTGCAAAGCCTAGAAACACCTGAAATGGAAGGAATATCCTTTTTCGTTGGGGTTTCTTTCATACTTACTGGGTTTTGTGCCTGGGTGTCTGGCTTCTATTCACTCAAATTCTCTGTTCTTTTGGTATGGGTATTAAATCTGGGAAAGAAGCAACACTGGGTTTCATCTCTACAGAGCTCTCTACTTTCTCAAATGTAATAGTTCAATTTTTCTCCTCACTAAATTCCACTTTCTTGTTTTTCTCATGTTTTATTTCAAGGAGTAAAGAGGGTTCGCCATCAGCCTTTGATAGTTTTTCAGCAAACTCAGTGGTGTTCTTGTGTGAGGCAAAAAGCGTACTTTAAGGCTTGGCATAGCTTTTCTGTTGCCTCCCAATTTCCTCTTCTCCTTCTGTATTTTTCTTTTTAAATTCAAATTTGTATTATTTTCGTCAGACCTCTATAGGCACCACAAAAACTTATTTGATCTCCCCCTCCAGCCACCCTCGGATGCCGCAGCTTCCACTTACCTCATCTGATAGGAAACCAACTCCAATGCCATTTGGAACAATGTTAATCAGTACAACTCTCCAAATTGTCTTTGGTCTACCTTTACCATCCCTTAAACACATTTTAGAGAGATCCACCCAGGTCACAGTCTATCTGTCTCTACCCTTCCTCACCCACTTCCGATCTTTAGTGAGGAGGGTCTTCTTGCAGGCCTTCCAACTTCCCCAGGAAAAAAATGACCACTCTGTATTTTACTGTGTCCGCCTTGGTGGATGGCGGAATTACCGCCCTACTCCAAGGTGAGCAGGGGCGGTAATTCGCCATTCACCAAGGCACTTCCCCATTCCCATTTTTGCCCCCATAGGGCATACTGGGAATGTGGAAGGCACTAATTACGGTACCGCAAATTGCGGTATCGTAATTAGCACCAGGGTCCCTTTGCGGCACCCTACTTTAACCGCTGGTAAAACCAGCCATTAAGGTCGGGTCCCGCAAAGGGAACTCGTAGTAAGGCGGTAAGGGTTTACAGGTACTAGTAGGATGGTCAGATTGTCTTTTGTTGATTTTACAAGTCAGGTATTTGGGTGCTGAGTTAGACAAGCATTTGTGGCTAATGGTGAGTGTTTTGAGGGAGATTCTATGTTTTACTGAGAGCCAGCGGGCCTTCTGTCTTGTTTCAGATATGTGATGAGATCTTGGTATGTTAAAGGCAGATCTAAGTGTATTGTTCTGCAGTATTTGTAATTTATTTAGATTATGTGTATTGGTTCCTAAGTAGAGTACATTGCAGTAATCCAATTTGGATAGTATAAACGGTCTTGCTATTATCAAGCAGCTTATTGTCGAAAGGAACAGTCTGCAGGTATTTATAATGTTACATGTGTAGGCAGTGGCAGAAGCTGTTGCATTTACTTGTTTAGTTAGTGTTAAGGAAGTCGAGATAACATCCTAGTGTCTTAACTACCTTCGAGACTGAGCTGTTATTTCCATCTATGTTAAAGGAGTTGTATCTAGAATCAAGTTTGTTTAGTTTGGCTTGGGAGCTGGTAAGGAGTACTTCGGTCTTCTCATCATTAAGGCAGAGGCCATGTGAGGCCATCCATGCCTGAATGATGAGGTATATTTTGTTGAGTCGTTGTATATCCAGGTCTTAGTTTACGGTGATGGGAATGAGAACTTGGGTGTCATCTGCATAATTAGTGTAGGTGACACCCAAGAGTTCTAGATCATCGAACAGAGGCTTTGTGAAAATATGATATGGCGTTGGTGAA
The DNA here is from genome assembly GCF_040938575.1 of Ambystoma mexicanum. Lineage (NCBI taxonomy): Eukaryota > Metazoa > Chordata > Amphibia > Caudata > Ambystomatidae > Ambystoma > Ambystoma mexicanum. Next base: position 667,812,297 of record NC_090923.1, read on the forward strand.
ACGCAAGACCTTTGTGGTACTCCACAGGTCATTGGAGCAGGATCTGGCGATGCAGTAGGTGATAAGTCTCTCATCGTTCTATGTTCAAGGAATGATTGAAACCAAGCTGTAGCTTTTTCAGAGAAGTCTACTGAAAGGGTAAGGTTGTTGCACAAGATTTGATGACTTACCAGGTTGAAGTAGGCTAATAGATCTAACAGCAGGAGGAGTGATATATTACCTTTGTCTTTTTGGTCGTCTAATTGAGTATTTAGCTCTAATAGAGCAGTGTCTGTACCATGTCTAGGTCTGAACCCAGATTGTCGCAGGCCCAAAAGATTCTTAGATTCTAGATGTGCTTGTATTTTTAAATAAGGAGCCCTGTCTAACATTTTTAACAAGACTGGCACCGTAGTGATAGATCTGTAGTTTGTGTAGATGTCAGGGTCGAGGTTAGGCTTTTTTAGCAATGGAAGGACCCAAACGTCTTTCAGGGTAGTTGGGACCATACTCTTTTCAAATGAGGCATTTATAAATGTGGTGATGGGGGGTGCTAGTTTGTTCGCTGCCTCTTTAATGATGTTTGCAGGGAAAATGTCACCTTGGCAATGTGATGGTTTGAGGCTTAGTATTATGTTTTCAACCTCTTTAATGGATAGAGGAGTAAAATTAAATAGGCTGGCACGTTTGGCAGTTGGATGTTTAGACTGGGAAATGGTTGGTTCAGAGGAGATATTACATTTTCTCTTTTCAATTTTAGACTGAAGCATCAATATTTTGTCTAGTAATGCTGCTTGAATCTTAGGGCACCATGCTTTATCTTTGGAGCAGTTTTCGATGGGAGGTGTATGCATTGGTAATTCTGTTGTTCTAAGTGTCTCTTTTGGCTTGGAGGATAGCTGACCTATAACAGCTGGCAGCTTTTGCAAATAAGTCTTTATTACTGACAGAAGGGGTTTTTTTCCAAACAGTTTCTGCTCTTCTTTTGTTATTGCGTAGAATTTTAAGGCTCAGGGTGAACCATGAGTTAAGGAGTGCTTGAGGCTTGGCTTTACGCAGTTTCAGTCAAGCTATAGTGTTGATGGCTTGGCTAAGAGTAAGATTATATAGATCTACAAATGTTGGAGGGTCGGTGAGTGTGGTTGGGTGGTTGAGGATAGGACGTAAAAGAGGTAGTAGATTCTCTGTTGTAATATTCTTTGTATTTCTAGTTAGTGCCTGTGGTGCCACAGCAGTGGGCAAGCTAGGTTGAATACTTGACTGTAGGGTGAATGAGATAAAGTGATGGTCTGTCCATGCACATGGTGTGTTAGTGAGGATATTTATGTCACAATTCTGGTCAGCGATCCAATCTAAGAGTCTTCCTTTATTTTGGGTGGGCTTAGTCATATGATGAGAGAAGCCGAATTCTGAGATAGAGTTAGCAATGGTTAATGCAATGTCATCTTTAGGATCTGAGAAGCCTAGATTGAGGTCGCCAAGTAGTAGGATTTGTGAGATAGATTTAGTTTTAGTGGAGAGAAGTTGTGAAATGCCTTCTTCAAAGGTCGATATTGGGCTAGGACGTCTGTATACAAGATGTATTTTAAGGTGCGTGAGGCTGAAAGCAGAAGTTTCATGGATAAAAGTTCCACTGACAGGAATGGGAAGTGAGGCAAGGCTCTTAGGCCAAGGTTGGTCTTAGATATAACTGTTACTCCGCCACCTTTAGAAGATTCTCTGTCAAGTCTGATGATACTGTAATTATCAGGAATGGCAAGAGACAGTGAGGGTCCGGCTGCAGTATGTAGCTAGGTCTCTGTTATAGCCAAGAAATCTAATTGATTAGCGATAAGTAAGGTCAGCAATGTCTAGCGCATGAGCAGTTAGTGATCTGGCATTGTTGATTGCTCCTTTGATGGGTATACTGGAGTTGTTTAATTTTCTATACAGCCCTGTAGTATTAGATAGGCAGGTGAGGTTGTTTATAGTTGTATTGTTGGAAGGAAGTGTGGGTGGTCTTGTTTTTTAGCAGATACATGTTTAGGGTTGGTGACTGGTTGGTGAGGTTGCCTGAGTCTGGAGCCTAGTCTGCGGTTCCTAGTTATTGGGGCACATGGTTGGTTAGGGATTGGTTTGGCAGCACATGGATTAGTTCATTGAGTGAGAGTGAGAGCATTTGTAGTATTAACTAGTGTCAAATATGTGGTGTCATGGGTGGTCGAATGAGGTAGCCAAGATTGTAAGAAGTTAGTAGGTGCTATGGTGTGCTGAGGTAGTGAGGAGGACATAGTGATGGATATGCTACTCTTATTAGATGTGGTGGCATAGTGCTGGGTGGGTTGCAGAGTTGTTCTCTTTATTTTAGAGTCAGTGGTGTCTGAAACATGTAGAAGCATGATAGTTAAGGTGACCAGTATGGTAGTAGTCTGCGCTGACTGGTATAATGAAGCTATAGGGTGGTACCTATGCATGACTTCCAGGTAATGGTTAGTTAGTTCTAGTCTGGGGCAGCTGCGTGTAAGGTATGGTAAGTAGGCAGTTTTATCAGGACAATTTAGGCTTCTTATGACTTAGATAGTCTAGTTGGTCATGGATAGCAAGGCTAATACTTACCCCATGTAGTGGGCCAATTGTTACGTTGATCTGATAGAGACAACACACGCTGGATAATTCGAAAGAGGTTCAGTGAGGGACTTGTTGCTACACTATAGGCAAGGTAAGGGTGAAATATAGGACATGTGACAACAAGTAATATAGCGTGATGGAACATTGCGTCCAAATTAGGTGCATTTACAGAGGGATATTAGATACATTTCAGTCAGATAGTGACCCGGTCATATGAGTCTTTATATAAGAGGAATACACGTGGAATAGTGGCAACAATGCAGGCCGACTTAAAGGCTCATTACACAAGGCGGAAAGGCACCAATACAGGCTAGGTGGTGAAGCAGTGCATGCAAATTACGTTCCTATGCAACAGAATAATAATAATTATTTCAAATTAGGTACATTTCCAGCAGAGTAATAATAATTATTTCAATTGGAGAGTGGAAAACAGGCATCAATGTAAGTAGACATTAAACTTGCTACACGGGTAGTAAGTAGAAAGCAGGCATCAATACAAGTAGACATAAAACTTGCTACACAGGTAGTAAGGCACTAGTAAGGGCTCCCGTGTGAGAACTACAGTACAAGAAGAGTAGGTGCGTTAGTTAGCATAGTCTAAGTAAAGTGGGTGATATGTGGTACTTGCGGGTAATAGGGCAAGCATAATAGAGTGGGCTTGAGGATGCACAGTGCTCGTGGTTAGTAAAGTAGCACAGTACTATGAGTTGCACAATTATGTGTTCAACAGCAGCAGTGGTACGGAGCCACACACAGGCCAGTTGTCTGAAATCAGGTGGCAGGGGGTAGGCATGGTGAAGATACAAGGCAAGTAGGTAGTGGATAAGTGAGCTCATATATGAGTGATTATACAGTAATACATTCATTGAAGGTAGGTGACCAAGAGAAGGTGCCTCACGAGGATAGATGAGTACAGAGTGTGCTGAATGCACATGTAGGTGGTTAGCACACAGATGCTTACCGGTTACAGTTACTACTTTTTGGCTGGTTTTCAGGCTTCCGAAAAATAGTTTTGGGTCCAAGGGCCTCCTGGCTCCGACAGGCTCGGGACAGGGTCTTTCACTAGGCGTTCATAAAGCGTTGTCACACAATCGGCTGCTTAGCAACCATGTAAATAATTGGATCAGGGTTTTTTAAAGCACACTGAGTGTGACGGCCAGCTTAATGTGCAGAAATAAGTATGCACTTGATACACCAAGCAGGGAAGCTCCATGCGGCTCACGGAGCACAACGGTGCTCAGATAACAAAAAACTGCTACATGAGGTCTATTTTAAAGGCAGCTTTTCACCGGATGCAGAAAGGATACAGCAACAGTCTTCACGGCAGCTTAAGATCATGAGACTTCAGTCGAGTGCAGGCAACTCAGAAGGATCGCTCCAAAGGCTGCAAGGCTGCAAAGACGATGGGGCTCCAGCCCTTGCAGTGGAAATGGGGCACAGGCTCAGGACAGGGCCTTTAATTAGGCCTCATGACTATAGCTTTATGCAAGAATTTATTTGTCTTCGACAAACAGTTTTACCTACAAATTAAAGGAACGACCATAGGGGCAGCCTTCGCACCTAGCCTGGCAATCTTGTTTATGGTTAACCATGAGAAAGACCATATCCTGTCTAACCACAATCCATGGTGAAAGCATTTGAAATGTTGGTGAAGATACATTGATGACATCATTTGCATCTGGGAAGGGACAGAGGAAGAATTAAATCAATTCCTGATTTGGATCAACACATGCAATAGCAACATACAATTCACCATGGAACACAGTAACCAGGAAATTCACTTCCTAGACTTAATCATCAAACACCAACAGGGCTAACTGGAATGCAGCCTATACCGAAAGCCCGCTGACAGAAAAACACTACTACATTTTATAAGTAATCATCCCACCCAAGTGTAGAGGTGCAATGAGACATTCTCACCCTAAGCCCAGCCCCTATACTGCCTATATGCTGGGAGCCAGAGATGAGTACATGTGCAGTCCCAGTAAGGTAAGAGTGCCGATATCGCAAAAGACATTCGAGGCCAGATACCCATTAAGGAAGCCATACCTAAATACCCACAGACATAGTATCCTTCTAGATGAAGTGCCAGAGGAAATGTGTATCTGAACCGAAAACAAAGCCTGATGACGTCATAAGAAATGGGAAGCTGGCGTGTCTAAAGGACAAATGCAGAATAGTATTGTAAATATTCTCTAAAAGAACTGGAGAACAGACGGTAAAGATGAGCAACATCTCGGGCTCCAGATGCAGCTGCTCATGCTACAGAAACATTGAAGAATACATAAGTCTTTTTACATGTGTACAAATGCTGAAACACAGGTAGGGAAAAGTATTCATAAAGGCTTGCTATGTAGTGAATAGATTGCGGTGATGCACCAATGTATATACATAGGAACGCAAGGAACTTGGATGATTCTGTAAACGCACTTTAGCAAGAAAAGACTTTCATAATGTGTGGCGCAGTTGGAAATCATTGATGGCAAGGGGAGCTCCAGAAGATTAGGTTGGCCTAGAATCAAGAAGATAAGGCCACAATGGAATGGAAGCCTGTCAAAAAGGCTACAACTAATGTGAAAAGAGAACACGCTTCTGTTTGAAACAATATAAAAAAACTAAAGGCTTCTAAAGTTCACCATTTAATAAGGATAAAATGCTGCAAAGGCTCAAAAAGAGTGGTCTCCTAGGCACATGGGTGAGATCGAAATAGCCTGGGTCGAGCTGTACCGAAACTAGGGGGTACAGTGAAGCTGTACTCCCTTCAGTTCCCAGACGGAGTCCACGGCTCCAAGGCCAAGTTCAAAAGCTAATTGTCTGACACATCGTAGAAGTGATGATAGATAGGGGGTTAATTGAAGGGGAGGCATGATCACGCCAAGCCTTCATGCACCTGGGATGGTAGCCTGCGTGCTGCTAGCATGAGGAACATTCTAAAAGAGTAAAAGGGTGCCAAACCAATCACAGAGGGTCGTATAATGAAGAACCCTATAGTTTGAGGAACCAATTAATCGTTGTGTATTTAGTGACAATGGTTATGACCAGTTATTGGGGTGGGCTTAGAAGCCCACCTGACGTAGATACCCAATCATAAGCTTTTGGCTATATAGAACATATACTTAGATGTTCACTGAGAGCCAATCACTGGTGATCATAGGTTTTAGTAGTTTTATATGTAGCATGACGTCAGAAATGATGAGTTTTTGTTATAAAAGAGTTGGTTTTTCTAAAGTACACAGAGAGATCAAGCTGTACGGTGTTGGATGATGCCCATTGTACTCCCTGTTTTAGATAATTGATATTAAAAAAGAAAGTATTTTACCAACTCCCTGAGTCTTTCTGATTATTGATGTTTTTGTAATTTCTGCATCCCCATCCACCTCTGAGTATTGCTACCTCGTTTTAAAGGGCTCTTAGGAGTAAGAGTTCACTTGGTAATAGAGGATGGTTTAAAAGGCCCATTGATTAAGTAAGCTATGTGGTCCTGACAATATCGAGCGTCCTTCGCCATTTAGCTGAAAGAACTCTAAGCTCCCTGTAGATAGCGGCTAGCTTAAAAACAAGGCTTGCAAATAAGGTAGGACGGGATCCGTGTGTTCTGTAAGCGTACAGAAGGCTGAATCGGCTAGCTGAGGAGGCGACAATCCAGAAGATCAGAAGTTGACAAAAAACGAATGGTGAGTAGATTGAGGGAACGTGGCAAACTGCATGCATGGGGAAACTAACAGTGGCAAAAGAATAATGGAGGGTTGGTTGGGTATGTAAATAAGAAATTAAATAAAAGTTGTATGGACGATGAGCATTCCATGGAATAGCTCAGAAAGCCTGCGCTCAGGAACATCAGAAGAAAATATCTTAAAATTTCAAAGAGATATATAGGATACGGACAGACAGGTCTAAGGAAGATATTTTAAACACCCTATCAGGAGTAACATTAGCGGCGATAAGCGCCGTGAGGAGCGTCGGCTAGGAAATGTATGTGGGCCGGCCATTGTTTATGTTTTATGTTGTGTATATGTTATATGTATGTGAGTCAAGAGCTAAAGTAAAAGTGTCAAAGAGCGACAAAAGAATAGGATTGTGTTTAAAAAAGAAAAAAGAGGGTTGTTCATTTTTCTGGTGAAAATTGTTGTTTACATAAGAGAAGTGAAGTAAAACGTAATACAAAAGGTTTTGAGCTGCGACGATTGGTGCACGGCCATATTGAAGTGATTGTGTAAAGCATTGTTTATGTAAAGCATAGTAAATATTGACTAACGTGTGAATCCTGTCACTATCGAGGACATTACTCTGCTCATGTATACGTGTAAGCAGCTGACAAAACATGTACCTAAACTTAAAAAATACAGTGCAGAATGGGTTAAAGGCATGGCAAACAAGAGGTTCATGCCATGGGGATCACTGTCAAAAGCGGTTTTGCAGCACACGCCATGTATTTGCAAGCAACATACACAGGAAAAAAGCTGGAAAAAAGGTTAGCAATTTTAGAGCTTTGGAAGATGCACCAGGAGGAACGGGAAGATCCACCTCCTGAAGACTGGATGCATAACCAGTGCAAAGAGGGGGGTGAGGAGCCTTCTGCGCCCCCTGCCATGCCTGAATTACAAGGCGATAGTGCAATAGGTGAAGGAGTGCATCCACTCAGAGAGCTTACGGCAGTGGCAGGATATAGTAATCCAGTTAATGAACCACCTGCTCATAGCAGTGATTAAGGTTCGGAGAAAGCTCCAGAGAAGGATGTAATCTCTCTGCAGTCCCATGGGACAAAGAGAGAAGCGAACGGTCAGGCATGACCCTGGCCATAGATAGAAAAATTAAGAGATGGAAAGGAGAAAGACAAAACTGACGAGATAGCGCTCATACAAAATGAGTGGATGGAAGGACAAATATTGCTCAAACTCGATGGAGCGAGCATTGGAGAAGTACAGCAAAAGGAAGATCAGGACGAACAGGATAAAAAAGACAGGGAATGAGGGAAACAATTAAAAGAGGAAGAGTTTAAACGCAAGGATAGAGAAAGACCAGAACAGCTGTATCAAGAAGAATAGTTGAGAAAGGAAGAAAGGGCAGAAGAGCAACAAAGATATGATAATAAGCAGCGAGCACTCGAAGAATGAGACACAGTTAATAAAAAGAGAGAAGAAGAAGAGGAGGAAGAGACATTAAGAGAAAAAATAATATAAAGGTGAAAGAATGATGAAATATGAAGGGCAAACGAGAGAAGAGAAATGAAGAGACAGGACGAAGAAAGAATTAGAGACGAGGCAAGGAATCAAAGGACATGTGATGAGGAAACAGAATGGAAAAGAAGGCAGAGAGCCCACAATATTGATGGTATTGAAAAGGAGTTGATGAATCCGAAGGCAGTAGTAGCCAGGGAGGGCCTAGAAGAGTTCTTTTCATTGCAGGAGCTGATGCCAGGGCCCTCTATGGTAAATCTAGAGGAGGAGTTTGAGGCAAAAACTATTGGGGATAGAATCGGCAAACAATGGAAGCTGATTGCGATGTTGGAATCTCGCAATTTCCCTTATTAGAGAAGGGAGGGGCCTGACCACAGTATACCCCAAGGCCTCAGATAGATAAGGAAAATTTAAGATTTAAATTACCCAGCTTAACATTGGGTGCCGGAAAATGGATTTATGAGTTGTAAAAGATGACGGGAGGGAATACGCTGGCTATAGGGGGACATTAAAGGTCTCCTTGCAGTTATTCTTGGGAAGAGAGCTGATGACATTTGTTTGCGAGCAGGATACGCAGGAGTCACTGCACAGAACACAGCGCTTGATGGTGCGCCATTTAATAATTGTAGAGTGGCAGTCTGGAAAGTGCTTAGAGTACAGTATCCTGATAGTCGAATATGGGAGCTATAATGGCACAAAAGATGAAGGAGGGGGATGATCCCCTTGCTTGCATTCAAAATTATCAAGAGGAGTGGGTTTTGGAAATGCGGGAGCCTTGGGGGAAATCTATACTGGTATTCTATCATATCGTATGTCAAGGATTACCAGAAAAGGTGCAGAGACAGCTCAAGAAGCTGGTGGGTATGGAAGCGAAACCATGGCCAGAAATACATCTGACCATTGCCGGCTATTTCAAGAGAAGAATAAAAAGAAGGAGGATACTAGAAAGGTTGAGGAGGCCAAACTAGTACAGAATAAGTTATCTAAATATGTTGCTGAAGGGGCAATGTTGACCAGTGGAGAAGGGCCATGGTCGGAACAAATTTCGGACATGTCACAGGTGAATAACCAATGACAGCTGGAACAAGGAGGAAATGGATTTATGCCTAGAAGAAGAGGAGGCTTCTGTGGGAGAGGTGGCTTTCAAAATAATCAAGGAAGTTTTCAGAATAATCAAAGTAACAATCAAGGCATGAAGGATGGACAAGTTAGAAGAATTACTCTTGTATGCTAGACATGTGGAATGGTAGGGTATATAGCACGAACATGTGGGAACCCTGGATATATACAGAATGGACAATTCCCGAGAGGGGGGGAGAGCAGCTTATCCTCCAGCATATAGCTCACAAGGCAGAGATGGGTCTGCACAAGATCAAACAGTGTATCAGACGCAAGTGCAGCGAGCACAGCAAACCTTGCAGTCCCAGCCAGCACCATTGGGTCCGCTGCAAGGACAATCGCAGCATGTGCCCATGCAAATACAGCAGAGTGCAAACACAGGGCAATTGCTTACTCCAGGGTAGAAGGTGTTACAGTCAAGAGTGGGAATCCCTTTACAGGTATCGGGATAAGCATGTACCCACAATAGGAGAGCTCACTGGGAGACTTGATGTGTTCAGTACTATCTGTGACGCCTGATCCTAATGAGTAACCTCGGGTTGACTTCACAATCGGGGGTTTCTAGTAGACTCTGGAGCAACTCACTCATGTATACGAGAGGGAAAATGTTTAATGTCAGGAAATGCCATGAATGCTCAAGTTTTCACAGGAGCTACAAGTAGAGTTACTTTTACTGAAAAATTGCCGGTTTCAATTGGAGGAAGTGATTTGTCTTTTCCATTATTGTATTCGAAACAGACGCCAATCAATATACTGGGTCAGGATTTAAAGACAAAGTTAAACATGACAATCTCTTTCACTGATGAAGGCATAGTATGTTCAACACCAGAAATACACTATTTAAATGTGGGTGAACTCATTATGGCATTCACAGGACAGATAGCTGTACGTGCTAAGCCACTGGAGGCGAAGGTTTTTTTATTATGGAGTGGGAATTTTGTTAACCTTAGCCACCTGGATTAGTGGACAAGGTAATGAGAATACCTGATGAGTTTTTGTTCAGGCCACAGATACCTATGTATGAGGAGGCTGGGCAGATATTCCCCTTATAATTACAGGCAGCTATAGGGCCAGGAGAATTGGCCATGCTTGAAGGATTTGATGACAAAGGCAGGCCCTGGAGAACAGTGAGCCATTGAGGAAGGATGCAGATTAACTGATGTCACTGACGAAGATATGTTTAGAGACTATCTGTCAGATGACGAGGTGGTGTTTGAAATAAGCATCACATATTGGATTAGAACAGAAAGGAGGGAAATCCCACTGCAAATGGTGATTTATGCGACAACATCCTACATATTTTGATAAGGACATGGCAAAGGTACAGACTTCCTTATGGACAACAGGTCCTTATGACGTAGGACTATTGAAGGGGGTAAGAGAGGTTAAGATTAAGCCTAAACCAGGAGCAATTTTTCACTGAGTAAAACAATACATCAAGTCCCGGCGAGCTGATGAGAGGATTTTAATAACATATCAGCTATGATGGATCAGGGCATTCTAGTGACATCAGAGTCACCATGCAATACTGCAGTGTACCCAATTAAGAAAGGGGTGTCATAGCGTTTAATCCAGGATATGAGGCTGATTAACCAGATTGTAGAGGCCGAGTTCCCTCCAGTTCCTAATCTGGTGACAATTTTGTGTAATATCCCAGTCAAGGTGCGGTATTTCACAGTGATTGACTTAAAAATGCTTTTTCTCAATCCCGATGCACAAAGACTCACACAACCTTACCTCATTTACGTTTCGTCAGACTAAGTTAAAAAGCATGAGATTGCCCCACGGGTATTGTGCGTCTCCATCGATTTTTAACAGAGTTTTGCAGATGGATTTGAGCAATACAGTTTTGCCAAGTATTGTGTTGCAATACGTAGATGACATTTTAATTTGCAGCACATCAGAAGAAGAGTGTAGACGAGATTCAGTCCAAATAATGATTATTCTTGCAGAAAAGGGATATAAGGTGGACAAAGAGAAACTGCAGTACTGTCAAGAAGAAGAGTTATTCATAGGACAGCTAATTTCTCATGAAGGAAAGAAAATCACACCAGAAAAGGTGTTTTTTTGAAGACAGCAAAACTGCACACGATAAAACAAATGCAGAAATTTTTAGGAGTATGCAATTATGTTAGAGCCTGGGTATTTGATTACAGCTCATATATAAAGCCACTGTTACAAGCCCTAAAAAAGGCACAGCAATGCCTAAGAAAGATTGAATGGACTGAAGAAATGGAGGTAGGATTTGATTAATTAAAAAAGGCAATTTGTACTACTCCAGTTTTAGGAATTCCCAATTATGAAGAGGAATTATTTTTCTTTTCACACATGAACGGAGTAGTTATGACAGCAGTGCTTACACAGAGAACCACATCAGGATACAAACCCCTGGCATATTGCAGTGGGATTTTGGACCCAGTAATGAAGGGTCACTTCCCCTGCGAAAAATCGCTGGCAGCTGCCGCGTTCGCTATTGAAAAGGCTGTTAGCATAGTGATGGGATGCGCAATGACGTTATTTGTCGAGCATGCCCTGTTTGCGGTCTTAGAAAAACCTAAGGGTATGTTGATGTCCCAGAGATCTTCTGATTATGAAGTAGTGATATCGAATCCAACAATCAAAATAGTCAGATGTTAAACAGTAAACCCTGCTATGTTTATTGCTGAACCATTAACAGTGTGTGAACAAGTGCATGATTGCTCCAATTATGAAGAATTTTATGATGATATTCCGAGAGTGAAGGAAAATGCTCTTGCTGCAGGAAAAATTGTTATTATTGACGGTTTCTCGAGAATCGATCAGACTGACAGGTAAAGATATACAGGTGCTGCTGTAGTGAAGCATGAGGGTAATGGGGAGTTTAAAGTTATGGCAAAAGCAAGTCTACCATCTCACTTCTCAGCACAAGCTGCAGAATTGTTGGCACTTATTGTCGCACTTGAAAACCACGCAGACCAGGAAGTGATGGTGTATAATGTGACTACGCCAAGTGACGTCGACCGTGCATGCAGGATTGGCACACTGGAAAAGGAGGGGCTATCTCCGAGCGGACGGCACTCCAGTACAACACACCACTCTATCGGACAGGCTTATTAAGGCACTACAACTCCTACTGGCCATCTCAATAGTTAGGTGCGCAGCACACACTAAGAGAACAGACTTTATCTCATGCGGAAATCAAGCCGTGGATGAAGAGGCGAAAAGGGTTGCATATTCATTAGATGAAATGACCTTTGATGTGACTGATGTGAAAGAGAAGACTGTGGTAATGATGATTGTGCAGCTTAAAGTTCAGTGCAACGTTTCTCAAGATGATAAATATTTATTGATACAGAGGGGGTGTTATTTATCCCCCACTGAAGCAATATGGCGACAGAACAGCACTGGTAAAATAGTAATGCCTGTAGCCTTATTAAGGGTGGTGTTAGAGCAGCTACTCTACCCTGCGCATGTCACTATAGAAAGCCTCACAACAACCATTGCAGAGGACTGGTTTATACCAAATTTATTAGAACACATTGCATTTTATATAGTAAACTGCATCGTATGTCAAAGGTTTACTGCTGGGCACACATTGCAAACAGTCAGAGGAGTTATCCCTCGGCCTAACGGTCCATTTCAGCATTTACATATTGACCATGTTGATATGCTGCAAGTTTGTAATAGCTATAGGTATATGATAGTGGTAGTGTGCCCGTTCTCGAGATGGATTGAAGCTGGTCCATACACACATCCTGATGCCACTTGCGCTGCAAGATTCTTCATTCAAGAAGTATTTCCTAGATGGGGAATATGTGAGGTGCTGAGAACCGATAATGCCCCCGTTTTGTAAATGACATTTTTGAGCAAATTAGTTTGCTGCTTGGCATAAAGCATACGTTTACTTCGCCTTATCATCTGCAAGGAAATGGGATTTGTGAGAGTCTCAACAGCCTATTAAAAGAAAGGATAGCCAAGCTCAAATTGACCCTGAAGAAGGGTTGCTACATTGCCTGCCTCTTGCATTATATGCATTGAGGAACCAGCCTGACTCAGACCACCACCTTACATCCCACAAATTAGTCACTGGTAGGCAAATTAGAACACCTCTAATCCCTCCATCGAGGGTTAGGAGTGATGCCCAGACAACTGCAGAATTGTTAGGAACAGAATTGCATCACTATTTGACGTGTATGACCTCAAGTATCTCTGTCATTTCAGACCAAGTCAAGCGGATGGGGTGTCTGGCTCAGAAGACAGATGAGGCCATTCAACAACCCGAGGGCAAGAACTTCATGTACCAAAGGTTTTTCCATGAGACCAGGTATTAATTGGCAATTTCACCAGAAAGTGACACAAGCCAAGGTTTGGTGGCCCTTATATTGAGGAAAACACAATGCCATCAGCTGTAAAAGTGGCAGGAAGAAGAGCGTGGTTTCATCAAGGTGATGTAAAACTCTACACTGGAGGGCCTCCCACACCCCCATCCCATTCAGAAGCAAGCCAGGAAGAAATAGTTCTGCATGTGCAAACGAGATCGATGATGAGGAAGAATGACACAGAGACTATCTAAGGGTAGACAAAGAGTACTTTGGACTATGGCTCTCCTTGAGCATTCTTTGCATTCATTACAGCAGAGAGTGGAAAAATCATTGTTCTTGAGCCAAAGGGAACTTTTGACATTTAACTTTGGACTGCAAAAGAAAGAGCAGAGAGATGCCAGATTTAGATTTTGGGTTTGACAACTGGAAAGAAGAGCAGTTCCCAGACTCATTTCAAACAGAATTTATTTTTGGAGGATCACATGGTACTTACGGACGCAGATCTACAAACTACTTCTTGTTGTTTTAATTTTCATACTCTGAGCTTAACCTGCTCTTGTCGGCCATCGTGTGCACATTCGTACCTTTTTCCAAGATCCTAAGAACGGCCCAGCAATTAGACGACTATTAGCAGCAATCCTAGATTAGAACAGACAATTTCCTGAGCATTTCTTTGAACATACAGATGATTCTGCTCGATGAAGATTTTCATAAACTACTTGGATTGATCCTTTACCTCTTGGTTCGTAAGCCTCCTCATCTTGTTGGACAGCGCACGAGCACTTGTGTATTTCTGAGGGATCCCAGAAATCGACTTGCAAGCAAGCTCATTTATTGCCTGACACATTTTAGAAAGTGATCTGATGATTTTTTCTAACGATGATGCTCATAAACTGTGCAGCATGGTCTTTTGTTTCTTGATAGAAGAAAGCCCACATCTTGTTGGCAGGCAAACTGATGTACGAACATTTCTGAAACATCTAAGGAATCAGCTTGCCCTTAATCAATTGCTGCGTGATATCATGGAACAGATCCACCAAATGTATGACGTTTCATCATAAGCAAGATGAATGGGGCTGTTGCATGAAGATGTCCACAACCTTTTAGCATTCACTTTTTATTACCTCCTCAGTGCACATCCCTACCTCGTTTGCCGAAAGATGGATTCATTTGTCTTTTTCCACAACACTGTTGACTGTCCAACAATCTACCTACCATATGTGGAGTTTGTGAAGCAGATCCTGCAGCTACCTGATGGATTTATGAGATTTCCTGAATAAAGCATTTTTCTTTCCTTAAAGATAATTACAGGCAAATCATGTGGTCCATAAGCCACTTAGCTATTCCACAGGGTGAGCAGCGATGACGCGCAGAACCATCACGTTGGTGGAGAATTTTCTACTTTGATTTTCTCTACACCTGAAGCTAATAAAGAGGTTCAGATTGCAAAAGAACCAAGGCCTTATGCAGTTGTTCCCACTCCAGTGATGCAAGAGAAAGCACCTTATTCTGTGGTAAATGTAACGGAGTATCCGCATTTGAGAAAGGGCATTCGTGATATTATTCTCGAGCACCAGATACAGATTAGTAGAGAAAGGCAAAGAAAGTCTTCTGTAACTACCCCTACACCAGTAGCACATGTAACAACACCAAGCTCACTGAGTCACGTCCCTTTAGTTCCTCTAGTAAGAAAGAGTTATGCTGAAGTACTTCATGAGATGATTATAAAAGCTCATGAGGGAAGAAGGAGACCTAAGAGAAATACAGTAGAAGATGATTATGTGTTGAATGATTATTTAGGCAGTACAGCACATTTAGGAAATAATGTCTGGTATCAGCATATGAAAGAGATGGGTCAACGAACATCTGAGGAGGACTGCTATGTGTGTGCAATCCTACCTTACAGTATGGGAAAATCCAAGACTTTCATAGCTATTGAAATAGATGTTCAAACATCACACTGTCTATCTCACATAGCACTCTGTCGAGCGAGAGGCCAGTTCATGGGACGAGCAGCCTCTTTGGTATGGGCAACAGAATGAACTGATCCTGATAACGATGATTATGTTCAAGACTTAAAGACAATAGCTAGAGTGTTCACCAGAAATCAAATGATAAGATATGAACAGCCTGGAAAGAAAGGAGCTGGAATAAAATAGGAAGTGAACAAAAGACTAGAGAGTCCAGGAAAAACTGAAGAGGAGATTTGAAGATGGAAGGAGAGAGTGCAGATGCGGGTATGGGGTTCAGTACTCTCACCAGATGGATGGGAAGAAGGCATAGTTTTCTGCAGAGCGTGGGTAATAATTGGTCACCCTCAATCAACTATTGGCAGTGTGGAACATGGATGTAAACCAAATATGGGCCAAGCTTGCAAAACTACTGACATGGTTCGAAGATAAAGGAGTACCCTTGCAAATAGTGCCTTTGGACAGTGCAAAGGTATGTTTTAGTAATAATGGCACAAGGAAAATGGGAGAAAATCAGAATGTGGTTGAATCTTTGATGTACCAGGAATGAAAGTTGGAACAGCAGCCATAATGGATCACTACTGGGCCTGTGGATCCAGAGCTTACATGAGACTGCCCCAGGATTGTGGAGGGCTGTGTTCTATTGTGAATGTACATGTTCCAGTGTAGGTGATTCCAAAAAGTGACCTGAACATTGGTGAATTCCCAAAAGCAGATGCACACTTGAGGAAAAACAGATCTAACTCCTGAATCGAATGAGGAGAGAGAACTATTTCTCAGCTAAGTCAATGGAAGCCTAACAGATGAAGAGATCAGAGACTATGTGAAGGCCAGCATACATGCACCTGAAGGTACAAAGTTCCTATATCTAAGGCATTGGAAGAGGTATGTGGGAAGATGGATCTACTGCAGCCATAGTGAACACTGCACACTTATGACCTGGATGGTTGATGAACATGTGAAATCAGCAGGATGCCTGAAAGGAGTTGTGAAAATGAGGGACCCGAAGAAACAGTTTTACAAGCGAGGATGTCTTGATGTGAAGGTTGATGAGGAAGTGGTTGACTAATCACCCAGAGGGGGGAGTGTAGAGATGCAATCAGACATCCTCACCCTAAGCCCCGCCCCTATACTGCCTATATGCTGGGGGCCAGAGATGACGACATGTGCAGTCCCAGTAAGAGTGCCAATATCGCAGAAGACATTTGAGGCCAGATACCCATTATTTGCCCTGCTAAAACCACAGGATCAAACACCAAAAGACAACTATGAACGACTTCTCTGTGCTACAACACATGGCCCCCATACCTTCCAATTGAAGAAGATAATACAAAAATACTGGCCCCTGGCGCGCCTGAATTTATGAGAACAACTACCACGCTTTGTGTTTAAACAGCCCAAAAACGTTCAGGAACATTTGGTCCATTCCCAATACACGAAAGAGACACCCAGATCCGGTCTCTGGAACCTATGCAATGTGAAAGGCCATTACCCATGTCGCAATTGCGTGGCATGCAAGTTTACAAATAAAATGCAAACATTTCAAATTGGAAACAGACTATGGACCTTACCGGACATGACTAATTGCAAATCAAATCAAGTAGTCTACTGCATACAATGTCCCTGCAGACTGAAATATGTTGGACAGACCATAAGATCAGTAAATATCAGGATCTCAGAACATAGATCTAAAATTCGTGCAAGAACTTAACTGCACCACTTGTGGAACACTACATCGAGGCCTGGCGCACACTGGACGATCTGATCTGGTGGGTCCTCGAGAAGGTGAAAAGGAGACCTAATGTACCTAGAAGTCTCTTGGAACTTGAGTACCGATGGATCCATAGACTAGACACATACAATCATGGACACAATGACCAATTTTCACCATTGAGCATATAGGACTAACTACATAGTCACCCCCCTCCTCTTTCTCCCTTTCTCTCACCCTGTTCCACTCCCTTACATATTGAGGGGACTCTTAAGTACATATTTTTTCCCCTCTGAGCAGATTTTTGGTCTGTTCGGCTCCCAGCATGGCAGGCTCACCCTGCCCGCACCACATGCATTCCAAGAGGGCTATCCATACCTCCATCTACACTCCGCACACACCCCACAAAGCTACACTTACTACTTACCACCACACAGCTCCCTAATCACGACCATAAGACACTGTCGAGCCGTCCGCTATCCTGACATTTCCCAATTCTGCAAACGAGAGAGGGTCAAAGGACTCATTTTTGTCCCATTCATTTTAAATTGCCCACCAGGAAGCTACAACATTTCATCAGACCGTTACATTTGGTCTGCACTGAGAATTTCTTTTCCTGATTTGATCTAAAGCCACGCCCCCACCCAAACATATTAGGGCGCATCCCAGTCGCCATGACAATTATGCCGGGACACAACGTTATGGACACTTTCTGGATGAAGGGACCTATCACAGAGGCAACATACGTGGCCTCCATGGCAACCGTCTTAACACATATACAGCATCAGCGCTGCCGAAGTCTCAAGACGCTGTCTATCGCGCTTTGATACAACTTTGGAGGGGAGACGCGAAGCCTGTCAGCTGAGTCTGCACCAAATCAGAACCACAAAGAAAGCACTCCCCGACACAATGGAGCATACGTGTCACCTTGACACTACTAGCTATTCAGCCTAATTTTTCTATCGCAACTAGATCCAGCTGGCGGCACTCTCCGATACCAGAAAGCTGACAGCACAAGCTGTATGATGCATCAGCAAGAGATGTGATCTTCCACTTATAGGTAAGCCCCAGTACGCAATGGTGTAGCATTTGCCCACAATGAGGGGAGCTATATACCTCCATGACACTGCTCTTCCCACCCCTTTTTTTAACAATAGTTATGGGCTACCACATTGTTTCCCTTACAGCCAAGGGACTAAGAGCAGGAACCCGTTTATTTTCGTGTTCATAACTCACCCGGTTTCTCTGCCTCCTCCCAATTTAGGTTCTGAAAACCCCGGACATTAGGAGCCACGACTCCCCTCCAGTCTAATTCCACATAAACGGACTACTCCGCACTGCTATACAGATGTCCACGTCGCCTGTCGGATGTTTGTCCATGGAATCAATGGTTTGACTGGAGTTGTCAGAAATGGTGGTGTTGGAGTGGCTCTTTGCATTGTGCTTCGTATTGTGGAATATGGGCAAAGGCATCCCTAGTTACCAGTTGTGGTGTTCTCGTGCAATGGTGTATTGAGGAGCATTCCACGTTCAGGTTCTTACTTCTTTTTCTTGTATTCATTATTCTGTTATAACTAGCTAAAATTACCCATTCTCCGAACGGGTTCTGTGGACAGACATGACAACACTTTTATAGATTGTTGAAAATTAATGATGTTGTAGGTTGCTGTTCCGGTTCGCTTATCGCTTGATGTGCTTTGCACTTTGAAGTAAACTGCACTGAGAATGAGCGTCTATGGCTGGCTGACATACCACGCATCAGACATTGGGGAGAGGTGAGAGTTGGTGTGCTTCTGCATACTTGGACCTACTGTGCTCCCTTTCCACCTGTTGCCTCACCCTGGCATGGTGCAGTTCGTTGTGGTGCATTGCGGTGCAAATGCTTTAGAAAATGTGCATTCTAGGGTTGAAGATCGGTCCTTTTACGACCACATTGATGTTTTGCAGATTTTAGGACCCCGTCTCATGTGTGAAGGTGCTGAAATCCAGTTAAAGGGGTGGGGCGTCCAAATGTTATGTAGCCAGTAATGCCGGAGGGTTCTAACAGGTGACAATGCAAAATTTGGTGCATATTGGTGAAACGGTGTGGAATTGTACAAGGAAAAATGCTTTGCATGCCACAAACAACCCCACACATTTTCACTTTTATAAATATGAAGGGTAGAAGGAAAGTAGAGCAAGTTACATATAGTTTCATGTCTCTGGTGCGATGCACGGTGCAGACTGTTAGTCGTCCACATACCACCAATACCCCACCATGCCTTCTGTCATTTCCTGATGCAAAGTTTCTAAGACATTTCGTGATATCCCTCGATTTCCCTCGCGATACAGATACCACAAAGGTGAAATCAGTAGAGAGGAATGGTTATCACCCTTGTTGATCTCGTTCAAGTCACCGCAAAAAGCTTGCTCCCTTTATCTGGCACAAGTGATCATTCATGGCCCTGTCTATGCCCACGGTTTTCAAACTGTGGGGCTGACCCTCTCAGTGGGGCCCAGGCAAATCGGGTGCCCGGAAGTGGGAGCCAGATGGAAGGCACAAGGCTCTTTTAAAAGGAAGGAAGGGTGACTTATTTGTAGTCAGTGCTGGAAATTGAAATTATTAACTGGGGGATCCCACTAGCATCGGTTGGGTGGAGTGGGGTTGAGGTGGTGAACTTGGGAGATTTTTCTAAGCCCCCACCCATAAAAAAGACATTTCCATTTCAGGAGAATAATAATTTATTACCACCTGGAAAATGTCCTATGATGAAAGTAATGAAAAAATGTGCACACCTTTTAAGCCTCCAGAGCTTACCTAAATATGTTCTGCTGAGTGCAATCATATGCATCCTGACCAGAGTGCTATCACACACATCACGAGCAGTCTTCACGTGATGTAGGGGATAAGTCTCTCGACTTTGTGTGTTCGAGTCCCGGCTTTGGCAACAAAGGAAAAGGGTGTAAATGGTTTTCCCGGATCCGGGGAGACATATTTTGCCAGATCTCGGATCCGGGGAAAACCTGCCCATTGGCCAGCTCTGTTTGTAATAGAAAATGTGAGCAGTTCTAGAATGTGTTGGGGCCATGCAACATAATTTTTTCTCAATGCATAAAATAGTTTGGAAAGCCCTGGTCCAAGCCTTGTGTGCAAATGGATCAGAATCTCAGGGAAGACTCAACCGAGTGGTTGCCAGTTTTTCGGGGTCTTTCCCAATGTTACAGCCATGAGTGAGCTCCAGATGGATGCAACCTGTTTTGCTGGGCGCAGTCTGTCTGCAGGAGTGCAGGGAGATGGATTATTATCTATTAACATGTGGAGGGTTGGGACCGTGGTGTGTGCTGCTACTCGGCTACTTGGAGCAGCTGATGCTGAGCATTACACTTCTGGTCTGTCTTCCCCCTTTCTCTTCCTTGCTCCCCCACAGGCAAAATCCCTTTCTTCCAACTTCCACCTTTCCTTTCTTCCCTCTCACACTCTTATTTTCTGTTTCCGACATATCCACTCTTTACCAATGATATTCTTTTTACTTCTCTCTTTTCCTCCATTTGTTCGCCCCTCTTCTCATGATCTCTTTCTTTTTCTGTACTCTAATGCTCTCGCCTGTTTTCGCTCTCCTCCTTAAGTGCTATGACCGAGTATGTTCGTCCTGAATCCCTACAAGAAATGATGGTATGCTCCGCCCACTCCCGCACCTAAGGGTTAACGTGGTCTTGTACGGCACTGCGTCTGCCGTTTATATTCTGTCTCTATGTCCTGCGTCTCTCCAGTGCATTCGCTCTCTCACTTGTTCTCAGCTGCTTTGCCCTAGCCCCTCCCACTGCCTTCCTCGGTGCCCCCTCCTCCGGTTCCTTCTCCCTCAATCTCTTGTTTCTGGCTCAGCAGCTGGATCTCTTTGCGGTCTCCTGTTTACTTTGTTTGGATGCTGGGTCTGGGCCCACTACGGGAGCCATGGCCCGCCTCTCTGAGAGCGAATACGTGGGGGCAGGGGGAAAGGGTTCAAAGCAGCTTCCATCCATGGAGGCGCTAAAGGATATGGCCCCTCCCCCAAGGAAGGCCAGCTGTCCAGGGGAGCAAAGGATGCCAGGCCTGCTGGAAAAAAAAGATATTTTTAAATCGCCCCAGCCAGCCATGTGAACAATCACCATATTTAATGGGATGAAATACTGAAAAAGCAGGCATTGGCCAACAGTTTGGGCTTTTGTGTAGGCATGGGAAAGGCGCTTGCCAGGCACTGTCGTGGTGCTATTAACTGATCAGTGAAAGTAGCAGGTACAAAATGGTGCGAGTACCTGGGCATCTAATAGCAGTGCCTGGAAAATGGCTAATACTTATACACAAGCCACAACTTGGCTTTGCTTGTTTATAAAAGGACTTCAGTAAATCGAGTGGGTGAAGGAAGACCTGGTTAAGACATTTCTATTAGGCCAGTAGTAGGTTTACAACTCCAATTAAGTCATTAACTCTCAGAAGACTGCTTTGAAAATCACTGGCAGGCACTTTGAGTGTAAAGTTTGATGGTAAGGTTTAAGTAAAGCGAGCTCAAAGAGTTTACGTGAGGAGGTGTTTTGAGCGGGAGGGTAGGGTGACCAGATGTCCAGGTTTTCCCAGACCTGTCTCGGAATTGGGCTCTCTGCCCCCTCATCCCGAGAGTTTTATTAATTTAAAAACCCTGTCCTGGTTTTGGGGAGAGGGAGGGTATTAGTCCCGATTTTGGGAGACGGTAGGATGACAATTTATGCTGTCAGAATTTTGCCATTGCAGGATGGACTCGAACCCCCCACTTTTCAGATACCAGCCACATGAATTACCTGACTGTGCCACAGAGATCAGTGGGGAAGCACTGACCAGTAAATCCTGTAACATCAATCAGAGCAAAAGCTTGTTTTCTATCGACTTTATCCACAGGAAAAATGGCACCATTTATAGGCAGGAGCAGTGCTGCAAATACTGTAGGATTGTGGGGGGAATTCTGGGTTGGGGAGGATACATGGGGGCGCGTTTAGGGGGTAGTTCTTTTATGTGGCTGCCCGCCCCGGAGTCGCAGGAACTGAGTGGGAATGGCCATAGGGATTAGCATGGCCAATTGGAAGTCAATGGGTGGGCAAATAACCAAACAACATGTAAACGCTGTGTTTCCTTCCTCATGTGCCATTTCTCCCTTTCTGTACTCTAATGAAATAGTTTAGGCTTATAGGTGTCTCAAGGGACACCCAGTAGCCCAAACTACAAATAGTAAAGATGTGGGATGGGTGATACATCTCAGGAGGAAACCCATTAATAGGATTTCATACAGCAACAAGAGACCTCTAGCACAGAGGTCTTTATTCCCGAGTGGCGGCAGGGGGTGTGGCTTGGGGACATGCCATCTGTCAAGATGGGAGGGTTAAGGGGAGAATACCTATATTGAAGAAGGACCACGTCAGCATGCTTTATGTGATAATGTATAGTGCAGAACTTCCATTGCCATGGCCTAAAAGTGATTTATATATGGCAAATAGCATATATCCTGGTCTGCCACTGTACAGGGTATTCAGAAGCTGTAAAATACAGCTGCCTGGATGTTGAAATCCACTGAAGAGAGTTTGCAACGTAAGAGCCTCACGGCCCTGCAATGGATGCTGGTACATGATGCACAAAACCTAAAATACAGCTGTCTGGATTTTGTTTCAGTCCAATGGAGATGGTCCAACGTTAACCATCACAGCCCTGCATTGGCGACTTATGCATCAGTGCACAGTACTTAAATCATCATGCAACATTGAAACCATATGTTTCTAAGGAACAAATGCCAATGTTGATTACGCAAGCCGAATATGCAAATATGTTGAAGCATTAAAACTTGGTCTGTGGGAAGGGGCGGCAGAAAGGGGTTGGGGGAATACAGTACGCATAAGGCTAGAGGCAGGGACGTCGGCAGGGACTTTCTGCCATTTCAACTGAAATGGTCCCACACACCTTGGGAGGCCCTGTGACTCTGACAAAGAAGAATGAATGGGCTGATTACTTGCCAGCAGTGTTCATTACTCTGAATCCAGGTCTTCCTCCTCTCAGTCCTTTTCAACCCTCACTCTTGAGGCACATTTAGACATCAAGAGACCACTGATCCACAACAATCACAAAACGCTGCAATATACTATAAAATCACAGACAACAACACAAAGAACCCCGCAACGGGAAAACAGTATCGGAAAAACACCTAGAAGAGCGAGAGCTAGAACCAGAGATTGGAAAATAGACCACAAAGACAACCACACATCTAATTACAATGAATCGGAACTAATAAACCTATCGTCAGGGACGTCATTTAGGGGTCGCCAGAGGTCGCAACTGCGACCTCTGAGGCCTCCCATGTGACCTCTGTGGTCTCCTTTGCGACCTATAAAAAAAAAGAAAATAAAAGCTTTTTTTCTTTTTCTTTTTATTTCTTTTTTTTTGTAATGCAAGCTCCTGGGCTGTGGCCAGCAGCATGTGGCTCTTTACTTCTGGAGTGGCTGGCTTTCTTGTTCAGGCTCCTTAAAAGAAATTTGAAAAATAAGAACAGGAGTGCCACAAGTCTAACACTTTCAGCACTGACCCTAAATGAGAAAGAATAGGAATACCAAATAATGTGTCTTTCAGGAATTCTATACAATAATTGCTAAACTCAATAAAGGTTTATTTCAGGCACACTTCAGGGAGTGAGTCACTGATTTAGTCTGTTCTTAAACGCCTCAACTCAGCCTTTATTCCATCTGAGATCGATAAACGAGTACCAACACAGGTTGGGAGATATTGGGTGTATATTTTTTCTATATAAAATGTTTAAGCGTAAGTGCTATATAATAACACATCATTATCATTTGGTCATGGACGTCTGCTTGCATTTACAATAATTTGGTAATATGGGCCTATATACACTGATTTTAACGATACATATGGCGATCCATTCTTGTATGAAATGTACATCACATTATAGTGATATTGTAATCATATTTTTCGTAGTGTCCAATGCTATGTGATGCCACTTCCTGTTTTGTCAACAGGTGAAAGGTCGTGTTCCATCGCTTCCCGCGATATCACTTTGGGGTTGGGTCAACTGACATCATTTCCTGTGATGTCATCAGGGGTCAAGGGTCATGTGGTGTCACTTCCGCTACCCCTGGCATTTTGGTGAAATGACGTCCCTGCCTATCGTGAATCCCTCCTGGTCAATTTCTAGCTCAATGACCAATTAAATGTACTCATCCTTCTGCTCTTCAGACCAATTACCTATATGACTAATTTTGCAGCTAAACTCACTGACGACATAGCTAACCTTTCTACAAATCACGATAACATAATTGTTCTGGTAGATTTCATTCAACATTTGGTTTGAAAGAGAAATTTAAACCACAACAAAATCCCTCAGCACCCTACTGAAACTCTTCATCTCAAACAAATAGTGAATGGACCCACTCAGAGAGCTGGACATACACAAGATGCAATTTTCTGCAGGGATGGACTTTCGACCGCCTCCCCTCCAGTACCAATTGTATGGAGTGACTATCATATGATCCCTTTCACCATCAAAATCCTGAACTACATGATGCCCACAAACACACAACTGCCAGCGACAACAAAGGAAACCGGAAAAGACTTGAAAGTTTAGCACAAATATTATAAACTACCAAATCAGAAACCTCCCACCTAAATGAATTGACACAAGAGACAGTTGAAGAGATCCTTCACACCTGGATCACAGACACGTTATACCAACTAACACCCTTAAAACTCTTCAAACTGACACCCAAAAAAATTGCAGTAGGAAAATCGTGACAAATTTGGCTTTACAAATTGACAGTTCTGAAAGACAAGAAAGCATACTGTACCACGAGAACCCAATCGGCAACAAGCCCACAAAAAGAAATCTTAAGAATTGTATAGTAAACAAAAAACATAGCTTCATGCAACAAGAACATTGTACCCTAGCAAACACTAAGCGACACCATCACAACCCACCTAAGAGCAAAAATGTAAGCAATACAACAGGCCATTTACACATACCACAGTACCACAAACCGCACCCTCCCAGAAACCAACACATTAACAGCCAACACAACATTTGATCGATTTGAACCTAAAAGCGAGGATCTCTTCAACAAACTATTAAAAGATACCAACATGAACCATGACCACTATATATCTACAAAATGCTACTCTCCCACAAAACAACAGCCCTCTACATCTAACTACTAAGGAACCTATCACTAAACACTGAAATAGTACCAAAGTCATTCAAATCAGCACACATCAAACCTCTCCTGAAAGATGAGACAGAAAATAAAGATAACTACAGATCATATCCAACCTACCGTTCCCAGTGAATATCCTGGAGAACAACGTGTACAAAGAACTACTCAAAAGTAGAAAGCAACGGAATACTTGACCAATCGCAAGTCGGTTTCAGACCCATGAGAGGAACAGAATCAGCACTCCTCTCCATATGGGACAACCTACAAATGTATGCGGACAACAACACCCAATTGGCCCTCGTACTACTGGACATAGCTACATTGGATCCTAATCAAGAGACTGGAGAGATCCGGCATACAAAGCTCCACACAACAATGGCTGAAATCCTTCCTCACCGACCAAAGAGAAAGATCCGACATTCCACCATTCACATAAACACAAAAAATACTACATGCTGTGTACCACAAGGATCAAGCCTCTCCCAACTCCTCTTCAACATCTATATGACTGCTTTGCTTTATCTCGGACATATGGAGGAGCCTCGTACTTACGCTCCCCGTACCCTCTCAAAATCAGTTATTGGACTCAGGTAGGCAAAGAATTACAGATAAAACATTGGTTATAGTAATAATATAAAATTGCATGTTATAGGAACTTTATTAACTCATAACATACATGTAAAAATATAAACACATAGGCCCTCATTACGAGTTCGGCAGTAACCATGCCGCCGAAATCGCGTCGGGGTCCGGGTCCTCGGAATGAGGACTTACCGGGCCATTCCGAGTTTGGAAGGCCCGGTAATTCCTCCCTCCAAGGACCCGGACACGGTCCTTCCCCATTCCCATTTCGGCCCCCATAGGGCTGAATGGGAATGGGAGAGGGAGCAAACAACGGGCCATTACGAGATCACCTGTTGTTTGCTCCCTCTTCCCCTCGCGGGATCCGGTAAGCACGCCTGGTTTTCCCAGGCGTGCTTACCGGGTCCCGCGAGGGGAACTCGTAATGCGGCGGTACAGGGTGAACGGCACCGGCACCTTTTTACGGCGCCGTTCACTCCGCACTACCAGGGTCTTAATGAGGCCCCTAGTCAGTTATACATAAAAGAAAAATAACATCACTGTTAAGATAGTTGCAGAAGACACCTTTATCTCGGCCACTACAACACTGCTTAGTCCCACAACAGGTAGGCAAAAAGATTGCTAATTCTAACGGGATCTGGAGCAGAGCGTCCTCCCTCTCAGTGAGACAGCATCACCCGAGGTCCAAATTCTAACTGCTTTCCCAAGAGGAAACCTCTTCTCTTTATGGGGCTACTTTCAATCCCCGCCCCTCATGGGTCACCATGCTGCCCTCGGCCGAAGAGCAGACAATAAGCATGAGGTGCAAAAAAAGTGGAATATTTCAGCTAGAAGCGGAAAAAAAACCCAGCTTCTCTCCTTGCTTTCGTTCCCATTGCCCCTTATCACTGCACCTGCAGAGCAGTCCGACTCCCTTTCTGGCATGTCCTTCGGTGGACAATACAACAACTATTCTCCCTAGCTTGGCCATCTGACATAAATATGTGACCTTTTCTTTGCTGCAGAAATACAGGTTTACTTGCTGAGCCCACGAAAACGTGCTGTTTCATTGCAGTGAAAGGAAGTGAATGTCCAAGATGGCTGCGCATCGGCACCATGTTTACTGGCTCATTTCGCAAACGCACTACAATGACCCCGCAATGAAACTCATTCAAACGCATGGACTTACATCCTCATCTTTAAGATAACTAAGGACAACAACTCGGACAACACCATCAATAAATGCCTCACCGACATAAACATGTGGATGACAAACAACAACCTCAAACTAAACCAAACCAAAACAGAAAATGAATCGCTCCACACCAAAATAGTCCAACACAGACATCCCTCAAAAGGCCCCCGACCACAGGAACCCAACTGGAGACCTCAACAGTGATAGCAAATTTGGGAATCTCATGGACAATCACCTCGTCTTGGAACCACAAGTCAATGCAATAGCTACAAAATTCTTCTGCTTCCGATTAATTAGAGGAATATTCCCTTACTTCAACTTCCCACACAGAACCCTCGCAATCATCTATTTGGTATTATCAAGCATAGACTATGCAATTAGTCTATACCTGGGGATACACGAACGCCTTACCAAAAAACTACAACGCATCCAAAATGCTGCAGCAAGTCTACTCTTGAGATTAAATCGAAGAGACCACATCACACTGGCCCTGAGAAGTCTACACTGGCTACCAGTAAGGAAACACATCAACTTCAACACCCTCTGCATTACCCATAAACCACTACACAGATAAGGAGCCAAATTCATACAAGCAATAATCACAGATACCAGAGACATAAGATCTAGCACTGACCTCCAAATAGAAACAAGACACTGCGAGAAAAGAACATTCGGAGGAACTGCCTTTTCCTATCTGAGAGCCAAACTATGGTACTTGATCCCGAGGGAAATAAGAATGATGGAAGACCACCTCTCTTGCAGGATAAGTCTAAAAACCTGGCTTTTAAACTCGCTAAAATAAACACTTATCAACCATTTAACAACCACTTCATGAAGGGACCACCCAAACCACACAATCTCTTCTTCTGCAAACCATAAAACATATAAAAGGAAAACAAGGGATACATTTAGAATGGAAAACAATAACATAACTACAAATAACCAGAGGTCACCCAAAACCCACTAACCACTTCTTCTCTCCCACACAACCAACAAGTGTCGCATACAACACACACCCAGAGGGCTAGTGAATGAACCCACCAAAACAGGCAAACCACACATCACACTATCCAAGCTACAAACTCAACCATATCATACAACAAACCAGCCAGACACCTGATGCCGACCCTCCGGACATAACAAGCCCAGTGCACAAATCAAAGCACACCAGAAAGCTCATACGCACAGATAGCAGTTGCTCCTGGTTCTGCACGCATCAACAGATGAGGACAACATCTATCCTATCCCTCTCTCCCTCACTAACCAACCCTATCCACTTTTCCTTGCAGAGCCATGTGAGCGCCTGAAGACGATGAAAATCCCAGCGGTGCTCAGTATAAATCCACCTAACATGACATAACATTGTGATTTTAAACCGGTTGGTAATCAAACACTGAATCCAAGGAGCTTTTATACCGATCTTAGGGGAGGAGTTAAAAAATTGAACAAGCAAAAAAAAATGTTGTAGGGAGCTTGTGAAGTACCTGTCTCCCAGGTGAAGACTCACTCATAGAATAAGGATAAGTACGGGGAAAAAAACAGCGTTAATGAAGTGGTAACTCGATTACCGTAGCATTACTGCACTGCCATAGTACAAATTTGGTGGTGAGGTGGAGGATTTTCCTCCACCTGAAAGCTGGAGGAATATCCACCACATTACTGCCCAAACAAATCAGCAAAATCAGTGTAATTATTACCAGCGGAATCACTGCTGGTGGTAATTCCACTGACATCTCCATGGAATCCCATGGACTCCAATAATGGAGACTAACACTGCCTAACACCACTTGTTCTGCACCCTATGCATCACTTCAATTGGTCTTGCATGCAGGTAACAATAAAAATATGTATGCCACACCCTCATTGCTTTATTTAGGATTTTGCCACAAAATCAAGGCACAAGCTGAGGCTGCAGGCATGCACATGTACATGTACACTGAAGAAGCCACATGCTTATCATATTATTGTAGGAGATGTATAATACATTAAGAATATTGTTAAGTATGACAGACAACTTTCCAACAATTCTTACAATGTCTATTATCTATTGGGTGTATAATCAGATAATGGTACTGGGGATAAACAATTGCAGCAATTGGAGCTGCTTATGTCTAAAAAACATATCATCATGAGTTTGCCGATAATATGGTGGTGTTACTGTCGTTGTGTCTGGTGGAATTACCAACATATTACTACTTGGTGGGAGAGCGCACACACCACTGGCAGTAACAGTAATTCCGTACAGTGGAATTACTGCTGCAAATTATTTTCCGCTGGTAATTCCACCCGGAATCGGCAGATTTACTGTTACCGCTGCCACATTCGTCAGTAATTCCCTCTCGAGCTAGGTCAGTGCTTTAAACAATAAAATTACAAAAATATAGTAATCGCCGGAATGGGAATCACATTGGCGGCGGCCATCTTGAAAAGTACAGTCCACTCTGAATCTGCCATTTCCTGTTGCCATCTCAACACCAAACTTGGGAAAACATGTCACAGGAGAAGGGAAAGTCCAAGGTCCCTGAGATGACGTTGCGAAAGCAGACGTTTACAGATGTTGAACTCCAGTTCTTAGTAGATGAGGTAGTCTGCCACGCTGAGGAGTCATATGGCAGCAGTCAGCGCAAGGCCTCTTTCCAGAGGAAGGCTGCCACATGGTCCTCCATCAGAGACAAGGTGGTAGCAGAGGGAATTGCACCATGGACACTGAAGACTGTAGGAAGCAATGGAATGAAAAGGATCTGCAGTCTCATTGCCAGGAACAGGAGAGAGAGTGCATCCACACCGTTGGAGGAGAGGGCCAGCTCCATACTGCACACGGAAGGGATCAGGGTATCGGCAGCGTAGAAGTAGGAGCAGCAAGCTAAGGGGATGGCGGTGAGTACATCAGTCCCCATCCCAATGTGAATGCACTGGCCAAAAGCATGTGTCCCCCAGCATAGCTCAGCACAATGGACAGGAGAATGGGCATCCCGAGGGCAATCAGTGCGAAGGCACAGTGACTACATGCATGTGCTAGGGAAGGTGGGCTCAAGTAGGAATGCACATGCACTGTAGGGAAAATGTGCATGTGAAGCCATGGAACCATGAGAAGCACCCATGTGTGTTGTGACAGTCCATGTCGCCAAGTGAACCTCCTGCAACACCAGAAAAACAATATTAGCAGGCGAACAGCCAACGTGCACATGCATGCACTGTCCGCAGGCACTACTCCCACCTAGCAGTAGCTGTACTCATTGGCCTGAAACCAACCATGCCCATCATACAAAAGTTTTATGGGAAGAACAATCCTCATGTTGCATGAGTGTCTTTCTAGCCCATTTACATGTATGCAAGATGTCTGACAGCATGTCATTATCCATCCAACAGGTACACAGTCGACTGAAGCCGAAGAGTCTGGGCCCTCCACTGGACAGGACACCTTGACTGCAGGCATTGTGTCTACCTCCACCCCTGCACAGGCCGGAAGTGAGAGCAGCGGGAGGAAGAGCATGAGGGATGCAACAACGCCAAAGGAGACCACCACTGTGTGAGCTGTGCCAGGTGTGGAGACACCACCAGCCCCACATTGGTGCCACTGCCCCCTCCACCAGCCGTGTAGATGGCAGAGCACATGCCGAGGCAGGCGCAGCCACACTACACCTAGCCCCTGTGGAGATTCCAAATTATGCTGTCCACATGGCAGCACCCACCCATCGGCACCTGACACATCCCCCTGCCACCTGTGTGGGGCGTACATCACCTGCGCCAGTCTGGGGCAGTGTGACGAATCAACTTCTGGGGCAGTATGGATCCAGTGATGAATATCAGTTTCTAAACCAGGGGTCCCCAACCTTTTGTGCGCAATGAGCAAAATTGGCATATCAAATTAAATGGTGAGCAACATCCATTTTTTCGACAGAATATATCTGCGCACAGTTGGTGGGCAAATTGTTTGCAACACAAATTAGAAATGTAACAAAATTAAAACTGCATATTGAACATTTAATTTGCAGTACTTAATAGTTATATAGACCACGTGTCATTCTAGTCAAGGAAATGTGCAAGGCCTTTAACTTCATTTGACGTTAAGTGGTTGTTTACAAGGAATGTTGAGGAAATTGAGTGGTCAGTAGTACATTTATAGACATAGAGGACCAGTCCAGCTGTTCAAAAATAGAGTAGGAGTAAATAAACATTACCAGGGGTTTCAGGTTCCCGAGCAAAATATTAGTGCAAATGTATGGACAGTAAAAATGGCCACAAAGGGAGCCTCAGATTCTGCCTAGGATTTTTTGGGATCTTTAATGACAAACCGTGCATTCCTAAGCATGCAAGATCAGCAATACTGTTCCACAGTCATTGATGACTGTATTGTGGATGTTTTCTTTCTTCAGGAATGTTATGAAATGTTACATTTCTTATTGATCAAAGAGTAAACACAATCCTCTTGAGTTCATTTTCCAATGGCCAGGGTAGGCACCACGAAGAAGATATCTGACAGCCAGAGAAGCTGGTTGGCGATGCTTACGCTCGAAAAGGAGGCATTGGAAAGAATTACTAATTCACAAGAAATTAACATATTCTCTTAAAACTGTTGAACAGTTCAGAGGCCACAAAGGAAAGCGTCATTTGTCTGAGTCTGTAGGAGAAACTATCCAGGAGAGAGCTATTGGCAAACCGTGCCCCCACGTTGAGGAGTTCCAGGTTATAGAAAGGGATGCACCATGGTTCGATGCAGAATGTAGAATCTCGAAAAGAAAACTGAAGCATGATTTAATGAGGGGTGTGTACACTGCTGGTCAGATTTATAGTTTCAAAATGGCATAAAAAAAATCACGTTAAGACAACAAAAGAATTTGAGAAAAAAAATGGGAGCTTTTTGAAGGACACCAAATCGTTTTATGTTTATTGCTGTTGTCAAGACAGGCATTATGCCGACCCCTTAGACAAGTATTTCTTGGACCACCAGCCCCTCAAGGTTATAGGCCAATTCCCTTACTGGACATTGGGGCTTATTACGAGTTTGGTGGTATCTCACCGGTACTGTTACTGCCACTTGGCCCAGCGGTATCACTGCCAGATTCCAAGTGGTGGTTTGGCGGTGTTAGTCCCCAATTATGGAGTCCGTAGCACTCCAGGGTGGATTTCGTCGGTATTTGATTGATAGAAACATAATGTGGCGGAATTTACATTTTATTGGAGTCGGTGACAAATCTGTGGATGCTGTCCCTTCTCCCCTATGGGGGAGACCATTCCCATGCGGCCAGCGCAGTACGTCCTCGGTACAATAGTTCCCCTGAGGGTGGTGCACAGGCAGAGAATCACATGGGAGAGGAAACCCCTCCTGGGACTAGGAACAACCCTACCCTGAGAACGCAATATACTCGCCAATCACCAAACCATAGGCCCCCCCCATTCTTATGACCCAAAGAACAACCTGTTCCCTAGATAAGTACTGGGATTATCGAGAGCGCAACTGACCCAAAGAAGATCAAGGTTAGAAATACTGAGACGAGGAAGAATGGGGAAGAGTTGAAAGATATGTTATTGACAACCACTGAGACAAATAAGATGCATGGAGGAATGTAGAGTGTTCTGCATAACCAACATGAGCATTCTAGACAACTTGGAATAAGTACTGGGATGAAGAGGAGGAGCGGAGGTATGAAGAGTTCTCCTAAAAACCACAATGAGCAGTCTAGTTGTTGCTGGCTGCTCATTGGTCAATGCATAGTAGAAAAGGATGAGGGACTCAGGAAGAAGTTGTCTAGTCCTCCATGAAGGAGCTGCAGGAGCCAGCACGGTGCAGGAAAGTGCAGGGAAGCACATCAGGATGCCAAGAGAGGAGCTGGAAGGACAAGGGCCAGTCACAGTGGAAGGACCGAATGGCGAGCTGGCAGAGAGAAGCTCCCGGTGTTCCTGCAGACAGGGAAGCTCGTGAAAGGAAGACCATGCTGTCCTGGCGAAGATTGACACTGCAGTGTTCCTGGGCAGACCAGAGCCCACTACAAAAGGGAGCACTCAGGCTGGCTGGTGGGAAACTAAGACGGTGCAGTCAGCATCTTAATAGTCACAGTACCTGGCAGGCATGTGAACCATGTCTGTCCCCCAACAAGAGAAACTTAAGGGTCTGGGTCCCACTAAACGAAAGCAACATGAGTCCTCTTCCTTGTGGCGGTACTTGGGAGGAAAGGTCTCCAAGTACCCACACACAAAAGAAGGTGTCTGGGACCCACTACATGAGAACCACACAAGTCATCTTCCTCGTGGTGGTACATGGGAGAAGAGAGCTCCAAGTACCCTCACGCAAAGAAGGGGGGTTTGGTACCCACTACAGGAGAAACACACAAGTCCTCTTCCTCGTGGTGGTACTTGGGAGAAGAGGGCTTCCAGTTCCCAAACATAAAGAGGGGTCTGGGGCACAATCCCATAAGAAGGGAAACCACAGAGTAATTTACTAAGCACCATACTTGGCAAGGAAGTGAACCAAATTGGCCCAAGCAGAAAGAGAGAAAGGCAGAGATCTAGGACCTACAAGAGAAGGAACCAGGGCAAAGGAGTCATTGCCCCTGGCTGTGGTCCAATAAATAGAGAGTTGCCAAGAGAAGGAACCAGGACAAGGGAGTGGTTGCCCCTGGTTGCTACAAAGTTTGTGCAACGTTTTACATTTAAGAACTTTGGGTTTGGAACCTGTCTTATTTGGAACTCTTTGATTGGATCTACAACCTATTCTTCTTAATTAAGAAGACATTTTGTTTTTTATAGGTTAGTAAATAATGTGAGGGATGGAGATAGGCTTCGGACTTGTGACAGTGGACTATTTACTTTAGACAAAACATACTGGCAGTTTCCTTAGTTTTTGGTTGAGGAAGGGAAACCCCTCTTAGCTTTAGGGAAAGGCAGGAGTTTCCCCAGTCCCCCACCCTTTTACTTTCAATAAAAGTATATGTCAATCAACATGAGCCCACTGTGTCCGAGTCCTACTTCTACATTCTTACAGGTCACTAATGGTATTTTAAGTCTTATCCAACGTGATACACAGACATGTCAACATCTGTCCAATATACAAGATTGTGGAATTATACATTGTTTTTCAGCACCAATAAAGGTGGCAAGAAGGGATGTCAGTTGGTCTCAATGTATTCCTTTTGGATGTTGATACTAGTACTTCTCTTAGGAAAGTTAATCCACCCTCCACCTGAAGGGTTCATTTTATAGCATGCTTCCTTATGCAGAAGACACAGCTATTTTGGACTTGCCCCCAGCAGGTTTCCAACAGGGCCTGCTAAACACAAGTTACTATTTTGGGAATTACAGTTTGAAATTAAATATAATAAAAACAAAAATGATGGTGTTCAGGCAAAGGGTGAAACCTTGTAGATCGTTTTTAAATGAATGTAGAGATGAGGGGGCAGTCTCATATTTATCTGAGCCTACTCTTCTGAAAGAGCAGTGCTTGCTTCAGTCATTTTAAGAAGATGGCTGAAAAGGCATCATTAATGATTAAATTGCTTTTTATGTTATTTCAGGTTTGCTGCATTCTGATTGGAGAAGTTGGAGATATATAAGACAAAGGTCTGCTCCATGATTTTAAGGCCGCAAAATCTAGGGTGGTTAGAACTGTAATTTCCTGGAGGGGTTGCAAAATAGCAGGTCTCTCTGCAGATACACCTGCTAGCCCCTTGTGTTAGGCAGAAACCTGTGCAGTTCCCTTTAGGAACACTGCAAAAGATTTAGGACTACAGGTGTTAGCAGTAAACCCACTTGGTAGCAGTCTGTACCACCCAGATTTACCTGGTAGCTGTGGCTGAGCAGTCAGACTTCCCTCAAGAAGAGTTAGGCAGTATGCAAAGTATACACAATAGGCACTCAGACACAATAGCACAAGCAAACACTGACCAGTGCACTCTTATTTGTAACACACTCTAAACACAGTTATTATTATGATATATACAACCCTTATTCCTTATCAGACAAGTCTCAGTTAACACCACTTATTTGCAGACAGAGGTGAGCGCTTAACTATAGATGGCACTCCAATAAGTTCATGAAAAAGGGAGGGAAAAAGGCAGAATATGTGAAGATACACCACTCTACGATTTAGGAACACTTTTAGCAAGGTAGAAGAGCAAAAGTCACTTGTGAGCCAAAGTCCATAGGCTGGGCCCACTCTTAGAGAGAGCAGAGCACAAATGCGCCCAAGATCACACAGTTACACTAGGCTTTGAAAGTCTTGCAGAGAGTTCGAAAAGATTTTAGAGAGGCTCAGAGGGTGTCCCAGGCTAAACCAAGTCTGAAAGCCAGGGGCTAAATCTACCCTGTACAGTCGGTGGCAAGGGAAGCCAGGCGGAACACGGTCCCTTAAGTGGGAAGGATCCTCCAGCGGTGGCAATTGTTCCTGGCAGCGGGTGCAAGTCTCGGCGTCGTCCACGGGAAGAGAAGATCTCGACTTGGAGGAAAGATGAAGGTTGTTGCACTGCCAGGGAAGAAACCAGCCGCAGAGTTTTCCGGTTAAAGGTATTACCCTTTATTTTGCGGTCATGGTAAAACGTGGTATTCCGGTTGCCAGGGTGCTTGGCACAGGCAAGGCGGCCACAAGATGCGTCGGGAAGGCGAAAAGACGGTGAAACTGGTTATCCCCACCAGTCAAACGAAGAAGACTCTCCGGCGGGAGATCTCCTCTGTCATTGGGAAAAGTGGTGAGACGGTCCAGCAGGGCTCCACCGGTGGTGTCGTCGTGGCAGGTTGGCTCAGCTTCTCCCTCGTCGGATTCTTAGGTCCTGTGGCGACTTCTGAAGTTCCAGTCCCCAAAGCCCTGCTTTTTATGCAGAAAACCCCCACTCAGCCTAGCTGTCACTCAAACATGCGAAGTGGTGAGCCGGCCGGCTCACCACTTGGGCCAATCAGGACGGAGTGCGACTTGAGTTGCCTAGGCAACTCAGTCCAGGGTACCTAAATCCCCCTTCACCCCCCCCCTAAGTGCCCAAGACAGAGTGGCACCACTTTGGAGGGCTTCTGTGGAGAAGCCCGCCAAAAAGTGGGACAAAGGGCTCGACTTTGGTTGGAGTCACAGAAGAGAACTCAAACACCATTTTAGAACCGAGTTCTGGCAAAAAATACCAACTGGAGAATTAATAATAAATAAATAAACCGGCGGTATGTTCGAGGCTATCGTAATTAAATAAATAAAGATAGTAGCCTCGAACAATGGGAAAATCCCATAGAGAAATATTCACGGTTGAATATAAAAAGTAGTATCCACTGCCACCAGCCAAAACTCGATCAGGGGGGACGGAGACATGCCCCCTCGACTAACAGACCCCGGGGCAATCGAATTGCCCCGGCCAGTACGTCCACAATATGATGGTTTCTACTGGTTCTATTCAGAATTCAAGACTAGCAAAGTCAATGGTGACTTTACATGCCCTGGGAGACAGTAGTCAGTCCCAGGGTATGGAGTCTATACTGGGGGGTCACTATGACACCCTTGTGTTACTGCACTGAAGGTGCTGTGTAACACACATCACAAAAACACATGAAGCCCTATGGAGTAAAAGACCCCATAGCCCATTAAACACATCTAGAATCAAAGGAACACACTCAAATCATGTCCAAGAGTGAGGGTAAAAGAGTCTCACTCTTGGCAGGAGAAAAAAAAGAAACCCCAAAAATCCAGCAAAGCTGCTGGGGGACTCACTAGGTTAGCAAATTCAGCCTAAACAGAGAATTCTCCCTAACACCTTGTGAGCCGAATTCGGGGTGTTCAATTTGAAAGTGCCAGGCCAGTTAAGAAGGTTCCTTATTTTTTAAAAGCACATCTAGGATTTTCTACTAATCATAAAGTGAATTTCAGTGCAAGTGCAATTGTAGCCTCCCCTGGTGAAAAGAAATACTTGTGGTTATGGGCGGTTGTAAGGCACTGTCCATTTGGATAGGGATGCAATCTAACTACATTTGGTGCATTAAGCCACCTCAAAATAGTTCCAAAAGCTAGAGCGTGTCCGATGGAAAAAGAGTTAGATGTCCAAAATATACATAGGCTGCCGCCTTTAGCCTTATATACAGACGTACGTACACATATAAGATGGCAAGGAGAAATCTGTCAAATAAGATCCCCAGAATGCAGGAGGCTGGTGTTAATGGTACTTTTAAATGTACACACTCCCCAATAAATTAAGAAAGTGTGCAGGAGGAAGCACAAAGTGCGCTTGCAAAATAGGAGTCAAAGATTTGGTTCATTTTCTGTTCATTTGCTGTTGTTTCAATTGTAATGTTCAGACTTGTATATATAGCAAGTTTGATTATGTTAAAGTTGCTTTTTTATTTTGGGCTTGTTCTGTGTGAATTGTATGAAAAATATGAAACATGTTTTTAAATGTTGCTGACTTAATGGAGAAATACGATTAAATGTGAATTAGTACTTCAGGTCATTACATGGTAGCCTTTAAAGATCACTTCATTGGGCCTTTGGCGGTTACCTCCTGAGAATTATTTGGGAATGTTATGGCAAATGGTGTGTATTAAACCTCCAGAAGGCTGTTGCATTGGTGAAAAAGTAGTTAGGAATAAAAATAATACCTTTCTCAGTTATTTGGAGCCTATTTACTCTGCCCAAAAGGGATTTTACACAAGACTTAGTGGCAAACATTGGTCAAACCTTTGAGCATTTGATGACCACTTCATAGAGGGGTGTGGTGGTGTTAACTGAGTATTTGAATCAATGAATTGACTTGTTAGTTTAAACCTATTAACAATAAATTAATTGGATTGGAATACAGGGCAAATTCATTATGAAAAATGTGGCATGCATTTACCGTAAATACAGGAGACACCAAAATGAATATTGTCGATAAATATACATGGTGGGATCAAACACAAACCTCACTTGTACAGAAAATGTGCATGCACATTATTTAATAAAGGAAAGTTGGGTATGCATACCACCTCCTTGTCCATTATGCTCATACTAGTTGTACCAAAGAACAGAATATGCCAATTTTCTCCATGACACAAACATGGTTAAAATATTGTACTCATTAATACATTTGTCAGCTGGGCAAAGTAACTGGAGATGACAGGGTTTTAGCAATGACACTACCATAACAAGTAAGGACATTTACTGAAGAATTATGTACATGGTGGCACCAAACAAATCTTGCATGTATGAAAATGATCCAGCTGGAAACACAGCGGCTTATTGGCCAACATTCTTGCACAGTCCAGGACTCTGTCCTGACTACAGTGCAACTGAGGTCTCATCCATTCAGCACCTCCTTCTAGGCCTTCACACCATAGCCCAGGGCAACTGGCGAGCAACAATTTAGGGTGCCGTGAGCAACATGTTGCTCCCGAGCTACACGTTGGGGATCCCTGTTCTAAACCATCAATCAGCTCCACACCTCTAGTACACCAGAAGGGATTCGTACAGATTGGAAACAGAAGCAAATTATAAACCTCCTTGTCCAATTTTGGTAACATGGACGGAACGGCAGGCTTATCTCTGCAAGGTCGTGGATCGTTGGTTAGTTGCAACACAGCGAAAATACAGTTATTACCCAGTGATTAAAAGGGAATGTCCAGTCAAGGTTGTATAAATATATCTATTTTATTATTATTTCACAGGCAGCTCTAGCACACTACAAAATACAACCCACCCTGTAAATGACTGCAGAGGACAGACACTTTAAAGAATGAAAAGGGATGCACTCTGAATACTGACAGGGGGTAGTCAGTAAAGTAGTTCAAGGATACTTGGTTTCAGCACAAAGGGAACAATGGGTTGTAAAATGTCACTTTGGGCCTTTGGAGAAGGACCAGGGCGTCAGAACCACAATGTACCTTGGACTTGTAGAAGGTCTTGGTGCTGGACAGTGTAGAGTTGGTTTCAGGGTACTTTGTAGCTTCTGCGACAGAGTTCAAGACGGGAGACAGCTGTCGGTATCAGGCGGCAGGCAGTATGGGAGCGAGGCGGATGAACGGCTGCCGTCTGGCCTACACAGCGGCTCAGGGTCAGGAATTGTTGTCTCAGTGCTCGTAGGCTGGTCTGAAACACTGGTCGAGGTGTCTCAGACGGTGTGAGTGACTGTGGCATAACAACATTCAGCGGTGCAGTCGGTTGCAGCTCGAGGGGCTCGAAAATTTCCTTTAAGGCGAGCGTCGGTGGATGTTTGTCAAAGCACTCCTAGCTTCTTCACTGGAATTGTGTCGTCCTTTAAGACGGATGGCCCACAGCTCAGGAGAGTGTTGCAGGCAACTGCCTTGACCTTGGTTTGGCGAAAACAATAGTGTCTAAGAATTAAGACACTCCCGTACCCTGCACACCATATAAACTGAAAAAACAGTCCAACAATTAGTAACAAGTATTGCGTTTTACTTGTATTTTTCTTCACATTTGCATGATCAAAAGGTGATATTCATACATTACAATTTCATTTCAGTGTACACAATATGTGAAAAAACATAAAAAACAATGTAACCCCTATGACTCGCGGGATAAGTCTTGATAACACAGTTTTTGAGGCTCAACGCCTTTCGGGGTGTGGGCCCTTTATTCAAAGTTGGAACAAAAGATAGTCCTTTATTGAGAATGTCCATCTGGTTGGATGTCAGGGATTTACTAGAGATATTAACTACAATGCTCTCACTTATTTGTTTTTCCTTTTTGGTCTTGTTCCCACGTCTGGTCCTTTTTCTAAAAAAGGTGTTTTATCAACAAGTGTATTAGTTTGTGCTGGAACCGCTGTAGTTATTTTCTCACCTTGTTTCTGTGGGATTGGTCTCTTGGTCGCTAAGGGTTCCCCTATGCTGCCTTCACTACTGATTTCTGAGCTAGATGTATTCGGACGGGGATTAGGAAATTTAGTTTTGTTCCTTTGTGCATAGCATTCCTGCCAGGAATAGACAATATCATTAAGATAATTAAATGTATCTCTCTTGAATTCTCTAAGTTTTCTTTGCTCAATGTCATTTTCATATGATTCTAATTTACTATTGATATCCTCAAGGATTCATTTTAGATCTTGTTCTGTTTTGAGTTTACTGAGTTGATTTTTCAATTCAGAAATATCAATAGAGACTAAAGATTTAGCCAACTCTTCGATGGTTAAGAGGATTAAATCGAGGGATGTTGAGTTGAGGATTTGATCTCACCTAATGATAAAGTCCTTGTTATCTTTACACAATGTTGGGCAGATGTACACTGTGAGGCCTGTTGGTATACGTTGTGATTTATAGTATTCGATTAGTGTCGAGGTGTGAAACGTTTGGGAGATCTCACGTCTAATAATTTGTTCCAGTTTCGAGATTAACCTATCTGGATCGTCTTGTTTGTCAGCAGTTTTCTCTGCCTGCCCTATCAATGCAAGAATTCTCATAGCTTCCTCACTAGAGAAAGCCAACGTCGTGACGTGTTTATCTGTGATTTCATTTATTTTCGAAAATGACATACTCACAGGTAGGAAACTACTTCCGGCATAGTAGCCATAAACACTACGCCTGACACTCTTGAATACAGGTAACTTACTAAGCATGTGGGGAATATAACTGCAGACTTTATCAGAGACATAGCCAGGTCAACTTAGTAGCATTTTTACTAATGGGGTACAGCCTATAGTAATTTATTTATTTATTTATAAATAAATAGTAATGTAGAGAGTACATGTATAGACCACACTTGAGACATATAAGGTTATTCAATATGGTCAATTGATTGAGAATCTTTCTCCCTGGTGCTTAGATAAACAACGGCATGTGATTAACTAGGTCTCTTTTATAGTATAGTTTCTGTTTTCTATACCTTGTTTAGATATATGAGCAATGCAGCAATGTTATACATATACCTCTGACTTCTTCTTGTTACATTGTGATTATTTCAAAGTGAATAGAACCCTGATTGGTTTCTCTTGTATGTATCTCTACAGAATTATTTGCCCCTGAAGAAGGGGTCCACACCCCAAAACGCATTGAGCCTCAAAAATTGTTCTATCAAGACTTATCCCGCGAGTCATAGCGGTTACATTGTTTTGTGTATTTTTTTATATATATTTTGTACTCTGAAATGAAATTGTAATGTATGAATATCACCTTTTGATCATGCAAATTTGAAGGAAAATACAAATATAAATTCAATACTTGTTACTAATTGTTGGACTGTTTTTTCAGTTTATATAGTGTCCTTTTCACTTGTAGTATCTCAGACCCCGTGTCAGAGTCTGTATTCCTCGTCTGCACCAAAAGCGCTTTAACTTGCCTAAAAATATTGAGTACCCATCATTACTTTGTTGTGCGCATATAGATACCTTTATTTCTCCTTAGTTTTGTTCAGAGACTCTCTGGCACTTCCCACCTATGAAGCTTGCTGCAGAGCCTAGCAGGGCATGCTGAGTGCTGGCTGGGTTCCAGGTCTGGAGCTGCTGGAAGGTCCTCTGGATTCAGTATCTCCCTCTGTTCCCTAGGAGATGTTTAGGGGAGGGATCTTGCTTCCCTCGGAAATTCTGTCCTTCCTTCACTTACGCAAGCTCTAAGGCAGACCGTACCTTCAGCTGGGGTCCAACGCTGAGTTCGTCTTGTTACTCCTTGCAAAGTCTTCAGATGATCTGCCCCCAAATGGGCCACAGTAATGAGTGTAGGTTAAGCCTACCTTAATGAACAAACCAATCCAGGATCCCCACCAATGTCCTGTATGCCTGAGGTCATAACCAGAGTACTTTGCAATAGAAAAGATAAAGGGGTGAAAACATGCAATACTTGTTACGAATATGCCTGAGAGCTACTTTAACCTAAGATAGAACAATCAGTGGAATTCACTAACCTGGGCAGCGGGCAGATTCCGTAAACAGCAAAACAGCAGAATGTAAAGGCTTCCCGGGAAACCCTGTTCCCTCCCAGCCGATTAGTAATCTCAGCCGCGGAGGAAACACAATCTCCAGGGAAAACCCTCTGGGGAAGAAAAACCCTGTGTAGCGGTGAAAGCGAATCAGGTCAGCAGTCGGCTTCCGGGAGAAATCTGCCGGGCTTCTTTCAGTGAATCAGGTGCGGGCTTGACTGGTTCTGGACGAGAGAAATAAGAGGTGAGATTCCGTCCATAGAAGAT
Source organism: Ambystoma mexicanum (assembly GCF_040938575.1). NCBI lineage: Eukaryota > Metazoa > Chordata > Amphibia > Caudata > Ambystomatidae > Ambystoma > Ambystoma mexicanum. The sequence goes on from NC_090923.1 coordinate 667,854,183, forward strand.
AGTCTGAAGCTTAAATCGGAAAGTTGTGACTCAACTTACTCCGGGTACGGAGTTAATTGCATTCAGTATGCTGAGTGGAGTCTTCCGAAAGGGAGTGATTCACTAGTCCTAAGTGGATAGATAGACCGTTTCCGGAGACAGGAAGCGGAGATCAGTATAACCGCCAAGATTAGGGAAGAAATTAGATAAGGTTAGAGATAGATCCCCGGGAACTTACTTTTCGGGCCGGCATAGGAACCTAACGGATGGGACAGATGGGTGATGGGCGGACTGATGAAAGGAGAGGCTCTAAGGGAGAAATGACAGAAGGATCAGAAATTATTATAGGTTCAGAATTCAAAGGATAGTAGAATGTGGAGATAAGCAATATTTCTTAGGAACGAACTTACGAAGCGCCGTTCTGGAGAGTAGCGACGCACTTGCTGAACTTCCTGGTCAAACTATATGGAGTCACATGATCGTTGCAGCACGAACACATGGAACGTGCAACCTCTGCACCGTCGCCCGCACAGACGGATTCAGAGACGTCGGCCATCTTGGATGAGTAAGATTGTAGCACATTACAAACACGACGTTGTCGCCAGAGCGACCATCGGTGCAAGGGTGTAACAATACTAAGTCCCACTCTCCCTTCTGTTGTGGATCAAAAGGTCTCTCTGGTTAATTGAGCTGTCTGTACTTCCTGATTAAAGCGACATGTCTCCCTTCAAGCTGCGGGGAGAACAGGAACAGACTTTCTGTCTCTATCAATCCACATACTTGTACCTTCTGAATGCGGTCCCCCTGTAGGGTTTGCCTACTGTAAACACATAGTCCCAGACATGATAGGTCACTTCCCTTACTACTGAGAGGAAGGAGCTAGCTTTAGGTTAAAACAGTGCATATCAAAGGTTATTGGGGTTTCCTGTCTCTTTCGTTGGTCCTGCGACCAGTCCTCCTGTGGGCCTGCTTGAATTAACTCTGATTAGTATGCACAGCTGCCACCAGCAGCTAACAATGGACAGGGCAGATCCATGAAGCCTTAAATATGACCGGGGGACGGCATCTGTAGGCTATGTCCACCCAGAGTACACAGGTGTATGTATATGTTGTGTGGTGCGCATCCAAAAATGTGTGCGGATTAGCCCCACACATTTTCCAGAGGTTAATCTACCATCATTCAATTTCATTTAAAATTTAAAAAAAGCCCAGGCTGGCGCGCACCCACCATGCGGATGATCGAATTCCTCACAAGCAGACACAGTCAGAGATGGCTTTCCGCATGAGGAGGAGGAGGAAGACATGGGCTTCTACTCACCCTGCTTCAGTGCCATCACTCACCAGAGCCCACTACAAGTGCCACTGCACACTATAGGAGTGATATGGGCAAGACTGGATGCCATGGAGCAGTGCTAGGCATCCAGGAAACAACTGGCAGGCCAAAAGGTGCAGCATCTGTAGGCAATGGGGAATTTCCTCTGGGAATCATGAAGGAGAATTTCCCGGTCTCTGTCAGACCACCACTGCCATCACAACCCTAGGGCAGAGGATGAGGGAACACACTGAGGGCATGGCGGCCTTCGTATAGTCCCTCAACTCCTTCATGCAGTTGAGACGGCAGCACATCTGGGAGCAGGAGTCCGAGCCCTCCACCTCCGTCACCTCTATGGAGGGATCTGTGCCCAGCACCTAACGATGCCGCTCGTTTCGAACCCGACACTGATGTTGCTTGAGCAGACTGTCATGGAAAAGAGGCAACGGAAGTAACATTACATGGCACTTTTTGTACATAGTCGCAAGTGAGGTGGGTGGGGAGGGTGTGTTGGGGAGAGGAGGGTGTATTGGGGATGGTGTGTTTGGGAGAGGGCTGGGAGGGTATGGTGTGTTGGGGAGGGAGGTGGTGGGTGGGCGTGTGTGTTGGGGAGGGGGGATGGGTGGTGAGGGTGTGTTGGGGATGCTATTTTGAACACATGACTATTAAAGTCAAGTTCACTTGAAGCAATGCTAGGACATTCTTTATTGTGTGCATGTGTTTTATTCATTATGTGGCTACATACAGAGGTTAGTAACATGTGATTATCAATGATATCAGAAAAAACTGTCCTATTAGTTCTTGCCGAACCGGACGGCCATCCATACCCTCCTCCTGCTGACTGAGTGGCAGCACTGCACCTGCAGTTAGTGTCAGTGAGTCGTCATCTGGGGTGGAATGTCTAAATTTCGCCTGAAACAAATGTTGTGCGGCATGGCACAGGCAAGAAAAATTTGTCCAACCTTCCCAGGTCTGTACCTCAAGGTCACTCCAGTCTGCTGTAGACAACAGACCAAAGGTCGGTTCAATGCGCAACCTGGTACTGACGCATGCCTCGTTGTAGGCCACCTCCTGTGGCATACATGGAGTTCACACAAGCGTCATCAGCTATGGTAGCTGGGGGTATCCAGTCACCTGCTAGGGCAAAGTTCATGGGTGTCATTCACAGTGCATTGTGGATGTGTTGCCTTTTCTGACGGCATGTTGATGAACACGGTGTATGCATTTTTCAGAAATTGTCATACAACATGATTTACCATCACTGTACTTGAATGTAGACTCATACACCATGGGCGAACATATGCATTGTTGTGCTACAACATGCACACAGCTCATGGACAACACTTGTCACTTTCAGGGTCTGTAATTGGCATGGCAGAATGCATGTTGCCTGTGTTTGGCCTGTGCATTGCTATCATTCATGTGCCCAGGTGGGTGATTAGTTGTACTTGTGCAGGTGTGGGGTGTCTGCATCCATTTGATTCTGACTTCACATGCATGGTTAACTGAGTACATGGCATTATTTTCTGACAGTGTTGCATTGTCTTTCTGAAGTTTTGAACTGTGGCATTCTGTGTATAGGTATGTATTTGATTGCATTGTGGTTCCTGTAGTCCTGTGTGTGTGTGTATTGCTGCGCTTGTTGCAGCAATATCAATTGGCAACATACAACTGCATTGTAGAGGAGCAGCCGCATGCCTCTGGCGGAAATCTCGCCCCCCTACCTCCCATATGTTGGAAGCTTGAGACTGTGCTGTGTTGGACACCAGCAGTTGTACCAATACCGCAACGTATGTACGAAAGAAGATACCCATTGAGACAACTCCATCTAATGTATTCCCATAGGGACAACAATTTGAGGGAGGAACTCCCTGAAGGAATATGAGAAGGAGCAAAGACAAAAGGCCTGTGACGTCATAAGAGAGTATGAGTGACGTCTTGGGATACTGGCTGAAGAGGCTATATAGATCCTGAAGAGACTAATGATGAAGTAAAGAATCAAGTGAACGTTTGAGTACGAAAAAGATTACATGTGCACAAAGTGCTGCAGAGAATCAGCCGTTCAATAATTGTACTGGCATTGAAACCTAAGTAGACTAAGTCATCACAGAAGCTGGCTATATGTAGTGAATAGATTGCAGGTTAAGCCACCATTGTATACAAGCTGGACATTGGTATCATGAATTTTAGTAAGCCAGGACCCATGAAGAAGGAAGAAAAAACTATGTTGCAGCAATTATAAGCGGTATCATGGAGCTGCATGGCAAGGCTGTCTAGCTTGGAGTCAAGTCTGAAGCAGCCATGGTCAGCTATCTATTCGGGAAAGGAGCGAACGTACAAAGGATGAATCATCTCTTGTTAAGGTGCAAAGAAAGAACATTCATTTAAGACATTTAAGACATTTAAAACCTGCAAAATGGACCAAATCGTGGTCTCCTGTCATGTGAGCCAAGGATGAAAATAGAGTTTGAACTTGGAGTCCTAGAACATGAAAGCAAGTGCCCGCACTCCTGTGTATTCTCAGAGACAAGGATACTTTGCAAGGCCAAGTTAAAAAACAATCTTCATGTCAGAAGGCATGGGCGATGAGAGATGTTGGGCTAATTGTGTGGGGAGGTAGAGTCAGGCCACTCTCCTTGCACCTGAGTCTGGGCTTACGTGCTGCTTAGTGAACTGAGTGTTCCAGACTGGAACAAGTGTGCCAACCAATTCTAGTGATCCATATAAGTAAGGATCTTACAGTTTAAAAAACAATGAGAAACTGTGTATCTAATGTTTCTGAAGATTATGTTTTAGAGGTAGGCATATGTAGTCCACCTGACAGTGTGCAGCCAATCATGAGCCTAGTTCCTATAGATAATATACTTAGATGTTCCCCATAAGCCAATCCCGAACCCTAGTAAGTTTTGTTTTGCCACGTAGTATGACATCACCTCTGACATATTTGTGATATATAACCTGTTTTGTGAAAAGATTGCTGAGAGAAATCGAGCGTACGTCTGTTGATGTTCGTTGTAACTCCCTGTTTTAGATAATTGTTAATAAAACAGTACTTTGCCATCTTCCTGAGTTGGTTTGGTTATTTGGACTTAGAATTATTCAGTGTGATCCCATCCATTACATGTATGTTCCTAAAGGGCCCAAAGCTCAGCATTGTCAAGCATGTCCGAGTTCTGTGGGTTGTTGGCTGTCATGCGCGGGTGAGAGGGCAGGTCCTGCATGTCCTGGGCCTTGACAGGGCATGCATTGTTCTGATATGGATATGCCCCCCCCCTTTCACATGGTATATCACTGTTGCTGCAAGATCAGTGTAGAGGAGCAGATGGATGCATTTTCCCTAGCTCCTGTCCCCTCACTGCTGTGTTGTCCTGTACAGCGAGGGGGAGTGACCTCTGACCAGCCCATAGAATCAGAGCTCACCCTCGAGTACATTAAGACGAGATAGCTGCACCTTGAAGTGGATGGGGTGCGGGATTCTATTACTCCAACACCAATCAGTAAGGACAACTCAATGGTTTGGCAAAGGTGAGTCCATTTAATGACAAGGACAACAAATGGGGAAACATGGAGATCAACAATGATGTGATGGCCCGTCTCGCTTCAACTCCCACAATCTTCATTCCAACAGCAATAGTTATAGTCAAAATTTGTCATCATTGAGGTTTAACACTCAAACGTTTGTCATGCAATTCTATTGGTTGGAAAAGGTAAATTAAGTATAGGTGCTATATCTGTATATGGTAACTGAGTGTGAGGATTGGATAACTCTTATCGGGTGGGCGTCAATGCCCTTCACTCTACATTACTCATGCAAACGTCACTAAAAGTATGACGTCTCATTGGTTCTACTATCTATAGGACCCTAGATTATTTGGCCCATTGTGATTGGGCTGGCTACATCCCTAAGCATAAATCTCCACTTTAATTAGCAGCATGCACAATGGTCACCCAGATGCAGTATCCTCCAAGATTCACCCTGCCTCCCTTCCATCAATCAGTACTTTAGGGCTATGTGTCAATTAGTTAGCTGAGGTTGGCCTCGAAACTGTAGCTTCTTGTCAGGAAAAGTTATGGTATCTCCTGCTTTGGGTGACATCAGACATTGGTACCTCTTCGCGCTTGCTGGTCACTTGTTAGCACACCGTGAATTGGCTTTGTTTTCCTTCTATTTGTGCATTTAATTCTCTTTTTCGGCCGCCACCTGCCTGGGCCACCTTATCTCGACCTTCACGGGGCAGGCTGCTCTGCTCTTAAGTTTCGATTCTCCGAAGTTACTGTCCGCCTCCCTCTCTTGGTTTGACCTTGATTTCCTAGGCACGGCCTGCTTCTTGCTGAGTTTTGATTCTGCCGTCTCTCTTCTTGTTTTAGCTGGAATAAGAATCCCGGCTTGTTTGACCCTTAGTAACCTGGGTTAATTCTGCTTTTGTATAATGTGGACTCACACTTATATAATGTGCTTTGTTGAGGTATATATATAGTTGGCGCTTGCCGCTCTATTCTTCTACTAAGCATAGCAAGCCGCACTGTTTTCTTAGCTTCTTGCGTTACAAGCCTATGTACAGGCGTTAGCTGATTGAATACTTTCATCCTGCTTTACAGTTATGTTTCTTTATATTTCAACATTGTCTCTTCTTTTATGTCTGTGATATCCTTACCCATGGTGTTTCGTCTTTGTGTGTCATCTTTTGGTTGTCGTTCTTCATCTGTACGTCTGTCCGAGCCCTTGTGACGTCACCATTCGTCTTCCATTAAGGACTTTTGAGTTTCTTCTGGGACAGTGTTTAAACAATCTTCATTTCTTGTCATTTGCTGGTATGGCTGCCTCAATGGATACCTTACTGCCCATGGTTGTCTGGTTATTGGCGCTTCAATAGGTATTGCTCTTCTGATTGGCACTGGACAGAGACCTAGTGCGGCTCTCTGCTGGTTTATTTGTTCATCGTACGTCACATATCTCAGTGTGAATGTTCCTGGTACTTCAAAATGGGCGACTGGAGTGCAGGCCATATTTGGGACCTCCTATACACTCCCCCCTCTGAACCTCCTCCACTCCCCCATCTGGCCGGTTCATCCACCACTTCTGCTTCCTCCTTGGGATTCGTCTTACTTGTTTCTTCTGTATCCATTCCTCGTCTTCTGGGTTTGTACATGATGGTTTGAGGGAATGTCTCTTCAGCGTCCATATTTTATCACTCCTTTCAGGTTTCCTGCTGTTTCCACATGTTCATCTTTATTCCATGTCATTATCTGACATTGTCCAGTTAGGCTGCAATAGATCAATTTTCCTTCATAATTTTTGTGTTTCCTGGGATACAGAAACTTTGTTCCTTCCGGTGCATACTTGCTGGCCTTCACAAAGTCTTTTATTTCTTCGTCAGTTAGGTCTCTGGGCTTCCATCCTGGCTCGACATCAATCATGATCTTCATCCCTATGGCTTTCTTTGCAGTTTTCTGGCATTACGAGATTATTATCTTGATAACACAAAATCCTAATAGTATCGTCAATAGCAGGGCTCACAGAAACTTGAATATGTCTGCCATCCATTAAGGAACCCACGAGAATAGTGATCCAAACCAGCTGTCATCATCAACTTCGTCAGTTTCATCGATCACCTGGTTCTGTAGGTTTGTCAACATACCTATGGCTTCTGTTAAAGTTCCATTTTCCTCATCGTGAGAAGGTATAAATGTGCAACATGATTCTCTGATTTTTGCACAAACACCTCCATCCATCGCTGTGATAATGCCAAGTACATATCTGTTCTGGAGAGTCATCAGTCGGATTGCTCTTAACTCTTCCTTGATTTCATTGAATCCTTTTATTGTCGAGTTGATGGTTTGCAGCAGCTCCCATCTGGTTATTTGTAAACATTTAGTATTTGCTCCTACTTGGAATCTTGACATGAGGATTGTCGCAAACACTGATGAGGTGAGGCTGAACAGCCTGTGTTCATATGGGATTGCATGAAATGCTTCTTCTGATTTGGCAGAGAAGTAATTCTCTCTCTTCATTCAGGATACCAGCTCCACAGATCTCCTTTTCCTCAGGTGAGCATCTGCCTTTGGGAAATTGTCAATATTCAGGCCACTTTTCGGGCTCCCTAATGCTGGAACGTGGACATTCACTATTGTGCATATGCCTCCCCAGTTCTTTGGTAGTCTGATGTATGCTTTGGATCCACACGCTCAATAATAATCCCTAAGTACTGCAGTTCCATGAGTCATTCCTGGGGCTTTAACAATTCGTCCGCAGTTCTGATTCTCTCCCATTTTTCTTGTGCCATTGTTCCTGAAGCACAATTTCTGGCTTTCCAGTGGCACTTTCTGTAGGGGTCCTCCTCTGTCTTTGACCAATGTCAGTAATCTTGTGAGTCTCGGCCATAGAGGTTTGCAAAACCTCTGTGAGTTTTCTATTGCTTCCTTGCAGGCCCCAAGGACCATCCATGCTCGGCAGATCACCACTCCTTCTTCCCATCCGTTGGGGGAAAGCACTGTTCCCCAAATTTGCATTTGGCCTCTGTTCTTCCAAATTTGAGCCTCTTCTGGGGTTTTCCCTTGGACATTCAGTCTCTGGTTTATTTCCCATCTTATTCCTGCTCCTTTAACTTCAGGTATTTCGTACTCGATCATGTGATTCCTAGCATGAGCTCTATTTCTCATCTTAACATAATCATCTTCATCGGGGTAATCTGTTTCAGTTGCCCATATCAATGAGGCATCCCTCCCCATTAACTGGCCTCTGGTGTTGCACATTGCTATATATGACAGATAATGTGATGTTGGGACATCAATTTCTACAGCCACGAAGATCTTGGATTTCCCCATGCTGTATGATAAAAGTGCACAAATGAAGCATTCTCCTTCTGAAGTTCGCCTTCCAACTTCTTTCATGTATTGGTACCAAATGTTGTTCCCTAGATGTGCTGTGCTGTCCAGGTAGTTGTTCAGGTCATTGCTATCTTCATGTAGACTTCTCTTGGTTCTCAGTGTCTTCCTGTAGTTCACTATAACTCATTGTATGGCTTTTTCTTGCTGGAGGACTCTCGGGTATTCTGGTCCATGGTACAGTTCTCTTTATCTGCATCGATGGGGTAGATGGAGGTTTTGCAGTTCTCTCCTTCTCTTCTTGCATCCTTTTCCTGCCATGTAGAAGCGCCTTTATCAACCACCAGCCTGTCGCTGGCCCAGTGTATGGCTGTATCCTGGGCCTGGTACTTGTCCCTCATGTTGGACTATGCATGCTGGATAGTACAGCCTCTGTTGTTCTGTTCTTCAGTTCCTCTTGTAGTTTTCGTACTCTGGCTATGTTTGGTAGTAGAAGATCTACTAACATTTGTGTCCTTGTGGAGAGTCCTTCTGCGGCCGCTTCTGTTTTCCACAGGGCATCTGACAGCACTGCTTCTGTTGACTCTCCTCTTACTTCGTCTCGTTTTTTCTCACAATCTCCTGTGAAAGCTTTTTCGGTAGGCAGTCTTGTCTTCTCTGTTGCTTTTGTTTGAGGTCCTGTGGTCATTGACACTAGGCCTGGTTCATGTGCATTCAGTGTGTGTGTGGGTGTGGGTGTCAGTTCATTGTCTTCATGCCTTTCGTGCCGACCCTGTCTCTGGCTTTCCTGCTCATTCATTACCTCAAGTGTGTATGTATCACTGCTAATTACATTCATTTTCATTTCATTTACTTTACCATCAGATTTTCTCAGGACTGGAATGACTATATAAGGTCTGGGTGTTTTTGTGGGTTTCATGCGTACATCATCAGGTGGGTGCACGGAAATTGGAACGCTTCGTGCATCAATAAAAAATGCAGTTCTGACAGCAAATTAATGATAAACACAATGCATAGGTACATTATAGTTCAATAAGTAAGGCGACCGCATTTTCTTCCAGAGAAGCGAGAGTGCCCCTCTGCTTGTGAGAGGACCAGGTTACTGTTCTGGGCCCCCATCTCGATCATTCGCCAAGTGTCAATGTTATTGTTTTCCCCCACTCAATATCGTTCTTTGAACAGTTTGTGTCATAAAGTGTCGAGTGCTTCACAAGTGTCCCCCCTCTTGCGGAAGGTAATTGCCTCTTGGTACGGGATGCAGTTTCCTTGCTAGACTATGGAAAAAATAGATTAGACTAACACTTCGGTGAGTCACTTTTACTGTGCATGTCCAAAGTGTGTGAGCTCTCGGCTCACTCCTTTAATCTGGTTCAATCCTGCGGCTGTGTTCGACACAAGTCAGTATGAAGAAATAGAGAAAAATGACAACAAATATAACAATTAGGGCTCTTGACTTTGCTCTCTCGATCTGTCCCTCGGCGGAAAGTTTTTTTAGAATCTCCTCAGATAGTCTCTTTGGTGATTGGAAAGTTCCACTTGGAGGATTATTCCATGCAGGATCATTCCCAGTTGTGCGATATTTGCTGGATCTCGGATGAATGTGGGGGTGTCAATTTCGATAGGCCTCCCCACTAATTCAGGAAAGTCAGCCACTATGCAGAAAAAGACACTGTGCACCAATGAGCTGTCACCAAAATTAGCATATTGGTCGCACTCCACGAGACCGGACAGCGCAAACATTGTTCACGTCAAGGAAAGAATTTATAATCCTGAACCCAGCAATGTCCCTTTTACTAGAAGACAGCAGATTGGTGCACAGTGCCTTTTTCCGCATAGTGGCTGACTTTCCTGAATTAGTGGGGAGGCCTATCGAAATTGACGCCCCCACATTCTGTCACACTGGTGACCCTTCCTACCAGTGACAGATATGATACTAATACTAAGTGGAAGTATGTAACTGCATCCTTTGTGATGTCTCTACTGGGGGACACCGTAAGTGCTGCCAAACAAAGTCTTGGTACTGGATGGATCAGGATACTGTATCTGCTTTCAATGTAAAAGTCCTTGATCAAAGTTTGTTATAGTCTTTTCCTCAACAAGGCTTAAGTGTGACTTGGTTCAAAGGTTCGTGTCAACCAAACATGATGTGGCTTATATGCACACTTATCTTCTTCACCCTGCAACTAGGATGCACAGAGTGTCCGTTTTTTATGTCCTTACCCCTTTTTTCTTTTGCTTAGGGGAATGTCCAAGTTAAGCCACAATTTGCAAAAGGGTTCTTTGTCTTGCTTTACTGCTCATGCGTCCTTCTTCGTCGTCATGGATCTCGTGCTGTGGTTCTTCCCCGTTGTCTGTATTTTCTTCACGGCGGGGTGCAGGCAGGGGTTTTTCTCCGATATAGGGCTTAATATCATTTAGAAAAATCCATGCTCTCCTGCCCTTTAACTTCACAGCTGACAGAGTGCAGTCCTCCAGGATGAAAGGACTATTGAATCTTGGCTCGTCCCACCTTTTCCTCGTGTGGTTCCTCACCAGCACACTATCTCCAGGGAACACAAGTGGAACACGTAGACCTTGAACTGAACTGAGTCTGTTTCAGTGTTCCCTTCGGTGTTCTGTGCTGTGCTGCACCCTTTTCATCGTCGTTGCAGCTGGTCTGAAATTACAGTAAGGCTGGATGTCATGCAGTTCAAGTACTTTTGCATTTCGGATCCTAGTACCTCTCGGGTTGATTGGGCATCACATCTAGCTCTGTCTCGAGGGGTCAGGGGGGTCCTCATTCTCCTTCCTGTGACTATCTCGCGTGGCGTAAAATGATGGTCAGAGCCTGGTTGGTTCCGAAGAGCATACAATGCCAATGGAAGGCAGTGCAACCATCCCCTCCTTAGAGTATGCTTCAACTTGGCTATCCTTTCCTTTAACAAGCCGTTGAGCCTCTCACAAATTCCATTACCTTCTGGATGATACGCTGATGAGAACTTGTGCTTTATACCAAGCAACAAGCTGATCTGCTCAAAGACTGCCTTTACAAAATGAGCACCATTATCTGATCTCATTACTTCACACACACCCCACTTCCCTCACTAGGAATTTGGCTGCACAGGTAGAGTTTGGGTGTGTACATGGGCCTGCCTCTATCCATCTAGAGAATGGGCATACCACGACAATTAAGTATCTGCACCTGTTGCATACTTGAATCATGACGACGTAATCGACATGCAGATGCTGAAAAGGCCCATTTGGCTGGGAGATGACTCCTCTCATTACTTTTAATGTGTGCCCAGCAGTGAATTGCTGGCAGATTATGCAGTCCAACATAAAGAATGGAACATGCTCAGCTAAATTCGGTATAAACCAGTCTTCCGTTGGCGTTGCTGCTAGATTCTCTTTCGTCAGGTGCATCGGGTAATGCAATTGCTCCAATGCTATTTTTAGTAGGGCTACAGGCATCACTGGTTTACCAGTGCTGTCTTGCCGCCACAAGCCGTCAGAAGGGCTCAAAGAACACCCTCGACCTTTCCACAGGTTTTTCTCCTCCTGCGGTGCCTCCCCTTGGAGCTCCATTAGTTGCGTTTTCCCAAGATCGCTATAGGCTTCTGGTGTTGTTCATGCTGCCATCATCCTTTCATGGGTGCACGCCACTTCCACTTCCACTTCCATAATCATCTCACTTTTGGATGCCATACGCTTGGCTTCCGTGTCTGCTGCATGATTTCCGCGTGACACAAAATCTGTCCCTTTTGTGTTGGCGGCGCATTTCACGACTGCTATGCCCACTGGGAACTGTAGTGCCTTAATCAGCCTGTCCAATAAGGCTGTGTGCTGCACTGGCGTGCCGTCCGCTCGGAGGTAGCCCCTCCTTTTCCAGCACGCTAGGCCTGCGTGCACTGTGGATGTCACATAGGCGGAGTCACTGTACACTGTTACTTCCTGGTCTGCGTGATTCTCAATGGCAAGTTTCAGCGCCAATAATTCTGCAGCCTGTGCTGAATAATGAGATGGTATTCGTGCACTGACGAGTACTCGAAATTCTCCATTTGCTGTGTGTTTTACCACAACAACGCCTGTATTTGTATTTGTTTATTTATAACGCACAAACCATCATCCCCGGGGGCATCAGGGCGCAATTTGTACAGGGTTGCAAGAAAAGAACATACTACAGGAGAATAGATTACATTCAGAGGTTTAACAATACTAGCATAATAACAATCTTACTAATTACATATATTACAATATATACATTATTATACATATATATTACATGGTTACAGTGCCCCTAGGATCCGCAGAGGATGTATCCCAGGGTGAGCTAAAATATTTGGCATAGGTAGCAGGCCGTAAATGGCGTCAGGGGACAAGCAGGACAGGTGTCGAACATGTCTATTGCTGGTCAAAGAGCCGAGATTTGGTTTTAGTCTTGAAGGTGTTGAAGGAGTCTTCGGCTCTGATAGTAGCGGGGAGGGTGTTCCATAGTTTAGAGGCTAGGACAGGGAAGCTAGTGCCTCCAGCTTTTTGAAGCTTAAACCTAGGGATTGTTAGGCAATGAGTCTGTGCAGTTCTTAGTGGTCAGGCAGTGGAGTGGCGCGAAAGCCAACTGCAGAGATAGATCGGGGCCTTGTTGGCTAGGCATTTGTGCATGAGGGCAAGGGTTTTAAGGGAAATTCTCTGCTTCACAGGTAACCACTTTAGGCTAGTTCTGGCTTCTGAGATGTGGTGGTTGCGAGGGATGTTCAGGGCTGCTCGAATTGCATTGTTCTGGGTGGTTTGGAGTTTGGATAGGTTCTCTTGGCCAGTGCCTAGGTATAGAGCACTGCAGTAATCAATTTTAGCCATGATAAGTGTTCTCACAAGTGTGACGCTATTGTGGGTGGTGAGGAATGGTCTGCAAGCTGAGATGAGTTTGCACGTGTAGGCAGAGGCAGACCTGACTGCATTAGTTTGTCTCGACAAGGCTAGGGTGGAGTCCAGGTAGAAGCCTAGTGTTTTGGTGTCTTTCCAGACTCGTATGGAGTTGCCGTCTATGGTGAATGACTGATAAAATGGCCCGAGTTTGCTCAGGCGTTGTGAGGTACCCAGGATAAGGAGCTCTGTCATATCGTCATTCAGACATAGCTGGTGCTGGCACATCCAAGCTTGGATGACCAGGTAGATGTCATTGAGGGCCTTGGTGTCAGAAAGATAGTCACCTGAAATGGGAATGAGTATCTGGGTGTCGTCCGCATAGTTGGTGTAGGAGACACCCAGATAATCAAGCACATCAAAGAGTGGTTTTGTAAAGATATTGTAAAGTGTAGGTGACACGCAAGAACCCTGAGGTACGCCGCAGTGAATAGGGGAGGGATCTGCAGCAGCGGAAAGGTGCAAGGACCCTCATGGACCTGTTGCACAAGAAGGATTTGATCAAGGCCGCTGCTGAGGGTGAGAAGTTGGCAGCAGAGTGGAGGTGCCTGCAAAGGATCTGGTGGTTAACCAAATCAAATGCGGCGGAGAGGTCGGGGAGTAATAGCATTGCTAGTTTGCCCTTGTCCTTCAGTACTTCGATCTGAGTTTTTAGGTCTAATAGAGCCGATTCGGTCCCATGTATCTTTGTCCGTCAACTTGATCGATTCTCGAAGAGCTGTCAATAAAGACGATTTCTCCTCCTGCCAAGGCATTTTCTTTTACACTGGGAATTTCATCATAGAATTCTTCATAATTCGTACAGTCATGTATCGGCTATCCTTCAGTGACTGGCTCTGCTATGAACTTAGCTGGGTTCACTATTTTACATCGGATTATTTTGATCAATGGATTTGATATGATCACTTCATAAGCAGAAGCTCTCTGAGATGTCAATGTGCCTTTTGGTTTTTCTAATATGGCAAATAATGAGTGCTTGACGTATAACGTCATGTAACATCCCATTACAATGGTTGTCGCCTTCTCTATGGGGAACGCTGCAGCAGCTAAACTTTGTTCGCATGGGAATTCACCTTTCATTACTGGGTCCAGGTTTCCACTGTAATATGCCAGGGGTTTGTACCCCAACAAGGTTCTTTGAGCGAGCACTGCCGTCATGACGCTGCCATTTGTGTGCGAAAACAGGTAGAATTCCTCTGCATAGTTAGGAAGAACTGGAGCCGTACAAATCGCTCTCTTGAGTTCAGCAAACCCTTTTTCCATCGCCTCAGACCATTCAATCTTTTCCTTTGTCACCTGGGCCTTCTTTAGGGCCCGGAGTAAAGGCTTAGTATACGAGCTGTAATCGAAAACCCATGCCCTAACAGAGTTGCACAGGCCTAGAAAGCCCTGCATTTGCTTTATCGTGTGTTGCTTAGCTGTGTTCAATATTGCTTTAGCCCTTTCTGGAGTCACCTTCTTTCCTTCATGATAGATCAGTTGGCCTATGTACAGCACTTCCTGTTGACAGTATTGTAGCTTTTCCTTGTCAACCTTATATCCTTTCTCAGCCAGTATAGTCAGTAGTTGAACAAAATTGTGCCTGCATTGCTCTTCTGTGGTACTGCAGATTAGAATGTCATCCACATACTGCAAGACGACACTTTCTAATGCAATATTGCTTAGGTCCATCTGTAGGACTCTATTGAAAATGTTTGGGGACTCACAGTACACCTATGGCAGCCTCGTGCTTTTCAGATGCATTTGCCTGAACGTGAATGACATCAGATCTTGTGAGTCACGATGCAACAGGATTGAAAAAAAAGCATTTTTCAAGTCAATCACCATGAAAATTTTGCCTCGACGGGTATATTACATAGGATTGTAGATGGATTAGGGACTAAAGGGAACTCATTTTCAACAATATCCTTTAATGCTCGTAAATCCTGGATTAAACGCCAAGACCCTCCCTTTGATTTTTTGACAGGATAAACTGCCGTATTACATGCTGACTCTGACGTCACTAAGATGACCTGGTCCATCATGGCAGAGATGGTCTTAAAAATCCCTTTGTCTGCCCCTCTGGACATGGGATATTGTCAGACTCTCGGCAAAATTGCTCCTGGCTTTAGTTTAATTTTTATTTCTCCCACCCCCTTCAAGAGGCCTACGTCATAGGGTCCTGTAGTCCATACTGAGACTGGTACTTTAGCTATATCCTCATCAAAATTTTCCAGACGCTTCAGAGCCAACATCATTTTCTGAGGCACTTCTCTTCTGATCATTTTTATCCAAAAGATGAGACTCACTTCCACCCTTGTCTCTTCTGAGTCTGGTTGTTCTTCAAACAGATCGTCATCAGTGACGTCAGTCACTCGATACCCTTCTTCAATGGCGATAATTGCGCACCACTGTCTGCCTTCATCATCGTATGTGTCGACCAATGCTACTTTCCCTCGCACTGCTGCAGCATGTATCATCAAGGGAAATACTTGTCCCTCCTCTTCATGCATAGGTAGTCTTGGTCTGAATAAAAACTCATCAGTCGTTCTCATAGTTCTGTCTGCGAGGCCTGGCAATCCTGCCATAAGCACCCGCATGCCATATGTGAAAACTTCTGGTTCCAGCGGTATAGCTCTCATGGCTATGTTTCCTGAGTATGCTCTAATTATTTTGCATAGATTCGAATAATGCATTCCTGGAGTAGAGCATACTATGCCCTCCTACGTGAACAAAATCGTCATGTTCAATTTTGTCATTAAGTCTCGACCCAAAATGTTTACAGGGGTCTGGCGTGAATATAATAAAGGTACATTCATGTTGCACTCTCCTATGGAGACTGGGAGTTCCCCCATAGAGGGAACTCGACTGTGAGCTCCTGTGAAACTCTGAGTATCTGTGGCCTCGCCGGACAAGTAAAATTTGCCTTCATGTATGCACAAGCGTGTTGCACCTGTGTCCACTAGGAAGGAATATTCTTTACCCCCTATAATGACATTCACCCTAGGTTCCCCATGAGGGTCTGGTGTCACTGATAGGATAGAGCACATCAGGGTTCCCAGTGAGCTGTCCTAGTGTATATATAAGTTTGGCCCACTGTGTACTTGTGGATTTTCCCCATTCCCAGTGTTGATTCCCCTTCCAGGGTTCTGGGTCTGTGGCAGTTGTGGTGGTGCCTGTTGGGTTTGTCCTTGCAGAAAATTCCCTATATACTGTGGTTGCACCCCTTGCTGCACTCCTTGCGCTTGCTGCTGCACCGTATGATTCTGTGCAAGCCCCTGTTGTGGGAATGCAGGTGGATTCGCCACGCCTGCTCCTATTCCTTGGCTATTCTGCCACATGCCTTGACTTCTGCACGTGCGCGCCAATTGCCCTGTCATTCCACACAGTCAACATACTGGTGGTGGTCGGATTATTTGTCCATTTGACAAATTCCGAATTACCATTTTGCACGTTTTGATAGCCTCCTTGATTACTTTGGAAACCTCCGTGATTGCTCTGCCATCCTCTTCCTCTAAAACCTCCTCCCCTCGGGTAAAATCCTACGTTACCTTGGTTGTTCTGTTGTGGGTTAGCCACCTGTTGCATGTTTTGTTCAGCTGTGTTAGTTAGCATGGCTCCTTCATGAGCATACTTCGATAATTTCTTTTTCACCAGCTTCGCTTCCTCACTCTTTCGAGTCGCATCCTTTTTTGATTCTTTTCTTGTAACAATCTACAGCAATGTGCGATAGTTAACTGTATTTCAGCCCAAGGTTTAGCCTCATCTCCTACCAATTTCTTGAGCTGTTTCTGCACTGGTTCTGACAACCCTTGGCACAATATGTGGTAAAACACAGGTATTGATTTTGTCCAAGATTCATGCGTTTCGAGCACCCACACGTCTTGAAAATTCTGGATATAAATTAACGGATCTTCCGACTCCTTCATTTTTCGAGTCATTATAGCTCCCATATCAGAAGTGTCTGGGTAAAGCACCCATAGCGCTTTCCATACTGCTGCTCTGCAATTGTTAAATGGCGCTCCGTCGTGTGCAGTGTTAATTGTGGTTACACCAGGGTAGCCTGTCCGTGTCCACACATCGTCTGCTCTCTCACCAAGTATGGCGATCAGGAGACCTTTAATGTCCCCTATAGCTAGTGTGTTTCCTTCTGTCATTTTTTCTAACTCATGTATCAGTTTTCCGGCTCCCGATGTCAGCATTGGAAACTTGTCTTCAGGTTTTCTCGATCCATGTGTGGCCATGGAATATATTGTGGTCTTGCTACCCCCTTTTCTAGTAGCGGAAATTGGAGTGCACAGCCTTCTTTCTCTTCTCTCATAGCTCTCCTGTCTATCGCAGGGGTAGTATTCCCGCATTGCCGTCTACCTGGCAATGTCCTCAATCTGTCTACATAGGGCGGTGACCGTGGGGTGTTCCTTCATGCCGGTCAGACTGTGCGGCTGATTCTGATGCCCTTGATGCGGACTCGCTAGCATCTGACCATTGTACCCCTTTGTCCCTTGGGAGTCGTCTTTCGCGCCGTCTCCCTTCTTCATTTGCCTCGTGCTCCTCCTCTTCGGAGTCGGACATTGGTTGTTCCCAATTCACGCAACTCCTTGTGTCATCATCGTTTCTACTGATTTCTAATCTATCCAGGGACAGTTTCCTACTCCCACTACTTCGGGTGACATCCTCCGTGTCATATAGCTGAGAGCTCTCCAGGCGCTTGTCCTGCCCCTCCCCTTGGGGTAAGTGTGTTCTAGCCCCATTTCATCATATATTTTATCGATCATTTCCCCAAAGCTTCTGGTGTCGACGTCATCTTCAATATTTGCCCTAGATGTGCCTGGTACTGAGTCGTACGCAGGAAAGAATTCTTCAATGTCTTCCCAGTCTACTACTGGATCGGGTTTTTTAACCTCCCTCTCCAAATATTCGAGATCGCGTGCCCTCTGTCCATGCTTACGTTCAATATCATCATCAAATTCTTTGCGCTCCCTCACCTCTTCTCTGACTCTATCTTCTTCCCTTCTCTTCGCATTTCTACGTTCATCTGCCTTTCGTATCTCCTCATCTCTTCGTCTCCTTATCCTTTTTTCACGTACCCTTTGCTCTTCTTCCAACCTTTGCTGTTTCTGTCTGTTGTGGTGATAGGCTGCTCTCTGTTTGCGATCAAGCTGTTTTTCTTGTTCTTCACGATACAGCTGTTCTCGCCTCAGCCTATCTTTCCTTCTTATCCTTTCGTCCCTTAACTCCTTCTCTTTCTCCTTTCTCTGTGTCTCATCTAACCTCTCCTTAGGTCTCACATCATCACTTCCTTTCCCATCGAATTTCAATAAGATTTGTCCTCCCATCCATTCATCTTTTGCGAATGTTATCTCATCAGTTCTGTCTTCACTTCCTTTCCACTTCTTTCCCTCTCTCTCCTTATCGAGAGATGCACTTGTCTGTGCCTGATCCTTTCTTTCATCATCGCTTTTCCCTTTGTCCCTCGGGACTATGGAGGTGAGATTCTTGTCCTTATCCTTTCCTGAGTAGGTGACTCATATGCAGGGTTGCTGTACCCCGTGGCTGCTTTAAGCTCCCTTAATGGGTAGAGTCCCTCAGGCTTACTCTCTTTGGGTTCTGTTTCAGGCGGGGCAGGTGGTGCGGTAGGCATCGCACCCCCCTCTGTGCATACATATCCAGTCTGCAGGTGGCTCTTCTTCCTTTGACAGTTCAAACATTTTCCAGAGTTCTAGTACAGCAAGGCGTTTCTCTAGCTTCTTGCCTGTATATGTGGTATACAAGTATGTTGTCATATGTTGTAAAAGGGCTTTAGATAAAGACCCATTTTGTGGCCACGGCATGAACATCTTGTGGGCGGTACCCTTAACCCATTCAGTGCTATATTTCTTCAGCTTGGGTGCGTGTTTCGCCAGTTGCTTACATAAATGTGCTAATGGAGTAATGTCTTCCATGCTTAAATCTGTTTCTGTTCCTCTTATACGATGCTTTTCAATGCTTTCATGCAACTTTAACACTTCCAACAATATGAGCGAGCACCAAACACTGCAAGCTCCAATCCAATTTTTTCCGCCAGAATCTTTTATATCACCAATTTACTCAAAAACATCAATTCGTGTGTTATTCCATCTCAACTATCGAATCGCGCAAATCTTAATCAGGTCTCACACAAAACACGCAAAAAAGAATTCTTTCACATGTGACGGCACAACAGAACATGTAAGACAGACACTTAACAGACTAGACAGACACCAGCTGGACACAAATATCTCTGCCTCTAATTATTACCCCTACATGGAGTTTAAACGAACCCCACGTCTTTAAACGTGGTGGTAGCCTAGTCGTTCCCTATTATGTTGGACTCTGAGTTCACATTTCTTCTGACCGCTATATTAAAGCGCAGGAATAAGGCGAACCCTCTCACTTCTCAGGTGTCTGCCCTGGTACCCTCTCTCTTCTCAGTTGTCCGCCCTGGTATTCTTTATTTATTCAATTATTCTCGAGTCATTATATATATATATATATATATATATAAATACAGTCTTCTCTACTTCTGACTACTTTGTTTTTCCACCTCCCTCCGTGACCTTTTTCCTTACTTGTTCTAACGCCTATGAAATTTGCCAAAGCACTCAATTTTTATTTCACCCACCATTCGCATCGTTCCTCTCTGGACCCTCGGTATCACCGCCTCCGTTACCGCCTCCTTCAGACTTTCGCCTGATCCGGTGCCCGTAGGAATGGGAAGGGTTATGGTTTTTTAAAACGGGTCCCTTCAGGCCCCACTGCAGTTTTGGATCAATTACACTACCATTGTCCACAGGGAAGCTTCACAGTCTACTCAGCCGAATGGCGAAGGACTTGTGATATTGCGGAAGACCTAGAGTTACTTCATGTCGACGGTCAATAGGTGTCCTATTTTAATCAATAATCAATAATCGATGGTTTACAACATCCTCTGCTACCAAGTGTACAGCGAGGGGGAGTGACCTCTGACCGGCCCATAGAATCAGAGCTCGCCCTCGAGTACTTTAGGACGTGATAGCTGCACCTTGAGATGGATGGAGTGCGGGATTCTCTTACTCCAACACCAATCAATAAGGACAACTCAATGGTTTGGCAAAGGTGAGTCCGTTTAATGACAAGTACAACAAACGGGGAAACATGGAGATCAACAATGATGCGATGGCCCGTCTCGCTTCAACTCCCACAATCTTCATTCAAACAGCAATAGTTATAGTCAAAATTTGTCATCATTGACGTATAACACTCAAAAGTTTGTCATACAATTCTATTGGTTGGAAAAGGTAACTTAAGTCTAGGTGCTATATCTGTATATGGTAATGGAGTGTGAGGATTGGATAACTCTTACCGGGTGGGCGTCTACGCCCTTCCCTCTACATTACTCATGCAAACGTCACTAAAAGTACGACGTCTCATTGGTTCTACTATCTATAGGACCCTAGATTATTTGGCCCATTGTTATTGGGCTGGCTACAACCCTAAGCATAAATCTCCACTTTAATTAGCAGCATGCTGAATGGTCACCCAGCTGCAGTATGCCCCACGATTCACCCTGCCTCCCTTCCATCAATCAGTACTTTAGGGCTATGTGTCAATTAGTTGGCTGAGGTTGGCCTCGAAACTGTAGCTTCTTGTCAGGAAAAGTTATGGTATCTCCTGCTTTGGGTGACATCAGACATTGGTACCTCTTCGCGCTTGGCTGGTCACGTGTTAGCACACCGTGAATTGGCTTTGTTTTCCTTCTATTTGTGCATTTAATTCTGTTTTTTGGCCACCACCTTCCTGGGCCCCCTTATCTCGACCTTGACGGGGCTGGCTGCTCTGCTCTTAAGGTTCGATTCTCTGAAATTACTGTCCGCCTCCCTCTCTTGGTTTGACCTTGATTTCCTAGGCACGGCCTGCTTCTTGCTGAGTTGCGATTCCGCCGTCTCTCTTCTTGTTTTAGCTGGAATAAGAATCCTGGCCTGTTTGACCCTTAGTAACCTGGGTTAATTCTCCTTTTGTATAAAGTGGACTTGCACTTATATAATGTGCTTCGTTGAGGTAGATATATAGTTGGCGCTTGCCGCTCTATTCTTCTACTAAGCATAGCAAGCCGCACTGTTTTCTTAGCTTCTTGCGTTACAAGCCTATGTACAGGCGTTAGCTGGTTGAATACTTTCATCCTGTTTTACAGTTACGTTTCTTTATATTTCAACATTGTCTCTTCTTTTTATGTCTGTGATATCCTTATCCATGGTGTTTCATCTTTGTGTGTCATCTTTTGGTTGTCGTTCTTCATCTGTACGTCTGTCCGGGCCCTTGTGATGTCACTATTCGTCTTCCATTAAGGCCTTTTGAGTTTCTTCTGGGACCGTGTTTAAACAATCTTCATTTCTTGTCATTTGCTGGTATGGCTGTCTCAATGGATACCTTACTACCGATGGTTGTCTGGTTATTCGTGCTTCAATAGGTATTGCTCTTCTGATTGGCACTGGACAGAGCCCTAGTGCAGCTCTCTGCTGGTTTATATGCTCGTCGTACGTCACATATCTCGATGTGAATGTTCCTGGTACTTTGAAATGGGCGACTGGAGTGCAAGCCATATTTGGGACCTCCTTTACAGTCCCTATACCACATCGAGTGTATGAGAGACGATCTTTTTTTATTGTTTTTTTTATTTGGTTTTGGTTTAAAAACAACCTCTACAAAGCAATACAATACATCATTAATGTACACAGGATAAAAATATTCACAAACAATGCATAACATAATCATTACATTATAACATTTCAACACAAAATATTATTTAAATACATCAAGTCATCGAATTCATGGTCTTAATAAAACCTGCCACCGCTAGGCCTTCTGTTACAGAATTAGTATTAATACATCTTTTCCAAAAGTAGTCACAATTTAATGAGCCTAATCCATAAACCTGATGAGACAACTTTAAAAAATATTCCATCCTACATTTATTTAGGACGTCACATTCTAACACCAAAATGTCTCACAGTTTCCATAGGACCCTTATTACAGTACCTACAACCAATCTGCTCAGAAATAATGTGTCTGCTAAATAGAATCTCTTTCATTAAAAGTAGGTTCCATCTCAATCTGAGTTAAATCCTTCTATAGTAATTATTTGGAAACTGCGACAGAATCATAGATGGGGTTCCCCGACTTCTGTGTTCAAATGCCAGATCACTGAAAGATGAATACGAATGGAATAAGTCAATGGTACACTCCCAATTGTAGTCATAGCGAGATTTCTTTACTTTCTCTGGGTTGGCTAAAAGAGTAGCCCTATCCATCACCGGATTCACTATAATAGCGGAAGAGCTTGCTTCCAGCTGAGAAAGGAAATCGCTATTATTCTTCATACCATGCAATGGTTTCCCTAATTGCTCATGAAGGGGACTATGTAATCGGGGCAATCAAAAATAGCGAGAGTAGCCTCCATTGCACTCGCGCCCCAAGAGAAATAGTCCCCAATTCAAATCTAATTTATGCTAATGGTATAGCATTTGGTACTTTGTGTCATAATTTAGCTTCAATAAGATCTAGAAATTTAAAGATGGATTCCTCAATCAATTCCACACCATATATTAATTTTGGGACAATCTTACCTTCAAAAAAGTTTAAAACAGGTTTAATCACAAAACGCCCATATTTGATATTGATTTTTAAGGCTTGATTAGTTAGAAACTCCACTTTATTTAATAGGCTCTCTCTGAAATTGGTCCGCCCTGGCCGAGCACTTATCTGAAAACCTAAGTATACCAAGGAATCGACTGTTCCTATCGCCTTATTCTTCAATGACCAAACCCTCCCGTTGTGCCTTTTCCCCTGTCAAATTGCTAAAATCATGGTTTTACTAGGGTTAATCACAAGTCCATTATCTTTTGGAAATTGGGAGAATTTAGCCAGGAGATGTTGTAACCCAGTCCAGGAATGATCAAATAACAAAAAAATCATCGGTATTCGCCAACTATTCGACTCTCTTCGATCCTATCCTACGGGTGATCAAACCTGCCCCACCTAAATAATTCACTGCATCCAACACATATAGGTCAAACAGGCATGCGCCAAATTGAAACCCTTCTTCAGACCCATAAAGGTTTTAATACAGTCCAAGAGAACACCTTCCTTTTTTAGCCTAATACGAATACCGGAGTCCTAATAGAGGCTCATTAGGAGCTTCAATAATCCCCCTGGTAACCCCCAACTAGGCGGGTTGCTCCACAATCTATTCCTAGAAATGTTATTGAAGGCCATGGAGAGGTCAATGGAGGCCAAATAAGTCCAGCCATTCCCTTTTCTACAAGCCGAATCTTGCAAGGCCCTCACCACCAGACCATTCAGGTTTGTGGAGTGTCCTTTATGGAAGCCCACCTGGAAGGGGTTAACTCTCCTGGTTGCTCGTGTTCACTCTTTGACATGGCCCAATAAGAAGTAGGAAAATATTTTACAATCTGCATCTATTAGAGAGGTAGGGCAATAGTTGTTTAGAGTCCCACCTGGTACCTCTCTTAAAAATGGGGACAATATTGTCAGTACTCCATGAGAGAGGGAAAATCCCTGAGTCCAAAATACTCCCAAATAACAACAACTAAACCTTAGACCAATTTACAGGATCCAATTTCAAGGTGCAATTGTTAAGTCCATTAGTTCCAGGTGCTCGCGATTTCTTACAGTTCTTGATTAGGGTCCCAATATCCTGATACTCTATCTTTGGTACCCTGGGAGAGTCTCTGATATATTTATCGACATTGTGGGTGGATTCTATCTCTATTGGCCAACAGCCATGGATATCTCCAAAGAAATCCAACCATTGGGTTTCCGTCACCGCATTCAGTTCATTAATTTGACCGAAGGGTCCAAATTATTCACTAATACCCAAAATGCACGAGCATTATGTTTTATTAGAGTTTGTAGCATACATTCATCATCTAGCTGTTGTAGAGCTGCCTTTTTTGATTTATGGAAATTCCTGTATTTTTGCTTTAACTTATTCTGTTCCACCCAAAGATTGGGGTTCTTCTTACTCCCACGCTTCAAGGCCCTAAAATCTCTATGCGCTTTCCTCTTCACCTCTGCCATATCTCCATTGTATACATGATTAGTTTTCCCCCTCACAATACTGGAAAATGCACTATTTATTTTACTCGTCCTTTCAATTCCCCCATGAAATCATCAGAACACAGAGAATTGAAGACCCTCTTTTTCCAGTCAAGAGTACCTCTAATGACACAGTGCAACTCATTATTCAGGATCGCAATATTCCGATCTGACCATCTAATAGCATTCCCTGTACAGGAGGTTTCCACATACTCCATAATATTACGAGTCCCCGAATTCATCAGAGAGTTAAATTCGGCAGTGAGAATTGCACGATCACTCCAATTGTTAGGTTGTACTGAGAAACTCACACAGCAATTAAATAAAACTGGGTCTGCAAAAAACAAATCCAGAGTCGAGGAACTTTCCCCTCGCTGCCAAGTTGGAAGAGTCCGTACTTTCCCTTGCAGTGTACTGTTGATTAGGGACAAACCCAACGCCACCAAAGTTGACCACCACAACCATCCATTTTGTACCTTAGGTTCCTTTGATGTAGTGTCCCTAATCATATCCTAGTTTCCATCTATGCTTTCTGGCATATTCGAATTAAGGACTCCTGCAACAATAGTTCTTCCATCAGGGTAAACATTATCCCATGTATGTAATGCAGTCGGAGATAACCTTCAAGAAACCTTGCAAATCCGCCACTCCACAGTGCCGGTAAATATTCATAATTAACAAGTTCTTCGGGCCCTCGGGGGAAGTTAGAGGCACTGCCATCACCCCAAAGGGAAGGTTCGGTAACAGAGTAGCCCTCATACATGGGATAGACCTTACTGCAATCAACAAGCCCCCCGAAGCTCTCACCCCCTTACTAGGCTTAGCAGACTGAGTAAACACCTGGTAACCATCAATGGGTGGGGTTTCCAGGAACCACGTCTCCTGAAATAATAATATATAACCTTGTTTCAGAACTTGCATTGCTTCACAATTAATGAGCAGATTTTGACTTCCTCTGGAGTTCCCGATACAACTTTCAGTCCTAATTCCTGGAGACTTCTCTTACCAGGCTGCTAGCCACTACGGGACTGACCTTTTCCACAAAGCAGATGTAACTAAATCCCAATTACTATTGTTAACATCCCCTGGTTCCCCAACCAACCTAGTGGTTCTTAAGCCTTCGATAGCAGGATTAATCGATATTTGGACCACCCACCCAGGCATATTCTTCTCTTCATGGACTAGGTCCATCACAGGTTGTATTGCACATCCCAACACTTTCAATTTATTCCTTTCTGATAATTCCAGCTCTTTCACCAAATTTGATCCAAAATAAAGATGGCAATTATTTGTGTCTGCTCGATTAGAAAAGCTACTCGAACAATATCCATCGATCCGAGCAGATTCAATGTGGGGATTTCGGAAAAGATAGTAAGAACGTTCTCCCTATTTAAGCATACCTGCACTTCAGAACACCCAAAACACAGCTCAGGGACTCGAGCTGAGCCACAGATGTAAGTAGAACATTGAAGATGGCAAAAATAGGGGGAGGGATTGTGTTGTAAATAAAAGGTGTAAAAGTAACAGGATTCTGGGGATTATAAAGAAGAGAAGTAGATACCCCTATTCCCGGTATAAAGGGGGTGGAAGGGTATGCACTAAAAAGACTCCAAATATGGGTGTTAAGGATTCCTGAGGCAAGGCCAACAGGAAGAGTGCATATCAAACTCCAAAATGGGGTAAAAAATGAGATGAGATACATTTACTGAAGGTAGCAAAGGAATGCGTACGTACGGACATTTAATAAGTGCACACGTGTATTGGTTTTTATAATATGTCAGCATAAAACTTTTGCTGTGTTTAGATTAATATATATAAAATTATTGTAAACATTAAAGTGATTATCAGATTTATTTATGAAAAGATTGACGTCAATCAGGAGAATAAAAATCAAAGGAAACAAATTATCAAAGAGATTTTTAAAATATCAATGATAAAACAATGAACTACTAAACATTGATAGAAAGTGATAGAAAGTGTAAACGAAAGGACAAAAAGAATTTTAAAAAGTGGTTAAAATATTTTGATTTCTGGATAATAAGCTGCGTTTGATGGTGCCTCCTGAAATTGATCAGTGCAGTATATTTGATAAAATAAAGTAAAAAATAAAAGGTTGGGTAAATACAGACAGTCGCGATCAACCTGTCATCATAGGGGATACTCCTCTTCTACACTTATGCAGAACGTTGTGAAAATATAAACCCAAAATAAGAAAGTATCATTCGGAGTAGGTCCGAGGCATGACCAATAAGACACTCATGCCGTGGCCGTGGGAGGGTTTGTTGACAAATACAGTATTGCAACATGACAACATATTTGTATGCTACATACAAGGGAAAGAAGTTACAGAAAAGATTGACTCTTTTGGAGTTATGGAAGATGTACCATAGTGAGAAAGAAGATCCAGCTGAGAAGAAGTGGATAATTAATCAGCATGAAGGGGAGGATGTAACGCCTTCGGCACCCCTTTCCCCTCCTGAAAATAAGAGGGTAGATACAAAGAAGAAAGGATTTTATCCCTTAGTTGAATTAAAAGCAGCAGCGTGGTACGTTAATCCGACATATGAGCCCCCCGCTTATAACAGTGAGGACAATGTGGAAGAGAGCAAAAGCAGAGAACGCAAATCTATATTGACACGCAATGAAAGTAATCAGCGTGAGAAGAGAAAGGACAGACAAGATAGACAGATGAGATAAAGAAAGAAAGAAATAAAGGACAAAGCTTAGGGAATGGCAATAGTATAGAATTAATGAATGAGAGGACAAATATTTCTCAAGCTGGACGACAAGGGCATTGGTGGGGTTTCAGAAAGAGAAGAGTGGGAAAAGAAAGAAAAGGAAGAAGAGAGCATATAAGGAAGAGAAACCAAGTGAAGCGAAGAATGAAGAAGGTATGAGGCAAGGAAAGACAAGGAGAGACTAGAAGAGATGAGACAAGAGGAGGTAGAAGTGCAAAGAACAAAAGTATGTAGGTTCCAAAGAAGGTGAGAGGAAGGTAAATTAAGGGAGATGAGGAGAAGGGAAGAAGAAATGAACAGAAGTAAGGGACTAAAAGATGATGAGATAGCGTATCTATGTTGTAAAAGCAAGTGCCGATTGAAGCACAAGAACGAGTTGAGGAAGAGAGAGGGTCCCAACAGCCCCGTAGGGAACTACAAGAAATACCAAGAATACCAACATGGGCGGAAGGCCAAGACATAGAAAACGTAGGGAAAATAATTGGGGATTTATATAGGCAAATAAGGGATAATGAAGGGTATAACACCTAAGAGAAAATAGAAGGATCTCATGAGGAAAACATGAGGTAGGTCAGATGACATCATAACACACAAACACAGAACGCTGTCTTTAAGTAAAGTAGATCTTGATGATGTAAAGAAAGATAACAGTCATACAAGCTGGGGTATAATGATGTCAGATGAAGAAAGGGGAGACGAGAGAGCGAAGGGACAGGCCATGCACATTTTCAAAAGAATTGAGTATAGATTAAGTTGTAAAATGGTCAGATCTAGAGGACTCCAAAGAAAGAATACCAGAATCAACACCATACACTGAGCGACCAGAAGCACAATCGTGCAGTGCAGGGGATGCATCCTCACCTTATGTAAGCAGATTAAGGGCACTACCAAGATGGAGACAAACGGGGGAGACTAGCCCCACCTGGAAAACAAGAAGTGTAAGCAGGTATGATTACGGACTAGAATTTTCACAATTCCCATTATTGGAGAAAGGGGGAGGACGACTACAATATATTCCATGGCCACAAATGCATAAAGACAATTTAAAATGTAAATTACTGAGTTTAACTTCCGGGTGTGGGAAAATGGGTTTATGAGCTAGAGAGAATGACATCAGGAATGACATTAGCCATAGGCGACATAAAAGGCTTGTTAGCAGCTATTCTAGGGGAGAGGGCTGACAACATTTGGAAATGAGCAGGATATGCAGGTGTGACTGCACAAAACATGAAACATGATGGAGTGCCATTTAAGCGGGCACTCAAAGTGCAATATCCTGATACATGAGATATGGTTGCGATTATGACTAGGAAAATGGGTGAGGCTGAAGACCCGGTTGTCTTGATTCAAGATATTCAAGAGAGATGGCGCCTTGAGACGAGAGAACCATTGGATAAAACAGAAGCATTATTTCACCACATTTTATATCAGGGCCTTCCCGAACCAGTGCAACGGCAAATGAAGAAACTGGTGGGAATGGAAGCAAAACTGTGGCCAGAAATACAGTTGACAATCGTGCATCACTGCCGATTGTTGCAAGAGAAGAATAAGCAGAAAGCTGAGAGCAGAAAGCAGGAGGAAGCGAAGTTAGTTCAGAAGTTATCAGAATTAGCCATAGAGGGAGCAGTATTGACAAGTAATGAGGGCATGGCGACACAGGAGATGCGACTAACATAGCAAAACAATGCAGTGTATTCCACAGATCAGAGTGGGTATAATTATTGGCCAAGAAGAAGAGGGAATAGACCTAGAGGAGGAGGACGAGGTGGTTTTCAGAACCCTCAGGGAAGAGGACGATTTAATGGCAGACAGCCACAACAATGCTGGAATTGCAGGAGAACGGGACATAAAGCCAGAACATGTAAAAGCAGAGGAAGCATGCAGCAAAATTGGCAAACTCCAAGAGGGGGGATGGGTTATATTCCGCAATATAATACAGAACCACAGGAGTATTATGCCCAAGATCACACGCAGACTCAGATGCGTGTGCTGCAATCACAGCAGATACAGCAAGCACCACTGCAAATGCAATCGCCACAAGGGCAACCTCAGCAAGTACCTATGCAAACACAACAGGTACAAATGCTGTTAGTGCAGACACAACAG
Organism: Ambystoma mexicanum; assembly: GCF_040938575.1. Classification (NCBI taxonomy): domain Eukaryota; kingdom Metazoa; phylum Chordata; class Amphibia; order Caudata; family Ambystomatidae; genus Ambystoma; species Ambystoma mexicanum. The sequence goes on from NC_090923.1 coordinate 667,883,133, forward strand.
GAAATGATACCACAATGAAATATGAGTACAGGAGTCCAGCAAACACCTGCACCCAAGTTAGGGATTCTGACTATGGTAGAAGGGGAACCCTTTCACAGGTACAGTGATGAATTTATATCCACAATAGAACAGCCCACAGGGCGACCTGATGTGTTCAATACTTTCTGTGACACCGGACCCCAAGAGAAACCAAGGATCAAGGTTATGATAGGAGGCAGGACATTTTCAGTTCTTGTAGACACTGGAGCAACTCGTTCCTGTGTCTGTGAGGGAAAATACCCAATGTCAGGTATTGCCATGAACGCAGCAAGGACATTCATTGCTAAAGAAATGCCTGCACACGATGCAAAAATGTCTCAGTCATCTAGCAGCATGTACGACCAGAGGGCAGTTTGAAGGAAAATGGGAAACTTTATGGTGGCAATCAAGAGGGACATTTCCATATGAGGATACTTATGTGAAAACAAGGAAAATGGAAAGTGGGATGGGGTGGACAAGCAACAAAGCATATGTTGTCAACCCAGATTGGGGAATGAATACAAATCGGTTAGATGAGGAGAATGGTCTGCTCAGACATGACTAAAAGATCAGGAGACCCAGGATGCTGGCAGAGTCCTCCGTTATTGGTGTATGGTCGTTTTACCACGAAGTACCGGATTCGAAAAAGGACTATTATCTTTCCTTGCACACTTATTGGAGAAGGAACCAGTAAGCACAGTGCAAATAGTGAATGACAGATGCCTAGAGTCATGGGTCAAGCTGGAAGCTTGAAAAGCCGAAATCACAACGCCACACTCCCACACTCCCGCTACCGATACAAGCGGCTCCACTTCAGACAATGCCGGCCGGGTGGGCAGGCTATGGCTCAGGCATTACTAGAAGAACACGGTCGAACGGAGCTGAGAACACAAATGCCAAACAATTCGGGAAATGATATCAGTCCAGCAGAGGTGCAGACAGAGGGGAGAGCCCGACAAGCTTTGTATGGGCTAATGGTGCCAACAGTCTCTTACCAATCAGTTCTCCACAGGCGGGCACCTCGTCTCCCCACAAGGTAACTGTGACTGCGCAGACTGCGTTGACTGCACACCAACTCTGTCCCAACTCCGCCTCATGGTTTGGGGGACTACTAATCGGCCAAGATCCTACTCCAAGCTCAGACAGGAAACAAATACTACAGCTATGTTGACTGTGTTGGCTGCACACCAACAATGTCCCAAATCCGCTACGTGGTCTGGGGGGTACTAATCAGCCACGCTCCTCCTCCAAGAACAGAAAGGAAAGAAATAGTGCAGCCATGTTGACTGCATTGACTGCACACCAACACTGTCCCAACTCCTCTCCGCTTCACTGTCTGGGGGGTACTAATCAGCCAAGCTCCTCCTGCATGCATAGAAAGGAAGAAAATACTGCAGCTATGTTGACTGCATTGACTGCACACCATCTCTGTCCCAACTCTGCCACCAAAGAGACGATATGCACTCAGGCAACCATACCGAATATACTCTCGTACTGAAAGAGTGGAAGGATGTCAGCAAGCACCATTGGAACTCATGTTATGCTGAGTGAAATCTGATGTGGGCAGAGTGATGTCATGAAGAAGATATACGAGGACATACAGAAACAATGTGAAAATACTTAAGACTAACAATGTAACTGCAATTACAAAAGAAACATTTATAAAATGATAAAGTAATCATATGCAAAGAAGATAAAGTAACTTGCTGACTAATAAGTTTAAATACGCAGTAACGCAAGGTAGATAATTGATTGATTGATTGATATTTTATTTCTATCGCGCTCGTACACAAGTGTTTCAGAGCATGACAAGGCAAGGGAGGGGAACAGGGGAGAACAAAACAGTGATCTTACTAGGCCCAGTGACATTGAGAACGCGCAAGTGCATGGGAGAGGGGGAGGGGAAAAGTGCATGGAAGGGGGAGAAGTGGAAAGTGCGAAGCAGAGGAGAAACAGATAAATAACAATAAATAAATATAATAAAGGCAACAAAGAGTGGTAATGCAGCCAGCAATTTGCAAGTGCTAGGTTTAAGGCAGCAGACAGGGTAGGTCTGATAAGTGCAGGAAGAAAAAGGGGGGGGCTGTATGGGTACAGATACAGACCCCAGTGCAAGGGGTGGCAGGATGAGCAGGTACCTGGGCCCAAAAGACAGAGGGTGGCCAGGTGCACGGTGCCAACAGAGAACAGATCAGCAGGGTAGAGGGGGAGCGAAGGCAGAAGAAAAGAGGAAGATCTTGAGGTGCTTCCGGAACCGGAGATGGTTCTCCTCAAGTTTTAGAGTGGCAGGGAGGCTGTTCCAGAGGGAGGCCCCAGCCGAAGACAGAGATCTACCCCCAGCTCGTTTCTTAAAAAAAAAGACTGACCCTGAGTGAGTTGGAGGTAGAGGAACGAAGAGCTTGAGAGGGGAGGTATTTGCGGAGGGATAGCTGAAGGTATTTTGGACCCAGGCCCCAGAAAGCCTTATGGACAATGCAGAGGGTTTTGAATTTAATCCTTGCATCCACTGGGAGCCAGTGGAGAGATTTTAGAGCTGGAGAGATACGATCCCAGGGCTTGAGGCCAAGGACAAGTCTTGCAGTCCTGTTCTGTATTAGTTGTAGAGGGCGGAGAGTAGAGGCAGGTAGATTTAGAAAGAGGCTGTTACAATAGTCCAAGCTAGAGATAACCAGAGCTTGAGATACCATGAGCTTCTGGGGGAAGGAGAGGAAAGGCAGAGTACCTCTGAGGAGGTGCAGTCGGAAATTTGAATTTCTAGTGACCTCAGAGATGTGGGCGGAGAAGGAAAGGGTGGAGTCAAAGATGACCCCGAGGTTCTTAGCCTCACAGGTGGGGGTAGGAGGAGGGCCAAGAGAGGCCGGCCAGAGAGTGAGGGGAATGGATGGTGAAAGTGTGCCAATGAGGAGGATCTCTGTCTTGCTGGCATTCAGACAAAGATCATTGGCGGCACACAATAAGACATATGGAAGCTTGCTAAAGAGTAAAATATAACGTGGCCAGGACAGCCATGATAGGATAGAAGATGGATGTTGGCTCCTGTTAAGATTCAATCCAGCTACCTCACAAATGGACCAGGGATGCAGAGTCAGGAGACGTTGGAGAAACAGTGCTGTGTGCAGAGTAAAGCAGAGTCTATGTTGGCCTGGGATCAAGGGTGCTATTTTAAGGAATAATTGCAAGGTACAAAGGGAGGCAGGCAGATAAGCCATGAGCATAAGACATATTTCTCATAGATTAAAGAAGTAAACATTTGCAAGAGCCAAGTATTGGACATTTAAGAGTGAATATGATCTATACAAGATGGAGTGAGCAAGTCTCTAGAGGCCAAGAGCAGCAAGAACATCCAGTATAATTAAATCAAATAGCAGTAAATAAGAGGTTGAAATGGACAAATTTGTGGTCTCTTCACACTTGATTCAGAAGTTAAAAACACAGGCTATTCATTAAGCTTCATATGAAGATACTGATGTGCTTACATTCCCTCGAATGTCCTACAACAGAGAGAAGGCTACACAGTGAACTACAGATGGGAAACTTTGGGCTATGGTTGGACTGATGAGAGATTATGGACTAATTGGGAAAGTGGGGAGTAATCTGACGTGATTTGTTTTGCTTACGTGCTGCTAGCGATCCAAAAGTCCAAGGTCGGATGAGCATGCCAACCAATCAGAGGGTCTATGGGGCAACGTGCTATACAATGTTCCATAGACCAGTTTGCTGGCATTTCCTCTGCTATAATAAGTATTCTACATTTGTAGAGGTAGATCAAGGTGTGCCGTATTGATAAGGGGCAGCCAATGATGTACTAACCTCTATGGAAGTTATAGGTACATATGTTCCCCTAACCAATCCTTCCCTTCAATAGGTTTTGTAGTTTGCCACGTAGGATGATGTCATAGATGATGCATATTGGGATACATAACCTCTGTACAGTGAAGTTTGTGTGTGAGCATCAGTCAAATGTTTGTCAGTTCGCCCTACTTTATTGAACTGAGAATAAAGTAGTATTTGCTGTATTTTCTGAGTCTGTCTGGTTATTTGGCCTGAGATCTTTATTGGTAATTCCATCTAGCACAAGAGATGCTTCAAGGTACTAGAGCACTTCAGTTTGTGTGATGGCACTTGTACTCACCCAGTATCCATGTCTGTTGCCTTTTGGGCCATTCCATGTATGCAGGCAGTGTGTTGTTCTGCAGGACCAGGGCATCTTGTGTGGAAACAGGGAAGGGCGTACAGTAGTGTGAGATGACAAGGTCACCATTGCAGGTGACCTGAACATTCATGGAGTGATACTGCTTCCTGTTACAGAACACCTCTTTGAATGCCTGGGGGGGCCACCAACCCCATATGGGTGCAGTCCAGAGAAGCAATTACATTGGTCAGGTGGGGTGCTGCATAAAAACCTGCCTTCATGGCATTCACATGTGCTGGGGTGGTGAGCAGGGAGAAATGCCAGGAGGCATGGCGCAGGAGTGCGTAAAGCACCGGCACAAGCACATGTGAAAATGTGAGCTGGGATATGCCATGCAGCATGCCCACGGTGTGCTGGTAGGTGCCAATTGCTGAGAAATGTAGGACTAATACGAGCTTCAGCAGCAGTGGTAAGGCAGTTCTAATGTTTATCCTGCTCTCTGTCATCACGGATTAGGCAGACCCTCCAGCTTACAGCGATTTTGCGATCCCGCAAAATGTTGCGAAAACAGAGTTTTTGTGCAAAATGCTGTGAAAACGGCTGTTTTGCGCAAAAACAGAATCTTTTTTTAAAATAAATCTGCAAAAACTACTGTTTAAAAAAAAAAATACTCAGGGTGCCAGGTTCTCAAAACCTTTTTTTTCTTGCAAGAAATGAAATGCCCTAACACATCTCATCACTTGTGCCCAAAAAGAGAGCAGCCCAATCCACAAGGGACACCTGAAGGGGCACATTTTATATGCGCGCCCATTCAGATGCCCTTTTTTCACCTCCTTGAGCAAATCAGGGGGCGTTTCTGCCAACTTAAAAGCGCATCCCACATTTCCAAGCAAGCTGCACTTGTAAATGTGCAGAAATTGTAGGCAACCCTATGTGAACGGGATGTGGGGGTGCCACTGCATGACAGGGTCTTTCCTGACCTGTCATGCATTTCATTTAAGGTATGAACCGCTGCTGTGTCGGTTGCATTTCTGTTCCTCAAACAGGATAAACATGTGTTTTGTGGGTCACATTTTACAGTGGCATGCCCGTGAAGGGCCTGTCCCTGTGAAAGACGCTGGGAGCTTGCAGAACAAAAATTGATTGAATGGTACAATTTGACATATTTCAGCCAGTACCATTCGATCGTGTTTTATAAATACCAAACATGTGTTGCGGGGATGTCACCCGCTCCCCATGTTCACCACTTTTGGGCTTGGGGGCTGCAGGGGTGTCCCGTGCTTCCTCAAAATTGGAGGCAGGGGACTGAAATAAAAAGTAAATAACTAAAAAGGGACCCTGCGGAGTCAGATCCGACCTGCGTTACAGGGTTGCAGGGGAAGCGGCAGCGACCAAGCAGTTAAGTGGGGGAGGGGGTGGGGTGGTGGTGAAAGTTACATTTTGGGTTGTTTGACTAAAGTGCAAATCAATTTGCAGTGAAATTGACTACAGTCAATTCCACTGCAAATAATGACACTTCGGTCAAACAACCCAGAACCCTATTCAAGGCAGCTGGCCAGCGCACAATTTGTGCTACAGCTCAAACCTGTGGAAATGTGCCGGTCACATTTGAGAATAAGGTGACCTGCTCATTTCCAAAAATGGGTTGTCTAAAAATAGCATATCCTCAGCTCTTTTTTTAAATGCCACATTTTTTGAGGATCTGGGTCAAAATCTACTTTAAAAAAAATTGTCACACTATGAGAGGGAAAGGAGAGAGAGGGAGAGTGATGGGTGAGATGTGAAGTGATAGGCAAGAAAGCAGAGAGAGAGCAGTGGGTCAGAGGAGGAAGCGGTGCACAAGAGAGCAGAGGAAGCAGTGATGCAGTGGGCCAGAATTCTGAGAGCGAGCGGAGGTACAGAAAGTAGAGGGAGCGTGTGGTCATTGAGCCAGAAAACAGAAAGGAAGCAGTTAGCCGGAAAGAGGCAGTGAGCAGCAGATTGGGAAAAAGGATGAGGCAAGAGTGTGATAGAATGGGAGAAAGGATGCAAGATGCAGAAGCAGCACAAAAGAATGACAGACTGTATATTGCTGGAGGAATTGTAGAGTGTAAGGTGTGAGTTGAGAGTATGACTTGGAGTGTGGCAAGGTCGGGGGAGTGCAAATTGTGACTTGACAGTTTGACATCGCACGTGAATATTTGTATGACAGAGAGGTTCAGGAATGCAAGTTGTGATGGGGAGTTGGTGAGATGTGTGATGTGTGTTGGTGAGAGAGGTGTTTGGGTGTTTGGGGGATTGGAAAACATAGAAGGGTAATATTTTCAGCATTACAACTGATAATGATCAATTTAGTTAATACTATTAATTAGGCATCACATTAAACCAAAAATGTAGCCAAATCAAACACTGTTATGCCAAGCCAGAGACATCTGGGACTCTTCCTATTAAATTAATCCAAAAGATACATAATAATGATACCCTGGCTCTCTTGTAGCCTTGCACTCTGCCTCTTTCCTGCAATGTGGCAATCTTACACCCTCCAGTTAATAAAAAATGTCCTGCAAAAATGCTGCAATAAAAAAAGGTTTGTGCCGCAATATTTGCCACTTCTTGCCGCAAAATTTGCCATTTTATGCTGCAAAATCCTGGAAGGTGTGATTAGGGTGAGTAGCCCAGCAATGGTCTCCCTGTTCAGCCGGTACAGGATAATCAGCTGTTTGTCACTTAATGTCCAGGGTGAGGGTATGTGCTCTCGCCTTACATGGTGTCTCCTCCTCCTCCTCTGTGCGGCCTGTACCCTGTGCTGCTGTTCCCGCCTGTGCAGCTCAATGTGGAGCAGGAGCAGCTGCATGTCCCAGTTACCAACAGCTAGTGGCGGCATGGTGTTGGAAACTGTGTTTGGGGAAGATATGTGCGTCATGTACCCTTTCTGAGTGGATTGGGTAACCGCACTGTGTTTTTGACGGAATTACTGCATGTTTGGCATTTTCCAGCGGTATTTCAACTTGTAATGTGGCAGAAATATTGTTTTGGATCTCTGTGGTAATTCCTCTGGCAGAATTAGCCCCAGCGCTAATTCCACCAGATGTTGGCACTCATTCCGCCGACGGAATTAGTTCGGACTCCTTATTTGGCGGTATTGTAAAAATTGCAGTCATTCCGTTACCTCCAAGTTTACGGTATACTGACGAATTCATAATCTGGCCCATAGTGTTTTATTCCGCTACCCTTTTGGTTTTGGAAACATGAAGCTACCGCCACATGAGTGCATTATTGCTCTGACATATAAAGGTGGGGTCTCCCAGCCGAAGATAAGGGGGTCCCCCAGACATGTTGAAATGGACCCCCATTCATCTTCAGCCAGCTCTGTCTAGAAGGATCTGGGGCAGCCTGCATGGATCCATTGTAATGATGCCTGTCACCACTTAGTGCTCTGGTGGGCAGCAGCTCTGGACTGGTGGGATCCGGTCCCCGTGACCTGCCTGGATGGATGTGAAGTCTTATACCCCACTGAGTCAGTGGATGTCTAGACGAGTCCTCTGATGGCAATGTGGGCTGCAGATGCGGGGAAGGGAGAGCCACAGGACACAGACATATCGTTCTATGCATTGCATGTCTGCACCGACCCTTGACAGAAAACAGGCTGCTCCTGCTGAGACGCTACAGTTCTGCCGTGGCAGCACATGTCGAGCAGCACACCACTGCAGCTACGACTCTATGCCTTCCGAGATAGGCACTGAAATATGCCCCTTTTGGCAAATACAATACAATATGGTAAATGTACTGCGTAGCAGTACAGGTGTCAGCTTCTACACTCTTCCTGTTGGAATCGGACATGCCTAGAGCAGGGATGCTCTTGGAACGAAAAGCAGCGCTGCAATTGTTGTCGACACAGTCCCATGTTGTTCCGAGCAAGAGCAGCGAGTGAGACTCATCACATCAAAAGCAGAGATCTGCCACCATTGGATTGCCAGATCATTTGGACTACAACTCCCATCAGACATAGTTAGTATAGTCAGTGGCGAAGGATCGTGGGAGTCAATGTTGAAGACGCTGCACAGGTTTTAAAGGCAGGGTTTGACTGGGGTAATAACGTAGGAGCTGGAACTATTAAAATCAAAACAAGTCTCCTACAATCGCCAAATGGCAATTTGTTACTTTTCGTAGCAAACCTTTTGAGTACTACTCGAGTTGGAGTTTTGATAACATTTGTTTGCAAAGAGTGCATTTGAAGGCACATTTGGCCAATAACATTGCACAACATGACCAGCTGTACAGTGCAATTACTCATCAAACTGGCTCAGCTTTCCAAAAATATTGGCCCATGCTACCATGTTGGGCTGCCATTACGATGTCGCCCTATTGGCCAGTCTGAGCCTGCCTAAAGGTGCGGGTGTTGAGGGGTTCTCACGCTAAGGAAAGGTCTTACAATATTACAGCAAGATGGTCAATTTTACAGCACATTTTTATAAGTGTGTGCTTATTCAACTTAAATAATGTAGAACACAGTTCTTGAGCACAGATTGCTACACGTGCCCCTGTGAAAGTGGAGTTACGCGAGTGATGCATATCATTCCAACTTGCTGCCTTCCCGCAGACAGTCCCGTTTGCCCTGGGCAGCGACATTCTTCCTGGGCTAGTAACTAGTGGCATCCTCCACCCCGTGCCTAGCATTTCTAGTTAGGACTTGATAAGTGTCCTCTGAAATCAATCAGACGAATAGCAGTGAACTCTTGAAGGGAACGATCCCTTAGAAATTTAAAAAACAAAAAGAGTTCTCACACAGCTTTTGGATTAACTGAAAAGGATTATGGTTCGTTTTAATTGAGACATATTTTGTAAGGTAAAACATAAAAGATGGGATCAGATAATTCTCAATGAGTAACGTAAAGCACTCTAAATTAACAAGTCAAAACTTAATTGGTATCATGATTTAAACAATATAACCAATTACAATTTATTTGGTCATCAAATTAAAAAAAATACATTAATTAATGGAATGAGTTCATTGTGAAAAACTCCCAATGTTGATTGTGGACAAAATGCAGAAATCTGTCACGGACGTCATTTGGGGGTGACCAGGGGTCACACATGCGACCCCTGCGATCTCCCTTGCTGCCCATGTGTTCTCTGTTGCTACCCCTAAAAAAAAGAATTTTCTTTTTGTACATTTAAAAAATGTATTAAAATTCATTTGAAATGTAAGCTCCTGGGCAGTGCAGGTGCCATGTGGCTCTTTCTTTCTGGAGTGGCTGGCATTCTTGCTCAGGCCTCTTAAAAAAACATGGGGTTCCAAAAGTGTAACACTTTGAGCAGAGACCCTAAATAAGAAAGAATAGGAATAACAAATATTTTGTCTTTCTGGAATTATATACAATAATTGCTAAACTCAAAGGTTTATTTAAGACACACTTCAGTGGTGAATCACTGATTTAGTCTGTTCTTAGACCCCTCAACTCAGCCTTTCATCTTTCTGAGGTCGCTAAATTAAGATCAATCCACCTCCTTAAGGATCTACACAAGAAAACCAGCTTGGATGCTAATAAATGGTGGGAGCAAATCTATGGTGCAGTCGATCAAAGAGTCAGCTATGCCACTGTGAATTACTTACATGCCATATTTGAAAAACTGAAAGAGAAGAGTACCCCGTAATCGAGAGAAACCGGGGACGTTATACGTGGAAACTTATTCTTAAGTAGAAGACTTTTATTCAAATTTTAAGGGGGTGTTGTGATGGAGGGATTTAAAGACTGAAATGTAAAAAGTTTGTAATAAACTAAATGCAAAATTAAAAAAATTAAAAACACAGTTTGGGTGATATTGAATGTATATTTGTTTTATATAAAGCGCTTAAGCGTTAGTGCTATATAATAACACATCATTATCATTTGGCGTTGGCCGTTTGCTTGCATTCACAGCAATTTGGTAATATGGGCCTATACACACTGATATTAATGATACATATGGTGATCCATTCTTGTATGAAATGTATATCCCATTATAGTGATATTGTAACCATATTTTTTGTGTAGTGTACTTAGGAACAATGCTATGTGATGTCACTTCCTGTTTTGTCAAGGGGTGAAAGGTCGTGTTCCATCACTTCCCGTGATGTCCCTTTGGGGTGGGGTCAAATGACATCACTTTTTGTTATGTCATCAGAGGTCAAGGGGCATGTGATGTCACTTCCGCTACGCCTGGCATTTTGGTGAAATGACGTCGCTGAAATCTGTCCTAATGGAGGTTTTCTATCACTATGCGTTTTGCGAGTGAATCTCTTCTTCAGGTGATGTGAACTCAAAGCCTTGCTGAAAAATGTAAAATTTAGATCTAATTACTAATAAATGGGCAAGTTATATGAGCATAAATAATTACCACAAAGCCTGGACAAGCCAAGATGAAGCTGAATTTGCAATTTATTTTTCTTCTTTACTCTTGCTAATAAAGATTAATGGCAAACAACCAAAACAATTAACAGCAATCAAACACCGTGTTTTATACTTGCACCCCCTCCCAAGTGTAGAGGAGGCCCGGGCATGTCCTGCACCCCTGCCCCCCATTTCGAGGTACCAGGAGCATACTCGCCAAGGTATGTGAAGTATGAGGAGCAAATGAACCAACAGAGAGTCGCGCTGGGACTCTGCCCAGTGTACATCAGAAGAGCCGTATCTGTTGAAGCACCCATAACCAGACAGCCATGGGCTGCACGATACCCTCTTAGGCAACCATACCCTGCAGCTGTGACGAAATGAAGAGTACCTATAGACGGTCCACGAAGAGACCCAAAGAGCCTTAATTGAGGGCCAGTGGAAATGACACAAGGGCCTGGACAGACTCGCGAATGAACGAAAACTGCTATCAAGGATAGCACACCAGTGCGAGCAGCTATGAAAAATAGATGTAATGGACACAGGAAAGAGACGATGTTAAACCATAAGGAAACTTTGCGATGAGACAATATGGAAGTAATCAACCAGTTAATGCGTGTAAATAGGCTTGGAACGCAAGTAGCTAAGAAAACGATACTGCTTGCAATGGTTAGTAGAAGAATAGAGCAGCAAGAGCCAACCATATATCTACCTCAATAAGGCACATTATACAAGTGCGACTCCATTTTGTAAATCAGAAGTATGCCGAGGCGGCCAGTGGCCTACCAGGCCAGGTTTCATATTGCAGCTGAAGCCAGAAAGAAGAGCGGAATCGAAACTCAGCAAAGAGCAGCTCATGGCTGGGAATTTGAGGTCAACCCAAGGAAAGGGGGAGAGCAGCAACGCTAGAGAATCGAAACTCCGGAGCATATCAGCAGGCCCCGTGAATGTCAAGATAAGGGGGGCCCAGGTAGGTGGCGAGGCTAAAGAAGAATCAAATACACGAAAAGCTAGAAACTGAAGCAGATTCACGGTGAACAGACATGTGACCAGTCAGGCGCGAAGAATTACCAACCTCTGATGTCACCCAGATCCAAGGGTGCCATAACTTCTCCAGATAAGAGGTTACAGCTTCGAGGCTATGCCCAGCCAACTAATTGACACATAGCTCAAAAGCCCTGATTGATGTAAGGGAGGAAGGGTGAGTATTGGGACATTAGGCACCAGGGTGTCCAGTCTGCATGCTGCTAATTAAAATAGAGATGTACGTCTAGGGGTGTAACCTGCCCAATCATAATGGACCAAGTTATCTAGGGTCCTATAGATAGTAGAACCAATGGGACGTCGTAGTTGTAGTGACGTCTATCATGCGTGATGTAGAGGGTGGGCGTAGATGCCCACCCGATAAGTTATCCAATCCGCATGCCCTGTTACCATATACAGATATAGCACCTATACTTAAGTTACCTTTCCTAACCAATTATATTGCATGACGAATTTGTAGAGGTGGACGTCAGTGATGATGAGTTTTATGTATAAAAGTTGCTGTTCAACCACGATGCTGATTTCCAATTGTTTCCCTGTTTGATGAACTTGTCATTAAACATATTTCCCTTTGCCAAAATACTGAGTCCTCATTATTGAGACGTGTTGGAGCAAATGAATTCTGCACCCCCATTCCTCACGTGGTGCAGCTATCTTGTGTTAAAGGTACTAGAGGGTGAGCACTGACCTATGGGCCAGTCGGTGGAAACACCGCCCTCCTGTACACAACCACCATCGAGCACCACAGCCCCCCGAGCCAGTACATCATGACCTGCTGTTTAAAAAGAATAATGCATGTTCAAAAGTGTAGTATGTGTTTTATTTCTTGGGGGAATAGGGTTCTCCTTTACCAGTCCATTGTCCTAAGCAAAGCCCAAACTAAGCCCCATAGGACAATGGAATGGTAATAAAGACCACTACTGGCCAACTGTCTTGTTTGTTAGGTTTCATTGTTGAATTGGAGTATGACTTCTCCTCACCCCACACCAGACATTTATAAACTACTATTAGGTGATAGTTCTGCACTATCGCTTGGCCCAGTGTATCACTCTTATACTTTTGTATGTCATCACTTCCACCAACACCATAATGTGACTGCCCACGTGGAGTCCTGTTGCTTAGATTCCTGCTGTCTACCCCAGGCTGCAGAGTCTACTATGGCCCAGTCAAGGCTTGGCCGTTTGGAATGTAGGGCTTTCCCTCTTAGGCTGTTTACATGAGTGCACACATAATTTTTTAGGTTTCCTATGGTGGGAGTTGTCCATAGAGCCAATGTATACTTATTTTTATGAAACACAAAGGTGTTGTCTGATTTATTTATTGAGTGCATAACGTTGACCTTGCAATATACACTTAATTTATAATTGGTTTTTAATTTTCTATTCATAAACTCTAATATACTGTTGATTGTTATTTCTTTAGACTTGAGCTAGAGCCAAGGAAGGTTCCAAACACTTGTTGTCTCAGCGTCAAGAACTGAACAATAATTAAATGCATGAACCCCAAGAAGCAATTTGTTCACAGTGTAACCTTACATGTATTGAGCGCATTACTGTTTACTGGAATTGTTCTTTATTTCACATAGTTATTTAGGTGCTACTCGAGTGCAATCAATAGGTTTTGGGCCCAGTGCTATAGAATGATACCGCAAGTATTGAGATTGGATGCCGCTATGTGAACCCAATGCAATAGGAAGCAGCCAATCACGTTCAGAAGGAAATACGTGCTGCATAATTTGGGTTAGAGCAGCCAGCTACTCATTTTGAGATTTGCTATTATTAGTTGTGTTGATGACAGATCAGCCCTACCATTTAACATCAACTTACATCCGCGAAAACTACAGGTATTGCCAACAGGTGACCGACCGGCTGGAATGGCAGAAGATTGCCAAATGCTATGTGGCTCACCCGGTACAAGCAGGTAAAGATGCATAGCATTTGTTAGTTCTCTCTCAAGAACCAAGGTACAGCGGGGAGGATCGAGGAGAGGCCTATGTCACTAGTAGGCCTTCACAAACTTCCAAAAAACCTGCAGTAGTGGACACATCTTTTAGTGAAGCTTCATCCCTTGCACTAAAACGTGACAGATTTTTGATGTTGATCAAATCTCAGAAGAAATTGCAGTGAGCTTCCAGATCTGACACTATGATTCATTGTCCATCAGGAGTGGCGGATCTCATGACGAATAATGGGTTCATTAGTCAGGTTTGTCTAGCCAGGTTGTCCAATTGCAGGTCTCGAGGGCTGTAAACATGTCAGAGTTTCAGGATATCCCTCATTAATATTCATGAGATAAATTGGTATACAGTGATTCTACAGTGATTCTAAATGTATGCGATTTATTTCTCATTAATATTAATGAGGGTATTCCTGAAAACCTGTCAGGATTCCACCCCTCAAGGCCTTACGTTGGACAACCCTGGTAGCAATCAGGGCCCATTGATCCTTTTAGATCTGTCAGCGACGTTCGATACTGTTGACCACTGTATGGGAGGATAGGTCCAAGAGAGCCCCCTCCCCTGCAAGTCCCCCCTTGTGGAGTCCATGGCTCATCAGGGGCCTCCCCCTGCCACCAGGGCCCAGGTGGCGGGTGGACCACTGGCTGACACATTGACCAAACATGCTGTATTAAGCTACGCCCTGGAAACCATTTTGTAAAACCAGAATGACATGAGCCCCCGTGCGCCGCAGCACAGCCCCCACCCTTGGAGAGTTGTCACTTGGCCCTGTGCCCGCAGCTCCCTGGCAGATCCGCTGAGAGCCCGTTCCCACGAACAAACTGACATGAGCTAGTGCTAGAAGCAAATACTGTAACATTCACCTTCCGCAGTGTATCACTGTCCACAGTATGACCCGGCAGGCAGGGCCGGGGTGGACAAGAACTGTAAAATGGTCCCCCGACAAAAGTAGAGACCCTAAATACCAATATGCAAACTGCCTGTAATAAAACTCTTTTCTCCATGACCTTTTGATAAAATATGTAAACTCCATAAAGATGGCAGAATGTGTATTCATGTGGCATCCTGGTCGAAATACCCATATCCCCTTAGCTATGCGCAAATGATAGAAGTATCCCGGGTTTTATGTTATATGTTTCTCCGAGAAGAATGTACTCCAAGGTCCTATGCCATAACTAAACTAATGCTGCTAGAGTGCAACGGAACACAAGTGCAACAGCATTGGGAGCTCATGTAAATTGTGTAAGAAAACGCATAGAATGTATTCAAATGTTCAAGCTCACCATGTGTCACTGCCACCAGTCTTATTGGCCAGTTGTTCCTGCGCGCTCCATCAACCTCAATACTACCTCGCTTGCATAGAGTGTAACAAAATATTGTGGTTGTTAAATACTTAACATATAGTTATCAATAGCAACATTGGTATAGGTAACGCATTTGAAATGGCCATGTAAAGGCACTAACAATGTAGAAATGTAAGCTTTTAAAAAACTCAATGAGTATTGTACATTATATGAATGTTTATGCCTTTTCTATATAATCTGCAACACACGAGGAGAATACCATTGTGGGCATGTCCAATGCCATTTCCCCTCCCTCCCCATTGAAGCCTGCCAGACGAAAGGCAGAGGCCCGGGCTGCTCTGCCTCACCTCCCCCAATTCGGCTGGAGCCGCTTCAAGCATTCACGTTCCCCCGCAGCTCACATGGCCACGGCCAGCCACCTGAATTATTTTCAACCCAGCAGTAAACCCTGGCCATAAACGCAGGCCAGAGGTGCCCTGTCTTAGGCTCTACGACCCACCAGCTCACCCCAGGTTAATGGCCCCTGTAAAATTAGGACACCCAATATTATAGCAACACTGTAGGAACACATTCATAATGACTTCTAGCGAGACATGAAAACTTGGACAGCTCACCCCTTGCCCTGAGACCCAACCTCGTGACCTATGATACCCAGCCAACAGGATGATGGTAACCATGTATTGATGTATCACCAAAGGACCCCACTCTAGGTGCATTCCTCCTGTGTTGCATTAACCTGTAGAATAACCTATTGTAGGATTTACAGGGGAAAATAACATTGCTGTATTGAATGAATGGGGTGTGCGTGGCCCTTAGGGCAGAAAGCCAAGGAAGACGTTCATCAATGACAGTGGCCACGCCTGGCACAACAGCACCTCCCGGATGAGCCCAGCTGACCTGCCCGCCCCACGTTGGCACCCAGTGACGTCCACCAACCACGGCGTAACACATCACAGCTGCACCTACAGTTAGTCGCAACCAGCCAATCCCCGCGAACATGTGCCCTCTCATTTAAAAAGGGACACTTTGGGAATATTAAGAACTACTCTAGACTTTCTTTACTTTTTTCTTTGCATATGGCCATTAGGATCAAGAGGTGAGAAGAGATAAAGAGACGGGAACCTAGCTCCGCAAGGGGGTAGAAGGCGGCGCTGCATAGTGCTATCTTGACTAGTACTGGGAATATATGAAGAAGTGAAAAATAAGATAAAGGTGTCTGGTAAAAAAGGGAGACACAGTGAATACATTAGTAACTGCTATTCTTTCTATTCTTCCCTCTGGGTTTATGGGGAAAAAACAGGGTTAGTACTGAAAAAAAAAATAATAAAAAAAAGAGAAGATAACATAAGTAAAAAGACGAGTTTATATCAAACTAAGAAAGAAGGAGACAACTAGGGAGGGAGGAAAAGGATTACGAGTTGAACTGTGAATCGAGTGTTGCTTATTGGTGTATATGCATCATGTGTGTCAGAACATATTTTGTTAAGATGAATATGGAAAAATGGTAAAATGTGCATAATTATGGTGTGGTCATGGTAAGTGCGACCAGAAGAGATTTTAAGGGGATGAGCCCAATGCAGTAAACTGACTATTTTTTGAATAAGTGTGCTGAAGATATTGGTAGTGTACAAAAGGTGGTTTGCTCTTGTATGTGCCCCCTAAACTATACAGAGTATAAGCTGTGCACACCCACCACACCCACTCCCATATTGCCCAGGTGGTGGAAACACACAGTTCCCTACACGCAGATATATATATATATCTATATATCTATATATCTATATATATATATATATATATATATATAGTGATATATAGGGCAACTACACACCATGGGGGCAGAAACACCCCTGGCCCATATTTGTAAGAATCTACCTGGGTATGCTGAACGTATTAAGAAATATCACGATCAGTGGATTACAGAACTAAAGGGGGAAGAGTTACCCCAAATATGGCCAGAAGGAGGATCGTTTGACAAGAGTGTCCTGGATATGGTAGCAACATGCATTTGTATAAAATACAAAGGGAAGCAGTTACATAATAGGAGAGAAATATTAGATCTATGGAGATTGTTTGAAGTAGTGCCCCCTCCCAAAAAGAGAGAGCTAGGGACAGATTTGCCATCTACCACTGATAATCCATAGCTGATACCGAAAGACGACAAGGTGTTGCAAGAAGGGGGACCACCAGTAGAGGTAACTAGATTGTACCCAATATTAAATAAACCAGTGCCCGCAGAAGGATACAGTGACCCCACATATGTGCCCCCAACAACAGTCACTACGATTCGAGGGCCAACTGCACCCCCACCGTATGCGAGCCATAGACAGCGTGACCAGGTAAGTACACCCACAGTATATATAGAGAAACTGACAGAGGACCTGGAGTCTAGGCTCTCCTTAGCAAAAGATGAGCTCTCGAGAATAAAAAGCATATGTGAACAAAGCGGGACTAACGTTGCTAGGTCAGAGCCGACAGCAAGAACACAGAGTCATGATAAAACAATTGAGGAAGGGTGGAAGAAGGGGGAGATACTGTTCAGAATACAAGAAGAACCAACTCGAATAATTGAACTAGAGGAAAGGGAGGAGCATACTGACGATGAAATAATGGCCACAGGAGGTAGAGAGGAACTATGGTGCGATATACAAGAGGACTGAGAGGAAGGTGCAAGATTAAGTATGGCAATGGGAGGAGGAAATGAGGGGATGGATGGTGCATGTTCAGGAAGAACAATGGAAGAAGAATGGACAGGACGACTAAGGAATAGGTTGGGGAAAATGGCTCCACTAGGAAAGAATGGAATGAAGGTGAGTACAGGCAAGGCACCAAAGGGAAAGTTACAACTCCCACTAGTACACAGGGGAGGAGGGAGGCCGAATTACATACCCTGGGCTCAGATGCACAAGGCCAATTTGTTAAAGCTATTACCACCGCTATCAGGAGGGGAAAGCAAGTGGATATATGCATTTGAGAAGCACACAGCCGCGGTACCACTAGCAATAGGTGATGTGAAAAGTCTGCTAGTATCGGCAGTTGGGGATCAAGCTGACAGAGTATGGGTAAAGGCTGGCTTCCCGGGGGTAACGTTAGACTGCGATCGCCATGATGGTGCCTCTTTTAACACAGTACGTGCAAGGGTGTGGGACGCATTAAGAGAAACATTTCCAGACACCCCAGATTTGCAGCCAGTTATGCAATGTACGATGAATGATGGAGAAGATGCTATGGATTACATTTTTCGGGTCCAGGAGATGTGGAGAGCGGAAACGGGCACGCCCTGGTATCAGTCAACCTCATAATTTTACTTCATAATAAAGAGAGGGCTTCCTAAAGAGGTAAAAAAAGCACTTGACAAAATTGCAGGTATTGAAGCGAAAGGGTGGCCTGAAATAAAGAGCATAATAGTTCACCACTGTAAAAGGATAAAGGAGAGGGAAAAAGAAATAGCGCAAAAAAGATTGGCAGACGAGGGAAAGTTAGTACAAACAAAACTGGTGAAGGTCGCTGCAGCAGTAGCCGCGCTCCCACACAGCAGGGAGGGAGAAGAGGAGGAGGCGGGGCTGGTAGCAATACAGGGGAGGATGGCAACAAATTAGGCAGGAGCAGGGCAACCACAGTGGAACGAGCAGGAGCAGAACGGGGGTCCGCAGTGGCAAGATTGGGCCCCTCAAGGGGGACAAGGTGGGTACAGGGGTCGCAGAGGGGGTGGACAAGGGTACGGGGGAAACGGAGGGAATGGATGGCAAGGTCCCAGAGGTGCGCAGGGAAGTTGTTGGAATTGCGGGAGGTGGGGACACTTTTCTCGAGAGTGCAGGAGTAGACTGAACAACGGATTTCAAGAGATGGAACAATATGGTAACCCCCACCCGGGAAGCCCATACAGTCTTCCAATGGGACGACAACACAGGGAACAAGAACAGGGGTATGCAGAGCAAAGACAAGCACTACATTATAGAACACAGAATCACCCACAAAACAACGACGATATGCAATACACCCCAGGCAACCCTTTTGCAATGAGTGCCAATGGAGCACCAGCCCCAGCCCCCTATAGTGGTGTGTCAGTAGTTTCAGAAAATGTCTTCAGCCAGGGGGAGCAATGAGACAACCAGCATAGGACAGCTCACAGAGAACACTTGCGTGTCCTGTTCTGTCTACCACCTACAATGCAGCGGAGGAACCATTGGTAGGGGCGCAGATAGAAGACAAGCAGTTGATATTTATGGTGGATTGGGGAGCCGAGAAATCATGTATCAGTGAAGGCCGGTTTCCCTTATCTAACCGGAAGTTAGAGACGCAGGGGTTCTCTGGGGCTGTAATTGAAGTTCCTTACACAGAAGATTTGGATGTGATAGTGGGGGGTAAAACGGTAAAGACACCCCTACTTTATTATGAACAATCACCAATAAACCTGCTTGAAAGGGACCTTCTCAGCAAGCTTAATATGACAATATCGTTCACAGAAAGAGGGATAGTGTGCTCAACCCCAGGAATATTCCCATTGCGTGTAATGCTAGAGGTACATGCCCGAGCAACAGCACCAGAAATACGCGGCATGCCAGTGGACGAAACAATGTTTATTGAAGGATTAAAAACACTGGCCCAAGTAGTATCCGAGCTAAAAAAGTTAGAGTGGAGGGTACCAGCAGAATTCATCTTCCGCCCAATAGTACGCCCAGACATAGCACCAGGTTCAGTGGTATCCTTAGATCTGCATGCTGTGCAAGTATCAGCTAAAAGGATTGCAGTAATTGGGATGGACATAGATGGGTGTGAATGGCGCACTGTACTGTGCATCAATGCTGATATCGCCCTACGTGACTTGTCTGATGAAGATCTCTTTTCTGATTCAGAGAGTGATGGCGAAATAATAATGGAAATAGCAATACCATGTGACATTTTAATTCAAACAAGACAAGTGCCCGTCCAGTTGATGGCAGTGGTGGGAGCACCGCCGCCATTTTTGATGATGACATGAGACTGGTGCCAAACAATTTGGGGTTGGGTGATGTAGGGTTGTTGCATGGAGTAACACCAGTAATAATAAAACTTAAACCGGGGGCAATTGTGCCCCGAGTGAAACAATACCCATTGTCCTGTGAAGCTGAGGAAGGGATAAAAGAGACAGTAAGTGCATTGCTAGCACAGGGAATAATAGTGCCCTCAGACTCCCCATGTAACACTTGTATCTATCCAATCAAAAAAGAAAAGGGAGGGGCTTGGAGGATGATCCAAGATCTACGCCCCCTAAATGACGTCATACAAAAAGAATTTCCTTTGGTCCCAAACCCTGCATCCATACTGTGCAGTATCCCGAAAACGGCATCACATTTCACAGTGGTTGATTTGAAAAATGCATTTTTCTCCATCCCCTTGGCAGAAGAAAGCAGATACTTGACAGCATTCACACTAGGGGGGAAGAGATACGAGCATTGCAGGCTACCTCAGGGGTACTGTGAGAGTCCAAGCATATTCAACCGCATACTACACGAAGACCTGGGTAATTTAACAGTTGAAAGCACGATCATTCAGTACGTAGACGATTTGCTCATCTGGGCACAGAATGATGAGATGTGCAGAAGAGACTCGGTTACTCTCTTAACACTGCTGGCCAATAAAGGGTACAAAGTGGACAGAGGGAAACTACATTGCTGCCTATCAGAAGTGATGTACCTGGGGCAGCTGATATCAAAAGATGGGAAGAGGATAATACCTGACAGAGTGTAAGCAATCAGGTCAGTGAGAGAACCAACCACAGTGAAGGAGATGCAAAAATTCCTAGGAATGTGTAACTATTGCAGAGCATGGATACTAGATTATGCAGCCTACACCAGACCTTTGCTGCAAGCACTCAAAGAGGCCCAGCAAGAGATCAGGAAAATAGAGTGGTCAAAAGAAATGAGTGACTCGTTTGTATCACTAAAAGAGTTGATTTCGAGTGCTCCAGTACTCGCCATTCCTGATTATGAACGCAAATTTTACCTGTTCTCACACTGCAAGGGGACTCTTATGACAGCTGTGCTGACACAAAAGACTTACCTGGGACACAAACCATTGGCGTAATATAGCGGCACATTAGATGCAGTAATGCAAGGTCACTTTGCGTGTGAGAAGTCTCTCTCTGCCGCCGCGTTCGCCATTGAAAAAAGTGCCACAATAGTAATGGGGTGCCCTGTCACGTTGTTTGTGGAACACTCATTGTTTGCAATACTGGAAAGATCAAAAAGTACACTGACTACACAGCGAGCAACTGCCTATGAGATAATATTGTCCAGCGCCAACATTCACGTAGTGAGGTGCAGAACAGTAAACCCAGCAACATTCATCACAGAACCGTGCGCACTAGAGGACATGCAAGAACACAATTGTGCAACGTACATAGGAGAAACAGGGGAGGGCACGGTGGTGTGTGAAAATGCCCTGAGCGAGGGAGAGGTGTACTTTGTAGATGGGTCAGCGTCAATTGACATGGACACAGGAGAGAAACATGTGGGACTAGCAGTAGTGAGGTTAGAAGAAGGTGAGTATGAAGTGTTAGTACAATACCGCCTTCCATCCCATTTCTCAGCCCAAGCAGCAGAACTTATCGCTCTAATAGAAGCATTGCATACAGCTAAGGGATGTGCAGTGACGATATATACAGATTCAGCTTACATGATGACCACCGTACACGGAGGTCTAGCCCGGTGGGGGCGGAGAGGGTTTCGAAGGGCGGATGGGACCCCAGTGCAGCATGCCGAACTGTTGAAGGAATTGATTGAAGCCCTAAAAGGCCCAACAATGGTGGCAATAGTGAAATGCCAAGCACATACGTCTAACACCGACGTTGTGTCTTTGGGGAATGCGGCAGCAGACGCTGCTGCCAAGGAGGCTTCATATTTTGAAAGACATGGAGCAGGTGAGTACCTATTGCAGCACCAGACAAACGAAGAACTACCAGAAGGATACAATGCCATGCCCATATCGCAAATACTAGAGCTGCAGGAAGGTGCAAGTAGTGAAGAAAAGGTGTTGTGGGAAAAGAGTGTTTGCAGCCAATCGGCAACAGATTTATTGCCCATCAAACTGTTAGAGATAGCATTCCAGCAATTACACTTTCCAGTGCACAATGCTAAACAACACATTGCGGCAGAGATAAAGGAAGACTGGTTCGTGCCATGTCTCCAGGAACACATATCCAGGTTGACAATGGAGTGCACGACTTGCCAAATATATAACTCCGGGATGACCCTACGGACACTCAGGGGGACAATTCCAAAACCAATAGGGCCCTTCAGAGAACTGCATATTGATTTTGCAGACATGGGAGAGAGGTGTAATGGGGCACGCTACATGATAGTGGTTGTATGTCCAATGTCCAGATGGGTGGAAGAGCGTCCATGTGCGCGCCCTGATGCTAAGAGCGCTGCAAAGTTCCTAGTGAGGGAGGTGTTCCCACGCTGGGGAATTTGTGACGTGATTCGCTCAGACAACGGCACCCACTTTGTAAACAAACTCTTCAAGGAAGTGACTGCATTATTGGGAATAAAGCATAAACTCTGCTCGATTTATCATCCCCAAAGTAACGGCGTTGTTGAGAAGATGAACGGCCAGTTAAAAGGAGGATTGTCTAAATTGTGTTTTTCGTTAAAGAAAAACTGGATCTACTGCCTACCCCTTGCACTGTTTGAGCTGAGGAATCAGCCGAGCAAGGATCATCATCTGTCCCCGCACGAAATTGTGACAGGAAGACGGATGCACACAGCACATTCCCCACTGCGCATACACTGAGATGCACACAGAAGCACCACAATACTAGGAGATGAATTCACAGATTACCTGAAGAAGCTAACTAGGGCAGCGCGTGCAATTTCAAGGCAGCTCTCACCACCATTTACAAGGGAAGAAGGGAACACAACGGTGTCCTTTGTGGAACCGGACCCACAAGTACAATAATAATGCCAGGAGAGTTCATTTATGTCCGGAGCTTTGTGTGCCGGTGGAATGCCCCAAGGTTCCATGGCCCATACGAGGTAGTTTTTTGTACATCCACAGCTGTGAAGGTGAAGGGACTCAGATACTGGATACACTTGACAGATGTGCGAAAGGCATACAATAGTGTGCGGGAAGAAGTGGATGAGGAGGCACAGACAACAGCAAACAAAAATGATGAGTAAAAAGGAACAAATGAATGGTGGAGTGTAACTGGTAAATTAAGATGTTAACAAAACAATTCTATTACAGGTTATTGATCGAGATAAATGAGAAAAATTAATGATGAAAAACAAAAAAGAACAAAAAAATAAAAATGTTTAAAAATAATGGTGTAAGATATATGTATTTTCTTTTCCCTTCTCTGTGTACCCCTAACCCCCCCCAATCTCCCTTTCTATGACTTCCTGGTACACACAGTACCAATAAAAATGTTTACATGCACGTACTTAATGCACTTTTATATTTAAACAGGAACTACCATGGCAACAAACGGGCAGCCCGCAACAAATAGATTGATTAGATGTAGAGATGAGTTAGCTGAAAGGTGTAGATATTCGTATGAGTGTGGATTGTCTGTATGCATTGCATTATTTTTTACAATACTGTTTGGCTTGGCTACGTATTGGTTTATAGCGTTCATCTCTATTGAGGGGGGAGGGAATAACGGGAATAATGTAACAAATCAAACTACAACTGCGGATACTAAAGAAGGTGATTTTTTGGTGTGGGACGGATCTAAACTTGTATGGGGATATAACACGAAACCGCCCAATGCAGCTACCTCGCCAAATGAAAGAATGCAGGATAAAATGCAGGATAGCACAACTTCCCCGCCAAATGTCTCCGATTACAATGCCCACAGTTTAAATGATCGCAACCCTTCTGTTATATCATGGCTGTACAACACCCCCACCACCGTGCCCACACATGTAACCACCCCCACAACAGAGAACACACTACCTGATAGAATAAAGAAAGAGAATGAAGAGATGGCAGTGAAATACGCAGCATTATATGATGAATGGGAAAAGGGGGGTGGAGGGACGAAAGGGGGGTCTAGACTGTTCCTCGCCCGTGAAGCCGGGAGATATCTTAGAAATAATAGGAGAAAAAGGGAGGTGGGAAGTAGAAAATACAACGAGTATTACGGGTTGGGACTGGACAAGATGGAAGACCCACGACACCCCCACCAGACAAATAAATGGTATGCGGACATGGGTGCAACTGCAAAACAAACAACAAATGAGACTTGCTATGTCTGCTCCCTTATTCCCCATGCTTCAGGTACACCCAAAGTATTGCTACCAAAAGAGCTGCCTATTGTGGATGCCCAATGTCTCCTTCATCTCTCGTTGTGCAGAATTAAGAACACCTTCCAGGCACACGAGGTACCTTTTAAAATGCTGCAGAATGAGAAGACCTGTTACCCGAAAGCAGAAGGAGTAATATGTTTGGAAGAACCATTTTTTATAACAAAAGGGACATTATTCTCGGAAAATAGGTGGAAAGATGAAGAGATAACGTGCAAAGCTGAGGCGCTGCGAGGTGTGTCACCAGAGAAACTGCAGTGGATAGAAAAAACATGTACACCAGTATGGAAGGAGCACATCTCAAAATTGACCTGGGTGACTGCCATTGAAAAGCCATTCAAACTACAGAAAGAAATAAACTATGAACTGTGTTTCCAAGGAGACGGGAAAACTATCATGGGGGTAAACAAAAACTGCAACAAGACCCTCACAATCCCGGATATGAGAAAAGGGAGAGCGGCACTCATGGACACTTACTGGATATGTGGCAGCCAGGCATACCTGCACCTCCCACAATCATGGAGCGCCATCTGCTCATTGGCCACCCTACATTCTGCACTAATGCTGATACCAGAGAGCCACATTGGTGGGAGCAAGAAAATGCGAGAGACTCCTCAGGAGAATGAGGCCCAACCAACTGCAGAATCACAACTATATGTTCTGTCTTCCGGCAATAAGGGGGAGATGCTGTCTCGGAGCAGACGATCATCGAACTACATATCAAAAGCATCCTCAGAACTACTGGCACAGATCCCAGACAGATATCGATTGTTCAGCTCTGCAGAGACTTTCTTCACCTCAATCATCCCCAGCATCCAGGCACGGGCAAATGTGAAATGGCTCCAAATCACCCGCTGGGAGCTGATCCAGTTGGCAAATGACACTGAAGAAGGGTTTAACATAATAAAAGTGGAGCTGAGAGCACTGCGGGTAATGACCATGCAAAATAGGTATGTCTTAGACCTATTAACAGCGATGGACAGAGGTGTTTGCTGAAAAATTGGAAGTGCCTGCTGCCCTTTCGTACCTTCTGAAGATGCAGATAATGGTACCTTATCCCATGTGATCGAAGCAGTACATAACCTAGGAGAAAGGATGAAAACGGAAGGTGGGGCCGAAGCAAGCGCGTGGTTCGTCAACCTCTTCTCCTGGGTCCCGTCATGGCTGGGAATGACTGTCAAGTTACTGATTCCCACGGTGGTGTTCTTCCTTTTTATTTTTTGTATGTGCCAGGTGGATCTTCGATGTTGTGCAAACACAGTACCAAATGGTGCGATGATGGTGACAATGGGCAACACTCGCGGTGCAATACAAAATGTGCAGGAGGTGGAGGTGCAAACAGGAGAAGAAAACACACCAAAATTCCAGATGGTGCCCATATACCACAGTGGGGATGTAGTAGACAGGCTATGGCACACTACAATTAAAGAGCCCCATGAACTTGAGTGGTATATGGAGGTGTGGGTGGATTTGGAAGGGGACGGGGATTGTATATACATGACCTGTACACCAGACGAGTATGCTAGAAGGGGGGAAAGAATGCGAGGTGTATGTAGGGCATGGATGCCCATAAAAGGCACCCCTGCGTGGGACGAGGCAGTAGCTGAAGAAGAGGAACACCAGATGTTGGGGCAGTTACAGTATTCGTTACTTAAGTAACGAAAGGGGGGAAATGTATGGGAGGATAGGTCAAAGAGAACCCCTCCCCTGCAGTCCCCCCCTTGTGGAGTCCATGGCTCATCAGGGGCCTCCACCTGCCACCAGGGCCCAGGTGGCGGGTGGACCACTGGCTGACAGATTGACCAAACGTGCTGTATTAAGCTAGGCCCTGGAAACCATTTTGTGAAACCAGAATGACATGAGCCCCTGTGCGCCGCAGCACGGCCCCCACCCTTGGAGAGTTCTCACTTGGCCCTGTGGCCGCAGCTCCCTGGCAGATCCGCTGAGAGCCCGTTCCCACGAACAAGTATCCCGGGTTTTATGTTATATGTTTCTCCGAGAAGAATGTACTCCAAGGCCCTATGCCATAACTAAACTAATGCTGCTAGAGTGCAATGGAACACAAGTGCAACAGAATTGGGAGCTCATGTAAATTGTGTAAGAAAACGCATAGAATGTATTCGAATGTTCAAGCTCACCATGTGTCACTGCCACCAGTCTTATTGGCCAGTTGTTCCTGCGCGCTCCACCAACCTCAATACTACCTCGCTTATCGTGTATGCATAGAGTGTAACAAAATGTCGTGGTTGTTAAATACTTAACATATAGTAACAATAGCAACATTGGTATAGGTAACGCATTTGAAATGGCCATGTAAAGGCACTAACAATGTAGAAATGTAAGCTTTTAAAAAACTCAATGAGTATTGTACATTATATGAATGTTTATGCCTTTTCTATATAATCTGCAACACACGAGGAGAATACCATTGTGGGCATATCCAAGGCCATTTCCCCTCCCTCCCCATTGAAGCCTGCCAGACGAAAGGCAGAGGCCCGGGCTGCTCTGCCTCACCTCCCCCAATTCGGCTGGAGCCGCTTCAAGCATTCACGTTCCCCCGCAGCTCACATGGCCACGGCCAGCCACCTGAATTATTTACAACCCAGCAGTAAACCCTGGCCATAAACGCAGGCCAGAGGTGCCCTGTCTTAGGCTCCACGACCCACCAGCTCACCCCAGGTTAATGGCCCCTGTAAAATTAGGACACCCAATATTATAGCAACACTGTAGGAACACATTCATAATGACTTCTAACGAGACATGAAAACTTGGACAGCTCACCCCTTGCCCGGAGACCCAACCTCGTGACCTATGATACCCGGCCAACAGGATGATGGTAACCATGTATTGATGTATCGCCAAAGGACCCCACTCTAGGTGCATTCCTCCTGTGTTGCATGAACCTGTAGAATAACCTATTGTAGGATTTACAGGGGAAGATAACATTGCTGTATTGAATGAATGGGGTGTGCGTGGCCCTTAGGGCAGAAAGCCAAGGAAGACGTTCATCAATGACAGTGGCCACGCCTGGCACAACAGTACCTCCCGGATGAGCCCAGCTGACCTGCTCGCCCTACATTGGCACCCAGTGACGTCCACCAACCACGGTGTAACACATCGCAGCTGCACCTATAGTTAGTCACCACCACCCAATCCCCACGAACATGTGCCCCCTATAGTGTGTAGGTTCTCATGACGCGTTTTGTAAATATATACGCCTGTCTTTGCTAGTGTCAGACAGAGCGCTCTCGGAGCTTGCAGAGTCCTTTGCATGCCCTATTTTTGACTTATATAAACTCCCATTAAGCTCACCCGCACTTTGTCTTAGCCTTATTCCCATCTTGGGAGAGTCCATTACTGCCTCTCATTGTGGGGAGGGTCGTGCTATCTGGGGACGCTTGCCTTCACCACCCCACCCTGCTTCTTCATCTGGCTAGTGCTGGCATCTCTGGCTCTGCCCTATCCTGGTTTGGATCCTTTTGGGGTAATCGCTCACAGTCACTTTCACTTCGTGCTTTTCAATCTGACTCTTTTCCTATTACATGTGGGGTTCTGCAGGGTTTGGCTCTTTCTCCAATACTGTTTAATGTCTACATTCAGCCTTTGGCAAGACTCATCCAGTCCCACAGGTTCCGTTGTGATTCTTACGCCGACGACACTCAAATTGTCGTGTAACTCGATATGGCGGTTGCGACGCAGCCACTCGTCTGCGTGGCGGCCTGGAATCTGTGGGTAGCTGGATGACTCGTTACTGGCTGAAGCTGAATATCGACAAAACAGAAGTTCTGGTGGTTGGGCCTCCTTCATCTGTTTCTTTCTGGACACAAGCGTTTTGACCTACCTCTCTTGGTCCGCTTCCGACCCCAGTTGCGGTGATGAAGGCCCAGGGCTGTAAAATCTCTGCTTCTCTTTCGGCAGAAGCTCAGGTTGGTATGGTCTGCAAGAATGGATACTTCAAACTTAAAATCTTGTATACGGTTCTCCGCTTTCTGCCTACACAGCTCTGTGCTCCTGTGGTAAAAACTTCTATCTTTGGGTTACTACTGTAACTCATTGTATTTAGCACAACCTCTCTACCTTCTCAATTGGCTTCAGGTGCTGCAGATCTCTGCAGCCAGAGCTGCCACAGGCCCCCTTTGCATAACTCACCATTTACATTGGTTGCCGGTGGCCGGCCGTACAGCGTTCAATGCTCTCTGCATGGTCCACCATGCTGTTTATGTAGTTGGTGCAGAGTTCCTTCAGGAAAGATTCCACCCTCATGAGCCCCCTCGAGCTCTTGGATCAGAACATTCGTACCTGATTCAGGTTCCCAGGTTCAAACGCTCATGAGTGGGGGTGTCGAGGCTTCTCGGTGGCAGCGGCTATGCTATGGATCAAACTGCCACGCTCCCTTCGTGCTTCTAGGAACCATCTGATATTCCGTCGATTGCTCAAGACCCTGCTGTTTTGATTCTGTTTTTGATTCCCTCGCTGTTCTCCTCCTACGGTTCTTTTGTAGTGCCATGATGCCTTCATTGTATTCAAGTATGCGTCCTACAAATTCAGATTAACATAACATAACATTTATGGCAGTCATCCTGGAGCACCTTCGACCCTGGAGAAGAAAACTGGGGGAGATCTAGCAGAGATAACTTTTGCCTCAGATGCATCAAGTGGGGGAAACCTTCTACTTTTTGTGGGTGCCAGTTTGTGGGCAGGCCACAGAGTGCTGCCAATCTTCCAAGTTGGTGGAATAGTCTGTGGAATGCCTCAGAATTGTGTGAGGAGCAGGACCATCAGAGGAGGCCACCGCGGTTACAACAAGAACATAGGCAGGGATGGTAGGACCTTATCTGGACACATGCCACAGAGGAAAGGGAGTAGATGCTGTCACAGAGGGATTGGATGAGCCTATTCCTTCTGCAGGAGGTCGGGGTGGATGCAGCTAGAATGCTGGTGTATGTTGATGCTGGTTTGCTTCTGTTTGGGTACGGGGCATAAAGGTGGAAGAGCTCTTTCTGTTATTGGTGTCATCCTGACAACTTCTTGGGGTGGTGCACTACCAGCAGCAGACATCTTGCAGTATGGAGGGACCTACTGTCTTTTTTGTGGGGCCTCTGTTAGCCAAAGGAGCTGGATTCTGTAGTGGTGACTCACAGTCTGAGGAGGCACATGGAGCATCAGAGGGAGACTTCCCCACCCATGGGAGTGGCAGCGATCTGTTTGCACTGGCAAAATTTGCGAGAGGAGCCCTCTCTCGGCAAGATTGAGACCATTAGTAGACAGATATGCCTTGTGAAGGTGGCTGCTTCCTGTGAAATAGCATGTGCTCTGTGGAAGAACCTGAAAACCTAGGTGGGTGGCTGTAACCTGTAAAAACATCTGTGAACCTTAAGGGGTGGTTATACCCTGTGTGAGAACCTGAGAACTATACTGGCTTGCTACACCCTGTTAGAGGACCCGGGATCCTTAGTGGGTGGATGTGCCCTGTGACAAACACTGAGAACCATAGGGGGAGGCTGCATCGCATGGGCGATCCTGATAGCCTTATGGGGTCACTGCCCCCTGTGAGAGAACTTGAGACCATTAGTGGGTTTCCGTGCCCTATGAAAAAACCTGAGAATCTTAAGGGGTAGCTGTGCCTCATATGAGAGCCTTAGAAACATATAGGGCGGCTACCCCTAGGGAGAGCTCCTGAGATTCTTACTAGGTGGCTGCACCAGGGGAAAGAAACTGAGAAACATAGTGGGTGGTTAGCTCTGAGAAAGAGTCAAGAACCTTAGTATGTGCCTTTACCTTGTAGGAGAACATGAAAACTTTGACAAGTGTGTGATCAGGATTTGAAAACATTACCTGCTCTATAGCCAATACAAGCCAATGGAATGGCATGTGTAAGACAGTAACTGGTCAGAACCTCTCAGTCACCGTCACTACTACAGATAGCTATTGCCACATACACTACAAAACAACACTGCTCCACATTTTGGTGACTAACTTATTGTGGGTAACAAATCATCATCCAAGCTGGCGCTTTGGTTTGGATAGATGTTGCATAGTTTGCCACAATTAACTGCTTGTTCATCTTTATAAGTGTCAGTTGTTCAACATCCGGCACAGCAAGTCTTTTCCTGACGTTAGAAACAATAGCCCTGGCCGCACTAAAAACGTTCTTGGACTGCATGCTGGCGGTGCACTTGAGGGTAGGGGGCAGCTTAGAGATTCTACAGCATCTTGCACAAGGACCACTGGCCAGACAGAGTCTCTGGCCAGACGGGCTATCTTCTGTGCCATCTCTTCCCTTGGGTGAAGCCTTCAGGAGGTACATATCAAGTATATGTGGTTGCTATCTTTTCCGGTTAATGATCTGTCTGTATTTAAGATGCCTGAGTTACCGACAAGGGACTCCACAGATTTGCCTCATAAACTGCACCCACACTGCCCACACTGTTTTCAAGAGTTCTCAGCGACATACTGGCCATTGATGCCACCATCTTCCATGAGCTTGACATCACTGGTATGCTTGGCAGAATTCGGGCTTGTTGGTGTTCTTCCTGCTGCCTGTGTTATTTCTCCAATTGTTGTTGCAAGCAATGCAACTTTACACGTTTGCACAGTATTTCCTTTTTGTGATGCTTGCTGTGAGCCTACCTCGTCCATGAAATGCGGATGAAGAGCAGCCACTTTTACTTTGAAATGTGAGTGAACAAAGTAACCCACAGGTACTCAATGTTGCGTTTACTTTCAACTACTTGTGGATCTTCATGTAAGGTTGAATGCAAATCAGGTCACAACATGCTCTGCCAATGCATGGTTCTACACATGATGGTCAGGGTGTGCTCAAGCAGGGATGTCAGAGGGAAAAGCTCACTCAGAAATGCATTGTGATGGCAAACGTGCTTTGTTGTTTACTTGAACGATTGCAGCACAGAGCAGACATTAGATAGCAGCTGCCCTGACACTGGGCTACAAATGCCCTATCTAACTCTGCTGTGAGTGTTGCAATAATCTGTGATAGCATTGCACTGCTCTCATTGCCTGTCCATCTTGAGCAAAGTAGAGTATCAATGGTCGGCCACTGATGTCTACTCGTTGTGTAGCGGCATTTATTGGGACAGTGCATTTTTAGCACAGTAAGCCTGGCTGAAACGGGAGCTGATTTTAAGGTCCACAGTGATCATAACTTTCAACAGCACACATTTGCTGATGAAGTGTGTGATCACGAGGTGAAGGACCTGTGCAAAACGGGACGTGCATTGTCTTAAGGGAGCAAAGATATTTGATCCATCTTCTAAATGTAAACTTCAGGGCCTAATCCACTGTGCTTAAACGTCCTCCTCCACACCCATGTGGCAACTCTGCTGTGACTACTGCCCTGAAACCCTTGCATGCACAAGGTTGCCCGGTGTCCCTCTTCAATTACTCAGGAACCTCTCTTGGGTTTTGAAAGAAAGGAAGGCCACCAAGCGTACTGTGACAGCCATGCAGGCAATCCTCAGACCAGTGGTCTACATATACATGGTAAAGTGGACATCTTGCCCAATGGACTGCAGTAGTACCAACCTCACTCGAGCAATAACCTTGTTGGACAATTTCAGGGAACGATCTATAGACACTGCCAAAGAGTTTTTTACCTGGATCAATACTCTGAATCCCCACCTCCAATTTACCTTGACTGTCAGCAACCAAACCACCAATTTTCTTGACTTAACCATCTTTCATCATAACGGCACTCTAAAAGTCAAACCCTATCACAAAGCGACTGACGAAAAATCTCTTCTTGATTGCAAAAGCCACCACATCAAACATCTTAGGGACAATTTACCATTTGGACAGTTTTTACGTCTCAAACGTAATAGTTGTGACACTGCCACTTATGAAGCAGAAGCTGAATTACTAACCAGCAAGCTAAGACAAAGGGGATACCCTAAGAAAATGGTCAATCGCTCCGCCAAACGAGCTTTCAATAATAACAGGGTAGCCCTATTGGAAGATACTACTGCTGAACCAAGAGACGAGAGACTAGTGTGTGTGAACACTTTCACGGATCAAAGCCTAAGCATAAAAAGCATTATCAACACACACTGCAATATTTTCAAAACTGCAACAATTCCCTTTCCTTCTCCCATTTTTGCCTATTAAAAAAGCATGTTCATAGATGACAGGGTTAGCAGCAGTAAGCTTAAATCCACACTCTTGCCTATACCCAGTCTATCCACCTTGTTGGGCATGGCACCCCCAACTGGCCACTACCCTTGTGGCAGTTGCAGAGTTTGTAAACTCACAAAAAAACAAAGAAGTCGATATTGGGACTGGACGACTATGGATACAAAAAAGCTTATCCAACTGTAACACTGACCATGTTATTCACTTGATTCAATGCCCCTGTGGGCTGCCATATTTGGGCAAGACCAACAGAAAAGTTAAAACATGTATCATGGAACACCGGAGCTGCCTCAAAACCAAGACGGAGAATGCGCCCTTGGTCAAGCACTTCACTCTTATGAACCATGGCAACGAAGACTTTATATGGACGGTCTTACTTGCCTTCAAAGGGGGCAATGTGCAAACACAGGAGAATAGACTTTTCAAAAAAAGAACAAGAAATTATCTATATGATGAATAGCGATGTTAATGGTCTGAACAAATCTATTGAATGGCACAAAATTAATAAGGAATAACACCTTAACTAGGTTATCTGCCTGTTACCCATCCCTAGCTATGGGAGCTTGTTGTGTTCGCTGTAAGAAATAGATCCATTTCATTATGTTTGGGGTTCTCTTGCACAGCCTTTTCTCCTGACCTATCGCCACAGTCTCTGTACTATCCTGACTATGGCTCTCTGTATCATATGGCAGGACCTTGATGTTATTATTATTCTTGAACACATTCATTGTCACTTTCTGAAGATTTTGTCCATTTCTCAATAGATCGATCTTAAGGTATGTACCTATATTCACCCGCCGCTTTACGCGAGCTCTGTACGTTCTGTCTGACACTTTTATGATACGCTAGCTTTAGCTTCTCTTGGTGTCTTGTGTCAGCACCACCACCACGGACCCAGCGGTTAACGATCATCACCCCCGCTGATAGCCAGGAAGTGATGTATGCTCTTCTACACAAATTCATCTCCTGCTGCCATTGCGCTCGAGGTAACTACCTTATCAGCGTCTTTTATAACATGTTAAACTCAAACATGCCGTGAATTCTATTCTGCTCTGACACTTACCATTCCTTACTCCTAATCCATGGTATCTTGCTCATTCACTGTTGTAGGCTGGCTCTTTGTATCCGCTACTTGACCTATGAAGCCAATTGATTGTGTAGATTAGCACAAGGAAAGTGCACCCATTCCCATTGTGATATGTACCCTCGCCTGGGGCCAGAAGCAAGCTTGTATTACAACTGCCTATACCAATCTGAAACAGGAAGCCTGACTCTAAGCCATATAGGTGGGTCTCTCCCTTGCCTGTTCACTTTGTTTATTGTAACCCCCATCTCTACTTGCTAGAGTGCGATTGCACGACTTATGCCATTTTGAAAAGCCATATTTTTGCTTTTCTTGCAGCCTGGCAACCAGAGCCTACTAATAAGTCCCCTACAACCTAACTTAAGAAGTTGTTTGCCCCCACAAGAAGCGACTAAGGTATTCTAAACTAATGTTTCAGGTTCTAAGTTCTAATATTGAACTATCATAGGGAATTCTGGCTATTCTTAGCTTACCCTTTGTTTCTTTTAATTTCACAGGTTGTACTTCTTTTAACCTGCCCTCCAGTTGGATTTGCCATATAGGAATCTGCTACACACTTACCCTCCTGATGAATGTTCAGTATTTAATTCTTTAGAACAGAAACATGTCAAGACTTTAACTCTCTGGATCTAAACAGAGACTGAAAACTATACTATATATGTCAATGAATTGATGATTGTATGGAATGGCAACATGCTTTGTAACACCTATTTGCTTTTTGTAATACGACTCATTCATTGCCTTTGATGTTTTCCTATAAGATTTTCCTTTTACCTTGGTATTAGCACACAGGTGCAATTGAATGTTTAGTGATTTAACATCTTTTTACCAATTGTTTACAATTAATAAAATTGTTGTTGGTTTTTATGAAGGTTTTTTGCTAATTGCTACCACAGAAAGTATAACCTGTTACCCCTAGCGCTATCTCATTTATAATTATTATCTACCCACCCCTGGACCTAGATAGAGTTTTCACTCCAAACAGATGTTTGTTCAGTGTCAACTGAGATTCCTTTGATATCTCTAATGGACAATTTCAGTACCACTTTGCCAGAGACAAAACATTAGTCAGTAACTTCCCTGTGGAAATCAACGTCTGTAAGGCACCAGAATCAAACATGTTCGCAAATGAGTAAGGCAAGAGATTTGTTTCCAACTTTATAGTCAGGTTGGCATCATGCAGGGGCTGTCTGTCTTGACTTGTGATATTTTCAGCCGTGCTCTAATATTTTCCTAGCACTGCCCTGATGTAATGGGGGATCATTGCTATGTGCCACCACGGTACAGGATGTAGAGGTTGGTGCCCTACTCCCAAGCAATGATACAGCTGATGTATTTTCAGGGGTAATTGTGCAGACTCCCAGAGGTATGATGCTTGTATGATGGTATGGATAAAGTTCCACCTCGGATCTTTCTGTGCTTGTGCATGGTGCTGCTGTATATGGGAGCATGTAGATATGGTACTGGAGACGGTTCCTGCCTTCCCTTGGCATATTGCTTTCTGGCAGAGTGTGTAAGTGGCCAGGTTTGGTTAATGTTTATTCTGTATAAATTAGTGCCACCATTTTGACTTACCTAAGGGGCTAACGCACAGGTTGGCTTCAAGTGGACATGATTTTTCTGACGGCGAGGGTGCTATTGGTTTTCTGGTTGCCACATAATGATGTATACGGTGGAGGGCACACTTGTATCCACAGTAGCTTCTCCATCTATAGTGTCATTCTCCTCTGCCTCCTAATCGAGGCTGCTTTCTAGCAATGCTTCTTTCTGCCTAGTCGCTGATGGCATTTCATCTTTGTCTTGAACATCCACTTTCTCATCATCATGAATGTCTGAACCAGTAAACTGGGGTGGCAGAGAAAGAGCCATGGGATTTCCAATCTCCTTCCGCTGTTGAATTATTCCATCTGTTGTTTTTACTGATATGTGGTAGATAAGATCTGCACATCATCCTCTTCTGGCACTGAGATAGTAGGCGGAAGAGAAAATGCAACCTCCTATGTTGTTCTTTTTGGATGTTCATTGTGGTGGTGAAATACTTGTTCCTTTTCTTGCACTAGCAGATGGCCCCAGAGAGAGCATTGACAGGGGATGAGGAACATGAGCTGGATGACACCATTTATTGACCATGTGCAACTCTGGTCTCCCCGGTGCGCACACCAAGTGCAGCTGCAGGAGCAAACGCAGCACATCTTTCCTACATCTGTCTAATTTGAGTGCTGACATATTGTTACAAATGTGTGTCACCAACCTACTTGAATCTCTTCTGCTACCTCCTGGACAAAAACAGGCGAGGATGTCTCTCCCAGAAAGTGCCCTCAGGGATGCCCAGCTCCTCTTCCCATATGTCACCCAGTGGCACATGTCTCCTCCATTCACTTCAAGAGACAGACACTGACTTGTGAATAGCCCACCGCCTTCCTTAAATCATTGCTCATCCCTCACAGCAAGATCAGGCAAGTGTGCCTCCTCCCACAAACTACCCTCTGCCTTCCTGACTCCTCCCACTTGTCACTGGTTGATACTTGTGTCAAACATTTGCTTCAAGAGACAGGCACTGACTTGTGTGTCACCCGCCTACCCAAATCTCTGGCGATGACGCTTGTGGTTACCCACTCCAAAACACTGGACGTGTCACACAGTGTTGTATAAGCAAAGTATTACTCTCTGGCTGGGCTGCAGTTGCTCACTACATCTCGATACTTGCTTTCTTACAACTACTATAAATGCTCTCCAGTTCAGTAAGCCTTCCCTAAATATACTGAACCTGCTACTAGGCACAACCTTCTGCCTCACTTAACTGGGTCTCCAGCCACATGATCCGCTATAAGTCTAGTTTTCATTCCTGATTCTGGGAAGTATATCTGCTGAGGGTTATTAACTTTTAATTACCTTGAACCCAGGAGCATTATGGGAGAGAGGCTAATATTTCTACAAGATTTCTTTTCGCTTCTTTTCAGAACTCTGTGTAACACCCCTTTCATAGTAAGTTCTTTTTGATTTTAGTGAAAAATGTTTGGCCTAAAGTCCTGATGCATGAACATGGCTGTCGACCATAAAGGATTGTTCAATTTAGGCAAGGAGGAGAATAGCGGGATGTGACAGACTTAGAGTACCATCAAATGGCATTCTTCTCTCCAAAGGCCTACGAGGCCTTAGACATGCACTAAAAATAACTACCTTTTCAAATAGCAATAGCACTGATACCTCCCAATATTTTAATCCAATGCAGCGCCAGGGCCAGGGGTAACTTATCTTGTATATGGGACCTAAAGGTTGGTCTACGTTGGAGAAGCAACAAATGGAAACCTGAGCTGCAAAGTGCAGTGAAGATATGTGCTATTGTGTGCATGCATATATATAGATATATTTATATTTAATGAAAAATCTTAGTTAAGGTGCAGTTAAGTTGCACAGATTTAACGCAACAAAACCCTTGAAATTCAGCGGATGTGGGAATTCATGACCAGCGTAACTTGGTACTCTCCAGTGGATGTCCCCCAAAATGCCATGTCCCTGATAATGCCATTTTGTATGTCAGTGTGAATACCCTCTCTTATAATATGTATGTGCTGTGAGACAGGCATGATATCTAGAGAGACACAGGGGGTCATTAGCGCCATGGCTACCCCCATACTGCATACCGGGTCAGGAGGATCCAGTATTTCCCCATTCAGGGAACCCATCCCCATTCCCATTCAAGCCCCCATAGGGCTCAATGGGAATGGGGACCATGCTAACAACGGGCCTTTTAATAACGGACCCGTTGTTAGCATGCTGGTCCTTTAGCGGGTCCCGCTAAGGGCGCATGGTAAAACCAGATGCCCTTAGCGGAACTCGCTAAAGGACCTCGTAATGCGGCGGTAACGGGATGACGGCTCCGGCACCTTTACCGGCGCTGTTAACCCCTTAGCGCCGCACTCGTAATGAGGCCCACAGACTCCAAAGTATTCTTTTTAAAACCTTTATTTACTAAGGTTCCTGGGTTGGTGGAATGTCTTACTGGCCCTAACTCCAAAGGGTTGGTTCCCTTCACTGATGTTTCTAATGGCCCACGTTGTCTAATAGTCCAAAACAAATGTCTGTCTATGTCTAAACCTATGCTTGCCCCCACACTGTACAAAAATGTGATAGGAAGTCTTTTGAAAAGGAAAAATAGTGGTTCAACAGCAATGGCAAAACCAAAGTTTGTTTCAGTGGTCTTCTCACCAGGTGTAACTTGGTCAGTGTCACAAAGATGGGTTCACTCACCAGGGCTGTTTGAAAGACATTCTCCACAGGGACCTTACAGTGAATTCAAATGCCTTCATTGTCTTTGAGTTCCTTCGGGTTCCCTTCCCCAAGCTTCAACCTGTTCACTTTCAACTTTCAACATAAAACACAGTGTCTACTTTTTTTAATAGGCCTCTCAGGGTTTCCTTCCCCAAGCTCAGGCCTCCTCCAGCTTTCAAAACACAAAGTCAGTTTCTTCAATAGGCCTCTCAGGGGTCCCTTCCCCAAGCTCAGGCCTCTTCCAGCTTTCAAAACACAAACCACCAATTCAGCTTGTCAGGATGTGCCTTTTCCTTATGTACAGTCTTTCTTGCATATCATCTTCTAATGGGGTAGAGCCAAAGGCTTTTCGAAAACACCAGGCTCTTTGCTTTTCTTCAGCGTGACCACTCTGACCCATTGCCCCTCTCTTTGTTTCTAACTCTTACTTTCTTTTGCGCTTTTCGGGTCACTCACACCCTTTTTATAATGTGCTTTCCTTTCGTTCCTCTTGCACCTTATCCACAGGCTTCTAGCCCTCTCGCGGACGCTCGCACCATTTTTATACTGTCCTTTCCTTTCGTGCCTCTTGTAACTTTTCTACAGGCTTCTGGCCCTCTTTTCATTCGTGTCCCTGCTTTTGTTCAACTTCCTTCCATCTATTATTTCACACACGTGCATCTTCCGAGTTTCGCGCTTACACTGTTACTTGTATCTTTATTGAAGACTTCCCATCAGCTTCAGTCGAACGCTCATTCAAATGTGGTCCACTTTCATATGCATATATCTAGCGTTACCTTGTATCGCACTCTTCACAACCCGGTTCTGCAATTCTTTTAGACTTCTGTGCTGCAGCTCCACAACGGCTCTTCGTTCTGAGGTCAGGGTCTCACCGCCTGCCCCTCGGACATTCCTATGCTGTCTCACCGGCCCAGTGGAACAAGCATTCACATACACAGGTCCTGCAGGGGACCAGCACGCCTCTCGGCTCCCATACACGGTCCCTTCTTGGCTCCCTACAGACACAGCTAACTCGCCATGCTTCTGCTCTAGCACACTGCAGTTTCTCAGTGTTTCAGCATCCCGGTCTCTGGCCTCCGGTCTGGGACAACTCTGGCATCTCGGCTCTCCTCCCAACTCGCTCTCCTGCTTGCTCTCCTACTCGCTCATACATCTTTGTCAAACCACACCTTTTATAGTGAAAAGACCAGTCAAGTGGAGTCAGGTGTGAATGGTTATTATTGAATGCCTGATCCTGCCTGACTCTATTAGTGGGACAGCTTGAGTTCTTTCTATGTTAGGTTTCCCTTACTTTCCCCATGCAATTCCTATGGGTAATCTTTACTGATCTTGGTTGCCTCGTCCTCATCTTAGTATTTTTTGGAAACGGCGAGGGGTAACGGGGGAGACTGGAGATACGTCATGAAGGCTGGGGGAGAGTAGGTTGGGGTGTTTTGGGATGGGGAAATACCATGTCTCGCCCTTGGGTATCCTCCTCTGAATCCCTCTTGACCCTCCACTCCGGTGACCCTCCCTCCAGGGGCTGCATTACCTTTCCAGATGCAACGTGAACACAACACTGGCTGCCATTTAGGTTCCAGGGCTTTCCTATTTAAGTTTACACGCATTTAATATGGTAACAGGACAATTAAATAGCTACAATAGTTTCTGCATTACCAGTATTTGCATACCAAGGCAGTAAGAATTGACATGTCTTTTTCATTAATAGCAAAAAGGACTATTCTCTAACATATCTGACACCCAGAGAAACAGGAACACCCACAGACATTAATTGCATTAATTGGAGTAATGCTAAAAAAAAGTAATATATTTGAATCCCACCAGAGGAAAAGGGATTTCTCTGAGATATTCACTACTTGTATTTCCATAAACAGTACACATAGCATTCAAAGCCCTTTTGGCATGCCCCTTATAGGACCGTCCATGCATAAAGCTAAAACAAGGTGGCATGAACAAATTTACAAACTTCCCTCATGAAGTCAACAGTAGTGAGGCTTTTCATTAAGGAGAGGCCCCAGATTAACCAAAATAAATCTTACACTTTAGGGTTGTCAAGGTACCTAAAAGATGTGAAAATCTCCATCAAATCTTATCCAGATGGGAATCGCTCTGGATTGATTGACTCAACATAGTCATCCCGATTGGTATGAATGAGATATGCAGTTTACCTTGCTACCTCAATGATTTTCCATGAGAACAACCCATTATTATTTTTAAACTCTAACTT
Organism: Ambystoma mexicanum; assembly: GCF_040938575.1. NCBI lineage: Eukaryota > Metazoa > Chordata > Amphibia > Caudata > Ambystomatidae > Ambystoma > Ambystoma mexicanum. The sequence continues at coordinate 667,922,953 of NC_090923.1, forward strand.
AAGCACACTGTCATAAAAATGCATGATTAAATTAGCACCTGATCGAGATAGGATGTAGATAATTCATTCTTTTGAGCATTTGTTTGTTATTTTTGTTTAAAAAGCGTTTCACTCGTTTGTACATTCTTAATCATAATAATTTTGCATCTATACAATGCTACGATACCTCAGCCATCTGAGCGCTGCTTATTATTACCCACGGTGTGTGGTGCTCATTTATCGACCTCAGAAGGATGAAAAGCTGAGTTTGTCCCTGCCGGGATTCCAACCTGTCTTGGCAGGCTCTGCACGGATTTCTAAGCAAGCGCTCTACTTGCGTGCTATCTTGTGGTAGTCGCAGAATTGTGTTATGGGAAGTATATCTAAAAGAAATTCATTAGATTTTTCTTTTTTTTAAAAATCATTTTACTTATATACCAAATCAATCAACTGCATCATATGGATTATTGTGATGATATGGTATATCGTCTTTCTTTTTACCCACAATGAGGTGTTCGAAAATATGTGGTTTATAGGTTTGTTATTATTCAAAATGATTTTGTGGTCAAACAGTGTTTATTTTCATTTCTTTGTACTTAGTTTTGATATTGTTTTCATGGTTAGGGTAGATCATGAATTATATTTATCAGATGCCACGTTACTGCAACAAGTGTTATTATGCATGGTAACAAATGCTCATATCTGCCTGTATCAAGGATACGTATAATCAGAAGTCAGGCACCATAAACTTTCAGCACAGGGACAGAGTTAGTGGGAGTCAAGTCAATGCATTGCATAGTGAAAGTTGCATACACATGACGCTTAAATAGCCATCAGGTTAAAGAATTATTTTATATCTATGAGTATTTATCATTTAGCCCATGTGGAAAGTTGAGAGTGGTAATATGTTTGTTGATTGTGTACTTGACAGTTTGTATACACTCCTTCCCTGTTTTTATCAATGGTCTACTGTTGACGAATAGTTTGTCTGAAACTATTTGAGACACCCTTTTGTTTCCTCGGTTTGGATGTGAATACATTCTACAATTAAGTCAATTTACCACAATTGTGGTCATGTGAAATGTAATGTTATGACGATAATTGGAAGGAGTACCCGCCAAACAGGATTATGTTTATCTCTGTGTAAATTTACTAGTGTTCTTAGGTTGCACCTGTGATCAAAATATCCACCTAAAGTTCTGTTTTTCTTGGTGTGTGCATTCAATGTCTTATTAATTCTTCTGCCCTTACTCTGTGGTGTGTTCACTTTCTGTGTTGGGGTCTTCACCATTACGCTCGGTTTCACGTGGTCTGATATCCTCACATGGTTCTCGTTTGTCTATAATCTTCTTGAATTGAGAGGCCATCCTAGATACCATTGTCTGTTGTCTGCCCTTGCTGTAACCACTGTGCCTTGCCTCCCAGTTACAGTTAGTGGGTTTGAGTATGTGTGGTCTTTCGATTCTTTAGGAGTACACCATGTCCCAACTGAATGTTAGATGGACAGGCTGCTCTGTGCCTGCCCGCTCGATTGTGATTGTCAGCTGCCCTGGCTTCATTCATCAGCGAAAGGTGCCATCAGGTGTGTGTACGAATTGTCATAAGGATGGTACACCCCAATATCACTCAGATAAGACACATCCCCGTGGATGTATGAGGGGTTGTTCCGTAGCCCTTTAGGGACTTATACCGAGCTCATCCTAGATTTTCCCAGTCCACAAGTTGTAGACTTTTCTTCAAAGTTCGCATGAACATGGCTGGGAAGGGAGCAACTTACTTGTCTTTGAAGCAAGACAATGCCGAGCAGTATGGGTATGAATCCCAGGCCCACGCTTAGAGGCTGTAATCTGTCATGAAGCGCGATATAAGAACCTACTTATATCCTCTGCAGCCCCATTTGCTTGAGACCAGCCTGGTGTAATATTTGTGTAGCAGGAGATCATATATCCACCGAGGAAGAAGCAGGCACAGGTTGGCAGGGTAACTGTAAACCATATTTCACTGATAGCACTGTGTAGTACTGATAGCACTGTATAGTAATTCACCCTTACCCGTCCCTCCCGGATCATGCTGGTCCTGTGTTCTCAGCCCATACAGGGGTTGTGCAGAGAGGCAGATGTAAGTAGGTGCTGGAATGGAGGGACGCCTCAAGGTAAGCAGGGACTGCCTCAAGGCAGTATAAAAAATTAAGATCAACACAATATTTGCACTGTTACATAGACTCAATAAGGACACTGACCGCTGTTCACTCTGGTGTCCTGATCTTTTATATTTTATAAGTACGATGGTCTACATCTTTACCCCAGGATGCAACAGGGCAACACAGCTCGTTACAGTACACCAGTTTATTTGACTTTTCTTCTTTCAGCTACAACCCCTAACAGCTCAGAGGAGGACAAATCCCTTAGGGACCAATTTATAAACCTGACCCTAACTGCTACAATAAAATGAAAAATATACAAATCCTAAACTAACCAGCAGCTGAAAAAACGCAAGGAAAAAGCATAGTGCACATTTTGTATGCAGAGTTTATTTAAAAATGCTAGCCTTCTGTCTTGTAAAACACTGGCAGCTTGGCCAAAGCTGTTTGAGGCTGTGAAGATTACTCCTGGGAGTGGATTGGCAGTCTGGCAGCCATGGAAATGGCGAACTTGCCGGACATGCTGCAAGCATTGTGAAACACACACAGTCATTCATTTTAATTCACTGTGTGTCTATAGGAGATTTTTGCCTCTTGGAATTCGCCTGCCTGCTGGAATTTGTATGCTTCCATTCAGGATGGGGAAAATAAAGGTACAATCATATGGGCAATGTTCCATGTTCCACAGGGTGAAATAAGTGGTAAAAGCATTCACCACCACATTTTATGCAGCACATGATTTTGTAAAATTGGGAGGCAAAGTTGTAGAGCAGAGCAGACTTAAAATGTTCCCTTGCTCTTTCAGGTCTGCCTACCAAATCTGCTTGGTTTTTCACCAGCATGGATTGTTATGCTGCTGGAAATCCAATAGTTTCCTGTGGAATCCATCTGTTGTTTGCACCTGGTAAAAGCAACAAGATTCCAAAGGCACCGATTGGAGATGGCTCACACAATTTAATTGTGGGTCGCATTTGCACTTTGTCTAGACACATATTGTGGAAGTGAAGAATAAGGTCATTTCACCTGCATTTCACTATTTGCTTTTCCACTAAGTGGTGGAAACATTTCAAATTGCATGCAGGGAACCTTTTGCACACAAGTTCAAACAGAGGTTGTCCCCTCTGTGTAATTTAGGACTGGAAACAAGTAACCCCATGCACATTTTGAGCAACATGTTTGTAGAATCATCTATGCATTTCCATATTGATTTATCATGGGATTTGGGCACCCCTAACGCCATCTGTATAAAACATACTGTTTATTCTTGGCCTTTGAATACATATTTGTACCAATTTGAGCTAGGAAGATAACTGATCCACATTTCAGACTAGGCTCAAATTCTGCATTCACCACATAACCAAAGTGTGTGATCTGTGCATCTTGCTTTACCTGCCAAAATTAGGTGCAGTTGGGAAGTGTTTCAGTCCCAGTGTACACTATTTCTAATAAAGCCTCACTCAAGATTTAATAGGTTAGTTTTGCTCCATATGTAACAGTGACCCTTCATATTAACCATTCAAAGTAACATATGTTGTTTCCAAGCGTGTATGTCGCCTGGAGGATATTGGGTACATTGTCAAATGCTGTTGCATGATGGCTCTCTCTCCAGCACAGTAGCACTCCTTCACATCCTCAAAATGTAATGCAAAAGTACAATATTGTGCTTTGAAATTCTATGTATTACACCACAAAATGCAAAATGTCTATTCCTTGCAGCAGTATTCTGGGTGAATCTGTCTTTCATAACAAGAGGCCTGGTCCCAAAGCCCCTCCTCTGTGGCCTGCTGGGAGTTGCCACTGTGTTCAGGGACATTTTGTAGGAGCGTGCTGATGGAATATGAGCTGGAGCCCTCATTGCTCGCAGAGGAGAGGAGGCATCATCCTCGATTCTTTCCAGCCAGGCCATGAAGACATATTGGGGGTGTGTGGAGTGGTCCCAAACAGGAATTGTAGTAAGGGGGAGTGGATGGAAGGTGACTGGGTGTGAAATTTGAAAGAGGAGGGGATTAAATAGGAATGGTAATATCAGCAGATTGATGTTTCCACACTACGTATCTTCTCTATTGCCCTGGGTTTGTACCGTTTTCTTCTAGATAATGTTATGCATATATGTTGAATAAAAGGTGCACACATCTTTTTCTTATGGAATGATTATTTGGGTTTCACCTCCACCTCTCAGGATATTGTTAGAGATCTGCAGTGGACAGTTTCAAATTTTCATGCTGCAGCAAAGTCAGTTTTCCTTGTGGGAAAGGTGAGAGTGAATGGAAGTTCATGAGAGTAGTGGATTGAAGGTCAGACGTATGGGGAACACATGGAAGATATAGAGAATGGAAGGTGAAAGCAGGCAGGGTCTTATGTTAGATGACAAGGGAACGGATACAAGAGCAGAACAGAAGATTTTGGAAGGGGTACCGGTGAGCTTGTGATTTTTGAAGGGATGAACAGATGGAAGAGTAAAGCAGCTTTCCCACTTGAGCAAATTGAGCAACCTACTTTTCCAGCAAGAACTGGTGAAGTGAGCAGGTTGTTTCCTTCCAGTCATAACCCTAAACCCACACCACGAATAGTAGAAAAGAGAATGCACTGTACATGCAACATTTGTCCCTGAAGGTCATGAATGTTACACTTGTGATAGCAATTAATTCCTACCACTTTAGGGTCCCCCTTCCTAGGGCCCCCTGCCTGTTACGCTCACCTGGTCTCTGCGGGGATGTTGGGGCATGGTTTCAGTCCTCCCTTGAAGTGGATTCCCCTTGTCAGGCTTCTTCCCCTGCTCGTATGCTATGGACTGCACTGGTTGTTGGCACTGCCCCTGCGAGGATATGAGAGAGCGTGAGAATGCTGCGATATGATTGCTGTCTCTCTCGAACCCTTCTTCCCAATATGTGGTGAGCATGCGCCGACCCATATAGTCTCACCTGTTTATTGATGATGGCGAGCTCTCCGTCCTGCTTCTCACTGCAGGGGCGCATTTGATGGACTGAGTTCCTTCACTGGCCCATGTGCGTGGCAGCCCAGACCGGCTGTGGCTGAACTATTCTTAAGGTAAGTGTCTTTTGGCTTTTAGATATTGTAGTATTGATTCTTCATTATTGTCCGTATCCTTTTGATAATGTCTTTCCTCCGCTTTCTCCCAATAGGTGATATGCGGCCCAGCAGTATTTGCGGTGCATGAAGCGGGGCCCAATGAGAAGAGAATGGAGTTCGCAATGCTCCAACGGAAGGTGAGTGTTGATTTAAGGTCTAGTGCTAAGGATTTGTCAAAGTGCAACCTTAAACGTAATGGGCCTCATTACGAGTTTGGCGGTAGCCAGAGCGCTATTAGCTCCATGGCTGCCGCCAAACCGGGCTCCTTTACCGGGTTCCCAGAATGAGGAATTACTGGGCCATTCCGAGTTTGGAGGACCCGGTAATTCCTCGCTCTGGGAACCCGGGCCCGTACCTTCCCCATTCCCATCTGATCCCCCATAGGGCTCAATGGGAGAGGGAGCTAACAACGGGCCAATTACGACCGGCCCGTTGTTAGCTCCCTCTTCCCCTCGCAGGACCCGGTAAGGACGCCTGGTTTTACCAGGCGTCCTTACCGGGTCCTGCGAGAGGACCTTGTAATTTCGCAGGATGGGTTTAACGGGTCCGCCTCCATTAGCGGAGCCCGTTAACCCGTTCCACGAAAGATATAATGAGGCCCAATGTCTTTTGCAAATTCAAAGATGTCTTTATCTCTTTCTCTTGCAGGTTCCGTCTTCCGATGGATTGCTCGTGGTGGAATGACGTCGGCGTGAATGCTGCATTCTGGAGGTCTCCAAGCGGATGAAGAATGCCTGGGTCTACGATGATGCTGGCCGTAAGCTGAAAACAGGTAAGGATACGCTCTGCCTGCGGTAGCAGGAAACATGTAAGGATGCGTTCAGGCTGCGGTAGCTGGAAACAGGTAAGGATGCGCTCTGACTGCGGTAGCTGGAAGCAGGTAAGGATGCGCTCAGGCGGTGGTGAGCATTATGCTGCCATAAGCAGATTAACACAAAGGGCTTGCCTGCAGGCGGGGCAAGCTTAAATAGCCTGGCTCCTGCCACGCCCCTTAGTTCTGACTCATGGCCCCACCCTGCCACTCCTAAAGGATGCTGCATGTGCAGCCCAGCTCCTTCTCAAGGCCATGACCAGACTGGATGCACGTGGAGGTCCCTGCAGGGGAGAGAAGCACCTTGCACAAAAATAAAAGTGTGCAGTGCACACCTATTCATGAGCCTGGTGCCAAAAGTACCAGGACTGGGTCCAACTGGACCCTCTATGTTTTGGAGTCTGTGTTTCCTGGCCAGTGGCCATAACAGCACTCCCCCCTCAAGGCCCCTCTCACGGGTGTTCTTCCTCCTGGTCCTGGCTTGGTGGGGTTGTTGCGATGGAAATGTCTGATTAGTCTTGAGCATGGACGAACTCACTAGGTTCCCATGTGCGGTCTTTAGGCCCACAACCTTTCCAGTCTATAAGGTAGTACAATTTAGATTGTACTACCTTGGAATCCAGAATAGCCTTGACCTCGTATTCCGGTTCTCCTTCTATGATGTCAGGCTCGGGTGATGCCTCAATCCGAGTACCTGGTTTCATTGGTTTCAGGAGGGAAACATGGAATACCGGATGGATCCGCATATTAGGTGGTAAATCCAATTTCATGGCAGCAGGGTTTATTATGGCCTTGATGGGATAAGGTTCCAGGTACCTGGCACGGAAGACTTGTGGTCCTTTCAAGGGAATGTTTTTGGATGCCAACCAAACTTTGTCTCCGACCTGATAATGTGGGCCTCTCTTCGGTGTCGATCTGCACATTTTTTCTGTTGTTCTTTGGCTCTGATCAGATTTTCGGCTGCTTCTTTAAGGATTCGAGTGATGGTTTTATGCAAGGTTGTAACTGCTGGCATTTCCAATTCGTCAAGTGAATCAAAAGTGGACGTTCGAGGATGTTGACCATGTACTGTGTAGAATGGGGTCTGTCCGGTGCTAGTGTGGATGGAATTGTTGTAGGCGAATTCGGTCAACGAAAGGATGTTTTTCCAGGACTCCTCAGTTTGTTGCAACATATATCTCAGGTATTTCTCCAAGGTCTGGTTGGTCCATTCGGTTTGGCCATCAGTTTGAGGATGATGACTAGTGGATAACCGGAGGTCCATTTTGGCTATTTTGCAGCACCTCCTCCAGAGTGCTGAGACAAATTGTGTTCCGCGATCTGAGATTAGTACTGATGGGAATCCGTGTAACCTGACAATCTGTTCCAAAAACACGGGGGCAAGGGCGGAAGCAGTGGGAAGTCCCTTTAATGGAATAAAATGGGACATTTTGGAGAATAAATCCACAATAACTAGGATGGTGTTAAATCCATGTGGGGGGAAGATCAGTGATAAAGTCCATTGATAACGTATTCCACGGTGCTGGTGGTACAGTCAAGGGACGTAGTAACCCGGCTGGGCTTAACTTCTGAGATTTGTGTTGCGCACCGACACCACAGGTCGCTATGAATTGGGCAATGTCTTTTCTCCAGGTTGGCCACCAATAGCCCTTTTGTCTTGGCATTCCCTGGATGTCCTTCCGCTAGTGAATCATGATAGTTTTCTATTACCTGGTCTTGTAATTTCTTGTCCTGAATGCACAGTCTCCCTTGAAAATGTATTGGTCTCCTCTGGCTAGCCACTCCTGTTGTGTTGCTTGGTTCATCCGAGATTGGGGATCGGTTTTCAAGTCATCCAAACAGGTGGTTGCGGCGATTTGGTTCTGGATTTGTTCTTCAGGAATGATGGCCACAGGCTCAGACGTGGTGAAAGCTTCTTTGTCCTCACTCATGCGTGACAGAGGGTCTGCCTTCCTATTGCATACTCTGTGTCTGTAAGTGATGATAAAATCATATTCCGCAAAGAAGAGAGCCCAGCGAAACTGACATGAGGATTGGGCTTTGGCAGTCTTCAAGTATTGTAGATTGCGGTGATCCGTGATGACTGTGACCGTGTGTCTTGCCCCCAGAAGAAAGTGTCTCCATGTTTTAAAGGCTCCCTTAATCGCTAGCAGTTCTTTGTCAGTGATCGCATAATTCAACTCTGGTGCAGAAAACTTACGGGACCAAAATGCTATGGGATGTAATTGTCCTGTGTCCTGTGTCGGGGTCCTTCGTGATAATACTGCTCCCCTGGCTACGCTGCAGGAATCTGTTTCGACCACGTATGGCAGATCTGGTCGGGGTGTCGAAGAACTGGTGCTGTGGTGAAAGCAAGTTTCAACTCCTGGAACTCGTTCTCTGCTTCAGGGGACCAGAAGAATTTCTTGTTTTTTCTCAGCAGGTAGGTAATTGGGGGAAAAAAAACTTTGGAATAAACCGACGATGAAAATTGGCAAAGCCAAGCACACTTTGTTCTCCTTTTGTGGATGTTGGTGATGGCCATGGAAGGGTAGCATCCACCTTGCATGTGTCCATGTGTACTCCTCGTGGTGTGAGCATGAAGCCCAAGAATTCAACTTCTGTTACATGGAAGAACCACTTTTCTAATTTGGCAAACAGCCGATGCTGTTGAAGTTTTTCCAGAACTGCTCTTACATGGCCGGCGTGGTCCTCATTGCAAGCCGAGCAAATAAGAATATCATCTATGTAGATAAGTGGGCAAACGTCCAATAATTCATGAAGCACATCGTTCATAAAGAATTGAAATGCCGCCAGGGCATTACATAATCCAAAAGGCATGACCTGGTACTCGAAAAGCCCATATTTGGTTCGGAAAGCCGTCTTCCACTCATCCCGCTTTTTAACTCTTACAAGGTGATAGGCTCCTCGTAGGTCCAGTTTTGTGTAAATTTGAGCATTCTTTACCTGATCTAGAAGCTCCGGGATAAGTGGCAGGGGGTATCTGTTTTTTGCCGTGATTTGGTTAATACAAGTTCTTAAGTTGCCTTCTTTTTTTGGTACGAAGAAGAGAGCCGAGGAGGCAGGGGAAGTAGACGGGCGGATAAACCCATTGGCTAGATACTGATCCAGGTAAGATTTTAGATGCTGGTTTTCCTGCTCTGTTAGCATAAATTCAACTGCAGGGAATTTGGGCTCCAGACACCAGATTGATTTGGCAATCATAAGGCCTGTGTGGAGGCAGGGTGTTCGCTTGCTCCTTCTGGAAAACCTCCTGGTAATCCAGATATTCAGGGGGTAGGGAACCAGAGAGTCACAGAATAGGTTTTGTCTTGGGCTTCAGGTTACTCACATTTTTGTTGTAGCAGATGTTAGCATACTCTTGAGGGAAGGTCAGAACTCGTTTTCGCCAGTCGATCCTAGGGTTGTGGGTTTCCAGCCAAGGCATTCCTAATATCATCTGGAACTGAGGAGCACCGGTGAGATCGAACAAGATGTCTTCTTGATGATCATCCTGACACATCAGCATGACTTTCCCGGTATACTGCGTCACTGGGCCGGATGACAACTGAGAAGCATCCACTGCTGTGACGTTTTCCGATTTCAGCTTTTGTCGGAGAGGAAGGCCCATTCGTGCAGCTAGATCTTGAGCAATATAATTTCCTACCGCTCCGCTGGTAATGTATGCCTCCAAGGCATGTACCTTTGACGGTTGTTGGTGGTTGACCAAAAGTACCGGGATGACCAGATGTGAGGTCTGTACAGATTCCTTCTTTTCGCTCGACGAGTGGACCCCTACGCTTGTTGGGCGTTGGAGTTTTCCTGATTTTGTTCCTTTTCATCGTTGCTGTTGTTCGTTGTGCCAACTAATTTCTTGGGTGGTTTTAACAGGCATTCTCTGAGGAAATGTCCTGCTCTCCTGCATCATAAACAGAACTGTTGTTGTCTTCTTTTCTCTCATTCTGCCTTGGTGATAGGACTCCGTAATCCACCGATCTGCATTGGTTCAGTTTGTTCGTGGGTTTTGGTTTGGTTGTCCCGGGGTCGCATATAGACTGACCTCCCTTCAGTTCTTGTGCGATCCATTTTTCGATTCTGCAATCTATGGTCGAGCTGCACCGTCAGGTTGATGTATTCCGCACAACCCTCAGGGGGATTGACCATTTGGGCTAGAACATCCTGGGTCTACGATGATGCTGGCCGTAAGCTGAAAACAGGTAAGGCTGTCTGGGCTCAGGAAAGTGGGGAAAGAAGGATGGATTGTTTTGGGGTTGGAAGTTTTGCGGATACCTGGGGAAGTTCTGTCCAGGATTTGGGGAATTACTGCCCTCCTGGGGGAAGTGAGGAGGGAAGTTCCCTGGGTTAGCTGCTGTTTGGTTGGACCCCCCCCCCTTGGGCTGGAGAAGTCCACACATAACCCAGGATGGGTCTATTCCCCCTGTAGCGGGGGCTGATGTAGTCTGGGGAGTTAGGGCTCCCAATTGTGGGACTACCTCCCTGGCTCCCTGACTGTGATCGGCCCGAGGGCCTTCTGGGCTTGGGATTGCTCTCATTCTGTGCAGGCAGGTTTTTAGGCCCCCCATCTCTAAATCTAAGATGGGGGCAACCTTCACCTCTGCCACCTTAGCAGCAGCAGGGGTGTTTGTTGGTTTGGGGCTTTTTGGAGTATTTCTGTTTTCTATGGGCTTTTGCACCTCATAAATTCATGTGGCCTGTACAATGACCCAGTCTAGTGATCTTTTCTCGTGAAAATCTCTCACTAGCCGGGTCATGATGTACTTGGGGAGAGCATGGAAAAAAGTATTCACAAATTCTTTGCTGTCAGTGCGCACCCTTCTGGTGGTCTATGCGAAGGCATGCTTTAATTCTTGAACAAATTCTTGTGGGGCCTGATCTTCCCCACATTGCAAGTTGTAGGCTACCTTGCGAGCCTCCTGAGGGTTTCTGGGCACAGACAAATGTTTCAAGATGGCCGCCCTATAGGTGGACCATCTAGAATGATTTTGGTCCTCCAGCCCGCAAAGAAGCTGGAGTATTCTGGAGAGAAGGTCCATTTCACATATTGAATACAGCTTTTGCTGTCCTTCAAATGGAAAGTTTCCATCATCTGTTCAAAGAGCTCTAGGTGCTCCCAAACGGAATACTTTGCGTTCTTATGATAGGGTGTGATGACGCTCCTTATTGCTTTGATTAGTTTTAGGGGATCCTTGAGCAAGGCCCTTTTTACCTTATTGGCCTTTTTGGTTCGGGTATCCCTGGTCCACTCCTCCTCTGACTCAGAGGCACTGCTCCCAGAGGTGCCCGTCTGGTCTTCTAGACTCTCCCAGATTCTGCAAGCCTGGGAATGGCTGGCAGAATGTGGGGACCTGGTCTCCTGTGTCCTGGGGCGCTCAGAGGAGTCTTCTGATTCCACCTTGCTCCCAGGATTTGATGAGTACTCCCCCCCCCCCACTGTCCTAGCTGGGCAGAGGTTTTCAGGATGCCCTTAGTGGGCCTACTCTCATGGAGTTCCCCGCTAAATTTGACAGTACTTGGGAACCCATACCCAGATGCCCGCCCATCCATTCCTGGGAGGTGCTGGTCTATGAGCCCCATATTCCTCATTGGATTGAAGTCTGCCATTCCCGTGGCCCTTGGCTCATGTGCGCCAGTGGACATGGGGTTGGCAGAGTCCAGGGATTGGAAGAGATGAAGGCCTCTGGAACTAGGGTTCCTGAGGTTATGCTCAGGTGTTTCCCTTTCCCAGCGGACCTCATCCCTCTCAGCCCCTGCTCCCTGTTGCCATGCAAGAACTTGAGCTTTCTGTTCCTCTATCAAGGCCTTGCTAGTTTCTATCAATTTCTCTTGCATAGCTACCTGTCTGTGGAGCCTGTCATTTTTCTCACAGAGAGCCTCATTGTCTTTCTGTGTTTCCTCTGTCAATTTAGAGTACTCGGCCAGTTTTTGCTGCAGGAGGGCTACCTCCTAAGCCCTGTCCATACTGGCCTGGTCCTTCCTTGCTAGAGCATCTTCCACCCTCCTGGTGTGCTCTAACAATTTTCCATGGTCTTTTTGGAGGTCACTCAGTCCCTGAAGGGTCAGGTGGTTTTCTTCTATCTTCTCTTTTAAATAACAGACTTCCTGGCCTAAGGTGTCCTTTTCTTGAGCAAGAGTATGCCTCTATGCAGCCAGGTTGTCCCTCTGTCTTTGGAGTGCACCAGCTTTCTGGAACTCTTCATCAAATTCTGCCTGGGTATCCAGGTGTTTCAGAATTAGTTTATTATTCTCTTCTTTTTCTTTGTCTAGGTGGCTTTGCAGGGTGACTACATGCTCTGTGCATGCCCTTTTAAAATGTTTTTGCTGTTCCAGCTTTTTCTGGCTCTGCAGTAGAGAGTAGAAACTTTCTTGGTACTCCTTCTGCACGGCCAGCATTCTGATATCCTGTTCTACCTTCTCCTGCTGCGGGATACCCGTGTCTTCTTTGATTTTGGTTAGGTGCTGACTAATTTCATTTTCTGATTCATGGCTCCTCTGTAAGCTTTGCTGTACAGAGTCCAGATCAGTGTGGGCCTTTTCTAATGCCTGCAGTTGCTTGTTTGCCAGATCTTGGCCCTTGGCATATTTGACCTGTATTGCTCCAATATGGAGGTACAAATATGCCGCTATTTTGGCAATCTTGCTCTGCTCTTCCTTTACCTTAGGGGCCATGTACAGTTCACTCAGGGCCACATGTAATTGACCCTGATGTTGCCATATGTCCAATCCTGTTGCAGTGGTCTGTTCTGTGATTGCCTGCAACCACACATTCTGATCCTGCTCTGTCCATTCACCCCTTACAAATAATTTATGCATTAGGTGTTCTTTAGCCATATTGATCTCTGCCAAGGTCGTCATTCTGGAAATATTAATTTCCTTTCTGACTTACAGAAGTTTATTTAATTTTGCAAAACAGACCAATTCCTTAAAGCGTTCCTATTGAGGGGTGCTTTTCACAGTGTAACACAGCGTGGTAGCCCAACAGGGATTATGTACCCCGTTAGTTAGCACACTGTATTAGACTGTCACAAGTGGTATGTCTAATTCAGAAATCCCGGACACGAGACCCCAATCTTGTAAGTGATTTCAACCCAGCACTCCGCCTAAGTCAATGCCTAGCTTGTGATGCACAGCTGGAACCCTTAATTATTTATTTATGTCTATAAGTGCTTTTATTTCTGAATGATATACCCTTATATCACGCCCCTCTCTTTGAATCCCATCCGGTCACACTGAAGCAGGAAGCAGGCTGTTTTGCAAAGTTAAAAATATAGTATTTGCACAACATATATATATCACACTATTTAATATTTATACAAGGATCACCAATGGGTTGATGTCACAGCAACTCTCTTTAATCACACAGAGTAATAATAGGAAAAATAATGCAGCATAGAATAATACTTTGTGTGGGTTCAATCAAAATTGCAATGTGATACTCTTTCCCCGTGTAACCTACTCAATCATCCCAATATGCATTATAAAGAGATGGAAGGAGAGAAAACAGGTTTCAGGAATACAGAATTCAACAACACAGCATCAATCCCAATTTCCCCCAGCAAAGACGGAGAAAAACAGGAATGATTGCAAACTTGTCAAAAATGGTTTTAAAATTGGCTTTGCATGAATGGTAAAAACACTGAAAACTAATACTAGTGGGAGCCACTTTGTATGGGATCAGACAAACACTAGCAATGATTATTGAATAACTAGCAGGTCGAAAACTTAATCCTGAGGTCGGATGCAATCGTACAGCTATTTCACACATGATAGATTAGAAGCAAACGAAAAATTTGCGGGAAACGTTTCCGCGCGCGGTAAGCACGATTGTGGAAAAACTTTAAGGATGCGGTTTTGGGTTCATTCTGCTGGCGATGTTAGCTTCAAGTGGACACTTGAACCTCGTTTCTAGCATAAACGGTGAAGACGCTATGAAGGTTTTTGTGGAGATCATTTTATTTCAGAAAGAGTCAAAATTTGTAAAACAAGGTTGCTCTTTTTAACATTACAAACAAGGTTTCTTATACTAGGGAGACTTAGAAGCCACAAACTGCACGACAGCACAGCCACCAGTCCAGCAACGCCTCTGGATGGTTTCTACCTGCCGAGACGCTTGTCTTTCTTCAGCAAATATATTAGCGCAAAGATGATTTTAACACTACTATTATCAAAGGACTATAGGGTTGAGAGAAAGATTCAGGTATGACAAAAGATTTTCTACAATGCAGTTCTGGATATAATAGAATGGGTTTGGATAGGATTACTTATGGATAAGATATTTGCTAGCGACAATCCTATGCTATGGATACTCACTACCAATGTTTGGAATGGACCTGTAAGAGATCTGGTCAGGGATACTTTCTGGGCTGGAATTCTGCTACCACCTCGGACTGGACTCAAGGCGCTCTGGTTCTGCAATCAGCACGGCACTCTGGACACTGCACGGCGAAATTGGACTGGATCTGACAGGTTGGTTCTGGTTCGCAGCTATCTGGTCGTAGCTCTGCTCTACTGGGTTGGATCTCGGGATTTCTGGCAATAGTTTGGAGCAAGAAAGCAGCACAGCTCTGTCAGGCTGTTCTTTTGTTTCTGTTCCCCTGGAGGTCTGGGGTAAAATCTGGTTTCAGGATTTTAAATGGCCAAGCTGAGAAGGGTTCAGCTTTGGAAATGGGCCTTTCTGCTTTCAAAGTTCTGGAGTGTGGAATATGGATTTCAGGGCAGAGTCTGAGGAGCTGTTGGAGTTGAGAGTCTGTCTACCCTGTCTACCACTTGCTGGGGGTGTGCCTAACCTAATCTACAAAGACTCACTCCCCCCGCGGAGCTGGCGCGGAGTCAGGGCAGAGTCTGAGGAGTCAGAGGAAGTCCGTGGATCCAGTGGTCTGGTCAGACTGGACAAATGTCTGCAGCGTGCTCACAGTGTGAACTTTGCAGTACAGCCTAACAATGTGTGACGGCCCGCAGGTCGGGTCGTTCTCCAAAACCCGCGCCCAACGCAAGCTGGAAGCAGCGGCGCCCACAGAGCAAACCTTCGTCTGTGTCAGGGAGCAGGATCCTGTTGCATGCTCAGCGGTGCTGCACGCTACGTTGCCCCCAGTGACTGCCTCCGACACCGACACAGCCACCCATGTGGCAAGTAAGTGCTAATGTGAATGAAGAGCCTCTAACTGACTATAATTGTATTGAACACTATACAAACATTTGTACATACACATAGTCGCTCTCCTTCGCTGCACTCTCGAGTGCCATGATCGCACAGTCAGGCGGGCCTGTGGGCTCCCTGCGAGTGCAGCTGGTGATGCAGGGGGCACGGACAGCGGGGCTGAGCCTGCCGTGTCTGGTGAGTTCGCCGGCGTTGAGATGGCCCCTAGCCGCCTCGCGCTGCTGGATGCAAGTGCGGTTTCTTCGCTGGACGGCTGGTTTGACGGTCCATGCGGGAGGTGGAGCCTTGCTGTCCTGGTGGATGCCGAGTGGCGGCTACCCAGTGAACCCAGTGAATCCGCATCTGTTGTGGACGGGGCCCCGCTTTCCTCGAGCGGTTCGTATCCGCGCCCCGAATTGAGTCTAAATCCAAATGTAAACCCGAAGTCACCACGAAACAGGTTTTTCAGTGCGCTTGACAACATAGGCACCCTTGATGATACGTCAGCTTTCCCTTGTGAGGTTGCACCCATCTGTGGAGATGAGTCTTTTCCTGCTAGTGGAGACAAAGCTGCCGTGTTCTGCGCCCCATGTCAAGGCGAGGTGAGGGTGGTTGCCTCAGGCCAAGGTGGCGTTCAGCCCCAACCTGTATGGAACCCCTCAATCCTGAAACGTCAAATGGTCTCGAGCGAAGAAACTCATTGGATGTGGTCAATAAACTGCTAATTGACCTTACTCGCCTCAACAAAGAAAGAGCTTCTAAAAGTACACCAAACTGAGGTCTTGTCGCACAGAATCACGTGAAAGGCGCTCCTGCTGCTGAAACCTGGCCCCCTTCAATGCAGCCCCAGGTGCAAACTCTGAGGGCCAGATCCCTAAACAAACGCAGGAGGCTTGACGCGAGCATATCGCCTAGCATAAGCTGTTCACAGAACAAAAAACTGAAAATGTCTAACATCTCTCCCAAAAATTCTCTGGGCTCTCCAACTGTGCACCTGCTACTCGGGCAAGGTAACATTGAAGTCCTTTCCCCTACAAGTGATTCCTCATCCGATCAAGTCTCTACTGACTCGTCCCTAATGGAACACCCATTCCCGAAGATCAGATGACCAATATACCGCGGCAGGAGACGCCCACGGTCTGAAAGCAAAGACATGGAAACACTAGGAACCGCTCAACAAACCAAAGACCTACAAGCAATCATAATGTCCTCCATGACTATATCAATTGCACCATTTATCAAAATGTACAAGAACCTTAATGAGAACATCAAAGATCTCTCGTCAGTGGTCACCGTTATGAACAACAAATTATTGAGCATGGAAAATAAGAACTCTCATTGCAAGGACGTGCTCTATGAGATACACAAAAAGGCAGACTGGGCCTTGGAAGCCTTGTCTGAACATGCCAAAAATGCAAACCTGGACAAAAAACTACTGGCAGAAGTAGCTAAAGAAGCATTGGGCCTCTTTCAACAGCAAAAAAAGAGCAGGGCTGCCTAGTGGAAGACTTCACTTGTGCAAAGCTCCAACTGACAACTCTCCCCGATATGCCACTGCCATCTAGGAGTCCCAGGGTGCCGAACACGACTAATCCATCAGAGAGTGAGTCAAGACCTTCTAGTAGCACAGTTGACCCTACTAAACCTGTTGGATCTCCTCTTGTGCGAGCTGAAGACAGGTCTCGGAGCACGGAAATCCCATAGTCTGGTGTGTCTCTCCCAGACTTATCCAATCCCTTGGACATTGTCTTGCTGCCCGTGATCCCTGAGAAGGCCGGAAGTCCCTTCATCCAACAGCACTTAAACGTCCACCCCCTGGACACAAGTCAGACTAGCAGCCTGTTTGCTGCTGTTGTCGTGGAGAGTCAGGCCGTAGCTAATTTAGCACTACTAAATCCACAACTGTCCTCAACCTCGAAGATAATCATCAGTCAAGAGCTGCCCTGTCACCGAACGCCGTCAACGACTTCAGACGCGTGGGCCAATCTTCCTCCAGCTGTATACAACATCTTTAAGGACCAAGCAGACACTCAAAAGGCGACTCCAGCTCAGCCCCAAGCAACAAGTGGTCCAGTCAAAAAAACTAAAAACCAACCGTCAAGGAAAGCGAGACGTGGAAACGACTCTCGAAAATTTCTGCGCAACATCAAAACAGTAAATGTAACCGTCAACGGCTCTATCGTCAAAGACAAAATCATTGAAAAAAAGCAGGTTATAAATATTGATTAACCTGTCTCAACAGAACTCGAGGAGACATACACCTGCATCAGTGACGTCTCAGATGACCTGATGAATGTATCTACCTATGAGGATGAAGAAATCACTGCTACGGATTTGCCAGCGGCACCTGTACAGGGTGTTTGTAAGCTGCCGCCAGTTTCATCTTCACAGGAAGGCCAAGAAGAGATCAACACACCAGCCCAGGGTGCTGGCAAGACGTCACCTGCTACACCTTTGCAGGCCTCCCAAGAGGAGCTCAACTACGAGATCCCTCCCAAGAAAGTATCCAGAACCTTGGACGCTAAACGACTGATGCTCGCCGCTAAGCTCCCTACAAGGGGTCCTGTGCCAAGCGGGCAAGTTGCCACAGATCTCTTGTCAGATAACAACATGCTGCAAGCTGTCAAGCGAGTAGTACACCCTCTGCCAATCGGCGCACTAATAGAGTGGAAATCAGACAACAGCCTGCCATCCACTACAGTCAATTACCCAAAGAAGCAAACAGAAAGGCAGCACAGCACAAACATACACTCCCAAAACAGAAACATGAAAGGGAGAAAACCACAGTCAGTCATGCTACAGGCTCCCCATCGCCTGTTACTAGAACAAATAGAATCTTCTGATGACTTCATTCTAAATCGTCACAACGTGCTTTGGCTGTGAATTCTGATTCTCAGCCTGAGAGCGATTGAATCAGAAGATCTGAAAATTTTGGAATTCCTCAATGAAAAGAAAACCGATGCTGTGATTTCATACTTACAGTCCAAGCTCATAGCAGATGCGCTGCTCGACGCTGGACCGGTGCTGATGTCTCTGGGGTTCAACATTGCCAAAGCCGATGGAGGTGTCCAGCTTGAATCTCCTAAAGAGGGGGCCTGCAGTAAAATAGACCCTGCAGCGAGTCGGAACCAAGCACAGGAAATGGAAAGTAGAACAGTCCCAGACGCATCTCAGGTTCTTGTGTCCAGAATCCATCGCAAGTCTGACTTTTCGGAGTCACTCTACATGGGTGAACTGATAAGAATAACAGTCAACGTAATGGCGAGTCCACCTACCTCACGAGATGATGCGAAGACCACAGTTGCTACGACCTACAAAACCGACGACTGGTCCGGGCTGGCTGCAACTTTACATATGGAACCGAAGAAGTAATGCCAGGAACCGGGGGTTAACAGCATTTGTACTATGGGCTCTTGGAACACCAGAGGCTTTATGCACCTGTTCGAAACAGTGTGGTCCACAGATCTAGACCTCTTGTGCTTACAAGAAACTTGGCTAACCCAAAGTTCGCTTTTGGAAGGTTTCGAAGTAGCAATCAATCCAGCGATAAAGCAGCCAAAGGGTAGACCTATGGCTGGACTTCTCTTGGCTGTAAGAAAAACGTCTGGACTCCGGATCCTGAATTCCCGCAACCCATCATCATTCATTCAGGTCTCCACTATTAGTGCTCCATATAAAGGTCACAATAAGGGCACACTCCTGTATATTATCAACTTATATTGGAATCCTCTGTCCAACGATGAGTTGGCATTCATCGACAGAGTAACAGCCTTGATCGATGAATTACTTACAAAGGAGCAGCCGATGGACTTAATCCTATGTGGAGACCTAAACATTCTCTGTATCCCAAACACAGAACAAACTGATGGCAAGAACAGGGGCGGGAGCAAACGTGAACAGGCTGCGTCCCAATGGTGTTTGGAAATGGACCTTCGTGGTCTGACAATGCTTAACGGCAACACGGCAGGCGACATCCCGGCCTGCCCTACGTGGTGACGCCTTGACTTAAAATCGGTCCTCGACTACATATTTGTATCTGAAAACATCCACAAGACATTAGAAGTCATAAAAATGAAGCATAGTGCCCACCACATGGTACAACTTTCACTTGACTACCAGACCCCTTGTGTTCAGGCACAATGGCCGTTTGCTGTGAGCACGGGTTCTGGTAGGATCCGACTAAATCTGTTGGACGCAGAAGTAGCTACTATTACAAGCACCTTCCAGCAAACATCAGTGTCCTTGGAATACCAACACCTCTTGTCCAACTTTGAAGAACGCAAACACAACTTGAAACATGTCGAGTTCCGGCCAAAACACAAATTTGATGCAACTGTTTTCCAACGTAAAAGATCTATGGGTCAAGAACTAAGGAAACTAAAAGGGCCAAGCAACGCTTCTGTGCGAGAGAGCAAAAGGGTGATCAAACAAAAATACAAGAACTGGCTCAAAACAAACGCAGCCACTATGCTGCAAAACGACTCAGAAGACATGCTGCTAAAAAGGGCTGGCAAAAACACAGCCGACTACTGGAGACTGATAAACAACACCATGGCTCCTCAATATGCTTTACAGGCCATCGCAGTCACAGAAGTGGAATGGGCCGAGTTCTACACAAATCTATTTTGTAGAGATGCATTAACTACAGCTTGGGAACCCACAGTGATAAGCCAATGAGACTTTGTGTTTGAGCGAGACGACATACTACATGCAATTAAAAACGTGCGTGAATCCAGAGCTCCTTGGCCCGATGGATTAACAAACTATATGATCAAGAGAAACCCGGAACTTTGGACAGACTTCTGTGTAACCTTGTTTGACAGAGTCATCAAGAGTCGATCTACCCCCAAGTCATGGAAAAGCGTTATGGTGGTCCCAATATTTAAAAAAGGGGACCGAACCAACCCAAAAAAGTACAGACCTATAGCGCTCCTCAATGTCTTGGGGAAGATTTATGCCACTCTTCTCCAACAAAAACTCTCAAAATGGGCTAAAGAATCCAATCACGTAGACCCTAGACAAGCTGGGTTTGTAAAAGGGGTTGGATGTGGTCTAAACTTGCTATTGCTGAACTTACTAAAGATGGAAGCAATTAGATCCAACTCTACAATTTACCTGGCCCTGATAGACCTGTCACGCCCGTTCGACAGCATAAACAGAGAGATGCTGTGGAAAAAACTTAGCAGTTGGAACTGTCCTCCCAGCACAGTGGACACAATCTGTGAACTACACACCAACACTTCCATCAAGATTTGTTTGGACGAGAAAGGCAAGCTGTCTGCTCCTATCAGTACACATAGGGGTGTGAAACAAGGCTGTCCTTTGGCAGCCATCATCTTTAATCTCTTCATATCTGATGTAAATAATGCATTTAACGGCGCAGCCACGTTTCCTCCAAAACTTCACGGTTCGCCCATCGACTACTTGGTCTACGCTGACAATCTTATTCTGACAGATTTGACTCCCATAGGTCTCCAGCGCAAACCGAACCTTCTTGACACCTATATAACAACCAATGGGCTCCAGATTAACTTAACAAACAAATATGTGAAATCTTAATTCTTGAGAAACTACAAGGAATTAGTGGACGAAGAAAGAAGTTCAGTTGGTGCCTCGCTAATGACCAACTGCAGACTGTAAAAAACACCACATACCTAGGTATGAGGATCAGCGCAAGCAGAAACGATGTGCCATGGGCTGAAGTTGCGAAAAGAAAGTGCCGGCAGCTGGCATGGCAAGCATCCTTGATCAATACAAAATTTGGGAAATTCTCATTAAAACCAATCATTACGTTTTTTCAGCAAAAAGTTGTTCCAGCCCTAATCTATGGTGGTGAAAATGTGTTTGGATGCACAAGTGATCTGTGGAATTCACTTGAAAACACATTCTGGACACGAGTGCTACAGCTTCATAAGGGCACTTCAACTGCCTGCCTACGGTACGAACTGGGCCTTATCTCAATCCATGCAAGAGTCACATGGAACCTATTGAGCTTGTTCCTAAAAACAATGTTCAAAGCTCCAGTGGCCCAATTCCAAATATTGCACAATCCCGACAGCGACAAAACATATACCATCCTTTTCAAATGGAATCTCCTTTGACAAGACCTCTTAAAGGAATACGATATCTCCCTTCTAAGGCTAATAGAAAATCCAGATCTGGCAAAGACAAAGATCTGGAGAGCAGACTGGATCAACATCTGTGACCTAAGAGCGAAATCAAAACTGATGCACGAGGTCCCAGGAGAAGCCAAAGCATTTGGCCAGCGACATACCTATCTAACTCGCCTTCCGGACCAACATGCAAGATCACTGTACATGTGTTTTAGGCTAAACATGTTGGCAACGAAAGAACAACTGGGTACTTGGTCGAAGCACGCCGGCCTTGACCTCACGTGCAGATTTTGCAGTAAGGACAAGGAGACCCTAAAACATCTGACGATGTCTTGTCAGGCACTCAAGCCTCAAAGAGGAATCCACTTTGGGCCGATGATCAACGAGCACCAGCACATGTGCGCTGAAGAATGGTGGAAAGCTCTCTTTGAGGCGTCTAACAGAGCAGTCCTATTTGCACTAACAAACTTTCGTCGAGTACTAAAAGGCTGCTTGAATGAGCAGAAAGTAAACTTAGGATCAATGTAAAACTTGAGAAACTTGGTGTAGGAGTTATCGGACCTATTAACTGACCACAATGTGCTAACTATGCTCTCAGGATCGATAATGTGAAGAGGAGGGAGGGAGAGAAAAAACGTTGTTTTGTCTTGTTTTGTTTTTTTAAAGGTTTGAATAAACCAACAAAATAAAATAAAAAAAATAAAAAATACATGGATTTCTCTTGCAAAGTGCTCCGTCAGCAATCAGTGGATGGGTGAATCTGTGTGTGTCTCTAGGTCCTATGCTGTCTCTATTTATGCATTTTCTAAGCGGATGGGTATGCTGAATTCTACTAGGCACACCCCCAGGGATTCTATTGGTTAGGGTATTTCCTTTCTCCTGATTCGAGAAGGAAACATGGTGTCATGATGACGCAGTATTTGATGATCCAGGGAGAACCTCCCCTTTGTTTCTGCACATGAAATCTATTTTTCATACCAGACATATTTACAATTTTGCAACCTTAATACCAATAGCATATTTATATCAGATATGTGTTGGAGCAAGTATTCATCCGAGCCCCATCACAGTGAGAGCTTGGATCTAGATTTGGTAATTTTTCACACTTTTGGTCTAGTACCCAATGCCAGATTCGTCCACATTTTTATACATATGTGCACATGACATCTGGGCATAATCATGTGAAGTTTCATGTTTCTGACATCACCACAATTGCTACAAAACCACACATTCTGTAGTCTTGTCCCTGGACATAGCACAGAGTTATGTGTAGTTTTAAAACAAGACCAGGATTTTCATGTTAACAACACTATATTTTACAAACTTTTATAATTTTTCACAGAGCTCTGTCAGTCCTTTTAAACAATATACTTTCTTGTGTTTTAAGGATACACATAATTGTCTGTCCCGCCTCAAACGTTTTGGTGAGTCAAGCGCTATCTCTGCCTCTCTTCCTTCTGGCAGTAGGTTCTGTCGACACTTGCATCAGCATATTCTTTTCAGCCAAGGAAACCCTTTGTCTCTCTCAGGGGCTGCAGAGCAAAGTCCCCTCCCTTTTCATTAATATCTGACTGAGTGTTCCTGGGGCAGAGAGCAAAAGGAAGGTACCTTTTGTTTGGGGCACGCAGTGGAATTTGCCTTTGAAGTTCTGTGGCTGGCATTTGCTAAAATAAACTTTACATTTTCAAAAATAGACGCACAGATCTCTAATTCCAGTGTTTTTAAAACATAGAAATTGAATAATGCCAACCTATATTACTTTTGGTGGCAAGTCACTTCTTTTCCACAATTTGATTTTACTGTACAAGTTTAACTTCTGATGCACGTAACTGACAGCTTTCATACAGGCGGCCGACGGTACTGCCCCCATATTTTACAGACAAGCACACTTTTTAATGTGGATATTCTATGATGAATTCTTCTTCTCCTGACATTGTGTACTTATGTGGATTCCTTAAATAAGTGACGGTAACACCCAGCAAGGATGTTGGATCTTTTCAGATGTTTGGGAACCATTATTTCAGCAGCCAAGGAAAAAGGGATTTCAGAGCACCTTTGGGTTTCCTGGCAATGAAGCACTGCCTCTCCTGAAGTTTCCATATGCACTCTGTGGGCAGCCCAATGACAGGTTTTGGCAGTGTGGTCTCCTGTTCCCCACTGATGACACAGGCAAAGTAGATTGGCAGCCAACTTTTCCGGTTTCAGGTTTAGCGCACATAGGGATTTTTGAAGCCATTTTGTTGGTTCTGGTGCCACTAGCACACAGTGATGTTGCAGGGCAGAACCGAGTGGGTCAATGCATCCCACATTACCAAGATCAAAATGAGCATGTGCAGAGACTATTGGTGGCTAGGGTGCGATGCTCAAAGGGAAAGAGTGGTCAGAGAATGTGTTCTATTTGAATCTAGAAAAATACAATGTAAGGACTGTTTCACTATCAGAACTTAAGCCACAGTCCCAAAATTACGAGGGGAAGAGAGGGAATGAATTTAGGAAGCTCTATATACTGCAGGGGACTATCCATGTACTGAATGGTCTTAGTAGATCTGCTGACACATTGAGGAGAAATCTCAATTACCATCAGAATTTGCACCATAGAAATCCTTGTGTTTTTAGGTGTGGTATTCAAGAGACAAGAGTTCCCCAATATATTAAGTGATAATGGTGTCCAATTCAAGTCAGAGGAAATGAGGCTGTAGTTGAGAAGAGAAGGACATATATCTTCAATAAACAAATGGAATCGTCGAGATGTTTAACAAGGTGACCAAGGACCGTATTCGATTGGCCTGGCCAGCAAACCTAGATTGGAAAAAGACTAGACAACATAGTAGCCCACAGATTCACCACTCACTCCACAACAGGCATATCCCCAATTAAGATAATTTTGGGTTGGAATCCCAACACAAACCTATGCCCCATTCTCTCCTGAGAGCCACCATAGTTACCCTAGGAAGTAGAAGCAATAACTCAGGATAGACAAGCTGACATTAAAATCGCATATGACATGGGCAAAGCCGTTAGGACAAGGAATCCAGGAATCTTGGAGTTGGGTCAGAATCAAACTTCCTGCCTCTCTACTGGAGGGCCCATGCTTTGGACAAAGCTCATCACAGTGGAGAAGGTCCTACACAACGATATTCTTACGAATGATGGCAGGTTCTGGAATCTAGAAAGGGTGGTAAATTGAGGGGCGCTCATTGAGGGGATATCCAAGCCAGCCAATGATCCTAGATTAGCATGAGTGTGTAGGAAAATACACTATGTCAAAGGCTAATTAAGCTGACCTTATGGGGCACTTTCCAAAGACAAAAGTGGATGTTTGGAATCCATGGGTCTGGATCCTCCAAGGATTCCAACCTCTTGTGGTTCCTGCCTGAGAGTTGAAGATAATCCTTTCAGCGGTCAGCTGCTAGTGGGCCAGCAATACATCAACACAAACTATACTTGTATTCACCTACCAGCTGCCTCTCTTCAGAACTTCAAATGAAAGCAGAACTGGAATAGTCTACAGCACCCTAAATTCCAAACACATCTCAACTCCACAATGACAGAGTGTATGTAGTCAAAAAAAATGTGTTGTCTAACATTGGAGGAAAAAGAACAAGCAACAAGGAACACAAGAGTGGAAAAAGAGTATGCCTTTCATGGATAAAGGAGACAAGGTAACCTGATGGCTAAAAGAGTATATGTAACAGGGTACTCAACAGAAGTGGGACAAGATATGGTGTAGGTGTACCAATGCCCAAGCAACATGCTCAAATATGGCGTATGGTGAACTATCAGTTCTTTCAATTCCTGATCTGTGTCAAGTCCAGATTCAAATTTTTACTGTGTCAAGATCCATTTCGCTTGTGCTCCCTGCAGTCTGTTCTCTGTCACCACCTCTCCGGGTGTTTGGTGTTAGGTCAATCCCTGAAATGTCACCAACTCTGCTTTGCTGTCAAGAAAGTTGGTGAAACGTGTGTCTATTGTTGATCACATGTACTTGCTGTGTGTTGCCATTACATTTTTTTAAAAGTTGGTTTTCCACTGCCATTTAGTCCTGCCTATGTAGATCCTTCCACTAGGACAAAGAGATTGTAAATCACATTTATACATATACAATTGTTGAATTATTTCATTTAGAAGCAACATGGGCTGTTAAATTGGAACATCAGTTTTCTTGCATCTATATTTATACATATTGCACTGTGTGTAGTTGCAGATCAGAGGTGGTGGTGGTAACCTTGTGTTGACACTTTCTTTTGTTGTTGATTTCACTAAGACATAGATTGTTGCTTAAGTTGTTGCTTTGGTGGTATTCGATTTGTGGAGTCTCTGTGATTGTGCCTTTGAGGCCTTGTTCCATTTTATTAAAATGCCATTTACAGTGTAGTATCTTTAACCCTTTGTTACTATATTGAGAATAGTAGTGATCAACCTAATGAAGGGTGTACTTCTTTGAGCAATGATGCTGTCATGACATCTTCATTCTTTGTTGTGATTGGTGATTGTAATTTGCACTCTGTTTGGCTTTGATGATAGAACATTTATTGTATCCCCTACAGAAGAGTTAGTTAGCCATTTTGTCAGCCTGTGCTTTATATTCAGCACATATGCTGCAATTATGTATGACCATTAAACATATATGTTTGAATGAGGGAATGGCATTAGCGCTATAGGCATGCAGAATCAAGTTTGTTGAGGTGGTTTTCTAAAACGTGTGTTCTGAAGTTTCTCGTTGCAGATAAAAAGAGGGATTCAATTCCTGTCTCCCTCCGTGTGTGCCAGTATGTTTCTGAGCAGTCCACCTTCATCTCATGCCATGCCTCCTAGGTGCTTGCAAAAGAACTGCCCTCTAGTGCTGAATGCCAGCCGCAGAAAGACTGGGACCTGACCACCAGCAAACAGCCCCCTAGTGTTTCTCACTCCGCTACTGGCAGAGAGGGACCTGGGAAGGGAACTAACATATAATAGCAGCAAACACATGCAGCTGTAACTCAGTACCCTACACCATCAGGGACTAAAATGGGGGAACCCAAATTATCAAATCCTTTGGACTTACTTTAGGGGCACCAGGAACAAGACCCACTAACACAAACAATGGCATTCAACTTCTCAGGATGCCATTAATATTCTGTGGCTGGCTGTGTGGAGGAAGTGGGCGGGGTTTAGCCGGCTACTTGTAACCATTACTTCCTTCAACACACCCCAGGTGGGGAAGACGAAACCAGATTGGCCAGGGCCAGTGATCCAAAGGAGGGAGGAGAGGAGCATAAAAAGGACATCAGGAACAGGAAGTTGTAGGTTATTATGGTGAGGTCAGAGAAGATGGAGGTGGAAGACCAAGTGACGAGCAGGAGGCAGGAAGGCACAGTGGAGTGTGGAAGCAATTTAGTGAGGTATTGGCTCGTGTCAGTCATTTCTTTTAAATATCTTTAACTAAATCTGTGCTACATTCATTAAGAAGAGCATAAGGTATCAGTACAATGGAGAAGGCAAACGTATGTTTATGATTTATGTTCTTATGGGCGCTCTAAAATGTATAAAGCAAAGTAATAATTCAAACTAGTAATGCCCATAGTGCATGGTATATGACACCTATAAATGCCTTTGACCTGCTATGAAAGCCCATACAAGATATATTCTTTAAATTTGAAAATAATATTTTATATAGGAGTTAAAAGAGTGTTGTCTCACACCGTTCCTTGGATCCATGTGTGTAAAAATGATGCTTTGTGTCATCAACAGGTTGCTTCTAGCCCAGAAGCCTTCAGCTTGAAACACACATGTCTCAATGTTGATTGCTAACCTACAGAATCTGGGCTATGCGATATATATAAATAGAAATCCATTCCCCCCATACAAAATGATACATTCCTAGTTTTTCCATCATAGATTCAGTTCAGGCTGCTCATCTTAACCTGGTTTCCCCCAAGAGAATTTAAAAGGAGCTGACGTCCCATCTATCAAAACAGTGAATTTTTCCCTCACACCACTGACAAGCATATTTGGGATGCCCTCACCTCCCATTCAAGCCATGTTCCCAGGTACTTTCAGTGACTCAGGAACCTCCTGTACCTTCCACCTTCACAGGGTTTTGACTTAGTCAGATCATACTCACTTACCCGTGAAGCTGGAAAGGAATTACTTTGAGGCCTCAAGCACATGAGTGTCTAGAGTGGCAGATCCATATTTAGCAACCGGACATATTTTGTAATCAACTAGAATGCCTATCCTTCCGGTGTGGGGTGCAACAACAGGTTCAATGACCTGAAGAGGAAAGTGGTCCTCCTCCGAGTCTCCCCTTCATATACATTTCTTAAATTGATCTTTAACTCTAAACAGCCTGGCCAAAAACCAAGTCTATGCTTGTGAGAATGGACTGTTTCATGGGGATGTTTTGGTATTTTTGTCTTGACAGGAATATCTCCATTCAGCCAGAGTAACTGTCAGATCTATCCACATGGTAGCCAACTGAAGCTATTGTCAAGACAGTAGTGACGTTATTAATTATGTTATTTTAACTTGCATTTGTATAGAGCCTCCTCCTATAGTTTATGGTGTTGAAGCGCTTCGCATGTCAGAGACATAAGGGAAGAGTGTGATAGAAAATTCAGTAGTGGTAGGGAGAAGTAAAGTTGGGGAGATAGTTGGGATGAGGGTGAGGGATAGATAAGATCCACAGGAAGGCATGAGAAGGAAAAGGTGGAGGATCTATGTGTACAATCTGACTGAATTTATCGTGGGACTCAACTGTATTCTATGGGACTCAGCTAAGTCACAAATAGTTTTATCCCCCATTATATGTAGATTTATTTATCTCCTGTCTAAACTGTGGACTTCCCAAATGTTTCACTAGGTGATCGGAAGGCAGAAGCATTAAATATGTCCCTACAATATTCCTCCAATCGATCAGGGTATGTGTTTTCCGCCCTTCTCTGATCCACACGTCACTGCTCAAATGTTCAATCGAACATCAACAGTAGTTTTAATAGCTTTACTTTGGCCATTCAAGTATGGTTCCCAAAACTTCAAAACTATCAATAGACTTGATGATTCCATATCTTCCTCTCCTTCTGAATGCCACTTTAGGCAAACCATGCGTTCAAACCGCACAAACAAAATTCCTTCTAGGCTGTCCCAGGACTTTCGGCAGACCCAAGCTCATTTATCAGAGACTCGTAGGTTGAATTTATTCATACAAATTACAGGTCTGTCTGGTGACCCTGGCCTAGCTGGTGCTTGGATGGTAACATACATCCCATATAGGCTGTCCCAGCTCATGTAGTCAACTGTCTGGTCCATTTTTCCTCTGAAGGTTTAAGATTCCAGAATATTTATAGTTAGTGCTCTGAAATTTCGAAAGTTCCACTTAAATCCAAATATGCATCATTTTGTGATGTGGCCATTGGGTTTCATATCATTACTACCTTCAAACAATCCTTTAATGACTTTCCACTGAATTAACATTTTACTCTGGCTCATTTATTTGAGCAGGGCTTCAGAAATTAGGGTACTGACTAAAACAACAACATATTTACACAACAGGTAGTAATCGTTTTTATCACTAAACCCACCAAAATATGTCAACTTCAATTGATGATCCTGCATTTCCTCTCAATAATTCTTGTGTTTGCAAACAGGGCCCAGCAGTTGCACATCCTTACTCTGCAGATGGTGGAAAAAAGAAATCCCCTCAGCTCTAGCTAAATAAATTGTAGTTTATTGTACCATACTGATACAAGTTTAAGAACTTCACATTGTTGAATTAGACTTCTTTCAACCTCTCAGTTACTCATTACTTTGCAGAAACTATTTAATTCGTTTTTTACCACAACATTGTGAAACAAGGGAAATGGATTATGGTAGAAGCATGTATTGGTGTGTCAATCTTCGGGGCCGATTAAGCAGGAGGTCCTCAAACATGTAAATCCATGTTTTGTAGTTAGAGAAGCTAATGGTGTTATGAATGAACCTTCAAAAGGTTTGAGCCTAAACAGGTTGTCCAATCTACCCCCAATGTAGTGAAACACACAAAATGGGATGCCTCTGTGACTTTTATAGAATTAATAATCTCCTGCACTAGAATTGATTCTATTAAAGAGAAGGAGAGTATTATCCCTAACTTCATCAACCTTATGTCTCTTTTTTATTCTCACTATAATGTTGTGCTCTTACCCAGTTTGGTATTTGTTGGTATCGGTGCATCCCATTCCATTTCCATACATCAATAGTGCATACAAACATTAATTGAGACTTGTAAGGGAAGCATGGTATCACATGTATGTCACTGACACAATAGGTACAATTTGTAAAACCTTTATTGAAGTTTCAATGGGGTTGGAGAAACTCCTACTTTGCCCTACAGCTAAAATGGGATTGGTCTCAACCATCAAATAATAAATAAAACTGTCCTATTTGAGTCTGTTAAATCATAATGAGCTATACTAACAAAAACCTAATGCCTTCCCTGTACCTTGCACAAAAAGTAATCAAAAGGAGAATATGTATGCAAAGGAAAGTCAGTGTTCAAATATAAAGAGTAAATATGGCTGAGTCAGCTCTCCTCCCCACGCTGGGCAGCACAGAGTAAGGCGGTCCCTGTAGGCAAGATAACGAACTCTGGCTCAGACTCTTAACATAAAGGCAGTTCAAGACATGGATCAAGGCCTGCCTGCCCTTCCACGTTAAAGTCTTACTTTCCAATTTCCAAATTACAGTTCACCAAAATGTTCATGTCGGTCCCTGTCAGTCGAGCTCAGAAGACCTTTCACAATTTCAATTCACGTTGGTCTCCCTCAGTCGCGCTCAGACCTTTCACAGCAAAAGTTCACATCGGTCTCCCTCAGTCGGGCTTGGACCATTCACAGCAAAAGTTCACATCGGTCTCCCTCTGTCGGGGTCTGACCTCTCAAAGCTTTAACAGTTCACATAGATCTCCCTCAGCCGGCTTGGACCTCTCAAACAACAAGTACCTGATTCAACTCAGATCTCCCTCAGCCGGGTTTGGACCTCGCAATCACTGCACTTAGAGGGGTCCCCTTCCCCAAGCTTAATTCACCTACTTTAGGGTTCCCTTCCCCTAACCTATTACACATTCGGTCTCCTTGAGTCGGGCTCGTACTGTTTCCTGATGTTGAAGACTTTTGAATGTGTGTGGCTTTTTTTCTACAGACCTCTGCAGGACCACTTTGACTTTCCAGCTTTCAACTCACACTCCTATGTTATTTGCTCCAGTGCTTCCTGGTCTGGGTAGTTCACTGTATTATGCACCAAAGTTCAACGTTCACTTTTTACTCTCCCCTTTTCTCTGGGTCAATTTCAATCACCTTGCTTTTACAGCTCATTCACTTTATCGCTACAAACATTTACCTTTCACAGAGACTTTTGAGTGGGCTGCTTCCTTACACCAGTACCCGTTACTCAGTATTGCTGACTTTACAGCTATCGTTACCTCAAGGTTTGCAGGTCTGCCTTTCTGCATGTCTCATCCACACGCGTGCAGCCTCTAATTGTAGGATATTATTTTGCCACTTCAATCTTTATTTAGCACACATCGGTCTCTCACGTTGCTTGCCAACTCACTGGCTGTGTGCATTTCTTTCTTGTCTTGACTGTCTTCCAGTTTACGGGTCAAGGTTAGTAACACAGGATTGGCCTGGCCGCTTCAAATCTGGCGTTCGCCCGGGAGGGTCGCCGGCGTCCTTGAAACACAATGCAGCCTTCTAGTTTGGGATTCAGCCTTCTACACGTGTCCTTCACGGTATTACCCAAATTGACCTTTTACAATTGACCTTTTGCACAAGTTACCCATTTATAGTGGTCCTAATTGACCTTATGCACAATTGACCTTTATATTATTTTACTTATTTTATATATGTATTGGGTTGGTTTTGGATAAAAAATAATATAAGGGGATTGGGCGGGATAATGTGGGGGGTTTTGGATTGGGTGGGAGGTTGCGGGGGGGTTCCCCCTGCATATATGTCCTAATTGACCTTCAAAATTAGGTCAATTCTCCCGAGTTCAATTCTCCTGAGGTCAATTGTGGAAAGGTCAATTAGTATACAACAGTCTTTCACAGCTTTTTGGAGGGAACTCCTGGGGATCTCCACCCGTGGCTCTCGTCCCTCGGTCCGTTGCTCTGCTCCAGTAGATTCCCCTTCACCCCAGAAGTTCTGCTCTTACTCGTGTTGCACCTTGCTCAGAGTGTGTCTCTATGTTCTGCCTTTTATCCATGTGAGGAGAGCTAATTGGTATCAGATGTATGCACTTAGAGTGAAGTGCCTGACTTTTCCAGACCCAATTAGCAGGACATGGCCAATGCGATGTGTAAGAGTTAGCATTATTACTCTCAGTCGCCCTCTTCCTTAGCCCAGTGTTAGTGTGGAAAGGGGGTTTAGGGGTTGGTACACCAGAGAATCCTATGAAATTGGAGGGATCATGTGTACAGGAAAAGGAGTAATTCTGCATCTCACCACCGGCTGCCTCACCCCCACTTTCCGAAGACCCCTGACCCAGGTGATCCTCGCGCACTGGTCCACCCCCAGGGTCTGGATCCGAAGGCGATGGCTGTGCCCTGGCCACGTGAGAGAGAGATCCCCGGGGAGTAGCAGGTGAAACACCCTTTGGTTTCTCACAGGCTATAGAAAACAAGTTCAACTTTGACCATCGTCTAAAGCAGAAAACAAATGCACTTGATGAAAATGCATGGGAAACATATATAAAAAATATTAGCAGCAACAAGGGCTGAACAATTGCTATTGTTAACATAAGCCCTCCCCATCCTCATCCGCATACATTGCCCTCTCCCTCGGGTACCATGGTTTGCAATGGATGTTAATAGACACAGAACTTTCTGTGAGAGTGCTGGTCCAATATTCTTTTAAATTGGGAGCAACTTACAAGAAGTACCATGGGCAGCACTGGCAGAAATCCACCGGTGTCTCCATTTAAGTGGTGCAGCAGAAACACATAGACAACCACTTTGCCTTTAGGCGTACACTGCAATCGATCCCCTCCAGCTTTCCTCCCTCTAGTGATAATTGTATGTTTAGCACCCTGGAATCTAATCTTGAGTTCTGCTGGTGCAGCATTATTTCTTGTCTCTTCCAGAAGTATGCGTGTCTCATTTTGCATTTCTTTGCCATGCTTGCTTACCGCCTTACTCGATTCCCTTACCTTTATCATGCCCCCCACCCACTCTCACCCCGCCCGCATGTATGGTATGCTTTTATTCATGTAACATTTTTTACTTTGCTGTGCATTTCCAGTGTGATATCCTTCGGGCAAAAGCATCTGAATAACATGGAGATAAAGATGCACACACACAGAGACTGCCCCACCAGACCAAGAACAAATCTGGGCTGTGTGGCAGTCAGGTGCCTTACTCTGTTCTAAGGCTTAGAGGGCGAGGGGACTATGAACCCCAGGAAAGCTGGCATACCAGTGGCTTGCTGCCGGAGGCATGAGTCCCCTTCCCTTTTCCTTGATTCCTACCTGACCAATGACATGTAGTTTTTGAAGTTCTAGAGCATAGTGAAATATATATTTTCCCTTCTCCCAAAGGCCTATGTCTCAGTTATATGTAAGGCTAGTGGAAAAGAGGCCAAATATCAGCGTGGACACTATTGCTGCCCATGAGACAAGCCACTGGATGAATCAAGAAAGTGCAGTCCCTGTGCACCTATCCATGCAGGACCCTATCCGTCAGTGAGGACACTTATGGAAATTGGACTCCAAAGAATCAACAGTGAATCTTAAACATTGCTGTCACACCAGGAGGGACCCTTGCATAGAAAAGCAAAAAAAAAAAACAGTGGTTTGGGAGCCGAGATTGAAAAAAGGCTCTGTAAGATCCCATATGCCAGCAGGGATCCCAAAAGTCACTCACCAGTAGAAGCAGAGAATCTACAGTGTTGATGGCAGCAGCTTGGCTAGACAGTGTTCCACCTCCAAAGAGCAAAACCCATCAGAGCAGAGGTGAAGCACCACCTCAATTAAAGATGGCGGAGCTGAAAGAGGAGAACTTCCGCCTCAATTAAAGATGGCGAAGCTGAAAGAGGGGCACTTTTGCCTGAATGAAAGATGGCGAGGCTGAAAGAGGGGGACTTCCGCCTCAATTAAAGATGGCGAGGCAGAAAGAGGGGGACTTCCGCCTCAATTAAAGATGGCAAAGCTGAAAGAAGGGGACTTCCGCCTCAATTAAAGATGGCGAAGCTGAAAGAAGGGCACTTCTGCCTGAATGAAAGTGCCCTTCAAAAAGCCTCAGGTCTAAGGTGAGCAGTCACAATAGGATAGTGAACTTAGCCAATCAGAGTCCCTAATAGAATGGGCCTTAAGAGAAGAGGCCTGCGTAGGACTGCGGGAATTTAGTGCTTGGCAAGAAGACAGCCAGTAGCAAGAAAGCAACAGGGACAGTGTGCACCATGATCAGACCCCCAAAAAGGTTTAAGAATGCTGAGAAACCTGAAAGAGCACAGGGGTGTTGAAAGAGTTGGGGACCCTGTGATATCTTGGAAGCCTGACCAAGGCTTTATCTCTTAGAAAGGTGAGCAGTAATAAAATCGCAGCAAAAATGTCGTCTGTAGAAAGAATCATGGTAAAAATGCTGTGGTTTGACCCGGTAAAGGTGCACCCATTATAGCATTTACAGTCCACTTAAATGGTATAATGTGTTGGTTGCGGGTGTATCCCCTGCATCCATTACATGGATTGCGGTGGCAAACCACAGCCTTTTTGCAACAATTTCTTGTGTAAACACATGAACCCTTAGAAAGCTATTAAGCCTAAGCGGTGGGAAAGCCTGATTCCAGAAAGTCCTGGGACTGCAGGACAGTGATCTGGGCACTTTATTCCTTATATAACCACATCGTTTTTTACATTTTACATTTTTAAAGCGCTCACACAGCCTGCAGGCATTGTCTTAGTTGCGTATTTATAACTCGTAAATACCCGAAGGTTTCTAAGCTGGGACCTGGGGATCGAACCTATGTTGCTTCGTGTCCTCTTGCTTCCAAGGCACGCACGTTGCCGCTGAGTTATACTCCCGGGACAGTGGATTCAAATGACTTTCTTTTTCCTTCCACACTATCAGCTGCCGAGGTTAATGTTGAGAGCATCAACCTCACCTTTTATAGATGCACCTACTCATGACATCATAAAAGCATTACCCCAGTTTGCTACATGTTTTTATTCATTAAACATTATTTTGAAAATGGTCATAATTTGTCTCGCTGTTGTGGGTTAATAGTGAAGAGGATAAATCATGACACTTGCCGCGGTGTCTTTATTAGAATCTAAACCTCCACTCTTGATTCTAGGGCTGCAGATTATGAATTAATTAACATATCGTCTCACTTACATGACCAGTGATCTTTCGGGGCTCATTTGAATTTTTTTCTGGGATAAGGAGCTGGGGTGGGGGGCAAATCTTTGTTGCCATTTCAGTGCCTGCACGTGTCTTTAGGGGGTTTCGTTTTTTAACCTGAGTGGGCAGGAATGCCAGTACAGGCTGTGGTTGATTTGGCATGTCAAGTGTGCAGCAGCGCCACATACATTTGCGCTTCCGGAAGGCCCAGGAATGCCGGGTGTTCTCCATGCACTTGAAGTCTTCCCAGTCTGCAAGGGTTTCGAGAGGACTGTCACATGTCATGAGTCCCTGCGGCTGCTGAGTGTAGGAAGTGCACCTGCTCTGGCTCAGCTGCAGGCATTTCTGAAATGCCCTCATGTCCTCTATGCTGGCGCCTGTGGCAAACACTTGCAACTTTGTGACCAGATGGAGACCTCCCCCAGCGATAAATCACAACTTAAGCGTGCTACTCAGACAGCAGGTGATGCTACGACGCTGCAATGTCCTAACTGCGGAATCCTTTCACTGATGATTCTAACATGGCACGGCACTGAGCGATAACTGATTTTGAGGCATCTTCTAGCTACAGCTGTCTGACCGCCAGTAACCAGAGCCCCCTTCGTTCAGCACATGAGCAAGGACAGTACCAAATAAGGCACACACTTCGTGCAGTGGCTGTGCTGTGTCATGCGACGTGTCTGTGTCTGCTCACCCAGTCAGAGCATGAGCCCACCCAAGAGGAGATCACAGATCTGATCACATCAGCAACTACACATTCCAACAACTCCTCCTCTGGGACCTCAAACTGAAGGGTCCTCACAAAACCAAGGAAACCCATGAACAGCTGACTCATCAAACAGCTGCTCTCAGAGCCCACACACGTCTATAGTACAACACACAACCCAACATTCACCACATCCATCGCCTTGATGTTTTTACCACGTCTAGCACTGGAGTGGACAGATCGGGCTGCTATGCTTGCATCACTGCAGCACAAACGTCCTTCCCACCACACCCAACCCAAAGCAACTAATTCTCCCCATCACGGCCAAAAAAACGTCTTAATTAGAAGAAACCATCAAAGCCTTAGCAGTACCTCCAACCCCTCAGCTAGCACCAATGCCTTCCTTTATAAACTCAACAGCCCCCTGAGAGATATTTCCAACACACAAGCACCACTGAATTCTCAGTGCAAGAGAGAAAAACCTTCCACTTACTTAATGTTCCTTCCAGAGTCAAAAAGAACCCTAGAGAAAAACCGTTATTTTAGAAGACCTCATCACTAGGAGAGCTCTCTGTTGTGCTTGCAAGACCTTCATCACCACAGAAAGGACACATCACTACTCATCTGCCAGACCAGAAGATTCCAACACCCTATTCAAGGACATGAATCATATTGTCAACTTCTTACCAAAACCTAATTCTATTCAAACACAATATATAACTTAAATAGACAAAATCAGACAACGCTTCAACCGCACAAAGCTTGGTGCACACATCCTACTCACCAAACCTCTGGATACAGCAACATGGATAAACCTGAGGATAATTACATTAGTAGAACTGGCCAGAATTATTGCAGCCCGCAAAGCTACCAACTTAACAGATGATATCCTCCAAGCCTCCATTCTACATCATCAAGGTTATTTCTGGTAAGATACTCATCCACTGCTTCATATCATCCATACCACTTCATTTGATAAATCGTTCCTAATGTATTGAAGATGGGCAAGATCTTTCTTCTGAAGAAGAAGCCTACACCTGGCCTAGATGAATTAGTAAAAACCTGCCATATCACACTATTTCCCTGATTCTGCTTAATACATCACAAAATCAGTTGTCCATCAGTTCCAATAAAAGATCACCAAACACAACATTTCACAGAGCTAGCCAGATTATGCCTGAGATACAGCACTGAGATGTTCCCCCATTCTGATCATAGATGAAGCCCTCTGCATCATGGACACAGGTTACCCATTCAAATGATTCAGTTACACAATGGGTTGTCTCCTAATGTACCTCACAGACATACACCAGCTCAAATGGGTACCAACAGACCTCAGCACTGCCCCATAACCTGCAGACATCCCCTGGGATTCATGTTATCTCACATCATCTTCGACCTACACATGGAACCACTGGGGAAACTCCCAACTAACCTTGACATCAAGATCCACCAATATGACGATGACATCCAGAGCTCTCTAAAGTCAATTCCATTTGCAATATCCATCAGCCAAAACATTGTCACTCAATGTTTCAAGAATAGATGTCAACAACCTACGTGAAACTGAATCCCACAAAGAAATAATTCCTCCTCCATTAGGGCTTTAACTGCATGATCAAATCTACAACTGGTTGATATAAAGTAAGCCTGGTGGCTTCCTTTCGCCCACATCCAGTTTTTTTTTTTTCCCCAATAAGTTTTTATTAACCACTTTTCATTGAAACAAGTATGCATAAGAAACCAATTTAAAAAAAACTCCTTTCATCCCACTCCCCCCCCCCTTCTTTCCCCTCCCTGCCCTCCCCGACCTCCCCTCCCAGATACTACAGGTTCGTTGACCGGTCAAATTCAACAAATAGAATAGTACCAGCTCCCATGAGTTCACAGGTCCGATTCGTCCTGAGGGCAAACTATGCCCAATAGTTCCATCGCCTTGGGGCACCAGGCACGGCGGGCATCCGCCTTTAAGAATAACAACAGACTGGCCCAATCCGAAAAGAACTGCATATGTGACCCCTGGATCAGGTAGGTGAGCCACTCCATTGCCACCAGTGCCCACAATTTCGCAACCCACTCATGTTCCTGTGGAGGGTCCTTTGAATTCCACTTTCTGGCCAGGACCAATGCAGCTGACATCATCATTATCGCATACAGTTTGCGGTCCGCTTTGGTGGGCAGGGTGGCAAGCATCACATTAAGGCCCAGTAAGTCCCACCCTCTGCCTCCCCCTTGCTGGGGACCCAACACCTGGGCTATCGCCCGCTAGACTAGCGATCAAAATACATCAAGTTTCGGGCACTCCCACCAAATGTGAGCCCAGGATCCCACTTCACCGCACTCCCTCCAACAATACACTGAAGACGTGGGGTACATCTTATTTAACTTAAGCAGGGTACGGTTCCATCTCAGCAAAAGCTTCAACCAAATCTCCCGGATTTGAATAGACCTTGTAAGTTTGACCATTCCTGCTAGTTTATGCCCGATCCTAGATCCTTCTCCCATTTGCTCATGTAGGTCCTGGAGTGTAGTGCTTCTTCCCGTTTTATTGCAAATGGACAAGACCACCCCTCTGTCTCCCGAGTCTGTGTCCAGATACTTTTCAAATTGGGTAAGTGAGCGTGAGCCCGCTGCCTCACTGACGGATGGGAAATGAAGTGCCTGAACTGGAGATACGAAAACCTCTGCTTCTCCCCCATCCCAAAGTCTTTCTTACATTGCTCAAAGTTTTTCACCTCACCCCCCACTAGCATATCCCGCAACATCCTGCATCCCCCAGAAAACCATGGATCAAAGCTCGGCGCATAAGTGGCCGCCGGAGTGAATTGTGGGTTACCATGCAGGGGTGAATACGGGGAAGGGAAGGTGGTGATCCGGGCTCTCCAGACAGCTTGGTCCCATGCATCGCCTGTCACCAATGTTATTGCACTACAATACATTCTATTCGGCCTATCGTGCCTCGGCAACCACAGAGCCCCCTCCAAGTCTTTGCCCACTACTGCTCTGTCCATCGGCCTCCACACCTTGCCCCTGTCGTTCCTCTGCCAGTAATGACCCTGATATGTGCTGCTAAATAGTACACTCGGAGGTCCGGCTCCCCTACACTCCCGCCCTGTCAAGCAAAGCTTTCATAATGGAAGCCGCCATCCTCAGGCGCTTTCCGTTCCATACGAATCGGTTGGTTATTTTTTGCAGAGCCCTGAAGAAAGATGCAGGAACACGGATCGGTAAGACTACGAAATCATACAGGAGCAGAGGAAGGATTGACATCTTTAATGTGTTAATTCTACCCAACCACGAAATCTCCAGGGGGCCCCAGTCCAACAGCTTAGATTTCAACTTCTGAAGGAGCGGGGGGTAATTTGCTATATACAATTCCTCCACATTCTTGGTCAAATGTATCCCCAAATACTTCAGCGAGGAGTCTACCCATCTATATTTGTAAGCCTTCCTGAGCTCCTGGGTTGCAGAGGGTGACAGGGTCAGGGGAAGCGCTTCAGACTTGTGGGCATTGACTTTTAGGCCAGCCACTTGACCGAATCTGTTCGACTCTCTTCCCACCGCCTGAATGAGATGATCGGGTAGGTCAATGAGAGGATCATATCATCGGCAAAAGCTGCGATCTTATGGATCTCGCCGCCAAATGGGATTCCTTTGATATCGTCAGCCACTCGTACAGTCTCCAAAAATGGTTCCAGGTGAAGGGCGTAAAGGAGCGGCGACATCGGCAGCCCTGCTTTGGTAGCTCTTCCCACCTGTATCGGTACGGAGACCTAGCCATTTATCATCAGACGTATGACTGGGTTTTGATAGTTTGCCCTTACCCATGCAGTAAACCCCGGGCCAAATCCCATTCGACCCAAGACCGCAAACAGGAACCCCCACACAACCCGATCGAAAGCCTTCTCGACGTCAATTGCCAAAAGAAGGGCCGGGATATTCTTTTTCTGGGACTTTTCAATCAGGTGTGTCAGGCGTCTGACATTATCTGAGGTTTGTTTGCCCCTTATGAAACCCGACTGGTTGCTATGAATTAGTTTGGGGAGGATGGATTCTAGATGATTGGCCAGGACGTTAGCATGGATTTTGGCGTCAACATTTATTAATGCAATGGGACGATAGGACGCGCAGTCAGTTGGATCTTTGCCCTGTTTGTGAATCAAGATTACTTTAGCTTCGTTCATGGAGCTGGGGAGTTGTCCCGTGGATCCTATGCAGTTAAATAGTTTAGTGAGGATGGGAAGCAACACTTCCTTATGGGACTTGTAGAATTCAGAGACATACCCATCAGGGCCTGGGGCTTTACCCGATGGAAGGTTATTAATGACCCTCCGCCCTTCATCAGCTGTTATCTCGACTTCCAGCGCGTCTCTATCGACTTGTGATAGTCGTCGAACGCCAATTTCGCGAAGATATGCTTCCTGGTCAGCGGTCTTGGAGTAGCTTGAACTATAAAGCGCAGCGTAAAATTTGGTAAATTCACCCTCAATGTCGGCATGCGACGTGAGCAAGACCCCTCCCTCGCACTTTATTTTTAGTATGGTTTTATCGCCGGCCTCCTTTTGCAACTTTCTGGCCAGTAAGCGGTCCGCTTTGTTGCCTTTGACTTAGAACCTCTGTCGCTGGCGGAGAAGATTCCGTTCGGCCGCTCTAGTTTGTAAGAGGTTCAACTGACCTCGCAGTGCCCTGTACTCCTTTTTGGTGGCAGCCGACATCCTAGAGCCCATGCGAGACATAACCCTGCTAAGCCCTGCTTCCAGTTGTAGTTCCTCCAGCCTTAGTTCCCTTTCCCTTCTGGCCTTGATAGCGATGATCCTGCCCCTAATTGTGCCCTTAAAGGTGTCCCACCATATCTGAGGGGTTTATTCCTCCCACTTATTATGGATAGAGTATTCCCCTACCTCCTCCTCTATCTCCCTAACCAGGAGAAGGTCCCTAAACAGCGAGGCTGGGTATCTCCATTTCCAAATGGCCGGAGGGCCCCTAGGCACCGCCAACAACAGGGTGAGTGGAGCGTGGTCCCCCAGGGTGATCGCACCCACCTCCAATGCTGTCGTCCTTGCCAACAGTGGTTTCGAGATCCACACATAATCTATCAGCGAATGCGACCTATGCGCACGCGAGTAGAAGGTGTATCCCTCCGCCTGCCCATAGAGTTTGTGCCAAGTATCTACTAGGGACAAGTCGTGCATTTTCCTCACCAGATCCCCTGACGCCCCCCCCCCTGATTCTCCCACGATGAAGAGCTCCTGTCTTTGGAAGGGTCGCAAGCTAAGTTAAAGTCTCCCATTAGGAGGATGTTCCCCCCAGCGAATTTCCCTAGACGTGTGAGGGATTTTTGTATGAAGGCATCCTGAGCCTGATTGGGCGCATAAAGGGTTGCTACCGTGAAGGATTCCCCCTTCCCCTCTAGTATCACCGCGAGATACCGACCTTGGTTATCCTTCTGCATGTCCCTAATGGTCAGACCTGACCCGTCCCATATTGCAATTAAGACCCCCCCCCTTCTTGCATGTCTGTGTAGCCTGTACCAGTTCGGAGTAACCCCAGAATCTAATCCTGTGTGAATCTTTTGTCTGGACATGGGTCTCTTGCAGTGCCACTACCTGGGGTTGTTCCCACTTGAGAAAGCGCTCCACCTTTCTCCTCGTAACCTGGGAATTGAGACCATTCACATTTAGGGAAAGAAACCTTAAAACATCAACGCTAGCCATCCGCCAGTTTCATGTGGGCCTTAATGGACCTTCTAAGCCGTTTCCCATTTGTTGTTTGCACTGTGAGCTCCCGCCATGAGCCCCTGTTTGGGCCACCCAGCTCTGAACCCTGAATCTTGAACCTTTCCCACCCCCCCTCCTACCCCACTGTCCCTCCCTTCTAGGCGAGATCGACTGTCCCTCAGCCCCCCTTGTGTGATGACCACGAGTGCCGATCCCAATAACAAACCCAGAAACTACCAACGCAGGAAAACCCCTTCCCATTCCAAGACCCCCAACCTCTCCCTTCCCCAAACCTGAAACCCATTACAGCAGAAACAAACAGCCCATCCACATCCCCTGAACAGCTTCCGTTAGCGCCCTCCCCGGACTCTAATGTAAAACTTGAGACAGCCATAGGACAACTTATATTGCAGCTGGGGGGATACTCTGCCCCGTCGAATCACGCTGGGCTCCGTTATTAACAGGGTTCCCAGGAGCTAACTCCGTAGCTCTCTTCCTTCCTCTCCTGCGCTTGGTCGTGAACCATTCTCATGGCTTGAAGACTGTTGCACCTTCGCTCCCAGCTGTGGGGGTGAAGCCTGCTCCTCCAGAGCCAGCAAGGCCAACCCCTGGTCACAAGTCGTGATCTTGTGATGGAAGCCTTGTCAGATGAAAGTCAAACCGAATGGGTGGGCCCATCTATAGCAGATTTGTTGGGATCTAAGGAAGGACAGGACAGGGCCCATCCGTCGCCTCTTAATGTGAGTAATCCTCACCAGGTCTTGATATAGCGAGATATCCTGGCCATTGTACGTGATGTGAGCGGCCCTTCTCGCCTTCTCCATAACTCTCTCCTTCATTGCATAGCTATGGAAGGCCACCAACA
The DNA here is from genome assembly GCF_040938575.1 of Ambystoma mexicanum. Taxonomy (NCBI): domain Eukaryota; kingdom Metazoa; phylum Chordata; class Amphibia; order Caudata; family Ambystomatidae; genus Ambystoma; species Ambystoma mexicanum. The sequence continues at coordinate 667,964,858 of NC_090923.1, forward strand.
CGTCTCGCGGTCTGGATCCAGGTTCCAACCTACGCGAACCCACCCTGTGGACTCTGTCGAACTGCATTTCTGAGTCTGAATTAGATTCCAGCAGGTCCACAAATATTACTTTCAGCACTGAGGCCAGCTCCTGGTCCTGAATATCTTCCGACAGCGATTTGACTCTGATGTTTGCCCTTCTTGACCTGTTCTCCGGGTCTTCTGCTTGTAACTCCAGGTTTTGTGTAGCTAATGCCAGGGTCTCCAACAGGTTGTCCACTTTTCTTGCATCCTCTGTCAGTTCTTCAATGGCCTGATCATTGGTGTCAACTTTCTCCTCGACCTTATTCACATCTATTTTAAGATCCCTTAGGCTTTCAGCCAGATCTTCTCGCAACTTGTCCATTTGTTGTTGCCCAGCCGCCATGATCTTCTCTACCAATTCACCCATGAACTGCGAGAGCATCTCTTGAGTTATCGGCTTATCTTGGACTTCCTGGGGTAGCCCGGAGGCTGTCCCGGCTGACCCCTGGGCCGAATCATGAGCATTAGCCAAGTCCATATCTTTGGACCAGAATTTCGTGAGAGGGCCCTCTGTAACCTTTCTGGGTGGTTTCCCTGGGGGGGGGGCAGTCTTTTCCCTTGTTCCTTGACATGCTTGACCGAGGTGACTGCACCCACCCCCCGCCAAAAGGCAGGGAGCCGGACTAACGTCAAGAAGAAACCCTCTGGGCAAAGGCGATGGGGATGGGGGGGGCGCACTGCCGCAATGGGCTTGCACCTTTCCCTGGATCGTATGGAACAGACTCAACTTGCTCCAGCTGGGCCCCGCTCCTTGGCAAATGCCCGTACTCCCCCTCCTCTGATGCACCAAAATGGCAGCGGGTCCACCCGGGGCCAGGATGTATCCTCGTACTCCAGATTACTTAATGTCTTGCCAGTGAAGCCCAATTAATCTGATGGGGCGGCGCACTCCAGTGCACCCCCAATGGCCTCCGATGTTTACTGACACGACGGTCGCCGGGCCACCGCCCTCGGTCCAGCAGCCAGCCCGGCCCGCCTGCACTCTGCACCTGGGGAGGCGCCTCCAGTCTCAGGTCGCCAGAGCCTCCATGCTGCCGCTGCTCAGGTGTGCCAGAGGGAAGCGCCACTCCCAGGGTCCTCTCGCGCCTCCCGAGGCTACTCCCCAGCTGCCCCTCAGCCCCTCTCCCCACCTGCTAACCTCATGATCCATGGGCGGGGAGTGAAAGTTCGCCTCAGCCCCCCCAGGCCACAGGGGGGGCGGCTGCAGCGTAGCGAGTCTGTGGGCTGTGCATCCAGGAACCAGTCCAATCCCCCCGGGTCGTCTGTCACCTCCTCTTAACTTGCCCGGCACCGGACCTCCAGCGGGCGAGGGGAAACAGTCCGCCTGGATGACTTTGCGGGCCACAAGGGGAGACGGGGCCGCAGCACCTCCGCCGGGCTCCGGCCGAAGGCCTCCGGGCCCGCCCTGCAAACTGCAGGCACTCTCTCCTCCCTGACTTCTGACGGGTGGCAGCAGTCCGGACAAACGATGTCCCGGGGGCCAAGGGACTAGCGGCAACCACATGGCGGGCTGCCGGCCGGAGCCCCCCTGGTCCGCCCCGCAGACTGCAGTCTCTCTCTCTTCTTCTCCCGACGAGGCCTCCACAGCCCCGGCGCCGCCGGCCGCGTCCTCTCAAGGGGCTCGTCTCCTGCCTCAGCTGTCGCCACTCGTATTACAGACCCCTCGCCAGCCCGTCCGAGTGCCGGGGAGGGCTACTGGTACGGCAGACGGGCTGATAGCTATGTGCAGGACGGGAGCGCAGGGCACAGAGTCCTCCTCACTACGCAGCCATCTTGGAATCCCCCCACTTCCAGTTGTAAGTTCCTCTGCTTCACCCTCAACAGTCACCTTTCTTTTAAACCCCACATTGGAAGAAATGTCAGGCAGGTAACAACTCTCTCTCCTTAGCACAATCAAAACGCAGACCCCCCTCACCACAGACTTTACAATGATCATCCAAGACCTAGTTCGGTCCCACTTGTACAGGGGCAATGCGTACCTTGTGGGATTCTAACTTCTTCTCTAGTGCCCCTGAAAGTTGTACAGCATGCCACAACCCGTCTCATGACAGGACTGACTAGACATGTTACCCCACCAGGCCCGCATTAGTTTCAAAATGTCCCCCATTGCGTGCTAGGCTATGACAAAGTTCTATCCTACCTGGCTTCAGACTCGCCAGATATCTCCGGCCTCCACAGCTCCAGAAGCCACAACATTATCATGGTAGCATCCAAGAGATGCAACTGGAAAGGATTGGAAAATAAATGTTATGCACCCGGATTCAAAAATACATACCAATGCACATCCGATTGGCCCTATCTCTCCTACACTTCAGGAAAGAAATGAAGACCCTGGGCTTCAAGGGATAGGTCATTGCTCATTATTCACTGATAGCCCTGTGCGTCTCTTTATTTTGCAGCATTCTCTGCACATCACTCTGCTGTTTTCTGGGTTTGGCTGTATACATCAGATGCATACACACATACCTCTAAAACTCAGATATTATCATCGATAGAAAGCAGGCAACATCTCCAGTGCTCATTGGGTATTGGAGGTGCCACAAGACCCAAAAAACAGACAACAGCAGCCTTGATCTTCACAAGGACAAACACATTCAGAGGCAACAACTACGGCAGCTGTCACCAGCATCAGGGCAAGAAGGTACCAACCTTACCCATAGTCAACTGTCAGAACCTTCATCTGTTTGAAGGCAAGGTAATGATGCCCCCCTACTTTGCCTTTAAGGTGTGCATGGGGTGACTCAGAATCCGATCCCCACCACCCACTACTTTTTGGGGGCGTTTGGGGGTGGTATAGGGAGTATCTTTTGTCTGGTACACCAAACAACACTGGGGGTCTGGGGCAGGCGTAGCAGATGGCTTACGCTGCTACTATCACCCCTTTAAGAGATCAGACTCGGAATATTATGTTGAAATCCAAGTGTCTGCTAAATTCGGACTGGTGGTTATTTGCCAATGTTCATATACCACTAAACCTTCCCACTATAGAAGCTGGTGGTAACAGACTTGCTGCTACGTGGTGAATGAGCAACAGACCATGGAGCAAACCCAGGTCCTGCTAGCTCCTCTTACAGAGCTTGGTGTGTGTATCCAAGCATGCAGGCACACATTGGAGAGATGCAAGATCCAAAATTGTGAAACAGCCTTTTACCGAATTGGTCCAAAGAGAGAGAGAAGCCATTAAGGTCAGAGCACATGCACCTGGGCACAATAGGCCCGGGCAACCCAACCAGTCAGAGAATAATAAAGATGACCCATCCAGCGGCAAGTCTTTCAACCAAACCCAGCCCAGGGGGAGGGAAGGACACACGCTAAAAGCCCACACAAGAACCAAGTAAGGGGGCGGGCGTTAGGAGTGGCTTAGCAAGGAGTGGAGGAGATGAGGCATTGGGGTGGAGGAGGAGCTGGAGGTGCAAGAGGAATTTGAGAAGCAGAGAAATAGGAAACTAAAAATAGAGGATGAAGGTTCTAAAGAACCAAGAGGAGGGAAGGAAGACAGGATGTTGGAGGTTTAGGAGGGGCAAAGTAGAAACCACCTGAAAGGCAGAGAAATTGGAAGCAGATAGGAGAGGCAGTTGAAGAGAGGAGACATAAAATGAGAGAGTGAGTGAGAGGGAGAGTGTGTCAGGTAGAAATGGGAGGAGTAGGAACGAGCATGTGGCAGAATGTTGAGAAGTCTAGACAACAGTAAATCCAAGGACTGGTAGGATGCCCATAGGCACAGGTCAGTGTTGACTTGGTGAGTAGGGCAGCAAGATGGATCCCGGAAGGTAGAAGCTCAGGTCTCTAAGGCAGGGAGAGGCACACAGGCACCATCTGGACCTGCCCCACCCATGGGAGATTCTGTGGGACCTTCTCAAGAAGAATCTAGAGCAGCAACAAGCATACATTATGCTGCTTGAAGAGGCTATCCACACATGAATCTTGACATGACATGAGCAACTTTCTCCAAGCCACTATGAGTGGCAATGGTGAGAGACCTAGACACAGGATATTTGAAACCGAGACCTTGACTTGTGAAAAGAGGCTGTGTTTCACAAATGGCATCAACCCAGATGTGAGAATCAGGGGGTTATCTTCACTTTCAAAGGTTTGACTGTTGAATGATGGTAGAAAAGCCAGACTAAGGGTCCATGGTCTTACCCTCGACCAGTTCATAGGCTCCCATCACCCAGGTCCAGTGGCTCTGCTCCCCAACAGAATGTGATGAAAACTAGAGACAGGTAATCCCTGCTAATAAAATCAATGCATGCACTAAAGGTTTCAATCATATGCTCAACTTACTTGCTCAAAAACTAATATTGATTTGCTGCCATAGAGCCCTGCTTACTTTTCTCAGAGGGCACCTTGATATGCTACTTTCTGGTGATGCCACATTCAATTGACATGCTAATGAGCCCCCCACCCCTGTTTTTTTTAGGACCCCTGACCAGATTCCTTTCAAAACAAAACCGATCTTGTTTATTTCGCCCATCACTAGAAGGCTCATTACATTCCAGACAATTCTTACCAGAACAAAAACTTGAACCTAAGAATTCAGGAAAGAGCAACAAAATGTGTTTGATGTTCTTGAGAACTTTTATACAAGACCTACACATCCTGTATACGCGGACAGTGTTAGGACAGACCCATTCCATCATCAATGCAGGGAGTTGTCAAAATCGATACATTCCTTTTCTCTGCGACGTAGAGACAAATAGTAATGCGGCTTATATGGTACAGAGCCTAGCTAATGGTTTTTACTGAACCTATTTTTGTATTCCATGTGGCGCGATGAACAAACTAGTCTGATAACGGAGCGTAGAGAGCCAGCTTGAGAAAATAAATTTCCCCAAATAGTGTACAAGTTTCTAAAAAAGTGTTTCCAGAAGAAGTCAGTTCATGTATTAATATTTGTATGTTAAAATGGATTTGTAGAATATTTCAAGACATGTTTCACGGGGCTGTGTTTCTTTAGGAAGGTCACAAAGTTTTTAAGCAAAGTTTGTATATTCAAAGTGTGGCATTCATTCTGGGCTTCTGAGCATTCATCTGGCAAGGTTTCTAGGCCTTGTCTCAAATGGACCAGAAATCCTGCCAGAAGAATTCTTGGATGAATTCTCAGAAATTCGAATGAATACAAAAAGTTTGGTTATGTACGTATTTCTCTAAGAATTGTGTGAAAATCCTGAAGATGAACATCCTCAGCTCGAAACATGTGTTGCCAAATCCAACCAATTCAAAATAATGTGTAATTGCAGAACACCATAGAAAAGCACAGTGATATCTATGCCATTACCCTGATTCACTGAAGACAGAGTATGTCCTGTTTCAAGACGCAATTCATGGATTTGTGAAATCATCACCGAGATCAGAAAGAGGTACTGGCAGATGATTATATCTTTTTGAATGAATGCTAAGAGTGGACTGAGAGCAGCATGCTCTCATTTTGGATATATATTACTAAATGTTTCCATCATTGGATTAATGCCTGTTAGCCCAATCACCAATGAATTGGTCCATAGGGTAAACACTTTTCCTCAGCATTGACCGTCAAGAAATCACCAATTGGTTGTTTTTTTGCCGCTGCCGTATTATATCTGTATTGCACAAGTGAGCAATAACATAACATAACAGGTGTATTTGTAGAGTGCACGCTCACCCCCGGAAGGGCATCTTGGCTCTATTGACAGATAACAGATGTTTATTATTACCCAACTTAATGGTGCTCATTGTACCAATGGAACAGTGTTTCCCATGAAGGCATTAGTTAGTGCCAAAAGAGAAATGTCCCATTATTTTTATTTCTAGCTCTGCAACATAAGCCTGTTAGCTAAATGTCCATTGCAGTCTTCCAAGAGAGCGTGAAATTGAAGATCGTTTCCCTATAAAGATATGTTTTCACTTGTTCAAGATTGATACTGTTTGCAAGCCCAGGCTCATGCTGATGCTTTTTGGAGGTCTGGAACTCAGCCCACCAGCCAACCCTCAGTCCCTCCTACTCTACAGGCTTCCTTGGGCCCCTTCCCTTTTCTCTTGCAACAAATACCTAGAGAAACTGCTAATCAAGAAATACCTCATGGAGGACTGTGAGGGTGGCATGGTGTAAGCCCCCGAGCAGATTTGTGGCAATCTGAGATTTGTGGCAATCTGAAGGGGGTTCTCTTTACAGTCACAGATGCCCCAGCATATACAAAACATCTGAAGTCAGAGATTTTCAAGAACTCCCAGTTCACCCTTTGGCTCACAAAGTGGAGTGATCAGGTTGAGCTCTGTAGAAAGTGGGTTGACTTGCCCAGATTCCCGTCTAGTACAGATTCAATAAGCAAAATGCTTTCTAGCACGTTACTATGAAATTAGTACTTTCATTGACACAAACATATCACACAAATATCCTTTAGCAAAAGTCAAAATAGAATAGCTGCAAAGGTTCTGTGTATCCTCTGCCTGAAAGAGCAAAACTCTGTATAATAGACATCAAAATAGGACAGCTGTAATTCATCTTACAATAATATCAGAAATTCCGTTCCAAATAGAAAGTAAAGGAGCATCTTACTCCTACACTCCCTCAACCAATTGCAGATACCAGTTTCTGCCGTATGAGAATTGGGGGCAATGATCAATATTAGAACAGTCTCTAGCCAACTTGAGACCAAACTCAGACATCCTTGCATTAGTCTTGGCTCATTATTGTGTTCTTACACAGTGGGCTATGTAACCAGGCAGTGTGAGCTTGTGGTTGGGGAAAGTCAAAAGAACGGTCGGATGAAATTACTACTGCTCTGCCAGAGTAGAGGGATCTGTACTGGTTTCTAAACTCCATTTCAGCCCCACATTACCACTAAACCAGCAGTCATCTCGTTCGTACAGGTGACACCGGCACAACATAATTGATGCATTTCATTCACCTATTTAAGGGGTTATTGGCAGAGGAGAGACTATACCTTCAACAGGGGTATGAGCCAGCAAGACAGCATTCAAAACAACACACAAACTCTGATACCAAATTAAAAGAAATGTCTGGTCAACGTTCTATACAAATACAAAACTTTAATCAAACTGAAAGGATAAACGAACTAATAAAAACATTAACCAAGCACCCCTGTAATGAAGTACAGAGAACATGTAGACTTCTGGTTAAAAGGGCACTGTGGGTATGAACGCAGGGGTATGCAGGGCCGGGTCTTTGCTGCATTGTTTAAGTTTATGTCTTTTAAGAAGGTAAAGAGTGGGATCTTAATTGTCACAGGGACCATAGAACAAGGGCAGTGGGGGCCGAACCACTATAGATATCTTAATTTCTTCCTTCTGGAGTTTAAGAGCATTGAGATGGGCATCTAGCCAGTTTCCAATCTGTCTAATTGGGTTTGAGGTGTTCAAGCTGATGCGATAAGATTAAATTGTGCAGTGCAGTTTAACAAAGGGCAACAACACTTGAAGAATCTTTGGACAGGCAGGCGAATGTTGGATTAGCATAGCTCACAAGCACTCACAGCAGCTTGAAATTGTAGAGAGACAAAGGCAGCATCTTCTGTTCCTTGGTTGCTGTGAAGCCCTGTCCAGGGTCTCTGAAGAAAAGTGAGTACATCTTCTGACCTTCCTAGCCAGGAAGGTTGTCATGGACACTTGCAGATTTGCCACTTCAGCAGACAGTGTCCTGGGTATTAGTGTTCAGGCAGCTGGCATGCCTTTTCCAAGAGCTGGACTCATCAAATCGTCCCTTGAAGTGGGAAGGGGAGGGAATGTCTCCCTCTTTGGAAATCATTAGCTTCACCACAATGGCTGGGGATTTTGGACATACTTTACCCCAACAAGGTTCCAGCGAAATTATCTTCATGTGTGTCTTCAGGAAGTTGGAAGTGTGCACAGGAAGGAGTGGGGCCTAAACATTTCCAAGATGGCAGGACCCTTCCTCTAGGGGCTGATCCTCTCCTAAGCCTTTAATAATACTATCCTTCCCACATTTCTTACTGATCAGAGACTACAGTAATTATCTTTATCCCCTTGTGTGAATTTCTCAGTATGCTGGCAGGGTATCTTTTGAAGTACTGGCTCCCACCGTACCCGTTGCAAATATGTCCTGTCCTCCTGGGAAGGTGTCAATCTTTCCCAGTAGAGAACAAAGGATGCCACAGGGGCTCAGCCCAACAGTTTTTTGTGGGTGGAACTTCCAGACCCAGGCAATAATACAAAAAAACTCTGACAGTGATTTGATTTGATGTATTTGTATCACATGCTCGATGGATCAAACCGCATCTAGGCACAGGTTTTAACTTTGTAGATCAGCTGAATAAAGATAATGCTCCATAAACCACTAACACATATTTTGACGAATCATCTTCCGGGGCACCAGTGGTCCAGGGATGAATATTGGTTTCTAAACCATCAATCAGCCCCACACCTCTAGTACACCAGAAGGGATCCAAACAGATTGGAAACACAAGCAAATTACAAACCTCCTTGTCCAATTTTGGTAACGTAGACGGAACGGCAGGCTTATCTCCGTAAGGTCATGGATCATTGGTTAGTTGCAACACAGCAAATATACAATTATTACCCAATGATAAAAATATCTACTTTATTATCACAACAGACAGTTCTAGCACACTACAAAATATACAACCCACCCTCTAAAGGAATGCAGAGGACAGACAGTTTCAAGAAGGGAAAGGGATGCACTGTGGATACTGACAGGAGGGTAGTCGGTAAGGTAATGAATCACACTAGTTCATGGATACTTGGTTTCAGCACAAAGGGAACAATGGGCTCTAAAATGTCAGTATGGCCTTCAGAGAAGGACCAGGGGGACAGAACCACAATTTAATGAGTTTTTGTAGAAGTCCTTGGTGCTCGACAGTGTAGAGTCAGTTTCAGGGTGCTTTGCAGCTCCTGCAACAGAGTTCAAGATGCGAGACAGCTGCGGGTATCAGGTGGCAGGCATTTTGGCGAGCGAGGCTGGACTGACGTCTGCAGGCTGGCCTACACTGCGGCTCAGGGTCAGGAATCGTTGTCTCATTTCTGGTTGGTGGGTCTGAAGCACTGGTCGAGGCATCTCGATGTTAGCGACTGCGGCGTGACAACAGTCAGTGGTGCAGTCAGTTGCAGCTCGACTGGCTCGAAAATGTCCTTTAAGGCAGATACTGGTTGATGCTTACTGATGTACTCCTCCTAACTTCTACACTGGGCTTGTGTCATTCGTTAAGGCAGACAGCCCAAAGCTGAGGAGAGTTTTGCAGGCAACAGACGTGTTCTTGGTTTGGTTCAGAGACTCTCTGGCACTTGCCACCTAGGAAGCTTGCTTGCAGCGCCTAGCAGGGCATGCTGTGTGCTGGCTGGGTACCAGTTCTGGAGCTGCCGGAAGATCCTCTGGATTCAGTATTTCCCTCTGTTCCCTGTGAGATGTTTAGGGGAGGGGTCTTGCTTCCCTCTTTGGAAATCCTAACCTTCCTTCTCTGGCGTAAGCTGTAAGTCAGACTGTACCTTCAGCCAGAGTCCAAATGAGTTCCTCTTGTTACTTCTTGCAAAGTCTTCAGATGATCTGCCAACAGAGGGGCTCAACCCTCTTTTAAAGCCTGGTAGACCCCAGTGATTGGTGTCGGCTAAGCCTACCTTAATGTACCAATCCTGGGTCCCCAACAACAATCACCTGTAAGCATGAGGCCATAACCAGAGTGCTATGCAACAGAAAAGGTAGAGGGGTGAAAACATGTAATACTAAGTCACACCCATCTTCCTGTCTGTTGTGGAACAAAGAGTCACTCTGGTTAATTTGATTTGTGCGCCCTTCTTTACATATATCACGCTCCTAATAGCGCTTTACGAAAATTCCGAAATGGCTGCTCTGCAAGGATGCAGGAATCAAATAGGCAGTGGGAATTGTCCAGCACAATGGATAGAAGTATGTAAGGAAGATCGTTCTATGAACTTGGACACCAGTCATTCAATAATGGTCAATCAATAAGTGAGAGAGAGAAGGAGATTTATTGGCTCTGGTGAAGACCTGTGTTTAAAAGAGGTCGAAACACGTGTTAGCAGGCATAAGCTAATCACTGCAAGTAAATAAATATACACTGGAAAATGATTAAGACTCTTGATACATATTGTGTACAATAACCTAGAAGAAATTTGAACGTTGACCATCAGCTTTTGAAGCTAAATTGTTGGACAAAGCACACTGGATAAACCAACAAGTTGTGTAGTGTATACCTTTGGTTTTACACTCATTTGGGGACCTGGAGCCTGACTGGTAATCCTTGCAGCTCGGAGGTCTAATTGTGTTTATACATAAGTAAATTATTTAGGAACGTATGTAGAGTGGTATGTGCATCAGAGTACATGTCCCCACTCCCTCATTCTTCTGAGGGTGTTTGCTGTTTGTTAGTTAATTAGGCTGGCCATGGCAGGAGGAACGTTTTGCCTTCCCTCTTCTGAGATGCCTTGATGTACTCTTAGCTGTAATAGTTCAACTAAATTTGACAGAGGCGACGGCACCTGTAGCCTTGGTCCACACAGAGTAAACAGGTCTATGTGTATGTCGTGCAATGAGCATAAGAAAATGTGCGTGCATTAGCCGAACACCTTTTCTGGAGGTTGATCTATCATCATTCAATTTCATTTAAAATTTCAAAAAAGCCCAGGTCAGCGCACATCCACCGTACAGATGGTCAAATTCCTCACACATATCACTAAAAAAGAAAGGTTTTCAGTGCTTTCCTAAAGACCATTAAATTGATTAAGTTGTTTGCCTGGTACACATGATAGCAAACCATTTGCATAACCCAGCTTGAAATTAACCAGAGAGCCCACCATCATAGCATCATCTGTGGATGGAATATATGGGAGGGCGTGCCAGAGCAGCCTCAAATTGTAAAAAATGGATTGTACTATTGCTCCAACCTGTACATTCCACCCTACATGTGCTTGCCAAATACACCGTAGGTTCTTGACCAAATAAGCAAGGAGGAGTTACTTGTAGGGGCACCCCCATAATATGTTTGGGCCAGAACAAGATGAGCTCTGTCTTGCTTGGGTTCACCTGCAAAGTGTTAGTCGTCATCCACTGACTGACCTCTGTAGTACACAGTATTATATTATACAGTGATGCAACCGATTTATTTACTTTCATAAAAATCTGGGTGTCATCGGCACATCTGTGGTAACACTAATCATACATAGTACAAATCGCCATGAGTGGTTGTATATAAATGTTAAATAACAGTGGGAATAGAGAAGAGCATTGGGGTGTTCATAATGCACTGAAATTGACGCTGCAGTATGGGGGGGGTCCCAAAAAATGTTTTTTTCCCATACACTGAATGGGCGAAAACTGCGCATGGCTACAGGCCGAACGGCTGGACAGATTTGCACCAAATTTGCGGCAGTAGCAGGGGCTTGGGTCAGAAAGCATGCTTTTGTGTGTTTGGTGGAAATCCGATCAGTACTTTTGTTGCAAAGAACTGAAATGTACGTCTGAAAATAATAGTCATATCTGGCTCCGCTGACCCATTTCCCTGTTCGCTCCGCGGACAAATGTCTCATTGGCTTTCAGTACGTCATGCTGTCAGTGAACTTTGGATGTGGTCGGTGGTTGGCTGGAGGGAAGCGTGCTGTGCGTCAATGTTTTTGGGAAATGCTGCCATGGTGTATCGGAGGAGAGTGTTGTCGTGTGTACCCTTACGGCATTGTGTGCATGGCTGGGGCACTTGTACGTAACAGTGTGCCCACTAAAGTTGGTCATATTTGGCTCCGCTCCGACGTCCCATTTCCCTAGTCGCTGCATGGTCAAAAATTTGATTCCACTGCAGTGTGCAGTGATGTCATACATTTTCCATGTTGTGTATGAGGACAATGCAGCAGCGAAAAGGCTTGGAAAACATACTTTACGGCATCTGGTGGTGGGAAGGAGGGATGGAAAGGGTGGGGGAGTGAGAAGTGCTTCATCTGATATATCTCATTAGAAGAAGACAGTGGTGTGTCAGCGGTATCCATGCATACTTCGCCAATTCGCGGTTACCTCAACAGGCAACAACCCTGTGTGGTGATTGCAGGCAGCCTTCGTTTTGGCATGACAGCTCCAGGTGTGATCTCTTTCTGCGATGAATGGTGGCAGGCTGAATTGCAGAAGGGGAGTGCATTTCACATGACAAGAACATTAAAACATAGCGTGTACTATGGTGTGTTGTGTGTGGTATGTCCGCAGCCCCTTCCATGCATGGCTGGAGCCCTTGCATGGAAAAATATGCCCACTGGTTAAAAAGGTATGTTCACTGGTTGCAAGTAGGTGGGACATTGTTGCTTTGTGTGTGTGGTTTGGCTGCATTGCACTCTTTGTTGTTTGCATGGGTGTGGCGATTGTTAGAACGTCCTAAAGTTGTCAGTGTATGGGTAGAGATGCTGCCGTGAGAAGTCCTGCAGTGTGTCCACTGGGTGCAGTGTTGGAATACTGTCCGTATGGAAGAGGGTATTGTTGAAGTGGATGCAATATGTGCTTGGGTAGTTTGCATTGAGCAGATTAGTAAGTGCTGTACTGCACTCTGCACTATTGCGTGTATGCAGTTACTTCTTAGTGTTGTGGCTGCATGGGTGGAGGTGCTGCAGTGAACAGTGGTGTACCGTGTTCACAGGTTGCAATGTTGGATTAGTGTCCATATAGAAGAGAGTATGGGTGAACTGGTTCTTATATGTGCTTCGGTAGTCTGCATTGGGCAGATTAGTAAGTGTTGGAACATGTTAGCATGCATCACTGTATTATAGGGCAGCGTTTGAGTAGATATGTCGGTGCCTATGTTGCCTTTGTGAATTCTGCAATCTGGCTACATGTTCGCCTGCATGGCTCTGTTATGTTGTGGTGGGTGTGGCCAAGGCCTAGAATGTTGGGTGAATGGCCAAAGGCCGTAGGACATAGGCCATGCACCCAACAGCCTAGTCCTTCACCACAGCCACTACAACACAATGCAGGCATGCAGTTGTAACTTTGCATATATTTGAAGGTGATGACTTTTACACAATGGTTGTGGAGGACATTGTAGACTTGGTAGAACAGCAGAAGTGAGCTTCTATGCGTACTTTAGCATATGGTGTACATCATTGCACCTGTTGCACAATAAGGAGCCACATGTGACCATTTGTGTTTGCTGTGTTTAGGCCCTTATAAAACCTTTGCTTTAGGAAGTGCTGCAAGATATTGAGGCATGAAAGGAAGTGTCACCACACATGTAAAATATGGCCAACGTACACAGGCACCTACAAACCACACTGCACACCTGACGCAACGTTATGCAACCATGCATGCAAACATGTGGCTAGGGTGAAAGCTGGCAGGCTCAATTGCAGATGGGGAGTAAATTGCACATGACATGAGCATTTAAACATAAGGTGTACTATGGTGTATTCTCTGTGGTGACGGCATAGCTCCTTGGATGCATGGCTGGAGTGGAAAGGGAGGAAGGACTGTCCCTGCTTTACAGTGGCGCGGCCCTCACTGTAGCTGAGAAAGTGCACATGCCACATCCTTCCCTTTTAAGCATGATGGGCATGGGACTGGAACTGTGGGAATTAGCCAATCAGGTGTCGAGGGTGTGCCTCATAGGAAGGGCCGGTACTATGTTTCCCCATCAATCTGTGCAGTGAGGGTGGCAGGCAGCATTTGAGAGGCGCAGAGTCCTAATAGTGGGTGATACCTTTGTGATAGATCTGTACATGTATGATGCACAAAGAAGCATGACTGCTAATTTTGCATTGGATGGAGTGGAGGCTTTCTGGGGCACTGTCTATGAGGGCAGTTTTGGTGGTATGGTTGACCTTTGCAGATGCATGGCATTTCTCAGTACTGTTGATGTTGTCATACTGCATTTATGGAGCTGTACATTTGGGGTACATGGTGTGTGGACGTTTTCTCTGTCGGCTAAAGAAGTTGATGGAAGAAGTGATGCATATTCTTCCCACTGCCAAGGTGGTTTTTTCAAGCATACCACCAAGAGGAGCATGGGACCATGCCAGTGTAATTTGTCCCCAGCCAGAGGTCAGACGGTGTTTCATTAACAGAAGCATGTTTCAATTTATGTCCACTGCTGGGATGTTCTCCACTGACTATGACATCATTAATGAGTGAAATTTGCACTGTTTCCATGCAAATGGCATTTATTTGACCAACATTGGCAATGCTGTTTTTTTCAAAGGGAACAATAAAGACCCAATACCCTAACCTGTTTCACACTTCTTCCCCCCACTTCCTAGCACGATAACTCAGCAGATTCCACAGAAGTTTTAGGATTAAACGTGCCACATCTGCCCCTTTTCAGGGTGGTAGGCATGGAAATGGAACTGTGGGGCAAAGGGATTACTCAATAGGGTTTCTGGTTGTGGTGTGTATGGAAAAACTGTGGCAGAAGGTCTCTTTGTACAGAGAAATGCAGAAGACTATGGTGGAAGTGTGCAAGCTAGGGGCAGGGATCCTGTTTGTATGCATACACTGTATGTACTTGTTTGCAGTTGCTAACATACACTTAGTGTCATAAATTGTCATACGTTTGCAGTAAGTGGGGTGCTGCGGAAAGAAAATATGTGTTGTGTGCAAGGTAAGTGGCAGGCATCCTGTTGTCATGCATGCAATGTGTGTATAACATCATACAATGTGATATTGTATGATATGCCATTTGTACTGCGCATATACACATGTTTTTGAAGGCATACTGAGGCAAGGGCAGGGGAACAGAGGGGAGACAGACACAACAAACCTACTACACCAGGTGTCATGGGGAGGGGGAATTAGAAAGTGCAGTGGATGGGAAGAAAAACCATGACAATGAGTATGGGCCGATCATGGCAAGTGCAAGGATAAGTGCACACATCAGGTGGTGGTGGAACTGTTAGGGATACAGAAAACAGTCCCCAAGTTTGGGGTTGGCCAGAAAGGCAGTGTAGGGGTGAGACTGGTGGAGGGAGGGTGCCTGGGCCCAAGATCAGAGGGTGACCAGGTAACCAGTGCAGAATCAGTTTCAACCAGGAAGTCAGCAGGGAATAGGAGGAGAAAAAGCAGAGGCAAAGAGAAAGGTTTTGAGGTGCTTCCAGAACCGGCAATGGTTCCCATCATGTTTCAGGGATGCAGGGAGGCTGTTGCAGAGGGAGGCCCCAGCCAAAGAAATAGATTCCATAGACAGTCCTCCCTGAGACCTAGTAGAACTGCCTACAAAGAGTGCCTCTCTGTCCCTCACTTCAAACGCGCCACCATAGGGGGCAACAGTTTCCCATTGAAAGCAGCCAAACTATGGAACTCCCTACCGCTTAATCTCAGAGTGGACCTGCCCTTCCAGTACTTTCGTTCTAAAGTTGTTTCATGGCTGAAAACTTAGGCTACTTAAGACACTACCGATGTCCATTGATCGGCCTATCTTCAGGTTACCAGCACACACTGTAACTTCGTGTACCCATTTGTCTATCTGTATATAACATCTCTGTACTACTTTGTTGAAATGTATATAATATCATTGCACCCTATTGTCACTTTGTACACAATGTAACCAAGCTTCACAAATTCTTGTAACGGCTGCGCCCTCATACCCTCGGGTATGCTCGCGCATTATAAATAATAAAACAAACAACAAACAAACAAGCACGGATAAATGTAGGAAGTGAGAGTTGCAGGTATTGACGCCCCAGGGCCCAGAAGGTCTTGTGCATAATGCAGATGATTTTGACCTTTTTCTTCGCTGCTGCTGGGAGCCAATGCAGACATTTCAGTCCCGGGGAGATACGATGCCTGGGCTTGAGGCCAAGCCCAAGGCGCACAGTCTTCTTCTGGATCAGTTGCAGAGGGCAGAGAGTACAATCAGCCAGATTTAGAACAAGGCTGTAGCAATAGTCTAGCCTAGAGCGATCCACAGCTGTGGAGAAAAAGAGCTTTTCAGAAATTGATTTAGGTTGGTAACATACATTTAGTGATGTTTTGGTTTTGGTTGCATATTTTTGCGATTTATGTAGGAGATTCGTTAGTGGGGAAACAAATTTGTAGTATTGTTGGAAGGAAAGAAGATAGTTCCTATTTCGCTATTACAATGGGTTATAAAGGTAAATGGAAATGTTGCAAGCATATACAATTGAAGGGCCACTTCATGATAGTGGATTGATTGATTGATTGATATTTTATTTCTATCGAGCTCGTACACAAGTGTTTCAGAGCGCGACAAGGCAAGGGAGGGGAACAAGGGAGAACAAAACAGCGATCTTACTAGGCCCAGTGACATTGAGAACGCGCGAGTGCATGGGAGAGGGGGGAGGGGAAATGTTCATGGAAGGGGGGAGAGGTGGAAAGCGCAAAGCAGAGGAGAAACAGACAAAAAACAATAAATAAATAATAAAGGCAACAAACAGTGGTAATGCAGCCAGCAATTTGCAAGTGCTAGGATTAAGGCACGCAAAACAGGATTTTGCAGGATTAAGGAGGGGAGAAAAAAACAGTAACCTTTTTAAGAACGTAATGGACGCTGACTGGCAGATACCATGTGCACATGTCATGATCCTGTTACGTGCCCAGGGGTGGCGGGTTAACAGGGGGCAGGAACCCCCCTCTCATACAATAGGGAAACGGTGGACAGGGATGGTGGCTGGCTGGCGCGAGCGTGTGGTTGGGCGCAACCTAGTTATGGCTCGTGAGAACGGGCTGAATGCAGGGGCATACAGCAAATTACCTGGCATGTGCACGAAGCCAACGCCCTTACGCATCTAGCTCCGGCAGGGTGTGGCTCAGGACTATAAAGCCATGCCACGGACGCACCCTGTGCTTAGCGTTTCTTCTGCTCCTGACAAGAGTGGTGTTTTGCTTACCACTTCTGTGCCCAAGCATTTTCCTGCGTTGAGCCCCTTGGTCATTCTTATCTATCTTTTGTATCCAGTTGGGACTCTTTCGGTCCTTCAGCATCCTTCGGTCCCTCTGCATCCTTCAGTAATCTTCAGTACCCTGGTCTTCAGTGTTGGTCTGTGGCCTTCAGCATTCTGTTCAATGCCGCTCTGCGGTGGACTCTGTCGGTGGACTCTGTCTTCCTTGCATCCTGCTCAGACTTGCTCCCACCTTTTGTCTTCTAGACCCCCAGCTCCTGGTGTCAGAAGCCCTGTTCAAAAGCAAGCAACAGGGTTAGCATTTACTTCCCGTTCTCCCCTATCAGAACAAATCCCCCATCTAAGAACTTGAGAACTTACCTGTATCCAGAAACGATCCTCCCTCAGGGTTCGACTACCGAGTTGGTGCTGAAGTTTCAACACCTAGGGAGGAGAAAGAACATAAGACAATTAGCATAGACATCACGCCCAGGGGGAGAGACCCTCATCCGCTCTAGCCCCCCTCTTCAGGACTCCATCTCTGAAGCAGTGCTTGCAGACACAGAACCACAGGTGAGCTGCATCCACGCGCTCCAGCCAGCCTCGCTCTTTAAGGGGACTAGGGGAGGGAAAAGGAGGGGGGGAACATTGCAGTTATTTTTCCACAGTACACTAACCCTGTATTCACCCTATAGGTTCCCACAGCACCCCCAGAACACCAGTAACGCAAGTCCCAAATACACCCAGGCCCCTCCCAACCTCACGGCCCCCTGGAGTTTTTTTCCTCCAGGTGACTGGTGAGAAAAGGCGTGGCTGGGACATACGACCGGGTGAAGGGGACCAGTGCAGGGACCACTCTGCAGCACAGTCTGGACCAGGCACTCCTGCAGGGCACCAGAGGTAAGCGTGACAGCACAGGCACTTATGACGGAGTTGTAAACATACTGCAGAAGCAGTTTTCATACCTCCACTTTGTGGTTATGGGTACTCATGTGGATGAATTTTGACGCACAAATCTTGCATTCTTTTACTGAACTTTCTACTGGACATGCTATCCAATGACACAACACTTGGAGGCTCAATGTGCAACGGTACATTTTCAGTGTTGTACAGAAGTAACAGTGTTAGATGCTAACATGTTGGATGCCATTAGTGGATGCGTGTGTGACTTTTTAACAGTGTCCAATGAGGTAGCGATGGACAAAAAATAGTGGAAAGTGAAGAAGGACTGCTCCTGCTGTACTGGGATGCAGCCCTCGTGGTACTTGGGGAAGCACACGTGCCAGATTCTGTGCTTCTCACCATGCTGGCCGATGGAAATGGGACTGTAGTAAATGTCCAATCAGGTGCTCAGGTTGTGCGTCACGGCAAAGCAAGACAACAATTTCTTTTCATTACTCTGTGTAGTGAGGGCAGCAGTCAGAGATAGAGAGACGCACTGTTTTGATAGTCGGTGATGTCTTTGTGGAAGATCGCCGAAAAAGGCTTTCATGGCAATTTTGATCTGGAGGGAGTGGAGGCTTTGTGGTACTGTGGTGATGTGTGCAGTTTCGGCGGACTGCTTGCAGAATGTCAACGAGTGGCCATTTTTCCAACTGTCATGGTGTGGTCGTGCACTATGGAGCGTTGCATTTTGGGTTTCATGGCTTGTTCCTGTGTACTGAACTGAAGAAGCTAATGAAAGCAGTGAAGTGCATTTTTCCCACTGCAAAGGTGTTTTTCTCATTTATACCACCGAGAACAGTATGGGACTATTCCAATGATTGCTGTCACCAGCCCGAGTTTGGAATGGGTCTCATCAACAGAAGCATCTGTGACTTCTTGAGTGCTGCTGGGATGTTCTCCAGTGAGAATGACAACATTGGTTCTCGATATATACACCTTTTTAAAGCAAATGGCATGTCTTTGTCGACCAGTGGCAATGACATTTTGTTTCAGAATCTGCAAGCTGCACTGAAAACCCTATTGTAAGAATGTGAGTTGACCTACAAAACACAAAAATACTTATAAAAACCACAGAAAAGGTGTTTGTATGGAAGCACCTTCAAAAAATAAATAGAAAGACTCTTTTCAGAGCTGCAACTACTAACGGCGTCCCCTACCCTGGTTGAAATGTATTCCCCCACTCCCGCTCACGCACAGCATGGAAAGTCAGCGGACATCGCGTTAGTTGCAGGGTTGCACATGTCACATACGCCCCTTTTGCAGATGGTGGCCAAAGAAATGGGCCTGTGGAGGCTACGGGATTGGTCAATAAGGTTTCTGGGTGTAGTTTGTACGCAGACTCTGGTACACGCTGTATTTGTTGACAGAAATGCAGAGGGTGCAGTTATGGCTGTGTGTTTCACAAGCCACAGCATGCGGTTTTGGGGGGAGTTCAAAATACATTCATTGAAAGTGAATGGAAAACACTGTGCAGTGGCGGCTCATTTTGGATTCTATCATGTGGATGTGAACTACTATGGAGTACCAACAATGAAGTGACTGGTTTTGGTTTGTCTGTGTGAAACTTTGGTGACGTGCGATCATGCCGAACTTTTTGTTCTTCATTGTGGAGGGAAAATTGCACAACATGTTACATGAGTTTCAGTGCCATTTGCGATGAAGGAGGCACTTGCCCAGGTCATGCGTCTGTTTCTGATCTCCTGCATAACTTTCTATTGCATTATGCAGACACTGTTGTGGCTGCGTTATTTTTCATTTGGTCCGCAAATGGAGAAAGCGCGGTACATTGTGAGAAAAATCTATCTGTGCCTTTTTACGACATGTGCCAATGGCGTATTTCAAAAATGGAAATACGACGTTTCACTGCACAAAAAGTTTTCCCCACCAATAACGTTCATCTTACTATTCCTGCCATCCCGGTTTCTGCATGCCCTATCCAAATTGACTTGCTGCCCTTCTTGAAAGTACAGGAATAATTTTTGTAAAAACTCTTCAAAACGCACTGCAGCACATAAAGAAACCTTTTTCTACAGTGAGCCCTTTCTACCCGATTCCACTACAGTGTTTTCCACAGTGCCACGCCTCCCTTTATTTTGCGCACATTCTGTGAAGCGTATATGGTGTGTCGCGCCCTGCATCCGTTCATTGGCAAATCCATTGTTCAACTATGAAAGGAGCTTTCTTTATTTAACTTTTTTCCTTTTCCAGTTCATTTCTATTTATTTTGGTCTTGTAACACATGCCACAGAAGGAACGGAAGGCAAGGCCTGGACAGGAAGGGGGCAGCACCTGCATGGATAATATAGGAGACGTGCAGAGAGAGGGACATATTGGGTGGCTCTCACCTAAATAGACGCCAGTCATTGTCATGCTCCCGCATGGACTATTCCCAAGCACTTCCAAGTAGCTTCCCTCTGTAGAGTAGCACGCTGCAGTACATGCACAATGCAATGCCCTTTGCCGGGTAAGGGCCTGTATCATGGCATATGGTCTGCAAGGATGTTTTAGAGCTCCACTGCCCTACAGGTGTGCCCCTGTTGTTGGCTGCAGCAGATGTGGAAAATGATGTATATGAAATTACCCTACTGCATTGTTGGAAGGGCAGTACCCTGCCCATTGGTCCCTTGTGCTTCCATTTCAGTTCTCGTCACATGCAGTATGGACACTTCATGGTACGCCATAAGCCGTAGGACTAGCATTCACAGAGTTGAATACATTGTGAAATACAAGAATGCTTACAACAACCCAAAATGCAGCTTCATTACGTGGAGCAGGAAGATAATTATTAATTGCGACCCATGCGGCTACCTTACTTTTCTAACCACCACTGACATTCTTTGCACTCCGAAGAATCTGCTGTTTGCTTACATCTCTTTACATGCACTAGTATGTGTGCGACCCAGCTGCACCAGCTTTGCCATTTTGCAGACTCACTACAAACTGTCACACCTGCAGTTGAATGTTTTCTTCAACTCTACGACCCACAGACGAACCCTTGACATTTTACATCACAGTGCTCATTGCAGAGAAGGTGTGTCTGTTTCATGGGTCATGTAAAGGCAAGCAGCACATCAATCAAATTAATGTGACATTTAACATGTCCAGAGTACACTGGAGGTTCCTGTTCCTTGTTTTCCAGTGGGCCTCATACAGCCAGGCGGACTGCAGCCATAAATTGGTAGGTTTGCACAGCAACCCACGTAGTCGCCAGGACTACTTGAAATGCGATAGCCAACCATATGAATCCGTAGGGCTGGTGACAGGGGCGGTGTTACCAGCACACAGAGGATGCCCTGCGCATGGGCATAGCTGTATAACTGATACACGTTCACTCCCACAACTAATTAAAATGCATTAGAAGATGCGGCCAGTAATGGAGTTCTACGGATACCTGCAGTGTGATTGCACATACACCGGCCAGGTGCAGTCTCCCTAGGAAACTTTCATATTGCTTACCTGCAGTCATCTCGGACAGTACTGTGCGGCACAGATTCATCATGCAATGTTAACACAAAAAGAAAAACCACTCACACATTCACCAAACTTAACATGTACACCTTTAATTTCTAAGATACATTGACTCTATTAGGAAAGGGAAGCGGTAGCACAAATGGATACATACACAGGCCTTTCCATAATTTCATCATGAGGGCAGCCAAGGAATCAGTCACAAACCGTTGTTAATGGTACATTATGGTTCAGTTGTGTTACCAAAAACCTATCACCTTTACAGAAAACACTATGCTAAAGCAACGTTCCGGTTACAGTGCCCTACTAAAAACCTATGAAAGTCACTAACAAAAAACATTGTTAAAGGGACGGTGTGGTTAAGTTGTACTACTACAAATCTATCCCCTTTGCTGAAAAAACTATGCTAAAGGAAGGGTCTTGTTACAGTTCCCTACTAAAAACCTATCAAATTCAGCGAAAAAACATTGGTGAAGGGATGTTATGCTTCAGTTGCCCTAAGAAAAACCAAGCAACTTCAGTGCAAAAACTTTTGTTACAGGGACGTTACAGTTGCTTTGCACTAACAACAACCTATCCATACTATGGTTACAAGTAAAACCGAAAACCCCCAGAAATTCACCAGTAATGGTAAGCTAAGCAACAATAACTCACGCCACCACTGTGCCCTGCTAAGACTAACACTCATTTCATCAAAGATGGCATCACAAATGTTGCCATTTGTCCCCCATGAAGAGGAATTATTAATTTAATAGGACTATTGTCATTTAGGCCTTTTACCAGCAACCATAAGGCAGATTATCTTCATTTATGTACATTTGTTTAGGTAATTTCCAGGCGGTTTGGAGATATAAAATTCATACACCTACGAGTTAGGGAACTGTAATGGCCAGTTAAAATAGGTTTCTGGCTGATCTGAAAATGTTCCAAATGTGAGAGTTGGTGAACAGGTGGAGGATATAATTAGGAATATGGGTAACAAATTACATATTCATAACTGTTATGCTTTTTACCGAAACAACAGAAAATTGCCACATGGCCCTGCAACATGTTGTGAACCTGACTGTCATCTTACATAATTCCCCATGATTAGCTGAATCAGAAAATATGTATATTATGGCAGTTATTAGTAAAATTATGAAGTTTTTCCACATAACTAGTTTTTGCCCAAAATGTTGACATGAGAACAAATGGGGTTTGTAAATTAAGCTTGCATATTTCTGCTCCAGACTTTTAAACAAATCCATAGAGAGGGACTGGAGTGAGGAGGAGAGAGAAGGGTAACTGTCCAATCCTATTGTGTGAATCTTGCAGGCTACTTTCTCAAGATTGTAAAATTGGTGGTGTGATTGCTGCTGTATAAGGGGGACAGTACTAGGAGGAAGAGACAGAGCTGCTGACATTTTCCATTAAAAGAGTGCTCCTGCAACTTACCATCTGACAGTTGCAAGGGAACACCAGAGGAGATTGCTGAGAGTGCATCTGGGTGGCGCTGTCTATTGCTAGGAAGGCCTAAAAGATGATGGTGTCAAATGGTGGAAAGCAGGAGGCCATCCTTGAGAGTGGAGTGACCAGACCCCTTCCCTGTCTTTCCAGAGTGTCCAGAAACGCAGCTGGCTTTCCTGAACTTTAAACAGAGGCTTTCTATGTAGGTTGAACTGAGTCCTGGGAAACCAAAATGTGGGGAAATCTGCTTACCTTAAATCCTTTCCCTCCACAGTGGGCCACAAGGAGGGGGGCAAAACTGTGTAGATCCTTAGCCTACTTAACTAAAAGATTAATTTAATTCATTCCCTGTTAGGTGAAACAATACAGGGTGATTTTATTTAAAGTTTGAAATTAACAAAGCTCATTTCACATTGTGCGCTGAAAGACTATAGCCTATGATTTATTTTGGTAATACTTTTTGTCCTGTTGACCCTGACTTCTTTAAGGAAGAGGGTTGTCTTTGTTATTAAATCAGTCCAATATTTTTGTCCAGCTTCCCACTTCCCAGTGGGGTCTGAAGTCCAAAATTCCACAAATCATTCACATTTTTATGTCCAACTTCCCCAACACAGACCAAAGTAATGGGGGTTCTGAAAAACAAACCACTATATCACCTTGTGCTTATTTTAAACCAAAAGGGTGGATGAAATCAGGATTGTCATATGTATTTGTACCAATCTTGAAACACTACTGCTAGACTTTTAAGCCCGCAGGAAAATCAAAATTGCACAGCATTACATTTATAATTGTTTTTGTTATTGATTAGTTTCATCATTTCTTGAAGTGAAATTTGTCAAAAACAAAGAATTGTGATGTGTGTTTTTTTTAACTCATTTGGGTAATTGATTGGTGTAACAAGAAGTTAATGGTGAGCCACAAAGGAGGTGGCGTGTTTAGTTGTGTGATTTATGTTACTTTTGATTTAAACAAATACAAATATATTTCTTGTACACCGGCCTGTTTCTTGGCTCATTGGTAGCTCAGGGGGAGCGATCCAAGGGGCATGATATGTGTCTGAAGTAGGGCTGAATAAAAGAACCAGTTAAACAATTTGTTGCGTAACACCTTGAGTGGGGAGGGAAGGACCTCCCTGTGTTGAGTGTGGCTTCTCAATACACCATTACAGGACCTAGGGATTACCCGACTCTGGGTTTACCTACCATTTGGTGAGTTGCAGTCAAATGTGAATGGGCTGACACTAATACAATTCTTTGATGGCTTCGGGGGACCACTAACTGTGTTCGAGCTAAGCCATCGCTGGTTACATCACCCTGGTAGAACAACCCCTTCTTTATGAAGAAAAATTGATTCGCCTGGCTGAGTCCAACTTCCTCTGTGATTATGATACCAAAGGCCTCTCTGAGGACGGGGTCATTTCTCTGTACAAAGGCCAGGTCTGGTAGGGGTATGACCTCCTCTGCTCCTTCTTGGCAGGTCTCCACTATGGGGATATCCGCTTCTCCAAACCCTCTCGGACCCCTCTCAGTTTATTTGAACTCTTCTACCTTTTGGGGTACCATAAATAGGGTTGTTTCCAGGAACCCTTTGGCTATTTTCTCTCCCTCTTTCACTGAATAGGGATTATTTCTGTGATTGTGTAGTAGAATCTTGATGTCTCCCCTAATGTCAGGATCTATGACCCCCGCCATAACATCCAATCCATATCTCCAGGCTAATCCTGATTTTTAAGATGGCCTAATATAATTGCCTGGGGGGCAAGAGAAAGTCCTGTGGGTATCAAGCACTTCTCACCTGGTGGAATTTAGATTTCCTCTATACTTTTTAAGTCAAAGCCTATGGATTCTTCAGTGGCAACAGTAGGGGATTTGGCTTTGGGACTTCATTTTTTAAACAGCACAGGTCACCAACTTCTATCAGTTGGTTGACATCCCACAACTGACACCATGTGTGCTGGTTGGAACAAGGATTCGGACATCTTAGGGAGCGTCTGACTTTCTTAATGAACTTATAAAAATAAGGCCTATCTTTCTCTACCACTAGAGGGGTTTCCCTGCCTATCTAAAGGAACTAAAGGTCATTATTTGTCATCAGGAGGTCTCAAAGAAAAAGTGTCCTTCTTCCAAAACTAATTCTACCTGACCTTACCACTAATACAAACAACTTAAATGAGGCAAAGAGAATGGCTTAGTTCCCCTGATATTCTGCTATCTTCTGTTAGTCTCTTCATACCAATGTCTCTCTTTCTTGTGTTTATTTCCTAACACAATCTTGTATAATAGTCTCTAGATATCGCCTTGATTAATTCGTGTAGTACTTTCACAATATTCGTAGGTCTTGTATTCTCTTTAGTGATGTATCTGTGACAACTTTCCTTGTGATATTTTCTCACACTCTTGTGTGAACTTGTAGACCTCTCACAGTCCGTTGAGCCAGACTTTCACAGCTGGGATGTGGTTGATCCAATATGGTATCTCCCCTCTTCTGGGTTTTCTTTCTGTAACTTTATTGTTCACTCGATAGTCTTACCTCCTCTTTTTTATTACAGGAAGTTATGCCATGCTTTCTCCACTCTTCACCTTTGAGTGTATTCCCTTTTTTCACTCGTCTTTATTCCCAGTCTTATCTACTTCCCACATATGTTTATACATTCTTCTCTTTATCTGCTTTGCACAGTTCCAGTTAAAGAGTTTTATATTTAGTATCTCGTTTTACTGGGACGAGTTTCTCTCTTTGTATAATGTTGTCCTGGCTGCCTCCTGCTTCTCCTTGTCTCCTGGTTACCTCTGTGTAAGCAGGGCAATCTAACAGGGCATGGCATTCACTCGAGTATTTCTCTTCAACATTTTTCTTCTCGTTCTTCGGTTTTGCCAGTATCCCATTCATGGCTTCCCTTCTGACCGTTGCCATATTAGGGTACTGGCGTTAGGAAGCTGTTCACGCTCCCTTCTCTGATGATCTCACTGTGGGTCACTGGGCATCCCGCCCATCACGATATGGACGTGGTCCTGCCACCACCTGGTATAGAATTCCTCTCTCCTGCATCACAACAGTTTCTCCCTTGTTGGATGCACTGGGCCTCCGGCATATAGGACTGTCGTTCTTTGCCTCCTCGAATGTTGCAGGCTCCGCGGCTCGTCTCAGGTACACCTCCCCAGGCGGGATCATGTCTGGGGGCTTGCCCTGTGTACAATACTCTCTCCTTCTCCTTAGTACCCCACATGTCTAATTTAAGTACACGTCTCTTATTAAAGAGACATTTACTTTTCCTTTTTCAGGTGGGTTTGTTTCAGCATTGCTGTCAG
Organism: Ambystoma mexicanum; assembly: GCF_040938575.1. Taxonomy (NCBI): domain Eukaryota; kingdom Metazoa; phylum Chordata; class Amphibia; order Caudata; family Ambystomatidae; genus Ambystoma; species Ambystoma mexicanum. The sequence goes on from NC_090923.1 coordinate 667,990,876, forward strand.
CCAAATATGCAGAGGGCACATTGTTCTTCGTAGCAGATAATCCCATATATGCTACTATGGTGTGCTGCTTTGTGAGTTTTTCACAGGAATGGGAGTCCTTGTACTCTATGGGGGAAGTCTCTCCCAGTGAGGTCCCACTTGTGCCGACCCCTAGGGATCACCATCCCTAGCCTCAAAGGGTGAGTCTCCCCTATGGGGGAAAGGGACAAATACACTCGATGTGTCACAACATGTACAACATAACACACATAACTATAAAAAAGGAATACATCATGAACGTTTATTTTATTGCATAAAAAAGCATGAGCAAATTCTTAAATATTACCATTTCCACAACAATATTTACCAATAATAAAGTTGTGCACTCACTGTGAATCATAATAGAGTGAGAGAGGCAGAAAAGGTCATGTAGTCCAAAATACAATTTACAGAGCTATTTTCTTCTTTTTTTTGGATGAACATGAGCAGGCCCCTTCACAGGTTTGGAGGTAATTCTGTTGGAATGACTACTAAACATGTGTACAGTTACCACCACTCGATACCACAGATTTTCATCAGGATTATGAGTGATGGTGTTAATCTGCTTTTTTCTGGAGTCGATAGAACTCAATGGGAATTTCATATAATTTACCCTAAACTGTAATTCTTATGAGGGAAACCTGAGTATTTGTAGAGGTAAAGGAAAGGATTTACCTCAACCTATATGTTGGGGGTAAATCCTCCACTTTACCTCTGATCTCAGAACTCATTGATGCAGGAAAGTGGTCGTAAAGTAGCATTCATTTCATTATATCCGCATTATTTCCCACACTGCCAACCTCATAATGAGGCCAAGAGTTTGTGTTTAAGTTGATTTAGAACAAATTGAAACACATATAACATTGATCAGTATTTGTGCTTATTGTTAGCCAATATTAGTGGTCTCTTTACCCCATAGCATAGTGCACAGGTCAAAAAGACCTAAAGAAACTGAATCCAAAGGCCACTCTCTGCAAAGTGCAATTGGATGAGGCGCAGCCAGGGAGTTGGCATGATGAAGAGTGGGCTTTGGACACGGTAGAGGTGTGTTGGACGGTGAGCAGGGTCTGGAGCTAACATGGTGGTCGGCAGGGGTTAGGGGACCCAGGATTTGTTTTTAATGCTGTGGGAAGGGGAGGCAATGTTTACAAGGGTTAGTCCCCGATGGATCATGTCCAGGCAGGGGTGGAAGGGATTGGAGTTGGGGTGAAACCCCTCGATTTTAGTTAAATAAACTCCTGTTGAAGGCTGCACCAATTAGCCAATAAAAAGTAGTATTTATTCGGTTTAGCGACATAGAACCCAGAAAAATAGATGTCTAGTCCATTTGGAGTGGCTATCTCGAACCGATCATTAATGCTTTCTTTTTTCATTTCAGTCAGGCATATTAGTAAGACAAGAATACTCTTTTGCATTTCTTGTCGTTTAACATTAAGATTCTTCTAGTTATTTTAATTTATTGCAGTTATATACTAGCAATGAACGCCCTGAAAAAGAGAGGCAGGATAAGCCACATATCCTTTTGTGGAGTTCATTTTGTATTTTCACCTTCAAATACAGAGGAGCTAATTTTGCTGCATGCTGTAATTTTGCCACGGGGAGCCGTTCTGTGTAGACATACAGTAGGCAACTCCCTACCAACACATGTTCGTCATTCGCACGGCTGAGTGCAAATGTGCAGGGAAAAGGGTGTGCATACACGTGTCGCCCTGCACATTTGCACTCTGCCATGCAAATGAGTAAATGCTGCCTGACAGCATGTGCAATGGATCTCTATGGAGCCCGCTGGTTTCACGCTGGTGGAGAAAGCCAGAGGGCTCCATAGGGATCCCTGTCATTTGAATCTGTAGGAAAATGCATGCTGGTGCAAATGCTGGGGCATTTGTATGTTTGAGAGGGAGCAGAAGAAACGTAATTTGCGTTCTGCCCTTCCTCTCCACCATACAAATGAATGAAAAGGAGTCGTGGCATCGATGGAAGGCGTAAAAGCCTTATGGAAGGCTTTTACGGCTTCCATTGACGTTACTGCTCTGATGAAAAGAAGCCCCAACGTCTGTTGTTTATATTCATTCAACCAGAATTACAAGGATCGCAAAATAGCCAGTTTTTGTGTTTATTTCCCTTAAAGTAAATATAAGAATACATAATTGCGAACCAAGATACAAATATAAGAAAAAAAATAGATTTTCATTCCATATAGAGCTGACCCTAAAGATATAATTTTAAATGATACGATCTGTGATTAACCTGCAGAATTCACTAGTATTTTCTTTTCTTCTGTCATATCTGGCACTTTAGTAAGGCACACATCTTGTTACACACTTTACGACTAAAACCCCACCATACACCTACATTTTTTGTCCATGTTGATTACAAAATCATGGATGACACAGGAGCCCAGTCTTGGAAGTAAATGGCGACGTGGGTGTTACAAAAGAATACCTAGCATTTTTTTTCCAAATTCCAAATGATTTCAATGCTGGGTGGATAATTCTTGCAAGAGTTACTTTTGATTGCTTTTCAGGTCTAATTCTGAGTTTGACAAGACTTGTGATGAGTGAAACACATGTTGAGATGGCCATGCATCCCATTTAAAATTAGGGCATTAACAAACAAAATGAATTATCTATATTGTTTAAGCTGTGAAACATATTGAAACATGATGGTCTTAAGGCATTAGACTGGCTGATTAATACTGTAAAAATTAATACAGAAAACAGAACCCACATAACTACAGCTAATGTTCCCATTTTGACAATTGACACCAGCGGCACATGGCACAGAAGACACGTTGGTCAGAGTGTCCATGTGCACCCCAGGAATGTGGGGATTAATTAAAGGCCCAAACAAACATAACTGAAAGGCCCACTGGAAAAATCACCTGCCAGTCTTCAAAAACATCCACACTGAAAATGGACCTATTCATGCAGACTGCATGCACTTCTGCAAGTAACACAAGGAAGAGCTGTGTGAATGGCCAAGAATTGGAAATCAAAAGGCCTATCTTTCATTACAAAAGGAAAGGTCGAACTGAAAAGCAGGCTTTAATTCACATCTGCAAAAGAAAATCAAAGGTCCCCTCTACATGAAAAGCAGGTTTTTCAAACACTGAAACTAAAATGGCTTTGCATGTGTGTTTTGCAGTTTTTAAAGCAAAAAATGAGAAAAATGTTTCGCCTGCTAAAATAAAGATATCAGGGAAAATACTTGATGTGTGTTCACAAGATGCAATGCATTTAATATATATTATGCTTCACATGCAAGATACAGTCAATAATTGAGAAGAAAAGGCCACTTTATTTCCATGGGTCACACGTAGATTTCATTTAAACCTGAGGCAGACCCTTTTGCTGGTTGGTGGGCAAAATTCAAGAAGGACTTCCCCACTGACAGCCTGTGGGCCTCCTGATCTGGAAAGGGGACCCATTTGAAGCTCATGCATACCAATAATGTACAATTGCAATAAAGTGATCAGCCCTGGGTGGGGAAAAATACAAAACAATAGAAGGATTTGAGGTCAAAATTGTGGTCATGTTCAGATAAAAAGACACAGTGCCAGATGTCATCATGGCCTTACGGCATCATTGGGCAGAGGTGAATTGTCTGCTGCATGATAAGGATCTCCTCAGCCCACAGACGTCAAACAACAAATAGGCTAATTGCTTTTACCCAGGCCTTAAAAAACCATTCAGCCCAGGAGGATGTGGTCACATGCTTGTTTAGAAATTAAACAGGCCTGGAGAAATGAGAACTAAGATGTGCATACATGCGAAGATTTCCCATTAATTTAAATGGACCTTCATAACTAGTGATATTCTCAGCAACACTAGTTGCTCTGCATCTATTCATAGGTTATTTTAAAGCAAGTAACGAGCTGGGTTTTCTGATGTAAATTTGATCCACATGCAATTGATGGAAATCATGTTATCACCTGAATTATGTTTCTAGCTGCCTGAAAATTGACAGAGTTTAAGAATTGGTGAACTGATGGAGGGTAGAATTAGGTATCGGGAGAGTAAATTGCCTGTTCATAACTATTATACTTTTTGTATAAACTGGGAACAATTGTCACACGCCCATACAACATGGTGCGACCACGGCTGTTGTTTTTTCAAATCCCCCATGATTAGCTGAATCAGAATGTATATATATATAAAAAATTGACATGGACGAAAATGTGAATATCAAAGAGGAGTTGCAATATTTCTGTTCTAGACTCCTGAACAAATATTTAGAAAGAGGCTGGACTTGGGAGTGAAGAGAAATGTAAATGTCCAATCCTGGTTGCGAGATCATAAATTAGCACCGCCTAATGTTCACTTTACTTGGGAGGGGCTTAGAGAGTAAAGCGGTTTTGTTTTGCACTATGGAAAAGGGGAGAGCTGCAAAACAAATACCAACAGACAGCTGCCAAAAATCACCAGGGAGATCTGCAGAAATTGCATCTGGGTGGAATATTGGAAGAGGGCTGGAGCTATTGCTACGGAGACTAGAAAACAGTGACTATGAGACTTCCCTGGAACCATAAAGTGAGAATTGCTGTCGAATTCCCTTGACTGAAGTGCTGGCCAGAATTCAGTTTTCACAAAGAGCGAAGTCCCGCTCACTCTGCATGAGTGCAGAGCACAGAGATTTCAAAAAGTAAGTAGATTGTCCAACCAAATCCCATTCCCTTTCATAGTGGGTTCTCTTCCATTAGTGGGTGGGGGTAAAATTGTGTATACCCTTAGCACATTTTACTGTATATTCATTTAATTAACTTCCAAATAGATTGATACAGGGGGAGCTTGGAAGAATTTAAAACGTTCACCCTCCCTCTTAACGGCAAGATACAAGATAGTTATTTAAGGTAATTGGGTATCCTTGTTTATCCTGTTCACCCCCTGACTTCTCTAATGAGAAGGGGTGTTCCTTCCTACAGTGAAAATTCCCAAATGAAACCCATTCCCCAAAACTTGCTTTTAAATAAAAGGTATATTCGTCTTAAAAACGAAATTCCCAATTCACCACTGTTTCAACATTGTATTTAACCAAGAGGTGCCCATGGCCACACAAAAGAAAATTCTAAACTGCCCAACTTCCCCAACAGAGGTATTTAAGTGAAGGGGGTCTGACAAAACAAAATTCATAATCATCTACATTTTTCTGGCAGCACTGGCCTTAAATTGAAGGGGGGTCTGAAAAATCAAAATTCATAATCATTACCATCTTTCTGTCCAACTTCCCCAACATGAGCCTTTAAGTGAGGGGGGTCTGCCAAATGACATTCCGAAACTGTCCCCACTCCCTATACCTGACCTTTGATCAGAAGGGGGCAGCATGTCATTGATGCTTGGGTCTTTGGGCTGGTGGATATGATTTGCTAAAGTAAAACCTCATGTATTAACACTGAACGTGTGATGTATGTCTTGTTTTTAAATGAGCCCTGTGTCTATTCCTAAACTGAATTTTGGTGTAAGGTTTGCCACAGACATTTTTACAAATCTGTAATTTCAACTACTAGCATTTTGAGTTTTACGGGAACTTCAGAGCCTTGAAGATGAACTTGATACCACAAAACGAAAATGGTGCTTATGTTTTGATACTACAGCCAGTAGTGTTGAAGATTATGTTCTAGCAGTGTGCCATGTTATTATTATTGAAATTCGACATACTACGGGATTCATGGGAAAAGAGTTTTGACCGTTTATTTAGTCTATGTTCCATGTTTGCAAGACCAAAGTAAATACAGAAAAGTGTGTTTTGTAATTGAAGCTGTGTTTTCTGCCACACCGAAGGTGGCGCTGTGATTGCACAAAATATTATTAATTGAGCTTATAATTAAAATAAATATATATTCTATCTATAGCACGCCCTGGTTCTTGGCTCACCTTGGGCACAGGGGGGAGACTTGTGCGGCTCTATATGAGTCTTCAATAAGTCTAGCGCTAAAAGAAAACTTAAGTAAAATATTGTCAGGCTCCTTGATTGGGGGGGGGACTCCCCAGGTTAAGGATGGTCTCTCAATATAATGCTACAAGAAACAACACAAATTAAGATGAATGCAAAGTGCTACAATGAGGATAAAATACTGATTCATATAGTGTGGACCTTTGTACTGCCTGCTTGCCATCAGGGTAAATCTGAAACCTCTCTTACATTATTAAAAAAATAAACGAGTTTCAGACATTCTCTTTCAGCCTACTGTACAGCTGAGTAACTGCATTGCTGTCCATCGCAGAGAACCCTTTATGCTACAGATACAACTTTTCACTTCTATGAGCACAATAGGAAACCAACCAAAATGTGTCTAGTGAGCGACACACTCCTGTGAATGCTGTTTTTATGGCGCCAGCTTATATGTTTCTTGCTTATTTTCTCAGCAGGAAACTATAAAATCCCACGTGCCAAAATCCACAGCACAGGGCACTATTGATCACTAAAAGATTTGCATTGACTAGCAATTGCTGGAGTGTTTTGAAGATGTTCAAGTGTAACACAGACACAGACAATACATGGGCCTCATTACGAGGTCCGCATTCCGGGTCTGGGTTCCCGAAATAGGAACTTACCGGGTCATTCCAATCTTGCGGGACCCGGTAAATCCCCATTCCGGGAACCATTCCCCATTCCCATTCGAGCCCCCATAGGGCTCAATGGGAATGGGCATGGAGCTAATAACGGTACCGCAATTTGCGGTACCGTTATTAGCTCTGAAGTCCCTTAACAGGTCCCTTCCATAACGCCTGGTAAAACCAGGCGTTATGGAAGTGACCCTCTAAGGGACCTCGGAATAGGGTGGTAAGGGATTACCGGCAACGGTGTCCTTACCGGTGCTGGTAATCCCTAACCACCTACCTTATTATCAGGCCTATTGTCTTTGATAATGCCTGGTTGCATCATTTCTGGAAACTTATAATCAAACAAAATGTATGCCCAGGCTGGGTACATTTCAGGACCGATTCTTATCTGCCTCACACTTGCCACGGCTCCTTTGGTATATGCTTAGGCCCTTTTGCTTTTTTCTTGAGATTCTTGGGCTTGCAGTTTTGACTTTTTGGATTCTCAGAATGCATTGAAAATAATCGAACTTTAAGAACATCTTCCGGAAGGTGTATGGCATGTTGGGTTGTATGCGGATTTCGACTTTGATGGCAAAGAGTGTCCACTGCATGTAGGGCTTCAGGTCACTGTCGATTCCTTTGCAGGTGAATGAGGGGATAATCAGACACGCTCTGATCCCGGGGATCAGAGGGGTGCTGCTGGTGTCCCTCTTGTGACCCTGCCCTGCCTTGTGTCTGTCCTTATGACTAGTCTAAGGAGGAAGGTAACTCTTCTACAGTTTTCCAGCAAAGCTCAGGGCCTTAATTAGCCGGTAAGATAGCTCAGCGGGTTGAGCGCTCGCTGCTGCAATCTGAACGTGATCTGCAGGTCGCAGGTTTGAATCTTGGCAAAGGTAACTCAGCCTTTCATCCTTCCGAGGTCGATAAATGAGTACCAATTTCGGTTGGGTGATATTGTATGTAAAATATGTGCTCTGTAAAGCGCTTTGCATTAAGGTGCTATATAAATAACACATCATTATCATTAGTACAATATAAGACGGTAGTAATAGTCATGTATTTTTTTTAACTTACGCTGTACTTCAGTTGTTCCATGACTCTACTGCAATTAAAAAAGTGTTCCTAAAAGCGTTGTTGTAAAATAGCATTGCGGGGTGAGTTCCTGCTTCACCTTTGATCCTTTTGTGAAACACCATTGAGCTGTTGATTGCAGCATATTATGGACCACAGAGTATTATGTCTGGGCTCGCAGTATGTACCTGAAAAAGTAATTACACTGAACGAAAACAAAGAAACATGAAAAATGCAAGTTTAAATATTTTAAATTGTAGCACATTGTAAGGATTCAAATGTAAGCATTTGAACACAGGTAATTGCACCTTAGTAAAGTTGATGACAGGGAAATCTCTTGGTATGATAACTTCAACTATGGTATCTGGCCTTACTTTGATTACTGGATATGTGGAGTCTGACCTGATTGTGCTAACTGGGCATAATGGAATCTGCCGATGTGTTGTAACTTTACATAATGGAACATTGCGCTCGTGTGCTATATGGCCTTAAATGAATTTGGCAATGTTATGCTAATTGGCCATTATGGATTCCGACATTGTTATGCTAAAGGGGCGTAATGGAATCTGGCCTTACACTAATATGTCTTGAGGGAACACAACATTGCTGTGTCAACAGGGTATAATGAAAACTGGTATTGCTGTGTCCGGTTTAGCCATAATGCAGTCTGGCTTTTGTGTGCTCATTGCACATACTAATATCCGGCCTTAAAGTGCTAAGGAAGCATAATGGAAAATGGCACTTCTGCGATAAGTGGGCATAGTGCAACCTGGAAATGTTGTTAGCTTTCCATAAGCACACCTGGCAATGGCATGACATCTCTGCGTTGTACGCAATGGTGTGACTTCATAACATTCTGTGTGTCAGTGATGGTATGGAGAGAGTTCTGATGGGGGTACACAAAGGCATGGTTAGTAATTACTTTAGTCATCATGCAGTGAATCCTCCTTGATCTCTGCCAGGCTGCACACAGGAAAGATCAGTAATGACCGCAACCTTGAAGAAGCATGGTGGCTGCCATTACAGTGAATGTGAATTTACCCTGGTTATAGTAAGCGCTAAAAAGCAGGCTACATCTTTAGGGACCTCTGCCTCTCCTAATACTGATGAGCAGGGATCTGAACCAAAATGGCATGGATTTATGAGAACCACTGGATTTGTTTTTGTATGGGTTTTCAGGCATCCACACCAGTTTAAACCTATTTCAAAATAAGGGTGCTAGTGCAGACCCCAGGGCACACCCACAATGCCGAAAGCACTGCCACTGTACCAGTTTTTAGTGTTTGCCAGGGGAAAACATTACACTACAAAGAGTACAATATCTGTATATCAAACACCATGAAACATCTCAAGAGGCACTTACCCCACAGACACCACAATACCTCCATACCAGCGCTTTGAGGAAGCCTATGGGGATATGCAAACTGCAGCCATCACAAATCACAGCCTCATTTTTATTAGGCCAGATAATCTCTTCAAATGGAACTAGATGCTCTCCGTTCCTTTTGCTGGGGTCTGCTCTGACAGATTGTTCTTAATATTTTCATGGAGAGTGGAGGTAGGCATGGAAACCCGGGTGTATCCTGGATACCCTTGCCTACCTTCGATCAATGTGGCTATTTCTCTTGGATCACAGCGACGTACGAATGACCACAGCAATAATCAGTAGTGGTGGCCACCATGAAAAAACGTGGTGGCTGCAATTACTGCAAATCTCTGTGGACTCCGCCTATCCATTTGAGACACATCAAAGCGGATAGAATCCACAGCATGGCAGCATGCCACTCACCCTGCATGAAAAAATGTGATGACGGCGGAGATGCATGCAGATTCCCTTGCCAGAGGTGGCAAACACACAAAGTGGATATCCTGTGCCTGGTAGCACCACCTTGTGCATGGGATCCCAACCAAAATGGCGGAGATACAGGAAACCTTGGCAAGTTTGTCTGAGCTGCATTAACAGAATAAGGGCTCTTTTGTGTTGAGCTGCATTAACAGAATAAGGGCTCTTTTGTGTGGCCATCAAAAGGAGCATAATTATGTGGACAGGGTTATGTCTGTATTTAATCCCCAATGTTCACTGGAGGGAGTCCACTGAATTAAGAAGGTTGTCTTCCTCTTCATAGACAATCCAGCCAGTGGCCTTATTTTTTTCCTGTAGAATAGAATTGGTTTCCTGGTAAGCCAAGGCTGCGTAGCCAAGATCCTCATTTTTCATATATACATTTGTAGGCCAATACTTTCAATGCCAAAGCCAAATGTTCAAGTCACGGAATGTCGGGTAAAGGTTAGGCCTGGCTAAAGGTGCCATTCCTGATCCAGAAAAGGGTAGAGGTGGCCTTCCGGCGCCTTGCCTTACACCCTATAACTTTTAAGTGCTCACCACACCAAAGGAAAAATGCTTCTGGCAGCATCATGGCTGTGCACCACACCCCAGAAGTGCTCCCACTGCAAAAAGAAAGTCTGCTTACAAGCCTTTACCTTTCATGTAAAGGAGTACCCACGATGCAGACAGCACAACATGTGCTTACAAGCCCAAAGCGCTCAGCCATAGACACATCCACGCTGCAGAAAGCACAGTATATGTATGCCAAACCTAGGCGTTCACTTAAAGAAACAGCCTCACCTCAGACAGCATGCATACCAACCCTCAGCGGTCACCCATAGAATGGCTTGCAGTTCGCGAGGGACGTTCATCACTCTTCCTTAATCTTTTAAAATCATCCCAAGTCAATGCGGAAACACATATTTTCCATTTCGGTTTGTGGTTGTCCCTAAGCTTTCTATGCATGCGGGCCACATCTCAATGTTTCCAAGTTATTTGAACTGTGTTTGACCAGCCTCACCTGTGGTAACCTGCACAGTGACCTCCTTGTTTTGTTTATGTATTTTCTTGTCCGTGGTCCATGTCCCACTTTATTCACACCCTTATAAACGGGCTGACTGCTTGTTCAAAACCTTGTCTGCTGCACAGGCTTCCTTCTCTAGCGTCTCCTGGTTAGTCATTTCTGATTGAAATTGACATCAAAGTTCTTCAAATAAACACAAATTCAAAGCTAGCCAACAGCAACACACCGCCATTGCCATTTGTAGGCCAATACTTAAAATGGCAAAGTCAAAGGTTCAAGTCACAGAATGTGGGGAAAATGTTAAGCCTGGCTAAAGGTGCCATTCAGGATCCGGAGAGGGCAAAAGGTGGCCATCCTGCACCTTGCCTTACACCCTATACCTGGGAGTAACCCGAGTCCCCTCAACGAGGGATGCATGCCCATGGCTACAGGAAGCAGTAATCGCTGCCCGTGACTGGCTGGACACAGCAGGGAAGGCCCCAGCATTCCCCGGAGCTGAGTCAGGACAGGTTAGCCCTCTAGACAGAGAGAGCAGCATCTGAAAGCCATCATCGCAGACACCGGGGAGGGGGCACGCATCCCCCCACGGGGCCTTTCCCTGGTGCAAGGGCATTCCATGGCAATGTTATCATTGCCTGTTCTGTGAATCCCTGGAGTGCTTCAGCCCGTGACACATGGACACTTCAACCAGACGAAACAAGCACGCGCCGTCACACTACAAAAAGGGCCTGGCGACGGGTCTGCTCCGTCTGCGCGCGGCCTCCAGACTCTGTCCATGCTTGTTTCAATGAATTGTTGTTTTAATGGGATTTATTTATTTGCTGAGCACCTCGGGAAGTGTCATTACAAGGGTTACGTCAAACACCAGGAATCTAGCAAAGGATGTTCGCAAAGATGTAGTTTGGCTTTGACAGAAAACGAGATCTGCAATTGTAAGGAACGTTAATTACAGACCAGAGTCCAGACAGAGGTCACGTGGCACTCTGTTAAACTGGGGCACGCAGTGTGTGAATGTGTGGGGGTTGGGGAGGGGTTGTGCAGTTTGGGGGACTCCTGAAGTTTCAGTAAGGGGGGCTTGTGGGTCATTTTGAAGATTCCCAGAGTGGAGACGGCAATGAGTCTCCAGCAGATGGCGTCCAGTCTATAGAGTGCCAAAGGGAAAATGTACGCCGGGTTGGTGACATGATTTGAGATTTTTAATCGCAAAAGACCCCAGGGGTGCAAAGGGAGGAAGTCGGTGCAATGTAAAAGGAGAGGCGGTGTGTCCATGCGCTAGAATTATTGTTAGGGAGAATTCTCAAAAATGTGCTAATTTCCCTTACCTTTTGAGATCCCCAGCAACTTTGCTGGATTTCTAGGATTTGATTTTTTACCTGGGAAGAGTGTGAGCCTTTTTTTCCCCACTCTTCCATGTATTTTGATGTGTGTTTTACTTTTGTGTTCTTTGGTTATGGAGTTTTAAAACAACTTGATAGGCATCATCTTTTTCTGTGTGTCACACAGCACCTTCCGTGCAGTGACACAGCAATGTCTTTCAGACTTCCCAAGGTTTAAATACCTTCTGACTACTGTCTCCCAGAGCATGTAAAGTTAAATTGACAATACTAGTCTCTTTAAATGTACAGACCCAGCCCACACTATCTTCCTATAGAGTGCTGGAGGGGTTGCCTAACTTCCCCTGAGTCAAAACACTCATGTAACAGTTAAATATTACCCTTTCCTACTTTAAAAGGCTGATGGCAGTGGTACACCAATGTTTTGCCAAGCTTGTGGCCTCTTCCCTGAGCAGTGCAGGAACCTCCCGACGTCCTCCTTCTCCCCACGACTAAAGCTCAGGAACAGCTAGATCTGCTCGAACCGCCCGGAACAATTGCCTCAGCTACAGCTCTTCTTCACTTTCAAGATACTGTGCAAACGCAGCCCGGAAATCTTTTCGGCCACTGAGAAAGTTTGTGAAACTTTCCAAACTTCGAAGGCTTGTCCTTCCCTAAACATTTGTCAAACTTTTTGCCTAGTCAAATTCTTCTAAAATCTGTGGCAAAGACTTAACCGTTTACTACCAGAACTGTGCTATCCCATACAAAGACTCTGAACCATTGACTTTGGCCCAGGCCTATGAACTGAATTGCTGGTTGTAGCTCACTGAAACCCTTTGCTCTGCCTATGAAAGTATTTGTGCTATTGATTCTTATAACCTTGTCTTTTTACCCCTTTTAAAAGTATCTGAAGTGCCATTTTGCTCCCACTTCAGTTAAGTAACTTATTGGTTGTGTATTTGTAGTATATTAGTATCTGATATTGAGCTGCTCTTGCTAGTGTAATGTTTTCAAACTGACTGTGTAAATAAATGCACATTCTTTTACCAAGAAACCTTGAGTAAGTGTATATTTGAATCAATGTATGTGTTGGTCCTTTGTGTTACTTGTTCTACTGCTCACTCAACTCTTGAGATAAGTCTGGTTGCTCAGCCACTGCTACCAGATAACTGTGTAGTACAGGCTTGTACCAAAGGTGCAATTGTACTGACACTTGTAGTCTAATTACATGTATTGTTCCCAAAGGGTACTGCATGTGATTCTGCCTAACAATGATGAGCTATTGCATGGTGCTGTGCTGCAGAGTGACCCAGCATGCTCCAAGTCTTAAGATTTATTTATTTAACTCTTACTTTATAACATACCTAATATCATACTTGAGTTTGGTTTCTAAGCACGTATCCGGGTGTGATGTCTCTCCTGCCGGTACTGCTGGCGGGGAGAGGGATTGAGTTGGGCCGCACATGAGGGCTTGTTGGTACGCGGCACCGGAGATGCAGACCACGCATCACACCAGTTGCTGCTGCTCGTGTCCCGAACTGCCTGTCTTCTGTCACTCTGTCACTTTCACGTCACTGCAAATGCGGGACCTGACACGGATATAACTTTCCTCCTTTTTCCCAACAATAAAACTGAACACAAACTGTAAACAGTAACTGACAACCATCTGAAACTCCTGTGCAAATCTAGTCCGGCACAGGTGCATGTTCTTTACATATATCTCACCTCTCAGAGTCTCTTAGCATCTCTAGAGCTGTCGGGGCTGCCCTTAGGTTGTACCTACTGGGCCGCTACCGGGGCATTGTCTCTGGGTTCTCTCCACCCTCCGGCTCACCTCCATCTTGTCAATATGCCTCCTCATTTTCTTCTAGCGGCTCACCTGCCTCACGGATCTGTGTCACATCTTCTTCGATTCTGTGACTCGGGGTGTGCTGTGAATGCTCATCGTCCTCATGCGGTTGTCTCTCCCTGTTTGTCAACATCTGCTTTGGCACCCTCTTAAACCCGGAGGCTTCATGACGGTGATCTGCTGTCCATGTGCAGCTGTCACCATCGTTCCTTCCGTTCGGATCACTGTCCAGGGTGCGTGGTCATAGCGTGTTTCCAGTTTGGATTTAGTGGGGTTTCGCAGTACCAGTACATGATTTCCAACCTTGTGCTTGGATCCTCTCGTGTGTTTCCTACCACTCATACTATTGTTTGCTGTGACTCTTTTTTCCTGGGTGCGGTTGCTGTCGAGAACGTCCACCCCCATGCTAGTGTGATGAAGAATGATTGTTTACCATAGTGCCATACATGAGGTCTGCTGGAGGTACGTTCGTGGAACTGTGGGGCGTCACTGTGTAGTTCCATAGGAATCGGTACAGATGCACTTTCCACACGCTGTTCTGGGATCTGGATATGCGCAGCAGTTTATTGATTGTCCTCCTGAATCTCTCGACATCCCAATTCGCTTGTGACCACCTTGGCGTGATGTGGTGATATCTGATATGTAGATCGTCCATGTACTTTTTCAGTTCTATTCCCCTGGATGGGTGGTCCATTGTCGCTCCTGATGTGTCTTGGCAGTCCGTGTGTGGCGAACATCTTCTTGAGTGCTGGGATCACGGTCTCCGCCGCTGTTGAGGATATGATCTCCACTTCCGGGTACCACGAGTAGTCATCAACAGCCACCAACAGGTATGTCCCTTCTTGCACTGTACAGAAGTTAATGCTGATGGTGTTCCACCTTGACGATCTGCGCTCTGCCGACTGAATTGGCTCAGGGTTTTGTGCTGCTCCCATGATTTGACATGGATGTCAGGATGTGACGGTTTCCTCCAACTTAGTGTCTATGTGAGGGAACCACACTCGGTGGCATATTCTGGTCTTTGTTCTGACCATTCCTTGGTGCCCTTCATGTGCAAGTGTGACAATCCTGTCCTGTAGACTGCTGGGGATTACTATGCGGGTGCCTCTCAGGATTAGCCCTTCACTAGTGACAGACAGCTCCTGTCGTACCTGCAACATACAGTCTCTGGCCACCGGTGTGTGGTTATGTACGTGGCGGAGGAATGATTTCCATTCTCCTGATATGATCATGTTTTTCACCATATCACAACAAGGGTCGTTTTATGTGGCCTCCAAGATGTCGTTGATGCTTACTGCCCGTGCTGGTGTTTAGGATTTGACAGATGTGGTCTTCAGTCTCTTCTGCCTCATTCGCCTCACCCAGGGTTGCAGCCCTTGGGTGCCTGGACAAAATATCTGCCGGGTTGTCTGTACCTGCTTGGTAGGCCAATTCGAACTCGTATTGTTGTAGGTGTAGCAGCCATTTCCCAATTCTGGCCGGAGGGTGTGCTGATGACCCTGTGAAGATCAGAATGAGTGACTTCTGGTCCGTGTACGCTCTGAACTTACGTCCATAGAGGTAGATGTGGAAATGGCGACAGCCCCAGAGTACTGCTATTGCCTCCTTCTCAATGTTCGAGTACAGTTATTTGGTAGGCATGAGGGCCCGGGAAGCGTATGTGATGGGCTTGGTCTCACCTGTTTGTGACTGTTGGACAAGGATGGCCTGAGACCAACGGGGCTCACATCCACATAAAGTTCTGTCATCAGGGTTGGGTCATAGTAGGCCATTGTTGTGTCTGATGATAGTGATGTCTTGATCCGTTCGAACGCTTCCTGGCATTCGGGACTCCAGTCCCATTTAACATTTGACCTGGTGAGTTCAGACATGGTCGCCAGGTGGGGAATGAATCTGCTGCAATTTGTTGCCATTCCTAAAGGAATGTGTACTTCCATGGCTGTTGCTGGTGGAGAGGCCTCCTTTATGTCTGCTACTTTTGGGGGTTCAGCGGATACTCCCTCGCTGTTAAAGACACACCCGAAGAATGTTATCTCTTCTTTCAGAAATTTCTTTGTGCTATTATAGCTGTCGTTGGTGCCAGTTGAAGTTTCTGCTGCTCTCACGTGTAACAGCTCCTTCTGGCATCCATATTCGAGAATTCTGGCTAGGGTGATATCTTTTTCACTCAGTACCATTCTGCACAGTTTCTCCAAGCACATTCTGTTGATGATTTGGCACCTTGTTTCTTTTTTGATGTTGTCAAATTCGCAGGATAGTGGTTGTCATCTGAGCCTTGTGTGGTAGGCATCAAGCGTCTCATTCTCCATTTGCACTGTGGTGCAGAAATTGAAAGTTCATGATCCAGATTTAGCTGCGGCATAAAATGTGCTGTGAGGGCCCCCTTGGCTAGTTCATATACTTCTGCACCATCGTTGATAACTAAAGAGTTGAAAATGAGCAGCACGTCATCACCCACATTAAGCAGGAGTTGTGATCTAATTTTTCTGGGTGTTTTTGTGTCCTTGCAGTCCATCCCCATTTCAAACTTTTGGATCTACAGCATCCAGCGGGGCTCCACTAATGACGGTTACACGTATGGTTGAAAGGCCGAGTGCTGCCATGGCACCCCCATGATGTCAAGAGGACCGCATTGGCGTGTTAGTGATGCTGCAATTTTTGCTGGTGTGCTGGGCCTTGGCGTGGAAAGTCCAGTTGCCATGTTGCCTCTATGTCGTTGTGCACACCTGTGTGCTGATGAGCAGTGGGCTCTGCCTCACCTGTTACTTTCAGTTTCCAGGTGCTGGACTGTGGTGTTGCAGTGCTGCATAGTCTTCTCCAGGGCCCTTACGTTGTGTGTGTCGGTAGGAATGTTGCTGGTTCTTCCACCACATGAGGGGGAGTGTGTTCCCACTGTGTTTCCAAAAATGTAATCATTTAGATCATATTGTGGTGAAATTGTGGCTGCACGCATGCATTAGTTCGTGCACTCGTCACTAGTGTGATGTCTCTCCTGCCTGTGCTGCTGGAGGGGAGAGGGATCGAGTAGGCCTGCACATGAGGGCCTGCTGGTATGCAGCGCGGGAGACACAGAACACGTGTCACACCAGTTGCTGTTTGTGTCCCGAACTGCCTGCCTTCTGGCAGGGTGGGCCCTTTATTTGCATCTCACTTCACTGCGCATGTGGGATGTGAGGCGGATATAACACTGGGATTCAAACCTCTGTTGCTATGCGTGGTCTTGCTTCCAAGACCAGCGCGTTGCCCCTGTGCTATCCTGCGTTCACAAGATGAGAGGGAGGTAGATATGGGAAGGGTGAACAGCAGAATGGTGTACTCCCTGGAAGCTTTAAGCAGAGTGCTCCACATCTTTAGTGCTTGCACAAACGATTTTTATTTTAAGCATAGCCATGTTGCTGACACGAGTTTCGTGCCCATACTAGTGCTTTATCAAGGCTTTGGCATGTGATGTTATTATAAGGTTAGCCATTGTGATAACTGGGTTGAAGATACAGAGTGGCCAGTGTCCTCCTTTGCTCCAGAGCAGCCTTATAATAGACTCACCTTCCAAAGCCTTGATAATATGCTGGTACAAGCCCGAAACATGTGGTCGCAATATGGCTATACTTCCAATAAATAATGTTTTGCGCAAGCACTAAAGTTGTGAAGTCCTCTGTTTTCAGCCTCGTTTTGGCAGAACACTATCACCCACAGCACAGCTTGCTGGCAAACACAGCAACAGCCCATTTTGTGACCCTAACGCAAAAGAACAAAGGGCATCACTCTTGGCAGTATCCGATTTGCCACAGGGATTTCAAAACCTGCTCTTTCAAAGGGTTGCGAAGAAGTAGTGTAAGAGGCCCCGAAGGTGGTGGTTGCACTATTGCAAAAGCTAGCACGAAAACCAGAGGGTTGGCAGAGTGAAATGTGTGATGGGTACAGATTGTATGACCGTTGAGCAAGGAGTAAAAGGCAAAGGTGGAGATGTGCGTTGGGGTAGGTCAGTAAGGAATTAACAAATGAATGAGACGATCACGCAAATCCATATAATGCTTCAGCTTGCCTTCTGGGTTCTTGCAGGTGCAGGCTAAGCTTGAGAAATGGGAAACATAAAACATTAGTGAGAGAAAACACTTAAAGCACTGTCTGCAAACATTTAGCTCCTGTGCCTAGTGAATAATTGACTGAATATGCCGAGTGCTCTGGTGAATTTCTGATGGTCAAGCAGGGTGCTGATAGAGAAGCAGGAGCTAGCAACCAGAAAAAAAGCTGTGTTCTTCTGCACTAGCCCTCGGGAATGTAGGTGTGTATGCTCCAATGCACTGACAAGTGTGCACCTTTTATTCTGCACAAGCACCCTCCTACGAGTTTATTCTGCGGCTGTTATTCTTTGGCTGCACAAGAATGTAAAATATCAGCTCCTCATCGCAAACCATAGAGCAACACCCCATTTGACTGAAATGTACAAAGAGCATTAGAAAGTGCCAACATTGTTTCAGTTAATGACTCCCACATGAGAGGGTAGGCAGTGCCATATGGTTCCAGTGTGCCTAAACTAAGGTTCAGGGGGGGTAGCAAGTCACGCAACAAATTAAAGCCCTGCAGGCCCAGAGAAAAGAGGTGCAGGGCTCTGCATCAGAAGCAACTCTCATTGCAACCCTAGAAGTGCAGGAGCACACCACACAGGAGAGACCCATCAGAGTCCTGACCTTTAGAAGCAAGTACGCCTGGGCAAACCTATTCAACTATCTTCCAAAACACTAGCTAACTGGGTCTTTCTGTTAAATCAATCTTCCTCATACGTTATGCTGGATTTGGGCAAAAGGTTTCAGTGGTCCATGCGTTAAAATGGTGTAAATCAGGCACGCAAGGTTTCACTGTGGGTCTTGTGAAGCATAAGCAGGTTTCTAGAGCAGTTGAGCGCATACGCTTGATAGAGGTAGAAAATACATAGAATTGAGCCGAGGGAGTGACAGAGAACTAATATAGTCTGGAGTTGAAATGGGAAAGGCTATTTTGTGTGGCTACTGCCTGTGACATTTCTTGGTAGAGTGAAGAGAGGAACAGTCCACGATTTCTGGGAGGGAGGCAGGAGAGTGCATTCAGTGGCTGCAGTTGAGTGTGCCATAATGTTCTATTCAATAGAAAAACTAGTTGTGGAGAAAAGGTCTCTGAAGTCATTGCAGGCAGGCGGTCATATCCAGTGGCTGTAACTCTGCGCCCTGTGTTAGTGGCAAGTCACAATAGTAGTTGCTTGCAAATACCCATCCTTCCAATTCCTTCGACGCAGGAGAGTGCATTCAGTGGCTGCAACTGTGTTTGC
The DNA here is from genome assembly GCF_040938575.1 of Ambystoma mexicanum. NCBI lineage: Eukaryota > Metazoa > Chordata > Amphibia > Caudata > Ambystomatidae > Ambystoma > Ambystoma mexicanum. The sequence goes on from NC_090923.1 coordinate 668,009,823, forward strand.
CATCTTTTTCTGGTGGCAGAACATATTATGTAGCCTGATACTGGCGTTTAGGGCTGTGGTTTGGGTAACATATTGCGATCTGGCTGCAGGAAGCTACAGGCGACTGAGACCACAAGAACGCTCGCTGTGTTAGAGGGGGCCGCCTGCAAAGAGGGTCAGATACAGAGTAAACATGTAACCAAACATAAAGTGTAGGATTCACATGGCTCCTCAGCCTTTCTTAACATAACTAAAACGACAGTACTGTGCGGTATTATGGAGAATCAACTCCCGTACATGTAAATGAAATATAAGGCATTTGTATTATATGTGAAAAGGAAATGCAAAGTGCACTGGCGTTTATATGTGAACATGTCCTTTGGTGGTTTTACTGTAAATGCATTCTCGTTGTTCTAACTGTAAAACAATACCTGTTTCATGATGTAAGCATTGGTAATAAAAATGTAAACAAAGCCACCATTTTAAAAAAGGCCCCTACTTACCTGATTGGCCTCTTTACTTAAAGGTCAGCATTGGAAGTGTCCCAGCCAGGGGGCATGTCCTTACCTGAGGTACTGCGTGAATGTGTTGTATCTCTTCTGTGGACAGTGTAAGGTGGCACAGCCTTCTGACTGCACTTAAGAGCCTTTGCCCGCAAAGAGAAGAACTAGATCTGAGGGGACAACTGGCCTGGAAGGGCTGCCACTACTAGTTCTCACAACAAAGTTGCAGTCCCGGCTTGAGCTCCTGTTTAGACAAAGCAGGAGCTCTGATCCGTGCCCACACCAACGCGGCAGTGAGGTAAGAAGCATGAAGCACCTGTCGCCAGCAGCCCCCAATGGGCCTGGTCTCTGCCTTGCAAGGCATCTGGAACAGTTCGGAAGTGGCGAAGTCCCTCTCAGGCACTTCCTAGATTAAGTTACCGCCGTATAAGGCACCTTCATTAGCAATAAGAGTTACCTCAAGAAGGAAAAAGAGGTGTGACCAAAGGAAGAAAAAAAAAAACATTCGGGCCCAGCATGCTGCCAGATGGCAGAATATAGAAAATAAAGTAAGCACCTTGTCACTGCAAGTAGGGCTCCTGCTCTGTCTCCCTGTGGTGCTTTGGGCACTCCCATGCAGATGAAAATAAAAGATACAAAATGGCCACCACAAGTGTCACTTCGGTGCGTAAGCGTGTCTGCTACCTATCAGCCCCTGCTCCCACTGCGCACCTATCCCTATGAGCCGGTGTGAGCTCTGGGCCCTTATCATCTGCACGGGCAAGGCATGTAAGGGCAGGTCTGGTGTCTGTGTGCAATACCTTGCTTGTGTGTGTGTCTTCCTAAAATGAAGCTAAAAAACATTCCATTAGCGTGCAAAGATAGCTGGGTAGAGCCTTCATTGCTCCCCAATGTACCCGCGCCCAATATCCTCTGCGTTAGTAGGACCCTGCCTTTTCCTGCGCTCGTGTACAGGCGGAACTCTAGTAAAGTGTCCCGTGCTCTCCACACAAGGCTGCGATTCACGAGCACTTCCAACCTGAAGAGAAAATAAACCGAAGATCTGCGACTTTTGTGGTTTCCATCACAGCCAGATAGAATGCGGAAAGGGATATAAACAAATGCCAGGGAATGCACAGAGCAACGGGAGCTTTGGTGGATGGTGCCTTAGCCACTGTGCACAACAGTCCTCGGGAGAACCCTGCCCTCACCCCCACCATATGGTGTCCCGAGAGGCAGACAGGAGGGCGCCATGTATGATATGATATGATATGGCATTTATAACATACCTATAGACACGTGTTTCAAGGCACGATGAGGCAATTGAGGGGAAAACAGATGGAGGACAAAGACAGCGATCTTACAAAGCCTAGTGCGTTGAGATCGCGCAAGTGCAGGGGAGAGCTGAGGGGAAAGTGCCAGGGGCAAGGGTGGATGGGCAAGTGCCATACAAGCGATCAAAAAACAAGTAGTGTAGCCAGCAGGTGGCAAGTGCAGGATAAGTGCAGACAGTAGGTGTCCAATAAGTGCAGTTGAAGGGACTGTAGGGTTGCAGATACAGACCCAAGTGCAGGGGTTGCCAGGAGGCAGTACGGGTGTGCAACTGGGCAGACAAGGACCTGGGCCGTAATTCAGAGGGTAGCCAGGTGACCAGTGCAGTCTCAGTCAGGAGATCAGCAAGGGAGAGGAAGAGAGAAGGCAAAAGCAAAGAGGAGGGTTTTGAGATGCTTCCGGAACTGGAGATGGTTCTGCTCAAGTTTCAGAGCGGCAGAGAGGCTGTTTCAGAGGGAGGCACCAGCCGAAGAAAGAGATCTACCCCCAACTCGTTGCTTGGAGAAGCGACTGACCCTGGGGGAGTTGGAGGTGGAGGAGCAAAGAGCTTGAGTAGGAGGATATTTACAGAGAGAGAGATGGAGGATCTGCAGTTCCAGGGTATCTAGTCTTTCCATCTAAAACGTATTCATCGAATACCTTTCCATCAAAAATTATTCATTGACTTGCCTTTCGATCGAAAAGCATTTTCATTGAATAATTTTCGATGGTTAATTTAGATGAATAATTAGGGTTAGGGGTAGGGTTATATTAGAGACAAAAGGTTAGATTTAGGGTTATACTAAGGGTTAGATTAGGGTTAGGGTTTGGGTTAGAAGTTAGGGTTGGGGTTAGGGTTAGATTTAGGGTTAGATAAAAGGTTAGATTAAGGGTTAGATAAGGGTAAGGTTTAGGGCTAGGGTTGGGTTTGGGGTTTGGGTTAGGGTTGGGGCTAGGGTTAGATTTAGGGTTAGATTAAGAGCTAGATTAAGGGTTAGATTAGGGTTAGGGTTAGGATTGGGGTTGGGTTAGGGGTAGGGGATGTGCGTGGGGGTTGGAGGATCTGGGGACAAACCCCCTAATATAGAATAAACTTTAAAACATTACAAGGAGCTGGCCTGTTCCAAAATTTCAGCACTGGACTTTTTTCCATGTAATGTTTTAACGTTACAAAAAAAATGCATCGAAATGCTATTTTTTCCATTTTAAGGTGCATTTCTATCTAAACTTGTCCATTTATATATTCGATGGACTGGTTTAGATGGAAATGCACTTTTACATGTAAAAGATAGCATTTCGATGCAATGGCATTCGATGGATTTCCATCGATGGATTTGTATTTTGATGCATTTCCATCGATGGAAAGACCATAAACCCGGTTCCAGGCCCCCGAAGGCCTTGTGGACAATGCAGAGGGTCTTGAACTTGATCTTTGCAGCCACTGGGAGCCAATGGAGATATTTCAGGGCTGGAGAGATACGATCCCAGCCTTGAGAAAAAGGACACGTCTCGCATGAGTTGTAGAGGGCAGAGAGTAGAGGCAGGCAGATTTAGAAAGAGGCTGTTGCAATAGTCCAGCCTAGAGAGAACCAGAGCTCTGGAGACAGTGACCTTCTGTGGTAAGGTGAGGAAAGGAAGCAAACCTCTTAAGAGGTGCAGTTGGTACTTTGACTTCTTAGAGACGTCAGAGATGTGAGGAGAGAAGGAGAGTTTGGAGTCGAAGATGACCTCAAGGTTTTTAGCCTCACAGGTGGGAGCAGGAAGAGGGCCAAGGGGGGCCAGCCAGACAGTGACAGGAAAGGAAGGTGCAGGTGTGCCGATGAGGAGGATCTCTGGCTTACTGGCATTAAAGCAGAGATCATTGACAAAACACCACTCCTGGATTGCAGATAGATAATCCGAGATGAGAGAGGGAGAAAAGGCAGCAGAAGGGAGCCTGAAAACGAGCTGGGTGTCATCCGCATGGCACTGGAAGTTGAAGCAGGGAGCAGCAATGCAGTGGGTGAGAGGTGCCAGGGATTGGTTGAACAGCCTGGGAGAAAGGTTAGACCCCTGGGGAACACCACAGGTAGAGAGTGAGATAGAGGAGAGGTTGGTCCGAGAGGAAAGAGGTCAGCCTGGTCACGACCTGGTCAGTGATACCCAGGTTATCACAGAGCCGGTTGAGCAGGATGGCATGGTTGACCATGTCAAAAGCAGAAGAGAGATCAAGTAAGATGAGGACAGAGGGGTGATTAGCATCATGGTTAGAGAGCACGTCTTTACGGATGTTCAATAGAGCAGTTTCTATGCTTTGGGCTGCTCTGAAGCGAGACTGATGGTCATGGAGACCACAAACAGATTCAGTGTGAAGATTAAGTTAGGGGATGGCCAGCTTTTCCAAGAGTTTGCCCAGCAAGAGAGTGATGGAGATCAGGTGATAGTTAGCCGGGCCAGAGGGGTCAACTGAGGGTTTCTTGATAAGAGTGTGCACAAGACAGTGTTTGAGGGGGGAAGGGAAGGTTCCAGTGGTGGAAAAGTGATTGCAGAAGTCGGCAAGGCTGGAGCGAGGATGCCAATGTGGTCTTTGAGGGTTTTGGAAGAACAGGGAAGGACCTGTTTTGATGAGACTTTCATAGATTGGACTTGTCTAGAAACCTCATCAGGGGTGAACAGAGGAAAGGCAGAGAAGGGGTGAGGAGAGGTGGTCGCAGAGGGGCCAGAGGTAGAAGAGAGAGTAGAGGGAGAAGGAGGAGAGGATGAAAGGGTTGACAGGATGTCCTGGGTTTTAGAGATGAAATGAGAAGCCAGGGCCATGCAGATGGCTTGGGAGGGGACAGGAGAAGTAGAGACTGCAGCAGGATTGGCCAGCTTCTTGCAGATTTTAAAGAGTTTGGCCGAGTTTTTAGATACCGCAGAGACGCAGGCTTGGATGCGAGGTCTCTTCTTAGTGAGGACAGAGAGCCGATATATATTGCCTTTGGAGCAGATGGCAGGCCAGTTTGTCAGAGGATGCACAAGATGCTAGCCATTTCCTCTCAGCCACCCTACACTTGCATTTAAGGGTGATGAGGTATGTGTTGTACCAGGAGTTGCACTTGGCTTTTGGCTTCAAGCAGATATTCATGACAGGGACATGTACATCAAGAGTATCAGAGATAGAACAGTGGGGCATGGAAAGGGCTGTGTCAGGATATGAGTCAGTCAGAGGTGAAGGAAGGGGAGAGAAAGTCACACCGAAAGCCTCAACTGACACACGCTTCATGGTTCGGATGACTGAGAAGGTGGGTGGCAGTGTGTGGGTTGGCTCGGTCTGAGGGGTAGAGAGAGAGAGAGATGAGAGGAGAGGAGAAAGTGATCACTACAGGAGAGTGGAGTGGTGAGAGAGGGGGAGGTCTGAGGAGATCAGTACATCCAGAATGTGCCCTGCAGAGTGAGTCGGGCCAGAGGGAAGAACAGAAAGAGAGTGAGAGTCACAGAGGTCGTGAAAGAGTCCAGAGGGACAGGAAGCATGCAGGTGGATGTTGAAGTCATCAAGGAGGAGTTGAGTGGTTGAGGCCAGGAGGGAGGAGGAGAGGTCCGCCCAATCAGAGAGGAAGGAGGTGGTCTGAACAGGTGGCCAGTGGATAGTAGCCATGGTGAGAGAGTGACCAGGAGAGAGAGAAAGCCTGCAGACAAGGCATTCGAAAGAGGAGTAGGCCTGCATAGGAATGATAGAGGCAGGAATCTACTCCGGGAAGATCAATGGTACACCCCTACCTGAATGGTTGGATCTGAGGGCTGAGAGGATCTTGTAGCCACCAGGGAGGAGAGTGTCAAGGCTTGTGACATCGCTGGCCGTGAACCATGCCTTGGTGAGACCAAGACATCAAGGTTGTGTTCTTCCAGGAGACGGCAGATGACAGAGGAGTGTTTGACAGCTGAGCGAGAGTTGAGAGTGGCAATATGGAGAAGGTTGCCACCCTTGAAAGACTTCTGGGGAGGGATACAAATCAGAGGTACTCCCTGTAGAGGTGTAAAAGGAGTCCGAGGAGGGCAGAAAAGGAAGGAGGAGAGGGCAAGGTAGCCAAGGAGGAGGATGAGGGCACCAGAGCGGTGTTAGAGGGGGGGCAAGGAAGATGGAGTAGGGACAGAAGGGTAATAAAGAAATGGGTTGGGATGAGGGAATTAAGGTGAGAAAAGGGCAGGGCAGGGAAGGGGAAGGGAAGAAGCAATGGCCCAAACCACAAAAAAGAGTTTGGGTGGGGAATTGAAGGGATTGCGCAAAGTAAAATGGTGGGACTAGGTGGGAGATGGAAGTGGTTGGCAAACAACAAGGTATAAGTGTGTGGGGAAGCAAGTTAGGTTGGGGAAGGAGCAGGCTTCCAAAGGCACTGCAAAAGGGCACGTCATCTGGGGGAGGTAGTAGAGGTGGGAAACAAAGGAGACAAGGAAAGCGGTAAGAGAGAGAGGGAGAGCAGGGGAAACGGGAAGAGGTCAGGAAACTAAGGAGCCCAAGAATCGTGTAAGAGGTCCAGAGACCCGGGGAAGCAAGGAAAGCATGTAAGAGGACAACGGTCCTGAGGAACAATTAGGAAGACAGCAACACCACTGGCGGGGCAAGCAAGTGGGAAGAGGACAATTCACCAGAGGAAACATTAAGGGGGCAAGGGCAGGACGCATGGGGAAACCTCAGGGAAAGGAGCAACTGGGTAAAAGGTCAAGCCACCTGGGAAATGAGGAAATGAGTAAGAGGTCAAGGCACCTGGGGATATGAGTAAGAGATTTAAGAGGCCAAGACACCTGGGCAATGAGGAATTTTGTAAGAGGTCAAGAGACCTGGGCAATTATGAACTGGGTAAGAGGTGAAAGCATCTGCTGCATTTTCGGGGCAGGCGGGCACCAGTGATCGCATGGCAATACACAGTGTACGACAGGGATCTATAAAGATGGTGTCAGCACATTAGGAATGTTTGTACTCAGAGCCATATTTCATGAGGCAAGCACAAGTGTATAAGAATGAAAGCAGCACACATGTTAGGAATTTGGTGCTTTAATCTCGACTCCCCTGTTATTGTGTGATCCTGGCCAAAGAAAGGGGCTAATTTTGGTGAGCCTGCCATCAACCCCATAGAAACTTAATTGTTGGCTAGCAGGATGGGATAGCAGTTTGCACCTGGTTGGTTCATGCGTTGTCCGTAGGGGGGGGTGGCATTATTGGGGGGGTACGTTTGCCATGGGGGGATTGGTGGTGTTGGTGCCCTGGAGGCTTGGGAGGGTGCCATATGTGCAGAGGAGATGTTTTTGGTTTTAGAGCTGGTCTCGCTGTGACCTCTGGTGGTAACGTTGGTTTCAGGTTGTGGATGTGGTTTGGTGGCGTGGCATTGTGTTTGGGCCTATGCTCGTTGGTGGGGGCCAGTCCAGCTGCGTCACTGGGGTGCAGTTGGGATCACTTTGTGGATTAGGTAGGTGGCTGGGTTTCACTGCAGTGGACAACGGTTAGTTTCTCATGGTTGTAAGGCACTGGGGCATTTGTGACGGGGCGGTGCTGGAGTTCTCTGGTGGAAGCATTGGCTATAGCTGCATTGGTGTTGCATGCGTACAGCGATGTGTGAGAGAGGCCTATCAAATAGGGAAAACGCATTGGAACCACATCAGATACGCATCAAATAGGGACCATATCGGGGCGTGCTGAACCTTTCAGTATGCATTCTTCCCAAGTTTGCATTTGCCATCTCCGTTCCCAAACATCCTGTCCAACACTCTTACGTCCATGCTTTCTTAAAACGTACCACCCTGCATCAAGCCTAAACAGCATGTCTACTTCCTGGGTGCCAGCTATGTACATAGAGCAGTCATACATTTCACAGGCAATCTATGTACTGGAGGAAGGCCTAATACTCACCCTATGATCGGTCCTTAGAGTAAGTGATTGCCACCCTTAGTTCCTTTGGTGTGAAAGCAGGCCCCCGTTGCAGGATTACATGCAGCGGTATGGCCCACCTCCTGTGTTATACAGTTGCATGCAGTGCCAACCAACATGAGCCCCCCTGCGGAAACCAATCATCTCGTGTTAATAGGCAGGGACAAAATTGTTGGGACAAAAACCTTACCTCCCTCTTGGAGAAAGGCTAACATTGTTGTAATTTACAAGAAGGGAGATAGGGCTATTCCATCCAACTATCAACCTATCTACCTTCTATGCAAAACAAGGTGGGGTCTGGGAATCTCTCTACCAGCACAAACACAGCCCAATGACCTGTTCTTGGGTGAGTAACCCTTGGGAGAGACTCTACCAAGTCTTTAGCTCACTGTCCCTTTCACAGAGAAGAAATTTCCCTGCATATCAGTCTTCGTCCTACCCGGGGGCAGTCCAGCACCGAAATACTAGGCAATTCTCCTCTGATGCCTCTAGCAAAATTTTTGGGGCTATTATTTTGGAGCACTTGCAGGAGTTGGCAAATAAGAAAAATGTAAGTGAACATTTTCAATCAGGTTTCCGACAGGGATTGAGTACTACCCACAACTGTATTGTAATCCACCTTCTCCAAACACAGGCCAAATACAAAAAAAGGGCGATTTACTGTGCCTTCCTGGACATCTCACAGGGATGGAATGCCCGGTGGACTTGGTGGATATCTTGATGTCCTTACAGACTGATACCAAGGTGAGGGTGCATTTAGACCAAAATGGAAACTATACGAGGGGGGTGCCTAGCCGTTGTGGGCTGCAGCAGGAATGTGTGTTAGCCCCTTTTTTGTATAGTTCATACACTTGGGATCTGGGAAAGACATTTCCTTCCAAAGTTAGGGACCATATCAATAGATCATTTGGCATATGCCAATGGTATCGTTTTGTTTGATCTGACACCCATAGGCCTGCAAAGGACCCTAACATCGACCAAAGATTATTTTGCAGCACTGGATTTGCAACTAAATGTTAGAAAATCAAACATTCCTGTGCTAAATTATGGTAAGAACAACAAGTCTAAATTCAAGTGGTCAATATCAAAAGAATGTCTGGAAACAGTGTAATCTTTTAAAAATTTACAGGTTGAAATTAATTCAAGAAGATCAAAACAAAACGACTATGATCATACCATGAAAAAACGAAATTGAATATCTCTGAAACTCTGGCCTTTGACAGGAAGTTTGGTAGATTTTCAGCAATCCCAACGATCAAATATTACCATCAAAATAGGGTCTCACGTCTCTTGTATGGAGTTGAATTGGGCTTACTTTCAGACAGCTGGAGTATAATAGAGTCATTGGGCCTCATTCCGAGTATGGCGGTAAGGGATAGCGGCCACCGGTAACGAGACCGGTGGCGGTAATCCCTTACCGCCATACTCCGAGTTCCCTCTGCGCCCTCGCCCTTAACGCCTGCTTTGAGCAGGTGTTAAAGTCGAGGGCGCAAAGGGGCCTCCAAGCCAATAACAGTGACCGTAATGAACGGTCACCGTTATTTGCATCTTCCCCATTCCCATTGAGCCCTATGGGGGCTCATTTGGGAATGGGGAAGAGCCTTGGTGAATGGGGAATTACCGCCCCGCCAACCTTGGAATGGGGCGGTGATTCCGCCATCCACCAAGGCGCTGCCGGTCCGGGTACGGCGTCAACCAAGGCGTTAATAGCGCCATTGGTTAGCGCCGTACTCGGAATGAGGCCCATTGATATGGAAATAATTACTCCCTCTCCCAAGGGGAACGCCTGTATCAGTAATCAGACATGAGGTTGGCTTAATCTCTTTACAAGCACAAGCAGATTGGAAACAATTGCAACTGTTGAGATCTCTTTTTTTCCCTCCTGTGAATAGTATATTAGCAGAGCTACGCTCAGTGCTTTTTTGCAAATCCTCGAGAGTTCTAACAGAGTAGTTTCACTCTGGTATAAAATTGCTGGCTTATTACGACCTAAATCTTAATAAAGTGGTTGTGGTGTACGTCGACAAAAAGAAAACTATGTTTGACCTTAACGGGATAAAGAACAGAGAACCAGCTTTGGGTTATCATTTATTTTATAACCTAAAATATGAAACTAGAGCATTTAACGATATACCATTCTATCTGAAAAAGCATCCGTTAAGACAACATTGTTGTGATATGCTATGTGTTAAATTGAATGTAATATCTACCGGGGAAGTTACTGGTTCAAGACAGGGTATTAAGGGTTCACTGAGGGTATCCAGGTTTTGTTTTCAGCACATTGAAACAAGTCGCCATCTATTACTGGAATGCTCTGTTTTTACTAAGACCTGTTGTAAGCTCTACCCCCACTTTGTTCCTGATTTAGCTCATTTCAATACTGAGTGGTTCTGGCGAAACATATTGAATAGTCAAGCATTACCTTTGGATGCGTCTATTTCATGATTGTTGAAAATTACCTTAGGTGAAATGTCAGGAAATACTGGATGATTTCAGTCTTTTAATGTTCCTATTTTTAACATGAATTGATATCATGAAAAGGTATTGCTATGAAAATTTAAACTGGATGATTTGTGCATTTTAAATGTTTTAAAGATTTAAACAATATGTACTGTTTAAGAATTGTAATGTAATGAGAATAACTTTTTAACTAATGTCTCTTTTTGCAAAGGTTTGTATTAACCAAATGCAAATAAAATAAACAAATAAAATAAAATAGTGAGGGATTAACATGCTCATTGTCACCATCAAATGAATGCACCTCTCAGGTACCCCAAACAGTGCTCGCCCTAAGTTAATATAGCAGACCATGTAAAAGACGTTGTAATAGGGGGGTTGGGTGAGGCATTGTGTGCACGGGGAGGAAAGGGGCAGGGGTCGTAAGGAGAAAGAGGGGGGAATGTGACTGCTTTAACATCTAAGTTGCGTAATTACAGATTAAGGACGTCTGAAAAGAGTGAGGTGTCGGATAACTGGTCAAGGAAGGACGGGCCAAGGGAAAGAGCAAAGAACCTCTGGAAGAAAGAACACAAAGATGATACAGGGAAGCGGGGGTGCTGAGGTACTTAATTTTCCAGGTTGTTGAGGGAAACAAATAGGTGAGGCCCCAGATTAGCCCCGGGGTGCAAGGCTTAATTATTGGGGATAGGAGAATGGTGGAGGAATGAGATGGGAGGGCATAGCATACACTATCCCTATCTCCTATACCCCTGTTTCCAAGTTGCACTCTAGTGGGGTTAGACAGCAACAATGTGAAACACGGAAGGCAGCAGAGGGAGCGAAACTCTAGCAATGATACTAATATGTCTATGCTTTATTGCAGAACACCAACAATCATTGAGTATGGGAAAAAAATCAATTGGGATGTATGAGGAAGGAAGCCCCCCGCATGGCAATCATTTAGGATACACAGATAGAGTAGGTTTCAATTGAGGTTGAACTGCCAACTAATGCCTCAATAATGGGCTCAGATGTTGTGCTCTGGCAGAAATGTGCAGCTTTGGCCAATGACAAGGGTTGGGAAGTGACAATGGCCCAGATGAGAGGGCCACGGACTGGGCCAGGGAATGCTGGCTAACAGACTGATCTGAAAAGGGGAAGATCGAGCATGAGATTAGGGTCCCTGGAATCATGTGGGAGCATGGATTCTCAGGTCTCCAAGAAGAGGCTATGCAAAACGACCATGGGCCAAAAAGGGCGGAAAACAAAGAAGTATTTGGAGGATGAATTGTCAGCAGTAAAAGCAATGATTGGTGGGAGGGAAAGTGTTGATGACAGAGCTATATCAAGCGAGAGCCCACCAGGAACAAGTGGTAACGGACAGAGTGTGGCACCCAGAGCGTTACAAGGCTTTCAGTGGCACACAGCCGGGAAGAAGTGGGTGAGTGTGTTCAGGTTTTAGTAATGGGCGACTGGAGTAACTGAGCCCACAGCAAGAAGGGTGAGGATGGAGAGCAGGTGATCATGGGAGAGGGGCACAGCTAGCTTGGAGGTCAGCAAATTGGTGTAGGAACTTTAAAGAAGGAATGTGCACTTTCTAAAATGCATGCCGTTTTCGTCACGTTTGTGAAAGTTGTGGTGGGAAGGGACACCTAGGAAAGTTTTGCGGCAGAGGGGCTTAGAACATGAACAGGGATCAGGCAATGGGCGGATCAAGGAACTAAGTGGACAGGAACCATCTCGATGTTTTACTCTCTGTAAAATAGTATGGGCTGCATACATACAAATGGATTTCTGAATACAGTGAAGGGGCCGCCACCTGAGATAACAGGCACACTTGATGGTCCCTTTAGCATGAAAGCATTAGTAAATTACCATTAGTACCCGGCGAGGGAGAATCAGAATGAAAGAACCATACTGATTGGCCCTCGCCAGGGCATTACCCAGCCGGGAATCCCTCGGATTCCACGCCTTTGTCCCCGGCAGGGGCGTGGCAGCCCCCCATCCAATGAAGAGGCTCGAAGCGGGGCCATCCCCGCTCTGAGCCTCCACACAGCTGGAGGCCACCTTCGTCCCCCGCCGGGGATTCAGGTATGTTGTTTTTTCTTTTTCTCCCCCCTCCACACCCTCCCAACCCCACTTACGTTCTGCCTGCTTTGTCCCCGGAGGTGGACGATGGTAGCCTCCAGCCGTGTAGAGACTCGAAGCAGGGCCATCCCCGCTCCGAGCCTCCACACAGCTGGAGGCTTCCATCTGCTCCCACGGGGACCCAGGTACGTTTTTCTTTTTTTTCCTCCCTCCCTTCCGCCCTCCCAACCCCACTTACCTTCTCTTTTTTTGTCGGGAGCTGGGAACAGAAGTGTTCCCAGCGTGTCCGCTCCAGATGGCCGCCATGGAAAGGGAAAACGGACTCTGTTTTCCCTTCCCCAGAAGCCATTTTCTCATTCATTTTTGTTTTTCTCTTTCGAACCGCTGCCGCGTTTCAGGACAGAAAACTGCTTTTAGTACCCCAGTCTCGTAGATCTTGTGGGCCGGGTACTAATAGTAATATGCCGGGAGCAGCGGGGGCATTTCCGAGTCAGGTAATGCCCTGGGGGCCTATAACTATGGGCCCCGGGGCAGTACCTGACTCGTTAATGCCCCCGCCACTCGGGGCATATTGCTTAATTAACACCTGCAGCTCCTATTATGCATAGGCTATGCGAAGAGATATCATCATCCAAAACGCAGGACATTTTATTTTTATTTTCCCTACAGAATGTTTGTTTTAGGTTCATGGTGAAGCAACCAATATCTTAGCACAGATGTAGCCTGTCAGACTGACCAAGATGCAGGGACTATGCTGGCAAGCATGAGGTAAGTGTGGCACTGTGAAGAACGAAGCACTACACTCCCATCCTTCCATTTGCCCCATCGACCACTCTCTCCAATTAGTGAACACAGACTGGAGCTGAGGGTCAAGGTAACACCTTTGCTGGAAGGGTGGCAGAAAATCTCGCGGGAATCACTGGCGTAATGGGGGCCTCCACAGCCCCCCCCCACTGGTGCAGGGGGCCCCATGCTGCCCAAGCGCAGCGTGTGTGTGGCAGTGCGGGTGGGTGGAGGGGGACCCCACATTTTGTGAAACAACACTGTCGGGAATCTTCTGAGAACTGATCTGCTTGACTTTGAATGATTTTCTTCCTCCAATGGCTCTCTCCTCCCAATCAAATCCCAAAGTTATCGTCCTCTGTGCATCTATCAAAACACCTGCTACCGTGGAGGTCCACAGACAGATTCAATGAATGACCAAATGGAGATGTCCCAGAAAGAATGGATATAATTTAAGGGCATGAACACTGAAATCATCGATTTGCATCACTTATTGTGCATTAGAACAAAAGCAATATTTGTCTTGCCAGAATTTCTGAAACAAGAACATGCATAAAAGGAGAGGTCACATGTATTGCTTACTGGCAGAAATACTGTGCATCTAGCCAAAATCTATATTTAATGGCTGGCAAAATACATATACATAAGGAGACCTCACTCTCCTGGCAGTATTGCCTTGCCCTTTCTTTCAAATGCTGCATTAGAAGTATTTCCAGAGAACAAGTCTTAGAAGTCTTTGAAGGCAAGAGGAGGTTATATTCACTAGCTATTACTCAGTGCAGCATCTTTATGTAACAGACAAGATAGTTGTTGTTTTCAAACAGACATTCTTAGAATTCTTTGATGGCAGGGGTCTGCATTCAGTGCCTGTAACTCAGTGTGCCATCTTTTTGTGTCAAGAGAAAATAATAATTGCGGAGGAGAAAAAGTATTACAATTCTTTGGAGGCTGGGAGAGATCATATTCAGTGGTTGTAACTCAGCGTGCAATACAGATGCCATATTACCTTGTCTATCGAAAAAGGGACCACTTTCAGTGCCAACGTGTCCGGAGCACTAACAATGAAAGGTGGAGGCATGTGGCTATGGGGTGATTTAAATCAGCCACAGCAGTTAATATATGCATCAGGGATAGCAAACGGTGATTGGTAAATTGAAGTCATCAATTTCACATTCAGCAGCATCACCGTTAGCTACACATCACTCTTGTGTGTAAGATAAAGTAGTGCATGCTCAGCGATGGGTATTACACATGAAGGAAGAGGAGTTTCACCCCACTCTCGTTGTGAGAAGTTGCAGATTGGATCTACCGATGAGCAAGGAGAAGGAACATACTGTGCCGATGGGCAGGATGTTGGATATTGCTGTCTCCCTTTAAACACTGATGAGGAATCTGAGAATAAAGATGATGATGACCAACATGACTGTGACACCCCCGATTCCAGACTGGAAACCAGTGATACCAGGTGGCAGGGGCCTGGGAGAGAAGGAGGAGGACAATGCTACTATTGCATCTTTGTAAAGGGTCATTGAAAGACAGCTTGTTGGATCTGAAAGAGCACAATTTAAGCATGCGACAGTCACACTATCTACTCAGCTACCACCAGCTTCGTGGCCAGATGAGCACAAAAGAACATGTCTTCTTGGTCTAGCCAGAAAATTCATAGTATGAACGCTGTTCAGACTAAAGGACAAAGAATGACAGCATCTTGCCACTCCACCCTGTGCAAGAACAGCGTGTGCCAGGGAAACACTAGGACTAAGTTGTGTACCACATTCTTGTGGACACATATTGGATGCAACACTATGCTCTGGTCTGGGATGAACCAAAAACATCTCCATTGCAACCCTCTGAAAGGAGCCCTTCACCATATCACCCCCTGTTTTCATTGTCATCCCTCAAAATGCTGCTGCTAATTGGTGTGACTCGGTAAATGCCATTTCACCTGTTCCATCTCAAAGATGTATTTTGTCTCAGTGAATTCACATGCCCGTGCCATGCAGTTCCTGCATTTAGGATGACCTCTGACTGGTGGCAAACCTCACATAGTTTGTACCGTCTGTTCTTCCCTAGACGGACATTTTGTCTGAACTAACCTTTACGTTACTAATTTTCTTAAATGCAAAAAGGAGGGTTTTGTTTTAAGACCCCTTGTGCCTTGACAAGAGGACAATTTCTTTAATGCTGTGTTTAATCCTATTGCTTATAGGGCTGAATGAGGTGGTTTTATGAAAAACATAATACATGAAGAGGCCTTCTGTATTTGGAGAAGGTCATCAGTTCCCTATCACTGTTCCCTATGACAGTCAGTAAACAAAAGAGTACACAAGTAGCCACTGCCTGGACTGAGCACTCAACATAAAAGAAAGACTGTCGCATTTCTGGTTCAACAAAGAGTAACACCAGAACAAATCAGAATATGCATATGGATAGAAGAGAATGGGGGGGAGCAGGGATCTTTGATGCAGACGTTTACGAAAATAAACAGGGTGAGAGCTGCGTGGACATTTTGAATGAACACAAATAGAGCACATCACCTACTATGTTATGAGATGGAAAAAATCACGATGGGAACTTACTGGCACCAGCCAATTTGGAAGTACATCTACAGTGTACAGATTCAAGATGTTCTTCTACTTTTCTAATCTGGTTCAGGACCGGATGGAGGCAAGTGCTGAGAGGCCTTCTTCTGAGAAAATCATTTGCTCCCGGTCTGTTTTGCACTGGTCACAGCCCAGGACTGGACCAGGTATTGACAGTCAGATTGTAAAATGAATTTAGAACTCGGGTTGAGCATGCAGTATACTTTGTTTGGGGTAAGCCAGTTTGAAGTCCCAGAAACTGTGCGCTTCGCCAAGGCTAATGTTTTTAATTAGCATCTGTGCAGAAACAAGCATTCCATCAGCATTTCTCTGAATCTAACTTGTGCCACGCACCCATTTAAAAAAGGAAAATCGAAATCATTTTTACTGCTTTCTGCAGTTCATGGCTCTCTTAAGATGGCCACCCTCTCTGTAGCCCTCTGGAGGCACCATGTGGCCTGAGCCTGCTCCCCTCCCATTGGCTGGCTAGGTTCTCTTCAGCCAGTCAGAGCAACCAGGAGGCAGGAGCGGGCCCTTCCAGCTAAGGCACGCATCGAGGCCCATAGGAGTCCTTCTCTCTTGAACAACTGCGTCGTGAAGAACAACCAAGCTCCGGCAGCCCTGCATTCTCTTCCTGACCCAGCTATGGCTACTTTAGTAATTTACTTATTTTAATTTTTAAGTAGGACGCTACATGCACGAAGGCCTCAGAGCGCAGCGAGCAATAGGAAAGCACGGCAACAAAAGTACAGTAGGGTCAATCATTAGAAGCAGTTAGTCAGCCAGATTAAAAAGAAGACCTTTTGTACTTTTCTTAAAGATTGTTGGAGAGTGAGACATTTTAATAGAAGGTGGAAGGGCATTCCATTCACGCGGAGCATGAAAGTCAAAGGTAGTTTCTCCAAATCTTTTCAAGCAAAAGTGCGGTTGAGTTAGCTGAGAAACCTCAGAGGAGCGCAGCTCACTACGGGAGAGTTTTGATGATAGTCCCATAGAAAGATAGAGAGGTGCTTGCTTATTCTGGCATTTAAAGGCAAGAGACACTGGGCCTCATTACGAGTTAGCCTGTCCGCAAATAACGGTGGCGGTAAACCCGCCGTCACCGTTGTTTCCGGACCGACTGATCTCGAGTTCTGCATGCGGGAGGTGTCACTCCCGCCAGGTCTGACCTGGCGGGTTTAACACCACCCGCCTGCAGGCGGACGTGGAAACACCAGCACCATTACAGCACGGTGTTTCCACTTCCTCATTCCCATGGAGTCCTATCGGACTCCATGGGAATGGGGATTTACCGAATTCCGCCTCCGGAATTACTGGGTCACTGGGGTTGTAATGCTCCGGTGATTCCGGGAATCACAGAGGCGGAATGGTAATACGAGTCCGGCGGTAACCTGCTGGTTTTTCTAGCTCAGTTATCGCCGGACTCGTAATGAGGCCCATTGTCTTATGCCTTATTCTCTGCCTGATTGCAAGCCAGTGCAATTTCCTCCTGAATGCAGTTACATGGTCGCGCCTCGAGAGCCCGAAGACTGCTCTTACAGCCCCATTTTGAGTAGTCTGAAGGTGGTGGAGATTAGCTTGTGAGGGGCCTAATGGTAAACTATTACAATAGTCTAACCTTGAGTTCACAAGCAAAGATGCCAAAAGCCCTCTATTATCAATAGACAGATAAGGCCTAATCTGATGAAGCAGCTTGCTTACATGACCACATGATGAACGTAGCTGTGAGACCTGTTTCTTCATAGATAGTTCTTCATCAAGATACACCCCAAGAATCTTCACAGAATTACAGACAGCAATAGCATTGCCTGCAATTACAGAATGGGACTATTGAGCGAGGACCGGACGCCATAAGGGGTAAGCCAGTTTGAAGTCCCAGAAACAGCGTGCGTCGCCAAGGCTAATGTTTTAATTAGCATCTGTGCAGAGACCAGCATTCCACCAGCATTTTTCTGAATCTAACTTGTGCCACGCACCTATTTAAAAAAAAAGAAAATCAAAATCATTTGTACTGCTTTCTGCAGTTTATGGCCTTCTTAAGATCTCTGCCCTCTCTGTAGCCCTCTGGAGGCACCCTGTGGCCTGAGCCTGCTCCCCTCCCATTGGCTGGCTAGATTCTTTTCAGCCAGTCACAGCGGGAGCCGCCCCTTCCAGCTAAGGCCTGCATCGAGGCCGGTGGAGTCGTTCTGTCTTGAACAACTGCAGCGTGAAGAACAGCTGATGACTGCGGTCTGGCAGCTCTGACACTAGCATTCCACCAGCATTTATCTGAATCTAACTTGTGCCACGCACCTATTTAAAAAAAGGAAAATCAAAATAATGTTTGCTGCTTTCGCATTTTATGGCCCTCTTAAGATGGCCACCCTCACTGTAGACCTCTGGAGGTACCCTGTGGCCTGAGCCTGCTCCCATCCAATTGGCTGGCTATGTTCTCTTCAGCCAGTCACAGCAACTGGGAGATGGGAGCTGGCCCATCCAGCTAAGGCCCTCATGGAAGGCCCTGTCTGTTCCTGGCCGGGCTCTGGGGGCTGCTCTATTTCTGCTCCCTTCACCTTGCACCTGGTCGCCAGTGAACTTATCCAGGTGCTATGTGATTGCAGCCTTAGCTTTCCCGTAAGTGTGGACTTGCTTTTTGCTCCCTATATCATCCTCTGGACTTTTGTGCCTCTCCTGTCTATCTTCTATAACCTATCTTCAGCAGGGACCTTCTTCTCTCCTCCGGTCTGAAATCACCAAACCTTCACACCGACTTCCATCTTGGACTTCTACCTCAACCTCCTAAGCCCCTGAACTGCTGTGATACTATACTAAGAACGATTTGCCTTCAAAGAAAACCGTTTTTAGCTGCGTGCACTTCCTGTTTTATTTTTTTGCTGCTGTTTAAAACCGTTTTAACTGTGTGCACATCCTGATTGCCTTGCTGCTTTTTAAGGCCCTTTTAACTGTGTGCACATCCTGCCTTTCACGAGAATGTGGTGACAGGTTTACCCCCTCTGTTCTCTGTCTGGTCTGCTAACTTTCCCCTACACTTGTCATCTCCCATTCTCTACCCTTTCCTATCTGTGTCATTTCCTGTCAGTGCCTGGTTGGGCCTTCGGGCCCTACACTCCTACAACTACAACCAAATATGCTCCATCATGTTGCATACTCCAATCACACTCCTCTGGTCTGTGCCATCCCCCCTCTTGCCATCACGTGAGTACTGACGGTGGTTTGGTGGCTGCTTCATCTTCACTTGACTCACTCCCTCTACCTCTCCAGTCACTCACATTGCAAATGTCCAATGAACAACGGTGAAACTTCGCTTTGGTTTCACTCCCTGATCTACATTTCCACTGACCCCAATCTCTGTACTGCTGTGCTGCAATTCCATGTGTCATCCTGTATTGCATTTGTCTGTTATTTTAAACATCAAATTTAGGTGTGCCTTCATCCTGCATTGCATTTGTCTGTTAGTTTAAACATCGAATTTAGGTGTGCTTTCATCCTGCATTGCATTTGTCTGTTAGTGTACAAATCGATTTTGGTGTGCCTTCATCCTGCATTGCCTTTGTCTGTTAGTGTACACATCGATTTAGGTGTGCTTTCATCCTACATTGTTTTGTTTGTACTTTTAACATCCACTTGGCCAACTGTGTATCAGGTTCAGAACTGTGCATTGCAGCACACACACACCCCCCACCCCATCTTGCTTTCTCTCTGCCTCTCAGTATCCAGGCATTGCATCAAATACATAGTTTCGAATGCAAAAGCTTCGGAAAAAAATTGCATTGAAAAAATTCATTTTTTTATAGGTAAAGTTTTTTTTTACTATGATGGGTTTTAAGGGGTAGAAAAACATGGGTTAGGGGGGACCCCCCATTAAAATTGTTTTTTTTTCCCAATGGTTTTGCATTCAAAGCTTTTGCATTCGATGCAATCACTAGGAACCCTGCCTCTCACTACTTTGTCTAGCTCCGAGATGGCACTCTCCATCTCCCCAATCTACTCCAACTGCTACACCATCACCTATCCTCCCTCTCTCACAAAATCTGTATGGAAAAAACATAAAAAGGACATCCTTGCTGCAAACTCCCAATTGCAGACACCTATGTCAGTGCATCCTCAAGAGAAATCTTCACTAACATCCTCTTCTCTGTCCTATCCCCTGACATATGGACCTCTCACCTCATTGCTACCCTCCCACCTTACTTTTCCACATCCATTAATGGCGGCACCAAGTGGGAGGTCCTCCTGAAGGGCTTCTTCTCATCTCGCTGCTGCATCAATGTCTATCTCACTCGCACAGTTCCGGTTCAAGGTCCTCAGGCCAACCTCCTTCTCTTTGACTGAATCCTGCCATCTCTCATCAATGTCCTTCCTTCTCCTGCCTCTCCCCCTTCTGCCCCCTCTGCTCCACCACTTCTGGTGGAAGCCCCAAGCCCAACACTCCGCATCAAAGAACTTTCAAAGGCAGTGATCATCTCCACCTGGCAACCCTCAATGCACAGCTGATGTCTTCTCTTCCACCTTCATTCCCCCTTGCCCAACCCAACCCAGACTCTACCACTGATTCTGCTCTCAGCATCCTCTAGGTGTCCATTAAAAACACCCTTGACATCCTTGCCCCAGTCATAAGGATCCGCCTGAAACCAGCCTCCAAGCGTAACACCTGGTACGACTCCGAACCTGCAGACCAGAAACTTAAGTGCAAGGCTACTGAACGGAAGTGGCACACTTCAGGCTCACCCTCTGACAAACTGGCCTGCCGCCTGATCCAGAGACACTACAGACTCTCCATACATGCCAAAAAAAGAGCCCACATTCAGTCACAAGTGTCCAATACATCTAACAACACAGCTGAACTCTTCAAAACCTGTAGGGAACTTGCCAACCCGTCCGCAGTATCTTCTGAATGTACTCCTTCCCATGATCTTTGCAATGCACTTGCCTCTCACTTCACTTCAAAAACCCAGGACATGAAGAAGTCACCATTGTTGTCAACTTCATGAAGGTCTCTTCCAAACAGGTTGCCCCATGCTCATCCAGAACCATCAAGGACAACATCTCCTCTCTAGCCCCTGCTCTTGCTGATCTCTGCAACCACTCCTTTGCTACTGGTTCTTTTCTATCCTCCCTCAAGCACTTCTGGGTATGCCCCTCCTTAAAAAAAAACCTTTGCAGACCCCTCCTGCCCAGCCAACTACCGCCCCATTTTCATCACCCCCTTCCTGGGAAACTGCTTGAGAAGTTGGCCCTCTCCCAACTCAAACTCTCATACCAAACTTGTTGGAGGTCTACACAACCATCAGTCTGGATTCCGAGCATCCAGAAGCATGGAAACTGTTCTTCTGAACACCCATGAAGAACTGCTCACATCCTTGGATCCCAACCCCCACCTGTCCTCATCCTCCTTGATCTCTCTTCTGCATTCGACACAGTGAACCATTCCAACCTCATAAAAAGGCTCCATGAGATACCCTTGGTATCTCGGAGTGGGCACTGGACTAGCTTACCTCCTTCCTGACTGACCGTTCCTCCAAAATCATTCTGGGCTCTTTCTCCTCCCCTACTACCTCCTCCACCGCTGCAGTGTCCCCCACTGCTCCATTCTTTTACCCTCTCTCTTTAACATATACCTTTCTCTACTGGCACACCTCATTTCCTCCTGCTCCCCCAACTTCCAGTGCTACGCTGACGACACACAACTCTTCTTCAAATTTCCTACTGATGCCCTTGCACCTTCCTTCATACTTGACTGCTTTTCTGTCATCCAGGCCTGGTCCACTGCTAATGACCTCTGCCTCAATGCCCTCAAAACATAGATCGTCCCTATTGGTCCCCTGCACCCTACTTCTTCCCTTCACTCTGGCCGTCCTCCATGGGCTCCCTCCCGCCCCCTCGACTGAATCCAGGAATCTCTGAGTTATCTTCAACTTCTCCCTTTCCTTCATATCTCATATTCAGGACATCGTCAAGACGTCCCACTTTCAGCTCTTCCTTCTCAAAGGAACTCTACCCTTCCTCACCTTCCCCAGAGACTCAATGTTACCAGTGCTCTGGTCCTCTGAAGGATAGTCCATTTCAATCGCCTTTTCCTTCATCTTTCTTTGTCCACCATGCGACCCCTCCAGCTAACCCAGAGTAGGGCAGTGAGACTTATCCTTGGCCTCAAGACCACGGACCGCATCTCTCCTGCCTTACAAAGCCTTCACTAGCTCCTGGTCTCAGCACAAATTAAATCTGAATCCTTCTGTATCATCCACAAGGCTATCTGGGGTTGGGGACCACTCTATCTTCAACGCTTCCTGACCAAATAATCCCCTTCTAGACCCATGCGCACCAACTCCCTTAGTGTGAAGCGGTTTGCTAAACAGAGAACTGGTGGTCGATCACTTTCCTCGGCGGGCTCCCTTCTGTGGAAAAGACTCCCTCTGCATCTTGAGCAGGACCTCCTTAAGTTCCGAAAAAGCCTCAAGACCTTTCTCTTTACCTCTTCCTTCTCCTCCTCTCTTCCCTGCTAATCATACAATAGTGTGACTGATGTCTATTTTTAATGCATTTACCAAGGCTACCACGGGAGGTTGCACTTATGTTCTTCTCTTTATATGCACTTTATCCTGAGCACTTCTCCATGAGCACCACAGCACCTATCCCTTACCCCCTCCCTTCTGCACGTGCTCGTTCTGAACACTCACAAGGCATAGTAGGTTTGTCTCCCTCCCTGCTATTCTCATTATTTGTTTTGTAATATTAATTCAATTTATTTATCTTTGTTGTAATTCATTGTCTACCTTCCCCTGTCCCCACCCTGTTGCCCTGTGGGCACATTGAAACCGTATTTGCTAATTGTGTAAGTGCCCAACAAATGACCAATAAATACATGCATAAATAAATAATCATACTGTCCGCATACTATTGTTTTAGCACTCTGGTTCATTACACAATTTAGGAAGATTGTATCTTTGAGGAGTTCGGATTTGCTCTAACCAGCTCGCCTAGCTGCACCCAGACAGGACGGATCCCAGAGCCAGTTGTCGTTTTATACTTCGTATACTATAATGTTTTCTGGCCTTCCGTTTAAGCCTCGAGTGGAGGAGATAGGGATCCAGCGGCCTGCAGAGGCTCCCGGAGGCGGAAGTCCGGGCTATGTGCCAGAAACGTTCCCTGTTGCTGGGAGTGCAGAGACGCTTGCTGTCACTGCGAGTGCGCGAGGCCTGCTCTTCATCATGGCGGTGTATTTCAGAGCCCGCATGAAAATCATGCAGGCTCCTTGGGGAATGTGAGGGCCTTGGCTTTCAAGCCCTGTCTGGGACGGTCTGGAGCCTTGTCTTGCTCTACATTGCATAGCACGCAACACCTTATGCTAATGCTGCACTAATGTCTCCTGGAACAATACCTGACGTTGACATATCTTCTAATTCGTCTTAGGATACCCCGCCTTGCGCTGCAACATGTTGCACTCCGCTGTGCTTTGATGCCTTATGCTGCTGCAACTTACACTATGCCGCATTATGCTGTCACCACATTCTGCTGGAATTTCTCACCTTGTGATACTGTATTGTCTTATGTGCTACTGGTGCTCACTGTGCTCACTGTGATGTGTCTTGCATTGCATTCTGGTGTGTAATGCTGGAACACCTTTCTCTAAGATGGCTTGTGCTGTGATATCTCACGTCATGCTACTATGAGCTGTGACAATTTATTCTATGGTATGACACCTTGTGTTGAAACTTATTCTTTAGCGACATTTGCTGTATCTTATCCTGAAACACTTCGTGCAGTGACGTCTTAGTTTGTGACATCATCTGTTAAAATCTCTTCCTGTACACATGATATGATTGGCACTATCCAGTACTCTGATCGCCCATCACTCAAAGTGCTATGTAACGTTGAACAGCTAGGTTCTATGTCACGCTATACTGCAGGGGTGTTGCTAGGTCTGCAAAAGGTCAGGGGCTAGGCTAATGTCGGGACTGGCAGGATTTGGGGCTAACTAGCCTTTTGGTTGTAGCCCCTGCGCTTCTATCTGGGGCTACAGCCAAAAGACCCAGGGCTATAGCCCCAATCACCCCACCCCAGCGACGACGTCTATACTATGCTGCAATTAACTCTAGACCCTTGGCCACCAAGGCAGCCTACGCATCTATTTAGTTGTTGCACGTTCTAATCTATCACATGCAAATGTTCTATATGTATGTCTCATGTTTGAGGTTCCAGGATGCCAATTGATCCTGGAAGCTCTTGGTGTGCACATCAATGAAGAAAATCTCCGCCAGCTGCGGTTCAAGAACAGGTCAATTGCAAGAGTGGGGACGAGCTACTTTGTGGATGCTCAAGAACCCCTGTGTGCAGGTAAAGGAAGCACACAGGGTCTTGGAGGCATTCCTCTAGAGCTAACAGCAGGGGAAGCAGCTGGACCATTTGTGTGATCACGCTAGCAGCATTCAGGAAACTAGATCAGTGGACCAGGGAACAAACTAAACGTGTGATAGGTCTTAAAATGGATTTCTAAACTCTGACATGATGGACAGAAGTTTAGGAGGGAACCCTAGTTTAGTGGACCAGCGGAACCTTCTGAACAAACCAGACCAGTCTACGGTAGCTTGGCAGGCAGTGAAGACTAACGGCCTCATTACGATTTTGGCATTAGCCATGCTGCTATTGGCGGCATGGCATGGCTGCCGCAAAAATCAGGTCCACGTCCGGGTTCCCAGAATGGGGAATTACCGGGCCATTCTGAGTTCGGAGGGCCCAGTAATTCCTCCCTCCAGGAACCCGGGCCCAGACCTTCCCCATTCCCATTTCAGCCCCCATAGGGCTGAATAGGAATGGGGGAGGGAGCAAACAACGGGCCGATTACGAGCGGCCCGTTGTTTGCTCCCTCTTCCCCTCGCGGGACCCGGTAAGCACACCTGGTTTGACCAGGCGTTACTTACTGGGTCCCGAGAGGGGAGCTTGTAATGAGGCGGAACGGTTTTAACGGGTCCGCCTCCTTTAGCGGGTCCCGTTAACCCATTCCGGCTCACTTGTAATGAGGCCCTAAGTCTCAGGAGGGGTCAGAGTGACAGAGTGATCGGAAGCCTGCAATGAGCACACATAGTTAAACTCCACATATTACCCTCAGACAAATGTATATCAAAAATACATTTATTATAGGCCTTTTTGTTATAAACACGATTTAACCACAGTTATCAATTAAACAATTACCACACACGCTTATTCATTATCTAACATATATACAATAATGCAACTAGCCTAAGTCTGATGATGGGGGGGGGAAATAACCACAACCTGGAACAGAAAGGGGTTAAATCAGATATCACTGTAGGCAGTCCTTCATCAACAATCCCTAACGTATGTAGTCCAGCCCTACGAAGGGAGGAGCCTAGCACTCAAAGTACAGTCATGCGTTAACAACGCATGGTCATGCGTAAACGGAAAAGCAGGTTCTCTTCAGAGGGCTGTAGCTGCTCAGGAAGGGGCTTGAGGTGATGAAGAATAAGTTCTTATTCCTAGAAGATGGTCTACGCTTGCAGATAGAGTGGCTTTCGGACTTTGGGAATGGCTGGGCCACACAGGCTATCCCAGCCACGGTGAGTGTCTTTTGAGGGACACTCGTGCGTAAAAAAGGATGGATGTGTCAGTGGGCCAGCGGTAAATTAGGAAAGTACTCACCAACCCTCGACACAGGCTAAACCAAGCTTTGGCAGTCTAGCTGACTTTGTTCAATGGTGTTAACTCTGCAGTTTCAGGACTCTCTAGCTCTCAGCAGCTGTGGGACGGGACAATCGTCCGTGGTGGGACAGTAGCCTTTACCTAGCTCCCGAAGGAAGAAGAAGCATAGTTCCAGTGCAGCACGTCTCAGGACACAGTAGGCAAGAACTGCAGGCACTTTCAGCAGGTGTCACCACAGCTCGGTGACGAAGGAACCGCAAATGCTTGTGGTGTGGCTCACTTTCTTAAATCGCGACCGAGAGGAGCTAGGACAAAGAGTTTTGGCGGGAGAGGGCCCAGAACCACAAGCTAGTGATTCCCAGAGTCTCGAGTCTCAACTCGGGATGGCAGCGTCCCTGTGCGATACCCTGGGTTCTAGCTGGCCGGTTCACTGTATGGCCCAGGAAAACCTCTGAAGAGGCTCTTTGCGAGGGTAAGTAGGATAAGCCAAGAGTAGTTGTTCCCACTACTCCAAAATCTCCAAAAGGGCGAAGCCCCCTTATAGGCTTTCTTGGTTCAATGAGAAACAAGGGTCCGACGGGACAACAGTGGGGCCAGGGGGCCAAACATTCCATGCACATCACCAGAGGTTTCCCGAGTCTGATTTCTTGTTAAGGATATTTGGCTGCTTATGAGGTTCGGTGTGAACCTCAGTAGATCGACCTGGAATGGATGTAAAGCCCCTTCTCTTATCAAAGATTCGGTTTGCGCTCAAATCTGAGATAGCCAATTGAAGATCTACTCTCTTCCATGCACGCCAGACGTGGGCCAGTCGTGGCCCATGGTGGTTCCAGTCATTCACAGCTACCTGACATACTGGCACCAGTAGTGTGGATTGGGACCAGACAGTCCCAACCATCTTCCTGGGCAGTAGCACACGTGACATGCAGGAGCCTGCGAAAGATGTGGTATTGGCGGGAGGTTCCATGCCCAAATAAGGAATACCCAGGTCTCTCAACCTGGGGGAAGACAAAGGGACAAAATGGCCAAAGGACAGGACAAAAGACTTTGTGGCATGGACATTTTCGGCACCAGCCACAGTCTTCGGCCAAATGTTGTAAACGCGCTATGGTCGATAAATATGAAGTAAAAATACTTTAAAAGTAAACTGCTGCCAACCAATCCGTCCTAGGCACACTTGTAAAAGCACCAAGAAATCCTTAGAGGTTGGCTAGGGCCATAAATGAATGGACCCCTATGGGCGGTACTGTAAGGTGAGAAAGAAAGGCCTGGTGGACTGGGGAGACTCGCAAATCAAAGTATATCAAGACCTATCAACATTTACCCTCACCAGAAGGAGACTACGTGACCCCTGACAAAATAGCTTGCTGCCAAAGGTGTACGATACAGATGGGGCCTTCCCTTCTCCCTAACCTTTGAGTTCGAGGGTTATAAATATAATCTTATAACGGAGGATGACATCAGTGGAGTGACTCAGGAGATTCTGGGTGAATCGGCTCCGGGCCCTCCCCCAGGGACCAACGGGGGGTGCAGAGTGAAGCCCCTAACAGGAGATGAGTCAGAGGCCATCGCAAATTTAAGAAACTGAATCCGATGTCCCCTCTCAGAGCTATGGGGATGTTGTCTGGGGGGCACCGGAGGTCTTCCCTCCGGGATTCCAAGATTTTGCAGAACTCTGTTAAATGGTAATTATATAGAGCCTCCTTAGTATTTATATTGGCCTAAGCCTATTCGCGCTACACAGAAAACCGCATTGCAAAGTTCGACTTTTGGGTTAACTTCGCTGCCATTTTAAGATTCATCCACCATTTTGATTTCCACTCGTGTGTTCTACGTTCTAAAATGGTGGACTATGTTTTCAACTTGCAGCCAAGCCTTCGACCTTTGAGTTCTGTTAATGTTTAGGTTGTCCGAGAGCCGACTGTTTAAACTGAGCCAAGAGACCTTGTGCTCATATGAACTGTCATTCAAGTGTTGTCTGCACTCACAAGCCTCATCCTTGTATAAACATTGGGACAATGAAGAACAAACCTCGAGCGTATGCTTTAGCTGAACTACATTGTAAAGAAACTTGAAACAAGGCTTACCGCGGGATCCGAGAACATACATCACTATTGTGTCTTCATGCAAATACAAACTTATGTACTCCTTCGCATGATATTGTAAAATCTGTATGAGAACTAGGCACGTACTCTAGACCACAAATTATTGACATGAAGAGAGGCTGGACAATATTATAGGAAATGTATAAATACACTAGTATTTAGATGTTCAGCTCTCTCTCACCTCTCTTTGTCGGCTGGTACACACTGTGAGGTGTTGGGAGCCAGATAGCTATCTGTTTTGCTTTGTAAACTCTACAGTAATAAAAGAACTGTGAATATTTTAGCCCGTGATTGGTGTATTTCCTTTGTGGTACTCAGCCTCGATATTTCTTTGTTCTTTCAGATGGCGCTCGAATAGGGACACTCAAGATTGATGCCACCTCGTTGAAGAGTAGACACAGCTATTGGACCGGGAACGGACGGTGAGAAAAAGGGGGCCCCTTTTTCATGAGATGCGACACCTCAACAGTACTGCACGATCCGATCCCTGGACGGTGAGCATGCGATCCGAGGCCGCATCTTGATGAGTGTCCATATATCAAGGCAGGCAGTTTTGCCGAAATCACCAACCACGAGGGTCCTTTGTCCTTTGTAATCCGATCGGACCTCCCTTTGTCCTTTGAATCAGGTGAGTCGTGCCTCGATTCCTAAGTATCCTGATATTTGGTTGTAGATTTGTACTTGCGAGCACAAATGACACCAGGTAACACCAGTAATCTGACATGCCTGGGAAAATGTCTGCCTGTTTCAAGGGATTTTTCAACAGAGACAGACAATCTTTGGAATTTGGCCGACCGGCACCACAGGAGGGGTCGCCGGCATATACTATGTACTGTAAGTATGGCATTGGTAGTATAGCATTCAACGATATTTGGCACAGACAAACTAGACTTCCGGACTTCAGTGACCAGTCAGTGGTAGTTTTGAGATTGCCCGAATAGAGTATTTAGAATCCATATTGTTAAAGAAAAAAGCTAGACCTGCAGCATTTGATGTAATACAAAATTGGAAAAAAGGAAGCTATGCAGCAATTTAAGAGTAAAGAGAAGCATGCACGTCGTCATTTGTCACATTCAGAAAAGGCATTATCGTATGATCAACAAAAACAGAGTCTGTTAGAAACATGGACAGGGCTTTTCAACTTGGTATACAGAAAATATATCTGTCTAAAGATTTTCATGCTTCAGATGAGCTAATGAATAAACTTTTAAATGAACGTAGGCCTGGTGCCACTGCACCAGCTCGTATGTAACTATTCCTGCTGTCTTACCTCTTCCCGCTGTCGCTCCTCCTCCCATAGCAATTCCTGTTCTTCCTGTTGCTCCTCCACCGCCAATTAATGCTGTGCTTCCTGTTGTTCCTCCGCCTGTTCCTTTACCGACTGTTACTGTTCCAGTAAATCCGTTTTTTGTTGCCAGTGGTAGTGTCTCCACTACCTGTTGTACAGGATTTGTCCACTCTCTCCTTCCCAAGCGGTTCTGCTCCACTTGTAGCTGATAAAGGGGTGAGTGCTGAATCAAAAGTTGTAACGTGGAACACAGTTTCCAAAGAGAAGAGGAGATATTTGAATGCATGGGCTAAGCAATGTATAGAGAAAGGTGAAAAATCTACTGTCTTAGCTACACTCCTTAATCTAGAAAGTATTCCCGATCAGAATGTCTTTATTGAGGGGATGGAGATACATTTGGCTGTAATGTGGAATAGATTGATTGACACAGATGTCCCACAAGGGTTGAGGGATTTCAATGTTTAAGCTTATTCAAGGGATACTGCGGAGAAAGTACATGAGCATGTCGAGAGGGTTTTGAGTTTAGAAGAATGGTTACAGAATGATGAAATAAATGATGATAGTTTGGACGCTTTTTACGTGCAGAAATGGTTCCTTCCTCCTTGTAAGTCAACGAGTGAAGAAACACGAATTTGCACAAGGGATGCGCTTAGATGGGTTTCAGATATGTCGATATCTCCCATAGAAGTATATGATACGTATAGTCAGTATACTGCAGAAATGCAGAGGAAAGTGTTATAGGTAATGGTAGAATACCTACAGGATGAATGTATAAAAAAAGTTTTGTTGTCCCGCAGAATTATTGAATATTTATAAGAGAGCTTTTGCATCTGATACTGCTTCCACCACTTTAGCGCTCGATTTGGCTCTGTTGCTTAGTAAACGCTCAGAGTTCCCTACTTCTCAGTTGCCTTTGAGAGAGGTTCCTCCGACATTCGTTCCTAAAGTTGAGATTACGGCTAATGTTGCAACAGGTGAAGCAGCCATCGATATTGAAGCTCACTATGTATCGCAGTTTGTTCACGTCCCGTTCTCCAGACAGGAAGTGAATACTATTAGAAAGTCGAATTCAGACATTAGGAAAAATCCAACAGGGTTTTACAAAGAAATAGAATCTGTCCTGCATTCATCAGTTTTCACTTTGGGTGATATAGATTTGTTGTTTCCTGTGATCCTACCTGTTGATTTATCGAAACAGATTAGGACTGTAGACGATCCAGCAGGGTTAGGTGACACATGGGTCAACTTGGTTAGGTTAGATGGAGAAAGGAAAGCTGGTGAAAGACCACCGCAATTGATACTGACTTTGCTAGATAGAATAGTAACAAAATTAAAGACCTTGATTCCCGAGAGAAGGATTGTTTGGGACTAACTCACTGCTTGCACCCAAGGAAAATCTGAAGGTGCTAACAAATTCTTTTATCGGTTCGAACAAGTATTCTCAGATTTTAGAGGACAGGATTTAAGCAATTAGTCAGGGAAAAGATTGTTTGTGGATATGTTTGTGCATGGATTGTTACCTGATATTCAGTCACAAACTATGACTTCCGAGAGTGCTTGGAAAGCTAAATCACAGTCCAAAGTATTGTACACGGCTCAGTATTACGAGAATAGATTCAATAATGAAAAAGAAAGGATTGAAAAGAAAAGGGGAGATTTAAAAACCAAGGTATTATTGCAACAGATGGTCAGAGGGCCTAGAGGTGGAAATACACAGTTTTGAGTTCAATTCCTTCCACAAAGTAATGCGCTGTTGGGTCCTGT